>NC_064636.1:147202763-148584013 GCF_023864275.1 Schistocerca cancellata | reverse complement strand
CAACTGGCAAGCTGGCAACTGGCATCCAGCAAGCTGGCAATTGACGACCTGGCAATTGACAAGGTGGCACCCGGCAAGCTGGCTAACTCATGTCCGGCAAGTTTGCATCTGGCAAGCTCACATTCTTCCACTCAGCACGATTGAATCTGGCAATCTTGAATCCATCAATCTGGCAGCTGGATGACTGGTATCCAGCAAGTTTGCATCCAGCAAGTTTGCATCCAGCAAGTTTGCATCCAGCAAGTTTGCATCCAGCAAGTTTGCATCCAGCAAGTTTGCATCCAGCAAGTTTGCATCCAGCAAGTTTGCATCCAGCAAGTTTGCATCCAGCAAGTTTGCATCCAGCAAGTTTGCATCCAGCTAGTTTGCATCCAGCTAGTTTGCATCCAGCAAGTTTGCATCCAGCAAGTTTGCATCCAGCAAGTTTGCATCCAGCAAGTTTGCATCCAGCAAGTTTGCATCCAGCAAGTTTGCATCCAGCAAGTTTGCATCCAGCAAGTTTGCATCCAGCAAGTTTGCATCCAGCAAGTTTGCATACAACAAGCTGCCTTCCGGCAAGTTTGCATCTGGCCAGTTTACATTCCAGGAAGCTGGAATTCAGCAGGCTGGCTTCCAGCAAGATCAAATATGGCAATACTACAAGTCTGAATATGGCAAGCTGGCACCCAACATGATGGCATCTGGCAAGCCATCATCCCACAGGCTGGTAACTGGCAAACTTGTATCTTGGAAGTTTGCATCAGGTAAACTCGGGGACAACTAGTTTGCTTCCACCAACCTCACAGCTGATAAGCTGCCATCATGCAAGCCAGCTTCTGACAAGCACAAATCCAACAAACATTGCACATACAACACATACTGCACATACAGCATAATAAGCATGAACACAAAATGATTGAATATTTCAAGTTCAAATACTGAAAGACAGAGCACGCAAGGTGGCATCATACTTGGTGACATCCAGAAAGATGGCATCTGGCAAGCTCACATCCATCAAGCTGGCATACAACATGCTGACATCTACCAGGTGGCATCTGGCAAGGTGGCATCTGGCAAGGTGGCATCTGGCAAGGTGGCATCTGGCAAGGTGGCATCTGGCAAGGTGGCATCTGGCAAGGTGGCATCTGGCAAGGTGGTATCTGGTAGTCTCTCATAAAGCCCGTCTCAGACATTGTATGGTTCACACTAAGTTTGCTAGAGGGTGCACTTGACTGCCACCTACCATATAGAGGTGATGGCTACCTCCTAGCTGAACCTTTCACATGGTGTGTGATTTGGCACTGAAGCCAGCTGGCTGAACAGCAAGGCACAGAAGTTGGCTGTACTGCAACCTTTTTCAAACAATTGTACAGAAACTATTCAGTAAAAAAGTTGATTCTTGTACATTTCATACCTCAATTCATCATCTTCATGATGAACACCCTACCATTTCGTTAATGGTCATGATTACTGAGATATTGTAGGATTAAGAGAACAACTGAAAGAATTGTTAGTGAGATATTTTAGGATTAAGAGAACAATTGAAAGAATTTTGGAAAGTTTGCATTGAAAAATAGAGGTTGCTATTAGTGTGCCTTATGTGCATGTTAGTGCATATGTTACTGTGTATGAAATGTGGCTAACATATTGAATTAGTCTTTATACTTGGAAGGATATTACTATCTACCACTTATCATGAGAAAATAGATTGTATGTAAATTGCTTCATCCCAAAATCATGCCCCATTGAAAAAACGCCAGAATGGAATGTTCATAACATTCCTCATATATCATGAATGGTTTCAGATATTGAAACATGATTTTGTCAAATAACAATATGCAAAGAGGAAAGAATTTTGCCATAAGAAACTTCCATGTCTAATGTGACATTCAAGTGACTACACACTTTTCAATGAAATAACGTAATATTATTTAAGTGCCATCTGTTCTAAGTTCTACTGTTGCCACCTTAAAATCTGCTTCTTTCACCAAAATGCACTGAAATGACAAAAGTCTTGGGCTCATAATACCACATTGGACCTCCCTTGGCCCAGCACAGCGTAGGACTCAACAAATCACTATAAGCCTCTGCAAAAGTACTGAGCCATGCTGTCTCTATAGCCATCCGTAAATGTGAAAGTGTTGCCAGTACCCAATTGTGTGTATGAACTGACCTTTCTATTATCTCCCATAAATGTTCAATGTGACTGATGTTGGGCAATCTGGGAGGCCACATAATTCACTCACATTGTACAGAATGTCTTTCAAACGAACTGCGAACAATTGTTGCCAGCTGACTTGGCATATTGTCATCCATAAATATTCAATCACTGTTTGGGAACATGCATTCTCCAAGTGCGCTAACATAACCATTTCCTGTCCACGAGCAGTACAGGTGGACCAGAAGTCCTAGCCTACTCCATCTAAACACAGCCCACACCATTCTGGATCTGCCACCAGCTTGTAGAGTGCCTTGTTGACAATTGTGCCCTTGGCTTCGTGGGATGTCCACCACACTCAAACCCTATTACCAGCTGTTACCAACTGAAATTAGGATTCATCTGATTAGGCCACAGTTTGCCAGATGTTTAGGACCCAATCAAAATGGTCTTGAGCCCAGGAGAGGTGCTACAGCTATGTCTTGCTGTTAACAAAGGCATTCACATTGCTCATTTGCTTCCATAGCCCATTAATGCCAAATTTGCCTGCCACGTCCTAACAAATGTGTTCACCATAAATCCCACATTGATTTCTGTGGTTAGTTCATGCAGTGTTACTTGTCTGTTAGCACTGACAACTATATGAAAATGCTGCTGCTCTCTGTCATTAAGTGAAGGCCACTGGGCACTGCATTGTCTGTGGTGAGAGATAATGCCTGAAATTTGGCATTCTCAGCACACTCTGACACTGTGGGTCTCAGAATGCTGAGTTCCTTAATGGTTTCTGAAATGGAAAGTCCCATGTGTCTAGTTCCAACTACCATTCCACATGCAAAGTCTGTTAATTCCCATCCTGTGGTCATAATTATTTTGGAAACTTTTTCACATGAATTACTTGATATAAATAACAGCTTTGCCAATGCACTGATCATTTATATCTCTTCTATTGGATACTACTGCCATCTGTATATGTGAATATCACTATACAATGACTTTTGTCACCACATAGCAGAGTTTATAAATATTCACATCACCCTAACTTTCTAATGCAGTTGAAATTGTGACAGAATCCTGATGCAGCGTATTATTAAACTAGTAACTGAGTGCAAGACAGGTCAATAGTTCATGAAAACATCCATTCTCAGGATAAAAGTAAACTGAAATTTCTTCACATATATTGTTCCAAACCAACAACAATTCTTGTTTCACTAGCTGTTGATGGCTCTTACAAATTACATTATTTCACTAAAAATATCTGTACATACTTGAATATTGTGCCAGATACACAAGTTTCACATATCAATCGTATGGTGAAATACGCTCCTCGTTGCATACCATTATTTATCAAAGTGTTATTTCAATACTTGAAATCATGTATGAGTTCCTGGAATTTTGTTAATATTTTATTCCGAGTTAATCACTGACACAAGTTCACGACAAATCACTTTACATACAATTCATTTCTGCAAGATTGGTGGTAGGAAGATGGCAACAATCTTTCAAGTTTCAGGAACAACCAAACATGTTAACTACATTTTATATGCAGCAAGAAATGACCTAACATGCACCAAATGCATATTCATTGTGACCTATGTTTTTCAGTGCACACTTTAATAATTTATTACAGTAGTTTACCTCATATCAAAATACCACAAAAACTATGGCTATTAACCAAATGATTGGCAGTCAACATGGAGATGAATATGTGCCAGAATCAAATTCTTTTACTGAATAGTTTATTTACAATTGTTTGGAAAATACTGCAGATCAGCTAGCGGATGTGTGACATTTTGTTTGACCTTGATGGTTAACAAGCACTGTCTCAGAAACCCTGCCCTTAGCACTGGAGTTGTCATGGGAAACACATACAGCTCCCTGCAGGCAGCTGTCTAGCACAGCCTGTAAGGGAGTTGTCAAGTAAGCTAGTAGTGAATCTTACTCCATGTGAAATGTGCTTATGGCAAGCTTCCATCTGGCAGGTCTCATCCAGAAATTCCTGTTCTAGTGTGTTCCATCCAGTGCAGCCCCATCTCCCAAGATGGCCATCCAGTGAGCCAGCCATTGAACAAGCCAGCCATCCAAGGAGCTTGCACCCACCAAACTCAAACCAACCAAATTCGCACCGCCAAACTCGCACCCACCAAACTTGCACCCACCTTGCCCCCACCTGCCAAGTTCAAATCTGGCAAGCTCAAACTGCAACTCTGCATCTCTTGAGGGTGGGCAGGAGGGGAAGAGGCTGGACACACGTTTCAAATGTCACTGTCACAACTGCAAGTCCAGTTTGGCACGCTTGAACCTAGCAAGCTCGCATCCAACATATTGACATCCAGAATTCTGGAAAGCTTGCTTCCAGCATGCTGCCTTCCAGCAAGCTCAAATATGGAAAGCTCGAATTTAGCATGTTCAAATACAACCATTTCAAATCTGGCACGCTTGTATCCACCAAGTTTGCATGCAGTAAGTCCAAATCTGACAAACTGGCATCTGGCAAGCTCAAATTGTCCAATGACAAGGAATGAATTTCTTGCAGTACCCCTAGATGTGAAGTGTACGAGTTTTCTTTTTCAAAGATGGAGATAGTCAGCCAGTTGTTTGTCTTATCACCTGTGAAGCTTCAGCTGACAAATCCAATTTGTAAACATGGATTATTGAAACTCAAACCCTGTACTGCTAAAGGTGCATATGTAATGAGTTGTAATGACAGGTATTTAATGCGCTCTTTGCTTAACACCCTGCTTAACACCCTGCTGAACATCCTCCAGCCACAGATAATGCATGTGTAACTTCAACTCTTTAATTCAAAGAGCAGCAGTTCAAAGATGCATGAAGCAATGCAAATGCACATCCATCTTCTTTCCCTGCTGTTCACCACTGCATATAGATATTTGATGGGTCTTCTTACATTTGTAACAGGCTACATTTTGTTCCATAAAAACACGGGAGAAGTGCCGGATATCAGTAACATCCTGCCACAATATTTCAGTGCAGAGTCTTCTGGCCATCTTCAGGTGAGTGCCACTGTAGTAGTACTCGCGAGTACGCGCTGAGCTCCGCTATTCAAAGCCGTACTGAGGTGACATTGCACATGCGCTGCTCAGCATGCCTGTTCATAATGGCTCCATGCGCTGCGCCTCGCGCCCTCCATTGGGAAAGCCTGGCGTATCAGTATCAGGTTGATTTCCATCTTTATGCGGACAACTACATCAACTACGAAGTTTCTCTATAACAGGATTCCAAGCAGAGTTTAGCTGATAACCGTTATCTTGATTGATGAGAGTCTCATTGTCAGACAATCTTATTTCTACAGATTCATTGATAACTGAACTCCAAAAGTTTGATGTATGGGCCAAAATTTCTGTGCCGTAATTCATGGAACGGTCTGTGGAAATACAGTGTTCGGTGATTGCGGACTTGGTGGATTGGAGAAGGCGAGTATGCCGTTGGTGTTTCACAATGCATTCCTGCACAGTTCATGTTGTTTGCCCTATATATTTTTTGCAGCATTCTCATCGAATTTTGTAAACATCTGGTTTACGCAGGCCCAGGTCGTCTTTAACGGATACCACCAGTGATGAAATTTTGGAAGGAGGGCGAAAGATGACTCTCACTTGATACTTTCTCAATATTCTGCCTATCTGTGAAGAAATATTCCTAATAAATGGTAGATAAACAGTCGACCTGAAGGCCTCTTCCTCTTCCTTGTTCTGTCATTTGTAGGTCTTCATCACTCTGTTCACTTGTCTAGGTGAAAAGCCATTCTCCAAAACTACTTTTTGCAGGTGTTCCAGTTCCGCTTGAAGACTGTCGGCGTCAGAGATAGTATGGGTATGGTGGATCCAGGTTTTGAGAATGCCCATTGTTTGTGCTGGATGGTGGCAACTAGTTGCTTGTAGATACAGGTCTGTGTGAGTGGGCTTTCTGTACACCGAGTGACCAAGTGTGCCTTCACTCTTCCGTCTGTGTGAGTGGGCTTTCTGTACACCGAGTGACCAAGTGTGCCTTCACTCTTCCGTCGCACCAAGACGTCTAAAAATGGCAGACAACCATCTTTCTCTATCTCCGTGGTAAACTTTATGTTTTCATGTATGGAGTTCATGTGACGTAAAAATTCTTGGAGACAGTCCAGACCATGAGGCCACACTATAAAAGTGTCGTCAATGTTTCACCAAAATACTGTCAGTTTAAAAGTGGCAGAGTCGAGTACTCTCTCCTCAAAATCCTCCATAAAAAGATTGGCCACCAGGGGAGACAAAGGACTCCCCATGGCGACACCGTCAGATTGTTCGTAAAATTCATTGTTAAATATAAAATATGTAGAGGAGAGTGTGTGCTCAAACAATGCTGTAATGTCTGCACCAAACATATCACCAGTGAGGTGTAGTGAGTCCACCAGAGGCACCTTTGTGAACAGTGAAACCACATCAAGACTGACCAATAAGTCATTACTTTGCAGTTGTAGTGACTGAAGTCGACTGAGAAAATCACCAGAATTCTTTATGTGATGTGCACACTTGCCTATCATTGGTTTGAGCAAAGATGCCACGAATTTTGCTAGGTCGTAGGTGGCTGCTCCAATGTTATTCACAATTGGGCGTAATGGCACATTTTCCTTGTGGATCTTAGGCAGTCCATATAGCCTAGGTGGAACTGAACTGTTTGGTTTCAGTCTCTTGATGACCTCCTTCGGTAGAGAACTATTTGATAAAAGTTCTGCTGTTTTTTGCACCACTCGGCTCGTGGGATTCTTATCGATTTTGCGATACGTTGAATCACATAATAAAACATTGATCTTATTAATATAGTCATCCCTTGGTATGAAGACAGTAGCGTTTTCTTTGTCAGATTTTAAGACTACTGTATCCACATCTGCTCGTAAGTTACGGAGGGCTATCCTCTCCATGGGCGAGATGTTATTCTTCATTGGTGCAACCCTGGTCAATACAGGGCAAGACTCTCCACGAACTTCCTCCGCTTCATCTGTATCAAGACGGTGTACAACTTCTTTGATCACACTGATGAAATCCATTAGTGGTGGTGAAACAGCAAAATTCAGTCCTTTTGCTAGCACAGACACAGACGCGTCATCTAAAGCTTTCTGTGTCAAATTAACAACAGATCATCGAGATGGAACTTCCTGCTGCGTCTGTTTAGAAAGTCTGTCAATCTTGCACATCACATAAAGAATTCTGGTGATTTTATCAGTCGACTTCAGTCACTACAACTGCAAAGTAATGACGTATTGGTCAGTCTTGATGTGGTTTCACTGTTCACAAAGGTGCCTCAGGTGGACTCACGACACTTCACTGGCGATATGTTTGGTGCAGACATTACAGCGTTGTTTGAGCACACACTCTCCTCTACATATTTTATATTTAACAATGAATTTTATGAACACTCTGACGGTGTCGCCATGGGGAGTCCTTTGTCTCCCCTGGTGGCCAATCTTTTTATGGAGGATTTTGAGGAGAGAGCACTCGACTCTGCCACTTTTAAACTGACAGTATTTTGGTGAAACATTGACGACACTTTTATAGTGTGGCCTCATGGTCTGGACCGTCTCCAAGAATTTTTACGTCACATGAACTCCATACATGGAAACATAAAGATTACCACGGAGATAGAGAAAGATTGTTGTCTGCCATTTTTAGACGTCTTGGTGTGACGGAAGAGTGAAGGCACACTTGGTCACTCGGTGTACAGAAAGCCCACTCACACAGACCTGTATCTACAAGCTACTAGTTGCCACCATCCAGCACAAACAATGGACATTCTCAAAACCTGGATCCACCATACCCATACTATCTCTGACGCCGACAGTCTTCAAGCGGAACTGGAACACCTACAAAAAGTAGTTTTGGAGAATGGCTTTTCACCTAGGCAAGTGAACAGAGTGATGAATACCTACAAATGACAGAACAAGGAAGAGGAAGAGGCCTTCAGGTCGACTGTTTATCTACCATTTATTGGGAATATTTCTTCACAGATAGGCAGAATATTGAGAAAGTACCAAGTGAGAGTCATCTTTCGCCCTCCTTCCAAAATTTCATCACTGGTGGGATCCATTAAAGATGACCTGGGCCTGCGTAAACCAGGTGTTTACAAAATTCCGTGTGAATGCGGCAAATCATATATAGGGCAAACAACATGAACTGTGCAGGAATGCATTGTGAAACGCCAACGGCATACTCACCTTCTCCAACCCACCAAGTTCGCAATCACTGAACACTGTATTTCAACAGACCATTCCATGAATTATGGCACAGAAATTTTGGCCCATACATCAAACTTTTGGAGCTCGGTTATCAATGAATCTGTAGAAATAAGATCGTCTGACAATGAGACTCTCACCAATCAAGATAACGGTTATCAACTAAACTCTGCTTGGAATCCTGTTATAGAGAAACTTCGTAGTTGACGTAGTTATCTGCATAAAAATGGAAATCAACCTGATACCGATACGCCAGGCTTTCACAGTGGAGGGCACGAGGTGCAACGCAAGGAGCCGTTATGAACGGGCACACTGCGCAGCGCATGCACAATGTCACCTCAGTACGGCTTTACACAGTGGAGCTCAGTGCGTACTTGCCAGTACAACTACAAAGGCACTCACCTGTAGATGGCCAGAAGACTCTGCTCCGAAATATCGTGTCAGGACTTTACTGATATCCGGCAGTTCTCCTGTGTTTTTATGGAACAATCAGTACACCGGGAAAGCTTCAAACATCACAAGCTACATTTTTCTTATTGCTGAAATCCCTCATATTATGTCTGCTTTTTAGACCTAAAACGTCAGAATGAGGCCTTGAACTTGATTCTTTCCTCAAAAAGCAGCACTTTTAACAATTTTGCACTTGATGGAGGAGAGTGTTACAAGCCACAAAATACTCTAAGCATCCTCTTTTAGTCTTGCTGCCAATTTTATGTTCTCATATACAGTTGTAGCATAAACTTTCTCCTAGTATAGATAATACAACAGCCAATAATTTTTTCAGCTACCCATGCAGAATCTGTGGTGCCAACATGTGGTGCTAATTGTTTTTGTTGGACTGCGGTACATTCATAGTGAGAGTATCGATGATGTCGAGAAGCTTGTCAACAATGTGTGTGTGTGTATATGACTGTGACACAACAGCCAATCAGTTCCATACTGTGAATGTTTTTACTATGTAAAGATACATGCATATTATACAGGGATATTCAAAGAGGAGGAACAGATTTCAAATATTAATTGCTTCGAAACTACAAAAGATTAAAACACAATTCTAATGTTCCTTGAAAGAGGAATTCAATGTGCATGCCATTTGTTTCATGACAAATATAAAAATGGTGGCTCATTTTCTGCCACACACGAAGAAGCTCGTCTCTTGATATTGAATGGACAGCTTCAACAATGGGATGTTGCAGACTTTCAATAACATCAGCCAAATGGGGGATAAAAAGTTGCCTTTTGCGTAACTCCACGGATAAAAGTCACAAGGTGCGAGGGCTGGGAAGAGGAGTGGCACAAGATGAACTTCATTGCCAGTGACCTCTCAGGACACCAGTCCTCATACCTTGTGACTTTTATCTGTGGGGTGATGTAAAAGATCGCATTTTTATCTCATCCATGCCTGACACTCTTGAAAGTCTGCAACATCACATTCTTGAAGCTGTGAATTTCACCACAGCTGCAGGCAGACCAGCTGTTTCATGTTTGGCAGGAAATGAGCCACCATTTTTATATTTGTCTTGTAACACACGGTGCTCACATTGAATGCATAAAAATTTGAACTTTTCTCTTTCCAGGAATGTTGAACTGTGTTTCTATCTTTTGTAATTTGGAAGCAATAAATATTTGATATGTGTTACTTCTTTTTGAACAGCCCTGTATTCATCTTATTGTTAATAAATATTCTGAACATGGCAGTGGCCAGCAGTTCTTAAATAAGAAAACAAGAATGTTATTTGAAAAAGTAATGATCCATTGTGAAATACAAAGAAGATTGTCATTCAAAAAGCATGCTTTGTGAAATTGGACATGGTTAATATTAAGATATCAGTGCTTGATAGAGAAGGCAATAGGAACTGGAAACAGTGAAAGAAAACGTATCTGAAAATGAATAAATGACATATAGTGCAGGGGTTCCCAACAAAATTTTCTCGAGGACCCCCTCATGGAGCATGATCGGTACCTTGTCATACCACAGTATCAAGTACCTAAAAAAGCCAAATTAAGAGTCTTTTTATATGTTTTCTATTTTTTGTACATACAAAAAAATTGACGTATTCATTACTGAAAAATATTGAGCTTTAAACTTTTTCAATTTAGCCATCACTGTTATTGTTAAATTTTTGATTTTTGTTCAAAATCTTTGTCTTCAAATCTGGGTTTTAGTATAACATCTCTTTAAAAAAATAACAATTGAGTATCAAATGAAATATATTTAATATACTTTTTATTCTAACAGCATCTTGCAGACCCCTCTGGCATAGCTCGCGGACCCCTCGGGGTCCGCGGACCACCTGTTGGGAACCACTGATATAGTGGATTCAACAGCAAAAGTGAGCATGGAAAAGACAAAAAATTGACAAGAGGAAAATCTGACTGCAATGAACTGCATATATGGAGTGATTATGAACAACCAACTGTAACTCATGGATGATAAGGAAAGTGCATTTGATTTCATGAAAAAGTTTAACAGCATGGTAAATTGTTTGAAGAATCAAGTTGCAAAGACTATAGTGACATGGCAATATTCTCCAGTATTTTTCAAAAACAAATTGTATTAAAATTAGCAGGCATGAAAATGATGGAAAAGAAACCTTGAGAACCTTTTCACAATCTTTGAGCAATATCATGGAGCTGATTGATGCTTTGAAAGAAGATCACACATTAGAAGTAAAAGTCTAATTAAGGATTTGAAAGACAAGGATGGAATGAAGATATAAAATCCCATGCATTTCACACTGAAAAGAAAACCAGTGACAGCTACCAGGAGCAGTGGTGTTATGAATGTGGCAAACCAGGACATTTTGCCCGTCAGGAAGAAGCAGAGATTTATGGACACATGGCAGACATCATCGAGCAGGCAGCAATGTGGGCACAGAAATCTGTTTAGTGGGTTTAACAACAACTGGTTACATAGTCAAGGTGAGCAGTATATTTCAGCAGGCATCAGCATCAAAGATGATGTAGCTACCAACAAAGTGGAACCAGCATGGGCAGCTTTGTAATGTAGGTAGAACCAATGATGCCATGTAGTAATATTTAGTCAGGTAACAGCTTACATACTGATTTTGGATAGTGGTTGCACAGATCACATTATTAATCATGAAAATTATTTAAGTGTAAAACTCTAAAGCAGCTTGAAAATGTAAGAAATGGAGATGGGCCAGAAAAATAGGAAATACAGCTTGATTACAATTAAACTTTCGTTACTTGAGCCAGTGTAGATTGAAAACTGTTTACCAGATAGGTACCCAACTTTATAGAAATGAAGTTCACACTGTGCACTGCAGGATTTATGTTGTCAGTAGTGTTAGTGTCTTGACTCACTGTTAAGTGCTGGTACTGGTATGGCAACATAGGGTTGAAACACAAGCATTATGTTACAAACAATCAACATGGGCCTGGACAAGATGAGCAGGGTTTTACTCATAAAGTTGTTTTATGAAAAACAACAACAACAGGGTTGCTGCTTTGTGAGTAATCATGCATTAAATGAATAGAGAGAGAGGTATTCTTTCTCCACCAGGTTTGAAGAACATATTTGGTAGTTTAAATTTTCTAGTGATATGGGAATTGCTCTTAGGAGATGCTGATGGCCCACTGCAGCACATAATATTGAAGAAATTACTGTTGCCGTGGCTGAGAATGTTAAACACAATGTGCAATATTCACACAGTGCATGAGCTGCATCACAGCAGTGAAAGATTCCATGGTCCACCAGTCGAAATGTGCTGCAAACAATTGTGAAAGAGAATCTCTAAAGCAACTCCAGGCTGTTGTGGATGCAGATGTTTGGCACACTGAGTAATGTTTGTAACCTGGAACATAATTGTGGTATGCAATTAACAAATGTTGCTCTCATATTTGGAAATTAAAATGTGTTTCTTTCAATAGTTCATTTGGTATTTTTCTTCCCCATGTCCTTAAAAATGTTTCCACAAAGTTGCATTATCCAATGATCACCCATTTTTCATAGGGGCTCTCTGAAATAGCAAACCTTTAATTGTAGCCACCCTGCATAATTAATTATTTTCATATTTGTAATGACATGATTCCAACTGAAATGAAAGATGTATTTCATGTGAAAGGCATGGACAGAAATTTGATCAGTTATACTGAAATAACACAGTTCTGCAACATAAAAATTGTTTCAAATTTATTAAGTGATTTTTATAATGTTTTCAATGCTGATTTTGGGGAAAATAATGAATAAGTTCCATCACGTACAGTTATTTCAGAAATTGCTTGTCTAGTTTTAGATTTTTTTCAATATTTCAGCACTCTAGTGAGTTTGAATTTTGGTTTTTAGGATCTCCATAAACTGCTATTTAGTCGTTTTTATACTAGATATATGTAAAATAAAGAGTAATTAGGAGAAACAAGCAGTATTTTTATGTCAGTGCCTGTCTGTCGCACTGTCCGTTCCCCTGCCATCGCCAAGCAGTGAGCTTCTGCTATTGTCCAGTTCACGGTACCTCTTCAATCTGTGATGTTCACATGTTGCTGTTACTAGTGCTTTAAAGTAGTGACTGTTTTCTTGTGTTGTGAAATTGTTTTATAGACAATGGCTACCAGAGGATGTATAAACCCTGTAGTTGCTTCTGCTACATTTGTAGTAACTATACCATTAAAAAGCAACAAAGAAACATTTCCAATTTTGTTTAAAAATATATTTCACCTATTTTGATATAAAGTTAGGTGGTCAAGATAAGCCTTGGGCCCCATACAAAGTTTGTTCAGTGTGTGTTGAAGAACTAAGGCAATGGCTTCAACATAAAAAACAGTTCTTACATTTTGGAATACCAATGATTTGGAGGGGGCCGAAAAATCATAGTGATGACTGCTATTTTTGTTCTAGCAATGTGTGAGGTTTCAATTTGAAAAACAAAGAGGATATTTCTTACCCTAACATTCTATCAACCATTCGCCCTATTCCTCATGGACCTGAAGTACCAATACCATCTCCTTCAGATTCTTTTGGATGATATAGATCATCATGAGCCATTGGCTTGGGAAGGTGATAGTGAAGAAGACAGAGGTTGCTACAATCCTGGCACAATGGATCCCATCCCATTCTCACAATCTGAACTGAATGATTTAGTTAGAGACCTAGGCCTTTCTAAAGAATCAACAGAGGTTTTAGGATCTAGATTGAAAGATAAACATATGTTGGCTCTGGGTACATCCTGTTCTTGGTATCAGTCGAGGTAAAAGAAGTTTGCATCTCTCTTCTCTCAAGAATGTGACCTGGTGTTTTGCAGTGATGTTCCTGGACTTATGGCACATTTCAAAATAGAATATGCTCCTGATGAGTGGAGACCTCTTACTGATTCTTCAAAAAGAAGCCTTAAAGCAGTACTTCTAAACAATGGCAATAAGTATGCTTCTATACCAGTTGGACATTTGGTTTGCTTAAATTAATGTTACAAAAATCTTGAACTGATTTTAAGTAAACTCTGCTATTCAGACCAAAAATGGACACTATGAGGTGATTTAAAAGAGATTTCAATGCTGCTTGGTCAACAAAGTGGCTACACAAAGTTCCCTTGCTTTCTCTGTGAATGGGACAGTAGAGACAGAAAGCAACGATACATAAAAAAAAAGCTTGGCCCTTGAGAAAAACCTTGCAGGTAGGTGTTACAAATGTTGAGAGGAAAAGCCTTGTGGATCCCAAAAAGATGTTACTTCCACCACTTCACATTAAGTTGGGGCTGATGAAACAATTTGTTAAGGCATTGACAAAAGAAGGGGAGTGTTTCACATACCTTTGTGGACAGTTTCCTGATTTATCCCAATTCAAAGCTAAAGGAAGAAATCTTTGTCAGACCAGACATTAGAAAACTAATGACATATTCCAACTTTATGGACAAAATGGAAACAAAAGAAAAGGCAGCATGGACATCTTTTAATTTATGTTGTTACCAGTTTCCTAGGAAACAAAAGATATCCAAACTACAAGACAATTGTCACAGACATGCTTGACAACTTTAAGAAGCTGGGCTGTAACATGAGCATTAAAGTTCATTTTCTCCACTCACATCTTGAATACTTCCTTGCAAACCTTGGTGCTGTAAGTGAAGAGCAGGGCGAAAGATTCCACCAAGGCATCAAAGAAATGGAAAGAAATATCAAGGGAGATGGAACATCAATGTGATAGCAGACTACTGCTGGATGATAAAAAGAGATGATCCTCAACGAGTCCACAGCCGGAAAAACAATAAAAGAAGCTTTGACAGAGAGCAAAAGCATTATTATAAGGACTTATCAGCTTAAATAGAATTGGAAGTGTACTGGAAACTTAGTTTAGAACAAGATTTATAAATAAAATAAATTTTTATAACGTTGGAAAAAATGTGATAATTGCTCGAATTTTGTTATTATACCCAAAAATACTCCCTTTTTTGTGAGAAAACTTGACATGATAGAAAAAATGGATTGCATTTTTGAAATCAGCACTGAACAGTACACAAAAGTCAGTTATCAAATTTCAAACAACTTTCAAAAAATATTTTTTTTGCAGACCTGTGTAATAGAAAAATATACAATTGTATCTGTAGGCAATAACTCAAAATTTTTTGAAATGACAAGAACTTACTTGTGATTGCTTTGAAAGAAGATAGGCTGCTGTGTAAAATGACATGTAAAATTTTAAGAAAAAGATAAATATAAATAATGTGAGTAGTAGGATAGTGTGTTGGTAACAAACCTCATTGCACCAATGCACCAAATTCAGTGTTATACATGCTAATGTCCAATCCCAGCCAGCTCATCTCTATGGGTTCTGTCACTTCCAAGACATAGACATCATTTAATACTTCTGTCAGAGACCTAGCTCAAACTAAGTAGTCCCAAAAGTAGGGTGAATCTAGAGGGCTACATATTTTTTAGACAAAACACATGACGGGGTGGAGTATGTACATCCTGCTTTATCACTGACTATGCTAGCCACATCCAACAGTAATGAAGATAACCAAGTGGAATATATGTTCACTGAGACCAATTCCCTTAACAGAAAGTTCCTGAGATGTGTCCTCTACAAATCTCCTAAAGTAGGCAGGTTGGCCTGCTTCAAAACTGCTCTTTCAAGCCTTGAATCAACACATGAACATATAATTATAGCTGAGAATGGAAAATCCACAATGGAATGATGCAATATGATGAAGAGGGTAGTTGCTACTCACCATATACCGGAAATTCTGAGTTACAGGTAGGCACAACAAAAACACTGTTAGTAAGTGAGCTTTTGGCTAACACCACCTTTGTCGGTAATAGACAAAATGCAACTCACACACACATGGCCACGGTCTCTGGCTGCTGAGGCCAGATTGCAAACTGCAGTGCACGATGGGAGAAGGAAGGCTGAGGCAAGGGTGAGAAGGGTGAGAGACAGCAGAGTAGGGGTTGGGGATGGTAAGGTGCTGCTTGTGGGAGCATACAGGCAGGGACAAGGTGGAGAGAAGGTGCAGTTGGGAGGTTATATGGAGGGCTGGAGGGGGAGGGGGGGGGGGAGTAGAGGACAAGAAGACAAGTAAAAAGACTGTGGGTGCATTGGTGGAGCAGAGGGCTGTGTAGTGCTGGAATGGGAACAGGGAAGGGGGCTAGATGGGTAAAGACAATGACTAATGCACATTGAGGTCAAGAGGGTTGCAAGAACGTAGGATATATGGCAGGAAGAGTTCCCACCTGTGCAGTTCTGAAAAGCTGGTGTTGGTGGAAAGAATGCAGATGGCACAGGCTGTGAAATGGTCATTGAAATGAAGAATGTCATGCTGGGTAGCGTGCTCAGCAATAGGGTGGTCCAGTAGCTCTTTGGTCACAGTTTTTCAGTGGCTATTCATGTGGACAGACAAATTGTTGGTAGTCATGCCTACGTAGAATGCAGCACAGTGGTTGCAGCTTAGTTTGTAGATCGCATGAGCAGTTTTGCAGGTAGCCTGCCTTTGACCAGATAGGTGATTCTTGTGACTGGACTGGAGTAGGTGGTGGTATGAGGATGTATGAGACAGATCTTGCATCATGGTCTATTACAAGGATGTGATGCAAGGGGACGGGTGCCGGGGTTGTGTAGGGATGGACAAGGATATTGTGTAGGTTCACGGTACAGAGGAATACCACTGTGAGAGGGATGGGAAGGATAGTGGGTAGGACATTCCTCATTTCAGGGCACACAGAGAAGTAGTCAGAAAGCTGGCAGAGAATGTGATTCAGTTGCTCCAGTCCTGAGTGGCACTAAGTCACGAGTGGAATGCTTCTCTGTGACCACGGTGGGGCTTTGGGAGATGGTGGCTGATAGGAGAGATAAGCATGGGTATCTACTTTTGTACAAGGTTGAGAGGGTAATTAGTCTGTGAAGGCCTCAGTGAGACCCTCAGTATATTTTGAGAGTAACCACTTGTCACTGCAGAATTTTATAAAACCTCTTCTCCATCTGTAAAATTCTCCTGCTATGCAATCCCAAATTCCTGGGTCCCCTATCACAAACTGAAGCTCTTGCACTTCGCGAACTAGAGCAACAACCACAATGCCACCTCAAAAAACTCTCCATCCTGTTCACTTCCTACTCCTACCTTGGACTACCACTATCCACCACCTCTACAACAATCTCCAAACTTCCCCCACGTGCCCTCATAGTTGACAAACTCTACATTGCAAATCTACTACACATACCCCACCTCAAAAACTCCCTCCCAGGATCATACAGAAGCCAGAACCTAACCAGACCTGAAACACAGTCATGAACCTTTCTTCCAAAAGTCTTAGACCCACAGAAGTATCCATCCTTTCCCAAGGCTTCACCTTTTGCACAATTCCCAAATTCAATCATGCAGAACTTGTTAAGGACCTTCTCTCCTTTTCCTAGTCGCTACAGTGTAAACACTTTTTCGCACCAACTCTACCAATCAGCCTCAACTAAAGGCCAATGTTAAGCTGTGCCTGACTCATGTCACTCCTCCATCCAACCATGATCGAGATGGATCATCCCTGCAAATCACCCCCTGTTAATTTTCTAGAATTTCTTAATCTGGATCCTTGCCTCACCATTATTCCCTAAATCCCTCAGCATTCAAACTAACCTTACATCTGCAGAGAGAACAGCAATACACCACCTAAACATGAATTCCAATCTTATAATCCCACCTTCTGACAAAGGCCCCACTACTGTCATTTTAAACTGCAAGGATTACCTGATATAAGGATTCTGTCAGTTGTCAGACCCATCCAACTACAAACCTCACCACAGGATCTCCAGTCGCTCCTCAAATTCTTAGGCCCATCCCAGAACATCTCCTCGGAGTCCATCTCTCCCTTCACCCCTACCATACACACTTGCTGCACTCCTACCTTCTATGTGCTTCCCAAGTGCATAAACCCAACCAGCCACAATGCCTCACTGTGGCTGGTTACTGTGCCCCCAATAACAGAATCTCTGCTCTTGTAGAACAATACCTTCAGACTGTCACCCAAAACCTACCCATTTATGGAAAAGACAACAATGATTTCCTCCAGTGACTCTTCACAGTTCCTGTCCGTTTACCACATGGTGACCTGCTCATCACTACTGATGCAACTTTCCTTTACAGTAACATCCCTAATGCCCATGGTATTTCCCCAACTGAAAACTATCTTTCCCTATGCCTGATGGATTCCAAATCTACAACCTCCTTCCTAGTCGCCATGACCAACTATATCCTCACCCACAGTTACTTCTCCATTGAATGCACTACCTACAGGCAAATCTGGTATATGGCTATGGGAACCTACCCTACACTGTCCTATGCCAACCAACCTATTTATGGGTCATCAAGAGGATTCCCTCCTAAACACCTGGAATCTCTAACCCCTCACCTGGTTCAGATTCACAGTTGATATTTTTGTGATATAGATCGAGGGTGAGGGCATTCTACCCACATTCCTTCAGAACTTAAACATGTTCTACATCATTTGCTTCATGTGGTCTACTCAATTTAACAAGTCACCTTTCTCAATGTTGACTTCCACCTCAGACATGGCTACATCAGTATCTACGTCCATATCAAACCCACCAACCACCAGCAAAACCTGTCCTTCAACAGCTGCCACCTGTTCCATACCAAGAAGTCCCTTCAGTACAGCCTAGCCACTCACAGCCATCGCATCTGTAGTTATGAGCTGTCCCTCTCAAAATATACTGAGGGTTGATCACTGTACAACTTTACATAACTGAAGTTAGTTATGAAAAATCATTAAATCTGTTCTCTAGTTGACCTTCTCAGCTCACATTCCTGCTGTGGTTTCTGACTGCTTGAACTCCCTTCTTCCCCTTTTCTCCCATTTGTTCATTTAGAGATTCATTCTCTATGGTTTTATATTCAGAATCACAAAAATGTTCACTCCCAGAATCAGTATTCTTTAGATCAATATGCCTGATGTCGTCTTCCACAATATTAGCATGTCTGGGAATGATAACTTTATTGCTAACCAGTACACTGTATCTAACTTCACTATAGCCTACTAAATTTCTCAAATTTGTTTTACAGTCCCACTTTGACAACACATGCAATAAATCAACTTCCATACAACTTTAAATTTTCAGCATTAGGTTTCTTCCCATATCTAATAAAGAGATTTGCTTTCAATAGTATTAGCTAAAGTCTGTGTTTAATGTACACATCTGTACAAATGAAATCTCCTATCTATTCTTGCTGCAGCTAACAGGCATTGTGGCATGTCCAAATTGACCAGATGCAGCTTTCAGCTGTATACAGAGGGCAGCGGGGGTGGTGGGTAAGGAAAGAAGGAAAACTACTGCGTGTGTCTTGGTGGAATAGAGGTCTGTGTAGTGCTGGACTAGGCAATGACTTGTGAAGGTTGAGGAGAGGAGGTTCATGGGAACATAGGATATATTGCAGGGTGAGTTCCCATCTGCACAGTTCAGAAAATCTGGTGTTGGTGAAAGGATCCAAATGACACAGGCTGTGAAGCAATCACTGAAATGAAGAACTTCATGCTGCGTGGCATACTCAGCAGTGGGTGGTCCAGCTCTTTCATGGCCACAGTCTGTCAGTGGTCATTTATGCAGACAGACAGCTTGTTGGTTGTCATGCTCATGTAGAATGTAGAACAGTAGTTACATCTTAGCTTGTAGATCACATGACTGGTTTCACAGGTAGCCCTGCCTTTGATGGGATAGGCAATGCTTGCAAACGGACTGGCGTAAGTGGTGGTGGGAGTATGTATGGGACAGGTCTTGCTTCTAGGTCTATTGCAGGGTTGTAAGCCATGAGGCATGGATGGGAGCCAGGATTGTGTAGGGAAGGACAAGGATATTGTGTAGGTTCAGTGGGCAACAGAATACCACTTTGAGAGGTGTGGGAAGGATAGTGGGTATGACATTCCTCAGTTCAGGGCATGGCGAGAGTAGTAAAAACCCTGGTGGAGAATATGACTCAGTTGCTCCGGTCCTGGATGGTGCTGTCATGAGGGGAATGCTCCTCTGTGGACTGAGGTGGGAGTTTGTGAGGTAGTGGATGACTGGAGAGATAAGGCACGGGAGATATATTTTTGTACAAGGTTGGGAAGGGAGAAACGGTCTGTGATTGCTGCAGTGAAACCTTCGGTATATTTCAAAAGGGATCGCTCATCACTACAGGTGTGATGGCCATGAGTGGCTAGGCTGCATTGAAGCGACTTCTGGGTATGGAACGGGTGACAGCTGTCGAAGTCAAGATATTGCTAACTGTTGGTACATTTGATATGGACAGAGGTCCTGATGTAGCCATCTTTGAGGTGGAGGTCAACATTGAGGAAGATGGTTGGATGGGCTGAGTGAAGTGAATGTAGGAGGTGTTTAGGCTCTGGAGGAACCATATCACAAAGATATCATCAACGAATCTGAGCCAGGTGAGGGTTTAGGGATTCTGGGTGTTAGGAAGGATTCCTCTTGATGACCCATGAATAGATTGGTTGGCATAGGATGGCGTCGTGCAGGTGCCCTTAGCCATACCCTGGATTTGTTTGTAGGTAATGCCTTCAAAGGAGAAGTAATTGTGTTGAGGATATATTGGTCATTATGACTATGAAGGAGTTTGTAGGTTTAGAATCCATCGGGAATTTTGAAGGTAGTGTTCAATAGTGGTAAGACCTTGGACGTTAGGGATATTACTGTAAAGCAAAGATGCATCAGTAGTGACAAGCAGGACACCATGTGGTAAAGGAAGAGGAACTGTGGAGAGTCTGTGGGGTGAATGATTGATGTCTTTTATATGGGAGGGTATCTTGCAGGTAATAGGCTGAAGGTGTTTGTTTATGAGAGCAGAGATTCTCGCAGTCGTGGCACACAAAAGTTTCTTGACTGAAGACTTTGTAGGAGTTGAAAGATAAACAACACAAACAAAATGGGCAAAGAAGGAACCTATAGTAACCTAAGTGTGATGAGAACTAAACTAAGGGATGACATGCATCAAAATGAAATCAGAGTAGAAAAAATTGCAAAATATAATGGGGCATAGACATTAATAGTTTGATACTAAATTTATATTGGCTCAAGGATGGTATTTATTAGTTCCAGAAGGGAAGGAGAAGCCTGCCATTTCATTCAAAAACAAAGTGAGGAGGATTCTTAAAAATATCAGTGTATGCAAAAAAATTCAAAACTAAGCTAGGCATGGTACTGGCATAATGTTGACCTTTTACATCACCTAACAAAGTTTTAGCAAATGTTGACTACTGCTGTGTGTATGTACACTCCAAATCACAAGGTTTTTGCAAAATACAATGCATGTGTTCTTACAGTCATATAATTTCTCTCTAGTTTCTCGGCTCTCTTTCCACAGCAAGCAGGTAATGAAAATGTAATACACTGGTTGCTTTAAATTATGTTACTCATTGTTGTAACAATATTTACTGGTGGTAATATTGTTGAAACTAGATTCCATTGTCATCAAACACCTGAAGCTTACTTTTAGACAATTGTTCACTTCACACATGTACAGAAGCAGAATGGATGATGATTCTTGTGATTCTGAAAATGGCATACAGTTCAAAGAATGTTCTGATGGAACAAAATCCCAATTCAAGAAGAACAGAAACACAAAGCAAATAGTGTAAAAAGGAACCTATTATTAAATGCAATCATGGACTTGCTGTTTCACCTCCAAAAGCTAAGAGAATTAAGAAATTCAGAGTTCCTGAACTCTGCTATGAAAATATTTCTCACTTTCGTCATCACATGAGATCATTACATAAAATGTATCAAGGTAAGTTCGTATTGAAGTTTCTTAGTATTTCTTCACCTCAGCACAGTGTAGTAGACACTTAAAATACAAAAATCAAGAAAACAGTGACAGTATCGTATATCATTAGAAAAGGGGATTGTGAAGTAGTGCCTGCTTGTGCTGTCACTTTCCAAAGAGTATCTGGCATGTCAAAGGATATATTGTCCTCTCTGGCAGGCAAGTTCCATGAACATGGAATGTTGCAAAAGGAAAGGAGAGGAGAGGAGGCAACAGAACAGGAAAGGATAATAAAGAGGTAACTATCGTCATTAAGAATGATACAAAAAATATAAACACAGAGAGAGCCACCATGGAATGGGAGATCTATAGGAAGTTATTTACTTTCAGATCTCACAGTCAATAAAATGTTCAAGAGATTCTATGAGGAAAGAAAAGATTTAGGACTAAACTATGCTCCTTATCAAAATAAAAGCAACATTTCAGTTTATCATTCAGGACACCTGATACCAATACCTGATCCACTTGTAAGGTTGGCCTAATGGAAATAAATGTGGAAACATGTCTGCAGAAGAAGAATGTACTACAAATGAGACAGATTACATAAAATTCATGCACAAAGATAATGCAAGTGTCAGTAAAGATTTGATTTGACACGCGGCAAAAGCAGTTAATTGTAAAACTATCAGTGACATTTTCTATGCAAGACAAGAATGATTATACAATCTGTGCATAATGATCCATACTAAGGAGCAGAAAAGGGAAATTATTGTTTTCTACAACTTGTTGGAGACAGAATCCTCAAGAGGATCCAATCAAGTTGCTTCAGCTTTGCTGAACTTCCTTTCTGACCTAGATAAAAACAATTGGCATTAATACTATACATCTACTCTCAGATTCTTGCAGCAGCCAAAATAAAAACAGTTGTCTGATGGTGATGCTTACAGCATTCTTGAAAAAGAGCACAAATTCGATAATATTCATCACTTCTTCCTTGTTCGTGGCCATAACTACATGCCTACAGAGCAAGTGTTTGGCAGAATTGAGGTCTTACAGAAAAAACGCATTTTGTTTTCTAAAAAATAATATGATATTTCAGAAGAGCATGGTCCTCTCAAACTTCTAAACACAGAATGTACTGTTAAAAATCTAAAAGATAGTGCACAGAAAGAACTAAAATCTAACCTACCATTAAAATTGGACAGGCAGCATCACACCTCTTACAAAAGAGCAAAGAAAATTCTTAATGTGTCAGTAGGAGATGCATACTCTAGAGATTCAGTACAGGTTGACAACCTGAGAAGAAAGAAACCATGCCATCCAACAGTACTAACATCCCCTCTTTTACCAAAACAAAATATGGTATGCAAAGAAAAGAAGAAAGATGTGTGTACCTTCCTAAATTATTTTGAAATTCCAAATGATGCAAAAGAGTTTTACAAAGATGTCCAAGACAAATCATGTATAGATGTAAGAAAGAAAACAAGACAACAAAAGTGTAATTGTAACATGCAATACTTTTGTGTTATTCATTTCACACTTCATGTAGTATTCATAATAATGATAGAAGCTAAACAATTGTGTTAAAAGAGTAATCATTGCTATTACTGTATTATGCCACTGTATTTCTATTATTACTTTTGTATTCTCAGTAAAGTCAAAAACTCTAAATTAAAAAAAAAAAAATGCTGTATATATTAATATATGCAAAATATACATTTTACAACAATGCAGACATATATAAAACACTACAGCACATAAAAAAATTAGTTGTGGAAAAAATACACAGAACTTAAGGCAGCAACATAACTATCAGCAATAATTATACGCATTTATCAACTTTTGAAAAAAATTGGAAAACTCACACCTTCATATATAGTTATAAAGATTACATTTTAATGTATTTCATTACAACACTTTAGTAATTTAAATGAGATCTAATAGTCATGTAAAAATTCAAATTCTCAAACATATCTAACTGGGTGATAACAAAAAAATTCATTTAATGAAATATTGTATCTGTTGCATTTATCAAGTTATGTAAAACACTCCTCAGTTATGGACAAGAGAATGGGCCCTTTAGAGTTTTATATGAAAATTGCAGCTCTACTGTATGATTAAATGATGATGGCATCCTCTTGGGTAAAATATTCCGGAGGTAAAATAGTCCCCCATTCGGATCTCCGGGCGGGGACTACTCAGGAGGACGTCGTTATCAGGAGAAAGAAAACTGGCGTTCTACGGATCGGAGCGTGGAATGTCAGATCCCTTAATCGGGCAGGTAGGTTAGAGAATTTAAAAAGGGAAATGGATAGGTTAAAGTTAGATATAGTGGGAATTAGTGAAGTTCGGTGGCAGGAGGAACAAGACTTTTGGTCAGGTGATTACAGGGTTATAAATACAAAATCAAATAGGGGTAATGCAGGAGTAGGTTTAATAATGAATAAAAAATAGGAGTGCGGGTTAGCTACTACAAACAGCATAGTGAACGCATTATTGTGGCCAAGATAGACATAAAGCCCATGCCTACTACAGTAGTACATGTTTATATGCCAACTACCTCTGCAGATGATGAAGAAATAGATGAAATGTATGACGAGATAAAAGAAATTATTCAGGTAGTGAAGGGAGACGAAAATTTAATAGTCATGGGTGACTGGAATTCGTCAGTAGGAAAAGGGAGAGAAGGAAACATAGTAGGTGAATATGGATTGGGGGGAAGGAATGAAAGAGGAAGCCGCCTTGTAGAATTTTGCACAGAGCATAACTTAATCATAGCCAACACTTGGTTCAAGAATCATAAAAGAAGGTTGTATACCTGGAAGAATCCTGGAGATACTAGTAGGTATCAGATAGATTATATAATGGTAAGACAGAGATTTAGGAACCAGGTTTTAAATTGTAAGACATTTCCTGGGGCAGATGTGGATTCTGACCACAATCTATTGGTTATGAACTGCAGATTGAAACTGAAGAAACTGCAATAAGGTGGGAATTTAAGGAGATGGGTCCTGGATAAACTGAAAGAACCAGAGGTTGTAGAGAGTTTCAGGGAGAGCATAAGGGAACAATTGACAGGAATGGGGGAAAGAAATACAGTAGAAGAAGAATGGGTAGCTCTGAGGGATGAAGTAGTGAAGGCAGCAGAGGATCAAATAGGTAAAAAGACGAGGGCTAATAGAAATCCTTGGGTAACAGAAGAAATATTGAATTTAATTGATGAAAGGAGAAAATATTGAAATGCAGTAAATGAAGCAGGCAAAAAGGAATACAAACGTCTCAAAAATGATATCGACAGGAAGTGCAAAATGGCTAAGCAGGGATGGCTAGAGGACAAATGTAAGGATGTAGAGCTTGTCTCACTAGGGGTAAGATAGATACTGCCCACAGGAAAATTAAAGAGACCTTTGGAGAGAAGAGAACCACTTGTATGAATATCAAGAGCTCAGATGGCAACCCAGTTCTAAGCAAAGAAGGGAAGGCAGAAAGGTGGAAGGAGTATATAGAGGGTTTATACAAGGGCGATGTACTTGAGGACAATATTATGGAAATGGAAGAGGATGTAGATGAAGACAAAATGGGAGATAAGATACTGCGTGAAGAGTTTGACAGAGCACTGAAAGACCTGAGTCAAAACAAGGCCCCGGGAGTAGACAACATTCCATTTGAACTACTGATGGCCTCGGGAGAGCCAGTCCTGACAAAACTCTACCATCTGGTGAGCACGATGTATGAGACAGGCGAAATACCCTCAGACTTCAAGAAGAATAAAATAATTCCAATCCAAAAGAAAGCAGGTGTTGACAGATGTGAAAATTACCGAACTATCAGTTTAATAAGTCACAGCTGCAAAATACTAACGCGAATTCTATACAGACGAACGGAAAAACTGGTAGAAGCTGACCACGGGGAAGATCAGTTTGGATTCCGTAGAAATGTTGGAACACGTGAGGCAATACTGACCTTACGACTTATCTTAGAAGAAAGATTAAGAAAAGGCAAACCTACGTTTCTAGCATTTGTAGACTTAGAGAAAGCTTTTGACAATGTTAACTGGAATACTCTCTTTCAAATTCTGAAGGTGGCAGGGGTAAAATACAGGGAGCAAAAGGCTATTTACAGTTTGTACAGAAACCAGATGGCAGTTATAAGAGTCGAGGGGCATGAAAGGGAAGCAGTGGATGGGAAAGGAGTAAGACAGGGTTGTAGCCTCTCCCCGATGTTATTCAATCTGTATATTGAGCAAGCAGTAAAGGAAACAAAAGAAAAATTTGGAGTAGGTATTAAAATTCATGGAGAAGAAGTAAAAACTTTGAGGTTCGCCGATGACATTGTAATTCTGTCAGAGACAGCAAAGGACTTGGAAGAGCAGTTGAACGGAATGGACAGTGTCTTGAAAGGAGGATATAAGATGAACATCAACAAAAGCAAAACGAGGATAATGGTATGTAGTCAGATTAAGTCGGGTGATGCTTAGGGAATTAGATTAGGAAATGAGACACTTAAAGTAGTAAAGGAGTTTTGCTATTTAGGGAGTAAAATAACCGATGATGGTCGAAGTAGAGAGGATATAAAATGTAGACTGGCAATGGCAAGAAAAGCGTTTCTCAAGAAGAGGAATTTGTTAACATCGAGTATAGATTTAAGTGTCAGGAAGTTGTTTCTGAAAGTATTTGTATGGAGTGTAGCCATGTATGGAAGTGAAACATGGACAATAAATAGTTTGGACAAGAAGAGAATAGAAGCTTTCGAAATGTGGTGCTACAGAAGAATGCTGAAGATAAGGTGGGTAGATCACGTAACTAATGAGGAGGTATTGAATAGGATTGGGGAGAAGAGAAGTTTGTGGCACAACTTGACTAGAAGAAGGGATCGGTTGGTAGGACATGTTTTGAGGCATCAAGGGATCACAAATTTAGCATTGGAGGGCAGTGTGGAGGGTAAAAATCGTAGAGGGAGACCAAGAGATGAATACACTAAGCAGATTCAGAAGGATGTAGGTTGCAGTAGATACTGGGAGATGAAGAAGCTTGTACAGGATAGAGTATCATGGAGAGCTGCATCAAACCAGTCTCAGGACTGAAGACCACAACAACAACATGAAAATTGAAGTTCTAAGGGAATGTTTATCTTACTGCACCTATTTAACTTGTCTCCTTTAACAGAAAGTATTTGTATGAGTTGCTTGAAAGAAAAATATACACCAGAATAGAACATAAAAACAATAGTTTCAATGTCCTAAATCTCCATATATGTCCATATACTAGATACACTACTTGCAATGAACCAACACTTATAACATCTTGAATGTTGCAGAAATAAATATGATAAATAAATTTAAATTCTATGAAAGTCTGAATTGTAAATTAAAAGCAAAATTTAAGCAAATTAAAAGAAAACTATTTTGATACTTTCCAGAATACCACTCGAAAAAATTATTTTGATGTAACAGCACATTATTAGGATATTTTAAACACATTTAAAAAAAAGATGTAATCTGTTGAAAACACTTCTTAGTATTTTCTTGTGTTTATTTTAATAGCAAAATTGCATTACGTGAAACAATTATTTTTGTTCAGAGAGGATTATACTTGTTCTTTGTCAAACTGTGCTTCCAGATATCTATGGTTGAGGTACAGCATTTGAAACAGCCTTACATATCCTTGTTTTCAGTATGTGCTAATACACTTCAAAAATACAGCAAAATAAATATACCTGATATGTATGTTTCTCTTGTGCAGAAGTAGTTTTTGTCACTGGGTTCACTACAGAAAATCTCTGTTGTAGTGTCTGATTTATGTGTTCTTTAGAAAGGAGAGGGGATGGCCACTGTTGCTGAAACAAGAACAATATAGAAGTACATTGCTATGGAAAAAGTGTTAGGGTGTTGCATATTTTTATCACACAGAATACAAGTGCTCTTCAAATTACCAAAATAAACAAACAATAAAATTCCAGGTAAATAATTACTATCTAGTCTGGTATTCTATTTCAGCTTCCCCAATTCTTCATTGATAGCAACACAAGTCTCCAAGACTATAAAAGCTTTTCTTAAGCCATAACATGCACCTCAAAACTTTATTATTCTATTTTTTCAAGATTTTTTGACATTTATGTGATACCCTGATTGATTGATTAAAAATCAACAGTTGTGAAATCACTATGTCAGTACAAAAACTATAGAGTGTCCCAGTTTTGGGACATTGGCAAAATTATCTATCAAAAAGCACAGTATTAATGTCAATGCAGAAAAGTGTACAAAACATCAAGAACAAGATAAAAACACTGTAAAATTACTGAGTATCTATTCAGTATGAAATGAAACAAAACACATAATGTATACCACAATTGCACACATTTTTGTAGTTTATTTCCAGTATGCACATTTGTAATGTGTTATACCTGTCACAATAAAGTAGTATCTTGGGTATAGTCATGCATCTTTGCCCACCCATACTCCCATCACTTTGCTTCATTGCATTTTGGTGTTGATCCTGTTTTCTTTGAAAAGTACATCTATATTCTCTCTTGGACATCCATAAGTGAGAGCTCCTCTTTTGGGTTAGCAATCTGATATGCACACCATATGTTTACTGTCCAGATATTAATGATCTGGAGGATTGACACCCACCACCATGTCTTTGATCTTGTCCTAGTCCTATTAAAAGATATCCACATCTCCAGTAGATCAACACCTGTTCCCTGTACATTACTCTCATGGAGAAGCTTATGGCTTATGAAACCCACTAAGATGTAGTATGCCTACAAAGAATTTTAGCTCTTCTTTGGCTAGGAGAAAATTTATATTGTTCTGTTGGCAAACATAGATTTTGCTTTTTTCTGTAACAGTATTCATTAGTCCCTCAAGGAAAAAATCCTCAAACACCTGTCACACTGTATTATTTGCTAAATATTCTGCAACATGGTGATTTTTTGTGTTTTCTCGTCTATGTCCTAATGCTTCTCTTTGCTTAGCTTCTGGAGGTAAGTTGGTAACATAAGCTCCATCCTTCCCATTCCTTCTGGTTATAAGTTCTGAATTACCTGTGACATACTGTACAATATAGTCACTGATTAGTGGATTTTCTTTGGTGTCTCTTTCATCTGTCACTTTTTTTACGTTGGGTGGAATAATCACTAATTTTAAGTTATCAGCATAGTCTTAATTCACTTCATACCTCTCCAGTTACTCTAACACTTCTTCAATCTTAAGTCCATGCAGCATGCTTTTATTCAATTTAAGTAATAAACTGTGAAAGGGAATATTTCATTTTACTACCTGACCCTGGATAAAATCTCATAAAACGTGAAGAAAGCAGCTCTCAATAATATAAATAGTAATTTTTGTAAATAAGATGTGTACAAACAGGCACATCTAAAGCGGAGAGTCATTGTCCCATAACTGGGCCGCTTAAAATAAACTGATATTGCACTTACTTCTGGAAATCTGAGATATACCGAATGTTACATGGACATCTGTATGTTCATATCAAAAACACCCAGACAACTGAATCACAATTCACTCTTGTACAGAAACTACCATCAGGCATACAGAACAGTGAAGTGCAAATATATAAAAAGAGGCAAATTAATTCCTTTCCCAAAAATAAGCTAATTAGAGAAAAATTATTTCTTTTCAAGTTCCAGGTATTACAGCAGTCAGTTCAACATTTAGGTGCAACAATCAAAGCAAAAAGTTTGATTGGTTATGTAGAAATCAATAAAATATTTGCATCCCAAAAAGAGAGAGAATGGATTAACTGTATCCAAATACACTGCTGTCAAAAAATGAATGACTCCAATTCCTTGGTAGTGAGTAACATTATAATGGGAAAATCCATTGGCATAAGAAGCAAAGTATCTGAAGATAATGTATCAACAAATTAGCAAAAGGATCTATATTGCATATTCGACAAATAGTTCTGTTAGTCCGATGTCTTGAAGAAAGAAAATCAAAGCATAATAAATGTAGTTACTACTTCAGAAGGGAGCTCTTCGGAGAGACTTTCCTTTACTGACTAAAAAAATTTCTGAGGGAGAAAACAACATGACTGGATGACATTAGTGTGTTCTGTATTGTAGACACAAATAGTCTCCATAATTGTGATGCGGGAACAATCAAGCTTCTTTTCCTCACAATACAGGTAATGGAAATGGTTAAAAGAGTAATACTCGAAAGTGATCATTGAGGTACACTGTGGTGCATTTGCTGTGTGTTTCTACAACAGTAATTTAGGATTATGTTGCCAAATTCAGACACTTATGATGATTCAATGCAAGATAATTGATAATGGGAAGAGGGTCCATGACTATGGTACCATCACTAGAGATTACAACAACTGGTACTGAAGGACACCTTCACTGACATGAAACAATTTACAGGACAAGGAACACGATAGGATCAAGATTAACACTACCGTTGGCCTTAAACTAGAGTACGGTTTTTGCAAAATCAGTAAAGCTTGAAAATACAATGGGAAGTTTGAGTAAACTATTTTATTCATGTAGGTGTGACATACAATCTAACATTTTATCCTCCTACATAATCTTCTCTTTCTCAAAACATAACAAATCTCAAAACTCATTGTAGCAGCATCCCAGAGAGTTCACACTTTCAAAATAAGATGGAGGAGAATAAGACCTGCTGACAAAATGCCATGTCACACCTTAAAATATTTAAAGCACCACAGACATGCAGCAATGTATATCTTTTCATAAAAAAATATAGAAATGGAAAGTATTTTGTGGAATTTAAATAACAGATTAAGTAAAGATAATAGCTCACCATACTGTTGGGGCACTGAGTAGTTGACAGGCACATAATCAAGACATAGTGATGCTATCTGTCAAATAAATCCTCTTTTAAAGCTAAAAGAATACACGTATATATACCTGCATGGCAACTTTCTCTCAGCTCATTACATTTCGCCAACACTGCACCTGGAATGGGGTTATGGTCTGTGTCAGGTGGAGTAGGTGATGGGAGAAATGAGAGCGACAACAGTAACTGTTATGAAATTGTGTCGAATGATGAACAGCCCACAGTTGCACTAAATTCTGTTTATTTTAAACCTTGAGCATGGTTTCTGCTATAATATTATAGCCTTCTTCAGAAGTCATACACACTAATAAATGAAAAATGTCTTAGCCCAGCGTCAAGACCAATAAAATAACTTCAACAGTCATAAGCCTGTTTCGAACATAAGTAAAATTACATATGGCAATGTATGTCCTCCGTCTCTACCTCTGTTACACTGGGCGCACGGTCGTCAAATGTGCTGCACCCAGTGCACCATAGGTGGTGCACTTCACAGTGAGGTACGTAGCACGGTTTATCAGGCAAATTATGTGCTCTAATAGATTATAGGGCTAATTCTACCAGCCAACCATAGTCGTTTTACATAGCCACACTACCAATGATTGACATTATTTCTACAACTAGCACCCTAGTACATGAGTGGACTTGACACAGCCACTTGGCTGAGACATTCTTCATTTATTAGTGTGTATGACTTCTGAAGAAGGCTATATTATTATAGCAGAAACCATGGTCAACATTTAAAATAAACAGAATTTAGTGTAACTGTGGGCTGTTTTTCATTTGAGATGATCAGTAACTAAGGTTAGGCTGAAAGTACCTGCTCATTCATCACTCAGCTCTTACAGAGTAGTTATTTGTTAGCCCTCACCTAATTTCTCACTTTTATTCAATGAGGAACCTATTTTTTCACACACACACACACACACACACACACACACACACACACACACACACACACAAGAGTGAGGGGGGGGGCACTGCTCTTAATGATATGAAACTGTTGTTATCAAACATACCTTGTGTTCCATGTTTGTGGTTCCTGGTGGTGCACCAAGTACTGATAAACCCTGTTGCAACAGTTGTTGCAAAGGCACACGCTGAACTGGAGCAGATTCAGTTACATTCCCATAACTGAACGTCTGGTGTTTTCTCTGCAGTAACAGATGTTGGTAATAGTCTATCAATAATACAGTTACAAATAGATAACTGTGAAAGAAATCTGCATTATCTAGCTTTCATTTTAATTTACAAACATTTTGTGGTGAAACTTTTAAGATAAAAAGAACAAGTTATTTCGACTATTTTGAACAGTTACTGAAAGTTTTGCATGAGGATGACCTACCAGTGTCCCAAACAATTAGATCTGCATTACACTTATGCCACAAGTCTTTCCCAGCTTCTCAGGCCCTACCAGAAAAATGCATCACAGTAAGGTTGTTAAAGGCTCTGCTACCACATACAAGTTCCTGGTGTATTCTAGCCCACGGAACTCAAACACTGAGTTCAGAGCATGTCCAATTACTTCTGAACTTGCAACTTGTTATACAAAGTGTGACTGAATAGATAACAGCATGTATCTTTAAAACAAATATGCTTCTAGCATTTCTTATTTAGGAAGAATAAATTTCAGATTCCTAGAATGTCAAATAAGGTAAGTGAAACTCGAAGACTAATTATGTAAGATCAAATGGAATTACAGAAGTGTTATAAGAGGTACAGCAAAAAGTGAAGACCAGGGACAGGGCAGGGAAGTAATTCAGATGTACCCTTTACAGTACAGTAGAAAATAAAAACAATACTTTAAATATCAAAGAACTATCAGACAGAAAAGCAGGACTTGTTTCAAAAATGAAAATATTCCATAGAAACCATTCAAGTTTATGTATCAACACCTTCAATACTGGTGAGGTGTCCAAAGACCTATACAAAACTAAAGGAAATTCTGTCACAAACTTCTAAGTGGTGGAAGGATATTTAATGCTAAAATAGGGGAAGGGTGGGGGGATGAAATAAGTCCTCAGTGGATAGCTTCAGATATAACAGCCATGACAGATGTCATACATCAGCAGTATAATTTGCTGAGAACAATAACACATGTCCTACCAGAAATATTTGAGAATAAAAGAAGTACAGAATGCATTTGACATGGACCAAACAAAACTAAAACTGAAATTTACCATATTTTACCAAACAAAAAAGAGCTAGAACATAGATGTGATTGTCCTAAATTACTTTTGAATTGAAATTGATTAGTTTATAGTCAGTTACAAACTAAAATTAGAAAGCTAAAAACAAACAGACTCTTCAGACTGGCAAGCAGAAAAGTAGATTAATAGAATTTATTTTGAATGATAAACTGATCACACAATCAAGTTGAGATAACCCCAGAGGTGCAGCCCTTCATCAATAATGATCACTGCAAAAAAACATTCAGATTCTGGGCAACCTGCCAAAAAGAGCATAAAGGAAGAGTTGGAGCTAGAAACTCAAAAAAGATTAATGTTAATTTTGGAATGGGCATTGTAAACACAGAATGGCTGAGACTGGTACACTTAATCACGTGATAGGGAAGATGAAAGAGAGAAGCATTGAGCTACTACCATGCAAGAAACAAAATTTGGGGAGGCAAATATAGTGTTATTCAAAAGGCTTCACAGTGCTGAAAGAAAAATCACATCTATTTGCTTAGGTAGAACATTCATAGTAAAGAAGAGACTCGAGAATGGAATAACAGAAGTAAAAATTAAGAGATAAATAATCTCAACGTTGACCATAAGAAGTGAATAAAAAGTACACAATAACAAATGGACATGCACTGATAATGACAAGAACAAGAAGGATCAAAAATTAGTAATAAATTTCTGGGAGTAGTTAGACGATACACTGAAAAACACATGCATGGACAAGTAAAGATACTCATATGTATTTATAATGCACAGATTGAATGGAGGAACCAACATAATGGAATAGAAAAGGCAAGATGAGTACATAAGAGCAAAAAGGACAATAATAATAATAATAATAATAATAATAATAATAATAATAATAATAATAATAATAGTAATAATAATTAATTCTACACACAATTGGAAAGCCCCTGGAAAAGATAAAATAGCAACTTTCTGGCTAAAGAAGTTCACCTCAACACATTCACATCTAACTAAATTATTTAACAGTTACATTGCAGACCCATGCACATTCCCTGATACACACTTACACACGGAATAACTTATCTGAAACCTAAAGATCAAGCAGACACAGCAAACCCAGCTAAATATCGCCCCATAACATGCCTAACAACAATATACAAAATATTAACTTCAGTCATTACACAGAAATTAATGACACATACAACACAGAACAAAATTATAAATGAAGAATCAAAACACTGTTGCAAAGGAGCATGATGATGTAAAGAGCAATTGATAATAGATACAGAGGTGACATATCAAGCTAAAACTAAACAAAGGTCACTACACTATGCATACATTGATTACCAAAAAGTTTTTGATAGTGTACCCCACTCATGGTTACTACAAATATTGGAAATATACAAAGCAGATCCTAAATTGATACAGTTCCTAAACATAGTAATGAAAAATTGGAAAAACACACTTAATATCCAAACAAATTCAAATAATATCACATCACAACCAATACAGATTAAGCGTGGAATATACCAAGGAGACTCAGTAAGTCCTTTCTGGTTCTGCCTTGCTCTGAACCCACTATCCTACATGCTAAACAATACAAATTATGGATACAAAATCACTGGAACATACCAACAAAAAATCACACATTTGCTATACATGGATGATCTAAAACTACTGGCAGCAACAAATCAACAACTCGACTAATTACTAAAGATAACAGAAGTATTCAGTAATGATATAAATAAGGCTTTTGGAACAGACAAACGTAAGAAAAATAGCATAGTCAAGGGAAAACATACGAAACAAGAAGATTACATATTGGATAACCACAGCGACTGCATAGAAGCAATGGAAAAAACAGATGCCTATAAATATCTAGGATACAGACAAAAAATAGGAATCGATAATACAAATATTAAAGAAGAACTAAAAGAAAAATATAGACAAAGACTAACAAAAATACTGAAAACAGAATTGACAGCAAGAAACAAGACAAAAGCTATAAATACTTATGCTATACCAATATTGACCTACTCATTTGGAGTAGTGAAATGGAGTAACACAGACCTAGAAGAACTCAATATACTTACACGATCACAATGTCACAAATATAGAATACATCACAAACATTCAGCAACAGAAAGATTTACATTAAGCAGAAAGGAAGGAGGAAGGGGATTTATCGATATAAAAAACCTACATTATGTACAGGTAGACAATTTAAGAAAATTCTTTATAGAACGAGCAGAAACTAGCAAAATACACAAAGCAATCACTCATATAAATACATCGGCTACACCACTGCAATTTCATAACCACTTCTACAACCCTTTAGATCACATAACATCAACAGATATGAAGAAAGTAAATTGGAAAAAGAAAACACTACATGGCAAGCACCCGTATCATCTAACACAGCCACACATCGATCAAGACGCATCCAACACATGGCTAAGAAAAGGCAATATATACAGTGAGATGGAAGGATTCATGATTGCAATACAGGATCAAACAATAAACACCAGATATTATTAAAGATCCCAATACCACAACAGATAAATGCAGACTTTGCAAACAACAAATAGAAACAGTAGACCACATTACAAGTGGATGTACAGTACTAGCAAATACAGAATACCCCAGAAGACATGACAATCTAGCAAAAATAATACATCAGCAACTTGCCATACAACATAAACTAATTAAACAACATGTTCCCACATACAAGTATGCACCACAAAATGTACTGGAGAATGATGAATACAAATTATACTGCAACAGAACCACTATAACAGATAAAACAACACCACATAACAAACCTGACATCATACTCACCAATAACAAGAAGAAATTAACACAACTAATCGAAATATCCATACCCAATACAACAAATATACAGAAGAAAACAGGAGAAAAAAATTGCAAAATACATCCAACTGGCTGAGGAACTCAAGGACATGTGGCATCAGGATAAAGTTGACATTATACCAAATATACTATCAACTACATGAGTCATACCACACAATATCCACCAGTACATCAATGCAATACAGCTACATCCAAACATATATATACAACTATAGAAATCTGTAATAATTGATACATGTTCAATTAACCGAAAGTTCCTAAATGCAGTGTAACATATACCGTACAGTTGAAAGGGAGTCATGCTTGATCAAGATCCACGTCACTTTCCATTTTTAACCAGACATAACGTCTGAGAAAGGAAAGAAGTAATAATAATAATAATAATAATAATAATAATAATAATAATAATAATAATAAGTTTATAGCAGCCAAATAGCCATACAAGTTCCAAGTATAATGATGATAAAACATGAAATTTTACATGTTGTGGTTTGCATAGTCACTTATTGACTATGTCCTTTTGGCAAAGATCTATATATGGTAATGTTTGATATTCGATGACAGTTTAGACTCACACATTGCATTTGGTTCATGATATGATGTGTAGTTGCTAATAAGGTGGAAGAAACAATGGACTTCCATTCTGGTGAGCAGGTGTCTTATTTCAAAGTACTCCTTTGTCTGTGTTCAGTCAATCATGGCACCTGTACTGAAAAATTCTGTACGTATATCTTATCTTCCTTCCTTCAATGTTTTTCATAGATTTTCCAAAGCAGTGGTGTTGGGTAGCATCAAATTGCCCATAGGTCTTCAATGAGGAAGGGTTCACTTGCCAGCAGATACAGAAGTCTGGATTTTGTTGTGTGGGATGCTCCAATTACTTTCTTTATCTAGTTCATCTTTACTCCTTCTAGTGTCATTAGGCTTTTACTGTGAGATGTGATCTGGTAATTTCTACACCATAATGGGGAGATTTTGGCTCTGACAGCAATGGTGCTGTCTCTAGGCTGAGGGATCTAATGTATAATATTTCATGGACTGCCATTATTGCTTGCATTGCTTTCTCCACTACATGCTTTGTGAAACATTTTGCAGTTATTTCTATTGTGACATTTATGTATTTGAAGTCTGGTACTATTTTCAGTTTTCTCTCCCGTATGAAGATCTCGGCTGATACTCTTCCTCAATTTCTTAACACCATCATTTCTGTTTGTGACACATTTATTTTGCGGCTGTGTTCAATACATCAATCTTTCATATTATTTATTGCTTGTTGTAACTCTTCATTGTCCTTTGGCCCTATTACAATACTGTCTGCAAACACATATGAGATTACACCCTACCTTTGAGGTATTCATACAATCTCTTCTGCTGCAAAGATAAAAAACAGAGGACTCAATGGGTCTCCCTCAAGCACTCCATTTGATTGAGGTATCAGCTCTGAGAGGGCGAGGTTGTCTGAAATCATTATTTTGGTCCATCACAGTATTGCACTTATGATTCGTGTCCATATTTTGTTTTCATTTAGGGCTTCCTCTAGTTTTTTGGCCACTAATTTTCTGTTTATAAAATGAAATCCTTTTTTGAAGTCTAAAAATACTACACAAAACTTTTCTCTGTCTCCAAGGGCTTCCAATACACTCTTTAAGAGTTCTATCACAGTCAAAATTCATCTTCCTTTCCTGAATCCTGTTTGGCTTTCAAGGAGGTGTTCGTTGATTGATTGCTTTATTTTTTCTGTTACTATTTTTGTGAATACTTTGAAACATGAGTTTTCGAGGGTCCTTGGGGACTCCTTTACCTTTATATAGCACTTTTGTTATTGTCTGTCTGTCTGTCTGGAATGGAGGCTGTTTCTGTGCACTTACTGTAGAGTTTTTTTTTCCAAATTGGCGTTAATATTTGGACAGTGTCTTTTAAATATTCCCTATAAAGTCCATCAGAACCTGCAACATTTTTTGTTCTTTTGCTGCTAATGATATCTTTGAGCTCCATTCCGTAGTTGTTTGTGACATTGTGTTCTGTCTGTCTTCTGGTTTGTCTTTTAGTCCTTCCTTGTTCACTATACTGTTGAAGCGTGTCTCCCATTCTTTCAAATTGATGTAATGTGTTTCAACTCCTTTTCTGGGGCATAATGTAAGGGTCTCTTGTGGCTTCCTCCACTAGTTTCCTTCCTTCTCTTCCCTAGAACGTTCTCCTCTTCTTTAAGAGTTTTCTTATTGATATATCATTTTTCAGCATAAGTCCTGAGGAGTGTAGTGTTTTCTGTGCACCTTTTCAGTTGACTTAGGCTTTGCAGCATATCTTTCCTTAGCCTGTAACATCCTGCACGGAACCAATTTTTTTCATCCATCTTTTGTATCTGGGATTGGCGGCTTGTCTTAGGAGTTCTCCTATTGCTCCTTTTTCTTCCTCTAGTCATGAACTGTCTATTAGCATTTCAATTTGTTTTATGTCACCTGATTTTGATTCCACTTTCCCAATATCTACTGTTCTTGAAAGTGTTTCTTCCTCTTTTTCTCGTGCTTCTCACCACTCTCCTTGGATATTTATTTCCAGAGGGATACATTTCAAAGTGGTGTGTAGTCTGCAGTTTAGAGAGGTGATATATTGTGTCTGTTTGGTGCCCTTACGAATGTGATGTCTGTTGTGCTCTTTCCATTGTGAGAAATATATGCAGAGATGTTAGGATTGTTTAATAGGATAAAGCCTTCTTTCTGCAACTTTTCCATTATTATTTTTGCTTTGTAGTTTTGTTATGTCCATTCTGCAGTTTAAGTCTCCAGCAATAATTAATGGTTTATTGTGCTTACTATGAGTGATCAGGGGCCCTATTTCATCTAGTACATCACAGGCTGTTTTATTCAGTTGGAAGTATGCTGATATTGTTGTAATGTGTTTCATTTCTATCAGGACTCTATGTTCCTGTTTGATAGTTACAGTTATTGGTGTTAATTCGGGTTTTATGAGGACAATTATTCCTCCACTGGGTCTTCCTCTGTTGATTTGTTTTGCGTGGACATGAGTGCAGTAAAATTCTGGGTATTGCCAATTTTTGGGTAAAAATGTGTGTTAGGATTACTATGTCATAGCCCTCTGAGCTACGTCCATTGCACTTTCTATATTCCATAGGAGGATCTTTAAGGTTCCTACTGCTCCTACTTCTTTACATTTTCTTGGATGGTGTTCTTGTGTCTTATGGAAGAGAGATCCTGGCATTTTCTTGTAAAAAAATGGGGAAAATGAAAGTCTCTGACAGTGATACCTGTTGGCCAAAATCCATCTTTATTTGCCAACTGTGAAAGGGGATGCCTACTTTAAAGGATTTCATATTATTGTTGTTGGGCAGTTCTTCAAATTTTACATTTTCCTTCATTCCTTTCTTATTGAGAAATTTTTTTATTTAATCCTGTGTTCTCTCACATTTGTACTGTCCTACGTAGAGCAGGGCCATCCTATCTGCAGTTTGTAGATCTACATCTCATGGTCCAGCATCAGTCAGTGTCTCATGCTGTTTAGCTGGTCTCCTCTCTCTTTTATGGGTAAATTCAGTGTTGTTCATTTACTTTCACTTCTGATCTTGATATTGTGTCATGTCTCATGTTGTAGGTATTTCATCATCTTTTGTTAGAAACACATTTTCAGCTTCCCTCTTCATGGTGTTGGGTCTTTTCTGTCGTTTTGGTGTCTTCTATGTCGTACTCACAATTTCTTTCTTTATCAAAATCTTTACACTGTGTGTGATGTTCTTCATCATAAGGCTTATCTTTTGCATGACTTTTTCTGTAATTTTTGCCTCTAATATTGTGTCATAGTCAAGAGGCTAATGGTTGTAGTTACAAGTGGTCCATCCAGGTGATGGTGGCCACTCTGTTTCTTGAACTGGGTCAACAGGTGGCACCACTTGTCCCATAACGTTGTTGTCCAAGCCCTCTGTGTGCGGGCTGTCGTAGTTACAAGTAGTCCTGCTAGGTGTCGATATTTGATGGTTGCCACTCTCAATTTCATGTACTGCGCCAACAGATGGTACCACTTGTCCTCTGTGGTTCTCTCCCTCTGCCTGGAGGTTGCTAACCCCACTTTCAGAGATAACGGAAAGTGAGGTTATTATCACACAGAAACATTCTCTCGAGGCACTCACCACCTTTAAGATGTCATCTTTTGTCTCTTTCTTGAGGTAATCTCTGATTTCCACTTTATTTATCAAACTTTGTAGACCACACTTAACAGGTCTGTCTACTACAACCACCACATTACCCATAAATATCACAAGCAAAAATGAGGAACGGTTAATAGAATTGTACTGATAACACAAAATTACACTGATGCCAACATGTTTCATTGCCAAACAAAGTGATGATAAAACATGGACAATACACCATTGGGGTATTGCGAATTGTGTGAATTGTGTTTTATTCATCTCATGATGTATATTTGCAATCCATTTGGTTTGCATACAGGAGACATGTCAAAAATTTATAATACAGTTACAATGATTTTTACATTAATAAATAATAGCACTACAATAAATAACAACACCATAAGGATATTTCTTGAAATATGTAAAACATTATATCCAACTCAAATTTCCAGTTTGTCCTGCGTGAATTCATCCACTGAGTAATAATGCTTCCAGTATCTCATATACTGTAGCTTCCTTTTAAGTGGACCTAAATACATCTGCACCAACTTGTTCCCTTTTACTTTATTACAAATTTTCATTCACATATATTGAGGTCCCTGGACATACAGTCTGAGGTAGTGGGTATAACATTTTCTTTGTTTCTAATATCATGTAAATGGACAAAATGGTTTCCCTCAAATAATTAATGTCTGGTGTACAAAAATATAATAATCTCATATACGTATAAGGATGGCAGAGTTAATATTTTAAGTTTTCTAAATAATGGTTGACATGGTTCTTTGCGATTTGCAGTGCACATATTTTGAATGTTTTTTTCTGTATTTTTAGTATCCACACCATATCGAGTTACCCCAAAAACCAATACCATACCTAATAATGGATTGAAAGCAGCTTTTACATGCTACTTTTCATGTGCCCATGTCAGTTGCAGTTGATAATATTTGCATTGCAAATTCTAAGCTGCTCAGTTTGTTTGCTAGGTATTCCATGTGTACATGTCAGCTCAAATTTCTATGTACAGTTAAACCTCAGGATTTGACTGAGTCAACTTCTTCTATATCTTGACTGTTGTGTAAAATCTTAATCTGCTTGCATTTTGACTGTTTGGTTTTGAACTGTGAGTCTTACATATATTTAGTTTAACCCATGTAGCTAAAACCGAGTTTCTAAGGCACTGAGGGTACTCATCATGGATTTGGGAATTTTTTTTCTGAATCCTGATCTTCAACTATGACAGAAGTATCACCTGTGAACAGAACTGATAGAGAGCTGATATGTAATGGTAAGTCATTAGCATAGCAGAGAAATAGAACTGGGCCTAATATGAAGCCTTGTGGGAAAACCCTGATATATATATATATATATATATATATATATATATATATATATATATATATTTCCAGTTAGAACAATAATATGTACCATTTAAAGAGATGCTAACTGTTTGCTTTCTGTTTGATAAGTAGGATTTAAGCCATTGTATGGCACTTCTGCTGATGCCATATTTTTCAAGTTTATAAACAAGCAATGCATGGTTTACAGAATCTAATGCCTTTGTGAGATCCCAGAAAATTCCTGCCACCTTATTTCCAGATTAAACATGCAGCAATGAATTAGAGATTCACTAAAAAGATGATGAACACCAAGGTTAGCAATAAAACAAGAACAGAATCATTACTATCTCACAGAAGAGCCATTTAATTCTGAACTGGGACAGACAACTGTTAGGGTACATCGCTACTAGTGATTGGCTACAAGGTATTATCAAAACTTCTTCTGAAGAAAGTAGAAGAAAATATAAAACGTATAGTAGGACATTATCAGTTGGTCTTTAGGAAGGGAAGAGGAAGCTCACAACAGATCTTTACTCTGATACTAAAAGAACAAAAGGATGGTAACTTTGACATAGCGACTCTTTGACAGATCCTGAACAACAGAGAACTATATGGGACTACAAGAAAACCAGTAACAGGAATATGACAGACACAGCAGAAGGCCAAGTAGGCAAGGGCAAGATACGCTAGAGTTATGCAGGAATCAAGACTAGTTTCAAAACAGGAGCTGAACTATCACCAATTTCATTCATCATAGTAAAGGACAAATTGATTAAACAGTGGGGAGCACTAAATGATGAAACTGGAAAACCAAATATTAACAGTGAGAATACAAAGGACAAACAGGCTTAACTGGACTCCTCTGTCTTTGCAGATGACATAGTGATAATGAGACAGAATAAGATACAAAGCATAGCTAGACAAATTAGGCTTGATAGCCAGATGGGTGGAACTGAAGACTGTCTGTAAGACAGACAATGGTTAGCACTAAGAGCTAGAAAACACTGAAAGGCACAGTGCAGAGGGTTAATAAATTTAAGTACCTTGGAGAATATATAAAAGAAACAATAAGGAGAAATGAGGGAATTACACAGGATAAAGATAAGGTCAGCCTTATATGTTACAAGAGGCATATACAGTAGAAACATAATGCCTATGATCACAACAACCATGCACTACAAGATAATGATGGTGAATGCAGCTCTGTATGTGGGTGAGACAATAGCACTATGTAGACCAGATGTGGCACAACTAGACTAAGATTAGAAAGAAATTCTCAGAAAAATACTAGGTCCTAAAAGAGGTTGTGAAAGATGAATATGACGACCTAGGGAAGAACTCTACTGGAGTGTGACAACTATCAGGAGAAATCAGAAAGGACATGATTTGTTAGGCACGCGATTAGGATGAATATCAACAGAAAGATCACAAAAGCATGGAGAGCTACTGGTAGGACAAGAGGAAAGACAGAAGCAAGTGGATGCAGGGAAGTGAGGATCAAAGTGGAAGAGAGAACAGCTTACGTGCTTGCCAATATGCCAGATATGAATGACAGAGAAGGTTATAGAGAAATGTTGGTTTATGCAGATATTGTGTATCAAGAGAGGCAAAGATATTGAAATAGAAGTGTGAGTTATTGTTTTTATGCCTTACAGCCAGCCTTGTGTCTAAATTTTTCCCCCAACCATGCAGAATATTCTCCACATCTGTTGAATAATTTGTCATTTCTTTCCTAGAAAATAGTGATTCATCATGACTCTTGCAGCAGACAAAGACTCGATCATTGTTGGACTACAACATATACCATACAGAGTGGAAGGTCTCTGCCACCTATCTAAAAGTAGCACAGTGGAAGGAGCCAGTCTTGTATTTTTGGATTTTTTAGTTTTTTCAGTGATAACACATGCTTCAGTACCTTAAAGATCACATAGAGTTCTGCATTAAACACAGTAAATTGGCTGTGAAGTTGAAACCTGAAGATGTGGCAGGGAAGACTTCTGAACAACCTAGAGTGTCTCCTTTTTTTGAGCCATTCATGTACTCTTTGATAACGCTGCCATATTTATCTGAACTATTTAAAAAAGAAGATTTAAAAGCTATACTCTAGGCATGATGGTATGCTAACTGTTTGCCACTCCATTCTGATATACAAAGATGTCTTAGTCAGGGAATGACACAGCAGTCAGTCAGTCAATCAGTCAGTAGCATGTTTTTCTCGAAACAGGTTCATACTGGCCTGCACTGTTATAACATGGACACAACAGGAAGCATACAGTCTCAATAATTTGTCTTTCATAATACCCAGTATGTAAAATTTTTATAATGATAAATACAGAAATACACTGTAAACATCATTAGAACAATAGCAATTTAAGTAAAATATTTTTTAAAAATGACATCAGTTTTCCTCATATAAAAACCAGTCTCTGGAATATAAGCACATTTATAGGTTTAGAGGGACACCCAACATCCAATGGCGGCAGGAATAGTTTGTGAATCAAGCAGGGACACAAATGTCAACTGCTGGATAGTGTGCAGAAACTATGGGTTAAGTGGAAGAGGATCTATGCTCTCTTCTGCATGGTGCCAATAGAGCACACAGTAAATGAAAACATCACAAAAGTTCATAATAATTTATTATAACACAAACCTAAAACTGCAGGAGAAGTGCCTGATCTCAATGAACTACTTGGAAGTACTTTAGCTTTTAACTACTTCTGTTTTAATGATTGAATATGTTCTCAAAAAGATAGTTTGGGAGTGGAAAAATTCCTAATTGGCACCTTTGTAAACACTCTAGTTAATTATGTTGAACTAGAATTTTTCAAAGACAATCCTGAAATGCCACTATTACAAAATATATGTTGACACTGTTGCTTTTTAATGGCTCCAAAGAAGAAATAGATTCACTTACTGTTGTTTAAAATAACATTCACCCTAAGATTTTCTTCACTGTAGAACATGAGAACCACAGAAGTGTAAATTTTTTAGCACTCACCATTTCAGCTTGTGACAGAAAGCATTGCTTTGCCATCTATAGAAAGCCAACTGCAACAGATGTCATCATTCATGCTAACTCCTGTCATTGATTCAAATATTTCAAAAAATTTAAAAAATAAACATTTTTCAGTGAATGACCCATAGAATATTAAAAATACTCCTTACGCCTGATGAAGTTCAAACAGAAATAACAACACCCAAACATTTTGTTAAGGTCAACAATTTTAATACCAATGAAGTTGGATTATTATTGAGTAAGTTATAACAGTCACATGATTCTCTGGAAATCATCAATCGAAAATGTTACTAAAATGACCTATATGGTAAATATTTCTGAGAAAATAAATCATTTACTTAAATTCTGTGAACTGACTATAGCTTTCACTCCTGATAATCTCTTACAGAACTGGCTTGTTGTGGTCATACAAATGGACGCAACTGGAGCTGGCACACTGAGACATCTTCTCACTGATGCCACTGGCAGCCCTTTGAAGCTCACCACAAGTGTGACCCAATCAGCAACCCCCAAGCTGCCGCCAATGAGATCGTCTTCTGTGTTGTGACACATGGCAGCCATAAGCAGTAACAGAGTGCATGCTCAGCATTTGCATATGACAGTTATAGTATGGAGTGCCAGAGTTGCAGTTCACAGTGGAGATTAGCCTGCAAGACAATCTAAACGTGGAGTCACCAATAGCCTTCACACAAAGGGACAAGTGTTTACTACAATGATTGACACTGTGATGCCCAGGACGAGCATTGCCTTGTTGACATTGTATTCAGTAATGCACATGTTGACAGGCCACTACTTTGTTGTATCTGTCTGCAAACACATACAAAGAGTTGCTGTACATGTTGAGTACTGCAGCACAATAAAGTGTATGTTTCTGTGTCTCTAATTTGTCTGCACTGTAATAGTTCCTCCATCCACATCGGAGCACCTAAACCTAACATGATGTGTGTGAACCATTCTAACCAGACAATCCACACAAATCAACGCTCAAGCACACTGCTGGTAATTGCAACAGTAGTTATTTAAATTCTGGTATTTATAAAATTTTGTGTGATGATTCTGATAAAGAATACATTGGACAGATGAGCCATAATTTCTCCACTCAGTTTAGAGAGCATACATCAGACACTACCCTGGTAAATCATTATACGGCCAGTATGTAACCCAAAGTAATCATTCCAAAGAGTCCATTTGTTCTGCATAGTGCTCCTAAAGAATTCTTAATAAATGCATTTGAAGATATAGAAATTTATGTACATGATAAAAATAAGCTATTATCTTTACTAAATGAGCAGTTAGAGTTTAGAGAAATGTTTTTTTTCCATCTCTTTCATGATTCATTATAGAAGTTGCCTGCTCTTTTGTTTCTTGTTTTTTATTATAGATACCCCTTTTTAAAAGTTTCTAAAGTTATATTCTTCACTTATGCCATTTCCATTAATATTTTTATCATCTTTTACAAATTTTATCTTACATCACTAATTATTCCATCCAATGGCATTCTATTAGGCAGTATTACTATTACAACTATATTTGTGAGTTTTATATCTGTGGATAGTAAGTTTTAGGTCTATTATTTTGTGACCAACACCATCAGGCAACATTCTCCAACCTTCATGTCTCTGTGGTGCCACACAATGTTCCACTAGTAATCACAGTAAAACTCAATGCAGCATACGTGTCACTGCAGCCACATCCAAAGTTACATTTGTCTTGTTGGTGATCCATCATGATGTATATATTGCCGTAATTACTAGCAGCATCTAACACACACATCACTTGATCTTTGCGTCTGCCCTTCCATGTCAACACGTAGCTGTGGCCAGCGGTACTTTCATCTCTGGTACTACTGTCTGGCTGCCTCACAATATTTCACAATGTTCCACAGCATCAGCATCTGCTGAGTTTATTGTGCTGTGGTTTTGTTCTATGTCTCAATGCCAAGATCACAGACTGCATACAGAGGATAGTCTTCTTTCTTAGTAACAATTTCCATTGGTTTACTACTTGTAATTTTATATAATGTATTCTCATAAACTGTGTTCTGAAGCATTTATGATTTGTTTTATTTGGCTTATATTATACCTTTTATGTTTTATTTTTTGCTGCTGCTTTGTATGCACATTACTTTTATAATGTTTTTAGTTATTTTAGTAACTTGTGAGAGATCTGCATGGGAGCCAGTCAGAGCCAGTGCAAGACAATATAAATATTATTTGCCTACCAGGGGTCACTAGCTTCCTGCCACAGATGACTGAGGTGTCACCCATGGTCAGTAGCCTCTGGTGGGATGCCTAGAGCTTCTGAAGGGCACACTACTTGAATGAGATGCATGCCATACCCATAGTAACGTAGGTGTAGTACAATGTGGGTTACAACATTTACTGTATGCCTTACTGGCTGCTATTGACATCATGCAGAATGCAGTGCTTAGAGCTTCTCCCACTTAACCTAGAGTCTCTCCACACTATTCAGCAGTTGACAATCATGTCTCAACAGAAGTTACCTGATCCATTCGCCACATATGCTCGCCACCATTGGGTAAATTTCTCCTTTTGATTGTTCTTACATTTAAATGCTTCAGTTTGCAAAACTTCTTGTTAGACAAATCTCTAAATGAACTTATATTTCAGAGGATGTTCTGAAGGTGTCTTGAAAATTTACTGAAACTGGTCATCATCTAAATAAGTATGGAAAAACTGGTAGACGCTGACCTCGGCGAAGATCAGTTTGGATTCCGCAGAAATGTTGGAACACGTGAGGCAATACTGACCCTATGACTTATCTTAGAAAATAGATTAAGGAAAGGCAAACCTTCATTTCTAGCATTTGTAGACTTAGAGAAAGCTTTTGACAATGTTGACTGGAATACTCTCTTTCAAATTCTGAAGGTGACGGGGGTAAAATACAGGGAGCGAAAGGCTATTTACAATTTGTACAGAAACCGGATGGCAGTTATAAGAGTCCAGGGGCATGAAAAGGAAGCAGCAGTTGGGAAGGGAGTGAGACAGGGTTGTAGCCTGTCCCCGATGTTATTCAATCTGTATATTGAGCAAGCAGTAAAGGAAACAAAAGAAAAATTGGGAGTGGGTATTAAAGTCGATGAAGAAGAAATAAAAACTTTGAGGTTCGCCAATGACATTGTAATTCTGTCAGAGACAGCAAACGACTTGGAAGAGCAGTTGAACGGAATGGACAGTGTCTTGAAAGGAGGATATAAGATGAACATCAACAAAAGCAAAACGAGGATAATGGAATGTAGTCGAATTAAGTCGGGTGATGCTGAGGGAATTAGATTAGGAAATGAGACGTTTAAAGTAGTAAAGGAGTTTTGCTATTTGGGAAGCAAAATAACTGATGAGAAGTAGAGAGGATATAAAATGTAGACTGGCAATGGCAAGGAAAGCATTTCTGAAGAAGAGAAATTTGTTAACATCGAGTATAGATTTAAGTGTCGGGAAGTTGTTTCTGAAAGTATTTGTATGGAATGTAGCCATGTATGGAAGTGAAACATGGACGATAAATAGTTTGGACAAGAAGAGAATAGAAGCTTTCGAAATGTGGTGCTACAGAAGAATGCTGAAGATTAGATGGGTAGATCACATAACTAATGAGGAGGTATTGAATAGAATTGGGGAGAAGAGGAGTTTGTGGCACAACTTGACAAGAAGAAGGGACCGGTTGGTAGGACATGTTCTGAGGCATCAAGGGATCACAAATTTAGCACTAGAGGGCAGCGTGGAGGGTAAAAATCGTAGAGGGAGACCAAGAGATGAATACACTATGCAGATTCAGAAGGATGTATCTTGCAGTAAGTACTGGGAGATGAAGAAGCTTGCACAGGATAGAGTAGCATGGAGAGCTGCATCAAACCAGTCTCTGGACTGAAGACAACAACAACATACGATCAAGACTGTTTTAATTTTTTTACAAAGTAAATACATTAACATGTTAAAAAAGATATTAAAAAACTACAGTGACACCTCATGACATCTGTGAGTCTGTGGGAAATGATGTCATTTTGATTCATATGCATGTAAAGTAAAAGCACACACACCATTTAAAAGATAACTAACACTGAAGTGCAAATCTGAAGGCAGTGTTATCAGGGACATACAACACTTAACACTGAAAGTACATTTTGTTTGAACATCAGTGTATAGCCTGAACAGTTGTATGAACTGATGACCCGTAGCACAACAGCCAGTGATACTAATCATTAAGCCTACTGTTTGTGCAACAGTTTGTGGCAACACTACACTAGTAACACCCCTACCTCTGATTCTTCAGAGAATCCAACTCTATGTATAAACCGGCTTCAGACAGATGGAGTGAAACTGATGAAAATTGCCCCAGTAGGACCCAAAACATTGTTCTCAGTGATGAAGGTAGTCAAGTTCAAAATCAAGAGGTCATGGCAAAAATTTTTAATGAGCACTTTTTAAGCATTGCCAGAAAAAAATATATAAGATACAACAGGTACACAGAAAGGCCATAAAATACAGAAAGATCATTTCCCAATTTTTTTTAGAGCAGATAGGTTAAGCCCCCTATAACAGTACAAAAATCAAGAAGAACTGTAATCTTTTAAGAATCAGAAATTCAAATGGTGTCAATAGTATTTCCAGCAAACCGCTAAAAGATTGCCGTAATCAGTTTGGTGAAGTCCTACCTCATATATTCCTCTCTCAAACAAGGTATCTTCCCCGACAGGATGAAGCAGCTATTGTAAAGTGGCAGTGCCCCATATGTTACAAACTATAATCCTCTCTCTCTCTCTCTCTCTCTCTCTCTCTCTCTCTCTCTCTCTTTCTCTCCCTGCCCCCCCCCCTCCTCCTCTTTTATCTACATTTTCTCAAGTCCTCAAAAAATTAATATATGCCAGGATAGTCAGCCACCTAAAAAGCTTTGCAATAATTAGTAAAAACCAGTTTGGATTCATAGAAGGTACTTCCACAAACAAATCTATATTTTCATGTACCAATAACATTTTGGAATGTCTTGACAGGAAGACATTGCCTATCAGCATATTTAGCCACCTGTCTAAGGCCTTCAACTGTGTCAATCATAGAATGCTCATAGAGAAAGCATGCCACTATGGAGACAGAACCAATGGGCAACTGGCTCCAATCCTATCTAGAGGGCAGTCAACAGAAAATAGCATAGACGGTAACAATACACACACAGGAGTGGTACAGTCCAACTGGGGAACAATTCATTATGAAGTTCCACAAGATTCTGTCCTTGTCCCCTACCAAGCGAGGTGGCGCAGTGGTTAGCACACTGGACTCACATTCGGGAGGACGACAGTTCAATCTCGCGTCCGGCCATCCTGATTTATGTTTTCCTTGATTTCCTAAATAGCTTCAGGTAAATGCCGGGATGGTGCCTTTGAAAGGGGTGGCCGAATTCCTCCCCCATCCTTCCCTATTCCAATGAGACTGATGACCTCGCTGTTTGGTCTCTTCCCCAAACAACCCCACCCCCTTGTCCCCTGCTATTTCTCATATATAATAATGACCTATCTCTATTGTTAAACAAAGCTAGCAATTTTACTATATTTGCTGATGACACAGGTATTGTGACAGACAGTAAAACATCCACTGATCTAGAGTTAAATGCCAACCAATTACTTGCAGATATTATAAACTGGTTCACAGCAAATTCTCTATCAATAAACTTCAGCAAAGTCAGTTACATTTGTTTCCATTCTGATTACAAATGCACACAGGAAATAAGCACTGAACACGAGAGTCAGAAGATACGAAGGCTACATTATCCAAAATTCTTAGGCATCCATATAGATAGCAGGTTTAACTGTGAACACAATATCCACTAAACCCTGAAAATGCTTAGATCAGTAAACATTTATCTTTGAGACAATCACCAAAACCGAAGACATTTAACATCCACCTACTTTGATGACTTCCATTTACTTATTTGTTATAGAATAACTGTCTAAGTCAATTCACCAATGATGAAAATTGTCAGAAAAAGGTTGTCCAAATTTTATGTCGAGTGCCTCCAAGAACCTTATTCATAATCTTTTTTAGCAAATAGGGATACTAACTACTACCCCATAATATCTCTTTTCAATCCTGACATTCATGGTTCACAATTTTTCTCAATATGAAACAAACGAGTTGTACCATCATCATAAGAAATGTGACACACACTGTGACCTGAAAAATTTGTCTCTAGTGCAAAAAGGTGTAAAATACACATGTACAAAATCCTCAATGTGTTTCCAAATAATATTAAGTGTCTATGAGGTATAATGTACTGTTTAAATGTAAGCTAAAGGAGTTGTTGCTTGAAAAAAATTTCTGTTCTTTAGATAAATTCTTCGGCAGAGATAGATAAGATTATTTCTGATGTATTTTTTGTATTATTTTGCTTTAATGTACCTTGCTGCTTTAGTTACATTAAACTGTGTTCTCTAAGTCAAGATGATGGTCTTTCTCATTTTATAAATAATTTTTAGACAATATCTGAAAATTGTATCTTTACCTCTATTTCTCAATATAATTAGAACTTATTGATTGTGTTTTTTTATTATTATTTTCTAATTTGTATTCTTAATCTTTGTTTGAGGTCCTTAATCATACAAACATATTAATGTGATTAAATGTTTTGATTCATCCCACAACTATGCACTACCATGCAGAAATACCTATGACTGTGTATCACAATAAATAAATAAATAAGTAAAATAATTAAAGATATAATCATACTCAAGTTAATTTTTAAATTCAGTAAATGTAGGCCTTTAAGTTGGAGTCACATGAGAACTACCTTCCACCATCATTTTTTCAATTGTATAAACATTTACACAATTGGTATTGAGAAATATTTACATTTTTCTCAAAGAATAGGTTTCCTCCTGAACTGTGTCATGCAACAATATGATTTTGGGGGTATCTTCAGTAGCATATGTGGCTACTGTCTGAAAAATGGGGAACTAAGAGTTAGTACCAAAGAATAATACTAATGCTGAAATCTGACTGCATGAACAGTGAAAAAGTAGTTAGTGATAAACCTTTTTCCATTGCATTGTCTTTTGAAGTGTGTCAGTAAGGAAAAGTCTGAACAAGTGTTGAATTATTTGCAAAGTTTGTTGGCAGCCACCAAGTACTCTCATTCTCAAATACTGGAAGAATATAATTCTGGGTAATTTGTGAACCATGAATTATGCTGCCTCAAGACATACACACAGATTCTACCTTTAATACTTATTGTGTTAAACCTTTAACCTAAGATTATACCTTTTACCGAGTAAATTATGGCAGTATTTTAAATTTTTAAATTTAGTCAATAATTACAACACACAGAAAACCAAATTTTCATTCCTCTGGATGCCATTAGATAAGTGATCTGCAGCTGGCACCAGGTACCATTTTAGACATTAATTAATACAGACTTGGTTGCAACCAAATTTTACAGCAACTGTGACAGTTATCTATATAGCTTTTCACATATTGTGTACAAAAAAAAAAATGTCTAAACCACAACTACTTACAGCTGATGACTCTTTCCCCAATGCCTTTGTGTAGCTATCTCTCAGCATTTCACCTACAAGAAAACAATAGACAACATAAAAAACATATTGCATTTCATCACCTCTGTAATAAGTTCAAATGACAATAAAGATCCTGTAAATATGGACAAATATAATGTGCACACAAAAAACTTATAATCGAACTGAAAAATATAAATATTTTATAAGGCAACTGTAACATATTATATCTATGTTTCCCAGATCTTTGGGGATGGTAAATGTTTCTGTTGCAGTATCATTGTGCTGAGTAAGTATGTCGTAGAAGGCGTAGGTTTTCATGTACATATTATTGCCCCTATTTGTAAATAATAGAATCTTTTTTAGTGTGAGACACATCCTAATGCCTGAAAAAAGATGTAGATGTAGATATAGAAAAATTACATCGGAATAGTCATTAAACATCACTTACAACTGAAAACAAGGGAGCCAGGTTGGGGTGGGAGCTAGATGGGGTACTTGCCTATATCTAGAATCTTGACGGGAGGGAGGTTTATGCACTTTACATTTATTACAAAATTCTCGTGCATTTCTAAAAAATGTTGCAGATTTGGCATTATTGTTTCCAACAGAAAATGCTGTCCGTGTCATTTTTAAAATTTCTTTATATTTTTCCAGGTAGGGTAATATGAAATGGAAACTTTTCCCTGATGTTTTGTTGCTATCCCACTTGATCTTCCTCATTTGTTCTGATTTATTTTATATTTCAAATTTTTAATTTTCAGTGAGACCCCCTAACATTATAAATTGAGGAATGATATTATTTCTTCACAGTAACTCGTTGAATATCTTACAACAAAGATGTAATTTCATACCATTCTATCAAAATGGTGGCATTCACATTCATATTAATGAAGTGTACTTAAAATATACTGATTAAAAATGCTTCCCATTTTGGTATCAAAATAATCTACCAGAAAATATTGAGTTTATATCTATCAATCCTTTGTGGTATAATATCTTCTTAAATTCCTTTCACATTTGTATCTTCCAATACTAGTTGAATAAGTTATATGAGGTGCTATCCAAAATTTTCAGGACTGGTGCTGCCATCTGTTGAAAACCTTACCTTCAGACTAATGGTCACCATCACGCTCGAAGTAGTTCCCATCCGCACGTACACAACAGTCCCAGCACTTCTGCCACTCGTCAAACGTTTTCTGGAAGTCCTGTTCTTTGAGGGTGTTTGTCACCACCAGCAATGCTTCTTAAATCCTATCTAGAGTGTCGAACCAATGTTCTTTCAACTTGAGTCTCAGTTTTGGGAATAGCGCGAAGTCGCAAGGTGCCAGATCTGGTAAGTATGGTGGGTGGGATACAACTGCCATGTTGTTTTATGCCAAAAAGGTCCTGGTGAGCAAGGACATGTGACAGGGCATGTTGTCATTATGCAGCAACCAGTTCCCTTGATGCCAAAGTTCAGGCCCTCGTTGTGACACGTTTTCATGGAGCTGATGCAAAATATCATGGTAGTATGCTGACTTCACTGTTTGGCTGGGTGAGATGAATTATTTGTGCACAATTCCCTTGGGATCAAGGAAAACAATGATCATGCTCTTCACTTTGCTCTTCACCTGTCTCACTTTTTCGGGTCTTGGAGAGCCAGCACTCTTCCACTAGGATGATGGTTGCTTTGTCTCTGGGTCATAACCATAAATCCAGCTCTCGTCACTGGTGAGAACCTGTGACAAGAAGGTTGGATCATCGGATAAGGTCTGACAAAGGTCAGTGCACACTTCAACATGCTGTGCCTTCTGATTGGTAGTCAAGATCCTTGGCACAAATTTTGCGGCAACACAATGCATGCCCTATTCATCAGTCAACATTCATTGACCCACTTCATCCACAAGGTCTTGAATGATTTGACATCAATCTGCACGAACCAATTGTTGAAGTTTGGCAACAATGCCTGGTGTTGTGCGGCTAATGGGCCTTCCAGTGTGAGCATCACCTTCCATGTCTGTACGGCCAGCCCTGAACTGAGCATGTCATTCAAACACATGCATACGGCTCATGCTCTGTCCCCCAAACACTTGAATCACTGCAAGGGTCTCCGTAGCACTTTTCCCAAGATTTGCACAGAATTTGATACACACATGCTGTTCTGTTCGCAGATCCCTCATAAAATCACCACACACACCAAACACAGAGTATTACAGAAATCACTGTGGACACGCAACACGTCCTCCGAGCTGAATGCCACTCCGCACACTGATTCATCAGATATGCAACTCTCGCCACCCAGCAGTGCAAAGATCTACTCTTACTTTCCAGATGGCAGCACTAGTCCCAAAAATTTTTGATTCAACCTCATATAAAGAAAGCCAATTAGAAAGTTACTCCCTCTAAGATTAATTTCTGTGGACAGCCATACAAAGATACACAGATTTTTATTACAAAACTGACGAAACCTGATGTACTGAAGTTTGACAAAGTAATATCAATATCTTGATACAACCACTTTATTTACAGACCTTCTATTCTGATTTGTTTGTGATGGTATGATGCTGCCTTCTATTTATATATTTAGCTGCCATCAGGCTTCTGGTTGTTATGCTGTTGTGCAGTCATGTCTGAAAGTGACACCAGTTAAGCACCTGCTCATGATACTGGTGTTACTACATGTCATTTAATATTCAAGGACACTATCACTGCTGAGATGTAAAGCAAAGATACTCTACAGACACAAACAACAGTCAGGAACTTAAACTAGTCACACACGGATACAAATTTGAATCATCAATAACGGTGACAGTAGCTGTTATTTAGACACAATTTAAGGAAGAGTTTGCCAGTAGACTAACACTGCCCTTTCTTTACCAGTATTGGTGTACACAGTGGACATCAGAGGGTCCCATAAGGAGTTACAGGCCACAAGAGACATACAGAGGAAAATGAGAGAAATCAGAAAAATTCATCTTCTATTGTTCACACACAGGCGACAGAGCAACTTGTAATAAATAAACAACATAAATGACAGTGTCAAGTAAATCCACTTCCAGGCTACAGCCACCTCCTTAATGCAGAATTTATGATTCACATCGCAAACAACACATAAATGAACAAAACTTTTCACAAAGAAGATATTTTACTGAAGAAAGGCATCTGACAACAGCTGACTTAGAGAGCATATACAGAAAAATGGATAATTTTTTTCCTTGAGTCATCAGTCGTCTTACTGGTTTGATGCAGTCTGCTATGAATTCCTCTCCTGCATTAACTTTTTCATCTCAGAATAGCACTTGCACCCTATGTTCTCAAGTATTTGTTAGATATATTCAAATCTCTGTCTACCTCTAAAGTTTTTACTCTCTACAGTTCTCTCTAGTATGTTGGAGGTAATTCTGTTATGCCTTAACACATGTTTCATCACTTTGTCCCTTCTTCTTGTTGCTGTTTACCACATGTTCCTTCTTTCACTGATTCTGTGGAGAACCACCTCATTCCTTAACCTAGCAGTACACTTAACTTTCAGCATTCTTCTGTAGTATAATATCTGAAATGCTTCTAATCTCTTCTTTTCTGTTTTCCCACTGCCCACCATTCATTACAATACAATGCCATGCTCCAAGCTTACACACTCGGAAGTTCCATCCTCAGATTCAAGCCAAAGTTTGATGCCAGCAGACTTCTCTCGGGTAGAAATATTATAAGAAAATATTGCTAGCAAAAATCTCATGTTCATTTGTTCAAAATCTTAAATCTTCACAAGGTCTTCAAAAATTGCTTAGGAATTTTGTATCACTGTTGCATGTGGAAACAAGTGTGTTTTATATACCTTTTTTAATACATAAATAAATATGTATTATATAAAGCAAAAACATTATTACCAATATTTCTGCAAGGTTCTTACTGTTTTAATTCAAATTTTTACATGATACTCTGATGAGAATTAAGATAGACATGGGCCTTATATTTCAATATATAACTATATGTGTAATATGTAAATGGGAAATATTGTTATCAGAAATCACAAAAAGTACTTGATCGATTGCAAAAATCAAACAATGGAAAATCCAGCATGGAATGTAAAAATACCAGAGAAGGAAAGTTGCTAATCACCATATAGTGGAGATGCTGAGTCGCGATAGGCACAACAAAAAGATTCACACAATTATAGCTTTCGGCCATTAAGGCCAGCCGAAAGCTATAATTGTGTGAATATTTTGTTGTGCCTATCGCTATTCAGCATCTCCACTATATGATTGATTGCAACTTTTACGTGAACAGCAATCAGGAATGGAGTGGGGAAGGGTGAGGGATAGCAGGATAGGGGTTGAGGCTGAGAACAGCACTGTCTGGTTGGGTGTGCAGACTGATGCTACTGCCAGGTGCATTGATGGGAGTGGGGAGTGGAAGAAAAATGGGGAGCAGAAAAAGAGGGGAGAAGGCTGGAGAAAGAATGGGTGGGTACATTGACAGAGGGCAGCAAACAATGAGGGTGAAGAGACATGAAAACAGAGGTGGTGGTAGGGAAAAGGGGGATAGAAACTGTTGGGTGGAGTGTGTGGTGTGGGGGAGAGCAAGTTGTCATAAGTGCAGCCTGATAATGCATTGTACAGGTAACTTACATCCATGCAGTTCAGCGAACATGGTGGTAGTGGCAGGGTTTGAATAAAGAGGCGCCCGGGTTGTGAAGCAGCCACTGAAATCATGCAAGTTATATTCAAGCTACATGTTGTGCCACAGGGTGGTCTACTCCACTCTTGGCCACAGTTTGGCAGTGGCCATTCATCTTGGTGGACATCTGGTTGGTAGTCATACCAATACACAAGCTGTGCAATTGTTGCAGCAGAGCTGGTGTATGACATGGCTGGCTGCACTGGTAGCCAAAGCTTTGATGGGGTAAGATAACCCTGTGACAGGACTGGAATAGGAAGTGCTAGGTGGGTGGATTGGGCAAGTCTTGCATCTGAGTTGTCCAGACGGATATGATCCCTGTGCCAAGGAGTAGGGATTGGAAGTGGAGATGTTGTGGAGGTTGGGTGGGTGATGGAACACTTTAGGAGTGGTTGGAATGATCTTGTGTAGGATATCCATCATTTCAAGGCATAATGATAGATAATCATAGCCTTGACAAAGGATGTGGTTCAGAAGTTGAAGTGTGGGATAATGCTGGGTGACACTGGGGGCACTCTTTTGTAGCTGGTTCTTACAAGTGATGAGAGGATTGGGAGTGTGTGGGGAAATGGAAATCAAAATCTGTTTGGAGACTAGATGTGTTGGATACTGCCTGTCTTTGAAGTCTTTGGTGAGACTTTTGGCATACTGGCAAAGGGAGTTCCTCTCACTGCAGATACACCATCCCTGGGTGACCAAACTGTATGGGAGGAATTTTTTGGTGTGAAAGAGATGGCAGCTGTGAAAATACTGGTACTGTTGGTGGCTGCTGGGTTTAATGTGGACAGAGTTGTGAATGGAGCCATCCGAGAGATAGAAGTCCACATCCAGGATGGTGGCAAGCAGGGTTGAGGAAGACCAGGTGAAGCAATTTGTAGTAACGATGTTGAGGTTATGAAAGAATGAGGATAGAGTGTCTTGGCCCTGGGTCCAGATCATGAAGATATTATCAGTGAACCTGAACCAGAGCAGGGGTTTGGGAGGCTAGGAAGGTTTCCTCTACATGGCCTATAAACAGGTTGGCATAGCAGGGTCCCATGTGAGAGCCCATAGCTACGTCACAGACTTGTTTGTATACCTTCCCTCCAAAGGAGAAGTGTTACATTACAGTTAGGTAGGTGTATGAGGAATGAAGTAGGGGGTTTGAAGTCTCAAGGACATTGGGAAAGATAGTGTTCAATTGCACCAAGACAATGAGTATGATGGTTTTTGGTATCTAGGGATGTGGAATCAACAGTGACCACTAAGAAACCAGGAGGTAAAGTATTGCTTATGGTGGAGAGTTGGTATATTGTCAAGGGAGACTAGATTACCACTAATTGGTTGGCAATGATGGTCATTAAGGACTGAAATACTTTCAGTGGGGGCACAATAACAAGCTACAATTCGAAGTCCATGATTGTCTGTTTTCTTAATTTTGGGGAGGATGTAATAGGTGGTTGGGTGGGATGTCATTGGGTTGAAGAGGAAAATCAATTCACGGGAAAGTCAAACCTTTAGATAGTACTGAAACTTCTGTGGGGCTGAGTAATATTGAGGAAATGTTAACAACAGTGTTTCAGGATTGTTTAAGCTCCAGATTTGGATTTGGGGTGTTGCTAAGGAGTTTTGAGGGATGCTCCTATTTGAAAAGGTCCGCTGGGAGGGTCCAGGTTCTATGAGCGTTTCACAATGAGGAACACTGTGGATATGATAGGTGTTGGATAGTGGTGTCCCAAAATGACAACAGCATGTCAGCAGGTTTGATAACTTAAGGAGGTGGTGTCTTGATTGCTATTCCAGGTGCTGGAGAGCAAGGGTTTCAATTTCAGGTATGTGATGTATGTAACAGGGACCACACAGCAGCAGTATCTTGTGGAGGGAGCAGAGGTGGTTCTGGGTTGCCTGTGTCGTGGAAGTGTGTTTTTGCAGCACCAGGCTTTCGAGGGACAGGGACTGGTGGAATCTGAAAAGGTGAAGGTCCCTGCAAAAGGAGGGGTGGCATACAGAAAAAGGAACTTCTGTGCTGGGGAAATTGGAGTGGGGGAGATTCCACGTTTTAGGCAACATTTGAGGAACAGTATGTGGAAATTGGTTTCAGCTAGGGAAAGGTATACCTTCTTGAACTGGTGCAGAGTGATGGAGAAAAAGTTCATTGTAGCAGGGATGGCGTTCAGGAAATGGGAAATGACATAGGAAATGGACAAATGAAGGCATTAGGTGGCTGTGATGGAAACTGGATAACAGAAACATATGCTTAAAAATATGTACAGGCATGCAACTATGCACACAAATAAGCAAAACAGGTATAAAAAAGTCAAAATATGCACAAATATGTGAAAATACAGGGTTTACTCAAAAAATACTGGAAAATTCACAATTTCGTGCCAATGGTGTGTTGGAGTGAAATATTTGGTTGGATTAAAAGAGGGGAAAAGGGACCAAACTACGAGGTCATCAGTCCTTTGTTCTGAATAAAAACAATGCAGCAAGTGTGAGAATAAAACAAAAGAGACTGACAACTCAAAATGGAATGAAAGGAAAAATCACAAGAATGATGAAGGGCAACAAACATGTAAACAGACAAAAGGGGACATGAAAACCACAGAAATGCAAGAAATGGGATGAAGAGATTAAAACAACAAAGCAGATTACCATATCTGGCTGGCCATGAGAATAAAAAAGGAGAAGCCATCCACTCGGCAACACATTAAAACCTCCACCCTAGAAGCACTGGGGTGGAGGACACAGAGGGACAAAGGACATGTGTTAAAACTTAGATCAAATGATAAAACCCACACTCACGAATAAAAAGTAAAACTAGATCATCCCTTGAGGTACTGTCAGATAAAATTAACAGCAACGAGTCCGGTAACACAAGATTTTGTTGCTGAGAAGTCAAAGTGGGGCAATGCACCAGAATATGGGCCACTGTCAACCGGGCGCTGCACTGACACTCAGGCGGGTCTTCAAGTGCAGGAGGTAACCATGGGTCACCCAAGCATGGCCAATGAGGAGCCAGCAGAGCACAACTGATTCCCTGTGAGAGTCCTGCATGGAAGTCTTTGACACATTCATAATCTCCTTAATGACACACAGTTTGTTGTGTGTACTGTTATGCCACTCTGTTCCCCAAAGCCAAAAAACCCTACAGCATGTCAGGTTCAGAGATGCCCATCTCCAGAAGCAGTTTCCATGTAGCCTGTTTGGCCAGCCTGCCATCAAGTACATTCCCTGGGGTGCTGATGTGTCTTGGGGTCCAAACGAACACCACTCAACGACAGTATCAGTCCATAGATGAACTCCTAGATGGATACTACCAAAGGATGGTGTCGAGGGTAGCACTGGTTGATAGCTTTTAGGCTGCTGAAGGAGTCAGTACACAGAAGAAACGATTCCCCAGGGTATGAACGGATATACTGAAGTGCACAAGAGATGGCCACCAGCTTTGCAGTGAATACACTGCATCCATCGGGGCAAGGAATGCTGTTCAAAATGGCCTCTGTGGACGTAGTCGAAGCCAACATGACCATCAGCCATCGAGCCATTGGTGTAAACCATTTCAGAGCCCTGGAACACGTCAATGATAATGATGATGATGATGATGATGATGATTATGATGATGATGATGAGTTGGGTTGGGTTGAGGGGACGCTAGACTTCACGGTCCTCAGTGCCCTGATGAAAAGTCAACATGAAATCTCATGGGTAGGGACAAAGGCAGTCCCCACATGCAGAGCAGTTCATAACTTACTAAAGTCTGCTGCCCTTCCCCACCAGTTTAGGGATAAGGCCTGAGAGTTCACAAAATTTCACCACTCTGTTAACACTGGTATCGGTATCTGTGAGGATGGTGGGCAGATCTCCAGCGAGATGAGGGGCTGCCCTATTATCAGTATACAGGACACACGTAGCCACAAACTTCACAGAAAGGTGGATCTTCTCCCCAGATGCCGGATGTGGAGTCTGGTAAGCAAAACCTCCTTCCAGCGGCAAGACTGACACAAAGTCCGCCAAGCTTTTGTGGTCGGTTTGTTGTACGACACCTGCAACCATTCAGTCTCCCACTGAAGCGTGATGCATCTGTCAGAAAATGAGATAATGGCGTGGAACAGGATGGTACATTGATGGACAGCACCATCCCAACATGCTTCCTTGGCAGCTTTATCAGCCATGTTGTTACCCTGAATCCCAACATGGCCAGGTACCCAGCAAAAGAACACCTTCTTGCCACGGTGTTGAAGCTGCTGCAAGCAGTCATAGATGAGCTGAATCAGCGGGTCTGCCGGATACATTTGGTGAAGCGCATGCAGTGCACTAAGAGAGTCGGAACAGACAAGAAAACTTGTACGGTGATGTCTGTGAACCCTCTCCAGTGTCATTAGAATACCATATAACTCCGCATCATAATTTGTAAATTGTTCTAGAAGACGCACTTTAAAAACCCTATTAGGGAAAACCACAGAACAACTGAGAGCATTCACCTGCTGGGATCCACCTGTATAAATAACGATAAAACTATGGTACATACTTAAAATAGACGAAAACAAAGTTGTAAAAGCCATATCTGGAGTACATTTTTTCAGGTACTGTGTCAAGCTTAAAATCACTTTGGGCCTCCGAAGACACCAAGGCGGTAGTGCGTTCCATTCCTGGGTGTGTATTTTCGTACCCGAGAGATCCAGATTGTTGAGGCAGGCCGTAGCACGTATACCAAATGGCTGGATCGCTTGAGGCCAATTCCTGAACAGTCGTTTGAAGGCGGGTTGGATCACTGAATGAAATGCCAATGACTGGGGTGACCCTGAGATCTTCAGCGCTTGTCGAACCAAAAGGATATGTTGCCGAATCCAGAGTGGTGATTCACCAGCCTCTGCACACAGGCACTGAACCGGGCTGGTCCAAAAGGCTCCAGTCGATATGCGAATGCCCACATGGTGGACAGCATCTAACATCCATAGGTAGGAAGGATGGGCTGATCCATAGACCATGCTGCTACAGTCTAAGCGTGATCGAATAAATGCCCTATAAAACTGGAGGAGGCAGGACCTGTCAGCTCCCCATGTTTTTCCACCAAGGCATTTCAAAACGTTCTACAACCGGAAGCTTTTTTTGTTTTTTTTTTTTTTTTTTGTAGGTCTTTCAGGTGTGGGAGCCATGTTAATTTCGGGTCAAATAATAAATTCAAAAGGCACACTGTGTCTTGAAAAAGTGAACTACAGTCCCCCATTGTAAGCTCTGGTTGGTTAAAACTCCGACAAGCACGATTAAAATTGACACATAGTCTTCTCAGGTGAGAACCAAAAACCAGTTGTCTGGACCCAGGTTTACAGCCTCCTAATGGTCAGTTGTCATTGCGTCAGCGTCATTGTAAGATTAGAGGAAGAGTAGAAGATTGCAAAGTCATCCACAAACAAAGAGCATTTGACACGGCTCCTGACTGCAGAGGAAATGCCACTGATAGCGATGGCAAACAATGTGACACTGAGGACACTGCCCTGGGGCACACCATTCTCCTGTACATAGCAATCAGACATGGCATCGTCAATGCGATAAGAAAAACGCCTGTCCTCGAGAAAGGATTGGAACAGAAGCGGCAGGCGTCCACGTAGTTCCCATTCATGAAGTTGGTGATGGATGTTGTACCTCCAAGTAGTGTCATATGCTTTTTTGAAGTAAAAAAACACACAAACTAAATGGTTTTGGCGTAAGAAGGACTCCTGTATCGCTGTCTCCAGTAGAATTAAGTTGTCAAGAGTGGAACAGTAGCACCTGAAACCACACTGGGAGCGGCTCAGGTAACCTCGGGACTCAAGCAGCCAGATGAGGTGGCGATTGACCATGCATTCAAGAGTCTCACCCATACAACTAGTAAGGGCGACACTCCGATAACTGTTAGGGGCACTACGGTCATTACCCAGTTTCCAGAGCGGAATTAAGATGGCCTCATTCCAAGTAATGGGGTACTGTCTGTCAAACCAAATCTCATTGAAATAAGAGAGGAGCTATAAAGCTGATTCCAGTTCCCACACGGAGAATGGAAGGTTGTAGACTTCTTCATTATGCGAGCAAAAATTGAGCTTCCTCATCTCCGCAGTCGGATGGAATACCTGAACAGCAGGAGCTTGTCTGGATGACTTAGTAACAGTATAAAAGTGTTCAGCTAAAACGTGAGCCATCTCTTCTGGTGTGTCCACCAAGAACCCATTATTTGACAAGGCCATAAGGGGATGTGGACTACCCTTGCCTGAAATCCATCATATTGATTCCCAAACGTGCACAGCGGAAGTGGACCGATTAATGGAAGTCATGAATTCCCTCCAGGAAGCCCTCTTCCATTCTTTGATCACTCGCCTTGCATGTGCTCTTGCAGACCTGAAGACATGAAGATTGTCTGTAGCTGGACACCGGTTGAAGTTCCAAAGAGCTGTCCATCTGGCCCTGATTGCCAATCAACAGTCGTCATTCCACCAAGGGACAGGCCTCCATCTGAGGCGGTTACTAGACCTGGGGATGGACTCTGTGGCAGCCCTTTGGATCTCATGAGGGTTATGGGAAGACATCAGGAATCGAGAGAAAGTGACAGCGAAGAGCAGCAGGAGTAAATAAGTCCTTAGGGTCATGTGAAAGGTCCATACGAATCTGCGGCCTACTAGGTGTACACCATGGAGTTGTATGCATACCGACCTGGATGGGAGGTGGTAAGGGGAAGGACTCCTGTTCAGACAGAAGGGATCGCACGCAAACCACAGTCATTAGTCCTGACCTGGGCCACCAATGTGGGAGATGCTCAGGAGAACTACGAATGAGTGCAACGTAACTGGCGAGCAGTTGTGCACGTTGGACTGCAATGGAGGGACTCCGGCGTCCACCAGGACACTGTTCACTGGACTTGTTCTAAAAGCTGCCGTCACAAGGCGAACGCCACAGTGGTGCACTGGGTCAATTACACACAATGCTGAGGGTGCCATGAAACTATAAATCAGATTCCCATAGTTAAGGCAGGATTGAACAAGGGCTTTGTAGAGCTGCACAGACTAGAGCGATCTGCATGCCAGTTGGTGTTGCTCAGGCAGCCAAGGGCATTGAGGTGCTGCCAGCACTTCCGCTTAAGCTGAAGAAGGTGAGGTAACCAAGTCAATTTGGCATCGAAAACCAGTCCTAAGAATTGATATGTCTCCACTACAGTGAGTGGATCGTCATTAAGATAAGGTTCTGGTTCCAGATGAATGGTACAATACCAACAGAAGTGCATAACATACGATTTTGCGGCCGAAAACTGGAAACCGTGGGCCAGAGCCCATGACTGCACCTTGTGGATGGCTTCCAGTAGGGGCTGCTCAGCTACACCAGTACCAGGGGAGCAGTACAAAATGCAGAAGTGGTCTGCATCCAGAGAGGGTGAAACGGACAGCCCTACAGCTGCTGCTAGACCGTTAATGGCCACTAAAAATAGTGATACACTCAATGCAGAGCCCTATAGGACCCCATTCTCCTGGATATGGGGGGAACTATGGGAGGCACCAACTTTGACATGGAAAGTACGGAGTGACAGGAAATTCTGGATAAAAATCAGGAGCGGGCCTCGGAGACCCCACCCGTATGGTGTTATAGGGATAAGGAGGGAAATCAATTCGGGGGTGAGGTTCTGGGAAGGACCTAAAGCTTTAAGCTGAGACTGGAGGTTATGTTGGGCTTTTGAGATGGGACCACTCTTGCAGATTATATAGGTGGACAAGTCAGATAATTGGTAGAGCCCTTCCGCCAACTAATCAATTCAACTCATCATAATAGTGGTGTAGCCTTTGACTGCAGGGAAGATGATTAGGTCAGGATCTGTTTTGAGACTGTGTATGGCTGTCCTCTCCTCTGCTGAAAGGTTGATGTTCTTAGAAAGGGACCTCAGGAAGGGTGGTCATCCCAAGTTAGAGGTAAGGAATCCCTGGAAGGTCAGACAGGGGTAGTTAGGTGGGAGGTGAGGAGGATCAGCACGAACTGGGAGAGACAGTGTTCAATGTCAGAATCAAGCTGGCTTTGGTTGGAGGAACTCCTGGCAAAGAAGTGTTTCCATTAAAGGGAACAGGAGGAGGGGAGTAGGTCTCTGACACACCCAACATGGTTAAATTTGGGTGTAGGACTAAAGGTCAAACCTTTGGATAGTACTGAAATGTAAGTGGGCTGAGTGTTTTTGTGGAAATGTTAAAACAGTGTTCCAGGATTGTTTAAGCTTTGTATTTGGATTTGGGGGGTTGGTAGAGAGTTTTGGGGGGATCCTGCTATTTGGAAAGGTCCACTAGGCAGGGTCTGGGTTCTATGAAGGTATGACGAGGTAGGGATTCAAGCCGCAGCATCTTGTGGAGGGAGCAGAGATGGTTCTGAGATGCCTGTGTCATGGAAATGTATTTTTGCAGTAGCAGGCTTGGAACAGACAAGGACCGGCAGAATCTGAAAAGCTGGAGGTCATTGTGAAAGGTGAGTTGGGAGACAGAGATAGGAATTTTTGTGGTTAGGTCATTGGTGGGGGAGGAGTTTCCATGGTTTAGGCTGTATTTAAGGAACGGGGTGTGGGACTTCATTTTTGCCAGGCAAAGGGACACTTCCTTGAACTGGTGCAGAATGATGGAGCAGAGGTCTATTGTGGCAGGGATGGCATTTGGGAAACGGAAAATGATACGGAAAATGATACGGGAAATGGCCAAATGAAGTCGTTAGGTGATTGTGAAAGGAGCTAGATGACAGAAGGAGACGTGCAAAAATACTAATAGGCACACAGAAGCTCACAGAAATACTCAAAAAGGCGCACAAATAAGTAAAAAGGCGCACAGGTAAGTAAAAAGGCGCACAGGTAAGTAAAAAGGCGCACAGGTAAGTAAAAAGGCGCACAGGTAAGTAAAAAGGCGCACAGGTAAGTAAAAAGGCGCACAGGTAAGTAAAAAGGTGCACAGGTAAGTAAAAAGGCGCACAGGTAAGTAAAAAGGCGCACAGGTAAGTAAAAAGGCACACAAATGAGTAAAAAGGCAGACAAATGAGTAAAAAGGCACACAAATGAGTAAAAAGGCACACAGATGAGAAAAAGGCGCACAAATAAGTAAGAAGGAGGACAAATACGTAAAAAGGCGCACAAATAAGTACAAAGACGTGAAAATACATGAAAAATGTACAAAAACACAGGAAGAAAGGAACAGGTGAAGTATGGGAGTTTGTGTGGCACAAGTAGGTGTGGAAAACAAAACATTAAAATACGCAAGGATGAGGGAGGAAATATGATCATTGTGAATAATTACAAATATATGCGGGAAGAATTTAGGTCTGAGATGATGCACCCACAATCTGCACGATCTTATGGCTGTGTGTTATGCATGGATGAGATCATCAATACATTGGGGCTCCGAAGACAAAGCATGTGCAGTTTGGACAATGGTGAAAAAAACACAGGAAGGAAGAGAGAGAATGGACACAAAGATGAGTAATGCTTTACAGAACAGTAACAAAGAAAAACAACAAAGGATTGTAGGATGGAAGAAAAGCTGTTAGGTAAAATCGAATAATGGCAACTCAAGGTTCGAATATTAACAATAAGGAAAAGGATAGATTGTTACTCACCGTAAAAAGGATCTGCGGAGTTGCTGACAGGCACAATGAAAATACTGCTACACATTATAGCTTACACCACTTAAACACACATCATGCTCACATGAGCGCTATCACCAGCAGCTTTGACCAGAATGTGACTGTCATGTGAACAGCAATCTGGATTGGGATGGGGAAGAGGGAATAATAGCAGAATACAGGTGGGGAAGAACGCTGTCTGGCATGGTACACACTGACTAGGTAGCAGCCTGAGGAGACTGCAAGGTGCAGCCTTGGAGTCCAATGTTTGGGGGGGAAAACAGGGTGAAGAGAAAAAAAGAGGAGCGGGGAAATTAAAGGACAAGCGGCTGCTTTAGCATAGGGCAGCACATAATGATGATGAGGGGACTTAAAAAGAGAGAATGTGATAGTTTTGGGACAGCAAAACTGTTGGGTGGAGGGTGTGGGAATATTAGGTTAATTTAGGTTGAGGTCAGGATAATCTTGGCATTGGAGAATGTGTTGTTAGGATAACGACCATCTGTGTGATTCAGAAATGCTGGTGGTGGAAGGTAGGAGCCACATGGCTTGGGTTGTGAAACAGCCACTGAAATCAAGCACGTTATTTTCATTGGCATTTTATGTTGAGCTGAAAATTGTGACACAAGATGGTCTACTTTTCTCTCGGCCACAAGTTGACAGTGGTCACTCATCATCGCAGACAGCTGGTTGGTAGTCACACCAAGATAAGTTGTGCAATGGTTGCAGCAGAGCTGGTATATGGTTGGTTGGTTTTACATGTGGCCCAGCCTTTGATGGGGTCAGATAACCTTGTGACACAGCTGGAAGTGCTAGTTGGGTCCTTTGGGCAAGTCTTGCACCTACATCTTCCACAGGGATATGATACGTGTGCCAAGGAGCTATGATTGGGAGTGGCATAGTGATGGACTAGGATGTTGTGAATGTTGGCATAGGATGGAGACATTCAGGCGCACATGGTTGTACAGCAGATTTGTTTGTATAATTTCCCTTCAAAACTAAAGTATTTATGTGTTAGTATAATTTTAGTGAGGCATGGAGTACAGGACTTGAAGTCTGAAGGACATTGTTGAATTGCGCCAAAATTATGGGTATAAGGGGTGTTGGTGTATAGGGAAGTGGCATCAACAATGAGCAGTAGGGAACCACGAGATAAAGGGTTGGGGATGGTGGGGAGTCAGTGAAGTAAGTGGTTGGTATCTTTGACAAAGGGGGCTAGATTACAGGCAATTGGATGGAGGTATTGGTTGAGAGGGCTGAAATTCTTTCATTCAGGCTACAATAACCTGTTACAATAAGGCGCCCAAGATTATTAGGTTTATGAATTTTGGGGAACATGTAGAAGGAGGGTGTACATGATGACAAAGGGGTGATGGAAATTGATTCAGGGGACAGGTTCTGGGAAGGGCCTAAGCCGATGAGCTGGGGTTGTAGTTTATGTTGGACTTCTGTGATGGGATCACTCTGGCAGAGTTTACAGGTGGTAGAGTCAGGCAATTGGCAGAGCCCTTCCACCAGGTAGTCATTGCAACTAATCACAAAAATAGTGGAGCCTTTGTCTACATGGAGGATGATTAGATCAGGACCTGTTTTGTTAAGGAATCCCTGGGGGTGGCTAGGCGGGAGGTGAGGAGAAAGGGACCTTCTTAGGAAGGGACTTGGGGAAGGATGACAAGGCCAAGTTGGAGGTAAGGTATTCATGACAGATATATGAGGAATAGTGAAACATTCTTAGTAAGTAAAGTTTCTTGCTCAATTTACTTCAAATTTTTAATGATAGTGTAGAGCACAAAAAACAAATATGCCCATTTTTTGATACTCTGACAGAGAAGTGGGAATTGTTGCCTCAGTCCTCATTCTAGACATAACCATCAACAATTTTGGCATCTGAACATATTCACACACTTTTAAAACGGAACACCTAAATCTATTTCCCCTCATCTCTGTAGTGAAACCTTCATACTCAGCATCTCCCTCTCATTGCCACTGTCAATCTCTCTCTCTCTCTCTCTCTCTCTCTCTCTCTCTCTCTCTCTCTCCCCCCCCCCCTCCCTCACCCTCTTGCAGTCTGCTCTCTTTCTCTTGAGCCACTATTGTCTCCTCTCCACACATGTCCTCAAAGGGTGATTGCTCATGTTTTTGACCCTTAGATAAGGAAACATTAACACTTTGGTAGAGTGGATGGACGAAAGTGGGTAAATTTTTTTGTGTTCAAATGGAGGTTCAGATCAGGCCAGGCCTATGTACAGTCTCCACTCATCTCTCATTTTCATTTACACTGTGTAAATCCACACTACAACTATCTCCATCCACGTCTATTTCTCTTTTACTGCCACTGTCTCTCACTGACAATCTTTACCTCTGCTATCCTTGGTTCCCACAACTATTGTCTTCCTCCACCTATCTTCCGCTTTCACTGCCACTTTCTCACTCTCACCATCACTGTCTCCTCTCTCCCCCAACATCAGTTTTCAGCTACTCTCTTTCAGTAAAAAGAAGTGCTAATTTGTTCACATGCCATATTTTTGGTGAAGAAGATGGAATGAAGATTGAGGCAGGTAGATGCTCACATTTCTGTCACACTGTTAAAGAGGAGAAAACTTTCTTTTGCTCCATTAGATGCATTTTTCAGCTGGTTCCCCTCTTTTCCCTGTTACAATAGGATGTGCTACTTACATAAAATGAGTTTTATAGGTCACTAACTTTTTGATAGTTGTGTCATGTATGGCATGGCAGTCTACGTAGGCACTAGCTGACCTAGGTTGACTGCTTCCCTAGCCATGGTACCTGCAATTCCTCTGAGGAGGAACTGATTTCTCTGAGGAACATGCAAGTTTCAAAAGAAAAGGGAACTGGTTATAGTTTGTGAGAGAGTGTGCCAATGGGCAGAGACAGGAGGAATTGTGCGTTTGTTGTGGAAAGTGGCACGTTATGCTAGATTGCTGCTGTGGATGATGATGATGTTTGGTTTGTGGGGCACTCAACTGCGTGGTTATCAGCGCCCGTACAATTACCCAATCTTTGCTCAGTCCAATTTCGCCACTTTTCTGGACGATGATGAAATGATGAGGACAACACAAACACCCAGTCATCTCGAGGCAGGTGAAAATCCCTGACCCCGCCGGGAATCGAACCCGGGACCCCGTGCTCGGGAAGCGAGAACGCTACCGCGAGACCACGAGCGGCGGACCTAGATTGCTGCTGTTTACTTAGTCAAGGCTATGCTCGGGAGAGTGGTTAGCTCCTTGAACTAAGTAGGCTGCGAAGAGTCCGGCAAAGGCATTGCAATCTAAGAGTTTTCAGGCGACCTATGAAATCTTCAGCGTTTCAAATGTGATGGTCACACTTGCCTACGAGAGGTCCCAATAGTGATGTCACGTATTTGGCAACAAAATAAGTAGGTGCTCCTATGTTACTTACAATGGGATGGAGAGGCACCCCATTCTTTATGATCGTGGGTAGGCTGTAGAGTCTAGGAGGATCTGCAGCCTGTTGACACAAACTGTTAGTGCTTTCGCTGTAATTGAGCTCTTCCTGATGAGTTCCTCAGTCTTCCTCTGGATCCTACCCATTGGATCACTTTTTAATTTACTATATGCAGGATCATTGAGCAGTTTGTAAATCTTGCTGTTACAGTCTGTGTGTGAGAAAAGCACAGTAGCATTTCCTTTGTCATCAGATAAGATGATGATGTCTTGGTCTTCTCTCAATTCTCATAGAGCATTTCAGTCATCTGAGGTGATGTTAAAGTTTGATCTCTTAGATGAACCTTCAGTCAAGATGCATCATGTGTCATGGCTAATCTCTTCAGCAGCATCCTTAGGAAGTTTCGAAACAGCCTGCTCTATTCCACTAATCACATCTCAGATGGGAATGGTCCCTGGTGTAGGTGCAGAATTCATACCCTTCTCTACCAACGAAACTGCAGCATTGTCCAAAGTCTTCTCCATGAGATTAAACACGGTACGTCTTCTTGGCCAGTCTTCTTGTGTTTGGGCTTCGAGTCGATCGTATTAAGTCATTTGATGAACCTTAGCTTGTCATTCAGTCCAATCAGCTAGTGCCAAGTGGCACTGTCCACCCATCTCCAGGATACCACTGAAATGTTCACTGAAATCTTCAGATGGACTGATAGTAATTGTCTGTACACCAAGCACAATTCCTGACACGTATAGTGCACCCTTTCTCTCCCAAGTGTGCAACTCGCCCATCATTTAATACTAACGGCAGCCACAGAATTTATACAATGTTAAATTTAGGAGACATGGGGATGGTTTGCTTGTCGCAGCATCTCAATAAAAATGCAAGGCTGCATAACAATCTACCTCTCTTGTGATGTAACTTGTCAAACTCACAAATGTTATTCACCATCTCCCCGTAAAGGTACCAGATGTGACTCTTCAAGCTTTCCCGGTGGATGTGTTGTAAATAGTCTTCACGGGTTGCCACAAGATCATGTGCAAATTCCACAATATTTCCTTGGAGCAACTGTCTGACATCTGCAGGTGGTTCAACCTTGCTGTTCGCTAGGTATGACTGATGGTATCCGCACATTGATACCCCATTTCTAGAATGCATGCTAAGAATGTGCAGGCATGGATATCATATATGTGCAATGATTTGTAGTTAGATGGTGCCATATTCAAACTCCTCCTGCCGAAAATCTCCTGTGCATGCACTGCATGCTGTGTTTGCCAACAGCATGGACAAACGTTACTCACCAACGGATGTATTAAACCGTTATCGGACCTGTTGTCGAAGAATCTTGATTTTCGCATTGTGATTCAACAGCAGCAAATGCAGGGTTCCAAGCTGTGCTCAGTGGAAATCTCATATCCTTGTTGATGAGATTATCAGCTGTAGGGATATGTATTGCTCCCTTAATGACACAATCCCATAAAGATGATGCCAGGGATAAAACTTACGTCTTTTCATAAATCATCTGATGTACTGTATTCAGACAGTGTTCCACAATTGCCCATTTTTCTGGTTGATGAAGAGATGTATGATGCTGACGTTCAACACAGCGTTCTTGTACTGCACGGCATGTCTGACCAATATACACTACCCCACATTGGCAAGGAATCTTGTACACACCACATTTCCTCAGGTCAAGGTCATCCTTAACCAAACCCAACAGGTTTCTCAGTTTTGCAGATGGTTGAAAAAAACACTTAATTCCATATCTTCTGAAGACTCTTCCAACTCTCGATGACATGGCACCAAAATACGGCAAAAAGGCCAAAGCGGTGGGTGTCTTCGTATCTTCATTCTGATCCATAGACTGACCTTGCCTGAGGCTGAATGCATTATGTATCTGTCCCTCAGAATAACTGTTTTATTGGAACACTGTCTTCAAATGTTTTATTTCACTCGACATGCTTTAGGGGTCAGATGCCACATATGCTCTTTTTTATTGTTGCACCACGTATGGCATGGCGGTCTAGGTAGACACTAGCTGACATAGGTTGACTGCTTCCCTGCCCATGGTATGTGGAATTCCTCTGAGGAGGAATTGGTTTTTCTGAGGGACATGCAAGTTTCAAAAGAAAAGGAAACTGGTTATAGTATGTAAGAGAGAGTGCCAATTGGCAGAGACAGGAGGAATTGTGTGTTTGTTGTGGAAAGTGGCATGCTATAGTAGATTGCTGCTGTTTACTTGGACAAGGCTATGCTGGGGAGAATGGTTAGCTCCTTGCACTACGTAGGCTACGAAGAGTCCTGCAAAGGCATTGCAATCTAAGAGTTTTCTGGCGACCAATGAAATCTTCAGAGTTTCAAATGTGATGGTCGCACTTTCCTGCGAGAGGTGATGTTGAAGTTGGACTTCTTACATGAAGCTTGAGTCAAGGTGCGTCATGCATCATGCCTGATCTCTTCAGCAGCATCCTTAGGAAGTTTCAAAACAGCCTGCTCTATCCCACTAATCACATAGATGGGAATGGTCCCTAGTGTAGGTGCAAAATTCATACCCTTCTCTAGCAGCAAAACTGCAGTATTGTCCAAAGTCTTCTCCATGAGATTGAACACGGTACGTCTTCTTGGCAAGTCTTCTTGTGTTTGGGCTTCGAGTTGATCGTATTTAGTCATTTGATGAATCTTAGCTTGTCGTTCAGTGCAATCACTGAATGATTTATGAAAAGACGGAAGTTTTATCCATGGGATCATCTTTCTGTGAGTGTGTCATTAAGAAAACAATACATATCTGTACAGCTGATAATCTCGTCAACAAGGATACGAGATTTCAACTGAGAACAGCCTGGAACCCTGCATTGGCTGCTATTAAATCATGATACGAAAATCATGATTCTTCGATAACCGGCTCGTCATAACCCTGGTCTAGTATGGCCATTGGTGAGTAACATCAGACCGCACTGTTGGCAAACGCAATGTACAGCGCACGCACAGGAGAGCCACTCTGCATTTTCAGCAGGAGTTTGAATATGGCACCATCTAACTGCAAATCACTGCGCATGGGTGATATCCGTGCCTGCTCCTTCTTAGCGCACATTCTAGAAATGGGGTGTCAATGTGCAGATACCATCAGTCATACCTAGCCACCAGCAAGGTTGAACCACCTGAAGATGTCGGATGGTTGCTCTGAGGAAATATTGTGGAATTTGCACAACGTGATCTGGCGGCAACCCGTGAAGACTATTTACAACACATCCACTGGGAAAGCTTGAAGAGTCACATCTGGTACCTTTATGGGGAGATGGTGAATAACATTTGTGATTTTGACAAGTTAGATCACAAGAGAGGTAGACTGTTATGCAGCCTTGCATTTTTATTGAGATGCTGCGACAAGCAAACCATCCCCATGTCTCCTAAATTTAACATTGTATACATTCTGCAGCTGCCATTAGAATTAAATGATGGGTGAGTGCTGCACTTGTGAGAGAAAGGGTGCACTATACGTGTCAGGAATTGGGCTTGGTGTCCGGACAATTATTATCACTACATCTGAAGAGTTCAGTGAACATTTCAGCATTACTCTGGAACTGAGTGGACAGTGCCACTTGGCACTAGCTGACTGGACTGAACAATAAGCTAACGTCATCAAATGACTAAATACGATCAACTCGAAGCCCAAACACAAGAAGACTTGCTCAGAAGACGTACCGTGTTTAATCTCATGGAGAAGACTTTGGACAATGCTGCAGTTTTGGTGGTAGAGAAGGGTATGAATTCTGCACCTACACCAGGGACCATTCCCATCTGAGATGTGATTAGTGGAATAGAGCAGGCTGTTTCGAAACTTCCTAAGGATGCTGCTGAAGAGATTAGGTGTGATGCATGACACATCGTGACTCAAGCTTCATCTAAGAGGTCAAACTTTAACATCACCTCAGATGACTGAAATGCTCTATGAGAATTGCGAGAAGACCAAGACTTCATCATCTTATCTGCTGACAAAGGAAATGCTACTGTGCTTTTCTCACGCACAGAATATAACAGCAAGATATACAAACTGCTCGAAGATCCTGCATATAGTAAATTAAAAAGTGATCCAATGGGTAGGATCCACACAAAGGCTACAGGAAGAGCTCAATTCCAGCGAAAGTCACTAAGAGTTTGTGTCAATAGGCTGCAGTACCTTCTGCTTAGCTCATCCAGTACCTCACAGACAAAAGAGAATATAGAATTTTCAGTTGTTAAATGACTTCTAAAGCCAAACTGTACATTTGATAGCAGATTGCGAGATATAAAATAATCAATTTTCCTTACGTACACAGCCTTTTCAATAACATTTGCAAACAATGATGGCATAGAAATAGGTCTAAAATTATCTACATTATCCGTTTCTCCCTTTTTATAAAGTGGCTTTACTACTGAGTACTTTAATCACTCAGGAAATGACCATTCCTAAAGGGAAAATTACAAATATGGCTAAATACAGGTCTAACATGTACAGCACAGTACTTTAATATTCTGCTAGACACTCCATCATAACCATGAGAGTCCTTAGTCTTCAGTGATTAAATTATTGACTCAATCTTCCTCTTGTCTGTATCACAGAGGAGTACTTCAGACATCAATCTCGGAAAGGCATTTGCCAAGAAAGTTAAATGTTTTCCTGTAGAAACTCAATTTTTATTTAATTCACCATCAATGTTCAGAAAATCATTGTTGTTGAAGACAGCGTTCTGACAAAACAGTTATTCTGAGAGAGAGGTACATAATGCATTCAGGCCCAGGCGAGTTCAATCTATGGAGCAGAATGAAGATACGATGACACCCACCACTTCGCCCTTTTTGCCGTAGTTTGGTGCCATGTCATCAAGAATCTGAAGAGTCCTCAGAAGATATGGAATTAAGTATATTTTTCAAACATATGCAAAACTGAGAAACCTGTTGGGTTCAGTTAAGTATGACCTTGGCCTGAGGAAATGTGGTGTGTACAAGATTCATTGCCAATGTGGGGTAGTGTACATTGGTCAGACATGCCGTGCAGTACAAGAACGCTGTGTTGAACATCAGCACCATACATCTCTTCGTCAACCAGAAAAATGGGCAATTGTGGAACACTGCCTGAATACAAGACATCAGATGATTTATGAGAAGATGCAAGTTTTATCCCTGGCATCATCTTTATGGGATTGCATCATTATGGAAGCAATACATATCCATACAGACGAGAATCTCATCAACAAGGATATGGGATTTCCACTGAGCACAGCCTGGAACCCTGCATTAGCTACTATTAAATCACGATGCAAAAATCAAGATTCTTCGGTAACAGGCCCATCATAACATTGGTCTAAAACGGCCATTGGTAAGGAACATCTGGTCGCACTGTTGGCAAACACAGCATACAGCACACGTGCCGGAGACCCGCTCTGTGATTTTCGGCAGAAGGAGTTTGAATATGGCACCATGTATCTGCAGATCATTGCGCATGCACGATTTTCACACCTGCACATTTGTCGCGTGCATGTTCTAGAAATGGGGCATCAACGTGTGGATACTGTCAGTCGTACCTAGCCACCAGCAAGGTTGAACCACCTGAAGATGTCAGACAGTTGCTCCAAGAAAATATTGTGGAATTTGCACAATGTGTGCCAGCGGTATACCTGTGAAGACTATTTACAACACACCCGCTGGGAAAGTTGGAAGAGTCACACAAGGATAATAGCATTTAAAAAAATGGCATAAAATGGTAAATTTTAGATGTTAAATTGTGAATTGTTTTATCATTATTGGTATTGCTTGAATATGGTCTTAAACATATTTCTTACAAAAGTAATTTCATTTTGAAGTTTTTTATGGTCGTACTTTCCAAATAAGAAGATTAAAGGAAATATCGAGACTGCTCTCTATGGATATTTATAACATGAAATGATTGTATGGTTTTCAGCAAGCAAAGTTCTATTTAATTTTGTCTAAATAACTGTTAAACACACATGTCAGAAAAAGTTTTGCATCACCTCGGTTCCAAGAGTTCCAGAACCTGTACAGGAAACTGGAATAGAGCTCAACATAAACATCATTTCTGCCCTTTTTATTGCTCATGAAAACCACACCATACTGTGAGACCTTCAGAGGTGGTGGTCCAGATTGCTGTACACACCAGTATCTCTAATACCCAGTAGCACATCCTCTTCCACTGATGCGTGCCTGTATTCGTCATGGCATACTATCCACAAGTTCATCAAGGCACTGTTGGTCCAGATTGTCCCACTCCTCAATGGCGATTCCTCATAGATCCATCAGAGTGGCTGGTGGGTCATGTTGTCCATAAACAGCCCTTTTAAATCTAACCCATGCATTTTTGATAGGGTTCATGTCTGGAGAACATGCTGGCCACTCTAGTCGAGCAATGTCATTATACTGAAGGAAGTTATTCACAAGATGTGCATGATGGGGGTGTGAATTATTATCCATGAAGATGAATGACTCGCCAATATGCATCCAATATGGTTGCACAAACAGTCGGTGCATGGCATTCATGTATCATACAGTCGTTACGGTGCCTTTCATGACAACCATGCCATACGTCAGCCCCACATAGTGCTACCCCAAAACAGCAGGAAACCTCCACCTTGTTGCACTTACTGGACAGTGTGTCTAAGGCGTTAAGCCTGACTGGTTTGCCTCCAAACACATCTTCAACAATTGTCTGGTTAAAGGCATAAGCGACACTCATCGGTGAAGAGACCTCACCATGGACTTCGGGAGTGAAGTTGCGCTCCATGCAGGCTATTGCACACAGTTTGAGTTGTAACACGACATTCTGTGGCTGCACAAAAAGCATTCTTCAACATGGTGGCGTTGCTGTCAGGGTTCCTCCTAGCCATAATCCATAGGTAGCAATCATCCACTGCAGTAGTAACCCTTGGGCAGCCTGAGCGAGTAATGACATTGACAGTTCCTGTCTCTTGGGATCTTCTCTATGTCTGAGCAACACTGCTTTGGTTCAGTACGAGATGCCTGGACACTTCCCTTGTTGAGAGCTCTTCCTGGCACAAAGTAACAATGCAGATGTTATCGAACCATGGTATTGACCATCTAGGCATGGTTGAACTACAGACAACATGAGCCATGTACCTCCTTCCTGATGGAATGACTGGAACTGATAGGCTGTCGGACCCACTCTGGCTAATAGGCACTGCTCATGCATGGTTGTTTACATCTTTGGGCGGGATTAGTCACACCTCTCAACAGTCAAAGGGGCTGTGTCTGTCATACAATATCCACAGCCAACGTCGATCTTCAGGAGTTCAGGGAAGAGGGGTGATGCAAAACCTTTTTTGATGTGTGTTTGTTAACGTTGTCCCTATTCAAACAATCACTCCACCCTTTTCCCATTGTGGTCCAGTAAACTGTAACAAAATTTATTTATGTACTTCAACAAATTTACATGCTTTGACACTATAAACAACAAATAAGTGTGCCTAATAAAAGGTTAATACAAAAACATACAGCTATTTTACTCTACACCAACTGTGTATCAAAAATGCAGCGTTTAATTGCCAAGTAGAAAGAAAATTTTTGTGAGGTGCTTATATCACCAGGTGGCACCATCAAATAATTTGCAGGTCAAGACAGCCCGTATATATACAGATATACAGAGACAGTGCAGCATTTAGTTTTACCGGTTAAATCTTGGTGACTAAAAACATAGTTTGGCAACCTCAGAACCACTGCAATGACCCCAGAACGCTTTTCATATATTCACCATGTGAATCAAAACTACATTTATTGCTGAGAACAGATGTTTCATGAATATTTTATGTGCATTAAGTACGATAACTTTGAACCTCTGCATCCTGCTAACAAAAAAGTTTTGAGGTTCCCTCACATCATCTTATGACTATATGGTAAAAATCTGTATGATTTGCCATGAGCACAGATCTCAGAGGAGGCCATCCCAACAACTGGTATTTTTGGGAAAAAAAATTATGCTTTTCTGGGGTTTTCTCATGAACTGCCCATGAGCAAATGTTGCTTTTAGAAGCCACCTCTGGCCGACAATACTTCACATGTAATTGAAAAGAACCAGCTAATTTAATCAATACCTCGGCTGATGGAAATGTGAAATGTTTACATTTTTGAACCTGTATGGCAGGATAGCTATAGTGTGCCCACTCTTCCCTAGGTATACAAATGGCGGCTAGGACAAGTGCTGTCCAGAACACTTGACCTCTTATGCCTGCGATAAATGGAACTTTACCTACAACCCCCTGAAAAAGCACATCTTTCTGTGCAATGTTTTGGAACATATTGGTACGATGTACTGTCGTGTGTAGACCGGTTAAACATTCAGATAGACATAGACTATATGGCTATATATTTTTAAACAACAATGTAAATGTTTAATGTTTTAACTGACCGTAAGAAATAACGTACTCTGCTGTAAAAGTGTGTGGTTTTTCTTTCCTACATTGCAGCCATTTTTAATTGTGATACTGGGGCATTTAAAACATTAGACAAAATGTTTCTCCCATGTATATTCCATCTCATTAGATATATTTACACAACACTGTCCTGTGCTGTTTTATTTCTGGCAGACAGTTTTCAATAATACAGGAAAATTGTGTTTCTAGCTTATTGGTTAATGATTACAAAACTACTACAGAATCTGAATTTTCAATAACCAAGACTCAAGGTCACAGAGGAAGGGGAGAGTAGATGGAGAGAGATGGGGAGGACAAGATCGACAGAGAGAGGGAATAGGAGGAGGAGGAGGAGGAGGAGGAGGAGGAGGAGGGAGAGATGGACAGAGAGGGGGAGGAGAAACAGGGGGAGACAGAGAGGTGAGGGAGGAGGAGGAGGAGGAGGAGGAGATGGAGAGAGGGAGGAGGGGGAGGAGGAGGAGGAGGACAGAGAGAGGGGTAAGGAGGAGGAGGAGGAGGACAGAGAGAGGGGTGAGGAGGAGGAGGAGGAGGAGGAGACGCACAGAGAGAGGAGTAAGGAGGAGGAGAAGACGGAGTGAGGGGAAGGTAAAGTGGAGGAGATGGACTGAGAGGGGGGTAAAGTGGAGGAGATGGACTGAGAGGGGGGTAATGTGGAGGAGACAGACTAAGAGAGGTGTAAGGTGGAAGTGAGGGGAAGGATGGGATGGAAGAGAGGCGAAGGATGGGATGGAAGACAGGAGAAGGATGGGATGGAAGAGAGGGGAAGGATTGGATGGAAGACAGGGGAAGGATGGGATGGAAGACAGGAGAAGGATGGGATGGACAGATACTGGGGAGGAGAAGATTTGAACATTAGCCAATTCTATACATATTTTAAATGTGTGCTTTCTCTTTTATTTCTTTTCCATTTAACTGGACTGGTCCACACCTTCACACGGCTGGGCACAGTTTATATATAATATGATTAATATCCTGAAATAGTACTTCAACAATGAGTGCAAATCTGAACAGTTTCACCTGGCTACCTCCTGTGCTGTTGTGACTGATACTGTCTTCAATGGTCAATTCATACATCATGGAAAAAGACATAATGAGGAAATTCAAAAGGAAGTTTACATTTCATCATGGAAATTCAGACATCAAAAAAATAGTGACCCCTCACAAAGCAGTGTGACCACTAAAACTATGCAGAACACAACCAGTCTGAAAAGGAAACATACTCAGAGAACCAGACGATAAATAACACTGCTTGCCATCAAAGTATATACCTTGGCCGAAAGTACAAAGTGAAAGATACAAAATTTTATGCTGAGTAGAGTAGAAGATAATTTCTGCATCTGTTTAGGGAAAAAAGAATGATTAAACAGCTAAAAATAATAAATAATTGGGATTAATTTGGTTGGAACCTAAGTATCACAAGCATGATGAAAATTTAACCCAATACATCAGAAGGTTTCAAAGCAAGGTAAAACCACACAATATTCAAAGAAGTACTGCAGCTGATACACTAAACAGTGTAAATAGGTTTATAACTAGAGGACAGTAGGTCTATATTAGATCATGAAATTTATGGTTAAAATACCCAATATGATTAGATGTAGCATTGCAAAATGCTTCACAGAATCAGCACACAGTCCCTCCATAATTCCTTCAAAGGTAACATAAAATTATTAGCTAAAAATGTAGCTTATAATAACTGACCAACACTATATATGAGGTCTGGTCAAAAAATTCCATAACTTTGTCCACAAAATTTTTCTATGCTTACATTTAACTTATTGTGATTGTATTCTTTGAAATACTCTTCTCCACAATTGATACAGCACTCCCAATGCTGTTTCCACTTCCAAAAGCAGTCTTGGTATGCCTCTTGCTGGATTGTGTGAAGTGCTGCCTGTGAGTTTGCTTTTATCTCGTCTATCATTGCAAATCTTTGTCCTTTAAACAGGGTCTTCAGCTTTGGAAATAAAAAAAGTCTGAAGGTTTCAGGTCTGGAAAATAAGAGAGGTGAGGCAGCATAGTGATTTCGTTTTTTGTGCAATAGTAATGCAGCAACAGGGATGAATGTGCAGCTGCATCATCATGATGGCAGAGCCATGAATTGTATCATCACATTTCAGGCCGTTTCTGTCTCGCATTTCCTCACAGGCATCACAACATGTCCTGATAGTACGATCGGTTAACACTTTGTCCCTGTGCTGCAAATTCATTATGAACTAATCTTTCAGAGTCAAAGAAACCTATCATCATGACTTTGAAATTTGATCTGACCTGAAGAGATTTTTTTTGTGTTGGATAACCTTTCCCGACCCATTGTGAAGACTGAACCTTGGTCTCAACACAATAACTGTAAACACACATCTCATCACCAGTTATGATTCTCTTAAGGAACATCACATTCTTCTCATTTGTGTGATCCAATGGGACACACTTGGTGGCAACACAATGCATTCCAAGATGCTAGGTCAGGATTTCATGACATCATCCAACTGAAATGTTACATTCTTCTGCAATCTCTCGTACAGCCAGTCTACAATTGGCATGTAGAATTTTGTTGATGCTCCTGACATGAGAGCTGTTGGTAGGCATTAAAGGGCATCCTGAATTATGGTCGCCTTTAACTTCCGTCTGGTCATGTGAATCATTCATGGCTTAAGCACTCACCATCGTAGGCTTCCTGCATCATTTGGAGCACCTCAGTAAAGGTTTTATTGAGTTTCATACAAAATTTAATGCAGCCGTCTTGCTCCTCCAATTCTGCCATCTGGAAATTCACAAACTGTGTGGAACAAAATTCTACTCAATATGTCACTGACCAATAACTAACAGACATAGAACAATAAAACTTCCTGCAGTTATACATTAAGAACAGGCATGTGCAGGTATGAGTACTGCATTTTGCTCCATAGACCACTGGCACAAAATTATGAATGTTCTGGAATTTTTTGAACAGACCTCGTATCTCACTTTTTTTGCAGGTAAAAATGGAAGTGCTAATAATCCCAATTATAACAGAGCAGCATCATCTCATTCTGTTGCATATTACCCATTTATACTTGTCACAGAATCCATGATCACTAAAAAAGAAAAAGGAACAGAAGAAGAAGAAGAAGAAGAAGAGAGGTTAAGGGGACAGGGCACTAAGATTGTTAATATCAAATGATTTATTTTTTTACTTTATATTTTTAAAACATGTGCAGGTTAAGAAATGAATTCTGTGTATCTAATATTGATGACAAACTGACATCCATAGGAAGAACCTGAGGTAAATGTAACTCATCAATGAAGGAAGTGGCTTACAAGAAACTTGTCTGAAGCATTCTTGAATACTGTTCATCAAACTGGGATTCTTATCACATAGGACTGATAGAAGAGGTGGAGGAGGTCCAACAAAGAGTAGTGCATCTTGTCACAGGTTCATTTAGTTGGTGCAAGAGTGTTACAGAGAATTCCAATAGCAGACAATACAAGAGAGGTAATGTGCATCATGGAGAGGTTTACTATTGAAAGTTTGAGTGAGCACTTCCCAGGAAGAGTAGGACAACATATTACTTCTTCACAGATACATCCCACAACATGAGCACAACAAGAAAATCTGAGAAATCAGAGCTATTTCAGAGGCTTACCAACAATCATTCACCCCATGTGAAATTCACAGGTGGAAGAGATAAGAGGGTGTTCAGTTAGCGGTACCAGAAGTACATACTGCCACATACTATTAAGTGGCTTATGCGGTGTGATGTAAATATACAAAATACCAAGGCTCTTGATTCATTCCATCATGACTGGCTCTGTAACACACTAGAAATGTAATGAATCTGTCATCAGCAGTCTAAAACATGAAAGACAAATCTTTACCTCAAAACTGAAGTCATTATAATTACTTTTAGAAGCAGAGTGTTTCTGGGAGACCCATTATCTCTTTTGTGGGTCTGTTTGGCCTTAAATACTTTATCAACACAATTGGAAGAAAGCAGAAAAAGGTGCAAAAACAGCAACCAAAATTGTATTACTTATTTGTTATACATATATCACATTGTATCATTTACAGTCTTTGAGAATGGAGTTCAAATTTTAATCACAATATAAACATGTTATTTAGGTTCTAGAAATGTGACACTGTCAATAATCATAAAAGCAAAGAAGTTCAAGTAACAAACCCAAAAGTTGGATTGTTATTGATTTGACACTGAGACAAAAGTATAAATATTTAAAAACACAGTAAAGTATGAGAACTAATTGTGAAAAGCCTGCCAGCACGTCCAGCACATCACATAGAGCTCTGTGCCCTACACAAAGGATATCAAGCACTTACTGGGACATCTCAAACTCATACCTGGCCATCTCTCATTTGGTATCCTCATTATTATTATTATTATTATTATTATTATTATTAATGCAACCTCACTTAACACAATATCACACATATACATGACCTGTCACAGCTTGAACAACAATCCTCCCACCCTCCCAATGGTCATCTGAAAGTCTTCCCAAAATCTTGTTTTTCTCATCCAAGCCAACTTCATTCTTATCCACAACTACAACACTTTGATGGTCAAATCTATAAACAATTGTGAGGGACTGCTATGGGCTCAATTTTTAGAACATTGCACTTTACTGATACTGTGTGTGTGTGTGTGTGTGTGTGTGTGTGTGTGTGTGTGTGTGTGTGTGTGTGTGTGTGAGAGAGAGAGAGAGAGAGAGAGAGAGAGAGAGAGAGAGAGGGGGGGGGGAAGGATGGAGGGAGGGAAGGATGGAGGGAGGGAAGGATGGAGGGATGGAGGGAGGGAGGGAGGGAGGGAGGGAGGGAGGGAGGGAGGGAGGGAAGGATGGAGGGAGGGAGGGAAGGATGGAGGGAGGGAGGGAAGGATGGAGGGAGGGAGGGAAGGATGGAGGGAGGGAGGGAAGGATGGAGGGAGGGAGGGAAGGATGGAGGGAGGGAGGGAAGGATGGAGGGAGGGAGGGAAGGATGGAGGGAGGGAGGGAAGGATGGAGGGAGGGAGGGAGGGAGAAGGCTGGATACACAGCAGAACCATAACAAGTGATTTAAATGGTAGAGAGATGGCATGCACGCAGGCCCAGTAGTTCCCTCTTTTGTGTGACCAGACAGGTCAGTGTGGAGTGGGAAACATGTTACCAAGCACCACTATGCCTTGCAAGCATGACAATGTGGAATGTTGGCATGTGAGTGTATTTGAAAGGGGCAAAGTGATTGGTCTCATTCCATCATCCATGATGTTGCAGGTTGTACAGGGCATGTTGCTTCAACTGTGAGGCACATGTGGAACCAGTGGAGAGAAGAGAGCAGTACACAGTGCCAAGATGACACAATGTGACAACACAAGATGACTGCCATCTTGTCTGCTTGGTCATAACAGGCAGAACCACTTCATACGCAGTGTTGGTGTGAAGCTGGAGCACTGCACCTGGTGTGGACATGTTTGCATCGATGGTTTGATGCAATCTTTTGTGGGAAGGACTGGTAGCAAGGTTGCCATTGCATCAGCTTTTATTAACCAGAACCCACCAATGCCACAGACTTGGGCATGTGAACAATGCCATTCATGTACTGAGTGGCAAAATGTAGTTTGTCTCAGACAAATCCTACTTCAACTTGTCATACAGCAACGGCCATATATGCGTTTGACACCATCGTGGTGTATTGTTGAGCAGCATTGCAGAGAAACCCTAAGTGTGGTTTGAGGCATTACTGTCTATAACACATGACCTTGCCTCCCATGTCAATTTGAACAGCTACCGCTACATTGAGGAGGGGGCGGGGGGTGGGGGGTTACAGCCCAAGGCAATTGTTCTGCAGGCCATACCAAAAGCTATATTTCAGCACAACAATGCCCGACCGCATGTGCGAGGAATGTGCAAACCTCTATTATAGCTACAAGTGACCAACAAGTGGTGCACGGCAGAGAATGGAGACACAAAGCCGCCAGGTGGGGGAGCCTGTGAATGTATTGCTAACAACAAACAGACAGGACAGATGAACAAGTAGGTGATGACAGACACAACGACCGACCAGGGCACAAGATGAGGCAAGCAAGCAAAACCTGAGGGGATAAATGTAGTGCGACAACAACAATGCAGAAACACTCCAAACAATGAGAGTAGGCATCTAAACACATGGAACTGGAATGCAGTATGGCTGAGATGCACTCATGAACTATGGTGAGTACTCGACTGCCAGGGTTGCACCCACACAGGCGCCTAAATACCTGACCTCGGGAAACGTGCAGACTTCATGTGGTACGAAGAGTGGAATCGCATGGCGAGGCTTGTGGTGCAGGTCCACGCTACAGCACAGAAACTCCTTGTGGGTATCCAGGTCCATACCCTCTGGTGAGCATTTAACTTCTGCACCTTCCAACACCAGAGCCTCCATTGAAGAATGACTTGGACCACCGCTTCCCTGGTCTGCCGGTTCACCTGGTATTTCACCCATTGAGCATGTCTGGGGTCTGGTTGGTCAGCAACTTGTTCATTCAGGCCTACCTGCAGCCAAAGTTGATGTTGATGCTCTGTGGACATTCTTCAAACCATGTGGAAGAGTATTCCCAAGCAGCATATTCAGGCACTGTTTGATTCTATGCCCTGACACCTAGAGGCTCTGATCACAGCACAGGGTGGTGCTACACTTAATAAATTTCCACAGTCACAGTGCATGTACAGGTCTGTAATAATAATCATTTTATGTAGTGTCATGTCCCTGATCGGTGGAATAAATTTCACTGTGATGACATCTGTTGGTCTTGGTGTTTCACTTCTTCCAAACAGTAGTATATGTCCTAGTCTTGGCATGCACATATTATTACTTTAATAAAGTTTCCTTATTATTGGTACTTTGTTGGGTGACCAAGAGTAAGTATGGTTTATTGGCTGTTTTTCTGGTGGCTGGAGAGACTTATTTATCTACTCTGTATTTCATTACGTTAAATAACATTTTGAAGCTGATGTTTGGTCCTTTATTATGTGATTCTTTTCTGTGACTGCCTTTGAATTTAGTAGTTTTCTTTGGGTATTAGGAGTTGTTTTTTGTTGCTGAGTCTAGTTACTTTCATATTGGTTTCTAATGCGGCTGGGGAGTGGTTCTCTTGTCAGAGGTGTTCTACAGATATTGAATGCCCAGTACCACACTTTCATGCTCTTCTGTGTTCTTTATATTTTGTTTCAAATGTTCTGCTGGTCTGTCCTTAGTACAGGGCAACACAGTTGATACAATGAAGTTGGCAAATATATGATTTTTTTATTCATCCTCTTTCTTTAAATCATTCTCTATAGAACTTTTACTTTGTTAAGCTATTTTTACTCATTGTTTCTCAAAGATATTACCAGTTCTGTATGTCAGCTTGTTTCTAAATGTCAGTGAGTACCAGCTTGGCTGTTGAGCTCTAGTGCTGGGTAATAGTGGTGCTGCTGTTTGTTGTGAGGCACTGAATTTTGGTAGTGTTTTGGTTTATGGATTTCCTTATTTAACATTGTAACTAGAGAGTCTTCGTATATATCATTTTCTGGCATTTGAGTCATTATGCCTAGCTACTTACTGTTGCCGAGTTTAGCTGGTGGCAATGTGTTTAGTCTGTTTAGCATGTATTCGAGAGTCGCTCATTTTCAGGACTATGAGTGGTTTGATGATTGGCAAAGTACTGTGTCTGTTGTGTTTTTCCTGTAAATACTGAATGAGTGCTGGTTACTTTTCTTTATGACAGACATATGATAGATGATCTAACACAACAAGAAAACTTCCAAACTCAAAAGAATCACAGAAAAGATATACATAAGAAACCACCAAAAAATGTCAGTAACAAAACAGTGTTTAAAGTAATAACACATATAGTAGATAAATAGCAATCACTCTTGTTTCCACAAATCAGTATCACATAAAACAGCATGGATACCAACTCATAATCACCCACCCACCACAGTAAACCCCTCCTTCTTTTTTTTTTTAAGGAGGTTCGTTTCATTCAGGATTCCAGTACACCATATTATTTCCCCCTCTATTGGGTGTAAAACCTTATTTTTAAACATATTCTCAGTGGCATGCAATGGCCTTCTCCACCTTCCTGGGAAGGCCTGCATGCTCACATGGTACCACTCCACATATTGATGTCAGAACCAACACCTCACTGCATCACTAACCTCTCCATCATCATTCCACACAGATGGTGCACACACCTTTGAGCACCTCAACTGGTGGACAAATGTGTCAGTACTACCTCCATGGGCATCCAGCTGTGCAGCAAGGTGTTAGGTTATGATTCATCAATCATCTCAAATGAGAGTGCCTGCTTGATCTAACATTGCAGGAGTCACAGTTGTGTGCAGCCAGCTCACACACAGCAATTGGACAGGTTTGCAGTACTTTGTTGCAATCATGACAGATGCCTCGCCCAATGACTCACTGTGGTCTTGTAGACCTTCTGCAAACACCTTTGAATACCTGCAATGCTCTGGTGTTCTGTCAAAAGAAACTGAATGACAGCTCTTGCCTGAAACACCACACCTCCACTGCAACAGAATTTTGATGGCTATGTATAGCGTCACCACCTATAGAAACTTTATTAAACTATAGGGACTGAAGCGGGAGTATTCCACAAAGGCCCACAACAAACTCTGTATTGTTTCAACCAAACTTGGCTGAGAGAAAAAAAATTGCTGCATTACTTTGTGATTGCCCCTATTAAATACAGTGCCAGTAAAGTGTGCAATGTTCTAAAATCAGACAATTAAGTGTGGAAGAACATTAGGAAAGAATTAGAAAGAAACATACTGTGAGTGATAATTTTAACATCCATCAGTCAGTGGTGTGGAAGTGGTATCTAAGAGGCCCGTTGGCAGGATGGGCACTCCTCACCTAAGTCCAGTGTAAACAGCACTCCTCACCTAAGCACAGTGTAAACCAGCAAAAAGAGCTGCACTGTGCAGATTCCTCAAAAGACAGATCCCTATGCAACTGTGAGCAGAGTGGAACAACAGTGTTTGCATATAACTACTAAGCCTAAAGTGATGTGCCTTAGAAATATTGTGCTGACAACTTTTATCTGTACACAGATTTTAACTAGGATATGATTTGGACTCAACACATTTCACCCAAAATGGCCTTGGTTCTAATCTAATGATTGTTCAGTTCACAATATACTTCATGAGACAGTTTGTATCTGTATCTACGCTTGCACTAACTTTTAACATTATCACAGCTTTCATCCATTAAGCATTCACCAACATATCAATCATTTTGTCGAGTCATGAATTTTAGAAAGAGTTCAGCTTTGTGGGTCACACTATTTACATTTGTAATGAACAAACTGTGTCAGTATTTTATGATATACTAAATTGAGAAGCATGGTGCAACACTCAGCCATGTGCTTTCTCTTACAGCAAAAATCTGACTATGTGACCCATGTCCAACCTAATAGGATCTTGCAAGAAACTGCAGTATTTTTTTTCCTTGTGGTAACAATACAGAAGCTCATTGAACACCATTTAATATATACATGTACATTCCTCTAGGAGAGAAGTGCGAGATACCACTGGACACACTATACCATGTAACACAGGTGTTCACATTATTTTGCTCCACATTGTATTCTGAAAAAAATTCCCAAAAGGCACATACAGAAGTCACAAAGGGTAAAAAAAGCAATGTCCTGAAAGTTTTTTTGTATGACGTTATTGATTCAATAAATTATTCTTTCTGGAAACAGTAACAATTGTGTTATTAACAGGAAGAAATCCATGTTGTGATTATCAGTCATAGGAAATAATATAATTATCCTTCCAAAAACTGTAGTTTATAACTCAAAATACTCAACTGTAATCTCGTCATCCCCAGACTTAATGCTATACTGCTACAAGTCTTTCATCAATATATAATATAGTAAATATAAATCTAGAATCAATTACTACGATAACACAAATTCCATGATGAAAATAAAAACCTAAAAAAAAGACAACAAAACAAATAGCTTGCAGCCTGTACGACACACATAACACAATGGAGACTTACTAACTCTCAGCTACTGCTCTTTGCTCTTCTCTTAGCTGAAGAAGACACCATGCCACGCATCACCACTGTGAGATGAGCTCAAAACATAAAAGAGCTTATGTGCTACTACATGTGTAAAACTCTATGCAGCACTCATCAATAGAACTAATTAGCAATGTGAAATCTTTTACATGAAGTAACTTACTTGTACAAACTGCATGCACTGGAACTCTTTCAACACCACTGTTTCCTTTGTCAGTGATACAACCACACATGACATCAGCTTTCATACTTGAGGACACTGAATTTCCTCCTGAGAATTTCACAAGGGTTCTAAGTTCACCAAAAACTCTGTGATTTGTTGTTGGGACATAGGACATATCAGCCTGAATGGTGCATGGTTCTGGTGCTTGGTCACTGAAAGACCTCTCATTGGTACACCCTGTATTTGTTTGTCTTTTTGTCAATGAGGTGTTTTCATTTAATTCATGTGGTAAATTCTGTGACGATTGGATAGATTCCACTATTGTAACATCACCACCACCACCATCATTGCTGTCATCATCAATGGTAATCTCCTCAGGTCCACAATGAATTTCTATTGGTATCAACCCCTGAAACAACAAAGATGAATTGTTTGAAGAATAAGAAATTAACACAATTATAAAAACTGAGATGTCAGTTCCCACTGAGGAAAGATAAGTTGGCCTGTTGCACTTAACATCTCTACTGACAAACAAAAAACAGCATGACAATTCTAAAGCACAATATAACAGACATTCAGAAATATTTATCAGCTAGCAACTCGAATCATACTGAAAGCAAAAGTTCATGACATCACTATGTGTACAAATTGATAACTCAAAATTTCAAAGTAAAAATTAACTAACTAAGAACATAAAACTGTTACCTACCATTTAAACTAAACACTGAAGTCAGAAACATTTGAGGTAAAAGTATCACAATAGCATTAATAGCAATAATAATAATCTACTGTCGCCATAGCCATAGCACTACTCAACATTGTCCAGCCCATGATACAGTGTGGAGCAACCTGAAGAATACGCAGAAATTAAAAACAGGAAATTTGTTACAGACAGTGTCGTAAAGGAGGCAGGGACAAACAGGGAGAACGTGGAGGAAACTAGAAGAATAGAGACAATAAAAGTGAATGGGCAGAGTGATGATGAGGACATTGGTGCATATAAAAACATATGCATATGTTTTATATGCACCAGTCTAGTGAGGTAGGGCACTGAGGTGTGGGGACGGGCAGAGGGGTGAGGGGCAGAGAGGTCAGGGGACTGGGGGAGGGCAAAGGGGTAAGGGGCAGAGGAGTGAGGGGACGCGGGGAGGGCAGAAGGGGGGAGGGCAGAGAGGAGAGGAGCAGAGAGGAGAGGAGCAGAGAGGCGGTGGGGCATGTGGGGAGCGGGGCAGTGGGAAGGGGGGTGCAGTGGCGGGGGGCAGTGGGAGGGGGGGTGCAGTGGTGGGGTGGTGCAGTGGGAGGGGGGTGCAGTGGGAGGAGCGTGCAGTGGGAGGAGCGTGCAGTGGGAGGAGCGTGCAGTGGGGGGTGGAGCAGTGGGGGCGGGGCAGTGAGGAGGGAGGGTGAGGGGCAGAGGGGGGCGGAGCAGTGGGGGTGGGGCAGTGAGGAGGGAGGGGCATGGGGCAGAGATGGGTAGGGGCAGAGGGGGTAGGGGAAGAGGAAGGTAGGGGCAGAGGAGGGTAGGAGCAGAAGGGGCAGGGGCAGAGGGGGGCAGGGGCAGAGGGGGGCAGGGGCATATGGGGGCAGAGGCATAGGGGGCGGAGGCATAGGGGGGCAGGGGCAGAGGGGGACAGGGGCATAGGGGGGCAGGGGCAGAGGTGGCAGGGGCAGAGGTGGCAGGGGCAGAGGGGGTCAGGGTATAGGTGGCGTGTAATGGGGGCGGGGCATAGGGGGCGTAGGCGGCGGAAAAGGGGGCGGGGCATAGTGAGAGGTGCAGGGGCGGGGCGTGGGGACGGGACGTAGGGTGCAGGGCATAGGGGTGGTGCATAGGGGGCAGGACATAAGGGGGAGGTGCAGAGGGTGGCGAGGCATGGGAATGGGACATAGGTTGCAGGGCATTGGAGTGGTCCATAGGGGGCAGAACATAAGGGGTAGGGGCAGAGGGTTAGGGGCAGGGGCAGAGGGGGAGGGGAAGAGGGCGAGGGCCAGAGGGGGAGGGGCAGAGAGCGAGGGGCAGAGGGCGAGGGGCAGAGGGCGAGGGGCAGAGGGCGAGGGGCAGAGGGCGAGGGGCAGAGGGCGAGGGGCAGAGGGCGAGGGGCAGAGGGCGAGGGGCAGAGGGGAAAGGGCAGAGGGGGATGGGAGGTGGGGGAGGGGAGTAGGGGAGGGGAGTAGGGGAGGGGAGTAGGGGAGGGGAGTAGGGGAGGGGAGTAGGGGGAGGGGAGGAGGGTTTACATGCCGAGGGGAGAGGGTCAGAGGGGGAGGTGTCAGAAGGGGTATAGGCAGGGTTGGCAGACTGAGGGAGGAGGGTCAGAGGGGGAGGGGCCGGAGTGGGAGGGGCGGTTAGGGCAGGGGCAGAGGGGGTGATGGGAGGACGGGAAGGGGTACAGGGGATGTGCAGAGGGGGGAGGGGTCGAGGGGGATGGACAGAGAGGGGAGGAGTCGAGGGGGATGGACAGAGGGGGGGTACGGATAGAGGGGGATGGACAGAGGTGGAGGGGTAGAGCAGGTTGGCCATGGGCAAAGGGGGCAGGTGGGGAGGAGTGCGTTGTAGATGGGGAGAGGTGAGGATGGGGATGCGTAGTAAAGGTGGAGAGGTGGGGAGGGGCGCATAGTAGAGGAGAGGTAGGAAGGGCCCGTAGTAGAGGGGGAGGGGTGGGGAAAGGCACGTAGTAGAGGGAGAGAGGTGGGGAAAGGCACGTAGTAGAGGGAGAGAGGTGGGGAAAGGCACGTAGTAGAGGGACAGAGGTGGGGAATGGCACGTAGCAGAGGGAGAGAGGCGCGTAGTAGAGGGAGAGAGGTGGGGAGGGGCATATAGTAAAGTGGGAGAGGTGCAGAGGGGCGCGTAGTAAAGTGGGAGAGGTGGGGAGGGGCACATAGTAGAGGAGGAAAGCTGTGGAGGGGTGCGTTGTAGAGGAGGAGGGGTGGGGAGGGGCGTGTAGTACAGGGGGAGAGGTTGGCAGGGGCGCATAGTAAAGGGGGAGAGGTGGGAGGGGCGCATAGTAAAGGGGGTGAGGTGGGGAGGGGCGCGTAGTAAAGGGGCAGAGGTCGGGAGGGCCACGTAGTAAAGGGGGAGAGGTCAGGATGGGCGCATAGTAATGGGGAGAGGTCAGGAGGAGCATGTAGTAAAGTGGGAGAGGTCGGGAGGGGCACGTAGTAAAGGGAGAGAGGTGGGGAGGGACGCATAGTAGAGGAGGAAAGCTGAGGAGAGGCGCGTTGTAAAGGGGGAGGTGTGGCGAGGGCCGCGTGTTAGAGGGGGAGGGGTGAGGAGGGGCGCGTAGTAGAGGGGGAGATGAGGGGAGAGCCGCGTAGTAGAGGGGGAGGGGTGGGTTGGGCTGCGTAGTAGAGGGGGAGGGGTGGGGAGGGCCGCATAGTAGAGGGGTGGGGTGGGGAGGGCCGCATAGTAGAGGGGGAGGGGTGGGGAGGGCCACATAGTAGAGGGGGAGGGGTGAGGAGGGCCGCGTAGTAGAGGGAGAGGGATGGGGAGGGGCGCCTAGTAGAGGGGGAGGGGTCGGGAGGGGCGCCTAGTAGAGGGGGAGACGTGGGGAGGGTCACATAGTAGAGGGAGAGGGTTGGGGAGGGGCGCGTAGTAGAGGGAGAGGGTTGGGGATGGGCGTGTAGTAGAGGGAGTGGGTTGGGGAGGTACACATAGTAGAGAGGGGGGTGGGGAGGGTCACGTAGTATTCAGGGAGGGGTGGGAAGGGGCGCATAGTAGAGGGAGAGGGTTGGGGACGGGCGCGTAGTAGAGGGAGTGGGTTGGGGAGGTACACATAGTAGAGAGGGGGGTGGGGAGGGTCATGTAGTATTCAGGGAGGGGTGGGAAGGGGAGCGTAGTAGAGGGAGAGAATGGGGAAGGGTGCGTAGTAGAGGGAGAGAGATGGGGAAGGGCGCGTAGTAGAGAGAGAGAGATGGGGAAGGGCGTGTAGTAGAGGGAGAGAGGTGGGAAGGGGCGCTTAGTAGAGTTGGGGAGCGGTGCATAGAGGGGAAGAGGTGGGTAGGGGAGCATAGAGGAGGAGAGATGGGGAGGGGAACATAGACGAGGAGAGATTGGGAGGGGCGCATAGAAGAGGAGAACTGGGTAGGGACATGTAGAGGGGGAGAGTTGGGGAATGGGTAAGGGGGTTGTGGGGGAGGAAGGGCAAAGGACCAGTAGAAGGAGTGGTGTGAAGGGAGGGAGAGGTGAAGGAGTGTATGGAGAGAGGCCGAGGTGTATGGAGTGGGGTACAAGTGTATGCAGAGCAGTGTAGGTGTATGAGGACGAGCAGAGGTGTATGTAGAGGAGTAGAGCTGTAAGGCAAGGGATAAAGTTGTATGGAGAGGGGTAGAAATGGGGAAGTGTGTCAGGAGGTGGGAAGTGCATAGTTATTTACAGATGTGAGGAACTGTGTGAAGAGCTGCTGGGGAAAGGGGGGATTGGAATGGATGGAGGTGTACAGACATGGGCAAGTGCATAGAGGACAGAGGCGGTGTGGTGTGTGCAGACATCAGACACAGCAGAGGTAGTGAGAGGCAGGTGCGAGAAGAGGCACATGTGGGAATGGGCAGAGACGTGAAGGTGCAGAAGCAGAAATGGGGAAAGGTATGCAGCGAATGGGTGAGGCACATACAGGTGGGCAAGGCACGCAGGGAAGGGGTAGGCACACAGGGAAGGGGGAGGCACACTGGGAAGGGGGAGGCACACAGGGAAGGGGGAGGCACACAGGGAAGGGGGAGGCACACAGGGAAGGGGGAGGCAAGCAGAGTAGGGATGCAAACAGGGATCATGAGGCACTCGCAGATTACAGGAGGCAGCAGAGGGACATGTGCATCAATGTATGGAGGGAGGTCAGGGTGTCCTGACGAATGAGTCTGTGGAGAGGGGACAGACAAGCAGGAAGGGGGCACTAGAAGGATCTGGGGAGGGAGTGTGAGAGACGTGGTGGGAGAGGGTGTGAAGGGGGCGAAGAGAGGCATGCTGGGAGAGAGCTTGTGGAGAGGGAAGTGTGGCAGGGGCAGAGCGGCGGCCCACTTGTGGGGGGCGTGCTGCGCATTGAGGTGTGTCTAGGTGAGTCAAGAGAGCGTGAATCGAGAGGGCAAAAGATGGAAGTGATTCGAGGGGATGGACAAAGGGGTTAGTCAAGAGGGGAATGACGGCGAAACGAGTTGAGAGGGGGACAGACAGGCGATTCGAGACGGGGGGGGGGGGGGGGCAGGCGATTCGAGAGGGGGACAGACAGACAGGGGATTCGAGAGGGGGACAGACGGACAAGCGAGTCGAGAGGGGCAAAGACTGAAAGGTGAGTTGAGCGGCGATGAAATGGTGTACACCATGGAAGTGTATGTAAATGGAGCTCAAGTATAGGTGGTAAAGGCAAGGACTCCAGTTCAGAAAGAAGGGAAGCCCTTACCTGGGCTGTCAATGCGGGAGATGAACCACCATGGATGGAAAAGGAGACAGTAATTTTGATGTGTAGAAGAACTACGAATGAATGCAACGTAACTGGCCAACAGTTGTGGACCCTAACCTGTGATGGAGGGACCCCAGCCTCCACCAGGGCACTGGTCACTGGACTCATCCTAATGGCTCCTGTCGCTAGGTGAACAACACAATGGTGCACATGGCCGAGTAAACGCAATACTGAGGGCGTCAACTAACTATAAACCGGACTCCTGTTGTCAAAGAGGGATTGAATAACAGCTCTGTAGAGCTGTAGCAGCATAGAGCGATCTGCAGCCCAGTTCGTGTTGCTCCGGCAGCAGAGGGCATTGAGGTGCTACCAGCACTTATGCTTAAGCTGACGGAAATGAGGAAGTCAAGTCCATCAAGAGTCACAAACCAGTCCTAAGAATCAATACGTCTCCACTACAGTGAGTGAATCATTATTAAGGTAAAGTTCTGGTACCGGATGAACTGTATGATGCCGACATAAGTGCATAACGCACGACTTTGCAGCCGGTAACTGGAAGCCATGGGCTAGAGCCCATTACTGTGGCCTGCAGATGGCTCCCTATAGGCGCCACTGTGCAACACCAATACTGGAGGAGCAGTACAAAATGCAGAAGTCATCCGCATACAGAGAAGGTCAGACCGATGGCCATACAGCTGCTGCTAGACTGTTTATGGCCACTATAAATAGAGAGACACTCAATACAGAGCCCTATGGGACCCCATTCTCTTGGATATGGGGGGAACTATGGGAGGCACCAACTTGGACATGGAAGGTACGAAGTGACAGGAAATTTTGGATATAAATCGGGAGCAGGCCTCAGAGATCCCACTTGTATAATGTGGCAAGGATATGATGTCGCAAGGTCGAGTCATAAGCTTTTTGTAAATCAAAAAAGACAACAATCAGGTGTTGCCTTCTCGAGTAAGCTGTTCAGATGGCAGACTTGAAACACAAGATTATCAGTGGTAAACTGAACCTGACGGAAGCTGCCCTGACATGGAGCCAATAGGCCATGTGACCCCAGGAGCCAACCCAAATGCCGACACACCATACTTTCCAGCAGCTTACAAAGAACGTTAGTGAGGCTGATGAGCCGGTATCTATCTAAATCAAACGGGTTTTTACCGGGTTTGACCACCGGAATGATGGTGCTCTCTCACCATTGAGATGGAAAGACGCCATAGCATCAGATCTGGTTGAAGATGACGAGGAGACGTCGCTTTTAGTCAGATGAGAGATGTTTAATCATCTGACTGTGGATCTTATCTGGCCCAGGAGCAGTGTCAGGTCAATGTGCAAGGACAGTGAGAGGCTCCCACTCTGTAAATGGGGTGTTATAGGATTTACTGTGGCTTGTAGTGAACGAGAGGACTTTCCCTTCTAGCCGGCGTCTGAGAGTGTGAAAGGCTGGGGGATAGTTCTCCGATGCACAGGCTCGAGCATAGTGCTCAGTAAAGTGCTCAGCAATCGTGATTACGTTGATAGATAACACGCCATTTATTTAAACAACGGGAACACCTGTTGGGGTCTGGTACCCGAAAACACGTTTGATCCTTGCCCAGCCTTTGGAAGGTGAGTATATCTCCCAACACTCCTGCTTCTGTACTTTGATATGTTGGCGAATGCAGGCACAGATCAGTTAAAAGGCTATGAGGTGCTCCAGGGAAGTGTGCTGCTTATGCCATTGTAGAGCTCGCCAGTGCTCCTTAACTGCTTCAGCGACTTGCAGCGACCACCAAGAAACTGTCTTCAGCCGCGGGCACACTAAAGAGCGAGGGATCGTGTTTTCTGCCACAGAAACGATTGTTGTAGTCACCTGCTCAACCATCAAATCCACAGCAGAGGTGAAAATTTCCGTCTTGTTTAAAGCCTATCTGGGCTGGCGTCAGTGGGCCTGACACCGGGGCAGTGACAGGAAGATGGGGAAGTGGTCACTAACACACACGTCATCATGTGCTCTCCAGTTGATACATGAGAGAAGTGCTGGGCTGCATACTGATAAATCAATGGCCAAGTAATTACCATGAACCACACTGAAATGTGTGGCGCTCTCAGTATTTAAGAGGCAGAAGTTGCACTAAGACAGTAAAGTTTCGACATCTCTGCCTCGGCCAGTAATCTCAGTGCTACACCACAAGCGGTTATGGGCGTTAAAATCTCCCAAAAAATAGGAAAGTTTAGTGAGTTGATCAATCAGTGCCAATAATACATTCAGGGGTACTGCACCATCTGGAGGAAGATATACATTGCAGACAGTTGTTTCCTGCATCGTCCAAATTCTGACAGCCACAGCTTCCAGACGGGTTTGAAGGGGCACACGTTCATTACAGACTGAGTTTAGGACATAAATGCAAACTCCACCTGACACTCGATTATAGTCGCTACGGTTCCTGTAGTATTCCTTACAGCTACGAAGGGCAGGGGTCCGAATTGCCAGGAACCAGGTTTCCTGGAGGGCAATACAGAAAGCAGGTGTAAAACTCAACAGTTGCCGTAGCTCAGCCAAGTGATGGAAAAAACCGCCGTAATTCCATGGAAGGATGACATCATTGTGAGACTGGGAAGGCATGAAACAGTTTACGCCTCAGGGTCACCTGCTGCCGCTAACTTATTTCCTGAGCAGTCTATATCCATTGTGTCTGAGGATCCGGCACGATCTAGGTCCTCAGCAGGCGCCACAATCTCCAAGAAGAAAACAAAAGGAAATGTACAGCATGACACCAGGAGAAAGGAAAAAACCACATGAACGACTAAAGGACAAAAAAACACTACAACTGACAAAATAGGACAAGAAAACCACACAGAGATGCATGAAACAAGTTGAAGGGATTGAAACAAGACGGCAGACGATTGTGGCTAGCTGATCACGACAATAACAAAGATAAGCCATCCACACCGCGACACATTAAAACCTCCAGGCTGAAAGCACTAGGGTGGAGGACACAGAAGGAGAAAGGACATGTGCTAAAACTTAGATTGACTCATAGAACCCACCCTAACATATACAACATAAAAAAATAAAAACAAACCATCTGATGAGGTATTGTCTGCTAAAATCAATTATAACAAGTCTGACAACCGAAGATGATGTCACAGGGCAGCCAAAGTATGACAGTGCAAAACAATATGGGCCACCATCAACTGGACGCCACACCTACACTGAGGTGGATCTTACGACGCACGGGGTAGCTGTGGGTCGCCCTAGTATGTCCAATGCAGTGCCCCCAGAGAACTGCAGAGTCCCTGCAAGATGCCCACATGGAGGACTTCCACACATTCATAGTCCCCTTAATGGCACACAGTTTGTTGTGAGACTATGACATTCCGTCTCCAAATCAGAAAAACCTTGCAGCGTGATAATGAACACATTTCTGTTACTGGAATACCAATCTCCATAAGCAGTTTCCATGTAGCCTGTTTGGCCAACCTATCAGCAAGTTCATTTCCTGAAATTCCGACGTGAACTGGGGTCCAGACAAACACCACTGAACGACTAGACCATTCTGGAGCACAGATGGACTTCTGGATGATCGCTACCAAAGGATGGCGAGGGTAGCACCGGTCAATAGCTTCCAGGCTGCTCAAGGAATCAGTACAGAGAAGAAATGACTCGCCAGGGCATGATTGGATATGCTCAAGAGCATGAGATATGGCCGCCAGCTCTGCAGTGAAAGCACTGCAGCCATCTGGCAATGAGTGCTGTTCTATATTTCCTCCATGAATATACGTGAAACCAATCTAGAAGCGAGAGGAAGTGACAGTGGAGAGCTGCAGTTTAACTGAGTCCTTAGGGCCATATGAAAGGTCCAAGTGAAGCTTCGGCCTAGGTTTACACTGTGGAGGTGAACATGAATGGACCTCGAGTAAAGGTGGTAAAGGAGAGGACTCCAGTTCAGACAGAAGGGACCGGATGTGAGCCTCAATCGTAATCCCTGACCTGGTGCACTGATGCGGGAGTTGAACCACCATGGTTGGGAAAAGGAGACAGTAATTCAGATGCACAGGAGAACTACGAATGTGTGCAACGTAACTGGCGGGTAATTGTGAATGTCTGGTCTGCAATGGAGGGACTCCAGCCTCGACCAGTACGCTGGTCATCGGACTTGTCCTAAAAGCTCCTGTCGCTAGTCAAACTCTGCAGTGGTGCACTGGGTCAAGTAAATGCAACGCTGAGGGCGCTATCAAACCTTAAACCACACTCCCATAGTCAAGTTGGGATTGAACAAGGGCTATGTAGAGCTGCAGCAGCGTAGAGCGATCTGCACCCCAGTAGGTGTTGCTTAGGCAGTGGAGGGCATTGAGGTGCTGCCAGCACTTCCGCTAAAGCTGATGAAGGTGAGGAAGCCAAGTCAATCAGGTGACGAAAACCAGTCCTAAGAATTGATATGTCTCCACTACAGTGAGTGGATCGTCATTAAGACAAAGTGGATGGCTCCCCGCCTGTGGATGGCTTGCCGCTCAGCGATAACAGTACAAAAGGAGCAGTATGAAATTCAGAAGACGTCCACATACAGAGAAAGTGAGACCGACGGCCCTACAGTTGCTGATAGGCCGTTTGTGGCCACTATAAATAGAGACATACACACAATACAGAGCCTTCCATTCTCCTGGATATGGGGGGAACTATGGGAGGTAACAACTTATACACGGAAAGTACGGAGCGACAGGAAGTTTTGGGTAAAAATCGGGAGTGGGCCACAGAGACCCCACTCATATAAAGTGGAAAGAATATGATGTCGCCAGGTCGTGTCGTAAGCTTTTCGTAAATAAGAAAGGACGGCAACCAGGTGTCTGTAAAAGGTTGTTTGAAAGGCAGACTCGAGAGACACAAGATTACCAGTTGTAGAGCGACACTAGCGGAAACCACCCTGGCATGGAGCCAGTAGGCCACATGACCGCAGGACCCAAACCATCCACCGACATACCATAAATTATAGCAGCTTACAAAGAACGTTGTTGAGGCTAATGGGTTTTTTCCAGGCTTGAGCACTGGAATGATTACACTAGATTGAAGATGACGAGGAGCGGTCGCTTGTAGTCAGATGAGAGACGTTTAACCATCTGACTGTGGATCTGATCTGGCCCAGGAGCTGTGTCGGAGCAATGTGCGAGGGTGCTGAAAAGCTCCCACTCTGTAAATGGGACGTTATAGCGTTCACTGAGGAGTGTAGTGAACGAGAGGACTTTCCCTTCCAGCCATCGTTTGAGGGTGCGAAAGGCTGGGGGGTAGTTCTCCAACACAGAGGCTCGAGCATAGTACTCAGAGAAGTGCAAGGCAATCACGTTAGAGTCGGTAGGTAACACGCCATCGATGTTAACGCCAGGCACACCTGTTGGGTCTGATAACCAAAAATATGTCTGATCTTCGGCCAGACTTGAGAACGTGACGTACGGCACCCAATGGTCGAAACGTATCTCTCCCAACATTCCTGTTTCATCTTTTTATAAGTTGGCGAACGTGTGCATGGAGGCATTTAAAAGCTATTAGGTGCTCAAGAGAAGGGTGCCCCTTCGTCGCTGTACAGCCCACCTACGCTCTTTAATGGCCTCAGCAATTTCCGGCAACCACCAAGGTACTGTCTTCCGCCAGGGACACCCTGACAAACAAGGGATCGCATTTCCTGCCGCAGAGACAAACGTTCTAGTGACCCGCTCAACCACCACATCGATGGCACCACGTGGGAGAGATTCAACGGTGACAACAGAGGTGAAAGCTTCCCAGTTTGCCTTGTTTAAAGCCTATCTGGGTAGGCGTCCATGGGCATGACACCAGGGGAATGACAGGAAGATGGGGAAGTGGTCACTACCACACAAGTCATCATGGGCTCTCCAGAGGAGAGGTGGGAGAAGTCCTGGGCTGCAAACTGATAAATCAGTGGCCAAGTAAGTACCACGAGCCACACAGAAATGTGTAGAGGTCCCTGTACTTAAGCAGCAGAGGGTGAGCAGAGATAGTAAATTTTCGACAGCTCTGCCTCAGCCAGTAAGCATGATACCACCCATATCGGGTTATGTGCATTAAAATCTCCCAAAAGTAGGAAAGGCTGAGGAAGTTGATGAATCAGTGCAGCCAATAAGTTCAGAGGTACTGCAGCATCTAGAGGAAGATATACGTTGCAGACAGTTATTTCCTGAGTAATCCTTATCCTGACAGCCAAAGTTTCAAGAGGAGTGTGAAGGGGCACAGGTTCACAACATACTGAGTTCAGGACGTAGACGCAACTCCACCTGACACTATTATATTCAAAATAGTTGTTGTACACAACTGGCCATTAAAGTTGCTACACCACGAAGATGACGTGCTACAGACGCGAAATTTAACCGAGAGGAAGAAGATGCTGTGATACGCAAATGATTAGCTTCTCAGAGCATTCACACAAGGTTGGCGCCGGTGGCGACACCTACAATGTGCTGACATGAGGAAAGTTTCCAACCTATTTCTCATACACAAACAGCAGTTGACCAGCGTTGCCTGGTGAAACGTTGTTGTGATACCTCGTGTAAGGAAGAGAAATGCGTACCATAACATTTCAGACTTTGATAAAGGTCGGATTGTAGCCTATCACAATTGTGGTTTATCGTATCGCGACATTGCTGGTCATGTTGGTCGAGATCCAATGACTGTTAGCAGAATATCGAATTGGTGGGTTCAGTAGGGTAATACGGAACGCCGTGCTGGATCCCAATGGCCTCGTATCACTAGCAGTCGAGATGACAGGCATATTATTCACATGGCTGTAACAGATTGTGCAGCCACGTCTCGATCCCTGAGTCAAAAGATGGGGTCGTTTGCAAGACAACAATCATCTGCACGAACAGTTTGATGACGTTTGCAGCAACATGGACTATCAGCTCTGAGATCATGGCTGCGGTTACCCTTGATGCTGCATCACAGACAGGAGCGCCTGCAATGGTGTACTCAACAATGAACCTGGGTGCACAAATGGAAAACGAAATTTTTTCGGATGAATCCAGGTTCTGTTTACAGCATCATGATGGTCGCATCCGTGTTTGGCGACATCGCTGTGAATGCACATTGGAAGTGTGTATTCATCACTGCATAATGGTGTATCATCCGGCGTGATGGTATGGGGCGCCATTGGTTACATGTCTCAGTCACATCTTGCTTGCATTGACGGCACTTTGAACAGTGGACGTTACATTTCAGATGTGTTACGACCTGTGGCTCTACCCTTTATTCGATCCCTGCAAAACCCTACATTTCAGCAGGACAATGCACGACCGCACGTTGCAGGTCCTGTACGGGCCTTTCTGGATACAGAAAATGTTCTATTGCTGCCCTGGCCAGCACATTCTCCAGATCTCTCACCAATTGAAAATGTCTGGTCAATGGTGGCCGAGCAACTGGCTCATCACAATACACCAGTCACTACTCTTGATGAACTGTGGTATAGTGTTGAAGCTGCATGGGCAGCTGTACCTGTGCACGCCATCCAAGCTCTGTATGAGTCAATGCCCAGGCATATCAAGGCCATTATTACGGACAGAGGTGATTGTTCTGGGTACTGATTTCTCAGGATCTATGCACCCAAATTGTGTGAAAATGTAATCACATGTCAGTTCTAGTATAACATATTTTTCCAATGAATACCCAATTTATCATCTACCTTTCTTCTTGATGTAGCAATTTTAAAGGCCAGTAGTGTAATATCCCCTATACCTCAGACGGTAGGGGTCTGCATTGTTGGGAACCATGTTTCCTGGAGGGCAATACAGGAAGCAGGTGTAAAGCTTAACCGTTGCCGTAGATCAGCCAGGTGGTAGAAAAAACCGCTGCAATTCCACTGGCGGATGACGTTATCATGAGGCTGGAAAGGCATGAATCACTCAAGGAGGCAGTTTCACCTCAGGGTCACCTGCTGCCACCGACTGGGTACCCACTCTATCAACAACCATTATGCCAGAGGATCCAGCGTGATCTACATCCTCAGGGGACGTCAGAATCGCCACCTCATCCGCAGACACAGAGCTTGTAGGAAGCGGTGGTGTGGGTGCCATCACAATTCCCTTGGTCTTGGGATGTTCTTTTTGGAATCCTCTCACTGCTTCTTGGGTTTCCCTGGCTGAGAGGACTTTACTGATTCAGTCTCTGGAAGTGAGGATGAGCATGTAGCACTGCAACCAGCTGCTTTTGGGCTCTTCAGACACTGGTGGGTGTCAGCTTTCCCACTAGCAGAAACCTGGGAGTGGAGTGATCCAAGGGACCCCTTCCTAGCGAGAGGAGCCAAAGAAGACTTACACATCTCTGGCGCAGAAGTGGGGATTCATATCCCTGATGGTCAGGGGGTGGGGGTGTTGCTCCTGAAGTAGGTGGTGCAGGAGCAACAGGGAGGGAAGTGCCTCCCACCATCAAGGGGGCAGGTGTAGTCGTCCATCTCTGAGAGGTGACTGGGTTGGCAGAACTGATGGGGCTAGCACTGTTGTAGCAGCAGTGTAAGACAATGTCATTCATGATGTAGGCATTCAAATTTCCTCTTAGCCTCAGTGTAGGTCAGTCGGTCCAAGGTCTTGTACTCCATGATTTTCCTTTCTTTCTGGAGAATCCTGCAGTCAGGTGAGCAAGGCGAATGGTACTCTCCGCAGTTGACACAGATGGGAGGCAGGGCACATAGAATCTTGGGATGAGGTGAGGTGGGCATCTGCAGTCTCGACATGTGATGCTGGAAATACAGCGGGAAGACAAACTCCAGCATTTAAATCACTGCATTGGGGGAGGCATATAGGGCTTTTACCTTCTTGGGTAATGTAACACCCTCGAATGCCAAGATGAAGGCACTGGTGGCAATCTGATTATCCCTCGGACCCTGGTGGACACACTAATCGAAATGTACACCTCGTTGCTCTAAATTGGCGCGCATCTCTTTGTCAGACTGCAAAATAAGGTCCCTGCGAAATGATACCTTGGACCATAATTATACTCTTATGGGGCATGATGGTTACAGAAACATTCCCCAGCTTATCACTAGCGAGTAACGCCCTTGACTGCGCAGATGATGCTGTATTAATCAAGACTGACCCAGATCTCATTTTGAGAGAGGGGCGGAGAGTGGGGGCAGGGAGAGGGGTTGGGGAGAGGGGGACAGGGGGCGAGGAGAGGGGAAGAGGAGGAGGGTTTGGTAGATGGGAGGGGAGAGAGAGAGAGGAGGAGGGGAGGGTAGAGTGAGAGAGGAGGAGGGGAGGGTGGAGGGTGGAGGGGAGGGTAGAGTGAGAGAGGAGGAGAGGTGCCTCAGCTCCTCCCTATGCAGCTTCCAGCACCTCTACTGCTCCCCACACAGGTTTGACACACCTTCTCATGCTCTGCACTGGACACGCATTCAGGACAATGACATTTCAAACCCATCACTGTTGATCCTGATTTACATTTTCTGTGATTTCCCCAAATCACTTCAGCCAAATGTTGAGATGGTTCCTTTGGTAAGGAATTGCCAAATTCCTCCTCCATCCTCCCCCAATCTGATGGGACAGATAACCTTGTTGTTTGCTCCTCTCGCCAAATCAACCGATCAACCATGTTCACACAACTTCTCCTGCTTATTCACCACTCAGCATACGCACCTCCCCCCCAGCTGCTCGCAATTACCCCAGCCACTCACAGTCACCCCATCCTGCAGGGCGGGTGGCTGTGTGGCAGGCTGCCAAGCACGGTGGGCAGGTGCATCATGTGGGGAGCTGCATGAGGTGGGCAACTGTGTGGCATGGGCAGCCGTGTGAGGAGGGCAACTGTATGGGGGGAGAGAGGTGATGAGTTGTGTGGGGAGGGGCAGAGGTGGAAAGTTGTGGATGGGGAGGAGTAGAGGTAGAGAGTTGTGTGTTGGGGAGCAGAGATGGAGAGTTGTGTGGGGGAGGGGGGGGGGAGATCAGAGGCGGAGAGTCGTGTGTGGGAGGATCAGAGGCGGAGAGTCATGTGTGGGAGGATCAGAGGCGGAGAGTCATGTGTGGGAGGATCAGAGTTGGGGAGTTGTGCGGGGAGCAGAGTTGGGGAGTTGTGCGGGGAGCAGAGTTGGGGAGTTGTGCGGGGAGCAGAGTTGGGGAGTTGTGCGGGGAGCAGAGTTGGGGAGTTGTGCGGGGAGCAGAGTTGGGGAGTTGTGCGGGGAGCAGAGTTGGGGAGTTGTGTAGGGAGCAGTAGTGGGGAGTTGTGTGGGGAGCAGTAGTGAGGAGTTATGCAGAGAGGGGCAGAAATAGGGAGCTTCATAGGTAAGGGAAGCGGCAGGGGCCTGCATAGGGAGGGGCAGGGGGATGCATAGGAAATGGGAAGGCTGCATAGGGAGGGTCAGGGGCGGGGGGATGCATAGGGAGGGGCAGGGTGGGGGGCTGCATAGGGAGGGGCAGGGTTGGGGAGATGAATATGGATGAAGGCAGGGGCGGGGATATGCACAGGAGGGGGCATGGGGAGAACATGGAGAGGCGTAGGATTGGGGAGATGCATGGAGAGGGACAGCGGTGGGCAGTAGCGTGGAGAGAGGCAAAAGTGGGTATATACGTGTAGAGGAGAAAGTGTGGGTAGGTACATGGGAAGGGTAAAGAGTGGGAGATACATGGATAGGGGAAAGAGTGGGGAAACACAAGGAGAGGGGAAAGAGTAGGGAGATAGACGGAGAGGATAAAAGTTGGGGAGAGGTGTGGAGAGGGGAAAGGGTGGTGACCTGCGTGGACAGGGGAAGAGTGGTGACCTGCGTGGACAGGGGAAGGGTGGTGACCTGCGTGGACAGGGGAAGGGTGGTGACCTGCGTGGACAGGGGAAGGGTGGTGACCTGCGTGGACAGGGGAATGGTGGTGAGCTGTGTGGAGATGGGTGAGGGTGGTGAGTTCTAAGGAGAGGGTTGAGGGTGGTGAGATGTGTGGAGAGGGTTGAGGGTGGTGAGTTGCGTGGAGAGTGGTGAGGGTGGTGACCTGCGTGGACAGGGGAAGGGTGGTGACCGGTGTGGACAGGGGAAGGGTGGTGACCAGTGTGGACAGGGGAAGGGTGGCGACCTGCGTGGACAGGGGAAGGGTGGCGACCTGCGTGGACAGGGGAAGGGTGGTGACCTGCGTGGACAGGGGAAGGGTGGTGACCTGCGTGGACAGGGGAAGGGTGGTGACCAGCGTGGACAGGGGAAGGGTGGTGACCTGCGTGGACAGGGGAAGGGTGGTGACCTGCGTGGACAGGGGAAGGGTGGTGACCTGCGTGGACAGGGGAAGGGTGGTGACCGGTGTGGACAGGGGAAGGGTGGTGACCAGTGTGGACAGGGGAAGGGTGGCGACCTGCGTGGACAGGGGAAGGGTGGTGACCTGCGTGGACAGGGGAAGGGTGGTGACCTGCGTGGACAGGGGAAGGGTGGTGACCTGCGTGGACAGGGGAAGGGTGGTGACCTGCGCGGACAGGGGAAGGGTGGTGAGCTGTGTGGAGAGGGGTTAGGGTGGTGAGTTGTGTGGAGAGGGTCGAGGGTGGTGAGCTGCATGGAGAGGGTCGAGGGTGGTGAGATGCGTGGAGAATGGTGAGGGTGGTGACTTGCGTGGACAGGGGAAGGGTGGTGACCTGCGTGAACAGGGGAAGGGTGGTGACCTGCGTGGACAGGGGAAGGGTGGTGACCTGCATGGACAGGAGAAGGGTGGTGAAATGCGTGGAGTGGGGAAGGGTGGTGACCTGCGTGGACAGGTGAAGGGTGGTGACCTGCGTGGACAGGGGAAGGGTGGTGACCTGCGTGGACAGGGGAAGGGTGGTGACCTGCGTGGACAGGGGAAGGGTGGTGACCTGCGTGGACAGGGGAAGGGTGGTGACCTGTGTGGACAGGGGAAGGGTGGTGACCTGTGTGGACAGGGGAAGGGTGGTGACCTGTGTGGACAGGGGAAGGGTGGTGACCTGCGTGGACAGGGGAAGGGTGGTGACCTGCGTGGACAGGGGAAGGGTGGTGACCTGCGTGGACAGGGGAAGGGTGGTGACCTGCGTGGACAGGGGAAGGGTGGTGACCTGCGTGGACAGGGGAAGGGTGGTGACCTGCGTGGACAGGGGAAGGGTGGTGACCTGCGTGGACAGGGGAAGGGTGGTGACCTGCGTGGACAGGGGAAGGGTGGTGACCTGCGTGGACAGGGGAAGGGTGGTGACCTGCGTGGACAGGGGAAGGGTGGTGACCTGCGTGGACAGGGGAAGGGTGGTGACCTGCGTGGACAGGGGAAGGGTGGTGACCTGCGTGGACAGGGGAAGGGTGGTGACCTGCGTGGACAGGGGAAGGGTGGTGACCTGCGAGGACAGGGGAAGGGTGGTGACCTGCGAGGACAGGGGAAGGGTGGTGACCTGTGTGGGCAGGGGAAGGGTGGTGACCTGCGTGGACAGGGGAAGGGTGGTGACATGTGTGGACAGGGGATGGTTAGTGACCTGCATGGACAGGGGAAGGGTGGTGACCTGCATGGACAGGGGAAGGGTGGTGAGCTGTGTGGAGAGGGGTGAGGGTGGTGAGTTGTGTGGAGAGGGGTGAGGGTGGTGAGTTGTGTGGAGAGGGGTGAGGGTGGTGAGTTGTGTGGAGAGGGTTGAGGGTGGTGAGTTGCGGGGAGAGGGCAAGGGGTAGACAGCGGTAAGGATTGGGGAGATGTGTGCACAGGGACAATTGGTGGAAGAGGTGGGGAGATGCGTGCACATGGGCAAGGGGTGGGGAGATGCGCACACAGGAGCAAGGGGTGGGGAGATGCATACACAGGGGCAAGAGGTGGGGAGATGCAGGCACAGGGGCAATAGGTGTGGAGATGCAAGCACAGGGGCAAGAGGTGGGTAGATGCGTGCACAGAGGCAAAGGGAGGGGGACATGCGTGCACAGGGGCAAGGGGTGGACAGCGGAAAGCGGTGGGGAGATGCATGCAGAGAGGCCAGGGGTGGGAAGATGTGTGCACAGGGGCAAGTGGTGGGGAGATGCATGCTTAGGGGTGTAGGGGTGGGGAGATGCATGAACTGGGGCTTAGGGGTGGGGAGATGCGTGCACAGGGGCTAGGGGTGGGGAGATGCGTGCACAGGGGCTAGGGGTGGGGAAACACATGGAGAGGGCAAAGGGTGGGGAGACACGTGGAGAGGGCAAAGGGGTGGGGACTTGCACATGATGACAAGTGATGGGGAGGTGCATGGAAAGGGCAAAGTGTAGGGAGATGTGTGGATTTGGCAAAGGGTGGGCAGATGCATGGATAGGGCAAAGGGTGGGGAAATGCGTGGATAGGGCAATGGGTGGGGAGATGCGTGGATAGGGCAAAGGGTGGGGAGATGCGTGGATAGGGCAAAGGGTGGGGAGATGTGTGGATAGTGCAAAGGGTGGGGAGATTCGTGGATAGGGCAAAGGGTGGGGAGATGCGTGGATAGGGCAAAGGGTGGGGAGATGCGTGGATAGGGGCAAAGGGTTGGGAGATGCGAGGATAGGGGCAAAGGGTTTGGAGATGCGTGGATAGGGGCAAAGGGTTGGGAGGTGCATGGATAGGGCAAGGGGGGGGGGAGATGCTGGATAGGGCAAAGGGGGGATGCGTGGATCGGGCAAAGGGGGGGAGATGCGTGGATAGGGCAAAGGCTGGGGAGATGCATGGATAGGGCAAAGGGTGGGGAGATGAGTGGATAGGAGCAAGGGGTGGGGAGATGCGTGGATAGGAGCAAGGGGTGGGGAGATGCGTGGAGAGGAGCAAGGGGTGGGGAAATGCATGGAGAGGAGCAAGGGGTGGGGAGATGCATGGAGAGGGGCAAGGGGTGGGGAGTTGTGTGAAGAGGGGCAAGTGTGGGGTTCTGCATGGGCAGGGGCAATGGTGTGGAACTGTGTGGAGAGAGGTAGTGGTGGGATACTGTGATGAGAGGGGCAGAGGTTAAAAGCTGTGAGGAGATGTGTGGATGTTGGGAGCTATGAGGAGAGGGGTGAACCTTGGAAGCTATGCAAACGGGGTGGATGTGGAGAGCTTTGAGGATAGGACTGAGGTGGGGTGCTGTGAGGACAGGGATGAAGTTGGAGCTGTTAGGACTGGGCTGAGTTGGAGATCTGTGAGGACTGGGCTGAGGTGGGTGCATGTGTGTGTGTGTGTGTGTGTGTGTGTGTGTGTGTGTGTGTGTGTGTGTGTGTGTGTGTGTGGAGCCTATGGATATAAGCACCATTACACACATTAAAAGAAATGAATGTGGATAAAATTATGACAAAATTATTATATGCTCAAAGACAAAATTGTGAAAGGTGCTGTAGAAGAGATTATAAAAACAAGTAAAACAACGGATGAGTTGAAAGAAAGGCGCAGGGAAATCTTACTGACAGATCACTTACTAAGAACATGGGTGAGCTAGTCATCCCTGGCCTGAAGATGCTGGAGGTGGGCTGGCTTGTGTGTATGAATGGTGTGTGTCCCTCTTTTACTGATGCAGGCTGTGGCCAAAAGCTCTATAAGTCTCTCTAAATTGTGCTCATCTGCAACTTAACATGCCTTATTTACAGTTATTAGCAATCTGTCTTTTCTTACACTGTTGATATACTTGATGTAGCATCTAGTCACTTTCAGAATAAAATATAAATGAAAATGCCTTGTCCTGAGTTAAATAATGGTCCTCCTATGATTTAATTTTTCATTTGTATTAGGATTTCATTGAGAGTTCTTGTACAAAAATACTTTATGAAATCCCACCACATTACTATTGGCTTCCCTTGATTGCTAAGGAAGAAGATAATTTGATGGGTTGGGGTTCTAAACAAAAACAAATGAAACTGACTGATAAACATTTGAACAGTCTTCTGCACAATTTAAGATAATATCCAGAGAAATGATAGTATCTCTATAACCTTAGTTTACTTTAAACCAAGTTGCCTTTTTCTTTGCATTACTAGTGTAATCACTGGTAAATAATGCGTATCACGAAATATATTTGGAGTGTGTACAAATCTCACTTATTTGACCTTGCCGAAGTGTTTCATGTTTATGTATGTCATATGAGAGTAAGTACTGGATATTTATACCAGGCAAATCAGTGCTATTGCTGAGACATTCCGGCATTGGAATAGCACCCTAGCACTGGACATAATGGGGAAATACTATACCTTAGGTGTAGGTGATCTACAGATCTTATAATTAGATTTTCCTTGAGACATCTGAGTCTCACCTTTATCTATGATAATGATGAAAGCTGAAGAAATTAATTACAATTTGTGCCACAGCCAGGACTTGAAGTCCATGCAGCAATGGTGCTGTGGTGGCATAATGGCTACTAGACCTAGGTTCAAATCCTGATCATGGCATAAATTTTAATTAATTTCTTCAGCTTCCATAATTATTGTAAATAAAGATGAGACTCAAATGTCTTGAGGAAAATCAAATTCTAAGGTCTATAGATACTGAATTTTTCTAGGTATCCTGTGGGCACAAGCCACAGTCCCAAGTAGTGGGCATATCGGTAAACAGTTAAAACGTGACCCAATGCGAAGATACCAAAGAGAAACAAAAGAAGTACCACAAAACATCAAATCTACACCCTACAAAGTTAAATAAAAAGAACACCATGAAAGACCCCCCAAGGCAACCACACTCAGAAGTTTACCAAAGATCCACAAACCAAATACCTCAATCAGACTTGTGACTGATTTCACCACTGCACCAGCATATTATTTAGATCAACAAAATGAAAGACACAAATGTACCCAACACAGCTGCACTACTCCCATTTGACATCACATCAACATACACTCACATACCAATTGAAAGACAATTAAGACAGAAATACATTTTCCCACAAACACAGACAGGAGACATCTCAATTATTACACAGAACAAAACTATTTCAGATTTAAAGATGAATTATGCATCCAACAGAAAGATTTCCATGTCTTCCTTGATCAACTTGAAAACAAAATCTTTGTCTCTCACCGAAACAGTACAAAGTAAAATACATGTACCATTATGTTGATGACATAATTCTCTTGATAGATGAAACACACAACCAGATACTACAGGTTCACAGAGATGTCAATACTGCTCACCCGAAATTACACTTCACCCTTGAAACTGAAAGAGACAAAAAATAAATTTTGTAGACATCACAACAGAAAAAGGAAACCATGAACAATGGTTCACAGTATACAGTAAATCTACATCAACCAGTACAGCTATTCACAACAAGGCAAACCACCCAACAGCAGGCCAGCCTAAGATACACTATGTGATCAAATGTATCCAGACACCTGGCTGAAAATGAGTTACAAGTATTTGGTGCCCCCCATTGGTAATGCTGGAATTCAATATGGTGTTGACCCACCCTTAACCTTGATGACAACTTACACTCTCACAGGCATACGTTCAATCTAGTGCTGGGAGGTTTCTTGGGGAATGGCAGCCTATTCTCCATGTATCGATGTCAGTAGGAGAGGCTTGGCACGAAATTTGTGTTCAAAAACATCCCAAAGGTGTTTCATAGGATTCAGGTCAGGTTTCTGTGCAGGCCAGTCCATTACAGGGATGTTATTGTCGTGTATCCATGCCACCAAAGGCCGTGTATTATGAACAGGTGCTCAATTGTGCTGAAAATGTAACCACCATCCCCGAATTGCTCTTCAACACTGGGAAGCAAGTAGGTGCTTAAAACAGCAATGTAGGCCTGTGCTGTGAGACCTGTGCTGTGATAGTGCCTCACAAAACAACAAGGGGTTCAAGCCCTCTCCATCATAAACATGACCACACCATAACACCACTGCCTCCAAATTTTACTGTTGGCACTACACACGCTGCCAGATGGCATTCGCCATACCCACACCCTGACATTGGATCGTCACATTGTGTACCATGATTCGTCACTCAACACAACATTTTTCCACTGTTCAATTGTCCAACATTTACACTTCTTACACCAAACGTTTCGGCATTTACGCGGTGTGTGGCTTATGAGCAGCCACTCGACCATGAGATCCAAGTTTTCTTTCTCACCTCCCACCTAGCTGTCATAGCACTTACAGTGGATCCTGATGCACTTTAGAATTCCTATGTGATGGCCTGGATAGATGTTTGCCTATTACACATTACGACCCTCTTCAGCTGTCGGCGGTCTTTGTCAGTCAACATATGAGGTCGGCCTGTACGCTTTTGTTCTGTACGTGTCCTCCACATTTCCACTTCTCTGTCTCATTGGAAACAGTCGACCTAAGGATGTTTAGGAGTGTGAAAATCTCACACACAGATGCATGACACAAGTGACGCCCAATCACCTGACAACATTCAAAGTCCTTGAGTTCCATGGAGTGCCCCACTCTGCTCTCTCACGATGTCTAATGACTACTGAGGTTGCTGATATGGAGTACATGGCAGTAGGTGGTAGCACAATACACCTAATATAAAAAACGTGTGTTTGGGGATGTCCAGATGCTTTTGATCAAACAGTGTACCTTCTACACAGACTGAACAGAATTCCAATGGAAAAAATAGCTACACGTAAGAACTAAACATAATCGGACAGACTGCCACAGAAAATGGTTATAAAATAAACACTCATGACAAATACACCATAAAATAAAACCACAACTGACACAGAACACACACACTAGTATCACAACACAACACATCAGCAACAACCACACAACAGAGAACACCACACCACAAAAGATCGTGAAACAATGAACATCAGGAAAACATGACAAGCCCTGATATTTGACAACAAAATAACACACAGAAGGGGGAACTTCATGACCAAAAGCTATAAATGGGACGTATAAAACAAAAAGTACTCTGCAGAAAAAATGAATGACACCCGACAGCACCGTAGATAAATATAACAAACAAAATATACAGCAGCTAAACTGCAAAAACTGTGATTCAGTATAAAGTGGACAGACATGTGCAAATTTCAGGAGAAGATTATCAGAACATTAAAGACCACTTTAAAGTGACAGCACACATTCCACTTTTGCAAACCTCACCAAAAACAACCACCATCCCAGTGGCATAGAAACAGATCTCCAAATAATAAAACACAGTAACCACCTTTACCAGCTTTTAACAATAAAAGAAAATTAATACATCCACAAAGCTATCACACAGGGCAAAAAAGGTATCAATGCCCAAAGAAGTACTGCACAACAAAACACTATTCAAAAAAAAAAACACACACACACACACACACACACACACACACACACACACACACACACACACACACACAGAGAGAGAGAGAGAGAGAGAGAGAGAGAGAGAGAGAGAGAGAGAGAGAATGGGAATCAACAGAAATGGAGACATATATTTGTGCTACAAAATGCGTGTCCAAGCCACAGCCACATAGCAAGGTGCAGTATATACAAACAAGCATACACTGTCCAAATACGAAACATAATTCCTGAATAAGAAACTATAGTTTGCCATATCTAAGCTCAACTAAACTTTTACCAATGTCCACAGGTCCATCTCAATTACAGGAAAACACAAATGATACATAAAAAAAAACTTTTCACAGCACAGGACTAGCCACATACTGCAATGGTTAGGCCAGAACATGCATAATGGTTACCAGAACATACATTTTATAGATTGGATAATAAACAAAATTCAATACAGATGATTTTCTAAGATCACTCATGTTTTCAGATAACATGGTGTACTAATTTAGACCTGTTGCTGATTTTGGTTGGTAGCCACAGGACACACAAAATGTAAAATAAAAGGTAAAGAGCATTTACACTGAAGAGCCAAAGAAGCTGATACACCTCCCCAATATCATGTAGAGACCCCATGAGCCTGCAGAAATGACACAACACGATGTGGTATGGACTTGACTAATGTCTGAAATAGTGCTGGAGGGGACTGACATCATGAATCTTACAGGGCTGTCCATAAATTCCTAAGAGTACGAGGGAGTGGAGATCTCTTCTAAACAGCACATTGCAACACATCCAAGATATGCTCAATAATGTTCATGTCTGGGCAGTTTGGTGGCCAGTGGAAGCTTTTAAACTTGGAAGAGTGTTCCTGGAGCCACTCTGTAGTGGAAGTGAGAGGTGTCGCATTGTCCTGCTGGAATTACCCATGTCCGTTGGAATTCCCAACGGGTGTCAATGGATGCAGGTGATCAGACAGGATGCTTATGTATGTGACACCTCTCAGAGTCATATCTAGATGTACCAGGGGTCCCATATCACTCCAACAGCACATGCCCCACACCATTGTGGAGCCTCTACCAGCCTGAACAGTCCCCTGCCAACATGCGGGGTCCATGGATTCATTAAGCTGTCTCCATACCCATACACATCCATCCACTTGATACAATTTGAAATGAGACTCGTCTGACCAGGCGACACATTTCCAGTCATCAGCAGCCCAGGTGAGGCATAAAGCTTAGTCTGTGCAGTCATCAAGGGTACACGAGTGGGCCTTTGGCTCCAAAAGCACATGTCGATTATGTTTCATTGAATGGTTGACACACTGACACTTGTTGATGGGCCAGCATTGAAATCTGAAGCAATTTGGAAAAGGGTTGCACTTCTGTCATGTTGAACGATTCTCTTCAATCTTTGTTAGTCCTGTTCTTGGATGATCTTTTTCGGCCGCAGCGATGTTGGAGATTGACCTTTTACAAGATTCCTTATATTCCAGTATACTCGTGAAATAGCCATTCCAGAAAATTCCCACTTCAATGGTATCTCAGAGATGCTGTGTTCCAGCTCTCTTAAAACTTGACAACCTGCCACTGCAGCAGCAGTTATCGACCTAACAACTGCAAGAAACACTTGTTGTCTTATATAGGCACTGCCGACAGCAGCACTGTATTCTGCCTTGTTAAATATCTCTCTGTTTGAATACATATGCCTACACCAGTTTCTTTGGTGCTTCAGTGCATAATTAAAATAACAACAAATCTGATGTATCATATTCCCTAATCTAAAATAATCTTTATGTATGTATTTCAAGAAAATAAAACAAAAACAAAAAACAGTGAGGATGTCACAACTGTGGTGAAACATGCTTGGGTGATAAAACAAAACAATAATTCGTATACTTACAAAAGGTGGACCCATCCCTAATTCTGCAGGCATGGACACTAGCTCAACACTTCAATATGGTAACATTAGTGATAGTAAGGTGCTTATAGCCACAGGAAAAGACAAAAAATATCATTGCATTATAGTGCAAAGTAACTTGCTATGAAAGCTCACTGTACATTTATTATAAGTTGATTTTCTCACACATGTAAATACAAGTTCGTAAACTGGTTCAGAAGAATGGTCAATAATATTCATAAAAATATAACTAACTGATCACAGGTTTTGAAATGTATTTTCTACACACTTCATGTTTCTCACATTCACCGACAATTCACTTTTTTTCTTTTTTTTTTAATTTTATGTGACAATGATAAGTGGAATTTCAGTACTATCGTGCAAATTGGTGGATTCAAAATTTAATCACTAAACAAAAATGACAACTAGTGACAAAGGAATAACATTACACTCTGATGCCAAACAACTAATTATTTACAACACTCTGATGCCAAACAACTAATTATTTACAATCTCAAGAAATATCTGCTAACTATAATAGCGGAAATTTATTTCACTGAAGTTCTGGGTGCAGATAACAATTCAGTTACAATACGGTGCACAGTTTTGTGGGTCTCCACTTAGCAGCAAAGCAATTTCCAAATGAAACTGCATCTTTTACTGTGACATTTCCTGCATGATGATCCATCAAGAAAGCTGAACAGAAATAACATTTGAAGGGCATTAGGATGTGAATCAAAACAACATTACTATGCTCCAAACTAATTGTAGTGTCTATATACCATACCCTTCATGTCTTTGTAGACGTGGAGAACAGCTCCAAAAAGCAGAAATACACTCAACACAAAATTTTAATTTATGGGGATACTGACATTAAGACTACAATGACAAAGCACTTCCACTTTCTAAATGCCCCAGGTCACACAGTATGTTTTGTGCAAACAACACATCAACAAAACAGTTATCATATCTGGACAACTTTTAAACTGTTTGTTTTTAAATACTTTGTATTTATATATCATGAACAGATATGACTAAAATTGCTGACAAAGAAATCCCAAAGAGTAATGGGAGCAACCCACCTGTATCAGTGTTGTTAATGATACTCCTATCAGCACTTCCAAATCATAACTATATATAAAACTGTCCAGCTACTTGTCCTCTTTACAAAGGTTAATGAAGCTTTTGATAGCTTTGTCAATTTTCTAATTCGTTTAGTAAGTGTTGTCCTAAGATATCAAAAAGACACATGAAGAAACTAAGTAAAAGTAGACAGAGAAGTAAGCTTTCATCAGTCGTTCACATCTGACCCCAAAAATTAAGAACACAGTAGATTGTTTTCTTGTTTTTTATAAACAATCCGATGATGCCCAAATGAGTAAAACATGTTACTGATATTTAATAACTTTGGAACTAAGGTTGTTTTTATTCTGAAATGAATACAGAATGCTTGTTTAATCCTCATAGGCACGCCTATGTATAAAATGCACCAATCACAAATAAAATTGTTTTGCACTTTTCTATTGTTGTTTCACAATTGTGGGTCCATATTCAGTCCTTCATTATTGCTTCAGCTAACACAGTGATATATTGTGTTGCCATATATCAAAGTGAGCAGCAGTAGTAGTAAAAAATAAACAGTGAGCTATATCAGAAAAAATTTACAATCCCTGCAAAAAAACACTCAGATTATGAGCTCACAGCACAGTTCCACAATTAGGCAAATGTCTGCAACGTAATTAGTATCTGAATAAAGGGTTAGTGGGATTAGATGCACCTGAACTGTTTAATGTTTTGAATGTGTTATAATTGTGGGGAAACACATATCTGTGGCCAGAGAGTCATACAATTAAAGTTTATTTCAGTGTTAAGTAAATAAACCATGATTTAGGTCACATTATGCAAGTTTATTTTATCATGGTTTAACTAATCTAAGATTAAACTGTGATTTTGCTTATACATATCTACCTTGGTAACATAAAGACAGCCATCCTTTACATGTGTGTGAAGTGTGCTGCACGCCCCCTCATGTTACCAAAAATGGAGCACATGCTTGAGGTTAATGCAGTAAGCACATCAGTAGTAGATGTAGAAGCTGTTGGCTTTCAGACTGTTTCATTTTTTCAGGTAATAATGTCACTTATATAAAATGTGTTACACATTTTGCTAATGCACCTTAAGCCAGTATTGTGCACTCATCTCCTACAGATAGTAAATGACCTCTTTTCTCTGCATGACACTTTTCAAATTTTTAAGTGCATACAAAACAACCAGAAAAAATCTGAAGAACCATAGGCAAACATTCTGTAACCCAGAATTCAACAATCTGGATGCTGTAAAATATACGCTTTTTGCTGCAGTTAGGGAAGAAGTATGTGACAAAGAATGGCAGTAGCTGCTAAAACATGCTTATGATATGTCAGTGAAAACTCTGTGGCCTTCATCTTTAGGAAGGCAATGTTAAACTGGTTACTCAATTGATTTGAAAGTACATCGTTAATGTACTTCTGAATGGAATTTATCATAAAGAAGAAATGTAAAAGCCTCTGACCAATAAAGCAGGTGATATTCATTATTGTTTTCTGGATAAATTTATTACTTGGTCAGACAAATGCAGAAGTTTTAAGCTCAGAGAATGATAAACTGTCCTTAAAAAAACACAAAGCACTTCAGCTTAGTAGATACAGATTACTGCAGGTAACTACTGTAAATGTTGCAGCAAGGAACTAAACGTATAATATATGCTGTCAGAAACGTTTCAGGCTGATTCTCTAGAAGCAAATTAGGTCTGTATAGACAATTACTAGGATGTCAGTATCATATCTCACTCATGCAGGTGTTGGAAACTGAAAAGAAGTTAAGACTCATGAATATCTTACAACTAAATACACCCCCACAAAAGATGCTGAGAATTGTAGAGATGTTAGTGATTCAGTTTTCTAATTTCAATATCACTATCAGAGTCCCAGCTTTAAGATACACTGTTGGTTTACATTGCCACTCATTGATAAGGAAACTTCAGTACACAGAGTACACAGATTTTTTGACATTTGATAGTTCTGTGACAACTGATAATCAATTTAATTTAATTAAACATTTGGACAGAGGACGTTTGAAAAATCTCATGTGAATTTCCTGTGACAGTAGTTACATACAGTTATTTGACTCTGGAAAAGTTGTTGGAAACACTTTCCTTCACGAAGCTACTGAATTAGAGAGAAGTAGCAGCTGAACTCATTTTTAAAATAGTTATGGCTAATGAGGTGATGAGTGGAAATTACACCAGAAATTTGTAAATACTGTAATGAATAATTATTGCACAAAGAAAAATAATGAAACTTCTGTTCTCTAAGAGGAAGAAACTTCAAACACTATGTGACAACTTGATTTTTTTTTATATGTTAAATCTGTATTGCCTTTTACCACCTTCCACCTTTACCACCTTCCACATATCCCCAATGTAAAACGTTTTTACTCTGATGCAGTGCACAATGTGCTCAGTGATTACTGTAAAATCAAACATAAGTCCTGTACATCGTCTTGGAAATGCTAAGAAACAAAACTGATATCTTTAGTGCACAGTCTGACAAAATTTTCGTTTCTTACATAATGCGCATTCCTGGTTACCTGTTACTAGCCTACAGATGAGCCCATAACAATACACTTTTATTCAGTGATAAGTGTAAATTGAAATGTAAGTGTCGCACAGTCTCTCGATAATATTAAGAAACAAAACGTATGAAGTTTTTGGGCACAGTGTGACAAACTTCCTTTGAATGCTTAATGAACATTGCTTCCCTTGTTTTCGTCAGACAATTGTTAGCGTCATTTTCATAATCTGCCACCACGAAACCACTCCTTTTAATACATTTGCACGTAGTTTTTTCGAAATTTTCCCGAATTTCTCCACCCTTTAACATGTTTTAGCGGCAACACAACCACCTAACCTTTATGCACATCGTTGTCTACCTACACAAGTTCACCACAGGATCAACATAGCTCAGCTCTAACCAACACTTTTTCGCCTTTTTTCATACCAGATCTCCAGTTGCTTTCTAGTTCACCTTTATCTCTCCCCATATATTTTTATTTTCATTTTCATTTCAGCCTCATGTTACACTTTTCCACCTTATAATACCATATCACCCTCACAACACCTCCACAACGACCCCATTAAGTTTTATTTACATTCCCTCTGCAAACATGCCTTTGCCCTAGCCAGATTACACTCCCATATTTTATTTTCTCAGGCTTGTCTGACATTTGGCATTACCCCCAAAGGCCTCACACTTAAAGTTCCCATCTCTGGCTGCAACCCTTCTTTCCATCAGTCCCTATACCAGTTCCAAACTGAACAATCCATTGCCCTCAATCCATTGCCCTCACCCACCTAACCCTTCACCTACACATCAACTCAGCCAATGAACACACCCGTCAACTCCTATCCTTAATAAAAGTCCTCAATCTGTCCTCTCCCACATCCACACCGGCTGTTCAGAGAATCCTCCTACAGGCCAACCGCAAATTAGAACAGCATGCCACCCTCCACCTTAAACAACTATCCAATCTCCTGGTTTCCCACCTCCGGAAAGGCAACTCACTCACCCTTCACAACCTTTCCAGCAAACCTCAACCTCCTCTCATTGCACACAAACCCAGTCTCTCCCATCTACTCAATCTCCCACTTCCAGCTCCACTTCCTCCAAAACCACAAAATTCCAATCAACACAATCTGGAACCCCAACACCCTAATTCAGTAGTTAACCTTTCCTCCAAACCTCTCTCCCAATCCTAAACCTCTGTCCTATCCAAAGGCCTCACCTTCAGCCCCACTCCCAGATTCAACCAATCAGCCCTCGTCAAAGATTTACTGTCCTACACTCGTACTCTCTGCTGGAAATATCACTTTGCCACGAAGAAAAATGATCCTAATCCTACTCCTAATGATCCAACTCCCCAAGACACTATCCAAATTGAACCCTGCCTGGAACAGTTCCATCCTCCGTCACAGCGGGACCCACCTCCTCTTCCTCAAAATCACCCCCTCCAAACCTTCCAGGAATTTCTGACTTCCAGCCTTGCCTCTCAATCCTTCATAAAAAACTTTAATCCTACTCCCAACATCACCACTGCTGAAGCCCAAGCTATCCGTGATCTGAAGGCTGACCGTTCCATCGTCATTCTTCCGGCGGACAAGGGTTCCACAACAGTGGTACTTGATCGTCGGGAGTATGTGGCTGAGGGACTGCGTCAGCTTTCAGACAACACCACATACAAAGTTTGCCAAGGTAATCCCATTCCTGATGTCCAGGTGGAGCTTCAAGGAATCCTCAGAACCTTAGGCCCCCTACAAAACCTTTCACCTGACTCCATCAACCTCCTGACCCCACCGACACCCCGCACCCCTACCTTCTACCTTCTTCCTAAAATTCACAAACCCAATCATCCCGGCCACCCCATTGTAGCTGGTTACCAAGGCCCCACTGCCTACGTAGATCAACACCTTCAACCCATTACATGCAGTCTCCCATCCTTCATCAAAGACACCAACCACTTTCTCGAACGCCTGGAATCCTTACCCAGTCTGTTACCCCCTGAAACCATCCTTGTAACCATTGATGCCACTTCCTTATACACAAATATTCTGCACGTTCAGGGCCTCGCTGCGATGGAGGACTTCCTTTCACACCAATCACCTGCCACCCTACCTAAAACCTCTTTCCTCATTACCTTAGCCAGCTTCATCCTGACCCACAACTTCTTCACTTTTGAAGGCCAGACCTACCAACAATTAAAGGGAACAGCCATGGGTACCAGGATGGCCCCCTCGTATGCCAACCTACTCATGGGTCGCTTAGAGGAAGCCTTCTTGGTTACCCAGGCCTGCAAACCCAAAGTTTTATACAGATTTATTGATGACATCTTCATGATCTGGACTCACAGTGAAGAAGAACTCCAGAATTTCCTCTCCAACCTCAACTCCTTTGGTTCCATCAGATTCACCTGGTCTTACTCTAAATCCCATGCCACTTTCCTTGACGTTGACCTCCATCTGTCCAATGGCCAGCTTCACACGTCCGTCCACATCAAACCCACCAACAAGCAACTGTACCTCTATTATGACAGCTGCCACCCATTCCACATCAAACGGTCCCTTCCCTACAGCCTAGGTCTTTGTGGCAAATGAATCTGCTCCAGTCCGGAATCCCTGAACCATTACACCAACAACCTGAAAACAGCTTTCGCGTCCCGCAACTACCCTCCCGACCTGGTACAGAAGCAAATAACCAGAGCCACTTCCTCATCCCTCCAAACCCAGAACCTCCCACAGAAGAACCCCAAAAGTGTCCCACTTGTGACAGGATACTTTCCGGGACTGGATCAGAATCTGAATGTGGCCCTCCAGCAGGGATACGACTTCCTCAAATCCTGCCCTGAAATGAGATCCCTCCTTCATGAAATCCTCCCCACTTCACCAAGAGTGTCTTTCCGCTGTCCACCTAACCTTCGTAACCTCTTAGTTCATCCCTATGAAATCCCCAAACCACCTTCCCTACCCTCTGGCTCCTACCCTTGTAACCACCCCCGGTGTAAAACCTGTCCCATGCACACTCCCACCACCACCTACTCCAGTCCTGTAACCCGGAAGGTGTACACGATCAAAGGCAGAGCCACGTGTGAAAGCACCCACGTGATTTTCCAACTGACCTGCCTACACTGAGAAGCTTTCTATGTGGGAATGACCAGCAACAAACTGTCCATTCGCATGAATGGACACAGGCAGACAGTGGTTGTTGGTAATGAGGATCACCCAGTGGCTAAACATGCCTTGGTGCATGGCCAGCACATTTTGGCACAGTGTTACACCATCCGGGTTATCTGGATACTTCCCACTAACACCAACCTGTCAGAACTCTGGAGATGGGAACTTGCCCTTCAGTATATCCTCTCTTCTCGTTATCCGCCAGGCCTCAACCTCCGCTAATTTCAAGTTGCCGCCACTCATACCTCACCTGTCTTTCAACAACATCTTTGCCTCTTTACTTCTGCCTCGACTGACATCTCTGCCCAAACTTTTTACCTTTACAAATGTCTGCTTGTGTCTGTGTATGTGCGGATGGATATGTGTGTGTGTGCGCGAGTGTATACCCGCCTTTTTTTCCCCCTAAGGTAAGTCTTTACGCTCCCAGGATTGGAATGACTCCTTACCCTCTCCCTTAAAACCCACATCCTTTTGTCTTTCCCTATCCTTCCCTCTTTCCTGATGAAGCAGCCGTTGGTTGCGAAAGCTAGAATTTTGTGTGTATGTTTGTGTTTGTTTGTGCGTCTATCGACCTGCCAGCACTTTTGTTTGGTAAGTCTCATTTTCCACGTGGGAAAAATATATCTAAAAACAAAGATGATGTGACTTACCAAATGAAAGCGCTGGCAGGTTGATAGATATACAAACATACACACAAAATTCAAGCTTTTGCAACCAATGGTTGCTTCATCAAGAAAGAGGGAAGGAGAGGGAAAGATGAAAAGATGTGGGTTTTAAGGGAGAGGGTAAGGAGTCATTCCAATCCCGGGAGCAGAAAGACTTACCATACCTGTCCTTTTTTCCCCCTAAGGTAATTCTTTCTGCTCCCGGGATTGGAATGACTCCTTACCCTCTCCCTTAAAACCCACATCTTTTCATCTTTCCCTCTCCTTCCCTCTTTCCTGATGAAGCAACCATTGGTTGTGAAAGCTTGAATTGTGTGTGTATGTTTGTGTTTGTTTGTGTGTCTATCGACCTGCCAGTGCTTTTGTTTGGTAAGTCACATCATTCTGAAGCCCCCTTCCCACTGGATAAATTTTCATGAATGTCAATGACTACAAGTAATACTACCATTCACATTACTACAGTAAATACATGATAAAATTATACACACAACTTACCTCTAAGTTTTCTTCAGTCCTTGAGTAACACACACTGCTCATGCTCCATATTCGTTCTATCCTGCATGAGCAACCATAAAGCTCTTGAATAGGTGTGGAAGCCTTCTGAAGGTTCATTGCTTCAGGTGACAGGCAAGCACAATTTTGACCTTTCTTTTTTGTGATTTCTTCAGACACAAAAATACAGTCAACATCATTTATTTCACAGTCACTGTCCACACAAAAAACTTCTTGACAGTCATTATTTTCTGTTTCACTCTCCCCAACATGTGGGCATTTCTGTAGTCTTTCACTCAGTGACATGTCCCATTTACGTTTTCTGGGGACATGTGATGCCATTTTCATTTCAAGATCAAATCACAACCTAGGAAAGATATTCCCAAATCAGTGACCTGCCATACTTTTTTTTTCTGAAACATGAAATTATTCCTTCTAAATAAATATACATAATACAGAACAGAATGGTAATGCAAGACAAACAGGGATGTGGACTGCAGCATTGTTCTATAATGAGAAGAGGTGTTAAGAAACCGCAAATTGGGATGTGTTGGTTGACATTTCTAAGCAGTTGGAAATCACACTGACTACTGTCAAACAATTGGCAGCTGCTCTGAATCGGTGTATTAGAAGAGTTCCCGACATTCATCTACCTGTGATACTAGAGGTACCTCAAGTAGGATCCAATGGATCCTGTCTCCTCTGCAGAGGACCTGTCATTATCTGTCCACTTGACAGTGAGTGGTGCGTCACTGGTAGATCTAGATGTCCTGTACAAGGTGGGTGAGCAACAGGGAGGACTGTGTGTTGTACCAATTTCTCTAGCCAACAAGTTTCAGGTGTTTTTCACTGAAACAAACTGAGCCAGTGGGACTCACTTCACCTGCTTCGGGGAAACCTGATTTGTCTGGTGTCAGGAGGCAGTAAACACAAAGGGGTAGGGAGCTATTGATCGTTGGTGGTTCCAATGTACGGTAATTGATGGTATCCCTTAGGGAAATGGCAGAAAGGGACAGGAAAGGACACCAGGTACACTCACTCAGTGTATGCTTTATTCAGCATGTTGAAGAGGCATTTCCAGCTGTCATTGAGGGAAAAGGATGCAACCAACTACAGATTGTGTTGAATGTTGGAACAAGTGATGCCTGTCATCTGGGCTCCGAGGCCATTCTCGAGCCATTCCAGCAACTGGCAGAGAAGGTTGTGAAGCTCACCCTTTTGCACAGAGTTTCAACAAAGCTACAATTTGCAGCATTGTCCCCAGAACTGATCATGGCCCTTTGGTTCTGAGTCAAGTGGAAGGACTGAAACAGAGACTTTCAAAGTTCTATTACAGCCAGAGACTTTGAAGGTTCTGTGACAAGCTACGCTGTGACTTCCTGGACTTGTGCCATAGGGTCAGGTGTGCACTACATATCAGGTAGCTGACTGTGTGTGGGGTGCACACAAGGTTTTTTTAGATTAGGTGACTCTCCATCCAAGTCAGATGACAATAGCTTTAGGAAACCCAGAATTATCAGTGTAAAATTGAAAGAAATGCCTCCCATAGATTAGAGTATAAAAGTCCTAATAGTAAACTGCCAAAGCATTTGCAATAAAGTGCCAGAGTTCGAAGTGCTCATGAAAAGCAGTGATGCTCACATAATACTAGATACAAAAAGCTGGTTGAAACCTGGAATTGATAGCAGTGAGATTTTGGGGGAAAATTTAAATGTATTTTGGAAGGATAGGCAGATAGGAAATAGAGGTGGTGTGTTTGTCACAATAGACAAGAAACTCAGATCCACTGAGGTAGAAATTGAAGCTGCATGTGAGACTGATTGGGCAAAACTCAGTATCAGGGGTGGGCATAAAATGATAACTCGATTTTTCTGTTGCCCACAGATTCGTCTCCTGAAATAACTGAAAACTTCAAAGAAAGTTTCAGTTCACTTGTACTAAAGTTCCCCAATTACAGTGTAATCATCAGCAGAGACTTTACTCATTCAATAATTAACCGAGAAAATTACAGATTTGTTAGTCATGGGCATGATAAAACATCCTGTGAAACTTTACTAAATGCATTCTCTGAAAACTACCTAGAACATATAGTTAGGGATCCCTCTCATGATGGAATATATTGGATCTAACTGCAACAAACAGACTTGACCTCTTTGAGGATGTCCATATCAAAATTGGTATCAATGACCATGATGTGGTTGTGGCAACCATGATTACCAAAGTACAAAGGACAACTAAAACAAGCACAAAGACATATATGTTCAGTACACCAGATAAAAAATCAGTAGTGTCATATCCAAATGAGAAACTTGAAACGTTCAGCACAGAGTAGGAGCATGTAGAGGAACTCTGGCTCAAGTTCCAAATAATAGTTGACCATGCACTGGATAGATACATACCCAGTAGAACAGTTTATAATGGGAGGGAACCTCAGTGGTATAAAGTCTCTGTAAAGAAACTTCTAATGAAACAGAGACTGCTGCATAATGCACGTAAAACAATGCATAGGGCTATTGATAGAGAGATACTGAATGAAATGCATTTAGTTGTCAAGAGAGCAATGCATTATGCTTTCAGTGACTGCCATAGCAGAATACTGTCATATGATATTTCACAAATCCCAAATAAATTTTGGTCAATAATAAAGGTGTTAATGGCACCAAAGTTAGTGTCCAGTCCATAGCGAATGAGACAGGAACTGAAATTGAGGGTAGCAAGCAAAGCAAAAGCTGAAATGCTTAATTCCATTTTCAAATACACCTTTACAAAGGAAAGCCCAGGAAAATTGCCCCAGTTTAATCCTCATACAACTGAAAAGATAAATGAAACACGTATTAGATCAGTGGTGTTGAAAAACAGCTGAAATACGTAAAACTGAGCAAAGGTCAAGGGCCTGATGGACTCTATACCGAGTTTGCAGCTGAGTTACCCATCTATTAACTATAATCTATCTTAGATCCATCAGACAAAGGGAAAAAAGATGCCATACCCAATTCTTGGAAAAAGGCAAAGGCCGCACCTGCCTACAAGAAGGGTAGTACAACTGATGCACAAACCTACTGTCCAATATCCTTGACATCAACTTGTTTTAGAGTCTTAGAACATATTCTGAGCTCAAACATAATGAGGTACCTTGAACAGAACAACCTCCTCAATGCCAGCCAGCATGGATTTCATAAACATCAACCATGTGAAACCCAACTTGCATTTTTCTCACAAGACATACTCAAAGTTTTGGATCAAAGCAATCAGATAGATGTAGTATATCTTGATCTCATAAAAGCATTTGACTCAGTACTGCATCTATGTTTATTGTCAAAAGTATGATCATATGGAGAATCAAGTGAAATTTGTGAATGGACTGAGGATTTTCTGGTAGGGAGGGCACATTATATAATCGTGGATGGAGAGTCATCATCAGATGTAGAAGTAACTTTGTGTGTGCACCCCAGGGATGTGTGTTGGAACCCTTGCTGTTCATATTGTATATTAATGACCTTGCAGACAATATTAATGGTAAAATCAAGCTTTTTGTAGATGATGCAGTTATCTATAGTAAAGTACTATCTGAAAGAAACTGCATAAATATTCAATCAGATCTTGATAAGAATTCGATATGGTGCATAGATTGGCAACTTGCTCTAAATGCTCAGAAACGTAAAATTTTGAACTTTACAAAATGAAAAAAAAAAAAAAAATGTAATGTCCCATGACTATAATATCAGTGACTCACTGTTGTAATTGGCCAACTCATACAAATACACTACTGGTCATTAAAATTGCTACACCAAGAAGAAATGCAGATGATAAACAGGTATTTATTGGACAAATATATTATACTAGAACTGACATGTGATTACATTTTCACGCAATTTGGGTGCATAGATCCTGAGAAATCAGTACCCAGAACAACCACCTCTGACCACAATAATGGGCTTGATATGCCTGAGCATTGAGTCAAACAAAGCTTGGATGGCGTGTATAGGTACAGATGCCCATGCAGCTTCAACACGATACCACAGTTCATCAAGAGTAGTGACGCGTATTGTGGCGAGCCAGTTGCTCGGCCACCACTGACCAGACGTTTTCAATTGGTGAGAGATCTGGAGAATGTGCTGGCCAGGGCGGCAGTCCCACATTTTCTGTATCCAGAAGGCCCGTACAGGACCTGCAACATGTGGTCGTGCATTATCCTGCTGAAATGTAGGGTTTTGCAAGGATCGAATGAAGGGCACAGCCACGGGTCACAACACATCTGAAATGTAACATCCACTGTTCAAAGTGCCATCAATGCAAACAAGAGGTGACTGAGACGTGTAACCAATGGCACCCCATACCATCATGCCAGGTGATACGCCAGTATGGAGATGACGAATACATGCTTCCAATGTGCGTTCACCGCGATGTCACCAAACACGGATGTGTCCTTCATGATGCTGTAAACAGAACCTGGATTCATCCGAAAAAAATGATGTTTTACCATTTGTGCACCCAGTTTCGTCATTGAGTACACCATCGCAGGTGCTCCTGTCTGGGATGCAGCATCAAGGGTAACCGCAGCCACGGTCTCAGAGCTGGTAGTCCATGCTGCTGCAAACATCATCAAACTGTTCGTGCAGATGGTTGTTGTCTTGCAAACGTCCCCATCTGTTGACTCAGGGATCGAGATGTGGCTGCACAGCCATGCGGATAAGATGCCTGTTATCTCGACTGCTAGTGATACGAGGCCATTGGGATCCAGCACGGTGTCCCGTATTACCCTCCTGAACCCACCAATTCCATATTCTGCTAACAGTCATTGGATCTCGACCAACATGAGCAGCAATGTCGCGATATGATAAACTGCAATCGCGATAGGCTACAATCTGACATTTATCAAAGTTGGAAACGTGATGGTACACATTTCTCCTCCTTACAAGAGGCATCACAACAATGTTTCACCAGGCAACACTGTTTGTGTATGAGAAATCGGTTGGAAACTTTCCTCATGTCAGCACATTGTAGGTGTTGCCACCGGCACCAACCTTATGTGAATGCTCTTAAAAGCTAATCATTTGCATATCACAGCATCTTCTTCCTGTAGATTAAATTTCACGTCTGTAGGACACCATCTTTGTGGTGTAGCAATTTTAATGGTCAGTAGTGTACCTGGACGTAGCACTTTGTAGGGATATGAAACAGAATGCTCACATAGGTTCAGTCTTGGGTAAGGCAGGTGGTATACTTCAGTTTCTTGGTAAAATACTGGGGAAGTGCAATCAGTCTACAAAGCAGATTGCTTACAAATCATTCACACAACTTGTTCTATAATATTAATCAAGTGTATGAGACCCATACCAGATAGGTCTAACAGGAGATATTGAACATACACAGAGAAGAGCAGCACGAATTGTCACAGGTTTGTTTAACCTATGGGAGAGTGTCACAGAGATATTGAAGGAATTGAACTGGCAGACTCTTGGAGACAGAGAAAAACTATTCCAAGAAAGTCTATGAACAAAGTTTCAAGAACCCACTTAAAATTATTATTCTAGGAATATACTACAGCCCTCCATGTATCACTCACAAAGGAATCATGAGGATAAGATTAGAATAACTGCTGCATGCACAGAGACATTCAAATATTCATTCTTGCCACACTCCGTGTGTGAATGGGGCAGGTCTTACCCTAATAACTGGTACAATGGGACATACCCTCTGCTATGCACCTCACAGTGGTTTGCATACTATAGATGAAGACATAGAACCACCATGTAAGATTAATACTGATGAGGATGTAATTAAAACCATGTGTGGGACAATATGAAGTCTACTTTTAAAGGTTTTACTAAAAAACAAGAATAGGAAAACATTATTTTTTATACAAATAATTAATCAAAATGTTCTCCATTAAAATTTATCCACTTCCGCATGGAAACATTTTTTCCACTTTAAAGTTGATACCTCACAAAGATGTTTTTTAAAAGATTCAGTAGCTTCTTTAGGCGATAAAAAATCACTATCCATTAATTTTTGTTTAATATTAAGATAACAAAAGGAAGTTAGGTAGCAAATCAGATGAATACAGCGAATGAGACATTAATTCTCAATGCTGTGTGACAGATGGCATCATCATGATGACGATGTCATGTCATTTTTGGTTGTTTTCACTGATTTCATCAATGCCTTGTGGCAAACAAATTTAATATCACAAATCACATAGTTGCAGTTCAGGTAGCTTCTATTGCGCATAAAATTTTGAATGTCAATGAAAAAATTGTAGAAAAATCACCAGGAAAAATGCCTTTAAGATATTTAGCTATGTCAGAGAATCTGAGATTAATCCCTACTATAGGCATAGGCATCCATAGGGAGGGTGGGGGTGTGAGGGGCGAGTGGGGACAAGTAGGAGCACTTGCCTCCTCTCCCAGAATCTGGAGTACATTTTTTTCTTTCTGTTCTAACCCAGGAACACACTAATTTATTGCACACACATGGAAGACAAGCTACAATACAAGTAGCCACACACGAGTGCTCTGGCCTATATAGCCATTAGCTCCAACAGGGAGTGCAGCCGGCAGGCTGGTCACGCCACTGCTGTTGTGCTAGCAGGCCAGGTGGCCTCTAGTAGCCGAATCAAGCACAAACTTACTGTGCAAACTCTGAAGTGGTATACAGACAGAACTGGTAGTTGCAGCATTCCTCTTCCTTTGTGAAGAAGTGAGAACTGTGTTCATGTCTATTTCTTCCATAGCCAACATGCACTGCTGCCAGGCATAAGATCAGAAGTAGCAGGAGTGCCCACCCCCTGTAGAAGGCCATACGTTAGGACAGGTGAAGCTGGTGCAGCTACCACTTGCATGTCCGAGTCCAACGACAGGGAAGGAAGTTGAAGCAAAGACAGTCGAAAAGCGGTGCCAGCTGCAATGGAGGCAGCAGCAGCAAACGTTCGTACTAGCCATTCTGCTTCCCCATTCAACTGAGGATGGAAAGGAGGAACTGTGACATGGTGACACCACTTTTTTTACAAAAATAGTGAAATTTCTGGGATATGAACTGGGTACCGTTGTCTGTAACCAGCCAAGAGAAATTCAGGAAAGATCTTGCAAAATCTACATGAATTCATTCCCAGGGGTGCTACGGATCTGGCTACAGTGACAAAGAAGTGTGGGGAGCCCCCTGATGGGTGGAACACAGTGAGCAGGCTGCAACAACTCACACTATTTCTCCATCAATGCCTAGCAAAAAAACATATCTGCATGCTAATGCATCCCAGTGGTCCACATGTAATAAATGCATAACCTCATGCTGCAGGGCAAAAGGGGAACAGTGTCCTCTGTAGCTAACAGCAGCACTCTGCCCCAAACAGCAAGACGATTTTGTAATGCAAAATAATTTCTCTAAGGACCAGAAGCACAGCTTGGAGATTTGTCCAGCCAGTCGTGTTGCACAAAATCAGCTATGTCAGCTGTCATTTTAGTGCTAGTAATAGAAAAACCACCAACAAAATTTTGAGCTTTCACGTCTAGATGAAAACAAAGTATAGTATGTCTTTATCAAATGCCAGATCCAGACCTATTGTCAAAAGTGATAATGCATCAGCATTTGCATTTGCATGAATCAAAACCACATTTCTTCATAGCAAGTGAATTACATTACCAGGAAGAGAGAGCATATGGATACAGACCAAGAAGTTATGAACTCATAAACTTGTACTGTAGGAGGACACACAAAGGTCGAGAGACAGGCATTTATAGCCGGAGTGATATAGAATGTGAAAAAGTCAAATAAATTGATGATCTGAGTAAAGAAATGGTACTTGACTTTGCAGCAATAAATTTAAAATTAGGGAACAACAATCTGGTTATAGCAGCTCTGTAAAGATCACCTAGAAGCAGTACTGAAGAATTTTTCAACTGTCTGGAGGACCTGCTGAAGAATATGTCAGTATATAAAAAAACATGCTGTTAGTTGGAGACAACATAGATTCTTTAAATAATGGCAATAATTATTGGCATTATGTTGACTTACTTCAGCATTATAACTATAACCACAAACTTAAAACCTACAAGAATTACTGCAGAAACATAGATAAGCAATTACCACATTCTCAAAAACATAACAAAGGAGAACATAAACATAACCACTGTAGAAAATGACATATCTGACCACACAACCTTGCTATAGAAATTGATGTAGCGAATTTAGATATAACAAAAAGTGATATGTCCATTTATGACAGAAAATTTAATTACTCTAAACTTGAGAGGATATTAGGCAATGAAATTTGGAACCAGTTTACAATGCAACAAATGTGAATGATAAATGGGAAAATTTCTATGAACTATTCAATAAAAATTTAACTGAAATATGTCCTTCAATAAAACAAGTAAACAAAACTATTAATCACAAAGCTGAGAATTTCCCTCCAGAAATTATTGAACTGAGATAGAACATGAAAGGCTGTTACATAATCTTTAGAGATACTAAATTACAATAGTATTTAACAGAATACAAACCGCTCAGAAAAGAAAATTGAGATTCCTAGTCTAGACGTAAAGCTCAACAGAATACAAACTGCTCAGAAAAGAAAATAGAGATTCCTTGTCTAGCCTTAAAGCTCAGAAATATGCCTATCAAATAAACAAAGCAACCAGTTTTAGTAAAGCAGCCTGGAAAATAATGTACAGGGAATGTGGGAAACAGCAATCTCATGAACATACCAGCATAACATTTAAAGAAAATAACAATACAACAGTTGAGCCAAAAAAGTGTATGAGAAATTCATACAGACATTTAACAGAATTGGCTCAACATGCAACACATGACTGGGCACCAAATTTAAATGTTACAAAAACCAGCCAACATTTTTTTCAATCGTGGCATTACTGAGAGGGGCCTCCTAGCAATCATTTCAAAACTGCAAGCTAAAATTTTTTACATGTCTGCTGTACGCAAACTAAGTAGATTGCAAATGTACATCATGAGATGAATAAAACACAATTCACAAAAAGTGTATAAGAGGAAGATAAAAACTGACAGGAAAACTTACAGGCCAATATCATTAGCTTCAGAGCTTGGGAAATTATTAGAGAAAGTAATGTTAAATCAATCTGAGGCATATTTCATCAGACATAATCTATTTAGCAATCTACAACATGGTTTTAGAAAAGCAATTTTTATACATTGTAGCAGAAAAAGCTGAGTAACACAGTCGCCATAGTGTAGCGGTTATGATGCTATATTCTAGAAGTATGATAGTATATTCTAGAAGTATCCACAAATGGCAAGAATCATTGTACTGGAATATTCTGTAGCTGTCTATATAGCATATGTCTTCTGGCTGGAGGCAGGTAGCTCCACGTTCTTGTATGTGCAAATGCTGACTAAACCTTCGTTAAGTGCAGTTAGTGTTCATCATTCATTTACATTTACTTCCACCGTCTCCTATATGACAATGAAATATTAAACAAGCTAGAGGAAGGAGACAAGGTAACAGGCACCTTCCTGGATATGAGTAAGCTTTTGATACTGTGAATCATACAATTCTATAGCATAAATTAGAAGCATATGGGATGAGAGGGGTAGCCTTACAACTACTTACCTCCTATTTGAAAGACAGGAAACACTGTGTCAAGCTAACTTATAAAGGAAATGAACAGTTGGTAAAAACCAAATCAACCCACAAGATACTTCAATGTGGAGTGCCCCAAGGAAGTATACTGGAGCATTTTCTGTTTCTTGTGTACATTGACAATTTAAGTGAACCCCAAAACTGCAGGGTTGTATGCTATGTTGATAACATATCTTTTGTCAGCTGGGGCCATGATATGCAAACTACTACAAACAGTAGTGAAATAAATTATAATTTTCTGTCACATTCTCTTACTGCAAATAAGCTACTCATAAATAAAGAGAAGACAGCAACAGCACAATTTATATTTAGCTATAGTCAGAACATAAACAGAGATCTATTTACACCTCCACTGGCCCTTAGCTACACAAACAAACACAAATTTTCAGGTATAATCATTGAGGAATGCCTGTCTTGGAAAGAACATACGCCATATTTGTAATAAAATCAGTCCAAATGTGTATCTACCGAAATGGGTCTCAGCCTTCCTGGACCATGATAGCTCAAGACAAATATACTTTGGGGTGCTACATCCACTTCTTCAATATGTAATTGAGAAATGGGGTGCGGCACCAGCTGTCTATACAAACAGGCTCTTTAGACTACAAAGAAGGCAGTAAGATTAGTAGCTAAGGTAAACAGGAGAGAGCCTTGTAGAGAAATCTTCAGAAAATATAAAATACTGACCATCTAACCTAGGTTCACCCTGCAGGCAACAATGTTTTTGAAAGAAATCCAGAGTATAATGTAACAAACACTAATGTACATAGGCACAATAAGTGGGGAAGGGAAAATTTACACAGAATTGCAAATTTAAAAAAGGCTGCAGACCATAGCCCACATACAATAGGAACCACCTTTTATAACAGACTTCCGTCTGATGTCAAGTCAGCTAGTTTAAACATTTGAAAGAATAAACTTAAGCATTTATTAATAGAGAAAAGCTGTTAATCAGTAAAAGATTTCAATCTGTAATGTCCTTTTGTAAAACAGCGTAATTTTGTTCTTGCAACACAAAAATGATAATTTCTCACCTTCACACTATATCAATTTATGTATTTGTATTTCAAATTGTAAAGCCTCTGTAAAACAGTGTATATAGCATAAGCTTCTTTTTGTAACAAAAAATTACAATTTCTGATCTTTGCTATTTATATCAATGTGTGCACTTACGTACATTAACCAAACCTTTCTATTTGAACTAAAACCTATGAGAATGTCTGAAAATTAATTGTTACATGGACAGCCGCAAACAAACAAATAAATAAATAAAAAATAAATTTAAGCATTTAAAGGCACATGCAACAGGGCATTCAGATCTGTCTGCATACTTATGAGCAAGGATGGTTCCACGGCCAAACTGGGATGTGTACATGTGTGCATTGCTAGCATAAGGTGCTGACCCAGCAGAAAAGTGACCAAACAAGTGGCTGACTGCAGCTTAGATTTCAACAACTTCAATGCTCAGTAACAAGCCATGAACCAGTGGAAAGGAACTTCTTCTTCTTCTTCTTCTTCTTCTTCTTCTTCTTCTTCTTCTTCTTCATGATCAGGCCCATTGAACGGCATGCTGCTACAAATTTCCTCCTCCATTGTATTCTGTCCATTGCTGCCATCTGTCCACATCTGTTGATGCTTGGTTTAAATTTTCATGGAGGCCATCCCTCCAACACTTCTTGGGTCTCCCTGGGGGTCTCTTTCCTGTAGATGCAAAATCCAAGAGCTTCCGAGGCTGGCACTGTTGTGACGCAGACTGTTGTAAATGCAAACAAAGGTTACCTATATGATGCTGAGACATCTGCTGGACTGTTGTATTACAGTAGCATCTATGTTCCACTGAAAACTGACTGAAGGCTGGGAGGAACTGATTTCTGAAACTCCAGCTCAGGCTTCTATCTGACTACCTATAGCCTGTGAAATTTCAAATGACTGAGCCATGTATAATACTTCTGTAATCAAAGAACTTTCACACTGTGGAGCTCAATCTTGAACTTCCCTATCAGCAGCAAAACATATGATTGCATTACAAACCATCTGATCTGCTTGGGATTCCTTATGCACATTTGTCACAAAATTATGATGGCTCAGTCCATGTAGTTCTGCTGCTCATGCTCTGTAAGACTGTTCTAGCCACTTTTGGTAGAAAAAAACTTCACACAAGCAGTAATAATGTCAGTATGTTTACAGTGATAGGTAGAAATCAACTCGCACATCTGATCCAAAGAAAGACTTACAGGTGCTTGTAAGGGGTTGAGCTGACACAACTGACAGAGTTAAGGTGAAACCCATAAAAGAAAGAGCCTTGCACAAGTTTACATCTGTTAACCCAAATGCCTGGAAATGTTGCTGCTGGATATTTTTGTAAGCATCCCAGTCTTCTGCTGCCTCGTTGTATGTAGGGAACAGCAGTGGATATGCTGTTGGTGGGGCAGAAAGTTATGCCAGTGTAGTTGTTAAACTGGAAATAGCAAATGTATGCACCTGCTTTTAGTCAAGTTGAGCACTGCCTCCATGGAAACTAAACTCAAAGGACCAAAATATGAAGTGGAACATGTGGAGTCAAATACTGTACTCATAATAAAAGAAGTGTTCTAACCTAAGAACACTAATTTATTGCTCCAATAGTATACACACATAGAAAACAAGCTATAGCACAATTAGTAATACACATGGCTGGTGGAGCCTGTGCTCCAATCCATGCAGCCATTAGTTCCAACAGGGGCCACAGCTGGCATGCTGCACACGCATCTACTGTCATTTTAACAGGCCGGGTGACCTCTGGTGACTGAATAAAGCACAAACATCATGTACGAACTATAAAGTGGTCCACATACAAAACTGGTAGTTGCAGCACTTTGTGAGGCTGAATAGCTTTTATCACCCAGTTAGAACTTCATAGTTTAATTGAGCATCAAGATTATTGACAGGAACATATCTTGTTGATAACTGTGTGATAAATGGGTTCTTAATGGTAGACAGTCAAACCTAAGCAATTGCTGTTGCATGAACTATCAGCAATTTTATTGATACAGAGTTCCATCTTATGAAGACCATAAGTACTTATGTCATAAAGGAGTCCCACCATGTATACCATTATGACTGCTCCTGGTAAACTGATCAATTCAAATTGTTTGTTCTGTCACTGACAGTTATTTTCACAATAGTATTACTTGAAAACAGTCTTGGTTGAAATTTTAGTTTTTTTATTTATCAACTACACGTTTCACCTTCTTTAGGCATCTTCAGGCTGATCTACACAGAGAACAGAGAACAAATACATCTACTAAGGATCGTGATCGTGTTGTGCAGACTTGGATAACCTAAAAGCATGTAAAAACAGATCAAATACTGAAACAGCAAATACCTTAATTTGGTATTTCTTAGGACGATCCTTTAGACAGTGTAGCTAAAGAGCATCATAGAGTACATCAGGCCAACATCGCCTTTGTTAACCTCAGTAAATAGTAGAAATATAAGATAGTAAAAATGGATAAGAGAATTGACCAATGATCGAACACTCAGAATGCAATCATATTGCCTTATGATAAGGCCTTACCTTTCGAGATGGACGTGAGTGAGTCCAAGACCTGCATAAGGTGTCCACATTCACAGGAGCAAATAATAGAATAAGATGGGGCTTAGGTAGTTAGCATAACGCACCACAGTGTTGTGTGCTAGTACTGACGACTAATACAGAATCACTTCATCAGATAGCGTTGCCATGCAGCTGCTGGTAAGAGAGAGAGAGATCGAAAACTGGATATACGTTGCCACTAAAAATTTTATAAATATAATGCACATAAAACATTAATAAGATAGAATTACTACAAGCAACACCGGTGCATTAATTTATCCAAAAATTATGACAGAGTAAAAATACAAAAGAAGGCGGTAAATTTAAAATATAATACCAGGGTGTATAAAACAATACACAGATGCGGTGCCTAAAAAGGCATTACGTATCACATATCATTAGAATGAGAACATTACTAACACAGAACCATAACTTCAGATGACAAGGCCCAACTTTAACAAGCAATACTGCGTCATACAGAGCAAGAACTTCTAACTACCTAGAAAAATCTTTTTATAAACATACCAAAGTAAAATTATTACACTTGAAAGATACACACCAGTTTGGGAGGAAGACATAATGCGGGTGAACTTTTTTTCCATTTCTATTTTATACTTACATTAAAATGTGTAAGATATGTCTACATTTGAAGCGACAAACTCGCAATATCATTTTCTAGTCAAAAAACTCTAAGGGCTTGGCTTAAAACATGACATAGGGCCAGAGAGGAAAACGGCTCATATTTAGGCAGAATGTGATAGTCCCAGGATTACATTAATAACACTGATTTCATAACTTTTAAAAAGGCCTTTTTGTAAAGGCATTATACTTATAAAGTTTTTAGTGACAATGTATATCCGGTTTATGATCTCTCATTCTTACCAGCAGCTGCGTGGCAGTGCCATCTGATGAGGTGATTCTGTATCAGGCATCAGTACTAGCACACAACACTGTGGTGCATTATGCTAACTACTTATGCCCCATCTTATTCAATTATTTGCTCCTGTGAATGTGGACACCTTATGCAGGTCTTGGAGTCACTCACATCCATCTAGAAAGGAAAGGTCTTATCATAAGGCAATATGATTGCATTCTGAGTGTTCGATCATTAGTAAATTCTCTTATCCATTTTTACTATCTTATATTTCTACTATTTACTGAAGTTAACAAAGGCGATGTTGGCCTGATGTACTCTACGGTGCCCTTTAGCTACACTGTCTAAAGGATCGCCCTAAGAAATACCAAATTAAGGTATTTGCTCTTTCAGTATTTGATCTGTTTTACATGCTTTTAGGTTATCCAAGTCTGCACAACATGATCGCGATCCTTAGTAGATGTATTTGTTCTGTGTGTAGATCAGCCTGAAGATGCCTAAATAAGGTGAAACGTGTAGTTGATAAAAAAAAAAAAAAAAAAAAAAAAAAAAAAAAAAAAAAAAAAAAAACTAAAATAGCAACCAAGACTGTTTTCAACTAATACTATTAAACACTGGTTTGCTGATTCATGCCACAGATGGACTGGAAGAATTTCTATTTCCATAATGCATTTTCCCCTATGCTGGACATATTTCTCATTTGCAGCCTTCAGCATGATGGCCTTTGAAATCAATGTTTCAGAAATTGTTCCAGAAGCAACTAGTACCTGGGCAAGTCAGTTATCGATGATGACTTTGATGCTATTCTTAGTGTCTTGGCAACTGTCTTCTAAGGAGGTTTTCATACGTGGTAAACTCAACTTGATAGATGGTCACCTCATTCATTTTTCCTGGTTTTGAAGACTTGGTGAGCAACTGGAACCTCTGTGTGGTGAGTGATAAGACCGTAGTTCATTGGAGAATGATCTCCATCAATTGTGGCAATGGCTTCCTTTCTGGATGTCAGTATTATCTACAGTTGTTTAGTGTGTATAAAATTGCATCGCTCTTTGTCATCTTGCAGCACCATTGTTGAACATACTTATTTCTTCTTTACAGTACTGCATGACATCCTCAGGGCACTGACAATTGAAGCATATTAACTCATTGTCATTCTTAGATTTCTGCTCAGTAATTGAATTAGCAAAGGAGGGATTCATATTTCTGTGGTAACAGAGAGCATATGTTCCTTGGAATGACAAGGCAACATATTACCAAAGTTTAAAACATACAGTCCCAACACTGCTGCATGTTTTAGTTACTTTCTGCAAGAGTCATGCATCATGTGCTCAGAAGCACTTTGGTAACTGCTGTTGAACTTCATTTCATTTGTGTATAGTTTGTAACATCATAAATCTCTCTCTTAATGTCCACTGCATTTTAAGGCTTCTTATTCTTGGTCTATCCTCTAAATAGCATTTATCTGGTAGCACCTTAGTTCTCCCAAAGGATACATCTGTTTGACTAGGGATGTTTTCAATCTGCAAGAGAGAACCCATTACATTCACATTAGTGGATAAAAAAATGTGCGTGTTGAATCAGGTAGAGTTCTGCATTTCTGAACAAGCTTGCAACAGCTGGACAGCACAAACATCCCAGTAGCTAAATGTAAATGTATGCTTCCACAGCTGTTGTCACTGCCAAATGTTATATCTCAACAATTACCAATCCCATCAGTGCTCACCATTCCTCAAGAATGAACTTTATTTTCCAGTTTTCTGCCATCTTTTCTGCTGTATTTAGTGAAGCTCCAACTAATAAACAATATTAATCATCATCTCTCATAATTTCTAATGTTCAACATTTCAATGCTCTGCCAATTCTTGTATAACACAACCTCTTGGCTGCAGCTAAGAATCATGTGTAATGCAACTACATGGAATTACAGCTAAAAATTTTACATTTTGATATTTTTGCACCTCATCTGGTTATGGCAGATGGGCAGCCTTTTAATCATTTTAAATAACTTTTTTCCACACTAATTGTTACTGAATGGGGTAAATTTCTTTTCACTGTGTTTTCATTTGTATTACTGAACAGTTTCAGCTATGAAGACATTTTACAATGTAAATGTGGATAAGCAGTCAAAATCACAATGCTATACTTCAAGTCAAAGAATTAAAAGATGTATACAAATGACATTGAAGTCATAAGAAGTCAACCGCACTACCAGTCATCAGAGGCAAAACATAACACACATGTCAAATATGCTATCTTCCCAGTGCAAAATTAATGAGTCATATGTTGTATGGAACTTCTGTCAGAGATAGCTTACCATAAAAGGATGCATCTAACTAGCCACCAACTCGCTTGGCCTCTAAGTGACCCTGAGACTGTTAAGCTTTTCCTTTTATGTTCTTTCTTCTAAGAAGTTTTTTGTTTTTATCATTGTGATGCAAGTGTTAAAAGTCACACTTTCCACAATCTGAAGTGCACAAAAGACCACCATTCCACGGTTAGGCCGGATGGAGGCCTATGCAGTATGCAAAGATTTCCCATAAATTTTTGTTTTCCAGCAATATGACATATTTCTTTGTACACAAAAAGAATCATCCTTTCTGTGCTTTTTTGAGCCTACATAACAAAATCAAGAAATCATGAGCATTTCTGTCCTTACGTGGAAGATCAGAAAGTAAAATGTTTTGCATCACACTCAGCTTGATAGAAAATTCCTAAAATTCCATGTAGGACATATTTCTCCACATGAGAAACAAGTCAATGTGTAACATAGTCAGTGCTTATTTGCTCAACATTAACATCTTTATATAATGGTTATGATCAAGGAACATAACTCCAGAAAAAAAAAAATCAGAAAAGAAGAACACTCAATTTTTATAAGCCTCTGAAGATATAATCCTATTGAACAAAGAAAGTTATACAGTGCTTTCTTCAAATTTCCCACTAGCTGTTTCCTTTTCCAACATCTTTGACAACTACATGTTCACCCATAAATGATGGAGTTACAGCAACATCAATATTAATGAAACAGAACAATGATGTGATCATTGAAACTAACCACTCCACATGGGATTGTGAGATAGCAATGTTCCATGTCCGGGAGTGACATCAATGACTTTGCTCAAATTCAAGGATGACATGTCCAGCATCCATATACACAACTGAAACAAACTTTAATTTCATACACTGCAGATGTTCTCCAAACTGGGCATGTTCATTTCAGTGCACTCTGGATTATGTGTCATCATCCCTACTGGTGCATTCAAGGTCTTGGAAGTACTACCTTCACTCTGCTCAACTGCCTGGATTGTTATCTGCCAACAAATTAAAAATATGCCTGTACTCTAAATAGCTAATTTTTACTTATATGCAGTATCAAGTAGTCTGACAAGCAGTGTTACTGTACGAGTATGTAATATATTTCCACAGTTTAACAACTGTTGAAATAACAGTTATTTTTATTTATTTATTTATTTATTCCATGTGATCTGATGGTACACAGAGTGTTGCAGATGTCGGAAAATGTCATTTAACATTGTTAACATGTATTAATGTAAGCCTATAGTATTCTAATGTATTATATTGCACAATGTTTTCAATTTAGCACAAACAGCAAGATTACTGATCTAAGTATTCATTTACAGAGTAAAAACAGTGACACAACAAATATGATTTCACGGCTTTGCTAAATTTTATGTTGTCTTCGATGGACTTAATACTAGTGGTAAGATTTTTGAACAGTTGGAGGCCCATGTGGAAAACTCCCTTTTTTCACAGTTGAGTGTTTGTATGCATAACATGCAGGTTTGCGTTTTTCCTGGTGTTGTGTTCATGTATTTCATTATTTTTTACGACTCTGGGGTCAGTTGGCACTACATGTTTTCTGAAGAATTTTAGAGTCTCAAGAATGTAGAGGCACGGCAGTGTAAGGATTTCTAACTTTCTGAAGATGGGTTTGCAGGAGTCTCTGGGTTTGCTCCCATTAATAATCCTCAATGCTCTCTTCTGGATTCTGAATGTGCTCAGAGCAGTTGGAGCATTTCCCCAGAATATTACATATATACATTGTGGTACAGAGCACATTAGCTGATAATCAGTGACAAAGTTTGGGATTACATTTACGGAATGATTATATATACAACATCCACCATTTGCCATTTCCTTACAGCTGCATAACAATTTGATGCACTTGTATCTGAATAAACAAAAGTTCTAGCACTACAATATTTACAAGAAAAAAGGCAATAAATAATAATCAGCATTCTAAGCCACAAAAACTATGATCAGAAGAATTTCTTTTCTATTAACAAAGGCCTTCACTTGATAAAATTAAACACACAATTACACATCACTAAAAACTACTGTTCATACACTCCAGGAGAAAATTCAGAATGGTGGCTCTTGGAATTACCAGAATTGACAAAAGTAGTAAGACGATGTAGGACTTTGGACTGATATTCACTTGTTTTGTGTCACTACCAACCTTAGCATACAACACAATGTACACAGGCACTGTTGTCACCACATTGTGTTGATCTCATTGTGCTGTTTTTTGTTTCATATGTTGTTAGCTCCATCTCTCATGTTTGTTTTTGTGCACAAAACCAAATGACATTTCTAACTCTATGCTTTCTGTTAAAGCAATTGGGTTAGGTCAGGGCCGACCAGGAATTCTGCATGCGTGCGGTGCTCATGCACATGTGCAACTTACGGGTCGCAGCACGCACGCCGCAGCCATCAGTGTTCAGGTAGTGCACGTTTCTACGCACAGATGTCGCTTTATCCAGCTGCTGGGATACTCTGTACCGGCGCATTCTAGTGCTCTTTCCACAGCTTGCAAGCCAACCATGGGAAGGCATTTCGCGTATTAAACATATAAAATACTGTCACAGTCTACTCATTGAGACGTCTACTTTTATGTTAACAGTTTAACCCAGTAAGACAAGTAATACAGTTAACAACCATGTGTTTTTAATAAGGCAGCTTGTCTGACAGCACGTAAAAACCCGTAATGTTTTTGAGCTAGTATTTAAGAAAGAGAGCACTTAGTGACTTACAACGAAACTTATTCATGATTTCAACTAGCATTAAACTATTGCATGTTTTCCTATAACTAATTCTCGGTGCCCTATTACACCCACATAGTTTCTGTCTCACTGACCTCTGGACAGAATGGTAACCGCAGACCTCTCAATGATCACCTGTTATTTCAATACCATTATAGCTATATCTTACATCAGTTCCATCTGAAATCTGCATAATAACTGACAATTAGATGAATATTATGTTTTATCGACTTCAGCTGAGCATAGCCCTTCACACATTAAAAAGAAAAAAAAAAAGAACTTAAATGTAAGTATACATTGGAACAATCGGTTTAATGACCAATTTTCCTGATAATAATGTAACATGGAGCAGAATGAGGCAATAATGCACAGTTAGTAAACAATAATTTTTAATTATGAAAGGAATAAATCCAAACACATTTATCACTGGTCATGAGAAATGATATAGTTAGTATCGGGCACAAAAGCACGGCTCATTGACAAACGCAAGCAGTTGCGAAGATTTTCATCGCTTATGCTTGATCAAAACCTTGATGTATTCATTTTCATCACCAAGAAAAATCTTTCACAAACATGTGTTGACCTGAACATGGACATAACTCTCGTGGTTCTCGGTGCAGGTGTGAAAATTCTCGTTGTGAAAAATTTTCATAGAATTCTTTTGTACTTCGCACTGCAAAGAACTTGTCCTTCAATCTTGTATTGCACTGTAGGTCGATCAGTTCCATCTGTAGATCATTCGGAGCATCTTCAACTGGTGACAATAACGGTCGAGCAAAGAGGCAAATAACAGGAGACAAACTCTTAACTTAATTTTTACAATTATTGACACATATTCTTGAAATCTAGCACTTTCATGGACCAGTCCAAAAGTCGGGAAATGTGCAGTGTTTTCTGTCAACAGCTGGCTCTCCCAATGCGCAAGCTTCCTTTTAAAGGCATTTACTTTTTCCAACATGTCAGAAATTAAATTATTTTCACCTTCCAAACTGACGTTTAGGCTGTTCATGTGAGACGTAATGTCCGCAAGAAATGCAAGGTCTGATGTCCAACAAGGGTCTTCCAACATAGGTTCACTTTTTCCCTTCTCATGTAAGAATGTTACTATGACCAAACGTAAATCCAAAAATATTTTCAGCATTTAACCTCGATTGAGCCATCGTACTTCGGTATAGTAAGGTATGTCGCCGTACTGCACTCCTAATTCCTCCAAGAACCGCCGAAACTAGCGATGCGTAAGCCCATGTGTCTTCAGATAGTGTATAGTAAGCACAACAATGTGCATGACATTTTCTAACGTTACTGATTTTGCACAAAGCGCCTCTCGATGCAGAATGCAGTGAATTCCATACAACGTCTCGTCTGTGCCTAGCTCTTTGCTCATCCATGCTATGAGTCCTCTCTGATGGCCTTGCATTGATAGTGCTCCATCTGTGGTCACTGAGACTAACCGATTCCAGTCCATACCGACACCATCAATCGCTTGCTCGACAGCTTGGAGTAAGTCCTCACCTGTAGTAGCCCTTTCAAAGGTACTAAGTCCAAAACATCCTCTGTTACACAAAGTGCGTTATCGACACCTCGTATGTATATCACAACCTGGGCTGTATCTGTAAGATCTGTTGCATCATCGAGCGCAACAGAGAAAGCAACAAAGTCTTTAGCCATATTTATTAGCTGCCTGTGCACATCGCCGGCCATAGCATTGATACGTCTTGTCACTGTTTGTTCGGATAGACTGATTTCTTGAAACCTGTTAACGTTCGTGGGACACACAACTTCTGCAGCATCAATCAGACACCCTTTCACAAACTCCCCTTTGGAAAAGGGTTCCCCAGATTGTGCAGTTCTTAATGTGATTTTAAAACTTGCCCACAGTGAAGATTTAGTGTGGTTGACATTCTGGAAAACTGACAACAATACATTGTACAGCATACAGTAAAATAGAATAAATGTAACACAAGAAACTAAGAGTTCAAGAAGTATCAGTTTCTTTGACGTACAGTAAAATTGAGTTGATATCTTTCATCCATTTTCTAAAGGACATTTACTTTTGCTTGCCGTTCTCCACTGTTGAGTGCACTACACTCGTCTCTGTGATATGTATTGTAGTGTCTTTCAATTGAAAACTTACGCTGGCCGCCTATTATTCAGTGGCACAGCAAACACTGTGAGTTTTTGCCAACGGCTACAAAAAAGAATTGCAGTTCCCAGTGATTTTTAAATGATTGAGGACATAGATCTCCCGTCCTTTGCTTTTTCACAGTACCTGCCATTTCTCAGTGCTTCTCTGTTAAAGTTACGGTCACCAGGGGTAAACGAGACTGGGTATGTTGTGCTCTTGCTTGTACTGCATAAACAGGGAAGTGGAGCTGCTGCCGTTCATTTAGGACACATGTCTAATAACAGATGTCGCTGTCGCTCGCTGTCGCACACGTATGCACATGTGCAGCACTTCCGCATGTCTGCACACTGTGCAGCGTTTGGCCGGCCCTGGGTTAGGTTGACAGTGAGGGAAGCGGGGTATTGCCATTAAATACCTAAAAGACATTATTTCAAGAAGAATGTAAGGTAACTACATTCTTCTTGAAATAATGTATCGTTACCATGTACTTTTCTACAGATATAATGCATATACATGTTTTCAGGTTGTACATTTGACAGCCTTATGTGTCCAGTAATGAGTATTTTTGTGGACTTTCTCTTTTTACATCTACTGTTGCTATTTATCTATTTTGAAAAATACAAGGCGCACAGGTAAAAATGTATTTACTACAATTTGGCCTCTGTACGAGGATTCTGTTGTTTTGTAATAAATTAATGTAACCTATGGGGGAAAGAGAGGGGGGGGGAGTAGAAGCCCACACTTTTATCTGATACGTCTTGGAATTATTTTTACCTGAATTTTTCAGATGTGTCTACTTGGTTCCATCATTTTTCTTTGCATAATGTGGTTTGAGTTGTGCATTTTGCTTAATGTAAGATATATGTATGTGGTTTTGAGAAGGATGTTGTCTCATTTTTCTGTGCAACATTATTGCAATGGACTTGTGTACTCATAGACCTATATCTTTATTGGTTCCTATTACCACTTCCTACCCATCTTGGTGTATTCAAAGGCAGACCCATAGTTGCAGATTCCTTTTCTATAAAATGTCATCTGATCCCACAGATCTATCGCAGATAATTTAAACTTAAAATATGTTAGAATTTTGTATTTTTAAGAATCATTCATCAGTACAATATACCAATAATCTGGTCTCCGTGTATCTGTATGTAACCTGAAGTCACTGATGATCTAGGTTTTGTTAAATCTGGCAGACCAGAAATAAATAGGTTCTTTCTCTATCAATATGTCATGATATTTGTACTTTCACGTGTGATTTTAATGTATTGCAAAGAATATATGTACCCTTAAATGACCTTTGGTCACCGATTACCTAGTACACAATACTTCAACTATGTCTGGCATACCAACCGGAAATGGAATGTACTTACACATAGCTATTCATAAGTTTACAACATTTGGAAGTAAGTGCATCTTTGACAGTACCATAACAGCTGTTTTAGTTGTCAGGCTATTACACTTAAGAGTACATTATGATGGAGTACAACTGCTGGTTTCATGTAAGTGACGAAAAAGAATGTGATGAGCACAACATGTAACACGTGACATAGCAGGTTGTATTAATGTGAGATATGGAGTGCTTTATTTATATATGACAAATTGTGTAGACATGATGCTCTTCCACGTTGATTTATTTCAGGTGCTTGATAATTAGTAACTGCCAAAATTGGCTAATAGCATGATTTTAATAAAGTACAATAAAGCCCATAATAGATAATGTATTCTTTTATTAATCCCCACACAAGCAAAAACACTGCTTTTCACTTCCTGCTTATGGGGGCCATTCTCCAACTCTAGAAAACATCACATGGATGTATGACATTGCAAGACTTCAAATCACTATTTTGTCCCAAACATTTCATAACAGGATATCAAATTTTCCAAGTCTGGTGCATAAATGTTTATTGCAAATTCCCTTTAACATATGTACTTATCATTATGTATGTTCTTGCTGGATGAAATTATTTTCCACCCAGGCATTCCTACTGCACTAGCACTATCAGGCAACAAAAATGCCTCCTTTGACTGTTCTCATTTGGGTAAAAGTGCTTTTACAGTGTCAGCAGGGTTTGCATTGCATGCTGCAGTTGGTAACTGCTGTCAAGATGATTAATGATTAGACAAGATGGCAGAAACATGAGAAAATGCTGTTTGATAAATGTCATCAATGATGCAGGGTGTATGAAATTATGTGGTGGCATAATGGTATATATTGTGCACAATATTGTCACATACAATAGAATGTTCCGTAAACTTTGCCAACTCACAACTGTACTGTAACAGTTTAACCTAACCTAGACCTCAGGCTACACTACATATCACTTCATTACCACAGCCAGTTATCCTTTAGCAAGTTTGATGTCTTTGCCAACTGAACCAGATTATAACAATGAAATATAAAACAGTATCTTTGAAATCTTGTCATATTCTGAGCAACATACAATATAAGAAATACATATGAAACTTGGAAACTCACTGTACAAACCATAATAGCCAGGTCAATAACTGTAAATCACATACTACATGAGTCAAGAAAACAAAAGTAATGAATTCATGTCATTCACCAAAACAACTCATTAGGTTCAGTGATTTTCATTGGCTACAGTATACTATCATCTGATCGTACGTGTTCTATGGGAAGGAACTGCTAACATCAGCATGCAGAGGAAGAGTTGGTGACACCATAAGAGCACTTTAACCCTCACTTGAATAGCTGCACAAATCCTTTATCTCTCTCTTAACAGTATTTGTTAGTATTCACAGATTTGAGAAGATCTGTCAGGGACATCCTACGTCATTCCTAAAACATAAACACGAGTTTTTCAGAGGTGCTCAACATACTAATTCACTGTCTAGATCAGCCATGTTTCATCCCCCATCACAACAAAATCAAGAGACTTTGCCCATGCCACTCATTACACTCCACACAATACAGAGCTAAGAAGTTAGCCTGCATGGTTTTTAAGGTATAAATTGAGTATAAATATAATGAAATCCAATCTTTAACAGATTCATACAAATTCAACACAAAACTTAATTATAAGCAATATTTAAAGTACCCTCTACAGGTGCAAGCATAAATATATTTTTAGGCGAAATCACTCTTGAGCAAGCAACAAATTTGCCCTTAGTGGGAATAGTGTGACCTAAAATCAATCCACAGTACTTAAAAGATTGTCATGTACAGGGTGAGTCAAGATGAAAGATATCCCTTGAGGGGTGGTGATGATTCTTAACAAACAAAAACTTCATATGGACATACTTCCTATTCCAAATAGCTTCCAAGACAAAAAACATTTAAAATAACTTTTGCACTTTTTACTGAATAACTCAAAAACTGCAACCTCCAGTGAACACACATCACAGTATGAAGTTAAATCACATAAAATTTCCTGCAATAAAAGTCTTCTTCATTTTTTCTCCAGGACTGATAGTTTGCGTAAAGAGAGCATGAAAATACTGAAAATCTCAAAAAATACACACACACACACACACACACACACACACACACACACACACACACACAGAGAGAGAGAGAGAGAGAGAGAGAGACTTTTTTCAATTGATATGAGGCAGTTTACCCAACTTGACAGACCATAAGAGTCCCACACCAAATTGTTCATCTCAGCTTCCTCTACACTACTATATTAAACTGCAAACAATGACAATGTTCACATAATACAGAAAATAAATACTGCACATTTAATGTGTTCTATCTCGGAAACCATTTGGAATAGGGGATATGTCTATATGAAGTTTTCTGTTCAGAATCATTATCACCCATCAAAGCATGGGCATTTTCTCCTAACTCACCTTGTATGTACTACGTTTGATTGGTATTTCTACAGAGTTATGTTTTCTTCCCTCCCTATAACTAACCTCTCCCCCAGTAATGTTACAGATGCCTTAGTACCACAATATCCCCCTGTCCCACAACAGAAAGAGATCTGTGAACCAAGACAGGGGTTGCCCAATCAAAACTGTTGGTGCAACACTTATGCCATAAACTTCTCCCTGATTTGCTTCAGTACCCATTCATCAGTTATCCTAACTACTCATGAACTCTTTAGCATTCTCTGGTAGCGCCACATTTCAAAGGTAAATCTCTTCCTGTCTTTAGTGCTTATCTTTTGGTTTTACTTCCATAGAGGACTACATTCCACTATAATACTTTCTGAACTGTCTTCCCAAGACTAAAATTTACATTCAGTGTTAACAAGTTCCTCTCTTTTTGTAAAAGTTCTTCCCATTGTCTCCAGTGTGTATTTTAAATTGTCACTGCTTCCACCACTGCATGTTACTTTGTTGCCCAAATAGCAAAACCTGTCTAATGCTCTTAGTCATTTTTAATCCCATTCCCCAATATCAGTGAAATTTATTTGACTACACTGTATTACCTATTCTCAGCCCTGTTCACATTTACCTTATAACTTATTTTCAAGAGATTGCCCATTCCCTTCAACTGGTCTTTGAAATACTTTGACACTTCTGTCAGAAATACAATGTCATCAGCGAACCTCATTTTTTATTATTTCTTCTCCCTGAATTTCAATTCCCTTTCCAAATTTCTCATTGATTTCCTTTAACGATTTCTCTGCATAATGAGTGGATAATGTGGGGAAAGGCTACAATCTGTATTAATCACTTCTCAAAAACTACCAATCATACAAGTCTCTTAAATTCAATTTGGTTTATGTTGTAAATAACTTTCTGCTTCCTGTATTTTATCTGCAATAATTTCAAAATTTCAATAAATATATTCCACGCAACACTGTCAAAAGCTTTCTCCGGACAAATGCATGCTTGTCTTTCCTCAATCTATTTTCTAACAGATCAATATAGCCTCCTTGTTCCTACATGTCTACAGAACCCACAATGATTTCCCAAGGTCAAATTTCCCATTCATTCCACTCTTCTGTGTATAGCTCGTGTTAGTATTTTACAAAAATGTCTTATGAAACTTATGTTCCTGTGATACTGACACCTGCTAAATGACTGCTTTCTCTGGTATTATTCTTGAAGTCTGACTGTATTTTGGTTTCCTCATATACCTTATCTGCCAAGTGGGACAGTTTTGTCATGGTTGTTTCTCACTGGGATCTTTATAATTCTGAGGGACTGCTGTACATTCTGGATGTCTTGTTTCACTTGGATCTCTGAGTACTCAGTCAAACTCTTATGCATCATTCACTTCCTCCTCCCTCTCTATATTATTGTGTAATAGTTCCTTTATCCCTTAACTTCCCCATTGTCCATGTGAACACAAGTCTTTAAAAGTTGTCAGCTAACAGTTATTTTTCACATTGGCAATCATGTATTCCTGTCAGAGTGGTTTTCAACTCTGCATTCATTGTTTTAACACTTCATTGTTACCATTACCACTGTGTTTGTGACAGTCTGTATTGTAGGTAGTGCTTTGGCAGTAGCAATGAAGCATACTGATGGGAAGTGTGTATTGTTTTATGGAAAAGTTCTTTGTTTCTTCAAGTGAAAGTGTTTGCAGTAAGGCTAAATATGTTTATTGAGAGAATCATTTTAGAGAAATTGTTATCCATAGATTAAAGTTTTGTTTATGAAGAGATTAATTTTAAAGTATCAAAATCAATTTTGTTTCTTTTTATCTTTTGTTTGATAACAGAGGCCTCATGGAATCTTTGCAACCAGATTTGACTGTGCAGGCTTACAGAAATTATATAGTGCACCTGGATCAAGCAATTATATTCAGGTGCTGAGGATGATGGGGGAAGAGACAAATGTAATAAGGATTTTGTTCCTCGTCAACATCTGTTTTATGATGAAATATAATTAAATTATTTTGGAAGACATTCTTGCAAGCAATTTACCAGGAACAAATCAGTATTATTTGTAGATAAAGCACGGTGTTAATCACCACTTCTGGACATCTTTTAAGTCTTTCCTTTTGTCAAGGAAAATCACCAAATGCAAATGCAACATATGAAGAACAATTTGGTAAGCCTACTTTCCAAACCATTCAGGTGATAGATGATCTAACATTGGAAGCAAAGTAAGTATCATTCCACTTCATTTTTGACAACCTATTTAGAGTATTTGCTGTTTGTCTTCTCTAAGAGAAGAATGTTATGGAGGAAGAGGCTGTGTTAGAGGAAACATGAGTTCCCACTTCTTCAAAGCAAAAGTTTGTTAAAACTGAGAGGGGATATTTTTAATTTTCTCTTCCTCAGGATAATGACATTATTGTCACAAAATATGGCAAATTCAGCGGTTCCTGCAGTATCTAACTATGAAGGAATGGAACGGATATCATCTGTAAAAGACTCTGCAAAAGAGAAGAAGACAATTCAATCACAATATCCTCAGATTATTGCAGCTTATAATAAACACGAGGACAACAGATAGGATAGATCAAAATATTGCCACGTGCATAATAAATATTCCAAAAAGAAATGTTACTGGGTTTCACTTTCTTGGCTGATTGACATATATGTACATGGTGCCTGGGAGCCCAAAAAAGGAACAGGAGCTAGGACTACTCAGTTTGAATTCAAGAGAGAAGTTTTACAAGTATACCTAAAGAGAGATATATGAATCCCATAAAAGGAGCAGACAGACCTACCTGTCCTATCTAACTGTGTGTTCCAAGTGATGTAAGATATGTCACAAAATACTACATCTAGAAAACAGAAAAAGAGAAGATGGGTCAGTTTGTACACCAAGCAGAAGTCGTCAGCACTTTGCATAAAATGTAGGATTGTGTCTAGAATTATTTTAAGTATACCACACATGTCAATAAATCCAAGAGTGTGAAGTAACTTTTGTTTTTATAAACTGATTTATAAGAATTATATTGTTCACATTTTGCATTAAAACCTGCTTAATAACAATACCAGTAATTGAATACCAGTGCCAAAGAATTACATTCACAATATATACTATGGTGCCTCATGTCCATATGGACACAGTATGTTACAGACACACCAAAACAGAGAAATGTTATGGAACAACTTGTACGCATTACTTAAATGTATAAGAAATCAGTAAATTCAAAATATACAAAAATATCCAGTTCTGAAAAATTTGAGCACTTCAAGATACACCTTCTAGACAATTCTCAACCTCTTAGCTTTCTCTCTTTTCTTAGTACTGGCTTGCCGTCTGAGCTCTTTATGTTAATTCAGGTGTTCTCTTTTCTCTGAAGGTTTCTTCACTATTCTTATATGCAGCAGCGTCTGTCTTCTCCTCCTTACTTTGGTGCATTTTATATTTTCTCCTTTCATTGACAACAGTTAGCATCTCCCAAGCTGTTCAAATGTTTCTGCTGCGTCTTCTCCTCTTCTTCTGCTACCTTCACTATTTCATCTCCCAAAGTCTCATATACCTTCTTTTATTATATTTCTTTCGCCAATTTCAGTAAGCTGTAGTCTAATGCTCCTATTGAAACTCTCAAAATACTCTGTGTAGGCCTTTTTTTCCTTTCTTATCCTATTCCTGTCTCCTTAATCTCCTGCCATTTCTTCAACTTCAGTCTGTATTTCATAACAAATTATGGTCAGAGTTCACATCTGCTCCTGGAAATGGTTTGCAGTTTAATAATTGGTTTCTAAATATGTCTTACCATTGTACTGATGACCAGGAACATTACTATCTGACAACAAATAATGTATGGTCAAAGTCAGTTTGGAACTGTAAAGAAGGACACCAATATAGACAAGACTATATACACATACAGTAAGAATGCCCTTAATTTATTAGACAATAAACTTCAGGCTACTGGTACATATTGTGAGCTGCCAAAATCATTTGACTGTATACATCACAATATTCTTTTAAGAAAATCTGAATATTTAGTGTACAGGAAATGCTGCAAAATAGTTCAAGTCCTATATCTCTGACAGAAAATAAATGGTGTCAATAGGAATGACAGACGTATAAAGCTATCAGGCATGTCCAACTGGGACATGTAGTGTCTCAAGCTTCCTCCTCCTCGTATATCTCGATGTTCTATCATCATTAATGTTACCAGATGCCAAGTTTGATGATAAAAACATGACATGATGATAAAAACGTGACATTAAATAGCAAATAAAGTATAGGCTCAACAGACACGTTGACGAACTTTTCATGGACAGTAATACATGGCCTAGTCAGGCAGCAGTAGCCCACCGAGACAGACGCAGCAACAGGGGAGTAACCGCTTTTGTGACATTTACGAGTTCCTAACCAGGGGCAAATTTTATTGTATCATCTGTGTGCTTTAATAGTTTAGTTTCTTGAGTTTCTGCGTGTAAATTTAATATCTAACAACCACAGTTGTCATGTTTTCATTTGCGTTGGAAAGTAAACCGATTTTGTGACATATTACAAGTTCCTAATCAGGGGCAAATTATTTAGTTTCACCTGAGTGCTTCGGTAGTTAGATTTTCGAATATCTGTGTATTACTATACACAGTTCATGCGTTTCCATTGGGTCTAGAGTAGAGTTGCACAGCATGTGCTGATAGTCCGTTTATCTGCATAGTTTAGTTTTCCACAGCCTTTAGTATGGACAGGGACAGTGATTGTTGCGTGCGGATGCGAGTAGAGTTGGTGACACTTCACTCTCAGCTTCAGGCAGTGATTGCTTCTGTTACACAGCTTGAGGCTACAGTGGATAGGCACCACTGTTGTGGGTCAGCTGTAGGATCCAACGAACATCCAGCATGTCAGAGTCCTACGATTGGTCCTCACCGGTGGCCAACCCAGTTACTGCTTGCACTTTGGCTGACCCCTCACCTGTGGTCAAGTGGGAGGTTGCCCCAGGGCGAAGCAAGCAGCAAAAGACTTCCCAGGCAGCCACATGTACGGACTCCCCAGTTAGTCTGACAAACAAGTTCCAGGTGCTGTCTGTGGCTGACACTGTCGCTGAGCCAGATTCTGTAATCTGTCCTTTTTCAGACGAAACCACTCAGCCTGCAAGATCCGGGCAATCGCAGAAGGTGGGATTATTGGTAGTTGGGAGCTCCAACGTTAGATGCATTATGGGGCCCCTTAGAGACTTGGCTGACAAGAAGGGTAAGAAAACCAATGTGCACTCTGTATGCATAGCGGATGGAGTCATTCCAGATGTGGAAAGAGTCTTCCTGGATGCCATGAAGAGCACAGGATACAGCCAACTGCAGGTGGTTGCTCACGTCAGTACCAATGATATGTATCACTTTGGATCAGAAGAGATTCTCTCTGGTTTTAAGCTGCTAACATAAGTGGTAAAGGCTGCCTGTCTTGCTTGCAAGATGAAAGCAGAGCTGACCATTTGCAGCATAGTCGACAGGACCGATTGCGGGCCTCTGGTACAGAGCCGAGTGGAGGGCCTGAATCAGAGGCTCAGACGGTTTTGCGACCATGTAGGCTGCAGATTCCTCGACTTGCGCCAAAGGGTGGTTGGGTTTCAGGTTCCGCTGAATAGGTCAGGTGTCCACTATATGCAGGAGGCAGCTACACGGGTAGCAGGGGCTGTGTTGCATGGACTGGGCGGTTTTTTTAGATTAGAGGGTCTTGGGAAAACACAAGAAGGGCTTCAGTCACAAAGGGTGCTGGCTGAACACAGGAAGAATGTAGATACAGGAACCATTGGTATAACAGTTGTAAATTGTCATAGCTGTGTTGGGAAAGTACCAGAGCTCCAAGCGCTAATAGAAAGCATTGATGTTCAAATTATTATAGGCACTGAAAGCCGGCTAAAGCCGTATATAAGCCCAGCCGAAATTTTTGTGAAGAACCTAACAGTGTTCCGAAAGGATAGGCTAAACATGGTTGGCAGTGGTGTGTTTGTTGCTGTCAGAAGTACTTTAACTTGTCACGAAATTGAAGTAGATACTTCCTGTGAGTTAATATGGGCAGAGGTCATTGTTGGCAACCAGAATAAAATAATAATTGGATCCTTTTATGACCTCCCAATACAGATGATACAGTTGCTAAAAGGTTCAAAGAAAACTTGAGTTTGATTTCAAACACGTACCCGACTCGTACGATAATAGTTGGAGGTGACTTTAATTTACCTCGATATGTTGGCAAAAATACACATTTTATTCAGGAGGTGCGCATAAAATATCATCCAAAATTGTGCTAAACACATCCTCTGAAAATTATTTTGAGCAATTAGTTCATGGGCCCACGCGAATAGTAAACGGTTGTGAAAACACACTTGACCTCTTAGCAACAAATAATCCTGAGTTAATAACAAGCATCAAAACCAATTCAGGGATTAGTGAACACAGAGTTGTCATAGCGAGATTGAATATTGTAACCCCAAATCCTCAAAAAATAAGCAAAAAATATACCTATTCAAAAAAGCAGATAAAAAAAATCACTTGATGCCTTCCTAAGAGACAATCCCCAGTCATTCAAAATTAATAATATAAGTGTAGACCAGATGTGGCTTAAATTCAAAGAAATAGTATCGGCAGCAATCAAGAGATTTATCCCAAATAAATTAACAAACAATGGAGCTAATCCTCCTTGGTACACAAAACACTGTAGCAGAAAAACGAAACAAGGATGCCAAAATTAAACAGACGCAAAATCCCCAAGATTAGCGATCTTTTACAGAAGCCCAAAATTTAGTGCAGACTTCAATGCGAAATGCCTCTAACAGTTTCCACAGTAAAACTCTGTCTCAAAACTCTGCAGGAAATCCAAAGAGATTCTGATCGTATGTGAAGTATGTTAGCAGCAAGAAACAATGAATGCTTTCTCTGCACGATAGAAATGGAGATACTATCGAAGGCAGTACTGACAAAGCAGAGTTACTAAACGCAGCATTCCGAAAGGCCTTCACAAAATAAGATGAAGTAAATATTCCAGAATTTGAATCGAGAACAGCTGCCAACATGAGTAACGTAGAAGGAAATATCCTCAGAGTAGTGAAGCAACTCAAATCACTTAATAAAAGCAAGTTTTATAGTCCAGATTGTATACCAATTAGGTTCCTTTTGGAGGATGCTGATGCATGAGCTCCATACTTAACAATCATTTACAACCGTTCGCTCGACAAAAGATCCGTACCCAAAGACTGGAAACTTGCACAGGTCACACCAATATTCAAGAAAGGTAGTAGGAGTAATCCACTAAATTGCAGGCCCATATCATTAACGCCGATATGCAGCAGGATTTTAGAACATATATTGTGTTCAAACATTATGAATTACCTCAAAGAAAACAGTCTATTGACACACAGTAAATATGCGTTACGAAAACATCACTCCTGTGAAACCCAAGTAGCTCTTTATTCACATGAAGTGTTGAGTGCTACTGACAACGGATTTCAGAACGATTCTATATTTCTGGAAGGCTTTTGATACTGTACCACACAAGCGGCTCACAGTGAAATTGCGTGCTTATGGAATATTGTCTCAGTTATGTGACTGGATTTGTGATTTCCTGTCAGAGGTCACAGTTCGTAGTAATTGATGGAAAGTCATCGAGTAAAACAGAAGTGATTTCTGGCATACCCCAAGGTAGTGATATAGGCCCTTTGTTGTTCCTTATCTATATTAATGATTTTGGAGACAATTTGAGCAGCTGTCTTTGGTTGTTTGCAGATGACGCTGTCATTTATTGACTAATAAAGTCATCAGAAGATCAAAACCAATTGCAAAATGATTTAGAAATGATACCTGAATGGTGCAAAAAGTAGCAGTTGACCCTAAATTACGAAAAGTGTGAGGTCATCAACACGAGTGCTAAAAGGAACTCATTAAAATTTGGTTACATGATAAATCAGTCTAATCTAAAAAAATATTGTGGGGAAGAATAACCGAAGACTGCATTTTATTGGCAGGACACTTAGAAAATGTAACAGACCTACTAAGGAGACTGCATACACTACGCATGTCCGTCCTCTTTTAGAATACTGCTGTGTGGTGTGGGATCCTCAACAGATAGAACTGACGGAGTACATTGAAAAAGTTCAAAGAAAGGCAGCACATTTTGTACTATCACGAAATATGGGAGAGAGAGTTACAGGAATGATACAGCATTAGAGCTGGAAATTGTGAAAAGAACGGCATTTTTCGTTGCGATGGAATCTTCTCATGAAATTCCAATCACCAACTTTCTCCTCTGAATGCTAAAATATTTTTTTGACACTGACCTACATAGGGAGGAACAGTCACCACTATAAAATAAGGGATGTCAGAGCTTGTACGGAAAAATATAGGTGTTCGTTCTTTCCATGCGCTATACGAGATTGGAATAATAGAGAATTGTGAAGGTGGTTCGATGAACACTCTGCCAAGCACTTGAATGTGATTTGCAGAGTATCCACGTAGATGTATATTGTTTCCAGGCAATTCTTTGTCACTAAATTACGAAAAACACACTATACACAATTCAGAAGTTGTAAAAGGTTTCCTGCAAGTATGTGCCTAAAATATGATGACAAGCAGATAGAAGAAGCTGTCATTATTAAATCCTTGGGATTGATGAGAAAATCAACTGAGAGGAGAATAGCACAGAACTGCTGAAGCACCTCTACAAATCTTTATCTGCAACGCAAATGTTATCAGGCATATGTGATATAAAAATAAAAAAGTAGTATATTTTCTACACATATTCCATAATGTCAGACGGGATTATTTTTTGGGTTAACTCATCAAACCAACCCAAAATTTCTGGAGTCCAAAATCATATAATAATTATTCTTTGTGGTGTGAACTAAAAAATGTCCTGTTTGGGGAACTGTGGATGTGACCTGCTGCTTCTCAATGTATTTATTTGTTAATGAAATTTATCATTAAAAATATTTCTGTTTTCCAAGTCAGCAGTTCAGTTCATGGCATCAGAATATATAGTCACTTACTTGGGTCCAGGAAGTTATCTATTATTCAGGAACAAACATTTTCAATAACCTCCCAGCAGCCATAAAAAGTTTAAGTACTAATGAAATTCAGTTTAAAAAGAGCCCAAAGCATTTATTGGTATCCAACACCCTTACTCCACTGATGAATTTCTTAGCAGAACCAACTGACGTGTAAATGTATATGTTACTAATATGAATATAATAGAAGGAAACATTCCACGTGGGGAAAAAAAATATATCTTCCTGACGAGGCAACCGTTGGTTGCGAAAGCTAGAATTTTGTGTGTATGTTTGTGTGTCTATCGATATGCCAGCACTTTTGTTTGGTAAGTCACATCATTTTTGTATATGTTACTAGTAATATAATAATTGCGAGTTTTGCATACAAACTGTCTTCTGTACATAGTTAGTGCAATAATGCAACCATTGTAAATAGGTGTTTAAAATTATATTTCTATTTACAATATCCTAAGAACTAACATATGAATCTCAATGTATAGAACATTTACATGTTCTGTGACAAGTTATTTATTACTTTCTAAATGAAAATATGTTTAAGATTTTTTGATTTATGCTACATCCATGAGGACCATTTTATTTGTTATCTACGGAAGGTACATAAGCACATCTGTTTTTGTTTGTAAATATTTATTGCATATTCTGGTTTTCTGATATGCTCTATATCCTGGAGGATCCCCTCACTGTGGATCTACTGCAATGAAAAGTACACCCAATCTAATTTAGTTCTCGGACACGCTCAGTCATTTCCATGTAAACAACCTTCTTCCACGATTCTTAAAACAAGAGTTGGCAATTTTTCCATGTAATCAATCATGTGCATACCAAGTTCGGTTGAAACTGATCCAGGTATTTCAGTATTATGATTACATGCCACTACTTTTCCGCACTCAATTAAACCTGCACAAAAAGTGGTGCAAAGGGCCTCTTACCCTCACAGAATGTGTGTCCTGATACTAAATCACACTTTGAAGAGCCTATCAAAAGCAACTTAAACTAATCTGTGATATAAATGTTCTCAAGCAACACACAAAATTCTACTTGATAGTTTGCAACATGAAACAGAGAATATTGGAAAAATAAATTTTGCAGGCAAAGGGACCCAGAAGAGAGAAGAATATACGGGGGCAGTTCAATAAGTAATGCAACACTTTTTTTTCTCGGCCAATTTTGGTTGAAAAAACCGGAAATTTATTGTGGAATATTTTCAAACATTCCCGCTTCGTCTCGTATAGTTTCATTGACTTCCGACAGGTGGCAGCGCTGTACGGAGCTGTTAAAATGGCGTCTGTAACGGATGTGCGTTGCAAACAACGGGCAGTGATCGAGTTTCTTTTGGCGGAAAACCAGGGCATCTCAGATATTCATAGGCGCTTGCAGAATGTCTACGGTGATCTGGCAGTGGACAAAAGCACGGTGAGTCGTTGGGCAAAGCGTGTGTCATCATCGCCGCAAGGTCAAGCGAGACTGTCTGATCTCCCGCGTGCGGGCCGGCCGTGCACAGCTGCGACTCCTGCAATGGCGGAGCGTGCGAACACACTCGTTCGAGATGATCGACGGATCACCATCAAACAACTCAGTGCTGAACTTGACATCTCTGTTGGTAGTGCTGTCACAATTGTTCACCAGTTGGGATATTCAAAGGTTTGTTCCCGCTGGGTCCCTCGTTGTCTAACCGAACACCATAAAGAGCAAAGGAGAACCATCTGTTCGGAATTGCTTGCTCGTCATGTGGCTGAGGGTGACAATTTCTTGTCAAAGATTGTTACAGGCGATGAAACATGGGTTCATCACTTCGAACCTGAAACAAAACGGCAATCAATGGAGTGGCGCCACATCCACTCCCCTACCAAGAAAAAGTTTAAAGCCATACCCTCAGCCGATAAAGTCATGGTTACAGTCTTCTGGGATGCTGAAGGGGTTATTCTGTTCAATGTCCTTCCCCACGGTCAAACGATCAACTCTGAAGTGTATTGTGCTACTCTTCAGAAATTGAAGAAACGACTTCAGCGTGTTCGTAGGCACAAAAATCTGAACGAACTTCTCCTTCTTCATGACAACGCAAGACCTCACACAAGTCTTCGCACCCGAGAGGAGCTCACAAAACTTCAGTGGACTGTTCTTCCTCATGCACCCTACAGCCCCGATCTCGCACTGTCGGATTTCCATATGTTTGGCCCAATGAAGGACGCAATCCGTGGGAGGCACTACGCGGATGATGATGAAGTTATTGATGCAGTACGACGTTGGCTCCGACATCGACCAGTGGAATGGTACCGTGCAGGCATACAGGCCCTCATTTCAAGGTGGCGTAAGGCCGTAGCATTGAATGGAGATTACGTTGAAAAATAGTGTTGTGTAGCTAAAAGTTTGGGGAATAACCTGGTGTATTTCAATGCTGAATAAAACAACCCCTGTTTCAGAAAAAAAATGTGTTGCATTACTTATTGAACTGCCCTCGTACACTGATCAGCCAGAATGTTACGACCACTGACTTGCTACAGACATAAACCCATGGAAGCGACAGCACTGTCATCTGGCAAGGACTGACACGCTCGGTACACACAATATCAGTGAGTGTGCTGCCCGTGTGTGGAATTAGGAAGCCATGTGATCTGCTTCAGTTGACCGAGGGCAGATTGTGATGGTCTTGTGGTACAGCAAAACCAAGTCCACACATCATAGGGTGGGGCAGTCACCTCTCATTACAGACATCATGTCACAGGCTGCGCAGACTGGTAAAACAGAGCAGGTGGTGAACTGTCTGATGTTAGTTCTAAATCTGACTTTAATGCTGGGCAGAGTACAAGTGTGTCTGAACACACAGTGCACTGAAAACTCCTCAGACAATGGGCCTCCACAGCTGACAACTTGTGCACGTGCCTATGTTAACACTATGACATCAGCAACTATGACTGAAATGGGCACATGACCATCAGCATTGGACGTTGGTGCAGAGCTTACTTTGTCATGCTGATGGGAGGGCATGAATCCATTGTCTTCCAGGGGAACACCACCTCTGGGGTGGAGTCAAGGTGGCCGCAGGTCTATTATGCTCTGGGGCACATTCACATGGGCATCCATGGATCCAGTGGAGCTTTTGCAAGGCACCGTAACAACCAAGGAGTATTGTATACTTGCTGCAAACCATGTACACCCCTTCATGACGATCATGTGTCCCGATGGCAGCAACATTTTTCAACAAGATAATGCACCATGTCACAAGGCCAGGAGTGTGCTGGAGTGGTCTGTGGGCCACAGTGGAAAGTTCCAATTGAGTAATGGGGCCCCAACTTGCTAGAACTGAACTCGACTTAACACATCTGGGTTGTGATTGAACATGATGTCAGAGCTCGTTGTCTCCTCCCCGGAATTTACTAGAATTAGGCGACTTGTGTGAGCAGACATGGGGCCAGCTCCCTCCAGTGACTTACCAAGGCCTCACTGCCTCCATGCCATGATGCATCGCCGCTGTTATCCATGAAAAAGGTGGAGATACTGGCTATTCGGTACCTGGCCATAATATTCTGGCTGATCAGTGTACGTCCTTGTGTTGGCCTGTAGACCATCAAATTTAGATATCAGCAGGAAGTCCCACTTAAGAATCAAAAAGAAAGAAAGAAAGAACAGATTGTCAGTCCCAGGACAGAACAAAATACATTTACAACAGGAACAAAACTAATAGTAGTTTTTTTTTATACACATGTAAGAAAAACAATCACAAGTGCAACAATCTAATGGATGACAAAGATGAATGTTTAATGTGCCAGATAAAGCTGGATGAAAGAATACTATAGTAACGTAGTTTTAACCTCTGCACAAGTTAATTATTGTTGGCACCAACAAAGTCAAACATAATCACTCTCAATTTATCAGAAATATTAGACACAGAAGTAGTGTCCTTGAAACAGTGGTCCTCAATACAGTCTTTTTACTTAAAATATGTACAACAACAAGCTATATACACTTCTGCTTATCATGACCCCATGCAATTTACAGCTAAAACAGTAAAACTGTATCCTGGTACATTGTTCATAATACACTGAAATGAGCACAGCAAATTCATGAAAAATATTATCATCAATAAATAAGCTATATGGAGTTTTATAAATCATTCTGTAGCATTAAGAAAATTTGAAGACAGTGTTCAGAAAAGCTCTCAGCCTCACTTACAGATTGCAACACTAACTACATAATTTTGGTACAACTTTCAACAGGTTTTGTGTGAAACTGTAACCAATTCCATGCAATAGTCAGTTGTTGTTGGCTGTCTGAATACGATCCAATGTGCAAGTTCTCAGAAATGGAAAGATTTACGCAAAGAAATTTACATTTTCATTATCAGCCTCAGACTTTTCAAATCACCCCCATATAGTAGAATGTTGATGATGTAGTAACTTAATTGCTATGAAGTATTAATCAGTAAGAGACATCTGCAGTTTTGTCATCAGGCAAAACAACATGTCAGAAAAAAATGTTCAGGCATACATTTATACTCCACAGATTCATGCATTTACTTTACTTAGGACCTCAACTTTCAGTCAAATGTGATTGGTTTTTCCAGCAATACATAACACTGTCCCAAACATATCGAACGGAATATATTTGAGAATCGGATAAAAAATCTGAATTAGCATCTGAATTGGAAACTGGCACATGCATAATAACACAACTTTTCTTCTTGAATATAGCAAATAGGTTCTACCATATCTACTGGCAATTACAATGCTTCAAAAATATCTACTGGCAACAGCAATGATTCAAGAACCAATACTTAAATTAGAATTGTAGGTATATAGCAGCACTCTACAAATCACTCTCATAGGGACCACGAACACAAGATTCAACTATTTATAGCATGCAAAGAGGCATTTAAGCAGTCATTCTTCCCTAGCCCCATACACAAGTAGTAGAAAGGGAAGAGAACCTCATGTTTGGTACAATGAGAAGTACCACCTGCCATACACTACAAAGTGGTTAGCTGAGTACGGATGAAGTTGTCTATGGACCATTCATTATTCATCTGTGCCTAACTAGTTGTCTTCCCAAAATTTTGTTTACTAAGAAGAAATTTATTTGTAGCAGTATTTTATAGAATGTTTTCATAAATGGAGGAAAGCTATAAATATCAATAGCTCAGCAAAACACAAAGCAACTTGGAAGTATAGATTGCCATTACCATAGCAATGCAGACAAAAGTACAACTGCACGCCAGCTGCACTGCACTCTGAGGCACCTTCTACACTGCAGGCAATTACATACTTGAACCTCTGAGTGAAGGATAGGAAGATTACAGTATGTTTCATGACAACACCACTATCAACAAAGCACAAGGTCTGAAAATTGACCTTGTCCTTTTTCAAAATATTCATCCCACAACAAACATTTGGCAATTTAGGAAAATATGAGAACCCTAAATGTGACTGGCAGGGTTGTAATTTGGATGTCACTGTCCCCAGAAGCTAGTCCACCAATTAGAATGACATCTTGCTTTGTGAGAGTGATTTAGAGCACTCTACAGTTTGAGAACAAAGTGGACTCTCACATATGCAACTAAATTAATTCATAAATTTTCATTCTTCTGTTGCTCACGGACAGTGGCAACCACATCAACAACCAGGGTTGTGGTCTAGACCGACAGTTTTTTCCCACTCCACCTCCCCCCTGAATAAAAGAAAAGAAATTGAACATTAAATATGAAAAATGGGAAATACGGAAGCGTCCGATCCCACCCGTCTGCTTTGACCCATGACGTCACAAATATGGCGGAAACAAAAACAAACACACACACTTTCCACAAGAAGCCTAATGACACTAACGGGACAAGCGCAGGAAATGGGGTTTTTGGGTGGGGGGAGGGGGGGGCAAACTAAATATAAACAAATTTAGACGCCTTGCGTAGCTACAACGTGTAAGTGAAGACAGCCATGCATGAATACCCACCCACCTCCCCAAGGGTCGTAACCCCTGCAACCCATAGAAGATAAAGGTGCTTCAGTAGCTGATTAGTGTTTTTTGTCTTAAAAAAAAAAAAATAAATAAAAAATAAATAAAACCCTCTCGGGATAGAACGAACAGATCAGAAAGATAAATATAATAAACTAAAACAGAAATTCGAGGAAACAGATAATTAAAATAAGTAATAAGTGTTTTTAAATAAAAAAAAATCTCATGAGATAGAACGAACAGATCAGAAAAGTAAATAAAATAAGATAAAATAGAACTGGAGACAGCCACACTCAAACCAAACTCCACGCCGTCATGACGTCACACACGACAACACCCTTACGTCACGGGTCAAAGCCGACGCGTGGGATCGGACGCTTCTGTCGACCCAAAAAATTTAAGGTGAAGGAGGCTGCACTACGTAACCCGCACTGTGGTGAGCACAATTTTACACTCTTACAAAATATTATCTTGCCCCCATCACGAGCAATCTCTGCCCCGCTGCTGCCACTGACAGGAAGGTGACAAAATTACATATTGCATTTATTAATCCACATGAAGTTGATTAACACACAATGTAACCAGCTATCCGTGCAGCGACCCTCTTTATTTGGTCATAACAGGAAGGTGCGTTTCCAGTGAGCACACCAGTATGTACAGTTTCCTAACACGTTATGACCATACACTTATAGTCTACACAAAAAGTAAATTCATTACATCTTGCCTTTATAGTCTAACTACAAGAAACTTGCTTACATTCTTTCTATGTTCTCAAAGAATATTATTCATTTGAGATTCACATAAAATAAAGACTACGTCTCTCAAAAACTGCATTGTAGAATAACAGCACAATAGTGGTTCTTTATATAATCTGGCTTCTGTTTGTTTTGATGGAATTCCTTTTAGTATTACTGTTACTAAACTTGGACATAAGCCCAGAAAATAATGTCTCTTAGGATTGGTCAAAAGAAATTCAAAATTCCTTGATAAGAATTCCTTTTACACTACTTGTGATAAAATTGGTACAATATATTTCCTCTCAGTACAGCAAGGATTCTGTCAAAGGGCATAGTTCAATAATGTGTCCCATGCTGGTTGATAAAGGCATTAGTAGGGCACCCACTACCTTGCACCTTTGGCGGCCTACTGAATGGGTCAATAGTCTTTCAACGAAGTATGCAGTTATCATACGAATTCTGATCGATTTCGACAGTTTCTTGTTAATATTACTGCGAGAAACTTGGAAGGCTCGAACTGATAATTACATGTGACAGTCTGGTATGAAATATGAACAGAAGCACGAAATTTAATACCTGCGACTACTCAAGGCCTATAGAACGTCCCAAATTACAAGGTAACACCAAAGCACAGGACTAACAAAAATGCATTTTCCTTTAGATGCTACTAATTAAAGCAGACAGCGAGGACACACAGATAGTGGTTTACATTTTCCGTGGAGTAAAACTGTGATATCTTGTTGAGGTGTAGAAAGGATTAGTGTACTGTTTTAAAATAAATCCGCATTGAAAAATATGACGCTGTAACATCTTTCAGATTAGTTTTTAGCGGTTGCAGTGTGGTATTGGACCCCCTCTGAAATCTTGCTTGTAGTTACAGGCCGATCTACAACAAACATTTCACCGTTTTTCATTGCCAGAACAGTTTGAGACTTCGACAAAGCGTTAACGCACTTCATACACACACTATCATAAACATCCCTTATAAAGCGTTTTTAAACCAGACGCAAAAATTGCTATAACCGACTCACAACTTTCTTCATACTATCAGAGCTCTCTGAAGTGTACACTTCCGAAATTTAACAAATACAGTTTACAGGATAGTAGACCTTTTAATAGCGGTACATTAATTACCGTGTTTCAGGCTTACGTTGCATTTAAATTCATTTAACTTTCAGTTAAAACTGATCGGCTTTTCCAATGAAAAGTAAGTCACGGCCATACGGGACCTGCAATTCAAAACAGTTAATCTGAGAACGTGACGTCACACACATATGACGCTACTTTCTAGGATACACGCAACGAGTTAAAATTTTAACTCGTTGGATACACGTTCTCTCTTTCGTTCTGTCAAAGATCTTCTACAGAAGATAATTTGTTTCAGAGTCATGAAAAGGCCGTGGAAGCGAAGTGGCAACGTGTAGTCACAGTTGCGACACTTCGTCTCGAATTTGTTACTTACTGCGGCAGCAGCGCGAAGCGGCCAGAAAGAAAACTGTTGAGTTCGGCGCGATCGTGAAAGCGAATATTAGTTATTTATTTTGGTTTGTACTGTGCTTTTTACAAATGGAAACGTAACGTAGCGCAGTAAATTACAGCAACAACAAGAAGAAGTTACCACATATCTCTTTTTTATGTTTCCTAAGGACCCTGAGCGGGAGATCATGTTACTAAACTGCATCGTCAGGATTCGCTTGCAAACTACACGTATATTGATGATGCTGCGTTCTAGGAGCAGAAAATGGATAGTGAATAGCAGACGAGAACATCTTATGAAAAAAGACCCTGTTTTCTTTTATAATAATGTTAAATTTTGTCCGCTACACGTCGAACAAAACAAGTTCATAAATAAACTCGTGTGGAATGCAGTTAACCACATTGTTTGACATTCCAGATAAGCCACCTCAACTGACGCTGCAGAGAAAAATGCCACAAAGGTTCGACAATCCGTCTAAAGCTGTTTAACCCTCCTATCGCACTGAAGCAGCCGTTTATATCATATATCAGTGCCAGATTTATCTGAATCGTCAACACAGACCTGCTTCGACGATGAGGCAGTAAAATTAATTTCAGTTATTAGTGTCTAGAAAAAGCGTGTGGAATATCATAATGTGCACGTCACTAGACTTCGCGGAAACTGCTACAGGACAAGAAAAGTACCTATCATTTTAATTACAGACAACAACGGAAACTATCAGGATGACCAAGTGAAGGAGGATAAATAAATTTTGAAGACTATAGGATCCCAATATTTAAAAAAAGATGCTCTTGACTTGTTGTTAAGCCAGACTACCATGCCATCTGCAAGATGGAACGACAAAAATATGTTCTTTGCTCTAACTTTATTATGTTACAGTGCTCAGGCATACAAATTTGGTCAAAATGTTTCATGTTAGCATCAGTGTATACATTACAGAGGTATGTGGAAGGCATACAAATAAAATGTGAGATAAGTGACAATATGTTCCACCTTTTAAATCAGAAGGTACAGAATTTCCTCGATACTGAAAAACTAGTGCATATGTCATTGGATGAAGTCTCTAATGGCAAATTTAACATATGACAGCAATTCTGACAGTGTTTTTGTTTTGAGGACTTGGGTTTTACACTAACAGTATGTTTCTCCCACTATTTGGCAGTTACTTGTCCCACTTTGAATAATATAAAGCTGAAGGTCGTACTTGTGGCAACAATCGACGATGACTAAGACACAATAGGTCTACAGAAGACAAATGCGGCGTCGATCCCTTTTGCATCTAGAGATATATGTCTGTGCTTCTTATGGGAGAGTCTATGTGTTTATATTCCGTTTATATCAACTTGGTAAGCAGCAGTTCTATCCAATCTCACAAGTGTTTTTTCACGAATGTGACGCAACTTGCCACTGTTTTCATGATTTTTATCCCAACTTGCTCTTATCTCAGAATCATTTTTAGAAACATCTATGTCTTCTGATATTACACAAAGGCTTAGAGGCAAAAACATAATTCAAGTATTTCGTAAACCACGTAGGAAAGGGCTGAAAAACAAACATTATGCTTACGACACATATGAAGTTCTCCTTTCTCGCCGCTTGTGGGACACTCTTAGTCTGATCCATCGACTGAGGCCTTTCCGGCAGAAGGTCCTCTACCTTCGGCATAGCCCTCAGCTTCTCGTGGATACACAAGCCTCTCCACCCGGCAAGGTGCTGTCCCCTGGAGAGGAAATATACCGATAGTTGTTGAAAAGTATTCTTCGAGCCCCTCATTATTTCACAAAGAGAGTGACATCTTAGAGGTTCCTGTGACTAGCATCATTATTCAGAGAAGAAATTTGTAGAGATTCCAGAAGATTCCCAAGTAATTCAACATGTGTAAGAGAAGTGGGGAGGTTGCAGTCCAACTTCACACATTCTTGTCATCAAAAACGTTAGACAATATCTGAAAGGCAGGTGTAAACTCATGTGCCTGTAATAGAAACAGATGCATTTTGATGTGATGAAGAGAGCAGATAGAATTTCAGAATCAGAGGGGCAGAAAGAAGAAATCAGGATAGAGGCTGTGAAAGAAAATAGAATTCAGCTTGTAGAAGAACAAGACAGAGAAATAAGATAAGTTTCCTTTGAGGATGTAGAGGAAAACATAGATGATGAGGAAGAGAGGATGTAAAATCACAGACCCAGAAGGAACGCTCAGTTCCTGAATTACTTATAGGATTAGGAGATGTGCCTGTTGACTGTAGTGAATGATGATGATCCCAGCACCTTCACCGAATCAGTGTATTGTAGTGAAGCTGAAAATTTGAAAAATGATGTAGTAAGAGAGCTGCAAGCCCTAGAAGAAAATAATGTATGGGATTTTGTATGTAAGCCAAATAGTTGTAATATTATTGATTAGAAACCAAAGAGATGAAAAAGGTAATGTTGTTACTTATAAATCTTGGCTTGTAGCCAGCAAAGATGGACTTATTCAAAACTATGTAGTTCAGTGGCAAGATGAACTTCAGTGCCGCTTTTTCTTTTTTTCTTTTTGTGCTAAGAATAGCTTTCCCACCTATCAACTGCATGTTTGTAGTGCTTTCCTCTGTGGGGAGATAGTTGCAGACTTTTATGTTAAATAACCAGCTGGTTTTTCCAAGAAAAGAAATGGCAAATTTCGTGAACATAGAAAGCTCTGCATTGTTTAATGGGCTCATCCAAAATTGGAATGCTAAAATTCCACACAGAAATATCTGTCTGAGGGTTTGTAAGAAGTGATTTTGAGTACTGTTTGTATATAAAGACAGAAAATAGCCATAAAACATACTAACTTGTTTGCATTGATGATATGCTGATAACTGCAACTTCACAGAGTGAAACTGACAATTTAAAGAAATTATTAAGTGATAAATTTAAAATGAAGGATTTAGGTCTGATTAGAAAATATTTGGGAATGAATATTGTTCGAAATTTAAAAGAGGGTACTATTACCTATTTTGGAAAAGTATTGAAAGTCTTCCATATGTCTGAATGTAATTCTGTTTCCATTCCCATGGTGGAAAATTTTGATCACAGAGTTTTAAAAAGAGAAAAATCTGAAAATGAATACAATGAGAAAATATGTAGAAAATTGATAGTGTCAGTAATGTATGCCATGTTAGGTTTCAGAAAAGATATTTGTGTAGCATAAGCCAACAGTCAGGGGATTATGGAAAAGGCAAGAGAATTCCAGAAAGATGTGGATTTCTGCTTTATTGATTATACCAAAGCCTGGGTTTACCGCCATTCCTAGGATTCCTGCCAAAATGAATTGTTATAGAGCCACTCATAGAAAACAACTGTGTCGATCACAATAAATTATGGGAAGTGTTCAAAAATATAAGAGTATCAGATCACCTAATTGATCTCATACACAGTTTATACTCTGTCCAAGAAGCCACAATTAGAACTATGTATGGGACAACTAAATGAATCAAGATTCAGAAAATGGCATGACAAGGTTGTCTATTATCACCTTACTTACTCAATCTGAATGTTAAGAAAACGAAAGTTATGGGTACTACACCTATCATTTCATGACATACTGAAGAAGAAACAATAGAGGTAGTGTTTACGTTCAATTATGTTGGTTCCCAGATTTCTGTTGATGGTGACTGCAGCCACGAAGTCAGGAGAATCTTGCTGCTTGGTAAAAAGGAAACGTCAAATCTTGACAAGGTTTCAAGGAATAAAGATATAAGTTTAACAACAAAGATCCGTATTGTAAGAGCTATGGTCTTTCCCATTGTGAGACCTGGATCATTAGAAAGGTAGAACGGCAAAGAACAGACCCGGACTACAAAGATAACGTATAAGTTAATATTAGAGCAAAAAAAAAAAAAAAAAAAAAAAACAAGAGTGCTCACGGGATGGTCTGATACTAAAACAAAAGGTGACCCAATATACAAGAAACTATCGCAATCGAGGCTGATAGTTTCTTGTATATTAGATTATCACGATTGCTGACTGTGCTGCAATGTTGAAAGTACTACTTTGGACACATCATAAGAAGACATGTTTTACTGGAAAAAAACACTAAATATGGGGAAGATCGAAGGTATTAGAAGAAGAGGACGTCAGGGGATGAGATGGATCGATTGCATCACAGAAGTAACGTGTTCCAGTCCAGAAAGCCTATGGGAGAAAGGGCAGGATTCATGTGTTGTGGTTCATGGGGTCACGGAAGGTCAGAACTGATTAAACAAGTAGACGGAGTGAGAGAGAGAAAGAGAGACTGAGAGAAGTATCCTAAGCAGGCATGAATAATATGCAAGTCTTAGCTTATGGAATGCGTTAAAACATGCATTGCATTATATATAGGGAATCCTCAAACTGAGTCTGTTATACACTAGAGATAAAAATTGTACTGATCCCATCACTAGTTATGTTGACTCTGTTTGGGCTGGTGACAGAGTAAGTAGAAAGTCCACAGGTGGCTATCTTTTCAAAGTTTTGGATTTAATGTTTAATGGGTATCTACAAAGCAACCCACAGTGTCTCTGTCATCAATAGAATCAGAGTATATAGCCTTAATGATGGGAACTAGCGAAGCCTGTTGGCTCAGTAATCACTATCAAAGTCTTTCTGGCAGTCAAAAAGCTATTATAGTTTATTAAGGCAACATGCCAGTAATGAGGCTTTGCAAGAACCCACAGTTCCATCATAAACTAAAGCATATATACTCCAAAATTTTATTTGTTAAGGAGGAACTTTTAGCTAAAGAAGTTCTGTTAAAATATGTTAGCACAACTGAACAGAAAGCAGATGTTCTGAGTAAGCCACCAGGTAAAAAAAAAATCTGAAAAATTTAGAGCCTTGTTAGGATAAGATTTAGTTTCTTATAACACTATCAATTAACAATGAGAGATAGTGTTAGTAGTACAATGTTAATGTTATTTTGGTTTGTGTTAACTTTCGTTTTTCAGATGTTTTTGATTTATCCTCTATGTACATTTTTGTCACTCACCATTGAGTGTAGGGTGTTACGTATTTAAATAAACTCTGTGGAAATAGACTTAGAATACTGTTTTACTTACTACACCTGATTACACATTTAGAATGACAGCATGTACTAAATACTGAAAGAGAGGAAACGAATTTTGATTCCACAGAATAAACGAATATTTAGCAGTTTAAACAATATCTTTCCAAATTGATATACTGAAACTGTATTGAAGATTACACCTATTATTTTATTTTTGTTTCCAGATTTCCTCCAATGAAGAAAAAAAGAAATGTGGAAGTTGAGAAGAATGTTTCATTAATAACGAAAGGTGTTGGATAAATAGACAGAAAGAACTCTAGAATTTATTATTTCTGTCACAATGTGGCGAAGGCCATAAAGTTTTGTCTGCGCAAAGGGTTGAAAAGGAACTCAGTCAAAATTGGTTGTATCTGTCCTGTATATTTGGTAGGTATGGAGAGCAAACGGAAAGTCAGTGTCCAGTTCTGTGTGATACACGAAGACTAAAGATTCTCCCTGGGTTTGCTGCATCTTTCTCCTCCTGATAGGGTTTTGGCTGCTGATCTAATTGCACCTGGACTGACCAAAGTATAATTTAAAACAAAAGTTAGTGGTAGTGTGCGTGAAAGCTACTTCAGAAATGTCCATTTGTTAAAAGGAGAGATATTTAAGACATGAAAGACAAAATAAGATGGACATTTCTTGTTCAGAGGAGAAAGATGCAGTTATTAGTGTAGAAATTTGGGTACAGCAACAACAGCTTTTTGAAGAGGAGTCATCAGTAATAGTTTACAAATCTCAGGGAGTAAAACAAGAACATTTATCTCGAAGTGATGTTATGATAGTCCTAATGATACCATATCATCTGTATATGGGAAGCAAATCCATTTCTAATCAAATGTTAGTAGATAGCCCACATAGCAAAAATAAATATGATTTCCATTTTGCTAGACTTACATAGCTGATGAATTTAGTGTAGGATGCCTGGTGGCTTACTTCTCAAGAAATCATATGGACAAGTCGCCAATGACCCTTTTCTTATGGAGAGTTAAGAAACATACTGAGAACATCAAATCCTAGCTGAGAAACTGAACTTTAGTCATAATACTTTAATGTATGCTGTCTGTTGATGTTAATTGTATCACGTATTTTTATTTCTATTTTTGTAGCTTGTCAAGTCAGATGACTGTAATAGCTAGTACAATGCTTGGTGTGCAGTAACGGGCCTAATGAACAGAGATTATTGTGCACCTGGTATGTTGGTCAGTATGTGTGAGAAATAGAGCAAAGAGAGACATGGTGAGTGCAATTTTCCAAAACTCCTAAACCGTACAACAGCAACAGAAAGACAAAGCCATGTTTCAAGTTTATAGCTAGGTTTCCTTAGACAGTATGAAGAGGAACAAGGCACAAAGGAATATGGGGTTTATCTTGAAAACTAAATCGCTGAGAGGGCAGAAATGCGAGCCTCCTGCCACAATTTGTGGCTTAGCTTCAAATATAATATGTACACTCCTGGAAATTGAAATAAGAACACCGTGAATTCATTGTCCCAGGAAGGGGAAACTTTATTGACACATTCCTGGGGTCAGATACATCACATGATCACAATGACAGAACCACAGGCACATAGACATAGGCAACAGAGCATGCACAATGTCGGCACTAGTACAGTGTATATCCACCTTTCGCAGCAATGCAGGCTGCTATTCTCCCATGGAGACGATCGTAGAGATGCTGGATGTAGTCCTGTGGAACGGCTTGCCATGCCATTTCCACCTGGCGCCTCAGTTGGACCAGCGTTCGTGCTGGACGTGCAGACCGCGTGAGACGACGCTTCATCCAGTCCCAAACATGCTCAATGGGGGACAGATCTGGAGATCTTGCTGGCCAGGGTAGTTGACTTACACCTTCTAGAGCACGTTGGGTGGCACGGGATACATGCGGACGTGCATTGTCCTGTTGGAACAGCAAGTTCCCTTGCCGGTCTAGGAATGGTAGAACGATGGGTTCGATGACGGTTTGGATGTACCGTGCACTATTCAGTGTCCCCTCGACGATCACCAGTGGTGTACGGCCAGTGTAGGAGATCGCTCCCCACACCATGATGCCGGGTGTTGGCCCTGTGTGCCTCGGTCGTGTGCAGTCCTGATTGTGGCGCTCACCTGCACGGCGCCAAACACGCATACGACCATCATTGGCACCAAGGCAGAAGCGACTCTCATCGCTGAAGACGACACGTCTCCATTCGTCCCTCCATTCACGCCTGTCGCGACACCACTGAAGGCGGGCTGCACGATGTTGGGGCGTGAGCGGAAGACGGCCTAATGGTGTGCGGGACCGTAGCCCAGCTTCATGGAGACGGTTGCGAATGGTCCTCGCTGATACCCCAGGAGCAACAGTGTCCCTAATTTGCTGGGAAGTGGCGGTGCGGTCCCCTACGGCACTGCATAGGATCCTACGGTCTTGGCGTGCATCCGAGCGTCGCTGCGGTCCGGTCCCAGGTCGACGGGCACGTGCACCTTCCGCCGACCACTGGCGACAACATCGATGTACTGTGGAGACCTCACGCCCCACGTGTTGAGCAATTCGGCAATACGTCCACCCGGCCTCCCGCATGCCCACTATACGCCCTCGCTCAAAGTCCGTCAATTGCACATACGGTTCATGTCCACGCTGTCGCGGCATGCTACCAGTGTTAAAGACTGCGATGGAGCTCCGTACGCCACGGCAAACTGGCTGACACTGACGGCGGCGGTGCACAAATGCTGCGCAGCTAGCGCCATTCGACGGCCAACACCGCGGTTCCTGGTGTGTCCGCTGTGCCGTGCGTGTGATCATTGCTTGTACAGCCCTCTCGCAGTGTCCGGAGCAAGTATGGTGGGTCTGACACACCGGTGTCAATGTGTTCTTTTTTCCATTTCCAGGAGTGTATTTAGAGGCTCTTCATGCAATTTTGAAGCTTCGTTATTTTGCATCAAATGTGAACTGTATATTCCATGCAGTCCTCTACAGCCAGGAAGTGTTCCGCAACTGCTGGTTTTGGTGGCTGCTTAAGTTTGGAGTGTCTTCCGTGTTCGAAGCATCTTTCTTGAGCTGTCTGTATGCTCTGCCTGACAAACACCTTACCACATTTACAGGGAATATGGTAAACACCTGGTATACGGAGAGTCTTCTTTCACCATACTCAGCAGGGCACGCATTTTCAGAGGGGGACAGAAAACGCATTTAATGTTACATTGGGCCAAAATTCTGCCGATTTTGTTCGATACTTTTCCGGCATACGTAAAGTACGCCATTGTCTTCACTTCCCGTCGTTTTCTGTCTGCTAGTATCCTACTTTCTGCCTGAAAGCACGTGCAAAGTTATCATCTTAATATGACGGCAAGCTATGCTGACGAAATATCGTGTTACGAAAACGATTGGCCCTGCCGGGCGCCTGACAAGAGTACAAACTGTTGATTCGCTGGGAAAGCCTAATACCACACATCATCATTATATTGCATCAGTAGACAGACCAGTAAACAAGAGCATGCAACTGTTTCATCACAGAAGGATAACTCTGCTGGCAATTAAGAATTAACTGATTCTTGTTTTCCACTCATGAAGTTAACAGCTTCAGAAAACAGGAAGTGTAGGAAGCAGAGAGTGTTTGAGTCAATAACAAAAAACATAGGTTCGTGAGACCATAATATTCCCTCAGCAAATTCGTCAGAAATTGCAGTTGTTGAAAGAGGACTCATGCACATTAAGAGTATTAGTGTAGGTAATGACCGTCCATATGTGTAATTTGAAATTCAGGTGGATCTGCGTTCGAAAATCCACCATCCCATAACGATTTAGTTTTGCTGTGGTTTCCCTAAATCATTTTGGGCGAATGCCAGGATGGTTCTTTCAACAAGGCCATGGCCAGATCATGTTTTTTTGTCAGCTTCTTAATGTCTAAGTGGAATGACTCCAGCGTGAGGTAGCTTTAGGACTGGCAGTGTCAGTATTTGCACTGGTTTGGGGGACCGGCTCTTGCTTCAGGTCTGGCCCTGAAGGATGACCACCTTATTCCTCCCTGACTTCGAAACTGCACGGCATTTGATAAAAAGATCCTGATGTCCATAGAATGTTTTCAAATGACAGTGTGGAAATACTTTATTTCAATAAATGCAATCTATTTATGTATGTATTAATTGTAAATATTTTGTTACATGAGGGGCATTCAAATGAAACCCGATCACTAGTGTAAAGTAACGGTAACGATTTTATTAACTCACAAATGTAGTTATACATAGTACACATACTCAAAAATAGTCACCAAAACTGTTGGCACATTTATCACATGCGATACTAGCCGGCCGATTACATCCTTGAAGATGGTAGTAAGCTGCTGTCGGATCCCGGCCAGGACCCAGTCACACACTTCGTCGACCGTTGCGAATCAATGTACGCGAATAGCTTGTTTTTGAGGTCCAAACACACGAAAGTCACACAGTGAAAGATCGGGAGTGTATGGTGGATGTCACACCGTTTCCCACCAAAACTGCAGCAATGTCGTCTTCACCACATTGGCCACGTGTGTGGATGGTTATTATCACGCAGGAGGATAACGCCATTGGACAACATGCCTTGGCGTTTCGACTTGACGGCTCGTTTAAGGTTCCGTAAAGTGGCTTGATAATGCTGGCCATTGATGGTGGTGGGCCCTTGTGGTCAAAAAAGAGGAACATTATGGCCTTACCAGAACTGGTGTGCGGGGCCTTTGATTTCTTTGGAGGTGGTGAAGACGCATGTTTCCAGTGCTTGCTGTTACACTTACTTTCCAGTTGAACATGGTGACACCATGTTTCGTCACCTGTGACAATATGCAACAGAAAGCGATGTTCCTCCTCATGACAACATTGCAGATGGCTCATAGACAGAGCCATTTGAGTATTGCACTGTTTGGCAGTCAGTTGGTGGGGAACCCTCTGTGCACAGGTTTTTCGAAAGTTCAAGTGTTGATGCATTATGGTGAGGGCAATGCCCACGCTAATACCCAGAACTGATGGATCTCGTCCACAGTGATTCTGCGGTTGTCCAAGACTAAAGCATTCACTTCCGCAACCATTTCTGGTGTGATGACACGATGAGCCTGTCCAGGACGAGTATCGTCTTCCAGTGGCTTGCACCAGTCAAGAAATCGTTTGCGCCATTCCACAACACTTGAATGACTCAGACTGCACTCACCATACACAGCCTTCATGTGTCGACAAATTTCACAGCCTCCAACTCCCTCCTCCTCGTTGTTCCTGCGTACTCGCCTGCATGTTCGGTAGTGGACGATAACATGTGTGATCACCTTCTCTTCGGTGTGAAACCACAATGGTGCTATGCAACTTCAAATGGAGTACACATGCAGTCTCCTTACCAATAGATGACGCCACCATACCCGCAGTTACGTGGTGCCACCTCACGTGTACGGCAACGGTAGGATGCACTGACCACATTTCATTTGAATCAACCTTATATACACATAGGGTGACGCTTATTAACGTTTAAAAACCTCCAAAATGACGTAGATGCTGCTGAGACAAGTAATTTAATAAGACACGACGAGTCCCAAATGTCGGGAAATACCCCAAAAATGGGTGACTAACGTTGAACATGTGATGTCACCACATGACATACTTCACCCCACTTGCAGCAGTTGAGCCTGTCAGTCTGTCACATCTGAACATCACAACCAAAGTTAAGCGTTGATGTCAGTTTGGCTCTGGCCTCACGTCCACGACTTAAGTGCATGGAGCTCAGGGCTCGAGTATTTCATATGGCAGCAGCATTTTTTCATAGCGTTAGACAGTTATGTATTTACATTGAGGTAAGGTTTACTATTTTATTTGCCAGTCACTTGGTCTCCTCTAGTTTGCTGCAAAGTTCAGTACAAGAAGAACCTACCATATTGCATCACATGTAAATGAGTATAAGCTTCCATACTGTGTGCTTACCAAAAAAGACTTACGTTTTCTTTACTAAATAATTTCTATAAACAAATAAGGAGGGATGAATGGAAAGAAACACATAATAAGAACAGCTTTTACTTGGGTACATTGAGGATAATAATTTTGTGATGCTACATTTACAACAGATCATATTTACCAAAGATGTTCAAAATTTGCACTGTTTGCTCGAATGCAAGTATTGTGTTACTCAATCATTCCTACATGCTCAATTCCAGCCGCTGAACATGAAGCTGGGTAAATTATCTCTTGACATCACATATTCAACATTTCTCATCCATTTTTATGGTGTTTCCCGACATTTGTGACCCTATGCGTCTTGTACTAAATTATTTGACTCAGCGTCATTTACGTCACTTTGGGGTTTTTTTAAAGTTAATAAGAATATAAAGCAGTGTGTTCACCTGTGTGTATACCTGCGATCTTCTTCCATATGCCTTGATCCATTTCAGCCAAATTAAGCACAGAAACAGTAGGCCTCAAGAATATCAGCAGTATGTGATATATAACCTCCTACCACCATTAGGAGAGGAGATACAGGTAAAAAGGTATGTTTTGCAGTCTCTAGTGTGTAGGCTGACCTGCACAACAGACATGTTGTGTTTACTCTTCAAATCAATCTGCTTTGCAGGGCGACCCACCTGTTAGGGACAGGAAACAGTTTTTTGGGCCCTGACGTATAGGTTGCTCTGCACAACAGGCGAGTTGTGTTGGAGTAGTATCTGCATGCTTTATCGGTCTGCTTTGCGTGGCAGCCTGTATTTCAAGGGTAAATGAATGATTTTCAGGCCACTAACGTGTATCCTGCACTGCATGACAAGTGTCTTGTGTAGTATTATCAGCCGGCTTTATTGAACTGTTCTGGAGGGTCTATACATATGAATGAACATGGCTGGAAAGAGGTTGAGATGTACAGAGGAGGGAAAGGATGGAGCGAAAGGGAGGAGAAATGGACAGATAGAGGGAGGAGGGGGAGATGCTTGAGGCAAGTGGAAGGTGTAGAGGGATAGTGAGTAGGTGGAAAGGAAGGGTAGGTGGTGCAGATGGAAAGAGAAAATATGAAGGGGATATGTTCAGAGGGAAGGGGTGGAAAATATGGTCAAAGAGAGGGGTGGAGGAAATGGACAAAAGGAGAGGGAGCAGGAGGTGTGTTCAATATATTTGTCAATTGCATATGTGGGCACAGCTGCAAGGAAGAGGCTAGTGAATAATGAAAGACTGTTCTCATATAACTATATTTTATTTATATCCTTTTCCACTTATATTGATACTGATTGTATGAGACAATTCTTCACATAATTACAGTTTGAAAGAAATGCATATTTTTTCTGAAGTGGTTGTCCTTGCGAACAAATTAAATACTACAGGATGTGGCAGAAACAATGATCTATTTTAAACATTTTATTTGACCATACAGATATACAGTTCGAAAGAACCATTTTATTAGACAGGTCAATTTTTATAAATCATGTCCTTTGGTTGTCCATCATTGCTGTCATTACAATTTTCGGCGCGAAATTTTGCCATTTGCCATAACATTGTTTATTATAGCCATAACGTCAAGTCTGTGGTAACTGTCGGCCTGTTAACATACTCTCTAGATTTCAGAAATCCCCATGGACAGGTGATAAATAGGGCAAACAGCTTGGCCGTTTGACATCACTCAAATTGGAAACAAGACACCCTGTAAATATTCTACATGATGCTGTCACAGACATTCTGGCTGTGTGAGCGAGAACCCTGTCCTACTGGAACCACAATGATGCATATGGTTATTCTTGCATTGAATTCCTGGGTTATGCGCTGTTGCAACATAACGTATCATGTGGCCTTATGTGGCAGTCGGATCTGCATAATTGTCAAAAAAAGTACAAACCAATGTGTATAATGCGCAGATACGTTATATCACATAATAACTTTCATGTTATAAAGTGGTGTTCCCTACATTTGGTGAGGATTGGTTGGTGCCTAGTAACTAATTTTTTGTTGTTGTTGTTAATATGTACCGTTATACGTAATTCATCTAACAAAAGTGTGAGCACCAACCTATGTCTGTTTTCTGATGATGCTGTTGGGCATGGGAAGATGTCATCATTGAGTGACTGTAGGATACAAAATGAGTCAGCCAAAATTTACATTTGATGTGATGAATGGTAGCTTGATATAAATGTATAAAAATGTAAGTTAATGCAGATGTGTAGGAAAACGATTCCATAATGTTTGAAAACAGCATTAATAGTGTACTTCTTGACACAGTCATGTCGATTAAATATCTAGACGTAACACGGCAAAGCCATATGAAATGGAACGAGTAGGTAAGGATGGCATTAGAAAGACGAATTCTCGACTTTGGTTCACTAGGAGAATTTTATGAAAGTATGATTGATCTGTAAAGGCATCACATATAGAATATTAGTGCAATTTATTTATGAGAACTGTTCAAGTGTTTGGGATCTCGACTAGGTCGGATTAGAGGAAGACATCAAAACAATTCAGAGATGGCCTTCTAGATTTGTTACTGGTAGGTTCGATCAACACACAGGTATTACAGAGATACTTCATAAACTCTAGTGGGAATCTCTGGAGGGAAGTCAACATTCTTTTTGTGGAACACTATTGAGAAACTTCAGATAACCGGAATTTCAAGCTGAATACAGTGCAGGTCTACTGACGCCAATGTACAGCGTTATTACAAATGATTGAAGCGATTTCACAGCTCTACAATAACTTCATTATTTCAGATATTTTCACAATGCTTTGCACACACATACAAAAACTCAAAAAGTTTTTTTAGGCATTCACAAATTTTCGATATGTGCCCCTTTAGTGATTCGGCAGACATCAAGCCGATAATCAAGTTCCTCCCGCACTTGGCGCAGCATGTCCCCATCAATGAGTTCGAAAGCATCATTGGCGCGAGCTCGCAGTTCTGGCACGTTTCTTGGTAGAGGAGGTTTAAACACTGAATCTTTCACATAACTCCACAGAAAGAAATCGCATGGGGTTAAGTCGGGAGAGTGTGGAGGCCATGACATGAATTGCTGATCATGATCTCCACCACGACCGATCCATCGGTTTTCCAATCTCCTGTTTAAGAAATGCCGAACATCGTAATGGAAGTGCGGTGGAGCACCATCCTGTTGAAAGATGAAGTCGGCGCTGTCGGTCTCCAGTTGTGGCATGAGCCAATTTTCCAGCATGTCCAGATACACGTGTCCTGTTCGTTTTTTTCGCAGAAGAAAAAGGGGGCGTAAACTTTAAACCGTGAGATTGCACAAAACACGTTAACTTTTGGTGAATTGCGAATTTGCTGCACGAATGCGTGAGGATTCTCTACCGCCCAGATTCGCACATTGTGTCTGTTCATTCCACCATTAAGAAAAAATGTTGCTCCATCACTGAAAACAAGATTCGCACTGAACGCATCCTCTTACATGAGCTGTTGCAACCGCGCCGAAAATTCAAAGCGTTTGACTTTGTCATCGGGTGTCAAGGCTTGTAGCAATTGTAATCGGTAAGGCTTCTGCTTTAGCCTTTTCCGTACGATTTTCCAAACCGTCGGCTGTGGTACGTTTAGCTCCCTGCTTGCTTTATTCGTCGACTTCCGCGGGCTACGCGTGAAACTTGCCCGCACGCGTTCAACCGTTTCTTCGCTCACTGCAGGCCGACCCGTTGATTTCCCCTTACAGAGGCATCCAGAAGCTTTAAACTGCGCATACCATCGTCGAAGGGAGTTAGCAGTTGGTGGATATTTGTTGAACTTCGTCCTGAAGTGCCGTTGCACTGTTATGACTGACTGATGTGAGTGCATTTCAAGCACGACATACGCTTTCTCGGCTCCTGTCGCCATTTTGTCTCACTGCGCTCTCGAGCGCTCTGGCGGTTGAAACCTGAAGTGCGGCTTCAGCCGAACAAAACTTTATGAGTTTTTCTACGTATCTGTAGTGTGTCGTGACCATATGTCAATGAATGGAGCTACAGTGAATTTATGAAATCGCTTCAATCATTTGTAATAGCCCTGTACATTTACGTAAAGACCACCAAGATAAGATAAGAGAAATTAGAGGTTGCACAAATGCATGCAGTCTGTCGTTTTTCCTTCTCTTTGTTGGCGATTGGAACAGGAAAGGCAATGACTGGAAGTGGTACCTTCACCACACGCATTATAGTGGCTTATGGAGTTCAGGACTGCGTGAGACATCTTCAGAGGCGCTCCTCGGCTGAGTCTTGCCTATTGACTGGCCGGACATTTGAGAGCGACATATATACTGTAGGAAAGACAAAATTGCCTCCTCTTTACTATTAGAATTATCCTCTACATAGTCGTGGAGAATATTTTGACGTTGTAGATAAAATTTTTGTTTCAGAAAACTTCATGGTTTACTGACTGAAGAGCATGCTCTGCTACAGCTGATTTCTCTATTTTTCCCAGTCGGCAAAGACTTTTGTGCTCTTTTAGCTGTGTGTTTACGCTCCTCTTAGTAATTCCAGTGTAAACTTTAGCAAGTGTACACAGAATTTTATATCACCACATTTCGACAGAAGAGGGCGTTTATCCTCTACAGATAGGAGAACTTGACTTTTTCTTGTTGAACTACAGAACGGTCTCATGTCTGATTATAAGCATTAGGGTAATTTTAATAGAAAAGAAGAGGTAATGAAACTTAGCGACATAAGGAAAGTAGCTGTGCAGAATCGCTAGACAATTTTATTTTTGACAAGACAACAATCGATAGTTAAGTTTTGCCTTTGACATGGATTATCTCTGCTCATCACATGTTACTTCGACCACACCTCTTTCCTAGAGCATATATGTCGCTCTCAGACATCCGGCCAGTCAGTCGGTAAGACTCAGTGGAGGAGTGCCTCTGAATTTGTCCAGTGCAGCCCTGGACAAAACGTCAGGAACAGAAGAGATCCTATGACCACGACCTCACATCCCAAAAGGTTTACCAGCAGCTATGCACTATGAGATTGTTGAGAAAACTACGTAGAATGCTGATCATCTCCAGAGTCTGTATACAGAACTTGTGATGTGGTTCTTGATCTTTGGGCAATAATTGTTGTGTGACTTGGATTCTGTAAGGATGAAAGTGAGCATTCAAAAGCAACATCTGTCACAGACTTCTCACCAAAATGTTAAGGACTTAAAAATGTCTACAAACTAATTACACTGGACTTTGGTATCTGTTACAGATGCAAAGTAATCTGATGTACAAAATGTTCGTTGTCTACGAGGTAGTGACTTATTCATTACAGATGCTCCTGCTCTCAAATATTGAAACCATCTTGTAACTGATATCTGGCACAGAATTTGATGATTATAACAACTGTCTAAATGTTGCTGTTACAAATACTATATTCACCCGATCTACACATTTGAAAAACCATTCAACTGTGAATTTATAATGTTAGTTTGACCAAGGGCTCATGCTAACTGGCAATACTTTGAACGTCTGCAACTGATACCAGTATTTATTCTCTAATGAGCCATATTCACCAATGGCGTTTAAAACAGGGCATTGTTTCTGCTATAGCTTATACATTACTACAGTCACATATTTACTTGAGTTCTTAATGTTGCACTGGTCAGAGACTAACAGCTATCGGACTACGGGATTACTGTACAATGTATAGGCTGCCATTAACACCACAACACAAATGGTACTGTTTGGGGTGGTGCCACGAGTGGGAAACATGGACTGTGGATGAAAGCCTTCGCACTGTGTCCAATGACAAATTGCATTTCTGAACCACCCCAGTTGACAATTTTCGACAAGTATAGCAGTGACCTGGGGATAGTATTCCATACTTTTAGTGTTGTGGAAAGCCACAGCATCATGTCGTGGGGAGCCAGCTAGTGGGTATGATTTCAGGTCACAGCTGGTAGTGATCAAGGCAACTCTGATGACACAACAGTACATCATGGACATCCCACATCCTCACATCTTTTTCTTATGTGGCAGTACGGTGGTGACATTTTTCAACAGGGCAACCCTTGCCCACACATAGCACACGTCTCTATGAACTGTGTGATATTGAGGTATTTCTGTATCCATTAAGATCCCCAGATCTATCCCCAATAGAACATGTATGGGACTAGCTCGGGTGTCATTCTGTCCAGGAAATCAATGATTAATTACAATAGTTGTGGGACAGTATGCCTCAGGAGAGGATGTAGTGGCTTTATGACACCCTTCCCAACTAAATCATTGCATATATGCAGATGAGAGAGGGTGGAGCGTTGTAATGATAAGTGATAGCATACTGCAGAGTTTTTAATTCTGTAATCCTCATGGATTGGTGTCATTGTCCTAATTATTTTCTGGTTTGTACCCAATCCTCAGAGTTTTACTCAGTCAGCTCTTTGGTCATAAATATAGGCCGTAGTATTGTACTAAGAAACTGGATGTCATTTAAAAATTTGCCTCATTACTATATTGCCTTTCTTTATTATTTTCTTGTTTGTACCCGACCCTAAGAGTTTTACCTGGTCAGCTCTTTGGTCGTAAATATAGGCCATGGTATTGTACTAGACACTAGTTGTCGATTGAAAATTTGTTCTGATATTATATTGCCTTCCTTTCTAGTTCATAGCTGATCATTAATGTTTTAATGAATCAGCTCTTGGTCAGAAATACATTTGGAACAATTGTACCTAGGCACAGGTCGCTGTAAAACAAACAAGGGTCTTGTGGTTCGACTTAGATGTTAACCGGTTCAATTCCTTGATGTAATTGTATTTAAGATCATTTAAACGCCCTGTGTGCTAAGCTGTGTGTTCCTGTCTTTGAAAGACCGGGTCATTATTGGTGTATTTTTAACTGGATCTTTTGATTATGCTGAGTGAGTTCTCTTGTAATAAGGGCTCATACATAATTTTTAAATCATTCCTTCAGAGCAGCCTTCATAACTGAGAAGAAATTTAACTTTTGACTTATTGACAGTCAACTGTCACCAGGGCTTTAGTCAGAATAATATTGTCAAAAGGGACGGGTTGGGATCCAGTCGCACCTAGTTGCCGATTGAAATGGAAAGGTTGCTTGCTTTGAAGCAATCCTTATCATGGTCATAATTGTCTCTTAATTTGTTTAACCTTTAAGCATAGGTGCGCATCTTAACCCAGAACCTTTCAACATACAGTTCCCAAATTTTAAAAAAATTACATCATCTGTTTGAGTAATTGAAACACTCTTGTCATCAATATTACTTATATGTTTTCATTTTGCAGAAGGGCATTTAATAAGCAGAACTGTGTCCAGTGTGGTAGTAAGCACCACTGTTTGACTCAATGCAGGGGGCTGCAGGACCGGGCCCTTGTAGTTATTGTCATTTTGTTCTATTTATTTCACAAAATTGTTTATTTGTAAAGAAAACAAATTTATGATTATATATTGTTAAATAAACAAGTTGTATGAAAAGAAAGTTACATTGGTGGGTCCTCCCTTCCACGTTTTCCTTAATACCAGAAAATAGGACACATTTATTCAACGTTTTACTATATTTTATGCGTTAATTACACCCAAAAAGTGTGTACAGTTACTTTTGAATCACCCTGCACAGAGAGCAAATCCAGAAGAACAAGAAGACGTCGATGTTAGGCACCTCATTCTTGACATCACTGTAGAAAACATTGAAAACGTCGATCATTGATAAGGCAGTGCATTTAAACGGAAAGAGGTTGATGTAATAACTTCGGTATCAATTCGAATTCATTACTTCCAAAGATATCCCACACTTCGAAATCGCCACTGTACAGCTAACGAACGCCATATATGCATCACTGAAGATCTCTTCGAGTCACTTTAGACACTTACTTTGTTAACTTGAGACCATGGTTGTGAGTGGCCACCACCTGATACTATCATCATCATAGACTCAGTGCATTGCATCATGCGGTATCTCTGCTTGATGAAATTATGTCAATATAGTAAAAGGGTATCAGCAGACCTGGATCACCTCCCAAGTGCCGAATTCGTACTACTAAACCAGAAACATACAGCACTTTTGGTCTCCATATAACCTGAAACTAGAACTCTGCAATTTCATCAGACATTCAGTAATGATATAATGTCAGAAATAGACTCAAAAAGAGGGAATAAAAAGGTCCATAAATCACAAGAAATAAAACACATCAGTTTTCCAGTTTTCACAGAATCAGTACAGTTTAACCTTAGTTTGACAAGCCTAATATCCAGAATGAGATTTTCACTCTGCAGCGGAGTGTGTGCTGATACGAAACTTCCTGGCAGATTAAAACGGCGTGCCACACCGAGACTCGAACTCAGGACCATTGGTAGGGCACTTGCCCACGAAAGGCAAAGATCCCAAGTTCGAGTCATGGTCTGGCACACGGTTTTAATCTGCCAGGAAGTTTCAAGCTTAATATCATCATAATAACCTCGAAGGACAAAGCCTGTGGTGATAAATTTCGATAATACAGTATGTACGTTTCTCAAGACAGTCCTTTGAGACTCTGAGCCATTGAATCTTTCAACACTACTGAGCACCTCTTCATAATGCACGGTCTGTGGCGGAGTGGTAACACTACAATAACATCCCTGTAATGGACTGGCCTGCACAGAGTCCTGACCTGAATCATATAGAACACCTTTGGAATGTTTTGGAACGCCCAATTCGTGGCAGGCCTCACCGACTGATTGACATCGATACCTCTCCTCAGTGTGTAACCTACCCCTCACTTATCGACCTTAATGACAGTGAAAAATTAAACTGCATGTACCTAATGGAAATTTGGCCAAAGCAAACGTCACCAAAGTTATTCTGTCGGTAAAGAGGGAGGAAGGGTTAAATCTAAATGAAAGGAAAAATGCAAATGAAATTGGTGTAAATTAATTTCGAAATAGGGTAAGGTTAATAAAGAAATTAAATGTGCAGCCATTACATTAACAATTAACTGGCGTTAATTAAATATTTGAGATTTGGGGAAAATTACGGTCGCCAGTCCTATGGACAACTACTCTAATAACTGAAAAAGAAAGGTCAATGCACATATAAGTAGCACTAAAAACGTGGAAACTGAAGGTTGACACATATTGTGTGAAAACTGAATGTTTGTCAGAAGTAATAAATTTCGCTACACTCTGACTTAATTTAGCAAAAGAATTAATAAAACTGGAAAATTGAAAGTTAATTTAGTGACTGAAAATAATAGTGAACTTTGTTTCTGAAGCACTACGAAATAAAATAAAATAAGGTTAGTCTTGGGCTACCTCAACAATCATCTCAAAGGCAACTTGAATCTATGCAATTTATAAATAAGAGATTTAACTTTGAACTTGAATTAAATGATTTTGAACAATTAACAATAGTAAAATTTAGTACATACGAAGCTGAGCTGCAGTCGCAGGTAAGCTAAAATATGGTAACAAAACTCGCACTCTTAATTTGTGCTTGTGTAATCTAAATATAATTCTGTTTGGTTATGGTAGCCAGCTATGAAAACTTTAGCTGAACTTTGAAATTAACGCAGTGAAATGGAATGATATTACTTTAATGCTGGGGTTTGAATTTCAATGACACTCGGGTTCATTCCGGAAAACGAAGGGACCATGCTTGGTAATGCAATTGGGACAATGCGCAACAAGGGTTCATGCTAAGTTGCTGTATTTTTGTGATGCAAATGGAACAGTTTGATAAGCTGAGGTCTGCCATACAGTTCTAAACTTTTACGTGCTTTCAGTCTTCCTAGTTGGTTGTTTGAAGGTTTGAAGTCGTCGATCGAGGTGGTGACGACAATCACTTATTGTCGGCCGTCGCTGTTGCAGAAGCTGGATGTTGGTGCGCCTTCTTTTCGACATCATCACCAGGCGAAACGGGCTCTTGATATGTGTCAGCTAATGCTTCCCGTCCGCGACACCGTGTCAGAAACTATCATAGCAAGTCGAGCGCAATTAAGTGCTGCCAAACCATGAAAGCGCAGCAACTCGCAGGAGTGTCACACAACACGTCTGCGCCACCGCCCTACTCCAGACTCTGCCCTGCCCTCGCTCCACGCGGCAGAGTTAACACTACCCAAGATCCTAAACACTTTGGTTCTCCACTCGACCTATCGATGTAATTGTTCGATAGCATAGTTTTCCCTAGGCAAGACCCAGCATAAAAATTCAAATAATATTTACAAAACAAACCTATTATACATCGACATAAATGCATAAATATGTATATATACTAATTGTAAAACAATTACAATGCATAAAGACACAAAAATGTCATATCTTCAGGTAACAAAATAAGGAAAAAATTTATAGTACAATAGATGGAAATAGGAGGATATGCTTTTCTGGCGTTACAAGTTTTCACTCCCTGAAGAATGGGCTGCCATTCCCCAAGAAACCATCCAGCCCCTGACTGAACGTATACCTGCGAGAATGGAAGCTGTCATCAAGGCTAAGGGTGGGCCAACTCTATATTGAATCCAGCATTACTGATGGAGGGCGCGATGAGCCAGGGGCTTGTAAGTCATTTTCAGCAAGATGTCCGGATACCTTTGATCACATAGTGTATTAGTTCATTTTATTACATTAATGAATGGAAGACTGGATTTTGTGTGGTACTTCTTTGCCACAGGATTGCTTCATAAGGTACAACTGTCTATCACTTTGGTCCTATACTATGATGTTGACTGCTGCAGGTCTCGTACTCGCCACGGTCTTGCATGATCTACACTGTACTGGCCTATAAAAGTGGTCAAGGTGTTCAACTCAACGAGGATTAGTTACTTCCATAAAACACTCACAACACAACAGATAAAGTTGTCTTCTACGCCCTTTTATATACAAAGCTATCATCTGCCATTATCCCTTTATGATAATATGGAATTAATTAAGGTATATTATTTCAAATCGTGTCTGTTCAGTTATATATGGCCTAATATAAAAAGTCCGATTGAAAACGGTCTGCTGCTGCCGCCTGGTATTCTTTCACATAGCAGCCTGTGAAGACGCCTAAAACAAGTGACCAGATATCATGAAAACAAACGTGGGATCCTACTGCGACTGTACTGGACACAGTACCCACTTGGGTATGGGAAAATTATCACGTTGTAAGCATTCAGAATAGTGCATTAGTTTCAACATATTATTTTCTTTTTCGCTTGAAAATATTTGGTGTGATACCTTATAATGGGAAAATTCAAACCGTGTAAGTGGTAAGCATCTATCAATAAACACAGGTTGATGAAAACTGAAGCAGCTACTTTAACGCTCTTCCTGTTTTGGCTACTAGTCAATGTGGTGGCAGTCCTCGTCATCACATCCTCTAGGCTCAAACTTCCCCAGTGCTCGCCATCTCAAGAAACACATCGGCTTAGCAAATTTATATGGCACATTATTATTCAAACTGAAAATTGGAACCATTTTGTTACAAATTGCAGTGCCTGTGTTATTCTGATTACAATGCAAAGTTCCTTTGGACATGCATGCATTAGTGGCATGTATGAGTACAGCTCCTAGACGCATGGTTGACGACATATGGAAGTTTCGGTCTGACTGTGAGTAATGTGCAGATAGTTAAATGGTGAGGTGACCGCTTGCGATAAGCGGAAAACCGGGACCAGCACAAATTTTCATTTCTGTCATTCCGTTTACAGCTGATGGTTGTCCATATTCGCAGTTGCAAATACATTTAATGTATTGTAGGATACGTTAGGCAGCTAAAAAATGCTCCATTCAAATCCTGGAGTGGATCAGACCTATCCCACTATATTCACTTGATACTTTCTTGTCGTTTCGATTAGATACTGTTTATTATGTTCACATAAGGGATACTACAGAGGTAGCAAATTATTGTTTTTGAGACCAACAGAAATTGTAGCTAATTTCACCATTTGCATTGTGAATTATCTTCTTAGTCATCATTGGGACGACAAATGAATGGTGTCTGCTGCAGTTGTCTGCTAGTTTAGAGGTGAAGAGTTCGCCGTTCAAAGAGAATTCTGTGTTAGTTCTCGGTTCTAATCTTGTTGGGGACAATATTTTTACCTCTTCTGTGAAAGATGTACTAGCATGCAGATCGACAATCAGTAAAGAAACCTTCCCCACCACAAGTGTCACTAAATTGATTCTGTATGCTATAGATCCAAAGTTAAAAAATTTGCAGAATTGCACACTTGTTAATGCCTGATCTTTCTGCTTCCATGTACCATATTACTCGTAACTTAATTTTGGCACTGAATGATTTGTTAACTGTATTTCGATATGTATATACCCCCACAGTTACATTTCAATGTTAGTCCCATAACCTATATAAAGAAATAATCAGCTTCCCTAAGAGCATCGATTGTTTGATAGGCGTTTCTTTTTACCATTGTTGAGTGGTACTTAAGATAAGTAAATAAATTAGAGAAATTAGAAAATAAATGAAAAACTTAGTTTAGTTTAGCAGAATTACACACTGGCAAACAGCGGGCAGAACAGCAGAGCAGAAGAGACAATGACCATGAAGTCAGCAAGTTCCACATAAGCGGACGCTGTCGATTCAGCCATCAGGGCATCACCCGACCAGCTCACGTGTTTCTCAGTTGTTACATGTGAGCAAAGGCCCTCGGCTACATTCCAAGAGCCAATGACCGACGTTAAGAAGATTCTTCGAGAAGCTCTTCAACGTGACAGATGAGGCAATGACCATGAAGTCGTTCACCTCCAGTGGACTCAAGTGAATAAATACGCGAGATGCAGTGGGCCCGACAGAGAGACGAAGGAAGAAGAGAAGAGTAGCAGTAGTTTTCAGTTAGTTTCGGTGCTGAAGACAGTCATGCAAGAAGAGACTACATCATGCACAGACACACCAAGTCCGCTGCCGTAATGGAGTAGCAAGCAGCAGCCTCGGCGCCAGAAAACAGAAGTTAAAAGGTATTTGAAGACGGATTTTTACATACCCGGGTGACTCATGAGGACGGGAAGGAGACAGTCTCACATCAGCAGACATCTGTGAGCTGGGATGAAGATCTGACAACCGAAGACTGGCAAGTGGGAGTCCGTTGTTTGAGTCCAGGACACTGGCCTTCCCCCGCTGCGCCGCTCCGCTGGCCGACGCACAACGCACGCGGCCACTTAAAGAAGAGAAACACTGGGACGCCACATCCAAGGTATCACCATCCGATGCACGACTTCGCTCGCAATAATTAAACGGGCCACCTCGCGCTGCGCATCTCCAGTCAGCAGGGCGAGATGGCGACACGAGATACACACAGCCACGCATAATCAGATGCCGCCGCTGCCGCCGCAGAAGGTGTCGCAAACGACACAGCTGCCGCTCTCAGAGCCAGGACATCGAGTAAGGAAACAGTTGTACAAATCTTCAATAAAAGTTATCTTATGTAAAAATGCTGTTTCATTCTACCTCATACCCAAGCCAAGGAAGAACCCACCCTGCCCACATGTTGTTAAGAGAGAAAAAATAATTTATTTAGTATTTTCACCCTGACATAATGCTTTAGAATTAAATGCCCATTGCAGTGATGCTCATCCTGACAATTGACTAGCATCAAAAGAGAAAACCCAGTTACATTTAGTATCAGAACTGTTACACCATTATCAGCACTTTGTCTCGACTCTTAGTGATGACAACAATGTACTATTTCAGAGAGTAACTGATGGGTTTAGGTGTGAAGTGCCTGATCAAAATGAGTGAGAAGTGACACATTTGGGATTTGGACATGTTTGCAAGACTACATAATGAAAAGAGGCCTTAGTGAGGCATATATACTACTTTTGTATATGAAAACAAATAGCTGTAATTTGACAATGATTGATTTAAGGGTATACGGAACGCCCTATGCTTACAATGTTAAATTGAGCTAAAAGTTAGGAACATTTTCTCATTTGTTATTTGGACAATACTCTTGATTTTTTCACAGAACGCAGAGATATGTTCTGCTTTTATGCTGAATTATTAATTTTGAAAAAATAATTTATAGTTTTCCAGATATTTTATTTTTTGTAAATGTTAAAAAAGTTATACATTTTAACAAGTATTTTAAAATTTACATCCATTAATACAAAATAATTCCACATATCTTTTAATTCAGATATATTAGAAGGTCTTAAGGAACAACTACAGAAAATTTCATCTTTCTACTGTATATAGGCCCTGAGAAAATGTACCTTATACACAAAAAAACTAAAGTTACAGGAAATTAGCTTCAAAGTTTTTACTTCAGTACAAGCCTGCTCCATAGCTTGTATCATCAGAATCGTCCAACAGCTTCCTCTTGATGGCTCTGCTACACTGTCTAGCCATCTTTGAATACACTTTTATGGCATTATCTGAAGACCTGAGGCATTCCTTGTCCAAACAAAGCATAGCTGCAGCAGTTTGTAGTCCTACACAGAGCCCCAACTTCTGCAGAACTTTCCACTTTGTTATATTGCCCTGATTTAATGATGAAACAGCATCATAAACGCCAAAGTGAAGTGTGTTTATACCCACAAACACAGTTTTAGGTTGTCAATTCCATATCACATGGTTCACACACTCATTTGGATTTTGAGTCCGGCCATGAAGACATTTCTTTAGTAGACTAATATCTGCGAGGTCTCGGCAGGTGATTGTATTGTTTCTTAGTTACCTTGCCTCTGTTGTACTTGCACCACCTATCTTCTCCTTTTGGACATAGCCCATGTTGGGGATTCTCATTGTTTGAAGCTGTATGAAAAAACTTCTTCTCATTAATTCTGCATCTGCTGTATTCTGTCTTATTGCTAGACCATAGCACTTCTGAATATGATCTATTGTAGCATCTGTCAGCCTATTTTTCCCATCTAAAGTTCTTCCATCGCTCAGTTTCTTGCCTTTCATGCTAGCCTTGAGCCGTCGAAGTCTTGATCCCATCCTTTTCTGAACATGGCCACCACACTCTAGTTTGGAAATTTTCACATCATTGCCATAGGGTCTCAGTTCCTCAATTTCTTTGAAAGCCTTTGAGTCACCATCTCCAAGATAATTCATGTATCTAACGTTGTACCATTTTACTGAGGGTTGATAAATACTTCTTACACCAGCAACTTCCATACCACCACTTGACCCATAGCAATTTGCCATGCACTCCTCTTCATGTTTATTTTTCATTTTCTCCTTGCATCTGCAATGCTTGGAAAGTATGGCCTCAACTACCTTACCAGTGTCCACACTTGTAGCTGTTACTACACCATTCAGAGATGTGTGGCCCCTCTTCTGCCAGCTTCGATCAAAAGCTATGGACAAGTCTCTGCTATTATTATTTTCAACAACTGCTTCCTCAACAGCATCTTTCATGTTTTCCTGTGCCACATCTTCTACAGCAGAGCCTATTGCAATTATGTGTTAGTTAAATTTTGAAGGTGGAGGAGGGAGGTTCATCACACCACACAACATGGCACCTGCAGCCCTGCCCTTTCCTATACACCGTAATCCATAAACCAGTCTAATGTTTATATTGTATAGTTTACCTGTATCTGCAGTAACATGTGAGGAATTGAAGAAAGTAACACTGTGTTTGCAATAACTGCACATCAACTCTAATTCACAAGCAAGTCCTACATGTAAGTTTGTTTTCAATGAAACACCACATTTTCCACATTGTCTGCAGCACACATTGTTCTCCAAAACGTCTGATAATAAAGAGACGTTAATTACCTCATATTTTGTAGTCCCAGCATTTAGTTTCTTGTATTCTTCAATTCCAGCTAGTTTTCTTCTTGAAGCACTTTCTGGTGTAGTGGCAGCAGCATCGCTCAATGTATCACTACCAGTGTTGAGGTTAGTCGCTACTGGGACATAAGATACTGATGAAGATGACTCAGACGAATTTTTAGTACACTTTACTTTCTTGCGCCAATGTACACGCTTTCTAAATACCTTCAGACTAGGTCTTGGTATGTTGAAGGAAAGAAAACTCAATGACTTCTCCACATACGACTTTCACAACAATGACATGGTTGTACTCACAAAAGAAACAATACAAATGGTGCAGAATCTATTGTCAACTGTCTAGCAGTGTAGCCAACAGAAAAGCTAACTCTCTTGTGCTCAATTATATCTCTGGCAAGGCTGTCTATATCAGGTATATTTCGTATCTCATATACAAGGTGCGGAACATCGTGTGTAGAAATTATTTTAAAAAATTATTTAAAATAGTTCTATTAACATCATCCAAATATTTTATACATAGTATTAAATGGGAGAGTCTAAATTTTTCGAAAATGCATTTACCCAGAAATCGATTTTTTCATCGAAAAACTCATTCCATATACACTTAAGAAAATGAGTAACGAATTGTCTACATATTGAAAGAGTGTTGAACCACATACATTGCAGCATATGTACATGGAGTAATGTTTATTGTACAATTTCATTAATATCCTTTACTTATTGCTATTATTGCATTTTTGCTAATTATTTATGATGTAAACACATGCCACATGTAGCTTACCAAGTTTGTTTTACATTATACCAAATGACTAGATTTTTCTTTGGAAGTTCATCTTAATATGTAAAACTAATCGCTGTTCTTATTGTGTATATCCTTATCGATAAGTTAGTTGTCGTCACTATTTTAGCATATATTCTGAGCCATACCAAGGGGATCCTGTGGCATCTCAGAACTGACAAATCTGTACCACCTCCTATAAAACTACATTTCTGTGTTTTGTCTATATAGGTTTAGCTATAATATAAATTGAATTACACACACACAAAACACCTCACACAACAAATTATGTGTATCATTGTAGTAAATACATCACAAATAGTATAAATTTCCTAAAACAGTTAGAGTAAAATGGTATTATATTGTCAATGGAGCTAATGTACATTGGTTGTAGTTGATGTATAACAAAGAATGGACGCAAGAATCCTGCTAGGCAATGTAATCACACAACTTGGTGGAGATGAAGTACACAAAAAAAACTGTTAGGAATTTCCCAGAAAATAAATGCACCAACAGGAGTGGGACCAAATGTATTGCTTTGTGTCAACAAAATAATTTGAAACTATATTGAACTCCACAAAGAAAGTAGTTCGAAAGTGCAAGACCTGTAAGCAATCTATATCATTGCTTGATGAGTGTGAAAACCATTAGGTATCTCTTTGGGATTGCCATCTATCATGATACTGTAAGAGTCGTCCCTGCCTTTCTATAATTGACCTGCACCTCTACATTAGTATAACAGGACACGCTCAAGTTCCCATGTTTGGTTTACTTTTATCCTTGTAATTTTGCTTTTTTGTATTATAGTGCACAGTTTTTAATTTCACATTCTTAAGTTTTTTATTTCATTATTGTTAGTATAATCAATATGTGTAAATACATGAGAGAGCAACAAGGTAATGGGTTCAAAAGTCAGTTGTTTTGTTGTTATCTTTTCATAGTAGTTTGTGAATCGCACTCATGTGTCACAAACATATGTTGCATTTTACCAACAGATCAAAAATGGGTTCATTTCTTTAGTGTAACTTGACCCTCAAATTTGTTGAAGATAATGAAATTTGTGTTTTCTATTCTTGAGAGCAATACAGACATAGAATGAATGTTTTCCGTAACGAAAAACCTGTGGATAAACTTTTGGTGAAATTTGTGGAATTTGAAATTCTTGTTAAAAGAAACTATGATATGAGCTTCTCAAAGTTCTGTCAGCATGTCCTACATAAGAAGAAACTTCTAAACGTTGCTGCATCTGACAACAAGTCTGTTTGAGACTGTTAACTTTTTAATATTTCAAGTTTCAAGATATTTGTATGTTAGTTTTCTTGAGAGGATGAAAACTGGTGAACATTAGTAACAATGGAACATTTAACATCTTAAGTGCCACCTTTTCTTTGAAGTGTCCCAACTTTTGACTATCCATAGGTAGCACTATCTCGACTCTTAACTTGCCAAAAGTGGTAGTGTCCTGAATTTAGACTTCCCAAAGGCAGTATTCTAATTGCTATTATATACCATCCTGAGAAAGAAGTTTATGATTTACAAATCTGCAGAGATTCAACCGTTGACTTGGATAACTACCTTGTCCACATTAAAGTTAAGATTACCCCAAGAGAGCATATCACAAGAGCACACACCTTCAGAAAATTGACAAAGAGGATCCAAGAAGAGGAGGGAGAAAGGAAACACAGCCACCTGGGAATAGTCCCAAACCAAGATTATACAAAAAGCCAAAAAGATAAACCACAGAAGAATAACATGAAAAAACCTTGGTGTGATTAGGCATGTAAAGACACTTTTGTAGAACAAAAGTTTGCCATTCAGAAATACGACAGGAACAAATCATGCTAGACTAGAAAATACTTTTTAAAAACAGAGAACAGATGGAAATATTGGTCAAATAGACAAAGAGGAGACAAATGAGAGAATGATTTTTAATCATTGAAAATAACCTTAGGGGATACAACATGCATGACTAGATGTTCAGTGAGAGGATCGTGAATACACAACACAGAATCTATATTTCAAGAAGCAGGATGGTAAACTTACTCTGATAAATCACATTAACTGCAAGGAGCAGTTCCTGAACCGCATAACTGTCTAGAATCATCTCTAAGTTTTCCCAGAGAGACTCTTACACACACACACACACACACACACACACACACACACACACACACACACACACACACACACACACATATATATATATATATATATATATATATATATATATATATATATATATATATATTGTTTCAATCACCTACCAAAGATAAAATCTAGAACTATATCGTTGAATTAAAAAACAACTTACACAAACCATCGCAGTTATTTCATACACAGAAAAACTGTCAGAAAATTGGAACTACACACTCCACCAACTCCGCAAAAAAGGTGACAGGACAGACATAAATAAGTACACTGAGATCCCTCTCCTTGAAGTCACTTGCCAGATGTTCTCTGCATGTTCGCTTCAAAGAACACAAGCACAGAATGAACATAAGATCAGCGAACACCAAGTGAGTTTTCTCCCAGGGTGCTCATGCTTTTGACAGATTTTTATCCTAAAAACAATGCTGCAGTAACAAGGCAACCTGAAACAGTTCAGTCATTTACACTTTCGTCGACTTCAAGAATACATGACTTGATTGACTGAAGTATATGTTTGATATCCTGTAAGAGCAGGGACTAGACCCAAAGACAGCAAGCCCCACTAACCAAACACTCACTGACACAAAACCCAAAGTAAAATTTCAGTGTTTCTGGAGTGGACATGACTGACTATGTTTAAATAGTTCAAACACTTCATGGAGAGTTCTCGAAGGGATTTCAAGACTTGGCACTTTCGAGACTGATTTCAAATTATTTTTCAGGCCGTTCTCAGTTTTGGCTGCTGATTTACCTCATTTTACTTGCAACTTGAGTTCATAATCATAAAGTATAGCACCCAGCTTAATGACATGTGTGCCCAGTCCAGGTATATAAAAGGCTCTTATAAAATGTTATCCCAAGAGCAATGCCCTCAACTGCACAGAAACGCCACTACAGTTATTTCAATGTTAGGTTCAACACGTATGTCACAACAGTTTTCTGTTTTCTTCCTGTCTTCAAATTGACAGAGTCCCCCAGCATTCTGGTTTAACAGATTTCGATCTGCATAGTTATATGTGTTAGACTGTGTTACGAAACATGTGACATATTCTAAAATCCAAATGTCTATAAATCTATAGATGTCACAAATTAATATTAAATGCCTCCACATAAAGCTTATTGTAGTTATGTTAATGAAAACGTGGTACAAGTAAGCTATATTCTTTCTATCATTTGCGTGATTGTCCGATTTCAACCTTAGGTAATTTTGAAGCATGTATCTTAAGCTCCCCAATATCATTTACACTGTAACATATCGCTGGTACATGTGGACAGGAATACATCTCACTTCTGTGGATTTATGGCACAAAAACAATACAAAATACACTGAAGCACGAAAGAAACTGGTATAGGCAAGCCTATTCAAATATAGAGATAGGTAAACAGCCAGATTACGGCGCTGCGGTTTACAATGGCTATATAAAACAACAAGTGTCTGGCGCAGTTGTTAGATCGATACTGCTGTTACAACAGCAGGTTCTCAAGATGTAAGTGAGACTGAATGTGGAGTTATAGTCGGCGCACAAGCGACGGGACACCGCGTCTCCGAAGGTAATGATGAAGTGGGGATTTTCCCATATGACCATTTCACGAGTGTATCGTGAATATCAGGAATCCGGTAAAACATAAATATCCGACACTGCTGCGGCTGGAAAAAGATTCTGCAAGAATGGGACCAACGACGACTGAAGAGAATCGTTCAACGTGACAGAAGTGCAAACCTTCCGAAAATTTCTGCAGATATCAATGCTGGGCCACCAACAAGTGTCAGCATGCATATAATTTAACAAAACATCATCGATATGGGCTTTCGAAGCCGCAGGTCCACTCATGTACCCTTGATGACTGCACAACACATAGCTTTACCCCTCGCCTGGGACCGTCAGCACTGACATTGGACTGTTGATGAATGGAAACATATTGCCTGATTGGACGAATCTTGTTTCAAATTCTATCGAGAGGATGAACGTGAACGGGTATGGAGACAACCTCATGAATCAATGGACCGTCATATCAATGGGGGTACTGTTCTAACTGGTGGAAGCTCTGTAATGGTGTATGGTATGTGCAGCTGATATTTCTAGATAAAACTCTGACAGGTGACAAGTATGTGAGCATGCTGTCTGATCACCTGCATCCATTCATTTCCATTGCTCATTCTGACAGACTTGGACAATTCCAGCAGGACACTGCTACACCCCACATGTCCAGAATTGCCGGCCGCTGTGGCCGAGCAGTTCTAGGCGCTTCAGTCCGGAATCGCGCGACCGCTATGGTCGCAGATTCGAATCCTGCCTCAGGCATGGATGTGTGTGATGTCCTTAGGTTAGTTAGGTTTAAGTAGTACAAAGTTCTAGGGAGCTGATGATGTCAGGTGTTAAGTCCCATAGTACTCAGAGACATTTGAAACATTTGTCCAGAATTGCTACAGCGTGGCTCCAGGAGCACTCTCCTTGGTTTAAACAGTTCTGCTGGCCGCTAACTCCCCGACATGAATATTAGTGAAAGTATCTGGGATGCCTTGCGATGTGCTGTTCAGAAGAGTTCTCCACCCCTTCGTACTCTTACGGGTTTATGGACAGCCCTATAGGATTAATGGTGTCAGTTCCCTTCATCACTACTTCAGGCATTAGCCGAGTCCATGCCACATCATGTTGGGGCACTTCTCCTGTTCGTAGCGGCCCTACACGATATTAGGCAGATGACCAGTTTCTTTGGCTCTTCAATGTAGAACATGGTTATGTCTATATCATCCGACACAAACAGCGCCCTGGGAGCGCGATTCTTGGCCGGGCTTAGTCTAGGAGAAGAAAAGCCGTCTCTCATTTTCAACCTCATCATAAATAAAGCCCTTGGGGGAATTACACAATGCCCTTAGTACAGCTCTGCACACATCCAGAAACAGACAAGATTTACACTTTGTAACAGACCTTCCATGTCTGCTCCATGGATGGCCTGACAGAATGTTGCACAAAAACGCTATGTGTTGTGTTCTGGGTGGATACATAATGTAGCAGAAGTGGACAACACAGTGAAAACACTTTGATACTACATCAGCCACAAGTTATGGTACCACACATTGCTCGTTAGTTGTGTACATTACATTTTATTATCAGTTTTTTATTTAAATGTGGATACGCAAAACAATAGCTTTGGAGTCTAATTGACTGATTATTATTGTATATTCAGTATCTGCTATTCGTTAAAACATCAGAATCAGATCTGGAGTGTAATCAAACACAAATATTATGACTTCTCAGTAATTTTAGACATTGAACAAGTAATCATATTTGAAGATTTAACGAAATAATACCAAAGAAGTATTAGAAATATGTAAATCAGTGTAACCTAAAAGTAACCTAAAATTTTATCCAATACATTGTTTACTCAACTGGTACTGTGTGTTTACAAGAATTGATCATTTCATGTTTGCCAAAGTAATGTTCTATAGGAAATTCATATTTAGATCAAATTTAATTTATCACCCAGCTATACAGATCTGTAAAACTTTAAATGTAATTTACATTAAACAGAAAAAACACGATGTAAGTATTCAATTTTGAAAGTTTTTGCTTCATGTTATGGACATTGTTGAAGCCACAGTGTGGCAGTGTTGGCCCAGCTCTTGTAAAGTAATCCCTGTGTGTATCTTCATCACTATTTAATTATTCTAATAAGTACTTAAAGTCAGACTCTGGTATGTCGATTACAGTATTCAATAACTAGTCCTGATATTGTTTACACTGAATGCCAGACATGGTTAAATGGAAAAGATATTATGTTACAGAGCTGTACCACCCTATACAACGAACTGAAGATTTTAAGTTAAGTATTGAATCATGCTTGTAACACATTGGTACATTTCAAACTGACTGGCAATTTTAAATCAGGCATACAGTACACACTAATGCATATCTTCGCAACAGTCCACTACATCTTCAATAGCCACAAACAGACAATACAGGCAGTCCTTCCACTGACATAAAAATTTTTTCTAATGTTTGCAGCTTTTAAACAAGTCTGGTATATTGGACACATTAGAGGAATTACAGACAGCTTGGTATGACAAAACGCCAGGAAGTGAAAACATGCTTAATGACAAGTTTATAAAGATCTGAAATTTTTTTATTCCTTTTTCAGGTATAGCATTACTGGAGAAAATAGGTTATCATTTCACTTTGCAATGAAACACAAAATAAAACATGAACCATAGCATCTCCTTCAAAGGCAATACACACATTGCATAATCTGAGGTTGATGGTATGTATTTATCATCTCCATGCCTCCAGCTGATACCTTCCTCCACAGAAGAACAGCCTGCTCAACACTCAAGTACAAAGGGCACAGTCTTTTTCAGATGAGGAAAGTCTGATGGCAGTGTGAGGCACATTGAATCCGCTTTCGACAAGGATGGATAGAGCAACCAACAGATGCACACGGCTCTGCGATGCAAGAGCCTTAAGAACGACATAGAAGACGAAAACACAGAACAATTACCTATGAAGAAGAGAGCTCTTATACCGCTTGCTGGTAATGTATTGTCAAAAATTAGAATACTAATTATACTATACCGCTTATTGGAGCCCAACAGGTTTACAATAGCAGAACACTGCACTGAAAATGGACATAAAATGAATTGCCAACTAACATGAGTACTAGCTACTACAAATAAATTTTGGGAGTGCATTTTCGAAGAAGCAGTTGAAATTTGAGTGATACTATTTAACCAACTGACTTCCAACTAAGCAAGGCATGGGAGCCAATACTTAGAACCAATGCAAAACGTGACACCCAAGCGTGAGATGCGACAGGGAGAGCGGGTGGAAAGCAACAGCCACTGTCCCCTTCACCATCACATGTACCCTCGCCATTGAGCATGATATATGGGCAGTGATGCCTGAACTATGGAGCATCAGGAATAAATACCAAGAGCGTGCAGTAGACATTTCGTTCCACGACCACCCCCAGATGGCGGAACAGTTATCTGCCGAAATATAGTCGACTTTCTGTGACACTTGGAAACCACAGGCGCAATACACATGTTGTCAATAATTAATAACTAAGAATGGAACTTCCGAATGAAAATAAATATTCAAAGTGCGTTGATCATCTGGTAAAAAAATCTGTGAACAAAAACATAAATCATAAAAAACTGACACATTTGAAAAAGAGAGAATTAAAAGGCCTCACTTTATAAAGAGTAAAAGGAATTTACAAACAAGTTATTTTAGGAGATTTACTTTCCAAACAAAATACGTCTTCAGTTGAAGTGAACATGAAGACGAAATGTATTGTGATACCGGTACAAGTTTGTTCTTATTCTGTTTTTCCTGTTTGTTTCGGTTATTACCAAGTGTAAAAGAAGAAATGTATGTTTTTCACGGTGAATTGTATCTTTTTGCACAAATTAGAACATACATCACTCAATCAGCTTATTTACTGTAGACATCCCTTCTCGATAAATACTTTTCGTAATACATATGTATATAATAAATATGAAGTTGGCAATTTCTCAATTTCGAAGGAATGAATGGCAACAATAGTTTCCAAAATTGCAATGAATGAACCCACTGGAGATATAATGAGGTGCTGCTTTAATTTGACTGCTAGAATAGCTAGAACCTGTACCAAATTATATTTAAATGAGGGCTTATCGCCAAGTGGATGGCCGCTATAGTCTCTGCCTCTTAGCACAGTCTACCCAATTCTATGGCGAAGGATTGCATTCACCTTGGCACATTTCCTGACAGGCGTCTAGAGTCAGCACATTGGTCACACTGTAGTGTCAAAGGCACCAATAGATGACTTTGTTGTCAAGGCAGCGTGATTGTAAATTACGATTGCCACTGTAGCAGAGAAATTAAAGCAACAGGCATTACATATTCAACTGGTGCATTCACCGAAATTTTAGACGTTGTTGTTGCCTGTTCTTTCTTTGAAAGTGAGAACCGGTCAGATTCATACCCGTTATTTAGATGTATATTACGAAAAACAGGAATAAGCTCGCACAACAAGTGTAAACCATTATGTTTTTAAATTACAGAAACATCCTGCATTGTGGAATCGCGGTTCTGTCGATAAAAGCTATTCCTACGATGGTTGAGATCCTGTGTTCAAACCCACTCCAGTACTAGAAAATTCTTCTTTATGTTAAAAATTCCGTCAAACTGCGCAAAGTATGAAGTCCAAGTTAAATTCCCACATTAGTTGTAAGATCGGAAGAAGTAGGCAAGGGCGCTCCAGAGATAACAGGACCATTCTGGTGGCAGCAGTATTCATTTACTATGGTGGCCTTTATTTGTACACATGGGCATCTGCAGAAATTTTTCCAGAGTGGGGGTTTCGAGACATCTGAAGCCATATGAACTAAATTCTAAAGGTGAACTGGAAAACTTATTACACAGCTGAGAAATTGCTAACAGCTTTGCCGCAGTGGTAGCACCTGGTCACATTAGATCACCGGAGTTAAGTGCTGTTGGGCTGGGCTAACACTTGGACAGGTGACCATTCGGTCTCCTGAGCACTGTTGGCAAGTGGTGTGTACTAAGCCCTTACGAGGCAAATTGAGGGGCTACTTGACAACTAGCAGCTCTGGTCTCGCAAACTGCAAAAACAATCCTAAATGCATTGCAGAGGGTGCTTACACTGTACCATGTGTTTCTTCCCATTTCATTTATGCACAGAGTGGGGAAAGAATGATTGCTTAAACGCCTCTCTATGCTCTAAACTAGTCTAAACTTGTCTTCAATGTGACTACAAAGCCATACGTAGGACACTGAAGAATATCTCTAGATCCTTCACTTAATATTGGTTGTCGAGATTTTTAAAAGTAGTCTTTCGCTGAATAATTGGCATCCCTCTTTAATCATCTGCTAATTCATGTTTTTCACCATCCTGCTGCTGCTCTTTCACTAGCCAAACAAATCTGTGAGAATTATACACTCAGTATCCTCAGAATGCAATGATTACAGCAGGTTCCACATATTTTGGTAATTTTCTAAAGTGGAATGCACGAGTGTTTTCTAAGTGGTCTATTTGTGTAGATGCCCTCTTAAATAGTTTTTGGAGCTCTCCACTTTACAAATAAAATTAGTTTCCTTTTCGACTTGAGCCTTATATTTTTCTAACTTTGTGCTGTCTAATATTACCCTCTCTCTTCCATAATAACCTAATGCTATTAGAAATGTTATGAAACACTTTTGGTATCAGACGTTTTATACACAAACTGGCGCAATTTAATTCTTTCACAGACGTTGGCCTTTTAATGCATCGAAAAAAAAAAATGTGATGCTTCAATATGTGCAAGCTTGAAAACTCTGCAAAATTCTTTCAGTACTTCTCACACTTAACTAGGAAATTCATTCTTGTGTGTTACCACTATGAAGACTGACAGTACCTAGCTTTCTTCTTCCGATTTTGGAACTGATTTTTTCCAGTTTGACATTCATCACATTCGATTACATTACACACTTTCCATATTTTCACATGAATAAAATATTGTAGTATAAAAGTAGTTTTAGATATGGACTCAACGAGTTTACAAGGGTAGCATTCAACTAACTGAGCGATAGGGCACATGTGAAGGGGGTCGGTTTCACATATTAAACAATAAATGTAAATGACCTACACATAAGCAATGACAGCAATAAAATATTTCAGTTTGCTGATGATACAAGCGTTCTAATTACAGGAAACTCAGAAGAAACCCTCGTAGAAACAGGCTAACATGTTACTTTGATAACAATGACTTAATAATAAACACTGGAAAAACTGTAGCTATAGATATACCGGTACACAAAGCAGAAACAAGTAATCTGATATCACCCAATCTAGAGCTGTATGGACAGACAGTTACCAAAACAGACTGTATGAAATTTCCTGAACTTCATCTACAAGATAACTTGAAATGGAAAGTTCATATTGAGAAAATGAACAAAAAATTAAGTTCTTCTTGTTTTGTGTTGCAGACATTAAAAAAATGTTTCAGCTACAACACTTTTCAGTGTGTATATTATGCATCGTACACTCTCACATCCGATATGGGATTATGTTTGGGGGGAGTTTTGGAGATGCCATGAAAACATTCAAAATTTAAAAAAAAATTATAAGAATAATGGAGGGGGTAGATAATCACAAGTCATGTGGACCATTGTTTCAAAAAAGTATATATGGCTGCAAAACAGCAACTGTGTAATTCAGAATAGATTGGAAAATCAACCATCCAGTAGCAAGTAAACGTTTATTATCACTTATATTAGTCCTATCTCCTATATAGGGATTACAAAAAGACCACTCATCACTCAAAATCACATAATACACAGTTAAGTGAAATGGGAGTTTGTTGTTATTTTTCTTCATAGATATGCAAATAACGATTATGAAGGTCACAGCTTCTCACTTTCAACGAATGAAAAGGCAACAAGAGCTTGTAAAATTTCGATGACTGTACCAATTGAACGTATAATGCGGTATTCTTCTGCTGCAATGGATGACAAGGATCACGATGCCGTGACAATAGAGACAGCTATTGGTGCGTTCTATAGTTCAGCGTGCCAGTTGCTACTGGCGCTAGATGCCTCTGATATCCTGCTCTGATTCATTCGTACACAGCCTATTTTCTTTGAACCCACCAGCAGTCGAGTACAGTCGAGTACTGAGGTGGGCCAAACGGTTATTCTGGAGTAACCGTTATCACAGTTCCAGTTATTCTTTGATAACCGCTATCGTTAACGGTTATTAATAACTGCTAGATGCCTCTGATATCCTGCTCTGATTCATTCGTACACAGCCTATTTTCTTTGAACCCACCAGCAGTCGAGTACTGAGGTGGGCCAAACGGTTATTCTGGAGTAACCGTTATCACAGTTCCAGTTATTCTTTGATAACCGCTATCGTTAACGGTTATTAATAACTGCCAAGTTATTTTTCGCTAGTGAATACCGAATACTCCGACAGTTAAATAACGACATAGTTGGAATCCATCAGCCCCCTCACCCCTGGTTGCTCCACTCCTCTCCCATCCCCGCCCCCTGCCACGTCTTCACCGTTGTGTCCCCCCTACCCTCCATCTCTACAGCCTCCATCTCCTTTCCCAAGGTGGCTTCCGTCAACTCCCCCTCCCGGATGATGCCCTCTCTCCCTCCATTTATCCTTCCTATCAACTCCGATCCTCACTCCCCCTCCTTTCCTCTGTCCTTTCCCTGGGCTTCCTCTTCCCCCCCCTTCCGTCCTGTTTTCTCCCCACTAAACCTCTCCCTACCTCCCTTCTCCCCCCCAGTCCTTTTGTATTCCCCTCCTCTGCCTACCCCACTCCCTGTCGCGTCTGCCCCCCACCCCTCTTATGGGTCCTCATCCTCCATCAGCTCCTTTCCCGGTTCCACCCTTCGCTTTTACTCTCCTTTCCCCCCTTTTTTGTTTTCCCATCTTCTGTCCAGTTTCTCCCCACCTGCTCTCGACTGTGGTGTCACATTTGCCAACTTTTTAGTGCAGTGTTCCAGTGACTATTCAGTGTTGTTTGTCTTTCTCGTGTTGCGAACAGAAACCATGCTGTCGCTAGGTGTGAATTTTATGTCTTTTGCGAACAGAATCCAGACTGTCGCCGTGTTTTTTTAATTGTCTATTGTTTTCCCTGTCTGCTTCGTATGTATTTTTATTAGCATCATCATCCCTCTGTTGTTTGTTTTAAGTTCCACGATTTCTTTTCGCCTTGTTACTCTCTAAGTCTCCGATTTTATCGCCTGTTTTTTATTATTTATTCTCTTGACCTTTCTCACACAAAGTCTGTAGGCTGAAGAGCGGCATACTAAGCTGCTGCCAGCCCGCCCCCTTCGGGGGGAATTGAAATTCAATAAAGAAAAAAAAAAAAAAAAAAAGAATCCATCAGTTGTTATCAGTATAACTGCGAGTAGTGTGAAATAGCAGGAATGTCGTATGAATAATGTCATAACCTTAGCTTATTAACACCGGGTACATTTTAGTTGATGTTAGAACGATTATTAGTGTTTCATATTATATGTTTGTAAGTTATCGGTCGCTATTAGAAATATTAGCTTCGCAGCTGCGACAGAAAGTACGTGGAACTTCGCCAAAGCACTGTTTAAGTAAAATGTTAACAACGTGCGTTTGTAAGTATGAAGTAATATGTAAACTGAGTACTGTAGGTTAAATTCGAAGCTTAATTTCTTGTGCTGCTCACATAATAGAATAAAGTGTACAGCCTTGAAATACAACAAAAAATATACGCAATGTGACAGATTCGTTTACTCCTGTGCTGTAAAAGCTAGTCCTATTGGGGAAAGTGTGAGTACGCTAATCCAAGTTTTATGTCAGATTTGGAAACTGTTCGATTTCTCCAGCTACAGCATGTTTATAACATATGAAGACATGCAGATCGAAAAGGTTGACAGTGTTACATTTCTGGGACTACAACTCGATAATAAATTCAGTTGGGAAGGGCATACCACATTTTTTTCATTCTATTATTTCATAAGGGAGCGTGGTAACTTATCAAACGTAGCAAAAGTTTTTCGCATGTAAAAGCGTGTAATAAAAATCGTTTATGGTATCAATTCAAGAACATCATGTAGGAACCTGTTCAAGGAACTTTGTGTTCCAACCAATAGCTTAATACATAATATCAGTACTAGAAATGGGAACAGCAATCTACATAAAGACCTAAAATCACTTACCTTGGTCCAAAAGGGGTCCAATATTCAGGAACATGCATTTTCAATAAACTGCCAGCAAGTCAGCAACCATTAAAAACTTGGTTTCAGATAAAGCACGGTTTACAGTGTGTTTGAAAGACTATTTGATACAGAAGTGTCTGATTGCACCCATCATCAATATGCCGGAAATGGCTATTTTAAGTGTGTCTATGACGTCACTACATACACATGGCAACAAACACAAAGATCCATATAAATAATACAATAACATTTCCCACCAAAAATACAATCAAACCAACGGGACAACTGCGGGAAGTTGGGGGTTTTAGGGTGAGGACAAGCTAGTAAAAAAAAAAAAACACACCATGATCCCAAAACACAAAATGAAGAACAAAAAGGAAAAAAAATACAGCTTTCTGCTACACCAACAAAAATCTGCAGGAATCGGACACTTCCCTTGAACAATATAGGTCAACTATAGGTGACCATACTAAAACACCAATACCCACAACTAAAAGTACGAAAATTGGAATCAGACATTTCCATTGACCTACATAGGTCAACCTCAGATGACGATACTAAAACATCAACACACACAACTATGCAAATGGGAATCGGTAATTTCCGGTGACCTATATAGGTCCACCACAGCTACTGATGCCAAAAAACCAACACCTACAACTGCGAAAAATAAAACCACAATCCCAAAAGTCCACAAATCAATCATCCCTACATAAATTAAATCACATTCAATACTTCATAAATACACAAAACATCATAGCTAGAAAAAAAAATTAATTACCACCAGCAAATTCCGGCACTGCAACCTAGATCGACAGCCCCCCCTCCCCCCACACACACACACACAAACCAACTCATAAACACCGTGCCGTAATGACATTCACACACCACAACACCTTTACGTCGAAGCAGACGGGTGGAATCAGACGCTTCCATTGACCCCTCCTTCTACTCTGTAGATGAATATCGTAACAGAAACTGATAGACAAGCTTAGGTAAAAATTCTGCTATATTTCAGTTTTGACAGCACTTGGTTGCAACAGTCAAGATCGGGTATTCTGTGTACTATAAATTTATTAAAAGTACATAACTGTGTTTTATTCTGTCAGTGTACCAATTCTGTAAATATAAGCAGTTACTGTGATATATTCACATATTTTGACAATCTCCCGACAAATGATGAGGATAATAATTATTATATTCCACCGTATTATGTTATACTTTCTGACATGTTATTTGTCATTTGCGATGGCCAGTGGCTATTTCCGAAGAAGTATGTAAATATTTGTTCGCTCCAGTAACTATCGTGTCTGTAATATCACCGGGGTCTAAGACTGGAGTCACTGTATCATCAACACAGACACACAGTTATTCCGTTACCAACTTCCAGGTTACTTGCAATGGTAGTCCGATAACTGCCAGAGAGCGAGGACTGTGAGCCAATAACGATAACTGCCAGAGGAAAATACAGATCTCTGACAGTTATTTCCATAGTCGCTCGAATTCCTTATGGTACCTCTCTTTATACAATCCGTCCAAGCTAAATTGACATATGAGGCGGTGGCTTAAGGGAACGACCGTACTTGTTAATGCCTGTACTGCAGCTCCTATCAGCCACCGCTCGGACATTAACCTTATTTAATTGTTTGTGCTAAAAGTAACGAAGGCGCACGATATAGTACACAGTTCTTATCAACAGATGGCGCGCAGTCTCACAGTTATTCCCACGGCCTATAGAACGCCTTCCAAATGGTCTATCCTCTCCTTAGTTCCTAGCCAATTCTCCGATGAGTTGATGAGAAAGCGTAGTACGATCTTCGGTCAACAGATGGCGCGAGGCACTGTTGACATTAGACAGTTATTGAAATAACTGCCTGTATCAGAGGAACGGTTATCGCAGTAACCGTTAGTTTTCAGTAACCGGCTATTTCTTATTTATTTGACAAAGTTATTTTTTGCCACCTCTACTGAGCACCCAATTAATTTTTTTTTAAATGGTAGACAGGCAGGTACAATTATTTTGTTTCACAGTAATTCATAAATTACGTGCTACAGCTAATATTTATTACATGAGCGTAAAGAGATTACAGACATTCGAAGGGAAGGGGAAGAAAATTAATACCCCGATTTGTTATTGTTATGGCTCATCAGGCAATTAGTCATTATCTTGTTATGATGATACTGTAACTGTTAACACCAATACCGCATTACTTCGTGTTTGTTTACCAGCCACTTCTAAAAGTGAGTTAATTGCATATCTACAGTGTTGTAAATGGCTCATTGCTTGCGTTTTAGGTTATAGTTTAGGACAGCGTATGAATTTCGTACGTGATTGTCGTGACGTTTATTTATTACGACCGACATTCGTTGTCGTTACCCGTAAACTTCTAAGTTTTAGAATTGCAACAGAGTTAAATACCTTTTTCGTCTTATTTGGTGCATATTACATACGTGTATTGTACATCAGTTACGGAAAACCATGTCGCGCCGTACGTATTACATCCTATAAAGCGCGCACTGTTTTCACCCCGTCCGATAAAATCTATGAGACTTGAAAAAGGCCACTTGCGGGAAATGTTATGCAATGTGTGACGTTTTGTAACAGTTTCTCTATGCTGTGATCTGCAGTGGAAATTACTTCTTAAAGCATTATCTACGGGTATGACTGTGCAGTTACAAAAAAGTCATTCCGGTAGGTCAGTTTTATAAAAGATCCGGTAAGAAATATTGCTGACCGTCAACACTTAGTTGTTTCACCATGTAGCTTGTGGATAGAAGTTTGTACGTTTGTCATTAGATCATGGATAAGAATTCCAGCATGCCATTCATTGCTCTAAACTGAGTGTCCAGCTGTCATTGTAGGTGGGGAAACTCACAAAGACAAAGCTGTGATAGAAGTACATATATATTGTTTGGTAAAAATGTGTGTCGTGAGCAGTTGATTAGTTATTTGGAGTAGGTTTTCATTTTATATTTGTCAGGCTGAAAGTAAATAATGCAGTGAACAATGTGTGGGTTGAAATGTGGGTTTAGAGATTTAACACCAGTATGTCAGGCACTGCATGTGTGATTAAGACATACAAATTCTTTTCTGTTCGTTAACACATTACTAAGACTAGAGTTATAAACTTCTTGGATTAGAGTACACATTAAAAAAATGCAATATAAATATTTAATACTGTGCTTGTAAAAGACTTCAGGTTATATTTTAACCATCATCTGCAAAACTGAGTTTGAATGAAGTAAGTTGTTGTTTTTGCCTGGACAAATTCACTTATATTAATTGATCATAATGCTGAGGTTATAATTTATATGGAGAAATATATCCAAACTGTCTTAGTGTTATAAAGAAACAACAAGCAATAATCAGTTGTTACTGTTGCACGTGATTGTGATTTTTCTGTCTTCATATTGTGCTCTAAATCTTTGCAGCCTGAGTTGTAGATAAATTCTTGCCATTTTGCACTATGTTTTTCATCCAGTGTTAAATTTATTTTATGTGCAGTGACTCTTGTGCTGCAGGCAGTAGTGGACTGAAAATACTGCTTTTGAGCTGTATCTCACAGTGACAACAGAAATTAGAGATGACTTTTTATCTGCTTCCTTGTTTTTCAGGTGCTTAGAACTGCAGCGATGGAACACAAAAAAACATTTTGTGTAAATAGAGAAGAAACAAATGAATGTGTTGCATCTACTGTGGCATGCTCAATGGTAACTAGCTTAACTGAATTTTTACCATTCTTCCTTTAATTTGTGTGTGCGGTATGCTGTGTGAATAAATATAATTCATGTCCTGTTGCTGCAAGTGTAACACAGTGTGAAAATATAAAACACAGTGAATTTTTAATGTTACACATGGGTAATTCCATATCAATTCAATGCAGCATTAAAACTGCCCCATTCATATTTCAAATGTTCAAATGGCTCTAAGCACTGTGGGACTTAACATCTGAGGTCATCAGTCCCCTAGACTTAGAAACTACTTAAACCTAACGAACCTAAGGACATCACACACATCCATGCTCAAGGCAGGATTCATTCGAACCCATGACCAAAGCAGCAGCGTGGTTCCGGACTGATGTGCCTAGAACCGCTTGGCCACAATGGCCGGCTCATTCATTTTTATTTCAAATTTGGTGCATACAGTGATTGAGATAAGAGATGGAAAACTATCAATTTGCAAAGGTATATGACAAGTTGTGTATAAAGTTAAAACTCTGCAAAGTCAGGAAATTGCATGACATTTTCATCTGCCTGTCTCAACATAGATGAATATAATTCTGGTTATAATCCAAATATAACAATGAAACTTGAATCACTGAAAAGCTAATGAGTAGAGCTTTACGTTAATATGCAGTTTTCACATTTAAGGTCATTGACCTTGAATGTCTCAAAAAACCCCTAGTATGTTACTATAAACATGGTAAACACCAAGATGGAAAATTAAAGGCATTATGACACAAACATTTATTTTATGTACACGACTACACTAACAGAATGCAGTAAGAAGCTATATGTTTGGGTTTTTTCCAGCTCAGCAGACAATAGCAGTCACTATTGTTCTGACAAAATGGTGAAAGTTTCTTGCTGTGAACAATCGGAGACTTATTTTAACCAGTCATCATTAGCTTGTTTCATGTATGTGGCTTTTTACTCTACATTAGTACTTGTTCCATAAATCATGAGTACAGCATTTTGTAATTATGTTGAATGTGTCAGTTTAACTTAAGTTTTCTTTACAAATATAATTTTGTTTTCCTTATTACTTCATATCTAAAAATTCATCTATTCTGTTTACTCTGACTTCAGTGTATATGTGCTGTGAAGTAGTATTTAGTCGCATCTTGAAATAAATAAATAAATAAATAAAAGGGACTTAAAGTCAAAATTGTACAGTTGCAATCCATTTCAATAAGGCTATGTGAGAGTACAGAACAACTTGAAGGATGTTGAGGAGTGTACTAATATACGATTAAGTGGAATAGTTTTTAGCGAATATAGCAAGCAGATATCATACAACACAATCCCCACAGGCATTGTGTCAGTTGTACTATGTACTTCTGTAGATGATGTTGAATGAAGATGAAATAAAATAGGATCTGACACTGTACTCTTTAAATACTATTCTCCAGTTTTTAGGCAAATGTCCTTCCAAGAAAAAGAGGCTTCAGCATGGGAAAAAGTAGCCAAAGCTGAAATTGGAAAACATTGCCTCGGTACTGGATCATACGTGCCACAACTGGAAGAAAAAGCATGTGGAAAAAGGGGGAAAGAGAAATCACAGCACAGATGAAACTTAATTTTCACAATGCAGAATATATACATTACAAAATACAAATTTTTACAGTGCTTCCTAAGGCTTGGAGCATAACGAGAGCCATGAAAGAATTTTGCACTTCAGATTACTTGGTACAAAGAACAAAACAGATGCAGTAGGTGGTATGCTAGCGACACCAAGAGAAATGAAAGACCATTCAATGTGCACATGATTTTACTGTGGTAATAATGTGAGTCATGTGATGCCATGAATAAACAATTGTGTGTCTGTGGCGGAAAGTCAAGTTGGAGTACATAAATGGAAACAGCTAGTGTTGCACATTCTTAGGGAATTGTATTCATATTTCAAAGATACATACCCAGACGGAAATGCTGTGTTCCCAAAAGTTATTGAGCTACAGCCAAAGCACTGCCTATGTCAGTGGGATACATGTTCTTCGTATGTCTCACACCAGAATTTTAAGTTAATGATTGATGTGTGTAAATTGAAAGAAATAACAAAGTGTGAAGAATACGCATTACCATCATAAAAGCACTGTGTTGCACTTGTGGCTTGCAGTGTTGCAATTTGAGCATGTTTTTTAGGTGCATGTCCCTATTGTACAATTTTGCAAGACTGACTGATTGTCTGTTTGAACTGTTTAGCACAAATTGCATTGACAGAACTACACACAGGTGTTACGTAACTACAGGGAGCACAGTTCTGGAGACTATAACAAAATCACAGATGATTTCGTGAAGTGTTTGCATTGGGTTTACAGCAGCTCCTACCACTTGTTGTATCTCCCAGTAGCAGTGACAGATCTTTAAAATCACTAAAGAAGAACTGAAAGTAAATGAATATTATATTGTTTGTGATTTTGCAGAGAATTATTCTGTCATTATTCAGGGTGAAGTTCAGGGATTTTACTGACATAATTTACAGGTTACAAATCCTGCTTTTGTAACTTACTACAGAAACACAGGTACTAATGGAAATATACACAATGTGTCATATACGGAAAAAAAAAATCCTTAATTTGTCCGTGACAATACAGCCAAAAAGACTATGACTTTAGAATGATATAGAAATTTATTGAGATAACTAAGAGAATTGGTAGATGTCGTTTTGTAGCAAATAACCTCAAATTTTTCATAAAAGTGCCATTTTGGTTTGATGCGAGTACAATTTGTGATGTGGCAAACATCTTATTGGTAATTAGTTTCTTCCCACACCCACTGCAGCAAATTGCAACGGCAATGTAGATTTCATTTTTCCAGTGGCATCAAGTCTGGGGAGCACACTGGCCATGCGATTGACCATCCCTGGCCAGTCCACTGCTCAGGGGAGAAATTATTGAGGAAGCCTAGACCTTCCATGAGGAAAAGAGGTGGTACACCATATCGTTGGTAGTAAACCATCCCATCTGTCATTTTCATCAATCTTTGGAATTAACAAGTTTTCAAGCTTATCCAGATATGCAATACCAGTGACAGTTTTCTCCGTGAAAAAGAAAGGGCTGCACACTTCCAATTTGCTAAGGGCTAAAAACACATTAACTTTGGGGTTGTCACAAATGTGTTCCTGGGATGCGTGTAGATTTCTGCTGCTCTGTATTCTGCAGTTGTGGGTATTCACCGTGCTACTGATATGAAATGTATACTTGAAAGCTGACACTTGGATTGTGAGTTGCTGAAGCCAACAAATGTGAGGTTAAGAGACTAACTACAGTTTTTGCTTGTGATTTTTCTTATGCTAGTAGGGTTTGTGGGTTTCAGTGTGTGTGTGTGTGTGTGTGTGTGTGTGTGTGTGTGTGTGTGTGTGTGTGTGTGTGTGTGTACATCATTGGTAAGTGACTTAAACCTGCTCTGAAAATAACTGTCTTATACAATTAATTGAAAGTTGTAGAATGGATTAAAACCAGTTACAAAGATTTGAATCTGGTTAACTTGGAGCTGAACCTCAAAAACTATTGAAATACCGTGTGAGAACGCTTCTCACATTATATGACATTTCAGTTAATGAACTAGACATCATCTATGACCTTTCAAGACATGTTTAGCAAGTTGTATATATTGAAAGTCAGCTGCATTAAATAAACTTTCTTTCCAGTTGGTGTAAGTTTAATGTAGTAGAAAGATGCACTTAGCCACTCTGTACACTGAAGCTTCAGGGATTCATGTGCCTTTGGCCAGTTTTTGTCTGTAAGTTGTAATACGGAATGCATAAATGTCACTTATCAGTATCGATAGATGATAGTTACATAGATTCTCTCCTGGGAGTTTTTGCCATGAAAATAATGTCTTGTGATAGTATTGAAATAAGTAAGCTATATTACTGATCCATATAGGTGGGAAGCCAAAAAAGTAATTCCATTACACTTTTTTCCATTTCTGCCAGTCTCTATGAAAATGAACCTGCAAGTGCTATCAGTAACACAAAAATAAAAATTGGAAATTGGTTTTCATAATTTTAGTTCCTCCTTCCACAGTGAGCAACAATTTTCTTTCCAGCTATACTGGTCATTGCATTTGGGAAATTACTTTTTTCTTTATAACTATTTGGAAATATGCTTGTAATTTATAATTTTGCTTTTTAAATACTTTCAAAAGAAACACATCTGCCAAATTTCCTACAGTTGTGATATGCACCCTGAGTTGTTGTACAATTAAATGGAAAAAGTGGTCTTGTAGCCAGATATCTGGAAGAGTAAGGTTACAGGTGAGAGTCCAGTACAAAGTAATACTAAAAGACATAAAGTTTGTTTTTTGCTCACATGTATGATCATCAGCTTGCATTTGCAAGCCTAAGAATGACGTGGCAATGCTCATATTACATCATAAGAACTTTAATGTTCATCAGTAAGTGTTTGCAGTGTCTTTTAGGCATCACATTTTTTACAGTCCCCTTCTAGGTTCTGTGTTACCTTATGACTTATCTCTGACTTAAGTGTTCTCACAAAATGTAATTGTATCAAGCACAAGTTTCTAATAAAGTTTAAAATATGTTGTCATTAGGCATTCTCATGATTTTATGTTACCCTCATTGAAATCTTTCTGAAATAAATCGTACTGACATTGTGTCACCCAAAATTTCTCTCTTAGAAAAGAAAATTAATCATAAAATGATAATTTTTGTTAAACTATGCATTGTCTTTTATTCTTAAGGGATACAATTGCCTGAATTCCAATTTACGAAACTTTTCTATCTTGTAGATATATTTTCTGCTTTAATTAGCCCATTACAATTTCTTTTAATTTTGTTACAGGTCCAGTTGTACCCATGGAGTGTGAAAGTAAAGGAAGAATTGCAGGAGATTGGAAATCAAGAGGTAATTCTTGAATTCACATGACTGTATAGAAGCAAGCACTGTTACGACAATATTATACTGGATGCAATGGGATCGATAACCAATACAGCTGTGCATGAGTGTCCAGGTTTTTGTTGTTATGCATGAAATGTTGACACTCATATAATGTTCCCTAAATGAAAAATGTGAAAATGCAGACAAAATACAATAGTTTTTAGGCTTTGCAGTATATAAAGGATTAACTTTCGGCATGTGAAAAACACACACACACACACACACGGGGGAGTTTGCATTGTCGCTTTATTTCAAAATTCGTGGCATGGAAAATAAAAATTGGCTGTGAGGCATGTTTATGTATTCATTTTCAATGTGTCCAGATAACCAAATAAAAAACGAAAACATTTATGTAACAACAAAACAGTCTGTTTCCCATTTGGGGGGGATATTCATAGCACTCCAGAGCAGTGGTGGAACATCCTCTTGCTTAGATGTAGGCTTGAATCCATTGTGGCACCATTGTCATCAGGAAATGGAGATTCACATCTTACAATTCATTTCCTAACAGTTTGATGAAATACATTAGGTACTGCAGTAGTGTTTTGTAGTGTGCAGTAGTGTTTCATGTAGTAGTATAGTCCAGAATTATAAATTACAAAATTTCTGATCACCAGTGTTGCATGTAATACACCAGGCGCATGTGCCTTTCGGATGTCTATGCACCAGATGGCCGAATGGTAGTGTGTAGACTTTTTTTTCTGTTTATGTAGGTATTCTATGTAGACTTTTTTTCCCATTAAGCAGCATAATGCAGAATTATTACCAACACATTGGAAATAATATTAAAATATTAGGTTCTGTATTCATACCAATTCATGCGCAACATTTGGTCTGCTCTTTTATGTATGAAAGAGCCTAAAATAAAATAGCAATAAATAAATAAAACAAAATAACCTATCCGAGCCTCTTCAAATGCTGAATTCAATTCTGGAGAGCACTAGGCCCATGCTTCCTTTGACATGGAAATCATACATATTGATTATCCTGTATACCTGTCAAATATGAATGGCTTGTACGGTGTAAAGCCCCTTTTCCATGATCGACTTTCTTGTCACAGTTGACTACTCGAGACAAATAAGTCTACTGCAGCGCTCCTGGCATTTTATTCCTGTACTGTGTCTCATCTGTTTAGAGTGGTCATTTTCGTTTACATATCAGGCCAAAAATTGTGTGTGATCTGAAAGCTATCTCCTGTGCAGTTTGACATTTGAACTTTGAAAATGAGTTTATGAGGGACTATCCTTTTTGCAAAAAATTCGAAATTTACGAGGGTTGGAACTTAAATAGTGGCAACTATTTTTTCACAACTGATAAGAGAGTTACATGTTTGCACTTGTTACTGCCCTTTAAACAACAGTGCATCCACACATTGTCATTTAAAATGATGGGTGGGTTGTGCAGAAAGTGTTGCCACTTCTTTCACAAAGCTGGTCGCAGGAGATGCTCCAAAAATGAGCAGTAATAAGACTTAAGTATTTGTGACTGATTTGATTCCAAAAATGAAGGAACCACTTTGTGGCATTCTCTTCAGAACTGTTCCAGAGATTCGACAGGCAGTAGACCACTCCATTCGCACCATCTGCTAATGATATGCTACGACTTCCACATCGTTGGTGATTACTTTGAAGGACAGTAACAGGTGCAAATATGTAACTCTTTTGTATTGGTTGTGAATAAATAGTTGCCACTATTTAAGTTCCAACCCTCATAGTATATCATGTAGGAACAAGCAAGTATAATAGTTTATTAATGACCGAAGGAGAATTCATTGTAGACGTTTTTGTTAAAGGCCACATGGTAAATTCTTTACACTCCTGAGAACAGAAAGGATAGGAAAAGTGGCATCCAAACATTTTGGAGCATATACATTTATTTGTTCAAAAATATACATACTATTATACACATTCAACAGTATCTAGAACACAGTAAATGGCGCCTTTTTGATTTATCCTTTGTATCTTGTTTTCTTGCTGAATGCAAAAAACATCAAAAATTACTTTTCTTTTTGACAAATAATCCTAAATTTTTCACTGTTAAAATAATTTTCGTTGAAACACATTTATCTGTTTATGTTTCTCTTAATGCACAGTGTAGGATTTGTCTCTGTGAAATATAAATGCCTTTGCACTTTCAGAGATTTTGTCTGTCTTGTAAGAGAACACTATTAGGAAAAAAATATCAGAACCCTGTGTAACTTTCCAGTGTGTCAAAAAAGATTAAGGAGACACAAAAGGACAAAATCCATTTCTATAATATGACTGAGCCTGGCCAGGATATGTTAACTTTTGATGTTAGCAGATGCTGTCAAAGTCCCACGTTTCTGCACATTTGCAGTATGCAGTGTACTCAGAAATATAGAACTCCACACTCGGCGCAGTCTGTAAATCATTGACTTGTCATAGACACGTTCGTGTCATGGATGGTTGCTGAGTTACATGCAGGCACAAAAGGTGCATGCACTCTGAGCCGTCAGTTGGAAGTGATTCCACATTTGCAACGCATAACTTTGACGCTGGTACACACATCGAGCATGTCCCTGCATGTTATATGACGATGGAGACCAGATCTTTGGTCACAAATGTCCTTAGTGGCATCATGGAAGTTTATGCAAGACCCAATTTTTGGTCACAAGTGTCTTTTGTGGCATCATGGAAACTTACTCAGTGTTCCACAGGTGCCTCTAATCTTTTTCAACTGGTGCCTTACTTTCAACTGAAATGCTGCAATACATTAGAGTATTACGTTCTACCAATTGTGTTCCAACTGCAAACTTACCTGCAATGAAGGCAACACATTCTGAATGTGACCCTGGAAACACTTTGATCAATTGTAGAAAATGCTGCTTCTTGATTTCAGCTTGTTGCAGGAAACGATGGACAGCATATTGAACATGCTTTGTGCCAGTCACATGGATATTAAAAATCTGATTAGATTTGGGTTTATGCATTTTTTGGCCCCAGGACAATTAAAAACCGAAATGATTGATACTCTGTATGCAGTTTTTGGCCTCAGGACAATTAAAAACCAATTTTTCCCATCCAATGTAATATGACCTTGCCATGGTTGATGGGCTTGCATAACTAACAGTATCACACCTGTACACCCATGCACATTGAGTAGTACAGTTTGTTTAATGTCAGACATACACCTTAGGCATTGTTGTTGTGATTAATTTGCTGTTTTTAGGTGACCACTATTAAATTATGTTTGTATTGTCTTGTATTAAACTGGGGAACTAGAAACGACGGAGAGGCTTTGTCCCGCTGGAGTCTTCTGTGGTTCACAACCCCACAACTGGCCACCGCAGTGCACCCACCCCACTGCTGCCCCACATCAAACCCAGGGTTGTTGTGCGGTTTGGCTCTCAGTGGAACCCCCCCCCCCCCCTCCCCCCAGGGAATGTCTCATACCAGACGAGTGTAACCCCAAATGTTTGTGTGGTAGAGTAATTGTGGTGTACACGTACGTGGAAATGGTGTTTGGGCAGCAATCGCCGACACAGTGTAACTGAGGTGGACTAAGGGGAACCAGCCTGCATTTGCCAAGGTAGATGGAAAACCGCCTTAAAAACCGTACACAGGCTGGCTGCCACATCAGACCTCGACACTAATCCACTCGGCGGATTCGTGCTAGGGACCGGCACACCTTCCCGCTTGGGAAGCAGCGCGTTAGACCACTTGGCTAGCTGGTGGGCATTAAAGTATGATGCTCACAGTGCCATCTATTGCTACATTTTGTAACTATTTATTTTTCTTCAGCCATACATTTTCCCTCTTCTCCAATAATATTCTGTTTCAATTTGACATAATTCTGACCAGTGGTTTTATTTCTACAGCAGTTTGAAAGTTTAACTTTAATTATAATCACCCTGTGTTATAAATAACATCATGATTAGCAAAAAATCGTTGGTTACTATTAGTATTACCATCAACCTCATCAATATACAACATGAACAGAAAAGGTCCCAACACAGTTACCTTGTGAAGTTACATTTACATCTATTGATGAGTATCCATCCAGGATAACATGTTACATCCTCCGTATCAAGAAATCCCAATCTAGTCACAGATTTCACTTTATACCGCATAAAATCTACTTCCAGTAATAAATTTAGGATTGGTACTGAGTAAAATGCTTTTGGAAATAAAGAAATCTGCTTTGCCTGATGACTGCCTTGGTCCATGGCTTTCAGGACACCAAGTGAAAAAAGTATGATTTAGAATTAACATGTTTAATGTTTTGAGTTGGGGTTAACAGTTGATGTTCCTATAGTCTGTTTAAAGTTACTTGATAGCTGATGTCTGTTACTTGGCACTACAGTGTTACCACATCAGCTACTGCTTGGTTAAAGGTGACACTCAAACATAGCAGTCACTTCACAAAATCTGAAAAACTGTTCATTTAATGTGGAGCAATGTAGGAAACTGATGTCTTCAGGTATGGCGGGAATGTAGATTCTATGTCTACAGCTGATTTTAAATGACCCATCCCTTATATGGGGCAGACAATGCATTTTGTAGCCCTGAATTTACACTCATGCTTTAACTTATACACAACCTCTTGATGTGCAATGTGTCTGAGAAAACTGTGTCCAGCAACCTGCAGAAGAACTATTACCCACACTTGCTTTGCTCATGGAAACTAAATCTGACCTGCATAAGCAAACTTGAGACAGAAAAAAAAATTAGTTTCAGGGCTAAAAGTGAATTGTAACTTCTTGCTTTTGCTATGTGAGCTGATGTGATACCAACCAATGAGCAGCCCTGGTCGGCACTCGTTTACAGGTTATAGGCGACACAGGCAGATTCCTTAAAAAAGAAGAATGATAGGAAAAAAAGAACAAATAAAAATAAATATGAAAATGATGGAACAAAAGATTAAAACTCAAAATTATCTTGAAACCAATTAACTGAAAATGATAGTAGTCATTTTGATAAATATTTAAAAAAGAAAGAATAGGTATTATCACTTGGGAATATTTGAACGCACATCCTTTGGCACCGCAAACTGTGACGTTACCACCATGCTAAGGAAGACTTGACATTATGATAAGGTATTTATTTATCTATAGAACCAGTTGCAATGATCATTTTATGCCTTCAAAAAGTTCAGTTTTACACCATGTTGCATGAAGTTCACATACTGTAGGTCGATCTCAGTGATGATAACTGAATGTGATGCCAAAACGCTTTTTGTGCGAAAGAATGCAGTAGTCTTTGGCCAGTGGAGTGTATGAAATGTGTAAATTTTGTTACCATAATTTTGTGTGTGTGTGTTTGATGATGAATAGAACAAAAAAAGGAAAAAATTGGAAGTTAACTGACCATTTGTTGTGGCAGTTCAGCAACGTTAAACAGTTCAGGCGTGATGTTGAGCGCTTCGATTGGAGGAAGACACCTTTAACAATGAAGTGTCAACTATCACGTAATTTTAATCTCACTATAGTACTCATGATCTTTGGTGTGAAGAAAGCCAGTCTGTTGGAGCTACTTCAGTATGTTTGAACTTGAAAGCTGTTCCAAGATTCAACAACAAATGAATATCCAAGACAATGGATAGTAGTTTTGTGAATCACTTGTGCTACTCTACTTGTAGATGAGTGTGCCCTTTGTTTTGTTCCAACCACTAGGTGCAGTTTGTTATTAGAGTAATCTATAGTAGATTGTGGCTGAAAGAGGGGTTAACTCAGCCAACCGGGCTGTGGGACTTTGTTCAGTTTTAGCAGTTTCTCAACACCATTGACACTTAATGCCTATATCTATTTCACTCACATTTGCAGTGTGCAAGAGTTAAATTTGGGCAGTACTCATTTATTTTCCTTTGTAAAGGATCATTTTAAAATAGAATTCAACATTTCTGCTTTTACTCTAATATTTTCAATTTCAGTTCTTGTCTTGTCCACGAGTGTCTGGACACTAAATTTGGCACTACTAACGATCGTTGCATATGGCCATATAATGTGACATATGAAAATTGCTGCCATGATTATGACCTTAGCCAAGTTTTTCTGCTTTCACGGCCAGCTGCACTAAAGAGTAGGCTATCCAAGCATGTTTCTTGGACAGTCAAAAACTTAATGTCACTGTAGCGACTTTAATGGTTAAAGCTGTCGGCTCGCAGACTGTGACGTACAAATTTACAATAGTTCCCCATTTAAGATAAAAATTATTTCATTATTATCACTGTTTTGTAAAACTGTAAGGTCATTCTTACTTGATCAGTGTTCCTCTTCAGCAGGAGAATCTTTGCAACATGTGAAATACAAAACAAAATTAGAAAGTGCAAAATATCTTACTGCAAGGAGCGCTAACTATCTTGTAGATTAAGCCATTTGAAGAATCTCGCTCTACAGGAGGAGTGCAATTATACTTACATGTTGTTGTGGTCTTCAGTCCTGAGACTGGTTTGATGCAGCTCTCCATGCTACTCTATCCTGTGCAAGCTTCTTCATCTCCCAGTACCTACTGCAACCTACATCCTTCTGAATCTGCTTAGTGTATTCATCTCTTGGTCTCCCCCTATGATTTTTACCCTCCACGCTGCCCTCCAATACTAAATTGGTGATCCCTTGATGCCTCAGAACATGTCCTACCAACCGATCCCTTCTTCTGGTCAAGTTGTGCCACAAACTTCTCTTCTCCCCAATCCTGTTCAATACTTCCTCATTAGTTATGTGATCTACCCATCTAATCTTCAGCATTCTTCTGTAGCACCACATTTCGAAAGCTTCTATTCTCTTCTTGTCCAAACTATTTACCGTCCATGTTTCACTTCCATACATGGCTACACTCCATACAAATACTTTCAGAAATGACTTCCTGACACTTAAATCTATACTCGATGTTAACAAATTTCTCTTCTTCAGAAATGCTTTCCTTGCCATTGCCAGTCTACATTTTATACCTCTCTACTTCGACCATTATCAGTTATTTTGCTCCCCAAATAGCAAAACTCCTTTACTACTTTAAGTGTCTCATTTCCTAATCTAATACCCTCAGCATCACCTGACTTAATTCGACTACATTCCATTATCCGCGTTTTGCTTTTGTTGATGTTCATCTTATATCCTCCCTTCAAGACACCATCCATTCCGTTCAACTGCTCTTCCAAGTCCTTTGCTGTCTCTGACAGAATTAAAATGTCATCGGCGAACCTCAAAGTTTTTATTTCTTCTCCATGGATTTTAATACCTACTCCAAATTTTTCTTTTGTTTCCTTTACTGCTTGCTCAATATACAGATTGAATAACATTGGGGAGAGGCTACAACCCTGTCTTACTCCCTTCCACACCACTGCTTCCCTTTCATGTCCCTCGACTCTTATAACTGCCATCTGGTTTCTGTACAAATTGTAAATAGCCTTTTGCTCCCTGTATTTTACCCCTGCCACCTTAAGAATTTGAAAGAAAATATTCCAGTCAACATTGTCAAAAGCTTTCTCTAAGACTACAAATGCTAGAAACGTAGGTTTGCCTTTCCTTAATCTTTCTTCTAAGATAAGTCGTAAGGTCAGTATTGCCTCACGTGTTCCAGTATTTCTACGGAATCCAAACTGATCTTCCCTGAGGTCGGCTTCTACTAGTTTTTCCATTCGTCTGTAAAGAATTCGTGTTAGTATTTTGCAGCTGTGGCTTATTAAACTGATTGTTTGGTAATTTTCACATCTGTCAACACCTGCTTTCTTTGGGATTTGAATTATTATATTCTTCTTGAAGTCTGAGGGTATTTCGGCTGTTTCATACATCTTGCTCACCAGATGGTAGAGTTTTGTCTGGACTGGCTCTCCCAAGGCCGTCAGTAGTTGCAATGGAATGTTGTCTACTCCAGGGGCCTTGTTTCGACTCAGGTCTTTCAGTGCTCTGTCAAACTCTTCACGCAGTATCATATCTCCCATTTCATCTTCATCTACATCCTCTTCCATATACTCCTTCCACCTTTCTGCTTTCCCTTCTTTGCTTAGAACTGGGTTTCCATCTGAGCTCTTGATATTCATACAAGTGGTTCTCTTATCTCCAAAGGTCTCTTTAATTTTCCTGTAGGCAGTATCTATCTTACCCCTAGTGAGATAAGCCTCTACATCCTTACATTTGTCCTCTAGCCATCCCTGCTTAGCCATTTTGCACTTCCTGCCGATCTCATTTTTGAGACGTTTGTATTCCTTTTTGCCTGCTTCATTTTTATATTTTCTCTTTTCATCAATTAAATTCAATATTTCTTCTGTTACCCAAGGATTTCTACTAGCCCTCGTCTTTTTACCTACTTGATCCTCTGCTGCCTTCACTACTTCATACCTCAAAGCTACCCATTCTTCTTCTACTGTATTTCTTTCCCCCATTCCTGTCAATTGTTCCCTTATGCTCTCCCTGAAACTCTGTACAACCTCTGGTTCTTTCAGTTTATCCAGGTCCCATCTCCTTAAATTCCCACCTTTTTGCAGTTTCTTCAGTTTTAATCTACAGGTCATAACCAATAGATTGTGGTCAGAGTCCACATCTGCCCCTGGAAATGTCTTACAATTTAAAACCTGGTTCCTAAATCTCTGTCTTACCATTATATAATCTGTCTGATACCTTTTAGTATCTCCAGGGTTCTTCCATGTATACAACGTTCTATCATGATTCTTAAACCAAGTGTTAGCTACGATTAAGTTGTGCTCTGTGCAAAATTCTATCAGGCGGCTTCCTCTTTCATTTCTTAGCCCCAATCCATATTCACCTACTACGTTTCCTTCTCTCCCTTTTCCTACACTCGAATTCCAGTCACCCGTGACTATTAAATTTTCGTCTCCCTTCACTACCTGAATAATTTCTTTTATTTCATCATACATTTCTTCAATTTCTTCGTCATCTGCAGAGCTAGTTGGCATATAAACTTGTACTACTGTAGTAGGTGTGGGCTTCGTATCTATCTTGGCCACAATAATGCGTTCACTATGCTGTTTGTAGTAGCTTACCCGCATTCCTATTTTCCTATTCGTTATTAAACCTACTCCTGCATTACCCCTATTTGACTTTGTGTTTATAACCCTGTAGTCACCTGACCAGAAGTCTTGTTCCTCCTGCCACCGAACTTCACTAATTCCCACTATATCTAACTTTAACCTATCCATTTCTCTTTTTAAATTTTCTAACCTACCTGCCCGATTAAGGGATCTGACATTCCACACTCCGATCCGTAGAACGCCAGTTTTCTTTCTCCTGATAACGACATCCTCTTGAGTAGTCCCCGCCCGGAGATCCGAATGGGGGACTATTTTACCTCCGGAATATTTTACCCAAGAGGACGCCATCATCATTTAATCATACAGTAAAGCTGCATGCCCTCGGGAAAAATTACGGCCGTAGTTTCCCCTTGCTTTCAGCCGTTTGCAGTACCAGCACAGCAAGGCCGTTTTGGTTATTGTTACAAGGCCAGATCAGTCAATCATCCAGACTGTTGCCCTTGCAACTACTGAAAAGGCTGCTGCCCCTCTTCAGGAACCACACGTTTGTCTGGCTTCTCAACAGATACCCCTCCGTTGTGGTTGTACCTACGGTACGGCTATCTGTATCGCTGAGGCACGCAAGCCTCCCCACCAACGGCAAGGTCCATGTTTCATGGGGGGGGGGGGTATACTTACATAACATTGAATATTATAGAATATACTTCTATTAAACTAATAAGAAAGTGTCAAAACATATAAGAAAACACGAAGGTTAGTAAAAACATTTTTGCATCCAGATATGAGTGATTGATGACTATACTTTACATCTCATCTCCTGAAAGCATTAATTGTAGATATGTTATTAACTGACATTTAATAACAAAAATTCTATGAAGAACAATGCATGTTTTTTTTATGGATCCTAGAAGTGCTATCTCCTTGAAATGTTATACTTCCACAATAGACGAGGTACAGTAATTCATTAACCACCAGTATGATGTTTCCGGTCACTTTATTTCAACAAATCATATAATTAACTATAGGTTTATGAGAGATCCTCAATTTACTGGTACTGAGAAATGGAATGTATGCAGATGGGCTTCAGCTGAAAGCTAGTGTGGTATCTTGAACTGTACTGAAGAGAGATGGTGCGCACGTGATGTAAGTGACATTCTTCCATCTCATTGGTGTAGGATCAGATGTACATTCAGAATACGCGTTACATGCTAGATATTGCTTTCCACATTTATAAAGTCTTTTCAATGTACCTTTGCACGCTATGATGCCACTCAGTATTCATATAGACAGTCCGTGTGTTGTGGGTTGGCAGGAGAGCCAATACCGTGATATTAGAGGAAGCCGAAAGGCACGTGTTTTAGCTCACGCAGGCTGGCGTGAGGTCTGGAACAGGTCAAGGAAATTAGAATTTAGAAAAACGGACATAGCTGGTGGAATACTGAACTTTAATCCATTAATGATGAGCGTCGCTCTTGACTGTACATGATTCAGTATCAATACTAACTGGTAATGGCACCTTGCTAGGTCGTAGCAAATGACGTAGCTGAAGGCTATGCTAACTATCGTCTCGGCAATTGAGAGCGTATTTTGTCAGTGAACCATCGCTAGCAAAGTCGGTTGTGCAACTGGGGCGAGTGCTAGGAAGTCTCTCTAGACCTGCTATGTGGCGGCGCTCGGTCTGCAATCACTTATAGTGGCGACACGTGGGTCCGACGTATACTAACGGACCGCGGCCGATTTAAAGGCTACCACCTAGCAAGTGTGGTGCCTGGCGGTGACACCACACAGTGTCCTGATGAGTTAAGGCAACTACACACAAAAACTTGTTACATGGAGTAATTTACAAATTCATTTTTCTTAGATCATTATGGGAACTTTTGGTATAAGCTGAAACTTTCTAATATTTAGTGCAAATGTTTGTTCACTGTTTGTCGTCTACGTTTCACTTCCATACATGGCTATGTTCTGTACAGATAGCTTCCCAAAAGACTTCCTAACACTAAAAATGATATACTTTTGGGAAGATAGAAATTAGGGCTACATGACAGTCAACACCAAATTTTTGAAAGAGGATTACATTTCAGGGTTTGAGTATCATAGACATCTTGTGACTCATTAATATTGAATTCACAGTTTTCAGTAAAGGCAATTTTTCCTTACGAAGAAGATAGTAAGTGCTTGCAAATGTCAATTGTATAACAAATATTTATTTGGGGTGTCAAATTTTCAAGTGCACACTTCTTCATGAATGCTTTAGTTTTTAATTTTTCTTTAAATGAACTGTTTGCACATGAGCTATTTACACTGTTAGTAGAAGCCTGTAAATTATAAAAACAAATAGTAAAGCACAGAAAAATATAGCTTGGAAGACAATTTGGAGATTTAATATACAGGGTGATCAAAAATTCAATGCACACATTGACAGATATGGTGAAGGAGACATCAGAAGTTTGTACTGAGTAGGTCATTGGACGTAACTGAAAATAAAACAATGTTTAGCACACTTCAGTCCTTCATTGTTCTAGTCAGTGTTTCAATAAATGTTCAAAGTGGTCACCTTTAACTTCAGCATTGTGTTCCATGTTCAAACAATTCCTCTTCTCTTTTGATTTCACAGGGTTAGAACACACTTAAGTTTCCATATAGCTGTAGTGAAAGAAGTCTAATGGGCTGAAGTCCAGGGATCTTGAAGGCTAATGTACAAGTTGACAAAAATATTGTGTCTACTGATGTTGAAGTAGAGTGTGATTGTGAATTTATCTGGACACATTTAACAGGGCTAGGAGAAATAAAAGTTAATTGTTGGGTGTTATTACCAGCCACCAGGTTCCACTGTGACAGTTCTAGAATCATTCAAAGGTAGTCTACACTCTGTATCACAGAAGCACCCGGATCATGCTATATTAGTCTGAGGCGGCATCAACCTATCTAGTATAGACTGGGATGTCTATGGATTCATTACAGGTGGTACAAACAAGCCGTCATGTGAATTAATTTTGAACAGATTATCCGAAAACTGTCTTGAGCAGCTAAATTGACAGCCAACACGTAATGGAAATATTTTAGATCTGGTAGCCACTAACAGACCAGACCTCATCGACTGTATCAGTGCTGAGACAGGAATTAGTGATCGTGATGTTGTCATTACGTCTATGATAACTAAAGTTAAAAAGTTGATCAAGAAGGCTAGGAGAGTATTCTTATTAGAAAGATCAGATAAGCAGTTGTTAGCATCCCACTTAGTGAATGAATAGACTTCATTTAATTCCGGTACGATGGACGTGGAAGAATTATGGGCAAATTGTAAACACATTGTAAATCACACATTGGAGAAGTATGTGCCGAAAAAGTGGGTTACAAATGGAAAAGACCCACCATGGTTTAACAGCACAACTTGGAGAATGCTCAGGAAGCAAAGACAGTTGCACTCGCGGTACAAGAAAGATCAGGAGAATGAGGACAGCAAAAGTTAGTAGAGATTCGTGCTGCTGTAAAAAGAGCGATGCGTGAAGCATACAACCACTACCACCATCATACCTAAGCAAAAGATCTTGCTGAAAACCCAGGGAAATTCTGGTCTTACGTAAAATCGGTAAGTGGGTCGAAGGCGTCCATCCAGACATACACTGATCAGTCTGGCCTGGCAATGGAAGGCAGCAAAACGTAAGCTGAAATTTTAAATTTAGAATTTGAGAAATTTTTCACACAGGAGGATCGTACAAATATACTGCCGTTTGAGTCTCGTACAGATTCCCGTATGGAGGACATAGTGATACACATTCCTGGGGTTGTGAAGCAGCTGAATGGGTTGAAAATAAATAAATCACCAGGTCCTGGTGGGATTCCAATTCGGTTTTACAGAGAGTACTCTACTGCATTGGCTCCTTACTTAGCGTGCATTTGTCACGAATCTCTTGCCCAACGTAAAGCCCCGAGCGACTGGAAAAAAGCGCATGTGGCGCCTGTATATAACAAGGGTAGAAGGACGGATCCTCAAAATTACAGACAAATATCCTTAACATCGGTTTGTTGCAGGATTCTCGAACATATTCTCAGTTTGAATATAACTAATTTCCTTGAGACAGAGAAGTTTCTGTCCATGCATCAGCACGGCTTTAGAAAGCATCGCTCCTGCGAAACGCAACTCGCCCTTTTTTCACATGATACCTTGCAAACCGTGGATGAAGGGTATCAGACGGATGCCATATTCCTTGACTTCCAGAAAGCGTTTGACTCGGTGCCCCACTGCAGGCTTCTAACTAGGGTACGAGCATATGGGATTGGTTCCCAAGTATGTGAGTGGCTCGAAGACTTCTTAATGTAATAGAACCCAGTACGTTGTCCTCGATGGTGAGTGTTCATCGGAGGTGAGGGTATCATCTGGAGTGCCCCAGGGAAGTGTGGTAGGTCCGCTGTTGTTTTCTATCTACATAAATGATCTTTTGGATAGGCTGGATAGCAATGTGCGGCTGTTTGCTGATGATGCTGTGGTGTATGGGAAGGTGTCGTCGTTGAGTGACTGTAGGAGGATACAAGATGACTCGGACAGGACTTGTGATTGGTGTAAAGAATGGCAGCTAACTCTGTAGATAAATGTAAATTAATGCAGATGAATAGGTAAAAGAATCCCGTAATGTTGAATACTCCATTAGTACTGTAGCGCTTGACACAGTCACGTCGATTAAATATTTGGGCGTAACATTGCAGAGCGATATGAAAAGGGACAAGCACGTAATGGCAGTTGAGGCGGATAGTCGTCTTCGGTTCATTGGTAGAATTTTGGGAAGATGTGGTTCATCTGTAAAGGAGACCGCTTATAAAACACTAATACGACCTATTCTCGAGTACTGCTCGAGCGTTTGGGATCCCTATCAGGTCGGATTGAGGGAGGACATAGAAGCAATTCAGAGGCGGGGCTGCTAGATTTGTCACTGGTAGGTTTGATCATCACGCGAGTGTTACGGAAATGCTTCGGGAAGTCGGGTGGGAGTCTCTGGAGGAAAGGGGGCGTTCTTTTCGTGAATCGCTACTGAGGAAATTTAGAGAACCAGCATTTGAGACTGACTGCAGTGCAATTTTACTGCTGCCAACTTATATTACGCAGAAAGACCACAAAGATAAGAGAGATTAGGGCTCGTACAGAGGCATATAGGCAGTCATTTTTCCCTCGTTCTCTTTGGTAGTGGAACAGGGAGAGAAGATGCTAGTTGTGGTACGAGGTACCCTCCGCCACACACCGTATGGTGGATTGCGGAGTATGTATGTAGATGTAGATGTAGATGTTAGTCCTCTCCAGCCAATCCACAGATTGCCAAAATTAGGACTAATGCTGTGCATATTGGATCTGTAAAGTCTGCAGCATGCTGGAACCACAACCTCATTCCTATATGTAGGGGTACGTCCTCCAATAATGTTGGCAGGTTCTATATTGGCCATCTGAGTGGAGGGGACAACACATGGGGCCCAAGCAAATAGTAGCTCATGATATTCACCCACATGTTAAACACAGATTGTCTGATTATCTTGTATATCTGCTATATGTAGATTTTCTACCACCAATACATACCCTCGGTGACAACTGTGCTTGCATTCTGTTGTAAATTGATCCTCATATGTAACCAAAACTTGGCCTACTTTCACGTGCTCAGAGCTTTCTCTGTTTGTGTTTTGAACATCTGGTTATTTAACTAAATATATTTCATGTTGGCTCTGTTGTAATCTGTCAGTTTGGGCACTGATGTTTTGGACACCCAGTATATATATGATATATGTGTTGCATATGAAAAAGATAGCAAAAAGGACAGAAAGGAGCATTTATGTTAGGAGTGGCATTGTAGCAGACTATTCTGCCCTGCTGTGTTTCACACAGCAAGTGGTCACAGTTGTCTACAACTCTGACAAGTTGCTGTGTTGACTATTTATAGCCTAAAGATGTCCACATACAGAGATTGAAAATGTGTCTTTATAATAACTCTATTGATCTAGTTATACTAAAAATTTTTCATGCTGTTCTTCTCTATCCCTTCTTGTAGTCAGCCAGTTTGGTGGTGGTCATTTCTCTACAAAATGCTTTGCTTTAAACACATCAGTCAGTAAGCAATGTGTGGTTTGACATGCTGCTCAGCCATTCTGGTTATGTAATAATGTAATTACGTGTATGTATGATAATATTCATAGCTATGTGCAGTGTTTATAAATTGTGCAATATATTTTAGTGTTATCCATTATTGTAAATATCACGGTTCACTTCAGTCATTATCATAACTGCAAACTGTTTCTGACCATATGATACAAAAGTACTGATTAGCATCTTCAATAAATTTCATAAGTAAGCTGCTTGACTATGTTGTCAAGAGAGATGCCCCTTTTTTTGTGCCTATGTGGACAAAAGTTCTGTGAAGCGAGTAAACAGTGATCAGTATTATTTAGTTAATGTAAGTTGTTACTTGTCACTGAAAATTTGTATTCTGTGTAATATTTTAGTTCCTACATTTCACAGATATGAACTGTAGTGTAACAAAACAGTCCACATGAAGATTAGAGACTGAAACACATGAAACACAATGTGGAGCCAAGTGATGACAGTGAATGTGTACACCATACAGCATTTATTACATGATTTATTGTCTCATGCTAGAGGTAAAATATATCTTTGCATTTATGTTATAAAAATTTAAAGACAGCTGTGGAAAATGTTGACTGGAATACAATCTTCTGAAATTCTGAAGATAGCAGGAATGAAATACAGGTAGTGAAAGGTTATACACAAAGTTCAGAAACCAGACTACAATTAAAGACGAAGGACATGAAACGAAAGCAGTGATTGAGAAGGGGGTGAGACAGAGTTACAGCCTTTCATCAGTGTTCTTTAATCTCTTAATCAAGAAAACAGTAAAGGAAACAAAGGAGAAATATGGAAATGGCATGTAAGTTGAGGGAGAAGAAATAAAAACTTTGAGGTTTGATGATTATGTCAGAGACAGCAAAGAACTTGGAATAACAGTTACATGCTATGGGTAGTGTTGGAAAGGAGTTATAAGATGACTGTCATCAAAAATAAAAGTGTTGCAGTGAATTGAAATTAAATTGGATGATGCTTGAGGGAATTGGATTAGGAAATGACTTACTAAAAGTAATAGATGTGTTTTGCCATTTGGTCAGCAGACTAACTGATGATGGCCAAAGTAGAGAGAATGTAAAATGCAGACTGGCAATAACAAGAAAAACATTTCTGAAAATGAGGATTTTTTTAACATCTAATATCAATTTAAGTTTTAGGAAGTCTCTTGTGAAGGTATTTGTCTGGAGTGTAGCCTTGTACATAAGTGAAATGTTGCTAATTCCAGATCACTCAAGAAGAGTATAAGCTTTTGGAATATAGTGCTACAGAAGAACGCTGAAGATGAGATAGGCAGGTCAAATAGCTAATGACATTTTACTGATTTGTATTCGTGAGAAATTTATGGTACACCTGGGCTAAAAGAATTTGAAATTTGTAGATGAGTGGTTGGCATAGCTGACTGTTATTTAGGGACTTGGGTTCAATTCCCAGTTCTGCCAAGGATTTTCTTGATTGGACCAGGGTGCAATCAGCCTCACAAGGCCAACTGAGGAGCTACGTGACCTGGTATGTGCATCTGATCACACTCTCAGGAGACAGTGGCACGACAGTCAGTTGGGTGTGATTGGCCTGTCTAGTGCCAGAACACAGAACTTTACCTTTACCATTACTTTTACCTGTGAGTAAAAGAAGGGATTGGCTGGTAGACATATCCTGAGACATGAAGGAATGTTCAATTTGGTAATGGAGGGAAGTGTGCTGGTAAATATTGTAGAGGGAGACCAAGAAATAAATCCACTGAGTAGTTTGAAATGGGTGTAGGCTGGAGTAGTTATGTAGAGATAAAGAGGCTTGCACAGGACAGAGTACTGCCAAGAGCTGCTTTGAACTAGTCATCAGACTGCGGACCAACACCACCACCACCACCACCAACAACAACAACAACAACAACAGTGACAGCAACAACAATATAGAAATTATCAACAGTAATGTCAGTTAATTAGTAGATCGGTAATGTCAGTAAGTTAGTGGGTTCTCGTTTTCTGTGGTGCTGACCTATTTACTTATTCGAGTACAATATACAAGCAGTAAATGTACTTTTTTGTTTTGTTACACAGATAAATCGGTACAACACAGCTACTTGCATACTATGTGATCGTACTGAACGTGGCGCAAAAGTGGTTCTTGGATTAGAAATGGAAGCCAGTGATGTAAGTAATCGTGTGTTTATTTGCCAAATCACACTCATGACTGAGAGCTCATCCAACAAAACTGTTCTTATTGTACAAATATCACATCTATGTACGGGATGTAAAAACAAGGCACAAATTACGTTGTGAGGTGATCTGTAAAACTGTCCTCATCTGTGCTTATCTTCTCTAGGCTGCAAACCTTACTAGCTGATAGTACCAGAAAAACTTCCAGCATTGTTAAATGGGGAACTGTTGTTTTGATTTATTAAGATTTTATTACTGTATCGTAGAGACTTGCGGCCTAAATTTGTGTTGTTTACAAATATGAGCTGTGCATGGCAAGCATGTGGACGAATGAGCTTTGTGTGTAGATCATACAGTGACCAGCAGTGTGTTCATAATCATTTACAGTCATGGTGTTACCAGATTTCATTGGCAGAATGCTAATACATGTTGGTGAATGTAGAACAGATGGAGAATAGTAAAGTAGTAGAGTGTGTATGACTGTTTGGTTCCAGATGACTATTGCATGATAACTGTGTGTGATTGCTAGTAACTGATTTAGTTCTGACTTTTTGAGAATTCATTCAGTTGTGCTCCATAAAATGCATGCAGTGTGAATGTGCTTTCATGAAGTCCCAATCGTACATCAATAGTTATGGAAAGTTAACTTGTAACAAGCTGCTAGACAGAAGTTAGAACATACAAGCATTCAAATTAAGTACATTACATAAATGTGAATGAAAATCATACAAGCATTCAAATGAAGTACATTACATAAATGTGAATGAAAATCAGCAAAAAAGGGTTGTTAGCAGACATTTGTAGTTCTGCTACAAACCAGTTAGCAACTGGAAATCAATTAGAATAAGTATGGAGCATGTGAGTGAAGTGAATGGCATTTTCATTTCTGTTGCAGATCAACACTGAGCTACCAGTTTCAGAGAGATGCATCAAGGAAGAACAGGATGAAACCAAGGATCAAAAGGTAATCCCAGAGTTTCAAAATGGAGTTAATTAAGCTCTATCGTAGTGTTATAATATTACAGTGGTAGTGTCCATATGGATGGCTCTGCTGTAAAGGAAGTGATTTTGTTGTTGTTGTTGCTGTTGTTGTTGTTCTTGTGGTCTTCAGTCTGAAGACTGGCTTGATGCAAGTATCAATGTTAGATGTGCAAGACTTCATCTCTGCATAACTAGTGCAACCTACGTCCATTTAAACAATCTTACTCTACTACGACTACGACTACTACTACTACTACTACTACTACTACTATTACTATTACTATTACTACTCCCCTTTCATGTCCTTCAACTCAAATGATGGGAGTCTGGCTTCTGTACAAGTTGTAGAAAACCTTTCACTCCCTAACTCAATTGATCTGTCTTCTTGTTATGGCAGTGCTGTTGGAGTTTTGGTTTGCTGGCTCAGATGTAGATCTACTGTTGGTCAGAAGTATGTGCCCTTTCTGAAATATTTTAACTTGTAATTTTCAATTATTGTCTGTATGCTGTAATTCTTTTGTGAAAGTAATCTCCTTTTTTGCAAATTTACATACTGCTGCATCTATGTCGTTTTTCTGTTCCAAACAAATGAAAGACACCGATGTTAGTAGTAGAGATTGAGACGTGTGAATTTACAGGGTAACCAGAAAGATTGTGAACTGGGGTAGCACCAGTATGTGGATAAGTTAATCAAAGAGTTCAGTTATGCCTTCTTTCATTTGGAAATTTCTCACTGTGTTGAGCTGCAGGCAGGATTGCTTTGTGTACTGGATAGATCAAAAATTATTTTATTTGTTATACTTTTATACTGTCACTCAGTAGTGTCCTATGGTTAAGACTTATGTAGCAACACAACTAATCTCAAAAAAGTGTTTATTCCACTGAAAGGTATAATAAGAATCTTGTGTAAAGTAGATAGCTGAACTTCTTGTTGAGGCCTATTGATGGTCATAGGGATCCTGACACTTAGTTGCTAGTGGACACAAGGCAGGAGATTGAAAATACTGAAATACTCAGAAGTGGAGTAAAAGCAACTCCTATAATTCCAGGATATTTGGATTGTGGAATGTATATTCTGGTTAACAGTAATGTTACCATTACTTATCCATTACAGAGACAGCAGATAGTGTTGAGTGAAAAAGTTACATGAAACTTTCTGATAGATTTTGTGTTTTGAACTGGGATTTGAACCTGTCACTTTTGCCCTTCACAGGCAAGTGCTGTGCCAACTAGCTGTTCAGACATGACTCCTGACTCACTCTCATAGCTTCCAGCCAGTACATCTTCTCCTACCTGCCAAAGTTACACAAGCACCTGTGCCTACCTTTCAGGATTAGCATTCCTGAAAGAAAGGATGTTATGTAGGCTGTGCCATGTCCTAGGGGGAGTATGTTTGAAAAGAATTTTCATTCTGCAGATGGATTTGTGACAGTTTGAAACTACACTGGGTTGGGACTCAAACACAGAACTGGCTAAAGTAAAGCTGTGAATGTGGGTTATGAATCATGTCTGGATTCTGAGATGGTAAAAGCCTTGCTGCAAAATGTGAAGTTTCCCTGTTCGAGTCCTGGTCTGACACTTGTTTAATCTTATGGGAAATTTTCAGATATGCACACTTCCCTGCAGAATGAAAGATTAGTTCGTAAGAAAAGTTACACATTTGGTGAGATGGAACTACTTCATAAAAATAACAGATAGGTAGCATATGAAGAGTAACTTTTTTCAAAGTAGTTATTTTCCTTGTAACATACACATATAAAAGTTATCTAGAAGTAATTACAATAATTATCAGTGCATGTATATTAGTGCTAGTCATAAGGTACAGTTATAATCTTCACAGAAATATCCTGCAGTGGCTGCTTAGCACTGTTAATTGACTCTTTCCACATCACTGAAGGCTCTTCACCAGAATGGACTATCCATAACCAGAGTGTGAATGAATAAACGAATTAATAAATGTTGGCACATTCTCAGAATTATTGAGATCCTTGGGAGAGCTAGCTATTTCACCTGCTGCGCAAGATGTATGAGATGGGCAAAATACTCTGACTTCAGGAAGAAAGTAATAATTCCTATTCCAAAGAAGACAGGTGCTGACTATGTGACTATTACTGAACCATCAGTTTAATAAGTCGTACTGGCAAAATACTGACTCAAATTATTTACAGGAGAGTGGAAGGTTGGTGGAAGCCAATCTTGGGGAAGGTTGGTATGGTTTCCAGAGGAATGTGGGAGGACACAATGCAGTACTGACCCTATGACTTAACTTAGAAAATAGTTTAAGGAAAGGCAGTCCTACATTTATAGCTATCATAGATGTGGAAAAAGCTTTAGAGTGCCAACTGGAATACACTCTTTGAAATTCTGAAGGTAACAGGGATAAAATGTAGATAACATAAGATGATATACAACACCTACAGAAAGCAGATGGCTGTTTTTAGTCAAGGGGCATGGATGGGAGTCACGGACCCACAAGGTTAGGCGAGGGCGCTGATGTGCTGCTTCCTGGACTCGGGTAGGCGTGCCGGCCGCGGATCGAATCCTCCCAGTGGACTGATGACAAGGGCCCGTGTGCCAGCCAGCCTGGATGTGGTTTTTTGGTGGTTTTCCATATCCCACTAGGTGAATACCAGGCTGGTCCCCAAGTCCCACCTCAGTTACATCACTCACAGATATTTGAAACAAGGTCGCACTATTTCATAATTTACACTCGATGCAGACAGCTGGGGTACACTGATTCCGTCCTGGGGGGCTCGGGGTGGTGGCAGGAAGGGCATCTGACCACTCCTTCAAACTAACCTTGCCAAATCCGATTGTAACCATGCTGACCCTGTGAAGCCTTTGGGACGAAGAAGAAGAAGAAGAAGAAGAAGAAGCTTGAAAGTGAGGCACAAGTCGAGAAGCAAGTGAGACAGGATTGTAGCCTATCCCAAATGTTTGATTTCTGCATTGAGCAAGCAGTAAAGGGAACAAATTAATTATTTGGAAAGTGAAGTACAAGGAGGAGAAAGAAAATCTTTGAGGTTTGCTGGTGACACTGTAATTGTACTAGAGACAGCAAAGGAAGAGCTGTTGTACAGCAAAGGAAGAGCTGTTGTACAGAATGCACAGTGTCTTGAAAAGAGTTTACAACAGGAATGTAAACTAAAGTAAAAGCTTGGGTTAGGGAAAGTAGTCGAAATAAATTGAGTGATGTTGAGGGAATTAGATTAGGTTAGAAACACCAAAAATAGTAAACGGGTTTAGCTATTTGGGCGATTAAAAAACCGATAATGGCCAAAGTAGAGAGGATATAAAATGCAGACTGTTCGTGTAGGTAAAGCAATTCTGAAATGAAAGAAATTGTTGATCTCGAATATAAGCTTAAGTTTTGGACATATTTTCTGAAGATATTTATCTGGAATGTAGCCTTGTACGGAAGCAAAACATGGACAATAAACAGTTCAGAAAAAATAGAAGCTTTTGAAATGTCATGCTAGAGAAAAATGAAGATTGGATGAGTATATCAGGTAATTGGGGAGACACTGATAATTTGAAGAGAAAGCAACTTAAGTGAAAGAAGGGTTTGGTTGATTCTATACATCTGAAACATTAAGGCATTGTCAGTTTCTGAGTGGAGTGATGTGTGGGAGAGAACGCCAAGGGATGAACCCAGTAACCAGTTTCAAATGGATGTTGACTGCGGTATTCGTGCAGAGAGGAAGGGGCTTGTGCAGGGTAGAGTGGTATATGGAACTATATCTAACACATTTTCACACTGAATACAACAACAAAGACAACAACAGTGGTCCGCAGTCTCCATAAATTCTTTTAATGATGTAATTTTCCACTTTTGGCTTAACTATTTTTATTTTGATAGTTCATTTTTGGCTTATGGGCTGTTGTCAAGCATCTTCAGAGTTGTAGTACAAGTTATCACATAAAAAATAAGTGCAGAGTGAAGTCATAGTAAATTGGAGACAACTACGTAAAGTGTTTTTTCTTCCAGATGGGGTGGGAAAATAAGTGTTTGTTTATGAATCTGCAAATGTTCACATTTTGTGCTCAGCCAGTGATTTGTAAGGTTAGATATATCAGTTATATTGATAGCTCTGCTAACAGAATCAATAAGAACTTAATACTTCCAATAAGGGTATATTACTCTTTCGAGATAGACTATGCAGTTAAAAATGCTGTTCATGCTGCTGTGCATAGTAAAGCTATATATGAACCCATTTAAGAAACATTCGTCACTTTCAATGTAGTCAGTCTATTCAGTAAGGTGGCTATAATAGAAATCTTTGAAACCAAAAAGAATGTACTTAGTATTTAAAAAATTGGATAACCAGAATTGATTAATTTTAGAGTTACTGTGATTGATCTTGTCATTTCATTAATTAAAGTTCCAAGCTGAGAGGTATTAACTATAAGATAATGTTGCTGTGGGTAGTTACATTGTTAGCACACTAACAGGTATTTTGGTAAATTGCTAATATGGCTAGCAATACTTATTACCACAAGAGATATGTTCACGACACACTTGTTCTCATTAATGGACGATTGCTGACATTGAGAGTATACTATTGCTGTGTAACAGTGTATGTCCAAATATTGATTTTACTATGGAACTAAATAAAAAACAAGCTAATTTTTTTTTTTTTTTTGATGTGATGACAAAAAATGACAATAACATCCATAAAAGTAAACACTGGAGAATCCAGGATGAAATGTAACAATATTATGAGAAGGAAAGTTGCTACTGTCTCTCTCTCTCTCTCTCTCTCTCTCTCTCTCTCTCTCTCTCGCGTGTGTGTGTGTGTGTGTGTGTGTGTGTGTGTGTGTGTGTGTGTGTGTTGATAAAGGCAATTGGCCAAAAGCTCTTAAGTGTGAAAATCTTTTTTTTGTGCCTATCAGTGACACAGCATCTCTGCTACATGGTGAGTAACAACTATACTTTTCATAATATTGTTACACACATGAAATTGTAATATGCTGGAAATGAACCTGCACTAACTGCATAATCTTTGATTGTTTGCAACACATATAGATACATATGTAATTCTTTTTCACTCCATGGCAAACAATGGTTAACCTCCATTAGGACAAAAATAGATTTGCTAAAGAATTATATACACAAAAAACAGCAGCTAATGACAGTTCGGTACCAGTATTTTACATAAAATGTATTCTACAAAATAATGGAATAAGAACAACAAAATAGAAAAATAAACCACAATGATATGAGAAATGGAACCAGGAAAATATGTATACATTGATTTGCCTTACTGTGGTGGCACATCAGACAGAATAGGCCAGATAACAAGAGATGGAAAATAGCTGGCCACACTGCCCACAAAATAAAATCATTTACACTTTCAGGAATTTATAGAATCAGATGTGAATTTGAGTGCTTCCTAGTGGGCAAACAAGGACATGTTTACTCATATGATTCAAAGAGCACACAAACACAAGTGAAATCCCTGGACTAGTAGGACATAGCTGGTGTGGAAAGGGGCCAAAATAAGTTCCTGACAGTTACACTCAAGATATAAATTTTATTAGTTAAAACACACAATAACATAAGCAAGAATTAAACACTCTCAAGGTTTTAACGAAAGAGCTCCTTTGATTTGATTTAAATCAGATGGAAGCCACATATGAAAATCCAGGGCCCAAGGCCTAAGCAGGGAATTGAGGTACAGGAGGTCTTCTGGATGCTTCAATTCTTTCAAAAAATTTATTTTGTTACTTCAATGCACACTAAGTAAGAACAGTGTTACGGCTTAAGGCCAAAACAAAGATTTTCAATGTTAATTCTAAATAGGCTGAAACCCGGCTGAAGGCCGCATATCAACCAAACAATTTAACGTCTTAAAGCTTAGGAAGAAGGGCTTTCAGTTTAACAGGCTGAGGGCCTTAGCTTAAAACATTTCATGCAAACTCTGTTGAAGGCTTCATACTAAAGAATAATGATGTTACGACTTGAGGCAAGACCAAGATTTTAAATTTTTAGTTTCAGAGAGATTAAAACTCAGTTGAAGGCCACATACTAAAGAATGCCAATCTTATAACTTATGGATCAAGACAGAATTTTGGATTTTTATTTTAAGAGAGATTAAACTCAGCTGAAGGCTACATAGTAAAGAATACCAATCTTATGACCTAAGGGCAAGACAAAAATTTTGAAATTTTAATTTAAGAGAGATTAAAACTCAGCTGAAGGCCACACACACCATGCAGAAAACAATTTTATGGCTTAAGGCCTAAAAGAACAGCTTTACAATTTAAATAAGCTAAAACTCAGTTGAAGGCCACACACAATACTTAAATCCGCAAATCACAACTGTCAGGTCACTGCGGGAGGCTGCAGATTCTAGGCAACAAAACACATGACTTGTTATCACACCGGTCATAGACTGAGAAAACAACAATCAACAAAATCGAACAAATTGTAACAGTCGAGTTTTAAGAACAGGTAACTAATTACTCAACTTGAGGATCCTGCTTCAGAAGAAAGCGAAAGGTCGCTCACACAGCTAGTGCCTTCAAATGCAACAGCGCGTGCCCGCCGCCAAAAGCCCCAGCCTGGATTCGCGCTGTGGAGACTGCATCGCTGCTCAATTCCAACGAACCAACAAGGTCCAACCACATCCCAACTCATAAATTGGTGTTTGTCATGAGGATCTAAGACAGTGTCGACTGAGACAACTGGCCGAACAAATGACCGATGGCAGCCCACCTTCACCAATAGCAGTCCCGGCGAATACTAACACCATACAGACACGACCATTGCTATTCAGTGTGATAGACAGTTGACAGCTCCAAGTGTTGAACTCTTTATAAAATAGCTCACTTAGCAGCTAAAAATAAGTACTCACTTAATAAACAGAAAATAACTCTACTATGTGAAGTGAACATGAACTTGGTGGAGTTATTTGTCTACTTACACAAGGTAATTAGACAGAAAATGATGGGGAGGTATAGTCTGTCGGTAAACTAAAAATTAACCAGCATTTGTTATGGAGGAAGTTGCCTTTAGCCAGAAGAACACACAAGCTACCATACTGGATGACTACAACCATTTTTCCCTCCCATGCTGTAGAACAGTGTGGAGGGATTTACATAGCTTTTGTCCATATGCATTACTATTAGTAACTCAGATCTGCATTCCATGTAAAGTTTGATCAATATGGTGTGCAGCGGAGAATCTGTATAACTTAATGAAACACCCTGTAGTTGATTCTTATGATGTAGTGGCATTGATGATGCGGAATCACCTGCTTGACCTTCATTGTGCAGACTGGTGAAGGAAGAAAGAGCATGAACTTGATCCAGCAACCCACCTTCCCTCTTGCTTCTATACCACAGATCTTCTGCCCTCACTGTTACATCCCCAGAGCACAGTTTATCCCTTGATAGAGCTGTACTGAACTTGGATGTCATACATTTAACATTTGCTTTTAATCCACTTCATTTAAAGATAAATATTAATTTTACACCCTTAAAACAATATTTCTAATAATCTGCTCTTTTCCCATACCCTGCAGCATTGAAACAATTAGTCTTAGGAAAAAAAAAAAAAAATAAATGAATAGCGCTTTTTCGGTAAGAAATTTAATGTAGTTTATCTTTGAACAGGGAAACACTGTCTCTAGTAGCTGTGGTTTTAGAGTTATTCAAGACAGGGAGGAAAAAAAAAAAAAAGGCCTCAAACACCACCCTCCCCACCCAAATGCTTGCACCCTACCAATCAGAATTTTTATTTTATGTTGTTCATGACACTTCCTCCTAACACTGTGCAAGAATTGATGACTACATGCATTTTTCTCCTCCAATTTCCTTCATTGACTGGGCTATAAAAGAACCCAGTACACTGTCCTGGATGATGACTGTTCATCAAAGACAAAGGTAGCATTATGAGTGTCCCAGGGAAGAATGGTAGGACTGCTCTTGCCCTCTGTGTACATAAACGGTCCAACACATAGTGTGAGCTACAATCTGTGATTGCTGAAAATGCTATGTGTACAGGAAATTGTTGTCATTCAGTGACCATACAATGGTACAGGATGACTTGGACAGGATTTTTATTTGTTATGGGGAGTTGCAACTTACTTCAAGTGTAGAAAAATGTAAACTAATGCAGGTAAGTATGAAAAACAATGCTGTAATGTTTGAATACAGTATTTGTGGTGTGCTGCTTAAACCAGACCTGGCAATTAAATATATGGGCGAAATGGAACATACACTTAAGGTTGGTTGTAGGGAAGGCAACTGGTTAGTTTTGGTTCATGTGGAGAATTCGTGGAAAGTGTAGCTCATTTATAAAGGAAACCACATACAGAACATCAGTGCAGTCCATTCTTGAACACTACTCAAGTGTTTGTGTTCCCCACCTGGTCGGTTGTAACAGACCTCGAAATATTTCATGTGTGATGCTAGATTTCCTATGGTAGGTTTGATCAAATGTAAATGATTATGTAAATGCTCCATGAACTCAAGTGGGAATTCCTGGGGAGATGATGTTTTTGCAAAACACTGTTGTGAAAGTTAAAGAGAGCTGGCATTTGTGACAGACCACAGAATGATCCTATTAATACCACCACACATCTTCCGTAAGGTCAGGAAAGATGAGTTGAGAGAAATCGGATCTTGTTGGGAAGCAGCTGATTTCCCCTTGCTGCATTTGTGACGGGAAGAGGAAGGAAAATGACTAATGGTGGGATAAGTGACACTCTTCCTGGACCCTGTAATAGCTTGCAGAGGGTGTAATTTAGATGTAGATGTAAGCTCAGAATTCCATGCATTTGTCTGCCCCCTTAGCTGAGTGGTCAGTATGTCTGACTGCCATGCAGCAGGCCTGGGTTCGATTCCCAGCCAGATCAGAGATTTTTCTCTGCTCAGGGACTGGGTGTTGTTTTGTCCTCATCATTATCAACGTGCAAGTCACCCAATGTGACACCAGCTGGAAAGACTTGAAACTCGGTAGCCGGACTTTCCCAGGTGGGCATGCCTGACTGTGAGTGCCATATGAACATCATCCAGGAATTTGAGTCTAACTTGTTAGGAATCCCATGTTAGATTTTGTAGTTCAGAGCATTTTTTTAAAATTCTCACCCATATTCACATGGGAAGCATTATTAGAATTTCCATTCAATAACAGTTATTTAGACTCCTAAAATTCTGACTAGAGTTGGATAACATTGTTGAGAATCAGCTTTTCAGCACTTGCAGCTGAAATTGCTTTTTATTATTATTGTCACGTGCTATTGAACTGAGAAAGTAGAAATTTGGTAGTGGAGGACCAAAGAACAAATTTTGTTTAGCACTTTCTAAAATGGGACACCTGTAAAAATAAAAAGTAACCAAACAGATATTTATCCACTGCTGCAAGAGACCCCTTATGATGTGGATTTGGGAAATTTAGAGAAGTCTCTGAGAATCTAAAATCTGAGGCATGCAAATGTTTGCAGTACATGTTGTTGCACCATACAAATATTGGACGGGAGACGGAAATTCTGTTAGAATATTGAAATTGTGTACACATTTGTTAAAAATCCTGTTACATGATTTTGAAATCTCAGTGACTGAAGAAATGTTTTGCCAGTCTGCATTTTTTTGGTATTACACTATAATGCATTGCTGTACTGCAGCTACTAATGGCTGAGAAAATGTGTTGAAGTGTATCTCTGTTTGGATTCTCCAGAGAAAAAGATGTACTTGACCTCTCAATGAGGAGGTAGGCTTACAGACAAAGAAGATGAATAAAGCTGAAAAGACTGTAAGGAGAACAGTGTTCAATGAAGTGCAAATTAAAACTTTGTCAACCAATCATTCTAAAATTTCTAAGAATTTGTGATCTTATGTACAGTCAAAAATCGGGTATTGAGCCACTCAGTGATCATGTTGTCACTGGAAAGGAAGATAGATAGAAGGCCTAAATACAGAATAGAAACCTGAAATGGCTGATATCGAAATAAGTGATCACAGAATATTAACTCAACTGAAACTGCCAGTGGAAAAGCAAGAGGATTGGATGAGATTGGAGAGATTATGTGAAAGAACTTGCTGCCCTTCAGCAGTAGTTGATCATGTTTATGGGAGCAACAAAGGGTACATAAATGCACAAGATGGCTATACCAACCTAAGAAAATAAATGTGAATGTTGACATCCCACAAAATGTAGGCAGAAAAGTGTTGAAACATCTGCAGTTTGTGCTTGACTCAATCCTCAGTAACTGTGCCAAACTGGGGCTACAGCAGAGTCGATCGATGTCTGTTGCTTTTGTCATTAGCTTGGGCAATGCATTGAAATGGGGCTTAGTGCAGAAGCTGTCAGTCTTCCAACAGCAGTGTCCATCAGATGAGCAAGCTGTGTAAATTGAAACTTAGGAAGTTCGTGTAACAACACAGATTTCTCTTGCTGTGTTGCCGCTACGGCAAGGGGGGAAGGGGGGAGGGGGGGGGGGAGTGACAAAGAATAACAGATGCAAAAAAAAAAACAACCAAAATGATGATTCCCTCAAAACTTAAAGCTCAGAAAAAATAAAAAAATTGTCCCATGACTCCATGTGAGAGAGGATTAGACATGGAACTGGAAAGCAAGGCTGCACTATCACAAAAGAAAATGAAAACCGTTGCAACAACCTGCCTCTGTCATTATTAATTAGTTGTATCCATGAGTGGTGAAACAAGAAATAACAGTAGGCGTGAGTAATCAACAAGGTTTATTCCTCTGCAAGTGAAGACATAAAAACAGAATAAGACAACACTTTACTAAACAAGCTAGCACTGCCATTGGGACTACGATCAACAATGTCCGTGGAACAACCCAATGGCTTTAGTGCCAAGTAGTAGAAGTCAATGAGTAATGCAGTTCCAAGCATTGTTGATAGTCCAGATGAGAGCGTTTTGTAAGTGCATACTCATTCAGTCTGTAGTGCAATATTTGTTTTGTTTTTAAAACAAGCATCTGTTCGTTTCATAAGCCAGTCTGTCAATCTCTCAGCTGTTTGCTATTGCACATTTCCAGAGTAGCAAGTTATGTATTTAGCATTTCCTGCATTTTTCTAGTAATATATTTCTCAGATGTCATGTTTAAGAGGTTTCATCTCTTGTTTCTTAACTGTAAGTGTAAATGCAGGCAGTGGTACAGCAGTTTTCATTTCTTCTGAACAGCAAGCTGTACAGAATCATAACATACTGTCGATGGCCATCACACAGTGTCCATTATGGGCGATATAATTATAAGCATCCCTGATGTGGAGAAATAGCTGTAAGTGTTTAAAACAAATAAGTCACCTGGTCTGGGTGGAATCCCAGTTCGGTTCTACAAAGAGTATTCTACAGCATTGGCCTCTTACTTAGCTTGCATGTATTGTGAATCTCTCACCCAGCACAAAGTCCCAGAAGACTAGAAAAAGGGTGTGTGACTCCAGTACATAAGAATAGTAAGAGAATGGACTCCCAAAATTACGGGATAATATCCATAGCATAGGTTTTCTGCAGATTTTGTCAACATCTTTTGAGTTCAAATATAATAAATTTCCTTGAGACAAAAACTTCTGTCAATGAATCAGCACAGTTTTAGAAAGCATCACTTGTGGGAAACCCAGCTTTCCCATTTCTCACGTGATGTACTGTGAACTATGGATGAAAAGTAACAGATAGATTCCACAATTCTGAGTTTCCAAAAAGCATTTGATGTGCCCCACTGCAGACTTAACAAATGTATGAAAAATTGGAATAGATTCTCAGATATGTGAGTGGCTCAAAGACTTCTTAAGTAATGGAACCCAGTACATTGTTCTACATGGTGAAAGTTCATCAGAGACAAGGACGTCATCATAAGTGCCCAGGGAAATGTGATAGGACCACTATTATTATTATTATTATTATTATTATATCCGTGCAATAAATTGTATGTATGCGCCCTGTTGCAAGGTGCTATTATTCAAAATTTTACTGATTCCTGATTTTAGGCAGAAGTGCTCAAATCACTGAACCCCTTATTTGAGGACTTCGTGTGTGTATTTGAAGCACAAGAATTGTTTGACAGCATGGTGTTGGAAATGTTATCACCTACACACACACACACACACACACACACACACACACACACACACACACACACACACAGCTTATAATTAAACTTAAACTTTCAAAACGTTGTAGAAGTAACACCACTGATCACTATGATGTCAAATTGCAACAGAATATTATCTGAGGAGAAGGAAAATGTATGGGAAAAGGAAAAAAAAGTGTGAAAATTGATCAGTAGATGGTGCTGTTGTCAGAATATGTAAATGAAAACACCTGTAATGTGCACGATCCATTGAAGTTGGTATAAACATGATGGGTACATGGCTTTTCCTCCTTTCGTACCTGTGACATTTTGCCATGACTGTCTCAATGCAGGATCATGCTCTGCTTGTAAAGTTGTATTACAAGAATGATGACCGTGCACACGTCGCTCTGCAGAAGTTCCGGATACTGAAGGGTTTGAAAAAAGGCATTGGTTTGATGGCTGGTGTGGGTCTGGAGAAAATGTTTCAAAAATTCAAAAAGATGGATTCTTTTGGTGTGCAATTAGGTAGAGGGTGTAAACGAATTGGTTCGATGTCAGTGGAAGCAGTGGCCACAGCATTGCAGGAGGATACAAGTGGAGGTGTGCAAATATGTAGTGCACAGAGACTTGCCCGAACATTGGACATACCCATGAGCACAGTGCGTAAAATCCTATGAAACATCCTTCTTTGTTATCCATTCAAAATTACCCATGTGCATGAGTTGCCTCCTGTTGACTTGCCAGCAAAAGAGACCTTTGCTTTAGAATTTCTTGCTCGCATGGAAATGGACAGTGATTGGCCTTGGAAGGTTTTGTGGATAGACAAAGCCAATTTGCATCTGACAGGATATGTCAATACACAGAATTGTCGAATATGGGCAACGGAAAACCCACATGCAAATCAACCAGTACCACATCATCTTGAAAAGGTCACTGTGTGGTACAGGCTCATGGCGTCATTTATCGTAGGAATTCCAGCTCTCCAACAGTGTGGATGGGATCATTTTTATGCATGATGGTGCACCTCCACACTTTACAAATCCAGTTAAGCAGCTGCTGAAGCACCGTTTCAGAAATGCTAGAATTATCAGCCACCATTTCCCTCAGCCTCATCGCTGTCCCGATCACCTGACCTTAATACGTGTCACTTCTGGCTGAGGGGTATCTGAAAGATGTTGTGTTCAGTATTCCAGTTGCAAACTTAGGTGCACTGAAGGCACGCATTGCGCAGCACATTCTGAACGTGACCCTGGAAACACTTCAGTCAGTTGTGAAAAATGCTGTTTCTCGATTTCAACTTGTTGCAGAAAATGATGGGCAGCAGATTGAACATGTTTTGCGCCAGTCATATGGAAATGAATAATACGATTTTATTTTGGTTGAGGTTTTTCATGCAGTTTTTGGCCTCAGGACAATTAAAAACTGATTTTTTCCATCTGATGTGATATGACCTTGCTGTGGTGGATGGGCTTATGTAACTAACAGTATCACACCTGTATACCCATCCACTATGAGTAGTACAGTTTATTTAATGTCAGACATATGCCTTAGGCATTGTTCTATGATTCGTTTGTCACTTGTAGTCGCCCACTATTAAATTATGATGCTTACAATGCCATCTATTTCTACATTTTGTAACTATTTATATTTCTTCAGCCATATGTTTTCCACCTTCTCCAATAATATTCTGCAGCAATTTGACATCATTCTGACTAGTGGTGGTATTTCTACAGTGTTTTGAAAGTTTAACTTTAATTATAATCACCCTGTACATAAATGATCAGGCAATGTGGGGAGCTATCTGTGGTTGTTTGCTGATGTTGGTGTTCTGTACAGGAGGGTGTCAGAGTTGATATGCAGATACAGGATGACTTAGACAAAATTTCTAATTGGTGTGATGAATGGTAGCTTGCTCTAAATGTAGAAAAATCTAAGTTAATGCAGATGAGTAGGAGAAACAAATTTGTAATGTTCAAATACAGAATTAGTAGTATACTGCCTGATACAGTCGCATTGGTTAAATATGTGGGCATTATGTTGCAAAACGATATGAAATGGAACAGTCACGTGAGGATTGTGGGAGGCAAGGTGAATGGCTGACTATGGTTTATTGGAAGAGTTTTGGGAATGTTTGGTTCATCCGTAAAGGAACTGTGCATAGGATGGTAGTGCAACCTAATCTTCCATGCTTCTCGAGTGCTCGAGTGTTTGGGATCCCGTACAAAGTTGGATTAAAGGAACACATTGAGGCAGTTCAGAAGTGGGCTGCAAAATTTGTTGCAATTGTGTTCAAACAACACACAAGTATTGAGGAGAAGTGTCAGGAACTCAAATGGGATACCCTGAAGGAAATGTGACTTTTTTTGGGGAACATTGTAAGAGCTACAGAGGTAAGGTATGAGAGATCTGGGTTTGTATGGAGGAATATAGACAGTCATATATCCTTTGCTGAATTTGTGAGTGGAGCGGGAAAGGAAATTACTAGTTATGGTAAAAGGTACCCTCCACCCCACAACATACAGTGGCTTGTAGAGTATCTATATAGATGTAGTACAAATTTTGTCAGTTAAAATTTGTCAGTGGTAATAATGTTCGAAAGTATTAAGATGAATTTCACTTCTTGATCGAAACAGGTGTTTGTTTTGTGTATATCTTGTTGCCAACCTTACCTGAACTTCATATAATATGCAGCATGTTGTGTGTCAGCCTAAAAAGTGTTATGTGGCCATTGTAACTATAAAAGCAAAACCTGGTCTCACATTTAACACAGATTGGTGGTAGATAGTTGTGAATGTCAAGTGGGCAAAACCTGGGGATCATATCACGAAAGGAAGTAGGCACCTATTAATGCTGAATTTCTGAAAATACATCCAAAATTACTCCATGGAAAGGTACTCAGTGTGAATATTCTTTTTAAAAGTTGCAAATGTTGAATTACCAACTGTATTAAAAAAAATGCAAAATTTTGTCAAAAAACAGTATTATTTTAATGTTGATTCTTGTTTTGCTGAAATTGCAAAAATGAGTTACAACACATAAATAGTTGTGATTTCATCTCTTTATATCAGAAATGATTCCAAAGTGAAAATACTTATTTTAAAAAACTGTATGTTGATGCTCCTCAGGGTATCGTATTTCAGGAATTGGACACTTTTCCTACTGTAGGATTAATTTATGTTACAACATCCAGCCAATCATAACACTGAAAAACATCTTCCTACAGCATTAGAGTCATGTGACCTCTGCCACCCATGTATTTTGTGTTCTTAAGAATTAACTATTTTTCCACTATTAGAAAAGTAGATACATTAATTCATTACTCTGAAGTGATTTTACAAACCCTCTTAGATACTGATATGTTTCATATATTTTGATAGCTAATATATCTATTATAAATATATCTGTTGGGTCATTCCATGTCAATTCAACCAATTTGAGAAAATGTTCCAGCTGATAGTCTCAGATTTGGCTGAAATTTAGCACACTATTTCTACCAAGTGTGGAACACTCATGTACAAAATTTTAAGTTCCCTGCGAATTAGTTCCAGAATTATGGCTTGTGAAAGAAGGTGGTGTGACCCAGAAATTGCAACCCGCATCTGGCAATCTATCTTCAGACCCAACTTCAGGTCTTAATAACTTTGGAACTATTCCACACAGTCCAGTGAAATTTTTACAACCCAGTAACATCCACTTAGAGAACACACTCTATGAATCAAAACACCAACAAAATATTTCTGAGGGAAAATAAAAAATTCCAAAATGTGATTAAAATGTAATACGTTAAAATGTACATATTGTAGGTGCCCTCTAAGCCAAATATAATTCACTCAAAAAGGGTATGAATTTTTTTGTGGTAAGCTTAATGTGGCCTAAACATGCACAGAACTCATCTTCCCCATACAGTCACACAAACAGTTACTTGCACACGAAAATACAAATATTTGAAAAATTACCTGAAAAACATGGATTTTCTAAGTGTGGTAGCACAAAAGGGACAAATGATATGCAAGCCAAATTTCAAACACTGCGTAAGTAGAATATAGTATAATATGTGGCAAAATTTCAACATGTTATTCCAAGGCATTTGCGTACAATACAAGTTGACAGAGATGTTTTTGGTTAATTTTTCTTTTAACACGATTTAGCAAGTAATAGTGATGATGCAGACAGCTTGTTTCAGATAAAGCTGCAGCAATTGTTGGGAACCATTAGCCAACACGAAGTTAAACAATGGTAGTTTTCTGGGACAGAATGAGTCATTGTTAGGCAGGAACAACAAAGGAAACAAACAATAATTACAGGTTACTCATGTTTTTAAGACTAGTTCAGACTGCTCAGTACTGTTGTGGAAAGTCAGTATGGATGCATAAGAGGGTACTAGTGGTGCTTTTGTTCAAACAAGTTGCAGTATTGGTAGAGCACAAGCATCTGAATGTAAAACAACATGTGGATCAACATGAGGCATTCACTTTGTACTATACGATCTGAGGAATCGGACCAAGATTTGTTGCTGTGGAGATCCGGGATACACCCTGCGGGCACAAGAAGTACAGTTCCAGGAAACTTTAGTGTTTATCATCATATGAAAGTGTTTCTGGATAAGTATTCTTTCCTACAAAGAAGTTGTTTTGATCCATTTCGGATTCATAAGAGGTGTAGTCTCAGAGAAATTGATATAAAATCCATATTGAAAGTGAATCAGTGCATGGGACTTAACATGAAACCAGGACAAAAGTTATGTTCCAGGTGTGTTACACTGCTAAAAAATGAAGAATATTCTGATAATTTACATGACAGTGATGAAGAGTATCAGCCACCTACAACTACAGCAAATGAGCAATTAAATACTTCAGTGACTGCTCTTGGTTTGTCTCCCATGAAGACACACAAACTTGGGAAAAGAGACAGGCCCAGCTACGGTAGAAGAAAACTACAAGAAGCTCAAATGGAATTAAAACACAAAATAGCTAACACGCTCTGGTTTGGACAAAATTGGGCATGATTTGAAAGAAAAATGTACCATATCCCCACGCCAGATAAAAGTAGCTATCTTTACCCTTGCACCTTCCAGCTGGTCTGTTGACTACACTGCAAAGGAATTCAGTGTTTCTACATATATGGTAAAGTAAGCTAGGAAAATAAAAGCAACCCAAGGAGCGCTTCCACAACTTCAGCAGGCTCAGGGTAAGCAATTGATGTGATGATGATGATGTTTGGTTTGTGGGGCGCTCAACTGCATGGTTATCAGCGCCCGTACAATTTCCCAACCTTTGCTCAGTCCAATTTCGCCACTTTCCTGGATGATGATGAAATGATGAGAACAACACAAACACCCAGTCATCTCGAGGCAGGTGAAAATCCCTGACCCCGCCGGGAATCGAACTTGGGGTAAGCAATTGAGTTCAGAAATAAAGGTGCTAGTGTTGGGAGTTTTATGAAAATAATGACTACAGCCGATTAATGCCTGGAAGAAAGAACTATGTAACAGTGAAAATGGGAAATGTACGTGTACAGATGCAAAAAAGACTGTTGCTATGCAACATATCAGAACTATGTGTAGAATTCAAGGAAAAGTATCCCAATACCAAAGTAAGTTTATCATCTTTTTTTCAATCTTCGGCCAAAATGGGTTGAGCCTGTAAGTGCAAGGGACACTCACAATGTTGGTGTATGTGAGACCCAACAAAATGCTAAGCTGATGTTTGTTGCTATAAAGGATTCTGGTCTGGATTACAAAGGTGCAATGAAGCTGCTAGTGTGTGACATCAGTTCCTACAAGTGCATGATACACAGGTGTGAAAAGTGTCCTGGTAAGGCAAATCTTGCAGAACACATGAATAACAAATTATATGGTGAACCCCTTATTGATGACGATGAACTCTTTTCTTATAAACAATGGACACACATGGATCGCACAAGTCTTGCCCAAAGCAAAGTACAGTGGAAGATTTTGTTGAAATATGTTGTCAAAAAACGGACAAATTGACCACACACAGCTTCACGGCAACAGCACAATTGGCTTATCTCCAGTTTTGTAGGGATAATTTGAAACAAGATGAAATTGTAGTAATACTAGACTTTTCTGAAAATTATTCATTTATAGTTCAAGATGCCATCCAAGAATATCATTGGGACAACAGTCAAGCATCTCTCCAGCCATTTGCGATTTACTGTAGAGGTGAATCAGGTGATGTGTCTGTCATGAACCTGTGCGTTTTTACGTTTTTAGTGACTGCTTAATTCATGATGCCATTGCAGTTCATGTCCATATTCACACTGTCATGGCATATGTGAAAAACAAGCTGCCTCACATACATTTTGGGAAATACTCTAGTAATGGGGCAGCTAGTCAGTACAAAAACTGTAAAAATCTCAAAAATTTATGCATGCATTACCATGATTTTCAGATTCACACAGAATGAATTTTTTTTGCAGCTAGTCATGGTAAAAATGTATGTGATGGTATTGGTGCTACCATTAAGCACATGGCATCACAAGCTATTCTGCAGCACCCTACAGAAGGTCACATTCTAACACCAATTATTTACCTGGGTACAGAAAAATATCTCTGGAATACAGTCATTCTATGTTTTGAAAGATGAGGTGAAATCAGTCGAAGAGTTGCTAAAAAGCAGACTAGAACACGTTAAAACTGTTGCAGGCACAAGGAGCCATCATCACTTCTCTCCAGCAGACTCTGACAATGTGCAGATGAGCAGACTGTCAGGTTATAACTATAGGTTCATGCACATCATGTGTCTTCACAGTGTGTCTGACTCAGGATTCAGAAGCAAAAGCAGCAACATACAACCAGGTTGCTATGTTATTGCTGTTTATGATGACATATGGTACTTGGGATGTATTGCAGAGTGCTGTGAAGCAGAAGGTGATGTATTTGTGAACTTCTTGGCACCAGCAGGACCAGCAAGATCATTTCATTGGCCACTTTTGGGAAAAAAGGTGTTGGATTCCTTTTGAATATATTCGTATGACAGTTCCAGTTCCTACCACTGTGTCAAGAAGACAGTGCAATTTGCCACTCAATATACAGAGTACAGTAGCTAAAGTGTGGGAGAACTTCTGTTCGAAGCACAATCGACTGGTTTTTAGCAGTTAAGGTGCAGTAAATAGTAATGATAGGTTGTGTTAATCTGTCTATATGTTGTTGCTTAGTGATTAAACAGTTGTGGGAGACGATAAGAAGAGGCAGAACAGTTTACGATATGTTTTTACAAAATTGTGTTGTGGAACAATGGCCACATCCCAAATACATCTGTCAACTTCCATTGTACACAAATGTCTTGCAATAACATGCTGAAATTTTTAGATATATATCATTATGGTCTACTTATGCAGTGTGTGAAATTTGGATTGGATACCACTTGTCTCTTTTGTGCTACCACACTTCGAAAATCCGTGTTTTTCAGGTAATTTTTCAAATATTTGTATTTTCGTGTGCGTGTAACTCAGTTTTTGTGACTGACATGGGCAGGATGAGTTCTGTGTGTGTTTAGGCCACATTAAGCTTACCACAAAAAATTTATACCCTTTTTGAGTGAATTGTATTTGGCATAGAGGGCACCTACAACATGTACCTTTTAATGTATTACATTTTTAATCACATTTTGGATTTTTTTTCCCACAGAAATATGTTGATGGTGTTTTGATTCATGGAGTGTGTTATCTAAATGTATGGTACTGGGTTGTAAAAATTTCACTGGACTTGTGGAATAGTTCCAAAGTTATTGAGACCTTAAGTTGGGCCTGAAGATAGATTGCCAGATGCAGGTTGCAATTTCTGGGTCATGTCACCTTCTTTCACAAATCATAGTTCTGGAACTAATTGGCATGGGAAACTAATACTTTGTACATGAGTGTTCCACACATGGTAGAATTAGTGTACTGAATTTCAGTCAAATCTGAGACTATGAGCTGGAGCCCCTGGTTGAACTGACATGGAATGACCCTGTTATAAATCTGACTCTTCAGTATGAGATATTTTTCATAACAGTTACACATTACATTTCTTTCAGAAAATTTGCTACTTATTTTGTGCTTTGACAATTACCCACGTGTATTTATTAATTATTCACCTTAGATAATTATGTATGACATTGTTTTTATATTAAAGAAATCATGTTACTGCTTAGAACAATGGACTGCCCCATACTTGCCTACTTTTACTTAACATTTCACGCTTGTGAAAAAGAACTTTTGAGATCTAGGGAAACCTCCTATTGGTATCACATAATGTTAGACATATACTCAAATACGTATTAAAACGCTAAACTTTTGAAAAGGGAAACTTTTGATCAAGAACTATCCAAGGATCAAGTGCTTTATGAAATCTTTGGTACAGACACTGCCGTAAATCCTAGCTGCGGCAATTGCATTTCAGTATACACATGATAGTAATAGAAAGATTCCTGGATGCAAGCTATTAAACAGAAATTCAGACTGTGCAAAAAATGAAACAAAATACATTACATACATTCAGAGCAACAAAGAGATTGTTAGAAGAGACTTCAAGTACTGTTACATGCCAGTTAGCACATAGAAGACAGAATATGTATGGAGCATGAAAGTGAAGTAAATGACTTTTTCATTTCTGGTGCAAAGCAACACTGACTTTCTGGTGTGTGACTGACTCATAAAGAAAGAAGAGGATACAAAAGATCAAAAGGTAGTCCATGAACCTGAAGACAGACTTAACTGAGGGCTATAATGTGGTATTGTTCAGTGGGAACTGGCTGTGCTATGAAGGAAGTGATTTGTTGTTGTTGTTGCACTGTTATCTTCCATTTGAAAACTAGTCTGAAGCAGCAATCAATGCTATTTGTGGTACACAACACAAATGAACACTTGTTTTTGCGATATTTTTGACAGCACAATGTAAATTGTGTGTGTGTGTGTGTGTGTGTGTGTGTGTGTGTGTGTAGTGGTCTTAGAATAAGATAGTTTAAGAAATATGTAAGTCTAGGGAACAATGACCTCAGCATTTTGGTCCCTTAGGAATTCACACAATTTATTTACCCCTGTCTTCCCTCCCCCTCCCCCACCCATTTTAGATGTAGCCTCTGAGGGTGAATTTGTGGCTTAACATAAAATCTCATTTTGCTCAATCATTGGCTGACTCTTGGGAGGCTATCTCCCTGTCTAATAAACTTCATGCAGTCAAGGAGACGCCAGCCATGTGGCATTCTTCCATCTGTCTCCTCCTGTGGGAATCTACCATTCTTGGCCATCTTCCTGTTGGCCATACTAGGGTAACCCATGGTTTTTTACTCCGCACTGGCCCCTTATTCAGCTCACATTGATCGCATTTCTCTCACCCAGCACAATGCCCCAAGCAACTGGAAAAATGCACAGATGTGTATAAGAAGGGCAAAATAACACACATGAAATTACGGGCCAATACCCTTAACATTGGTTTGCTGCAGAATTGTTGAACATGTTCTCAGTTCAAATATAATAAATTTTCTTGAGACTGAGACGCTTACATCCACAAATGAGCATGATTTTAGAAATCGTCACCTGGGCGAAGCTCAGCTTGCCCTTTTCTCACATGATATTCTGCAAACTGTGGATGAAGGACAACTGGCAATTCCATATTTCTAAATTTCCAGAAAGCGTTTGAGACAGTGCTCCGTTGCAGGCTGTTGATCAAGGGACAAGTATATGGAATAGGTTCACAGATATTTGAGTGGCACAAAGACTTCTTAAGTTACATTACCCAGGATGTTGTCTTCGATGATGAGTGTTTGTCAGAGACAAGGGTATCACCATGAGTGCCCCAGGGAAGTGTGATAGAACTGCTGTTGTTGTTTATATACATAAATGATTTGGCGGACAGGGTGGACTGTGGTTGTTTGGCGATGATGCTTTGGTGTACGGTAAGGTGTTGAAGTTGAGTGACTGTAGGAGGGTACAAGATGACTTGGACAAAATTTCTAGTTGGGGTTTTGAATGGCAGCTAGCTCTAAATGTAGAAAAATTTAGGTTGAAGCAGATGAGTAGGAAAAACAAACCCATAATGTTCGAATAGAGCATTAGTAATGTTCTGCTGGACCCAGTCACGTCGTTTAACTATGCGGGCGTAATGTCGCAAAGCGATATGAAATGGAATGAGATTATGGTAGGAAAGGTGAATGGTGGAGTTTGATTTATTGGGAGAATTCTAGGAAAGTGTGGTTCATCTGTAAAGGAGATGGTATATAGGACACTAGTGTGACCTATTCTTGAGTACTGCTACAATGTTTGGGATCTATACCAGGTCAGATTAAAGGAAGACAGAAAAGCAATTCAGAGGTGTTCTGCTTTCCCTCATTCTGTTTGCAAGTGGAACAGGAAAGGAAATGGCTGGTAGTGGTATGGGGTACCCTCTGCCACATATCTTGAGGTGGACTGCGGAGTATCGATGTAGGTCTGGGTGTTGATCAATACGCAGTGTAGTATGGACTGTAGTCAACAGTCAGCTAGAAGCAAATGATGCCATGGCCAATAGTAATCCCAAAAAGGAGTAGATTGTTGCCTGACTGATCACTCCAGCTACACTCTCAAGACGATGCTACGAACTTATTTAAGAATGGCATTTGCATCTGTGGCGCACTGATGCAGGCTTTCATAATGGGGAAAGTTGTTGTGGTCTGTCGTTCAGGTGGAAGCAAAGAATTGCCTGTTGATCGAACATGTACTCCAAACCCATGGTAGTTGGGAAAGTGAATCCATATTTACATGCTGGAATGTTCTTCTGAAACGGATTTCATAGGTGTATCTTGAGAGGAATAATGCCCAGCTCTGGAGTCAATGAGCAGTATGACCTGGGAAATGAACAGTTGAGTTCAACAGTGAGATCAGTGGCTTATGGTCTGTTACCAGGTAGAACTTTGTTCCATAAAGAGAGAAATGAAATACATTCAAAGTGAATATAGTAACTAGTCCATCCTTTTCAATTTGAGTGTATTTCATTTTTGCTGAGGTGAGGGTTTGTGAAATGTAAGTGATGTGGTACTCTGAACTGGCAGCTTCTTGGTGATTGAAGATGGCCCTCACCCTGTTGTCTGATGCATCCACTGCCACCACTATCTGCTTCGTGGGTTGGAACATTGCTAAACAAGCTGAGAGTAGGCACAGTTTGAGTTCCTGGAACTCCCTTTCACATGTGGCCGGCCACGTGAAAACTTCCAGCTTCTTACACAAGTGATGTAATGGATGAGCTGTCAGAGATGCCACTGGAATGCATTTTCCATAATATGTAATTTTTTCAATAAAGGTCTGGAGCTGCTTGAGGCTCACCAGCTGAGGCATAAATTCAGTCACTTGGACGTCTTTCTGCATTCATTTGACGTGTTTCTGCATTGGTAACATACCTGTCTGAGAAAGGATGTGGCCTGAATACTCCACTGAAGACGGTGAAAATTCTTATGTGCTGAGATTGCACTTTAATCCTGCCTCCTGCGAAACAAAAAAGTGTAACTTCAGATTCACTAAATGGTACTTGGTGGCATTTCAAAAATGCCATCCAAATAGTTAATGCAACCTGGCACATTGTGAAGCAACCGTTCCAGGAACCTCTGGAAAATTGCTGGGCCACCAGAGACCCTGAAGGCAAACCACTTTTATTTGTATAAATCATGCGGTGTACTAATCATCAGTATCTTCTGGGAACATTCGTGTGATGGGAGCTGTAAGTACACCTTGGTGAGGTCAGTTTAAGAGTAGTAGTGTCCACCCACCAGCTTTGCATACAGTTCCTCTGGCTTTGGAATGGGTTGTGTGTCAACGTCAGCTTGAGCAGTCACTGTGAACTTGAAGACCCTGCACAGTCTGAATTTGCCATATGGTTTCCTGATGACAGCCCGGAGAGTAGCCCACCATCACATCCAATCCCTGCAGCCTGTCTAATTCAGCCTTGACTGGTCCCAGAGAGCCAGTGCTACAGGCCGAGATAAAAAAAAAGCGAGACTGTGCTGTATGTTTCAGTGAAATGTGAACTTCAGAATTCTTCACTTTTCCTAGAACAGAAGAAAAACCTTTGGGGAATTTGGTGCAAAGTATGTCTAATTGTGGATAAGGAACATTCTCTGAGGCCAGGTTTACTATGTCATTGAAGGAAAATCCAAAGGACATAAATGTGTCCAGATTGAGAAAGTTCACTATCACCACTGTTTATGACTAATAAAGTTAAATCCCTGGTTATATTTTTGTAAATGGCTTCTGTGGTAAATTGACCTTTTAATGGACTATGTTGCTTGTTGTAATTTACCAACTGTTGAACTAATGGAGTAAGTACACATATCACTAACTGCAAATATGTTTGAAAATTTGAGACAGGTGGTGGCCCCTATATTGACTTGAAAGTTGACTGTCTTGCCAGCCAATGAGCAGTTTGTTGGAAGAATATCCGGGAGTGGATGGTGCAGAATGTGTAACATTAACGTCCATTGCATCTTGTGATTGTGAGATAGGAACATCCACCCAACAAATATTCATTCCGGATGCTTCTGAAAACAGTTTGAGCAGGCTGGTGCAACCTGGGTGGCAGAGGGACACACGTGCTATTGTTTTTATACTGCCATGATATCACCCTGGCTGCTGAATACTTCATGTGTTTGGGTTCACTGTTCACCCAGGAATCTTAAGTGATGGCCAATCGTTCCTGTGACTTTATAGGGCTGTGCTGAACACAACATCTCATCAAACAAAAGGTCATCAAACTGTAAAGTTTTCAATTGAAACTAGTTATTGGGTGCTGCATGGACAATTGTGCCTCTTATTGTGTCTTCTGCATAAGACTCCTTGGTGGTAGGTGTAAAAACATTTGCATTGGTGACTGATCCCCTGGAGTTCAGATGCCCAAGGTAGATAGGACTGACTCAGTTGCTTGCAACATAGGTAAGACTTAAGGTGAGCAGAAATCACATGGAAATGTCTTTGTTAATAAGTGCTCAGAAAAGAACAAATTTCCTTGAAAGTCAGTTTTATCAGGTTCCATCAGAGGGGACAGTTTGTGGGAGAGTCGATGATAAGAAAAGGGATTTAGCACTATCATAGTTGTTTATGTTAAACTTATTAGAAAGCTGTTGCAGTCTCAGGCTTCCAATTTTTCCTTTCACAGTGGGAAGAGCGAAGGATTGATCACCAGCTGTTGGAATACTCTGGCCAGGAGGTCTCCCATTCATTGTTAACTTTCAACTTGATAAGCCATCAGCTGTTGCATAACAGCTGCAAGAAGTGGCTTAGCCATGGCGACTTTAAAGAAGTAAATGTCAGGGACCATGCAGTACAATTAGTCCATAGGTCACAGAAAAGACCACAGTCCTAAAGTGTCAGGGAAGTGCCAAAATTCACATGCCAAGTTTTCACAGTTCGAGCAATGGAACACATTCAAGTTAAGTCCACAGTGTCACTTTTGTTGTGGTACATAATACAAGTGAACACTGGTTTTTGTAATCTTTTTATTTATGGATTAAAACAGTCAACAGCACAATGTATAATTATTAAACTACCTGGAGGTGATTCAAGGGTGGTAGTGTAACAATATCCAAATCTTGAGGGCTGCACAATAAGTAACAGTCCACAGTATGGCATAGACTGAAGCCGGGGAGGTTCACGTTGACCAAGAGATAGACAAGTGTTGACATCACTGATGTTGGTGGTGCTAGTTCTGAGTCTTTAAACACTGCTAATGTTCTAGATCTTCCCTGTAGACAGAGCCCCTGCTGTTGATACCTGCATCAACAGGGCAGCCTTATGTCAGTGCGTCGATTAACACCTGTGTTATGCCAACGCGGGCAGTTGCATGTGCATCTGCAGCAGCATACGGATCTTGAGCAAGGCAGATGGCAAAAGATAGTGATAACACTGGGTTTATCACACTCATCTATCAGTTTCATAAGTCACTCTTGCAAAATACTGGTACAAATTATTTGTGGAAGAATGGGAGAACTGATAGAAGTTGAACTTCAAGATCAGTTTGGGTTTAGGAAAATTGTAGAAACTTATGGCGCAATACTGCCCGTGACTTATTTTGGGAGGTAGGTTAGAGAAAGGCAAACCTATGTATATAGTGTTTGTACATTTTGATAAATCTCTGACATTGTTGACTGCAATACAATCTTTAAAATTTTGAATGTGGCAGGGAAGAAATGCAGAAAGAGAAAGGCTATTTACAACCTGTACAGGAACTACACTTCAACCACAAAAGTCAAAGTGTGCAAAAGAACTGCAGTGGTTGGGAAAGGAGTGAGACAGATATGTAGCCAATGTTATTCAGTATATACATTGAGCAAGCAATAAAAGGAAGCAAGGAGATATTTGGAAAGGAAATGACTGCTCTGGGAGAACAAATTAAAAATTGACATTGTAATTGTGCCAGAAACAGCCAAGGACTTTGAAGAATAGTTGAATGGAATGAATAGTGTCTGGAAAAGAGGTTATAAGTGAAATGTTAATAAAAGTAAAATGTGGATGGTAGAATGAAGCTGAATTAAAACAGGTTGTGCTGGAGGAATTAGATTAGGGAATGCAACACTAAGCCTGTGTCTGCATGTTCTGCTGAGTTGTTTTCATTTTATGCACAATATTTTGCCAACCAACCTAGTAGTCTTCTTCAGACACTGTAAATTTTAGTGTTATGTGTACTTGCTGCTTGGATCCTGCCATATCAGAAAGCCCAGAAGAACACAAATAATTGATCACACCAAGAAAACATGAGAGACCATACAATAAATTTGTTAGGCAATCTCTTCTATAGATATTTATCTAGAGTGTAGCCTGTTATAACCTTTAATGCACTAATAAACTGCGTGGATACACAAACGTAGAAACAATAGTGGGTTTCGTGCTACCAACTCCGTAGCTGTCACTCAACTGCCGTGCCGTGGCATGCGGCCGGCGCCATTCATAGCTAGGTGGCGCTCCCGCGCTCAGCCGAGCTGCGGAGCGCCTCTATCGCCGTGTTTGCGTACTGACGTAGCGGCACTTTTAAATCTCGTGGCACTGTCACAACACTTTTCCCCCCTTGAAACAAAAAGACACTCACTTCCTGGGAGACACGGACAGTGCGGAGACATCCATGGCCAGCGACACGCACGGGAGACCAGCAGCCGCGACAGGACTGGCGTCTCGGGCTGGTGGAGGCGAAAGAAGGGGCGGTGGCACCGGCGTGGCCACCACTCGTGGGCGCATCTGGTCGTAATGACGAACAACCGTGCCGTCGTCCGTACGTATTTCACAAAGCCGGCGGCCGCGAAGAGCCTTGACCACCCCTGGAATCCATTTAGGGCGAGATCCATACCCTCGTGCCCACACGTCGGCGCCTACCGAGTATTTTCCCGCACTAGGGGACACAGGACTAGGCCTGACAGGGTGAAGCAGGTGCAGTAGAGTGCGCGGTTGGCGGCCATGCAAGAGTTCAGCAGGGCTGCGATCACCCAGAGGCGTGAAGCGATAAGAACTCAGAAATTGGAACAGAGCGTCATCGGTAGAAAAATCAGTAGGGAATTTTTTCATCTGGCTTTTGAAAGTGCGGACAAGGCGCTCGACCTCCCCATTCGATTGGGGATGGAAAGGCGGTGCTGTAACATGATGAATCCCTTGTCCAGTACAAAAATCACGGAAGGCCTGCGAAGAGAACTGAGGGCCATTGTCCGTGACAATCGTGGAGGGAAGACCTTCTAGCGCAAAGATTTTGGACAAAGCCAGCGTCGTCGCCGCAGTGGTGGGCGACGGACATCGAACCACAAACGGAAACTTCGAGAAGGCGTCAATCAACAGGAGCCAATAAGTGCCTAGGAAGGGGCCGGCAAAGTCAGCGTGCACCCGTTCCCATGGCTGCGCCGGATCAGGCCACGGAGAGGGCATTGTACGGGGTGCAGCCAGTTGTTGAGCACACTGACCACACGCAGCGACCATATGGGAGATGTCCGAATCGATACCGGGCCAATAAACATGCCGGCGGGCCAGGGACTTAGTCCGAGAAATCCCCCAATGGCCTTCATGCAATAGTTTGAGAACATCTTTGCGAAGAGAAGCTGGCACCACGACCCGTGGAGATGCGCCATCCGTGGCCAGAAGAACAACACCCTCACTAACAGACAGGCGAAGGGGCAAGGCATGGTAGTTGCGAAGGGGATCCGATGCCCGGCCCTTGGTCCTGTCCGGCCAACCCCGTTGAACAAAACCGATCACCTGACGCAGGACCGGGTCCCGCGCAGTAGCCGACGCGACCTGCGAACCAGTAAGCGGGAAACCCTCAACCGCACGACGTTCTTCCTCATCAATGTGGAAACAGAGTAGTTCATCTCGATCGAAAACCGGGTCGGGGCCCATCGGCAAACGCGACAACGCGTCAGCGTTGGCGTGCTGGGCCGTGGGGCGATAGTGAATCTCATAGTGAAAACGAGACAAGTATAAGGCCCAACGTTGCAGGCGGTGAGCCACCTTATCCGGAAGCGACGCCGAAGGGCTGAACAGAGAGACCAGCGGCTTGTGGTCGGTGATGAGGTGAAACTTAGAACCATACAAAAAAACGCTGAACTTTTTTAGCGCATAAATGATAGCGAGCGCCTCCTTTTCGATTTGAGAGTAACGCCGTTGGGCATCGTTGAGGGTCTTTGAAGCATAGGCGATGGGTCGTTCCGACCCATCCTCATACCGATGGGCGAGAACAGCCCCTAGGCCATACTGTGACGCGTCAGTCGCCAGAACCAAGTGCTGACCCGGACGGAAAGTGGCAAGACAAGGCGCCGACTGCAAATGAGCCTTCAGGCGAACAAAAGCCTGCTCACACTCGTCGGACCAACAGAAAGGAACGTTTTTGCATAACAGCTGATGCAGAGGATGAGCCACCGCCGCCACGGATGGAATGAATTTGTGATAATAAGCAATCTTGCCTAGAAACGCCTGAAGTTCTTTGACCGTAGACGGCTGGGGAAGAGCGGTGATGGCCGCAACGTGCTGACGTAGAGGACGTATACCTTCACGGGACAGGTGGAAACCAAGATACACAATGGAGGGTTGGAAGAACTGTGACTTGTCCAGATTGCACTTCAACCCAGCCGAATGCAGAACCCGAAATAATGAACGCAAATTGCGAAGGTGCTCCTCAGTGGAGGCCCCCGTGACAACAATGTCATCCAGGTAGTTGATGCAGCCAGGAACGGAAGCTGTGAGCTGTTCCAAAAACCGCTGAAAATGGCCGGCGCGCTAGCGACACCAAATGGTAACCGCTGGTACTGATACAACCCACAAGGAGTGTTGATGACGAGAAATTCCTTGGAAGACGCATCCAACGGCAACTGATGGTACGCCTCCGATAAGTCAAGTTTGGAAAAGAACTGGCCCCCAGCGAGCTTGGTAAATAACTCCTCAGGACGGGGAAGAGGATAAGTGTCAATGAGGCTCTGAGCGTTGACAGTGGCTTTAAAATCGCCACACAATCGCAGACTCCCGTTGGGTTTAGAAACCACCACGATTGGCGATGCCCATTCGCTGGAGGTAACAGGAAGGAGAATCCCTGAAGCTGTCAACCTGTCTATCTCAGCCTTGACAGGTGCACGCAGCGCCATTGGAATAGGGCGTGCCCGGAAAAACTTAGGGCGAGCTGTAGGTTTAAGAGTAATGTGGGCTTCAAAATCCTTGGCACGACCCAGACCAGCAGAGAACACGGACGAGAATTCAGAACACAACCCATCCAGCTGTTGATACGGAATATCCTCAGATATGAGGTGCACATCATCATCAATGGAGAACCCAAACAACTGGAAAGCATCATAACCGAACAGATTTTCAGTGCCCGCATGATCCACCACATAAAACGTGAGGGGCCGAAGAACAGACTTGTAAGCAGTGGAAGCATCAAACTGGCCAACGATAGGAATTTTCTGTTTATTATAAGTTCTCAGATTTCGCGTAACTGGAGACAAGGGAGGGGAGCCCAACTCCAAATACGTGCGAGAATTAATGAGAGTTACTGCAGAGCCAGTGTCCACTTGCATGCGAATGTCTTTATCCAGAACACGAACAGTAACAAACAACTTATTTGTTTGAGAAAGCACACAGTTAACATCCATGTCCGATGCCTCGTCATCGGTGACAGGAACGTGAGGGGACTGACACACAGAAGCAATGTGGCCTTTTTTCCTACATGAATTATACGTGGCCCAACGTTTTGGGCACGCGGCCCTGTCATGCTGTACGAAACAACGTGGACAAGAAGGAAGGGCGGAACGAATCTGTTTCTGTGGTTGCTGTTTCCGCTGCGAGCGTTGCGGCCCAACGCGACGTTGTTTACGCGAGTGAACCGCCGCCACATCCTCGTCCTCCTGGGAAACAGGCAAATTGTCTGTGTCGAAAGTTGACTGTACAGCGCCCACATCACACCACGCGTCTATTTGCGCGCCAGCAGCGTGAGACACTTCAAAGGATTGAGCGATGCTTAGAACTTCCGACAACGACGGGTTTGGCAGTTGTAGGGCACGTTGCCGAACTTCTTTATCAGGAGCAAGCCGTAGAATAGCATCCCTAACCAATGAATCAGCATAAGACTCATGATGAGCGTCCGTGACAAACTGACATTTCCTACTCAGACCGTGTAGTTCCGCCGCCCAAGCCCGGTAAGATTGATGGGGCTGTTTACGACACCGGTAAAACGCCACGCGGGCGGCAACGACGTGGGTGTTTTTTCGGTAATAGTTAGACAATAAGTCACACATTTCTTGGAAGGACAGAGAGGCAGGTTCCCGCAGAGGGGCTAACTGAGATAGCAGCTGATAGATCCGTGGGGAAATCCAAGATAGAAATAACGACTTACACATCGGGGCGTCGACAACGCCGAAAGCCAAGAAGTGTTGCCGCAAACGCTTCTCATAATCCTCCCAGTCCTCAGCGGCCTCGTCGTAAGGAGGGAACGGAGGCGGAGAAGAGGACGACAGACGATGAGTAAGCGACGTCGACAACGCCTGAATAGCAGCCGTCAGCTGTGTTTGTTGTTCAATGAGCGCTTGCATAAGCTGTTCCATGTCTGCCCAGACACGAACGCGCAATACTCCAACACTGGAAAAAAAATATCCGACCTCGTCGCCAAAAAGTGTTATAACCTTTAATGCACTAATAAACTGCGTGGATACACAAACGTAGAAACAATAGTGGGTTTCGTGCTACCAACTCCGTAGCTGTCACTCAACTGCCGTGCCGTGGCATGCGGCCGGCGCCGTTCATAGCTAGGTGGCGCTCCCGCGCTCAGCCGAGCTGCAGAGCGCCTCTATCGCCGTGTTTGCGTACTGACGTAGCGGCACTTTTAAATCTCGTGGCACTGTCACAACATAGCCTCATGCAGAAATGATAAGCTGTTCATGCAGAGGCAGGATAGAAGCTTTTGAAATGCGAAACTGTAGAAGAATGGTAAAGGTTTAGGTTGATAGATCACATAACTAATGAGTGCCATACCAAATTTAATTTGGGAGGAAAAAATAGTGGTACAGCTTGACCAAAAGAAGGGATGATATGGCAGGATACTGCCTGAGACATCAAGGAATCATCAGTTTTGTAATGAAGGGAAATGGGACAGAGAGGGGGGTGGGTCGGACTTGTAGAGGGTGACCAAGGCTTGGATTAGAGTAACCAGTCTGAAATGGATGTTGGTTACAGTAGTTACACAGATTTAGAGCCGCTTGCACAGGATAGACTTGCGTGGAGAGCTGCATCAGACCATTTTCCAGTTTGAAGGTCACAAAGAAAACATGAAATTATACTGTATGCAAATTTCTACCGGGTGTCTTAATTTTTCCTTCCCTTCCTTTCTGTGCTATCAAATTCCAGTCCCCACCCCCATGACAATTTAATGTTTGTCTCTGTTAACTAACTGGGTATATTCTTTCATTTCATCATATGTTTTTTAAGTCTCCAGCTGAACTAAATTGTAATGTCTTGTCTTGTAACTAGCACTAGTGTCAGCAGTTGGTACTGTCCTGCACTATACAGTGTCAGACTTTGTATTCAACTTTCATAATCTGTATTATATTCATGCTTTGTCACATTATATGGCATAGGAAATGTGTATTTTAACTTTTCTTTGGCAGTTAAATGATGCCTATTTTTTTATTTTGTACAGATTATTGAAGATTTACTTGGTGTTTGCAAATTTTGTGAAATTGAAGACAGAGCACTGGCACTTGCATCACAATCAGATGGCAGTAATGTAAGTAATAACATTGTCCTTGCAGATTTTCTTGGGTGGGGATAGGTTTACTGCCTGATATGAGAGTTGTGGAAGTGCTGTGTGATGCATACAGCAGAAGGAAATATAGGTAACACAGTTGTAGGAGTTAACATTAGTAGTTTTACATTATACTCCAGTCTTAGAGAGTACACATATGACTGCACAAATGATGTCCAGACAGGGCTGAACAAAAGAAATGATTCTGTTAATATTTGGTGCATCTAAAGTATTTGACTGTGTGGGTTGTAAAATTTTACTTGCAAAATTAAAATTTTGTAGCATTAATGGTACTTTGCATTGATAAAAGAAGCTGAGCATCCATATTCCTAAAGCATCGCCATGTTTGACGCATCTCTTATGCGGGACCTATTTCACCCATTGTGTACTACATTTTTTATTTTTTCAATTTTTGCATCCATGTATGGGCTACAATTACACTACTGCCTTCATTCCATGTTACTTTTTATTTCACCAGTATTACTTGATTCTGTAACACTCTTGCTAGTTCTTCTTTTGAGAATATTTGTTCTAGTCTTCTTGCTTTCTCGTCGAATAGTTTCCCCTTCTCACTTTTTTCCTCTGTGAATCAGTGTTTTCTATACTGATCCCTCACTTCCCTAGGTATGTATGTACTCCTTTCTCTCATGAGACTTGTGATTTTCTGTTCCGGTATCTTTTTTCCAAACCGTAATGTGCCAATAGCAAGTTGGCAATAACAGTATGAATAAGGATAGATTGCTACTCATCACACAGAGGATTCGTTGAGTGATGGGGGCAAATTTAAAAGTCTCACCTCTAACCCCAATCCATTGCACCAATGGTCATATCACTTTTAAAGACATGGATGCAAGACCTGTCCATACAAGACCTACCCCTTACATCCTACCACTACTACCCATTTCAGTCCTGTTACTGGCATATCCTACCTCATGAAAGGCAGGATCACCTGTGAAAGCTCTCATGGGGTCCATCAAATTAGCTCCAAACAATGTGCAGCATTCTATGTGGGTATGAACATCAACAGTGTGTCTGTCTACTAGAAGGGCACTACAGCATCTTCCCCCACCCCTATCACTGCTATCCCTTCTCCTCCCTAGTCCATGGCTCTCAGTAAATCTATTGAATGACTTTTTCTAATAGTTAGTCTAATTTTAAATGTATCTTTCTTTTTTTTCTCTATGTGTGAACCTGTTTCTGCAGTTGTCTGTGCTGCATGAACATCAACATTTAACTACCATAGTGTAGTGTCTGAATTTGGCATGCTGATATACAGGTATTTAGATTTGTAAGTATTCTGATGTAATCTGTCTGTTTTTGGAAATTTCTTAGACTTCTGTCTACGTGTTGATGTTTGTGTTGAGACTTTCACCTAGGTGCTTGAAACGTTGAAACGTGTGTTCTTTAGATGTTCCCACATTTTGCATTGTCCAGGTTGGATATTTTGCCACTATGTTAATGGGATCTGCCCATTAAAAAGAAATTTTTAGTCCATCTCCCCTGCTGTTAGTTTTAGGGGTTCTGTTTGTTCAGTTCCAGTGTCCAGATTTTGTATGAAAAATACAAAAATTTTTCTGAAAGCGAGGCATTTGAATTCGGTCACAGATATTGTGGTGATCCCTTTTTTTCCCTTTTTTCTACTGTTCTTGATTACCTTTGCCAGCACACAATTGCAGTCTTTGTTATTTTTGTCATTTGTAGAGGTGTGATTGCATAACTCTTTCTCTTACTCCTGGAATGTTTGTCTGTGCTGCTCTTTGTAGCAGATAATTTAAAATGTAGTTGAACACATAACTGCAGCTATCTGGAGCACTCTCATGTGCATCGATACTCTGCAAGCTGAGGGCCAACTCATACAAATACCTGGTTGTGATACTTTATAGGAATGTGGAATGGAATGATCACATTGGCCCAGTGGTGCATAAAGCAGGTGGAAGATATTGATTTATTTGTAGAATACATGGGAAATTCTGTCATTGCTTACAAATCACTCGTGCAACCCATTCTAGAATATTGCTCAAGTGTGTGGCACCAAGTAGGACTAACAAGGGATATTGAACATATACAAAGAAGGAAAGCACAAATGGTGACAAGTTTGTTTGATCCATGGGAGAAACTGAACTGCAGGCTCTTGAAGGTAGATGTAAAGTATTCCAAGAAACCCAAATAATGAAGTTCAAAGACTTGGCTTTAATTAATGCCTCTAGGAACGTACTAACCCCTCTCCTACATATCACTCCCATAGGGATTGTGAGAGTAAGGTTAACAACAGCATGCACGGAGGCTTTTACACAATCACTCTTCCCATGCTCCATATGTGAATGGAATGGGATAAAAATGCTAGTAGCTGGTACAGTGGAATGTACCTTCTGTCATGTAGATGTAAGTGATGCAGTTAAAATAACTATTCATGCAGAATTGACCATGTGAGGGCATAGTATTACTCCAGGTTCATCATCTACATTTCATAACTCACTCCTCATACCTCACATGTAAATTATGTGAGGTTTAAGACCTCTTGCACTTGTTGCGAATGATCCTGTGTCTACAGGTCACTGGAACAAGATGCTGAATATTTTTCCGTTGGAGTGTTGGGTTGAGGTGGTCATTGTGAAAATGCTGCTCAGCCCTCATCTACCGGCTCCCACATGATCATTCTTCCACACTTTTTATTGGTTGAGGGTTGTAGGCAATCTTTGCAAGGCATCTCTAGTCGACAGACCTAAACCGTGTGAATAGTGCTTGTCCAGCAACACATGAGTTATGGAGCCTATACTATCAGAGCAGCCCCTCAGCTAGATAGCAACTTTTGACTGGAGAAGAAGAGAATTTTCCATCCCAATGTTTACAGTGAAATATTTCAGAGCTGCGTCTAGCAGATGGTTGCCTGCACAACCTTTCACTTTACACAGGAACGAAGATTTCCAGAGTTTACAACATATCTCCTAGACGCTCCCTTGGACAGGCAGTTTTGCCCTGATAAGGAGCTTAAGGGTCAGAGGAGGCTGAATTTTTAAAAAGATTAAAACACTTCTGTTTTGAGGGCCAATGAACACTTACTATAACAATTTCAGATTTTTGAGTGTACTAGGAATAACAGCTGGCTTGTAGTGTTGTATGTTGCCTATACAGATTAAACTCATAGACTCTTTAGACACATACAGCTGCAGGGCAACACAATGAGATGTGGTGGGAAGTGGTTGTTTGTTGCTGGAGAGAGGCTTCACTGGTCTGGTAGCATGTGCCTTGGGCACTGATGGTACAAAGCTGTAAAACTCCACGTGGTGGCCATTACAGTGGACCATGGAGAAGTGTTATACAATAAAAGGATATAATTTAGAAGGAACTGCCTCCCACTGGTAGTCAGTGTCCCACGTTAAGCAATTTCAAGCAATTTTGAACTTAGTTTCTGGCTTCTGTGAGTTATGCCAAAAAGGAAGGTCATATCATCTGAGGTGGAAGGGGCAATGTATTGATTCTTAATCAATAATTGGATTAGAATGTAAGTTTAGCCTTGCTCACAGGATTAATTAGAGTTAACCCATATTAGTCTGAATATGTTGGGTGAAGTAAATATTTCTTCTTAGTAGACTGAGAGTCAAAACAAAATGATAAAATACTAAATCCGTTGAAAAAATTATGAAAGTATTGCTGAAGTTCTGTTCTGTGACAGTGCCATCAGGTTATGTTTTAGTTAAGTGAAGGAGCTTTAAGAAAGTAAAAACTGTGTAGTACCAAATATATAGGCAATATGCTGACCACATTCACTAAGAAAGCTGTGTACTGACTAAACTGCAATATACGAGGTATGTCCACAAAGTAAGAACCGTTCGGTTATATAAAACAAACGTGTACAGATACAGAAAAAATATTTATTGTACAAAAATCTACAACTGTTAAACTACTTTTCTACATAGCTTCTGAAATTTTGTAGACACTTGTCATAGCTTGGCACAAGTTTTTGTATGCCTTCTTCATAGAAGGTTGCCGCCTGTGTATTCAATCATGTGGTAACATGTTCTTTCAGCTCGTCATCATCATTGAAGTGTTAACCCACGAAGGACAGACTTTAGATGTAAGAAGAGATGAAAGTCGCTAGGAGTGATTTCCGGGCTGCGCGGAGGATGATCAAAAGCGTCCCAGTGACATTCCTGTTAGAGTTGTTTGGTCACATTTGCCATGTGAGGTCGGGCATTATTGTGGAAAGAAACAATACCTTTTGACAGTAATCCTTGGTGCTTGTTCTGTATAGTGTGGCGCAATTTCTTAGTGGTCTCACAGTAACCATGTGCATTGATTGTTTGGCCTCGTGGTAAGAAATCAATCAGTAAACCACGTTTTCTGTCCCAAGAAATGGTGCACATGACTTATTGAGGTGTCAAGATTTGCTTAGGCTTAACCTTTGTTGGGGATGAAGTGTGCCTCCGTTCCGTTGATTGCCATTTTGTTTCAGGGGTGTTGCACGATACCAAAGTTTCATCCCCCGTGACTATCCGAGAAAGAAAACCATCCCCTTCCTCATTGTAGCATGTCAAAAACTGAAGTGCACTGCCCATCCGTTACTTTTTGTGTTGTTCAGTAAGAATTTTGGGTACCCAACATGAGCAAAGTTTTCGAAATTTCAGTTTTTCAATAACAATTTCATGAATTAGTGATTGTGAGCAAGGACACTAAGTGTAAACTTACGGTTGTGCATGTTCTTCTCTTCAGTTGTGTGAACCAGTTCATCAGTAACCACAGATGGGCGTCCACTTCGTTGTTCATTGTGCACTTGATCACATCCTTCATTGAACAGTTTGACCCATTTTCTAACCATTGAATCACTCATAACATTTTGTCCATAAACCTTGCAGATTTGCCGATGAATTTCCTTTGGTTTAACTTTCTTTGCATTTAGAGAACGAATCACAGATCTGATTTCACACGCAGCAGCATTTTCATTTACTGCTGACATTATAAAGAAGCTCAACAAAGCACATGTTGGCAGCAGAGATCTGAAAATGGCGTACATCTCTTCTCCTGGAGTCAGAGTAACTGCCGCGCATGCTCGGAACTGTGATCGTAGCCCTGTCATGGGTAGAAATAGAAGCAGAACTTACTTTGTGGATGACACTCATATTATGCACACATTTAACATACTCCTCACTGAATCTCAGAGATACTGAGGGGTATGGCTGTAAAACTTTGACTATAGATCTGCTACTCTTGTGTATGAAGTATGTAGTCAGTAAGATCTGTCATGATTTAGAGTGGACCAACATTGGTAAGCCCACACAAGGGAAGCTGTGTCACAGTGAATAAAATGGTTTACAATAACAGTATAGAATCTTCTTGGGTTTTTAATCCACTTCATTTCAAATATGACAATTGAGCTTTCGATAGCTATCCTCTCCATTGTCAGGATTAAGAAACCAATGACTACTATGGTAGGCTGGCTCTGGATACTGAAATAAAGCAAAGACAGATGCTTTGCGGGTGTAGGGAGGCAGGAGCGGTAGTTTCAAGCATGTCTGTCCCTCATGCCACAAGGCATCACTTGTCCTGTGGCAGACAAGAGCTGCCGCGAGATGTGCAACTTACCTTCCACACATGCATCAGTTTGGCCCCCTCTGATTGGATGGTTGCTTCGTGAGGAAAGAGGGAAGGAGAGGGAAAGATGAAAGGATGTGGGTTTTAAGGGAGAGGGTAAAGAGTCATTCCAATCCCGGAAGCGGAAAGAATTACCTTAGGGGGAAAAAAGGACAGGTATACACTCGCACACACACCCATATCCAACCGCACATACACAGTGCCTGTCTACAAATCACTTCTCTGTAAATTGAACTGAATGAAACAAATACACAGATAAATCTAAGTGTTGTGCTTGGGGAGACATGTCCTGTTTTTCAATCTAAATTGTATTGGTTCATATAATTACATGCAAAATCTGGCTAAAGCATTAGGTACTGGATCTTGGGTAACTAGTAATATTGTATTGTAGGAGCAGAACAGAGCTGGCACACTTCATTCAATTTTATCAGCAGTATATTTATGCCATGATAATGTAACTTAACAGTTTTTTGTACAATCTTACTTATAGTAACTTAGTAGCAAATATGATATGCCATGGGTGTTATGGAATGCCAAGTAATATCAATTCACATGACACTGAAGTAGGCAGGGTTGGTGAATTAGAATATGCACACAAGCTTCCATGTGTAACTATCTTTCTTTGCAAGAGCCCATAAGAAAAACTACATAATTGTCTTTCAGTTTTTAGAAGAAAGCTCCCTGTGTACAAACAGGAAGTTCACATAGTCTGTGTTCACAGCTTCTCTTGCAGTGCCCATACTACAGGCAAATCAGAGAGGAGAAGAAAAGCCAGACAGCGTTACAGTCAGTGTATAATTCTGGCAGTACCAAAAATTGACGTGCATAACAGCAAAACCCAAATTAATTTGTCCTTTCACATGGGTTATGAAGTGATGGGTTTATTGTGGCTAAAGGGTACCAGTGATGTCAGAGAACTCCAGTCAGTAGTTGTGATGATGCATTCCAAAGTGTAACCCTGGAAGCCAAAGAAGTAAATATTATTATATATATAGATGTGACATATTTATGTTCAAAATGTAACAGGACAGGTAGAAATATCATCAGTAGACATCGTTATTTTCTTTCAAATGTGCATGTACAAACATTACTTAACCAGTAACATGCAGTAGATAGATGACACAAGGGGCACATGAACATCTGACTGATGAACAAATTTTGTTACTTATGACTTCCAGCATTAGTAGGGTTAAGTCACAGGGTGACTTGAACATTGAATAGAGAGGATTAGCCCCATTAATTAAATATGGTAGTTTTCTGTCACTACTTAGTGACAAGATTAGAAAGGCAACTGATTACTGCCTATGCACATGGAATGTAAAAATGAAAGTTCACTCCCAACAGCAAAGCCACAGGGAGGGCCACTAGTTGAAGGCTGTAAGAAGGGGGATGGGGGCAGTGGCTTAATTATCATGGCTGAAAAGGTGAGGAAAAGCAATACTTCCTGAAGGATTCAACATGAACTATCTCTCTTCGACAGAAGAGGAAACAGTAGCATCAGTGACATGGCAAGAGTGTACGAGTGAACAGGTGAGGGCAAAAAATTAGCTGGGTTGCAGCCAACAACAGTGGCCTACTGATATAAAATTACAGTGCAAATCAACGGAATGGACGACTGTAGTCTTGTCCCTCAGTGGCATGAAGGAATTGTACTGATGAGAAATGTTCAAACTAGTTCTGGCTTGCTGCACATGTGAGACAATCGACTCATGATGCTCAACCAGTTAGGGAACAACTGTGAACATGACTCTGAACAACTTCTACTACTTCTTTATTTTAGGTCTCAATAAAAATTTGCTGATCACATCCATGAGTGACATTACAACTATATTACTAAGTTACTTATTGTACAAGGAGTCAAGTAGTTCATGTGCATTATAAGTATGCATCAATCAGTAAAACTCTGCTGATCTGCAAATAGCTTAGGAGAAATGACCATATATCCAACTTAAAACAACCAGTGTGTAAAATTAACTTGGTTGAAATGAAATGAACTCTGTGGCACACAGGAACGACAGGGTTCTGTGACCATAGGAATGGTTCAGTGACCGTCTACCTGAGGTATGGGCATAGTGTCCACATGGACAACATTAATGCAGCATTAGGTCATGGTATGCCCAGCTGGGGCATCCTGAAACACATATTAACACAGTAAGGCCTGACTGAGGAGACAGGGGGCCTTGTGATGTCATATAATGGTTGCCCACCTTAGAGCAGCAGATAGGAGATGAGGGGTAGGGGATGGGTAGGGGCCACATGGGAGCTTTGCATGCAGAGTTTGTACACCTAGGCAGGTGAGAGGAAAGGCAAAGGAAAAATCAGTGGTGCTGCCAAAAAGTGACATCTCATGGCTGATGGAAGTTTAAAGGATTTGACCACCAAAATCAATTCACAGCACTGTCTAGACAAGCTACGAATATTGTGCACTACTTCTGATCAATGTGATCTGCTTTGAATTGGTATCAGGAGTCTCAGGATGGATCAGACAGGTAGGTCTGTCTCTTCAAACTAGTGCGTGTAGTGAGTGACACAGCATGGTTACCCTCGTTCATCACAGCAGTGTGCATTAGGATGTATAACCAGCTGCTGGCAGGTGCATGGCACAGTGCTTCACAAGCCAGACCTTTCCATCCTACTAGATTGTGCATTATACACTACACAACACAATTGAAGACTCACTTCTGTGATAAGCTGTAATCGTCTTTTATTACTATGCAGAAGTTTTAAATTTTGTTCAGAGGTGCCTACAGTCTTTCTCTTTAGTGGTGCAAAATCATGGCACTTTGTGCTGTCACCCGCGGGCCTTGTTATGCTTACCACAGCAATTTGTGGACACATGCAAAAAAAAAGGGGCAGAGCTCAGAAGTTCTTGTGAGGTGTAAGGTGGGTTAATGATGTCACATTGGCACCAAACTTCACCACAGTTCTGCCAAATGCCACCATGTACATTTCGCAGAGTGGGAATGTCGTCACACCCCATCCTACCCATATTTCACCCTTCTTTATGGTTCGGCAATGGAACCTTGAACCACAATGCCCAGTGTTGCAGTCATGTGTTTTTCTGATGGAGGCCCGAGAAAAACATTTCAGACACACTACCACTCAGAATTGACATGAATAGTTGTTGGAGTGTGACATAAAGTGTCAGTGAAACTCCACTTTCCTTGGTGAAGTGAGCAACAGGACAATGTTGTTGACAACCTTTGATACTGCTGACACCCCTCCTCCCCCTCCAACCAGATGATTCAACTCTCCTCTAGAGATATCATGGGCCAGCATGTCGACTGAATGTGATCACAACTCTGTGAAGTGATGTGCAGCACTATTGCACTTTTTGCTCTGGTGCTCAGGGTGAGCCCCCAAGCTACCGTTCAGATCCATTCGATGAAATTTGAATGTGATTCTAAGCACTTAAGGGTGTTTATGCTTTTGCTGCCATCCTGCTTCATGCCCTCCTTTGGCTTTATAGAGAAGGGTTGTGACATTGACACATGGATGAATAAGATGGCAGTGTGCCTATGAGACTCCGTGCCCCCTCCCCATTTGATATCACTGTCAGTGTTAGTTGCCTGCCTTTGTTGAGCGCTTCAAAAATGTATCTGTACAGATATGAACTGTGACTGAGACCTAGGCATCTGCAGACAGGCAATCCCTTGACACCTCTCTGATTTCACAAGTGTACTAGCAGGTGCAAGAGGAGCAGTATAGCTTGCCTGCAGGCATCAAGGACTCGCATCACAGTTTCTCTGGACAGCTACATTTTTAAGGTGCTCCATCTGTACAGCTACATTTTTAAGATGCTCCACAAAGATGAACAGATGGAATCAGGGGTGTTACTGAACTGGGCTGTCTTAGAGTTAGTCTTTACTGTTTTATTACTCGTGTCAGTGTTGTACCCCTCCATGGTCATGCCACAGAAGAGTTATCAGAAATCTTTCTTAAAGATGGCTTACCCCAAAGTGTTATTCCATATGACATTATTGAATTAAAATATGGAAAATGTCAACTTAATGATTTGTCTCGCCCCAAGATTTTCAATGATTTGAAGTGCAAATGTGGCTGAACTAAGTTGTCTTAGGGGTTCCAAAATGTGCTTCTTCCAGTTTGAATTCTCATCGGTATGAAAACCAAAGACTTTTGAAGTTTCTACCCAGTTTATTATTTCCACAGGATGTTTTACACTCATTATTGATGTAGCAACCCCTAGATGTGCAGAGTTGAAAATCTTGTGTATTTTTACAACTGAGTGTGAGATCATTTGCAGAAAATCAGTCAATGATACTTTTAAGGACATTGTTTAATATTTCTTCAGTTCTGCATGTATGGTTGGATTGATTACAATACTAGTATTATCAGCAAAAAGAACTAATTCTGCTTGTTGTATATGAGACTGGAGATCGTTTGCGTATATGAGGAACAATAGCCTTGGGGAACCCCATATATGTTTTCTCCCCAGTCTGAATAATATCTCCAGATCACTTTGGTTGAGTTAAGAAGCACAACTTTTTGCATTCTTTTGGTCAGGTATGAAGTTATCCACTGGCTGGCGATATTATGAAATGGATTGATTACTACTCACCATATAGTGTGCAGCAGCTTGTTTATTTGTTTTTCATCCAACAGAAAACAGTTCCACTCACCTTGTGGTGAATTTCTTGTTCTGCAGTGTGGTTCACAAACCTTTCCTGTTAAAAGTAAATAATGTTCTCCTTGAAAAGCTGTAGTAGAGCCAGCAACATTATATGAATCCAACAAGTGCAACAAATGTTTTTCAGTATCAGGTTAGCTGAGCAATTAATTGAAAGTAGTTTGTGAGTAAAAAATTCAAATTATTGGCACTTCTTTGATACAAAACAATGCAGAGTCCATGCTAATTTTAAGTTACAGTTCTGTCATTCACACACAGTCACATTCAGTCATAAGAGTCAGCTTATGGTAATTAACCAAACCCATTACCAAAAGGATTGACCAACAGATCATCTGTGTCAGAATGTTCTCTCAAATATTACAAAATTTGGCCTCCATGAATGTTCAGTTTGTGGTCACACCTTCATAACAGGTCGTGTGGATTTTGGTTATTCAAAAGTCACAGTTTTACGTATTAAAACTGGAATTTAATGTGTTCATCTTTTTCACACACTCACATGTTCTTTGCAGCATGTGGTGGTCAAGTTTTAACCATTATTCTGTACAATTTTCACATGCATTTAGAGCTCCTTACATCCATGTCCAAACATAATCATGGCTGAGATCTGAACTGCACTTAGGCTTCACAAAGCAACGCTCTTAGCCCACAAACTATTCACAAACATACTGTCCTCTCATTGCCTGATATACAACACACACACACACACACACACACACACACACACACACACACACACACACACACACACACTCCCCCCCTCTCTCCCCCCTCCTTCCCCCCTCCCTCCATCTCTCTCTCCTCCCCCTCTCTCTGCTCCCCCTCTCCTCCCCCCTCTCTCCTCCCTCTCTCCTCCCCCTCTCTCTCCTCCCCCCTCTCTCCTCCCCCCCCTCTCCTCCCCCCTCTCCCCCTCTCTCTCCTCCCCCCCTCTCTCCTCCCCCAATCTCTCCTCCCCCCTCTCTCCTCCGCCTCAATCTTTCCTCCTCTCTCTCCTCCCCCTCTCTCTCCTCCCCCTCTCTCCCCCTCTCTCTCCTCCCCTCCCCCCTCTCTCCTCTCCCTCTCTCTCTCCCCTCTCCCCTCTCTATCCTCCCCCTCTCTATCCTCCCCCTCTCTCTCCTCCTTACCTCTCCTCTCCGCTCTCTCCCCTCCCCCCTCTCTCTCCTCCCCCTCTCTCTCCTCTCCCCTCTCTCTCCTCCCACTCTCTCTCCTCCCCCCTCTCTCTCTGCCCCTATCTCTCCTCTCCCCCTATCCTCCCCCTATCTCTCACCTCCCCCCACTCTCACCTCCCCCTACCTCTCACCCCCTACTTCTCACCTCCCCCTACCTCTCACCTCCCCCTACCTCTCACCTCCCCCTACCTCTCACCTCCCCCACCCTCACCTCCCGCTCTCACTCTCCTCCCCCTCTCACTCTCCTCCCCCTCTCACTCTCCTCCCCCTCTCTCTCCCCATCCCCACTCTCTCTCCTCCCCACCCAACCCTCCCCTGCTCTCCCCTCCCCCTTCTCGTCCCCTCCCCTCTCTCCTCCCATCCCCCTTCTCCCCTCCCCCTTCTCCCACTCCCCCCTCATTCCCTCCCCCTCTCATTCCCCTACCCCTATCATCCCCCTCCCCTCTCATTCCCCTCCCCATCTCATTCCTCTCTCCTCCCCCTCTCTCATTCCCCTCCCCCTCTCATTCCTCTCTCCTCCCCCTCTCTCATTCCCCTCTCATTCCTCTCTCCTCTCTCCTCCCCCTCTCTCCTCCCCTCTGGCTTGCCCCTCTCTACTCCCCCGCCTCCCTCTCCTCCCCCGCCTCTCTCTCCTCCCCCGCCTCTCTCTCCTCCCCCGCCTCTCTCTCCTCCCCCGCCTCTCTCTCCTCCCCCGCCTCTCTCTCTCCTCGCCCTCCCCCCTCTCTCTCTCTCCTCGCCCTCCCCCCTCTCTCTCCTTGCCCTCCCCCTCTCTCTCTCTCCCTTCCCCTCTCCCCTCCCCAACCCCTCACCCCACCCCGTTGCCCTCTACCCTCGCCCTCTCCCCTCCCCCTCTCCCCTCCTCATCTCCCCTCGCCCTCTCCCTTCCCCCTCTCCTGTCACCCTCTCCCCCCCACCTCTCCTCTCCCCCTCTCCCATCCCACCTCTCCCCTCCCCATCTCCCTGACACAGGCATCAAAAGAAGGTGTGACGTGGGCAAGAGGAGGTGTAGTGACAATATCATCGTATGACACAGACACGGTGGGGTTACTAATTGTTGTGGAAGCTGGTGCCAATATGGCATCATTAACCCACTTTACACTTCACCTGTGTTGAAACGTTGCTATGTTAAGTGTCACTGATCCAGTGGGTGAAGTCACATAGTGCTCTTGCATCATTATAGAGGAATGTTGTAGAAACCTTTGAACCAAATTTCAAACTTGTGTATCACAGTAGGAGACAATTACAGCATTTTGAAAAAGTGATCTTTTATTTATGTTGCACAGGATACTTAGATGTCATGAAATCCAAACAGATTGTGGTAGTTGGATATACTTGCTTGTTCATCTGCAGGAAACAGTTACAGTAGGTGCAGATATACTGAATAAGAGTTACATTTTCTCCATAGGAAAATATGCTGCCTTCTGATGTTACCACACAAGACTGACACCTGGTTTGTTCAGTTATTAGACATTTGCAACGGCATTGTTAACTGGAGTATTGACTACAGCATATATACAAATAGCAGTAAGTAATGAGGTTACTGTGTACAGTAAACTCTGTTGTGTTACTGAAGTTGTTCAGCGCAATGAAGAAATCATTATGAAAGAAAAAACACTTCACTAAGTAATCTCTGCAACACTTAATGACTGAATGATACATACAGAACCATATTAGTGTATTTAGATAATTAACGCATATCAGTCAAGTTATTCACACAATAACAGAGGAATTTCAGACATCCACAAAGACAGTTTCGGCACCAATATATGATCAACAGTTGATCAGTGGCAAATGAAGAATAGTTATGAAGAAAGTTAAAGCCTTGTAGACCAGTTAGCTGACATACTAAAACTCACTTTCTACAGGGAGTGCAATATTTAGCATATTTAACACTATAGCAATACTTGAAATATAAATGTATAGTTTGAAGTTGAAAAGCAGACAATGATTTTCTTATTATTAGGAACTTTGAACTTAATTTTGTTGGGAAAAACTTGATAACTGCTTATGTAGTTCTACAATCACAGTAGCACTAATGAAGCAGTCAGCTCTATTTATATGAGTAAACAGTTTGAGGAGTTCATGACAAAAGTGTGTAGTGCTTGTTTTTGTCGACTGACAAGATAAGGGGAGAAATGGTTATGCATTATAATGGGCTTTACAGAAAGTGTTACAACATTACAGGGGAGTTGCTGAAACTAAAACACACAGCTTGGCAAGTATACACTTTATACCTGAACAAAACTCATTCAGAACAGTGAGGGGGCACTGCCGAAGTGAGAAGTGAATGCCAGATCTTGGGCCCCCTCCAGAAAGCTGTTCCTTCTTCAAAATAGAGGCTTGGCCCATATACATGTAATCCATTTACAGAACTGAAAAAATACTAGGTAAGGTGTTATTGCAACGTCTGTTGCGGCAGGTGGCGCAGTCATCTAGTATGGTTGACACACCAAAGCTTATTGCTCACTGTGGCAGCCATCTTGGTTGGAGGCATAGCCCAGGCCCCATCCTCTCACTTTCGCACATGGCTGTAGTGACATCAGTGCAGGAATGTTCAGCACACAATTTTCTGCTATCATTTTGACACATCATGTGGCATGTAAGAATATTGTTGTAAGTCTTTCTCAACACTTGGAGGGTACCCGATAAGAGACAAACCACCATTGTAGGTCTGATAGAGCAATGTTAAAAGTATTGAAGTGTAGCTAATAAGTATACATACTGTATAAGGAAACAAAATACCATGATGAAAAGCTAACAACTGCAGCCCTCTGATTATTCCACCTCCAAGACAATAGCATAAGACACAGAGCACACAAAATAAGTGAAATACTGATAAGCCAGGCACAGCAAGGCAAGACTTTCAATCGCATAGTATTTATTTATTGCTGATAAGGGAGGACCTAGAGAGGTAATTTTCGTTTTATCACTGAAGAACATTAAGGGCTCAGTCAGAGAATATTGTGTGTAATCTAAAAATTTCAGGGTGTGTGGGTGCCTAGAATGCAAGGTGTCCCTAAGTGATACTGGAAGCAGATCATTCTTACATTTCTGTGGACCTCTTGCAGCACCAGGTTTGACTCACAGTGTGTCTACTGATGCTGCAGGCAGGAGTGGTGCTGCTTGTCCTAATTGAACAGTTGTAAAGCAGTCTGGCAAATGTAATTCTTCTGTGAGTGGCAACATCAAATGTATAATTTGGTATGGCCATTCAAAAGAGGGAGAAATTTTTTTAGTTTTTCCTTTTTTTTTTGCCAGGTTCTCTAAAAAGACCCAATCACCTGATACGGGGCCAGCACTGCTCTTGTATTGCTGAGTGCACCTGTCTTGAAGTCACTTTAAAGTTACTCAACTGCACTCTTCTCCATATAAGTTTACAGGCTGTACCCTTTACCCCAATGAGTGCCTGGCGGCAACTTATCTAATTCAAAAGGAGGACTCATTGGGTGCCTAAATGCTTGGTGGTTTCAATTAAACATCTGTGTTCAGAGTGCTGCAGCATGAACAGTATACATCACAGGATGCTAAAACATTATAGGTATGTTCATCAATCAGTGCACTTTTGGAGTATGCTGAAAAAATAAGTTCCGCTTTTCTGCCACCAGGTGAAAATGTGGTGCTGTAGGCAATCAGAATATGGCATGAGTACAAGAAAAAGGAAAAAACAAACAAACACATTATCATAATGGTTCGAGTATGTTTATTAGTATATGGTCACAAGTTACACCATGTGTTCAATATGGTCTCCTTAGTCAGCCACATGCTGCACCTGTAATGTGGCATGGTGGACAGCTGCTTGCATCCTATCGAGCATAATCAGAGTGATATGTTGTTCTATGCTATCCTTCAGATCAGGAAAAGACCAAATACATTCCTGATCGACACAGTCATTCAGATATCCCCACAATCAGAAGTCACATGGATTTAGGTCTGGGGATCTGAAATGCCATACTTGTTGAAATGGTCTACAGATGATGCAGTCATTACAGAAGGTTTCATGAAGCAAGTCTTTCACCTAAGTGACATGTGTCGCTCTTTCTTGAATGAAAATAGTGGTTTGGACACAGTTTGGTTCTTGCAAAGCTGGAATCACACATTGCATGAGGAGGTCATCATAATGTGCAGATGTGACTGTATACTTAACAGGCCAATGTGGAGTCACCTCCTTGAAGAGAAACAGATTGAGATTGAAGGAGCTTGTGGAATCACACCACATAATCACATAAGACGAATGCAGTGGGTGTTCCTGGACTACATGTGATGGAGTAGAACACCACATGCAACAGTTCTGTGCACTCATGGCACTGTGCAGAGTAAAATGTGCCTTGTCCATCCAAAGAATATTCCCCAGCAACATTTCAACCATTTCCATGTGAGTCATAAAATGATGGGCAAAGTTACCGTGTTGTACCCTATCTTGGGGCTTCATTTGGTGCACAGTCAGACTCTTGTGTGGATACCAATGTAAAATGCACCACAAAGCCTTTTGAATTGTTGAACAGGGGAGAGAGAATTCCAATGATACAGCTCAAGCACTGGCTGCGGAATCTAAGGCATCTGCTGCATGGTTGGCTATAGCTACAGAATCCTCATCTACTAGAGCCATAGGAAAGAGCTGCCTGCCTTCCCTGCTGCACCACACAATTCACCCATTTCTTCAGATTTCGTGATCATATTCTTTAGCCCATTTATTGGCATGGGGCCTCTTTGCAGCTATTTCAGTAAGCTATATTCTCTCACTGTAGCACTACTATTGCTGCCATTCTGATGAAACAAATTTGCCAGCATTGCACAGTTTTTCTTTTCGATAGAAATAGCATTTTCTATGGAAATGTTGAATAATAGTCCCTTAACAAACAGCATTCTGTCGTCAAAACAGGAAACGAATCATGTTCTGACTGCTTATAATGCCATATTTTCACCTTGTGGCAAAAAGTGAAACTTGTTTTTTCATCACACTCTGTGAGTGCACTTGTTAATGAACATATCTATAATGTTTCCACATCCAGTGATGTACAGCCCATGATGCAGCACTCAGTACACCATCAATTTAATTATAACCATCCAATACTACCTCATAGGCATGTGCTACTGTCTCATGAACTCTGCTGTTATAAGTAGAGAAGATGTAAGGCAGATACTAGTTCCAATCATTATACGTGTTATTCACATAGTAAGACACAATTTTAAGAATAGTTTATGAGCAGTTTTGACACTGCCATTGGCCTTAAAAGGTTTACACATTTGCACAAATAAAGCAGAAATGAAATTTGATCATTAGTCTGTCAGAGTAGCATCAGAGTTTCCAAATGGTCGTATTAAGTTATTGATAAATGCCATCATGTTGGTAATTGGTACCACAATGAGGTACCACATTATGTGATCAATAATTGACAGGATGTACGTATTCTCCTGTTGCACCTGTGGGAAGGGTCCTACAATATCCAGCATTAAAATCTCAAATGGCTTAGAAACGTACAGCGAAGTCTGCTATGGAAACTGTAGTCATGTCTGCTGGGTACTCTGTGCACACAGAAGGGTAGCACATATATAATTCTCGGCATTGATAATTTTTCCACCAGTAGTGCATGACGATTTGTGCATTAGTGGCATGTTTTAACTGTGATGGCGTGAATGCTGTCATGATGTTGGTCATTGATATGGCACTGAAGCAGTTTTAGTATCACTAATCAGTTCCCAAGGATGGGTTGTTTGCTGCAGAATATCATGTTCAGATATGAAGTCTGGGAAGCTGGCATATAACTGGCACTCTCTGTGTCCTTTCTTTGAGCTTCTTGCAGCTCTGTGATAAGCAGCTCATCTGCTTGTATTATACAGACCTTCCTACTCAACACATCTGCATTGTTATGCAGTTGACCGTCTTAATCACACTCACTGAACTTCAATGTCTATCGCATCAAATAACTACTTGGATCTTTGAAATTCAGTATCCTCTCTAAGACTGCATTACCATTAATTACTGTGAACTTCTTACCATACAGGCAACAAATATATAGTGTACCTGTAAGCCTGAGTGCCGTGATATTGTCAGTGTGGATGCACTATAGGGTCTGTACCTCTTGCAGAAACACAGGAAACTGTGAGCAAATGAGGTAAATGGACAGGACACTACTTTTTAGTGTGCAGTAAGTTGAGAATTTGGTTGGACGGATAGTGTGCTCGGATAGCCAAACTGGTTAAGGTGACATCTTGTGTAATGCAGGAAATCTGGGTTCAAGTTCCAGCCCAGCACAATTTTTAACTTCCTCTATAGAATTTTTCAGTGCCCAATTGTGGCTGATTCTTGTACCTCCTTGAGACAAGTAAAGGGAATATAAAAGGTACACTGACAATAGCAAGGAAAGGTCTTTGAAAAAAGAGATAATTCTCAAGGGGAAAAAGGTAGTATACAGTCTTTATTAAAAGCATTAATGTGGTATGGAGGATTGTATATGTGAAATGAAATGTGCATGGTAAGTGGGAAAGGTAAGGAAAGAATAGAAGATTTTTTCAATGTTTTAATGCAGAATAGACAGAGAGACTGGGAAACTAATGAAGAATTATTGAACTGAATCAGGAAGAAAATTGTTTTATGGCAAAACTTGACTAAATGAACCCATATATTGATATTGCACATGCTTATTCATCAAGGAATAAGTAATTTGATAATGGAGGGAATTGTAGAGATAAAAATAGTAGAGGGAGGCCAAGGCAGTAGAGAATGGAAGCACTTTTCAGTCACTGTGCACAGATGAAGAGACAGGTACAGGATCGGACAGTGTGCGCATGTTCATCAGATGTCTTAACACTACTCTAGTTTCCAGTAAATCATATTTAATTGTAACAACGAAATAAATGCAGTATATTTGACTTCTATACTACACGTGCTACAAGTCTTTCATTAAATATTCATGTGTAGAATAGAATTTATGTACACACCTCAAAAAAGCTTGGAATGTCATAGACATTACTACAGTGGCTTCTTACAGTACAACCATTCAGGTTTGTGAAGTACCCGATTAACAAAATAAACATAATTTATTCTGAAAACAAGAACGATTTTGGTTTCTTGCAAAAAATCGTAGCAAAACAAAATAGCCTCGCTCTCCTGAGTGTACATCTTAAAAGAAAGTGAACATCTTTATCTCTTCTTCTTCTTCTTCTTCTTCTTCTTATTATTATTATTATTATCAGTGTTTACTATTGAGTATGTCCTCCCAACACACAGATGAGTTTCTCCACTCTGTGATGCATGCTGTAGACAAGACCATCAAGGTTAATCTTAGGGTATGAGGTTCCATTCCTCAGTGGCAGCTTCAGCGAGATCCTGAAGGTTGTCAGGTGGATTCAGACACTGTGCAATGGCCACCTTCAACAGGTCCCATGCTTGCTCAATTGCATTCGTGTCTGGGGACTGTGCTGGGCAATGCATTTGGTTGATGTTACAGCTTTGAAGGTATCAAGACAATGCTCAAGTATGGTGCAGTCTTGCATTGTCATCAACTAGGTTGAAGTTGTGACCAACTTCACAAGTGTTGGGCCTTACAATCATTTGTAGGACCTCTTGGAGATATCTAGGACCAATCACATTGCTGTACTTGGAAATTAGGAGGGTCCACCATCCCATTATTGTTGCCACCCAGAACATTACACTTCCGCCTGCAAATGGAAGGAGTTCCCGAATGTGTAAGAGTTCCCGGTGTTTAGCACTTCTCCAAGCCCCAACACATCTAGTAGCCAGTTGCAAACCAGTCCTTGTCTTCCCAGCAAACTTGACATTACTTCATTCTACAATGGTCCAATGTTGATGTGCAAGACCCCAGGTCCAGTTGTGTTGGTTCTGTTAATTCAGTGCAAAACTTCTCATTGGTCTTCTGGAATGAAGATTACTCTGATGCAATGAAGACCACACTTATTCGATCTTTTACACACTGTTTGTCCTGATATTCGAATCCCTGTTACCCAGAAGAAGTAATTTCCAATGTTTCTGGCAGTTGATGTTCAGACCCTGGGAGGCAAATGTTGGAGGAAACAATCGTGCATTGCTGTTGTCATATAAGGATAACCACTGTTAAGTCTGTCGTTCACACAACCGAGCAAGGTGGCGCTGTGGTTAGCACACTGGACTCGCATTCGGGAGGACGACGGTTCAATCCCGCGTCCGGCCATCCTGATTTAGGTTTTCCGTGATTTCCCTAAATCGCTTCCGCAAATGCCGGGATGGTTCCTTTCAAAGGGCACAGCCGACTTCCTTCCCCATCCGTCCCTAATCCGATAAGATCGATGACCTCACTGTCTGGTCTCCTCCCAGAAAATCAACCAACCAATCTATTGTTCACATTTCCCATACCTGTAATTTCTCCACACCTTAGCACACTGCTTCGAGTGACACATCAATCGGCAACATTTTGCTGTGTGTCACCTGCTGAAAGTAAAGCCACTATCCTGATACTATGAAAGTGTTGTGTGCCTCTACATGGCATGTTATTGTTGGGCTGAATGCAAACTGAAGCTGCTGTTTATACTGGACTGCTCACAGTGTGCCACTGTAGCAGTGGTATGTTTACATGACTCGGAGATGGCTACAAAGGATGCCAGTGGTAAACACTGTGCAGTATATGAGCTGTAACTTGATAGTACATGAAGTGTGTGGATCAATAGGAGCTGTGTTGTTATAGACTAAATTTTATGATAGTATTCCAAACTTTTGTTGAGCAGTGTAGAAGAAATTACTTCATACTTGATTTAAAGTTCACCATGATTTCTATCGATCATTTTATATAATACAACAATCAACATTTTTAATTTTTTTATTTTTATTTACTTATTTATTTATTTATTTTTATTTTGGGTGCAGAACAGCTGAGATCATAAACACCCTAACTATTGGAAGCATAGAAAGCACCTTTCGTAGGCACTGATGGTTATACTGATGAATAATGTTTATTTCTATGTTTGTAGTTGTACCCATTCAAGTTATTTTCGAATTGTAACAGATTTTTATGACTAATTCTCATGCTTTAGAAAAGATGTAATTGAATGTGCTGCTAATTCGGAAGCTGTTACAACTCGAATATAACTGATCATCACACATTATTTTTTTCTGCAGTTTTGTCCAATAAGTAATTTCTTTATAAAATATGATTATCTACCTGAGTACCCAGCACTGCCTGGGTATTAAATTCAGACTTAGAAAGAAAAAAAGATTGTCTCTCTCTTCTTCCACCTGCCTCCTCACACACTGTCCTTCTTCCATTGCCTCCTTACACCCTGTCCTGTTCCACCTGCCTCCTCACACCCTGTCATGTTCCACCTGCCTCCTCACACCCTGTCATGTTCCACCTGCCGCCTCACACCCTGTCGTGTTCCACCTGCCGCCTCACACCCTGTCGTGTTCCACCTGCCGCCTCACACCCTGTTGTGTTCCACCTGCCGCCTCACACCCTGTCGTGTTCCACCTGCCGCCTTGCACCCTGTCGTGTTCCACCTGCCGCCTCGCACCCTGTCGTGTTCCACGTGCCGCCTCACACCCTGTCGTGTTCCACGTGCCGCCTCACACCCCGTCGTGTTCCACCTGCCTCCTCACACCCCGTCGTGTTCCACCTGCCTCCTCACACCCCGTCGTGCTCCACCTGCCTCATCACACCCCGTCGTGTTCCACCTGACTCATCACACCCCGGTGTGTTCCGCCTGCCGCCTCACACCCAGTCGTGTTCTGCCTGCTGCCTCACACCCAGTCGTGTTCTGCCTGCTGCCTCACACCCAGTCGTTTTCTGCCTGCCGCCTCACACCCTGTTGTGTTCCGCCTGCCGCCTCACACCCTGTCGTGTTCCGCCTGTCTCCTCACACCCTGTTGTGTTCAGCCTGCCTCCTCACACCCTGTCGTGTGCCGCCTGCCTCCTCACACCCTGTCGTGTGCCGCCTGCCTCCTCACACCCTGTCGTGTGCCACCTGCCTCCTCACACCCTACCGTGTCCCGCCGGCCTCCTCACAACCTGTCGTGTTCCACCTGCCTCCTGCCTCCTCACACCCTGTCCAGTCCCACCTGCCTCCTGCCTCCTCACACCCTGTCCAGTTCCACCTGCCTCCTGCCTCCTCACACCCTGCCCTGTTCCACCTGCGTCCTCACACCCTGCCCTCTTCCACCTGCCTCCTCACACCCTGTCCTGTTCCACCTGCCTCCTCACACCCTGTCCTGTTCCACCTGCCTCCTCACACCCTGTCCTGTTCCACCTGCCTTCTCACACCCTGTCCTGTTCCTTGTGCCTCCTCACACCGTGCTGTTCCACCTGCTGCCTCACACCCTGTCATGTTCCACCTGCTGCCTCACGCCCTGTCCTGTTCCACCTGCCCCCACACGCCCTGTCCTATTCCACCTGAGTTCTCATGCCCTGTTCTCCACTACCTGCCTCTCACACTCCGTCCTGTTCCACCTGCCCCTCTCACACCCTGTACTGTTCCACCTGCCGCATTACATGCTGTCGTTTTCCATCTGCCGCCTCACACCCTGTCCTGTTCCACCTGCCGCCTCACGCCCTGTTCTGTTCCATCTGCTGCCACACGCCCTGTCCTGTTACACCTGAGTTCTCACGCCCTGTTCTGCACTACCTGCCTCTCACACTCTGTCTTGTTCCACCTGCCCCTCTCACACCCTGTCCTGTTCCACCTGCCGCCTCACACGCTGTCGTGTTCCACCTGCCGCCTCACACACTGTCATGTTCCACCTGCCGTCTCACACCCTGTCGTGTTTCACCTGCCGCCTCACACCCTGTCGTGTTCCACCTGCCGCCTCACACCCTGTCGTGTTCCACCTGCCGCCTCACACCCTGTCGTGTTCCACCTGCCGCCTCACACCCTGTCGTGTTCCACCTGCCGCCTCACACCCTGTCGTGTTCCACCTGCCGCCTCACACCCTGTCGTGTCCCGCCTGCCTCCGCACACCCTGTCGTGTCCCGCCTACTTCCTCACACCCTGTCGTGTTCCGCCTGCCTCCTGCCTCCTCACACCCTGTCCAGTTCCACCTGCCTCCTGCCTCCTCACACCCTGTCCTGTTCCACCTGCCTCCTCACACCCGGCCCTGTTCCACCTGCCTCCTCATGCCCTGTCCTGTTCCACCTGCCGCCACACGCCCTGTCCTGCTACACCTGAGTTCTCACGCCCTGTTCTGCACTTCCTGCCCCTCACACTCTGTCCTGTTCCACCTGCCCCTCTCACACCCTGTCCTGTTCCACCTGCCACCTCACACGCTGTTGTGTTCCACCTGCCGCCTCACACCCTGTCCTGTTCCACATGCCGCCTCACACCCTGTCGTGTTCCACCTGCCGCCTTACACCCTGTCGTGTTCCACCTGCCGCCACACACCCTGTCGTGTTCCACCTGCCGCCTCACAACCTGTCGTGTTCCACGTGCCGCCTCACACCCCGTCGTGTTCGACCTGCCTCCTCACACCCTGTCGTGTTCCACCTGCCGCCTCACACCCTGTCGTGTTCCACCTGCCGCCTCACACCCTGTCCTGTTCCATCTGCCGCCTCACGCCCTGTCCTCTTCCATCTGCCGCCACACGCCCTGTCCTGTTACACCTGAGTTCTCACGCCCTGTTCTGCACTACCTGCCTCACACCCCATCGTGTTCCAGCTGCCCCGTCACACCCCGTCGTGTTCCACCTGCCTCCTCACACCCCGTCGTGTTCCACCTGCCTCATCACACCCCGTCGTGTTCCACCTGACTCATCACACCCCGCCGTGTTCCGCCTGCCGCCTCACTCCCAGTCGTGTTCTGCCTGCCGCCTCACACCCTATTGTGTTCCGCCTGCCGCCTCACACCCTGTCGTGTTCCACCTGCCGGCTCACACCCTGTCGTGTTCCACCTGCCGCCTCACACCCTGTCGTGTTCCACCTGCCGCCTCACAACCTGTCGTGTTCCACCCGCCGCCGCACAACCTGTCGTGTTCCACCTGCCGCCTCACACCCTGTCGTGTTCCGCCTGCCTCCTCACACCCTGTCGTATTCCGCCTGCCGCCTCACACCCTGTCGTGTGCCGCCTGCCTCCTCACACCCTACCGTGTCCCGCCTGCCTCCTCACACCCTGTCGTGTTCCACCTGCCTCCTGCCTCCTCACATCCTGTCCATTTCCACCTGCCTCCTGCCCCCTCACACCCTGTCCAGTTCCACCTGCCTCCTGCCTCCTCACACCCTGCCCTCTTCCACCTGCCTCCTCACACCCTGTCCTGTTCCACCTGGCTGCTCACACCCTGTCCTGTTCTTTGTGCCTCCTCACACCGTGCTGTTCCACCTGCTGCCTCACACCCTGTCCTGTTCCATCTGCCGCCTCACGCCCTGTCCTCTTCCATCTGCCGCCACACGCCCTGTCCTGTTACACCTGAGTTCTCACGCCCTGTTCTGCACTACCTGCCTCTCACACTCTGTCCTGTTCCACCTGCCTCTCTCACACCCTGTCCTGTTCCACCTGCCGCCTCACACGCTGTCGTGTTCCACCTGCCGCCTCACACCCTGTCGTGTTCCACCTGCCGCCTCACACTCTGTCATGTTCCACCTGCTGCTTCACACCCTGTCATGTTCCACCTGCCGCCTCACACCCTGTCATGTTCCACCTGCCGCCTCACACCCTGTCGTGTTCCACCTGCCGCCTCACACCCTGTCATGTTCCACCTGCCGCCACACACCCTGTCATGTTCGACCTGCCGCCTCACATCCTGTCGCTTTCCACCTGCCGCCTCACACCCTGTCCTGTTACACATGCCGCCTGACACCCCGTCGTGTTCCACATGCCGCCTGACACCCTGTCTTGTTCCACATGCCGCCTGACACCCTGTCGTGTCCCGCCTGCCTCCTCACACCCTGTCGTGTTCCGCCTGCCTCCTGCCTCCTCACACCCTGTCCAGTTCCACCTGCCTCCTGCCTCCTCACACCCTGTCCAGTTCCACCTGCCTCCTGCCTCCTCACTCCCTGTCCTGTTCCAGCTGCCTCCTCACACCCTGCCCTGTTCCACCTGCCTCCTCACGCTCTGTCCTGTTCCACCTGCCTCCTCACGCTCTGTCCTGTTCCACCTGCCGCCACACGCCCTGTCCTGTTACACCTGAGTTCTCACGCCCTGTTCTGCACTACCTGCCTCTCACTCTCTGTCCTGTTCCACCTGCCCCTCTCACACCCTGTCGTGTTCCACCTGCCGCCTCACACCCTTTCGTGTTCCACCTGCCGCCTCACAGCCTGTCGTGTTCCACCTGCTGCCTCACACCCTGTCATGTTCCACCTGCCTCCTCACACCGTGTCGCTTTCCACCTGCCGTTTCACACCCTGTCGTGTTCCACATGCCACCTGACACCCTGTCGTGTTCCACATGCCGCCTGACACCCTGTCGTGTCCCGCCTGCCTCCTCACACCTTGTCGTGTTCCTCCTGCCTCCTCACACCCTGTCCAGTTCCACCTGCCTGCTGCCTCCTCACACCCTGCCCTGTTCCACCTGCCTCCTCCACACCCTGCCCTGTTCCACCTGCCTCCTCACACCCTGTCCTGTTCCACCTGCCGCCACACGCCCTGTCCTGTTACACCTGAGTCTCACGCCCTGTTCTGCACTACCTGCCTCGCACACTCTGTCCTGTTCCACCTGCCCCTCTCACACCCTGTCCTGTTCCACCTGCCCCTCTCACACCCTGTCGTGTTCCACCTGCCGACTCACATCCTGTCGTGTTCCACCTGCCATGTTTGCTGACCCAGCAGTTGAACTATGCACAGTTTTACAAGAGAAAGATTGGGGATTTATTTTTCAATTATTTTACTATGAGCACTGAAACAATTGACGGGTTCGATATTCCATTCAAGACCCATGAATCACCCCTCTCTTCTCTTTCAACACTTCAGTGTGCAAACTAGTAACTTTTCTTCAGTGGCCTGCTCACGAGCAATTTGTTTGGTTACCATCATTTGCAGAAATTTATCTCATTCCTTTTCATGAGTATTTAAATATTTCACCACTTCATATGTGGAATTTGTAACTAATGTTACACATTGATTCTGCATGATTATTTCTTCCTTTACTTTCGTGCCCATTTCCGGAAATTTTGATTACCATTCTGTTGTGGCCTCCTCAGATTCTTCAGCAAATCGTTTATATAATTCAATATTAGAATGACCCATTTCACTAGAATGTTTCCTCTCTGCTTGTCAAGTCACAGCTCTCGACTGATAAACATCTACAGAGAGGCAAGTTAAGTGTTTATCTTTTTCTGTCTTTTCCTCATAGTGTAATTACTAAATATCATTCATGTTTTTCTGTTTTAAGAGATTCAGTCTCACATTTTTGTAAGGGCAAATTCATTGTCTGTACTGCAGTAGTTGCTCGTTGAACAGCTAGCTACATAACTCATTAATGCATCAACGTCCATTGGTGACACGTCAGGAGGTTAGCAAGTTGATTCTGTCTGCTTTTATAGTTTACCTCGTCAATTAGTCTTCCTAGGATGGTTAAGATATATGCATGCTGTGGGCAGGCGCAGGAGCAACAGTTTGCGAACAACTGAATGTGCTTTTGGCTATGGTCAGTCACCTTCAGGCTGCTGCCTCAGTGTGTAGCGGTGGCAGAGCATCTGGCACATCACATGTGACATCTCAGGTGTTACTTGTTTTGTCCATGGGCTCGCCTGCTGAGGCACCTCATGGTGTACGTGATGTAGTGGATTCACCCTAACTGCAGGGTGAGTGGCAGGTGGTAATGCATTAGTGTCACTTGAGATGTTGAGCCAATTTGGAGACTAGCCGTCTGATCTTGGCCATTCACCCTATGAGGGGACATGTTGCTGCTGCTTCAGTAGGGATCAAGCAGACAAATGGGGGTTTGTTTACTAGTTATTGGGACTGCCAGTGTCAGGCATGTTATGGAGTCCGTTAGTCAGATAGCATTCAGGGCTGAAAAGAAAGTGAATGTGCTCTCAGTATGTATACTAGGAGGTCTGATTCAAGATGTGGAGGTAGGTGGCTATTAAGCGTGCAGGGTGCAGTTGTCTGCAAGGTGTGGCTCATGGCAGCACCAACGAAATTTGTTTCATGGCTTCTGAAGCCATCCTCAGTGCATACAGGCTGTTGGTGGCGGTGGTGAGGACTGCTGGCATCATGCATGAGGTGCAAACAGAGCTCGCAATTTGCAGCTTTGTTCCCAGAGTTGGTTCGGAGAGAAGTGGAGGGTCTCAGCAAAAGGCTTTGTTGACTCTGTGACAGTCTTGGCTGCAAATCTCTAGACCTGCGTTTTCAGGTGGGGATTCGTAGGACTCCCTTTGATGGGTCAGGGGTGCACTGCATGAAGGAGGCAGCTACTCAGGTAGCAGAGCACTTGTGGAGTTTTTTAGTCTAGACAGTAGTTTGAGGAACTCTGAACACTGGTCGGTCAGTACGCAGGAAGGGGAGTCAGATCACGTTCAGAGTAAAGATGCTTCGACTTCAAAATTTTATCAGTAAACTGTTGAAGTATTTGTAACAAAGTTCCCAGTTTTACTGCTCTCCAGGAACGCTTTCATGCTTAAATTATTCTTGGGATGGAGAACTGTCTTAAAGGCAAAGTGGAAAGCTCTGAAATACCTAGCGAGTGATGGAACATATATTGGAAAGAGGAATTAGAGATTGTAGGAGGGGGAGTGTTCATGGCAGTTGACAAAAATATTGTCTCTATTGAGGTCGAAGTTTAAATATGACAGTGAAGTTATCTGGTCACATATAACAGTTGTAGGTGAAACCAAGTTAGTTGTTGGATGTTTTTACTGGCTACTGGATTATGCTGTGAAAGTTCTGGAGCCACTCAAAGAACATCTATTGTCAGTAGCACATAAATACCCACATCATTCAATACTGATTGGAAGCGACTTTAACCTACCTTAGTATAGTCTTGAATGTCTATGGATCCAATACAGGAGTACAGATAGACAGCCATGCGAAATGCTTTTGAACACATTTTCTGAAAACTGTCTTGAGCAACTAGTTCAGCAGTCAAATTCAATGGAAATATTGTAGACCTTGTAGTTCCAAATAGGTGAGAACTTATCAGCAATGTCTGTATAGAAATGGGGATTAGAAATATGATGTCATTGTAGCAGTTATGGTTATGAAAATTAGTAAATCAGTCAAGAAGGCTAGAAGAATGTTTCTGCTGGATCGAGCAGATAAGCAACTAGAGGTCTGTGTGTCATTGGGAAGATCTATGCGTGAAGCATACAGCTACTACCACCATCATACTTAAGCAAAAGATTTGGCGGAAAACCCAACCAAATTCTAGGCCTATATAAAATAGATAATGCTTTATTCAGTCCCTTGTTGACCATATTGCTGTGGCGGTTGAAGATAGCAAAACGAAAGCCAAAGTTTTAAATTTCCCGTTCAAGAAACTGTTTCTGTAGGAGAACCATACAAACATTTTACCATTGGACTGACTCCCACATGGACGACATAGTAATAAGCATCTGTGGTGTGAAGAAACAACTGGAAGTAAATAAGTCACCAGGTCCACATGGAATCCTAATATGGTTTCACAAGAGTACTGTACAGCATTGTTCCCTTACCTAGCTTGCATTTATCGCGAATTTCTCGACCAGCGCAAAGTCCCAAGTGACTGGAAGAAAGCACAGGTGACTCCTATATATAAGAAGGGTAAAAGAATGGGCCTCCAAAATTAAAGACCAATATCCCTAACTTCGGTTTGTTGCAGATTCCTCGAACATGTTCTCAGTCTGAATATAATAAACTTTCTTGAGAATGATATGCTTATGTCCACAAATCATCATGGCTTTAGAAAGCATCGCTTTTGCAAAACACACTTTGCCCTTTTCTCACATGAGATACTATGAACTATGGATGAAGGGCAACAGCCAGATTTCATACTTCTAGATTTCTGGAAAGCATTTGACACGGTGCTCCATTGCAGGCTATTAATGATAGTATGAGCATATGGAATAAGTTTACAGATATGTGAGTGGCTCGAAAACTTATTAAGTAATAGACCCCAGTATGTTGTCCTACATGTAGATGTATATGTGCCCTGATCAAGCCGATTTTTTTAAGTTATTTGCGGAGACACACAGTCTGCATTCTTATTTACAGATACCACTTGTTGCTCTACATTTAAATTTACGGCTGCATTACTGCTCTGTAAGCTGCAATTCGCGGACTCAGTGCATCCAAAAAGGCTAGATCTGATTATTTTCATCTCCAGCATGTATTTGTTCAGATGCCATAGGTTAGTCTGGCTCTTCCAGAATCCCAGTATACTCAGCATAACTACCTGAATCCTCAATTATCTATTCCTCTATTACTTCCTCATTAAGATGTTTATTGGGGTCAACTGTATACACGTTAAATTTCATTACATGCCACACCCCCATCGCTGTCATCAAGTGGCTCTTGCTTAATATTTTTAAAACTGTTATGTTGTTCACATGACTTACCAGGAGGAGAAAAATTACCCTTGTCTGCTAAGCCATTTTTCTATACATTATTAAGACACTTCTCAGAAAACGAAACAATTTTCGGTCACTCAACTTTGTGTTGCTACGATACACAGTGATGCAGTGAAGTGGTGTGCTGACTGGCATAGTTGGCTCACTTCTTGGCTCTCTGGACATGTGCTTGACTCAATACAGCTGGCTGCTTGACTGTGCCACTCCACAGACAAAAGCAATGAACTTACTGGACACCCTGTTTTGCACTGGACGTTTGTGACACTTTTTTCTGTCTCCTGTTGGCTGCAAATGATCACGAAGGTTACTGGTTCCTAATACGTTCACCCTCGCAGCACCTGATCGGTAATTTTTTGCTGATGGCTGCCGCGCAGCGTTTTATACACTATGGGATAATGACTCCATTTACTGTTTCACACAGTCAAACTTCAATTTTTGTCTTCTCTAATTGCTGATGGTCATTTTTAAACTTTTCGGGCTAACAATATGGCTGACAATAAAACACCTTACTCATAACTGATTTTCTCCTGTAATGTGACTTTACATCAATACATCTTATTCCAGATGCATACATCGTCACATTAACTATGTTACTACTGAAAGTTTCCCATGAGAGTTTGCCTTTATTGGAAGCTAGCTGGCTTGGTGGTAAATTGAAATTTACTATAGCTGTGACTGGAAGAAAGCTTTTCAGAAGACAAAAGCTAATCCTGAGGGGGGGTTTGAATTCTAATTGTCCGGTGTCAGTGTCAGTAAGGGGACAAAGTGGGCATGGCCGCACGTTGCGTTGATGCCAAATTTATTCAAGATGGTTGATCCAAGATGGGAGTCATAGATATAGCCAAATTGTAGAGATGTCATGGTGGGAAGTTCGAAGTTTAGCAGGAAATTAGGTCAATTGGACTACCTCAACTAACCTGACCCCCTCCCCTCCCCCATCTGGAAATTGGCACAGTCTGTGCTGGGTTGCACATTCGAAATACGTCCATCCTCCTTTTATCCCCAGCACACGGATAACCTTCATCATTGAACATGAACTGCTTCAGGAACTGTTACGTCCGGTGTTGCAGAATATTGTCACATACACTATGCGATCAAAAGCATCCAGACACCTGGCTGAAGCCGGCCATGGCGGCCGAGCGTTTCTGTGCGCTTCAGTCCGGAACCACACGACTGCTATGGTCGCAGGTTCGAATCCTGCCTCGGGTATGGATGTGTGTGATGTCCTTAGGTTAGTTAGGTTTAAGTAGTTCTACGGACTGATGACCTGAGCTGTTAAGTCCCATAGTGCTCAGAACCATTTGACCCATTTTGAACCTGGCTGAAAATGAGTTAAAAGTTTGTGCCGCCCTCCATCGGTAATGCTGGAATGGTGTTGGCCCACCCTTAGCTTTGATGACAGCTCCCACTCTCGCATGCATATATTCAATCAAGTGCTGGGAGGTTTCTTGGGGAATGGCAGCCCATTCTTCATGGATTACTACAATGAGGAGAGGTATCAATGCCAGTCAGTGAGGCCTGGCATGAAGTTGGCGTTGCAAAACATCCCAAAGGTGTTCTATTGGATTCATGATGGGACGCTGCACAGACCAGTCCATTACAGGGATGTTATTGTCGTGTAACCACTCCATCACAGGCCATGCCTTATGAACAGATGCTTGATCATGTTGAAAGAAGCAATCGCGATCCCCAAATTGCTCTTCAACAGTGGGAAGCAAGAATTTGATTAAAACATCAATGTAGACCTGTGCTCTGATAGTGGCACGCAAAAGAACAAGGGGTGTAAGCTCCCTCCATGAAAAACACGACCACACGATAACACCACCATCTCCGAATTTCACTGTTGTCACTACGCATGCTGACAGATGATGATCACCGGGCATTCGCTGTACCCGCACCCTCCCATCGGATCGCCACATTGTGTACTGCGATCCGTCATTCCACAGAACGTTACTCCACTGTTCAGTCGTCCAATGTTTTGGCATTCACCAACGTGATATGTGGCTTATGAGCTGCCGCTTGACAATGAAATCCAAGTTTCTCACCTCTCACCTAACTGTCACAGCAGTTGCAGGGGATCCTGATGGTCTGGATAGATGTCTGCATATTACACATTACGACCCTCTTCAGCTGTCGACAGTCTCTGTCAGTCAGCAGACGAGGTTGGCATGTATGCTTTTGTGTTGTACGTGTCCCTTCACGTTTCCACTTCGCTATCACATCAGAAACAGTGGACCTAGGGATGTTTAGGAGTGTGGAAATCTTGCATACAGATGTATGGCACAAGTGACGCCCAATCACTTGACCACATTCGAAGTTCGTGAGCTCCGCAGAGCACCCCATTCTGCTCTCTCACGATTTCTAATGACTACTGAGGTCGCTCATATGGAGTATTTGGCAATAGGTGGCAGCACAACACACCTAATATGAAAAACATATGTTTCTGGGGGTGTCCAGATACTTCTGATGGCAGTGTACATAACTTGAAGATTTCACAGGAACTAAGTGTATCACTGCACAGAAAGAGAGAGAGAGAGAGAGAGAGAGAGAGAGAGAGAGAGAGAGCTTTGTAAATGACACAAGAATGTTTATACAATTACTCATTTTATTCCGAGGAATACCACAACAGCCACACTTGAACACGACTCGAAAAAGATCGCGATACACTTGTGAAACCTCCCTGACACTTCACAGATTTGGTGGGAAACAGATCCCGAAACCAATATCAGCTGCAATATCTGAGTTTATACGCCAAAACAACGATATTTGGAAGTCGAAATAATTATCTTCGTAACTCTAAACAGGACGTTCACCACTTTTCGAGTTTTAGCTGATTTTTTTGAAGGGCACTGCCAGAGAGAGGGAGAAATTTCTGAGTCTAACAGCTGTTGTGGTGTTCATCACTTTCCTGAGGCGGTGAGTGGGCTTGTTTTATACAGGGTGTTTCAAAAATGACCGGTATATTTGAAACGGCAATAAAAACGAAACGAGCAGCGATAGAAATACACCGTTTGTTGCAATATGCTTGGGACAACAGTACATTTTCAGGCGGACAAACTTTCGAAATTACAATAGTTACAATTTTCAACAACAGATGGCGCTGCAAGTGATGTGAAAGATATGGAAGACAACGCAGTCTGTGGGTGCGCCATTCTGTACGTTGTCTTTCTGCTGTAAGCGTGTGCTGTTCACAACGTGCACGTGTGCTGTAGACAACATGGTTTATTCCTTAGAACAGAGGATTTTTCTGGTGTTGGAATTCCACCACCTAGAACACAGTGTTGTTGCAACAAGACGAAGTTTTCAACGGAGGTTTAATGTAACCAAAGGACCGAAAAGCGATACAATAAAGGATCTGTTTGAAAAATTTCAACGGACTGGGAACGTGACGGATGAACGTGCTGGAAAGGTAGGGCGACCGCGTACGGCAACCACAGAGGGCAACGCGCAGCTAGTGCAGCAGGTGATCCAACAGCGGCCTCGGTTTTCCGTTCGCCGTGTTGCAGCTGCGGTCCAAATGACGCCAACGTCCACGTATCGTCTCACGCGCCAGAGTTTACACCTCTATCCATACAAAATTCAAATGCGGCAACCCCTAAGCGCCGCTACCATTGCTGCACGAGAGACATTCGCTAACGATATAGTGCACAGGATTGATGACGGCGATATGCATGTGGGCAGCATTTGGTTTACTGACGAAGCTTATTTTTACCTGGACGGCTTCGTCAATAAACAGAACTGGCGCATATGGGGAACCGAAAAGCCCCATGTTGCAGTCCCATCGTCCCTGCATCCTCAAAAAGTACTGGTCTGGACCGCCATTTCTTCCAAAGAAATCATTGGCCCATTTTTCAGATCCGAAACGATTACTGCATCACGCTATCTGGACATTCTTCGTGAATTTGTGGCGGTACAAACTGCCTTAGACGACACTGCGAACACCTCGTGGTTTATGCAAGATGGTGCCCGGCCACATCGCACGGCCGACGTCTTTAATGTCCTGAATGAATATTTCGATGATCGTGTGATTGCTTTGGGCTATCCGAAACATACAGGAGGCGGCGTGGATTGGCCTCCCTATTCGCCAGACATGAACCCCTGTGACTTCTTTCTGTGGGGACACTTGAAAGACCAGGTGTACCGCCAGAATCCAGAAACAATTGAACAGCTGAAGCAGTACATCTCATCTGCATGTGAAGCCATTCCGCCAGACACGTCGTCAAAGGTTTCGGGTAATTTCATTCAGAGACTACGCCATATTATTGCTACGCATGGTGGATATGTGGAAAATATCGTACTATAGAGTTTCCCAGACCGCAGCGCCATCTGTTGTTGAAAATTGTAACTACTGTAATTTCGAAAGTTTGTCTGACTGAAAATGTACTGTTGTCCCAAGCATATTGCAACAAACGGTGTATTTCTATCGCTGCTCGTTTAGCTTTTATTGCCATTTCAAATATACTGGTCATTTTTGAAACACCCTGTATATGCTGCTGCTGGAGTCAGGGACGTTATTTTCCTGACTTTTCGATATTTTGTAGACTTGGATGGGTGCCATGAGTAAGATTGGTGTGGAACAGCAGTTACGGGCTTTGCTCGCTCGCTCTGTTCCTTTGTAGGATGTGGAATGTAGCTGTCTACTTCTGGTCAGCTGCAAATTTAATCGGTAAAGTGCTTCAGGGAACGTTAAAGACAATTCAAGGAGATCTTTCAATCTGTAACTTTATTCTAAGAATGCGAGAATGCTCTGTGACTCACATCTGTATAGGGAAAGTTAGGCAATCGTAATTGTAAACTACACACTATGATTGAAATACTAGAAATATGTAGATCGTTGTCTAGTATAGTTTGGTGTATGTGTTCAAGAATTAACAGTGAGTGGACGTACTGCACAGTCAGCTAACTACATTTGCAATCTATTGTATGCTACCCGCAAAGTAGTGGAGGGACATTAAAGTGATGATACAGAAACTGGCAAGCATGCTGCCACATCATTGGTTGGCATTGAAATTACGGTAAAATAACTAAAATTGATCGCACTATCGACTGTGATACATATTACAGTACATCGACAATGTCTTGTCCATCCCATCCATCCACTGGTATGCTGTTGATTACCACATAACGATTGACATCGCTTGTTTGAGATGGAGAGGAGTCTTGGCAGAGGGGCAACACCTTCCACGGATGGCTAGCAGCAAAACAGTGATCACGTACATGACTGCAATATGAGGAATAAATCGAAGAGGAACACTGAACCATCTGCTTTCCTGTTACTGTGAAAGATGAATTTAAATGTAGAGGCTGTCAATCACCTTCAGACAGCAGTTTGGAAATTCTCCACAATATCGCAAACTCTTCCAGTTTCCATATGTTGTAACTGCCGTTTACTTAAACTCATTCTGTGTGTGTGTTGTGGGAGCGGCAGAATAATTTACACTGTGCAATGTCCAACTTTCAGCCATAGCCAATGAATCGAAGAGTATTAATGTCAGTTTAGAACCTGACATAGACGTCGAAGTCGTGGTGGTGCGAACGATATGTATGGTGGTGTACAAAGCTGCTTGGACGTGTGGCAGCAGAAAAAAGCAATGTATCAAGCAACAACACAAGTGCCCTCTCTTGCAACCAGTAGTCTATTGGATATCGTCCTTCGACAGTATACATGATGACACTTTACACTGGTTTGTGCGGGCGACTTCAATCACTGAGCGGATCAATACATATATATTTCATGGTTGTCAGTGCATATGCTTGATGCCAGCATGCAGACAGTATTTGTTTCCGATATATATGTATCAGCAGACAGGTACACAGTAAAATCTAATTGAGTTCTCTATCGGTTGATGTTAGCGGAGACTTACAGTTCATAGTTTTTTATTCTCTATTGGATGGTACAAAATACCGATGATCGAGAGAATGTTTGGGTGACAGACGTGAATGCACCGTGAGGGGGACAGATCTTCCTCAGACTGCAGTACCAGTATGTAGTTTGGAGACGCACTGCAATGTGGTAACAAAATCCTTACCCTTCGTGCAGTTCTTGCACTGTCTTTTGCAACTACTACCTTGTGTTGCAGGAGAAAGCTTCATTTGGCGTTGGCCTTACACATCACACACTGTTGGTGGAGCTACGACAACTTGTTACTCTTTCCACTGAATGGTCAAAATGCAGTCCTGTCGCCATAGTTCAGTTCACCCTGTTTCTACACGGGTTGCAGAAGGTGGTAGATATAGTGCTCTCCAACTTCTGCTCACTTCCGACTCAAATTGGAACGATCACATACACAAAGCTGCAGGGAGGGCGAGGCAGAGACAGGAACAGTTACAAGATGCATATGGGTTGCCTAAAACACCACGTTAGAGTTTTATTGTAGCAGATAGGTTCGAAAAAGGTGACTCGTTTCGAAATATGAGAGCGCCACGAATATGATTCGCTAGGGGCTGTAATCATTAAAAGACATCTGCGTAGGATCCAACTCGGGTATGTCATTGAATGGAAGGACTTGGTTCCAAATTGCAGACAGTATTTCTACCAGAAAGAGTAACACTACAAATTTGAAAAGACAGTGTACATTTCTTATGAGCTTAATCTGGCAGTGCATATTTTTGATGGGTGCGCAGCATAACACAATATCTACTGTATGCAATCATTCAATCCAGCCATTGCTACAACCTAGTGGATATATCGAAGAACCTGTGACACAGCATTCAGATAGAATGCCTTACAAATACTGGAGAAATATCTAGCGGCGGTATGAGGGAGCTGCAAATACAGGCTTCCCACGTAAATTGTCTGTTTGAGTGCTTCTTCACGTTTCCCGCCTTTATTTAGTTGAGGGAACGTTGATTGTGGTGTGTGTTGCGTGAATCTAGTTGGCGAAAGACAGGTGGAAGAGATGTTTGCCAGTTCTCTAGGCATCTGATTCACTTTAGTTGACTTTATAAAGTAAAAGAATAATATGGAATCTGTTGTATCACTGACATCGGTATTCGTTAAATAAATACGAGTGGAACTCCCATTTGCCTCTATTTTTCGAGTTTTCATGTAAAGAACTTCGTAGCCCAGGTATGTTTCTAGCGACTCAGTGGTTTGAAGGACATTCCACATCGCTGCACCTCGCCAAAGTTTTGCGTTTCTGTAGGAATAATTTCCACTCTTTATCGTCGGAATTTACTATGCAAGCGATTTGCAACATACTGCTACACTGTGTAATCAAAAGTTTCTGGACACCTGGCTGGAAAGGACTTACATGTTCCTGGCGCCCTCCATCAGTAATGCTGGAATGGTGTTGGCACACCCTTAGCCTTGATGACAGCTTCCACTCTCGCATGCATATGTTCAGTTAGGGGCTGGAAAGTTTCTTGGGGAATGTCAGACAATTCTTCATGGAGTGCTGCAATGAGGAGAGATATCGACATTGGTCGATGAGGCCTGGCATGAAGTCGGCGTTGCAAAACGTCGCAAAGGTGTTCTGTGGGATTCAGGTAAGGACTCTGTGCAGGCTAGTCCATTACAGGGATGTTATTGTCGTGTAACTACTCCGCCACAGGCTGTGCATTATGAACAGGTACTCAATTCTGTTTAAAGATGGAGTCGCCATCCCTGAATTGCTCTTCAACAGTGAGAAACAAGAAGGTGCTTAAAACATCAATGTAGGCATGTGCTGTTATAATGCCACCCAAAACGACAAGGGGTGCAAGTGCTCTCCATGAAAAACATGACCACACCATTACACCACTGCCTCCAGATTTTACTGTTGGCACTACACACACTGGCAGATGACGTTCACCGTGCACTCGCCATACCCACACCCTGCCAATGGATCGCCACATTGTGTTCCGTGATTCGTCACTCCACACAACGTTTTTTAACTGTTCAATCGTCCAATACCTACACTCCTTACACCAAGCAAGGCATCGTTTGGCATTTACCAGTGTTATGTGTGGCTTATGAGCAGCCGCTTGACCATGAAATCCAAGTTTTCTCACCTCCCACCTTACTGTCAGAGTATTTGCAGTGGATCATGATGCAGTTGGCATTACTGTGTGCTGGTCTGGATAGATGTGCACCTATTACACATTACGACCCTCTTCAACTGTCTATGGTCTCTGTCAGTCAACAGACGAGGTCTACCTGTACGCTTTTGTGCTTTATGTGTCTCTTCACGTTTCCACTTCACTATTACATCGGAAACAGTAGACCTAGGGATGTTTAGGAGTGTTAAAATCTAGCATAGGGACGTATGTGACACCCAATGACCTGTCCATGTTCGAAGTTAATGAGTTCCACAGAGCACCCCAATCTGCTCTCTCACGATGTCTAATGAATACTCAGGGCGCCGATATGGAATACCTGGGAGTAATTGGCAGCACAATACACGTAATATGAAAACCGTATGTTTCTGGGTGTGTCTGGATACTTTTGATCACATAGTGTATGTACGTGATATCGGGAACGTTGTGTAAATAGTATGATATTCTGGCAAACCATGTGAAAATACATATGATGTTCTTGTACTCCCAGAGTATGGAGATGGTTGTACATAACATGGCAGCAAGTAACTCAGGGCCAGTAACAGTAAAGTCTTTATGCCAGGGGAAACAAGGCCAGCCTTTGTGCAAAAGTTCAGAACATGACTGCTGTCCGTGTAGGGTGCTCTGAGTTGACTTGTGTTGTTGACTGCAGTAATAGATTTGCTGCTGAAAGTCTCGTAATTTGTGCATCTGCAGAAAAAAATGGCGGATAGAGCTCCCACGCCTGCAGCAACAGCAGTTTGGATGGTAAGTGTAGTAAGAGCCATCAGACTGCTCCATTCACAAGACATCCTTTGTGCGGGGCATAGGAGCCTCTAGAGACTGGTTCTAACAAGACAGGGGGAAGATACATACAGAAAAGATCCATTTCGTCTTAGAGTAACGTGATGTCTTCTTTGTTAGAGTGCTCAGAGACACGTCCAAGCAGACCATCAACCTCTGGCAGGATGCTGTCCTTTCATTCGCCATTGTGGCTTTAAAGCATCTGCAGACCAGCAGCTCTAGGACAGTGCTTCGAGTTATGTTTGTGGAATTGTTCTGATATTCCCATATGTGCTTCGAGAAGAGGAAAATAAGGTCCCTGACTCCAGCAGCCGCAAATATAAAACTAAGCCCACTCACTGTTTCAGAAAAGTGATTAACACCACAGCAGCTGTAGGACTCAGAAATTTCTCTCTCTCTCTCTTTCTCTCTCTCTCTCTCTCTCTCTCTCTCGTAGTGTCTCGAATAAAACAGCTAAACTTGAAAAGTGGTGAATGTCATGTGTCATGTTTAGAGTTACAAATATATTTATTCTGACTTTCAAATATCTTTTAGGTGTATAAACTCAGATATTGCAGCTGATATCGATTTCGGGATCTGTTTCCCACCAAAGTGTAAGTGTCTCGGAGGTTTCACAAATGTGCAGCGATCTTTTCAGAGTCTATGTTGACGCAAACTACCGTGCAGCTATCTTTTTGGAAGTGTATTAGAGATATATTCAATTGGATTTAGTAACTCCTGAAGCAGCTTGTGCTCAAAGACAACGGTATTTCTGACAAAAGTGCAGGAAGGGTCTCAGGGGTGGTTTCACAAGTGTATTGCGATATTTTCAAAGTCTGTGTTCAAGTGTGGCTGTGGTATTCCTTGGAATGAAATGTGTAATTGTTTAAATATCCTTGTTTCTTCTACAAAGCTAGATCTCTCTCTCTCTCTCTCTCTCTCTCTCTCTCTCTCTCTCTCTCTCTCTCTCTCCCCCTCCCTGCCTCCCTCCCTCCCTCCCTCCCTCCCTCCCTCCCTCCCTCCCTCCCTCCCTCCCTCCCTACCTCCCTCCACGCAGTGTACATTTAGTTCCTGTAACATCTTCAAGTTATCTATCTGACAGTATTCCGCAACACAAGTTGTAATAATTTCGAAAGCAGTGTATGTTCAATGACAAAGGATATCCGTGCACCACAGATGGGAAGGAGCAAGGCCATTGATATTTCAAACATGACAAGAAGTACATGGCCACTCGTGCGGCTACCGTGTGGCTGTGCCATATGCTGGTGCATGGCCTCTGGGACCAGGGAGCGGGTGCACTGCTGTGAATCTTGCAAGACTGCAAGACTGACTAGGATTTTATCAAATGATCTGTAGTTACAGCACATGCATTAACAGCATGAGTTGCGAAGTGTAACTTAACCCCATCTTACTGCATCTTCATTATTTCATAAAGCATATTCAACTTCACCAAATATCATTGCTATCGACACACTCCTCAGATGCATAGTTACAGGCAATATATTCCTTCTTCTGCAACCCAGACATCACATCCATTGAACACAGTAAACAATTATGTCTGTCCTCCCAGTCCAGCAGCTAGACAAAGACTTCATCTTTCTCCTGCAACTTTTTCCCCAGACAGCCATTTTGGATTATGCCATAGGCGGGGAGGGGGGGGGCAGCAGCGCCCTCTGGTGATGGTGTTGTGAACTAGATCAGTAGTACTCTGGACCTTATGGTGAACATACCAGATGGAGCTACTGTCTATGACGACTGTAACTGTTTAAATAAACAATGCATACTAATGTCCATCCTATCTGGAAGTCCAGAACAGACTGAGTCCTTTTCCCATCAATTTCCAGATGGGGAGGTGGTTAGGTTAGTGGAGGTACCCCAATAGACCTATTTTCCTGCCAAAATTTGAACATCTCGCCATAATGTAACTGCAATGTTGTCACAACTATGGCCGCCAGCTTTGATCCGCCATCTTGAATAAATTTGACAACATTCAATGTGGGCCCATACCCACTTTGTCCCACTACTAGTTTCCAGTTACTTGAGTGTATTGGTGCCACACTATTAATTAGTCAGCATGGTAATGACTATCTCACGTGATGCAAGCAAAACAAAATTCTTGATCTTGTGGTGTTCTGTTGATTTGGCACTCAAGGATAGTTCTGTTCTTCCGTGTAATAATTGAAGAATAATTTTAATAAAATGAAGTGATCGGTGAGGTGCTTTTCCTGTTTTGGGTTGACTTAAGTGAACGGTATATTGTCAGATGTCAAGTCTTTACTTGTTCCCATGTAATAAGTTATCTCCTTTTTTTAATTTCCCAGTCGCCATCTTTTTTTCTTTTGATGATGCGCTGCTGTGCTGTGCCATGTATTTCACTGCTTACTTCGTTTCCAGTTGCAGAGTGGCAAGGGCTATAAGAGAGCTTCTACATTTAAATAACTCACGACAAATTCATAAAACACTGTTTCCATTATTCTTCTACATTCAAATAAGTTATCAACTCACAACAACTCATAATTATCAAAGATCTTCCCACAATGTGTCCATACATGATGCTTCACTGCTTCACCAAAACCGTCAATACATACCTAACTTGAGATAGCTTGGCATAGTCATTAGTTTTTCTTTAGTGCTGGACCATTGTCATCAAGTTCCATTTTTCCTTGGAGTCCACAGCGCCCAAAGCAGGACTGCAAAGTGCAATCAACCCCACACTGCCCAGTACAAGATATGCATCTGTCTTCACTTTCTGCACTGTGCCCACATTTTTCTTTCTCATATAAATTCCAACAAACCCAGACATGGTACGTCTACATCTACATTTATACTCCGCAAGCCACCCAACAGTGTGTGGCTGAGGGCACTTTATGTGCCACTGTCATTACCTCCCTTTCCTGTTCCAGTCATGTATGGTTCGCAGGAAGAACAACAGCCAGAAAGCCTCCATGCGCGCTCGAATTTCTCTAATTTTACATTCGTGATCTCCTCGGGAGGTATAAGTAGGTGGAAGCAATATATTCGATACCTCATCCAGAAACACACCTTCTCGAAACCTGGACAGCAAGCTACACCGTGATGCAGAGCTCCTCTCTTGAAGAGTATGCCACTTGAGTTTGCTAAACATCTCCGTAACCCTATCGCGCCTACCAAATAACCCTGTGACGAAACGCACTGCTCTTCTTTGGATCTTCTCTATTTCCTCTGTCAACCTGACCTGGTATGGATCTCACACTGATGACCAATACTGAAGTATAGGTTGAAGGAGTGTTTTGTAAGCCACCTAATTTGTTGATGGACTACATTTTCTAAGGACTCTCCCAATGAATCTCTACCTGGCACCCGCCTTACCAGCAGTTAATTTTATATGATCATTCCACTTCAAATCGTTCCATAAGCATACTCCCAGATATTTTACAGAAGTAACTGCTACCAATGTTTGTTCCGCTATCATATAATCATACAATAAAGGATCTTTCTTTCTATGTATTCGCAATACATTACATTTGTCTATGTTAAGGGTCAGTTGCCACTCCCTGCACCAAGTGCCTATCCGCTGCAGATCTTCCTGCATTTCGCTGCAATTTTCTAATGCTGCAGCTTCTCTGTATACTCTTTTTCTCTGCTACTAATTAAAGTCACGTTTTCGCACACAGATCTTTCTTCGGTCTCGTAAAAATAAAGTGAGACATGTTATTATACTTTATAGCAAGATGTACGTCTATACCTTGTAAGTAGCTGGTTAGCCACAAATAAAAAGATCGAAAGTGTAATGAACCATCAAATTTAACTGAGAGGAGCATTTTACTCTTAGAATCTGCAACTTAACATTAGCAAGGGACTGAAAATTAGAGTTGGGGTGTGTACCAATTCTTTAAGGCGATAACACACGAAAGACAGTATCAGCTGAACGTCTTCCGTTACATGCTTCCACCAGTCATGTTAATATTTCTTTTCAACTTGAACTAGTTACCCACTACAGAGAAAAATCATTATCTATTTTAGTCGTGTATAGAACACAAAAAGCTATGACAATCACCTTAAGATTTAGAACAGATATAAAAGGAAAAGATTGTATTAATGAAATTTGCACTTCCACACAGGACTTCAAACAAAGATTCCAAAAGAAACACTAGCTCACCTGAGTGTTATAACACTGGTCACAGGATTGGCACTCAGTACTTCAAACACCGATGTATCGACCATCTTTATGACTGAACAATGAAGACACAATATCAGAAATTCTTCCATGTGCAAAGCCAAGCACCAGACTCACTCACCCATTATGTTGAGACAGCATTTTGACTCAAGCCCACTGACCTACCGTCGCCCTAAAGATAGCTGCAATAAGAAATGGTACACAAGAATCTGGTTTATCTGCTCTTCAATAATCTGGATTTCTGGTTTATCCAGATTATCTTTTTGTTTCCTTTTACCTTTTTTTAACGCAAAAATTGATTGTGTACACTTGGACATTGTGTAATATGTTGTCACCACATGTAGCATAGAGATCACTGTTCTCCTACTTCCAGCTACCGTTACTACGATAAGTGTAGATCAGTTCCCTACAAAGTTAAGGTGATGTACTGGCATTGTTCTTTTGTTCCCATGTAATCAGTATGCATAAGTGAGATGACTTCAGAACGAAAGGAAGTGATTGTTTCGATCGACAAAACGTTGGAAGCACTTCTCAGAATAAACAAAGGAGAACTGCTGAAAAACATAGCTGCAGTCATCACTTATGTCAGATTGGAAGAACTGGAGGCCATCTAACGTGTATGCAGAAAGTGGCTGCTGGGTAAATTAACTGAAGAAGTTGGAGAAGTTGGCATGACATCTGTACTGAAAGCAAGCGAGGTGGTCCTGTGGTTAGGACACTGGACTCGCATACAAGAGGACAACGGTTCAAATTCGCATCCTGCCGTCCTGATTTAGGTTTTCCATGATTTCCCTAAATCACTTCAGGCAAATAACAGTATGGTTACTTTGAAGGGCATAGCCGACTTTCTTCCCCATCTTTTCCTAATCTGATGGGACCGATGACCTTGCTGCTTTGTCCCCTTCCCCAGAATCAACCAACGGACCAACCAAACTGTACTGAAATTGTCAAATGGCAAAGATACGATTTTTGTGGTTGCATCTTCTTGGGATTAAGTTACTGAACTATCGATTCTGAGGCCATGGAAACAGAATGGTCTGCTATTCGTAATTCTACCACTGACGTTTTTAAAGGTGTCAGCACCTCCGAAGTCCTCCAGATGTTAGCAAACATTCCAGATGTTTGAATGCAGACGATAGTGACATAGATGTCTGGTTCCAAAATGCCTGTGATGTTGGTTACGGCGTGATGACCAATGACGAAATTTGTATTGGTGCTTCATGTACTATTGAGAACGACAGTGACAGTGGGGTCGACATGGGAAGATATAATGCTGGGAAAAGCTAATAGTTTACGTAGAATGTCAGCAGGAAATAACTCCAGCCGAACTGATGTTAGTGAGATGTCTATGCTATCATGCTGCTCTTAAATGCCACACAAGTTTGAACAAAGAAATCTTACAACTACAATAAATGTGGCTGCAGTAACTATAGAGTTTAGTTGTTTCTTTTTAGAGCCGAAATAACTGATTTGTATATTGTAGTGTGTATTAGAGTTTTTGCATGTAGCAGAATATTTCAGGTTTTTCGTTAATCCAGCTTTCATCAAGTCCCGCCTGTGCCAGATAAACGAGTGTCTTGTGTACTTGCGCACATAGCCAACAGTAAATTCCTGCACAGCACGTTAATTTCGTGGAATTAATGCAATATAACAACATGTCATTATTAAAGTGCTGTTGCAGACACTCAGAGCACTGTCCGAAAGGCGTTAGTATTTTTACTACTAAGGTAAACCCGAAATTAACATTTTTACTGTAGTGTCCATATATGTGATCCACCTACAAGACAGTTCAGTAACGACTTGTAGCTACAAACAGACCAACACCGAGGCTGGCACCCCTTTCCACTAAACTTATGATTCTATCCTTATGCTCTCTGCAAAAACGCTGCCATAGTGGGGCGCTGTCCTGCTGCTGGCGCCACCCCAGCCGCTGTCCGCAGGCGTCTTCGCCGGTGGCTTATTTTGCGCAAAGTACACATCCTACCGTGAGGCCTAGGGTCGCGCCAAATGTCCTCGGCGAAGTTTGCTCGCCGAGCTCCAGACGCTGCCACCTTCTTCGCTCGAGTTCGGGTAGGCACCCGCAGGTTCCTCGTGTCGGCTGTGTTCGCGCGTGTGGCCTTGGCTGACTTCCGAAACTGGTTTCAGCCAGCTGTTGCTGCGCTCACTTTCGGCTGTGTCACGATCCACCACTGCCCGAAAAAAAAATATTTTTTCGCGCGCCTCTCCGCTGGGCCGAGCAGGTTGCACATAAATGTCACGCATTGCACTGATTTTTACATTTCATGTTCTCCGAACACTAAGTAAATGTTCTTTGTCTAATCGCTGCTTATGCTGTCCTTAGTCACTATTTAAGTCACTGTCCAGTTAATTCTTTTTTCCTACCTCACTGTTCATGTTCAAGTCCTTTATTCACTGTTTAAGTCACTGTTCATCACCTTCGTATTCTCGTATGCACCAAATCTTAGTCCACATTCTGTGGCAGCAATGGTGAGTCAATTGGACTTGCCATGAGCAATAAATTTTTCTATAATCTACTTAGTTAACTAAGTCTGCAGTCACAGAGTGTGTATAAATAAAATAGTACAGAACATGTTAAGAAATGAAATAGAGTGCACACGCACTGTGAAACTCTTTACCATTATTACACAAACTAGGAAAGGAATGGGAAGGATAGCATCATGGTTGTGGCACAGTGGGTTGCACGTAGCTGCACTGAAAGTCCATATCTTTCCACAGAAGCACAACACCAAGTGAGACACTCTGAAGTTCTCTTCCCTGAAGTATTTATCAGTGTAGCCAAGACACTGAAATGTTGTATTAATATTGTATGTTATTTTGATAGTACATTAGGTACACCAAACAGTAGGACCATAATAACATGTCCATTGTTCAAGGTGGTGGACAGCTTGATATGTCAACTCCACATTCTTTTAGAATCCATACTCTTACATCAACATAGAATTAGTGCGAAAGCCAAATATAGTGCTCCATGATCATGAGGATGGACAGGACATACGGATATTGCAGTAACTGCTGGTAATTAGGTCAGAAGGTGAAGGATACGTTAAGTCTTATGCTAGTTATCATAGCATTACACTAGTGTATCAACCGATCTGAATAATTATTGGCATTCATTGGCTATTTACACAGCATTTAAGTAGTATGTATGGAGTATTACAGAACATTATTCATAAGTCATCTCATTACAGTAATCATTGGCATAGTATTTAAGCATTATTACAAAACATCATTCAGTATTAGTCAGAAGTCATCATTCAAAACAAGAGTTATTGCGTGTAGCATCAAGCTGTTAGTGTTTATATATATCATCATGCAAGTGACATATGACATATTTAAAATGTAACACATTGTAACTATTACTCAAGGTCTGTAGTCCAATAATACGTAGATATAATGGATTCAATACCTCAGAGAAATTTGCATTAATTTTTTTTGTTTTTGCAATGCATTGCTTTGGGATCAATAGTCAATTGATGGGGCATGAAAACATTTGCTTTTGACTTATTGCTGGAAATAAGGATTAATAACATCATTGGTCATGAGTCAGCTGTAGCAAGGTTATGAAACAAGTAGAGTATATGTGATCACATTCATTCTGGGTATAAAATGCAAGTATTAGAATAGGTTTCATAACTAAGTGCTTATAGGGTATTAATATCATGCAAGGTTCTCCTAGAAGAAATACAAAATGGATTATTGACATGAAAGAAGAAATGTATATTATGCTGAAAAGTAGTAAACTTCGAATTAACAGGTAATAAAACGTGTACTCAATATGTATGTACTCTAGCTGTCTTTCCCAAAACATTCAGTCATTATACTATCTGAATAAGACATACTGTCAAAACGAACTGCAACAAATACTTAAATAACTACATAGGATCTCTTAACTAGTAGTAAATATATAAACTTCATCATTATCATCATCTGCAAAGAAAAACTTCATTATTCATATTACCATATTCTTCATATAACTATTCATCATATAACTATTCATCATCATTTACTATCATCTGTAAAAAAATAGACAATTCATTATTCATATTACCATTTACTTCATACAACTATTCATTATCATTCATTATTTCATATATTATAGAGTTTCTTACTTTTAGCATATTTCATCACTAAAATTAACAGGTGTAGTTCTATCTGACAGCCTGCATCAATCGCCTCGTATTCTGAAAGAAAAATAATTAGTTAAGAATGCTATTATACAGTGTGTATAGTATATTCTTGTTAATGCTTGTTGATTCTGATCCATTTACTCTTCGTGACAAGGTATTGCATTTTCTTTCGTTCATCCCGATGGTGAAATTTCCATTTACTATATAGAAACTGTCAGCCAATGGGCGTTCAGATCGCTGTTGCTAGGCGGATCTGACGTCACGTTTGCGGACATTGTGACAGAAGTTTGTCTCAGAACACTGTCTCAGATTGTAAGATCCTACTCCCGAATAGTCGGATCTTGTCCCTACTAAGGTTGCACAATATTGCCTCCTATGATTAAATCACTGATGCTTCTTGCTGACACTTAATTGTCAAATGTACATGTAGCGTGGCTGCTACTGAGCACTCCCGATCGCATAAATGTGCGTAATACTTGGCTTAAAGACGTGAAGAGAAGGCACATATGCATTACAGCATGGCTTAGGAGACGACAACACTGCCAACCAGGACTGAGATGGAAACCTTGGATAGGGCATGAGTTAATGCCATCTGCTGATCAAAGAATGTAAACTGGTGTTCTACTGCACTGTACAACACATATTCCACTGGAGCACGACAGGAACTGCACTATGAATCTCACCATCATGTGAATATTGACTCCAGCTTGGACCAGAAGTCACAACTGAAAAAGATTACCACCCTCACCTGATGAAGAGGGAATGGAATCTTTCCAGACATAATCAAAAGAGAGAGATCACGACCTACTATTATAGGACCATGATGAATTCATGACCATGTCATATAGACAATGCAGGAAAGGACAAGCACTGGATGATCAAAATTCACTTAGCCCCTTGAGCGGATGTGCCTATGTATAAAGTGCGCCAACCATAAATAAAATTGTTTTGCAGTGTTCCATTGTTGCTTCGCAGTTGTGAGCCCATACCAATTCTTTCATTATACACTCCTGGAAATTGAAATAAGAACACCGTGAATTCATTGTCCCAGGAAGGGGAAACTTTATTGACACATTCCTGGGGTCAGATACATCACATGATCACACTGACAGAACCACAGGCACATAGACACAGGCAACAGAGCATGCACAATGTCGGCACTAGTACAGTGTATATCCACCTTTCGCAGCAATGCAGGCTGCTATTCTCCCATGGAGACGATCGTAGAGATGCTGGATGTAGTCCTGTGGAACGGCTTGCCATGCCATTTCCACCTGGCGCCTCAGTTGGACCAGCGTTCGTGCTGGACGTGCAGACCGCGTGAGACGACGCTTCATCCAGTCCCAAACATGCTCAATGGGGACAGATCCGGAGATCTTGCTGGCCAGAGTAGTTGACTTACACCTTCTAGAGCACGTTGGGTGGCACGGGATACATGCGGACGTGCATTGTCCTGTTGGAACAGCAAGTTCCCTTGCCGGTCTAGGAATGGTAGAACGATGGGTTCGATGACGGTTTGGATGTACCGTGCACTATTCAGTGTCCCCTCGACGATCACCAGTGGTGTACGGCCAGTGTAGGAGATCGCTCCCCACACCATGATGCCGGGTGTTGGCCCTGTGTGCCTCGGTCGTATGCAGTCCTGATTGTGGCGCTCACCTGCACGGCGCCAAACATGCATACGACCATCATTGGCACCAAGGCAGAAGCGACTCTCATCGCTGAAGACGACTCGTCTCCATTCGTCCCTCCATTCACGCCTGTCGCGACACCACTGGAGGCGTGCTGCACGATGTTGGGGCGTGAGCGGAAGACGGCCTAACGGTGTGCGGGACCGTAGCCCAGCTTCATGGAGACGGTTGCGAATGGTCCTCGCCGATACCCCAGGAGCAACAGTGTCCCTAATTTGCTGGGAAGTGGCGGTGCGGTCCCCTACGGCACTGCGTAGGATCCTACGGTCTTGGCGTGCATCCGTGCGTCGCTGCGGTCCGGTCCCAGGTCGACGGGCACGTGCACCTTCCGCCGACCACTGGCGACAACATCGATGTACTGTGGAGACCTCACGCCCCACGTGTTGAGCAATTCGGCGGTACGTCCACCCGGCCTCCCGCATGCCCACTATACGCCCTCGCTCAAAGTCCGTCAACTGCACATACGGTTCACGTCCACGCTGTCGCGGCATGCTACCAGTGTTAAAGACTGCGATGGAGCTCCGTATGCCACGGCAAACTGGCTGACACTGACGGCGGCGGTGCACAAATGATGCGCAGCTAGCGCCATTCGACGGCCAACACCGCGGTTCCTGGTGTGTCCGCTGTGCCGTGCGTGTGATCATTGCTTGTACAGCCCTCTGGCAGTGTCCCGAGCAAGTATGGTGGGTCTGACACACCGGTGTCAATGTGTTCTTTTTTCCATTTCCAGGAGTGTAGCTTCACCTAACACAGTGATAAATTGTGTTCTCATACGTCTAAGTGAGCAGCAGTAATGTAATCAATGAGCTAGGTAAGAAAAAATTTACGATCCATAAAAGTAAAGACTGACATTACGAGCTATCGGCACAATCCCACAGTGAGGCAGTTGTCTACGAGATAATTAGTTCTGACGCATCTGCATTGTCTAATATTTAGAGTGGATCATCTCTGTGTGGTAACACCTGCCTATGGCATCAGTGATATAACGAAAGTTCACTTGATTATTGTTTAATTATACAGTACTTTAGCTCATATTATGTAAGTTTATTTTATCGTTCTTTAATTAAACCAACGTTAAACTGTGATTTTGCTCATATACGTTTAAATTGATAACAAAAAACAGCAATTCTTCACAAGTGTACAGAGGACGCAGCGCGCCTGCTCGTGTTATGAAAAATGGCGCACCCGTTCGAGGTGCGCCGTGGAAGCAGACATGCAACTTTATAATCGATACTCTCATATTTCTCCAAGGGAAGAGGCGCCATCCAGGCACTCTACACATGACGATCAACAACCCCAGCAAGGGCAGAGTCACAACAAGGATGCCACCATGGATAATGCCTGCAACATGATTGCAGCTGTTCCACCAGTGACAATTTACCACACATCAAACTAACTATAAGTGAACAAAGCTCTGAAGGCACATCTGGACGGTGAACTCAAAGCAATCTACCAAAAACATCGCATCAAACATCATTTTGAGTCCTTCGCTGATCAACATAAAACGCTTAAGTTTTTTGCACTCAACAAAATTCCCTTCTTTATATGCCAGTCACCCAAAAATCTAGAACTGAAGATTGTTAAGCAGATTGTCTCCCAATCAGCTTACTGGGTGAAGCTTATGAAATGAAAAGACAGTGACAAAGTACACGATCTTAGTTTCTTACTGTACACCAGGGTTCGAGTGGAAACCTATAATAGCAGAGATGGCCCAATATAGTGTACACTCTGCCAGAACTATGAAAATACCATATACTACTGCTGTCTACCGGTGCAGTGCGTCCATTGTGGCGGTTGCCACACGTCAGCAGACTGCAAACTTCCCAAAACAGAGAAAGCGACATGCACCAGTTGTGGTGAGGATTACCCTGGTTTGCATAAAGAATGTATAAAGTACCAAGAACTCCTCAAGAAATACTGACTAAAACCAAACAACCAACCACCTCACTGCAGGACTGGTTGTGGCAAGAATGTATGAGACCCACTGGGCCAGGCATCACCAAAACCATGAGTGCAGGCTCTGCCTCCGCACGGTCACCACGAAGGGCAGGAAAGACAGAGACCAACGTACACAGTGATGGCTGCAGTCCTATAGAGATGCGGCGTCCCCACCTCCTCAGTACAGCAGCAGAAAGCTGTGAACCACACTGCATGGTCACTAGCAGTGGCTTTCATGGACATCACAAAATTGCTGATCACCTTGCAACAAAAACTAATCACCATCCTCATGCTCATGGAGGACTTGATTAAAGCCTTTGTATCGCCTTAAACGTTGCCAAATCACCACACAACTCACATGCAGCTATGCATTTGGAATACAAATCGCATAAAGGCAAAGAAGATGGAACTGACGTATATTCTAACACACCATAGACTCGAAGTTGCTTTCATCTCAGAGACACATCTCCAGGAGTTAGTGTACTTCAGAACTTGCAACATGCACATTTACTATGTGGATAGGACAGGGCAGAACAGGGGTGGGACAGCCATCCTCGTCCACTGAGAAATCAGGTGTCTCTAAGAAGAATTGCTACAGCTTTAGAAAATCGAAGCCATGGCAGTTATCATCGCAGCAGAGATCGGAAACTTAGCATGCATAGTAGTGCCCATTAACCATCATAAACTGCTACTCTCTGATGACGTGCACCATCTCCTGGATGACTGACAAAGTCCTCCTGGATGGTGGTCTCAACGGTAAACACATGGGTTGGAACTATCAGAGGACAACGACTTTTAGAATTGGGAGACGTGTTGGGGATAAATGTGATTGGCTCACAGGAATCCACAAGGATTCTGCCTTTCATACACGAACGTCCAATGCTTTAGATGTCGCTGTTGTGAAGAACATCAATGCTAATATCCAATTATGGACAATAAATGACCTTTCATCAGTCCGTAAACCAGTGATTGGAGTTCTGGAGCGAACATCTTTACATACTACCTCCAGATTCATGAGGACTGTCGACTGGGACCAGTACCAGCTCTTTGACAAACATCAGGCCGAATATGGATGTTTGCCCCAGGCCAGCCATTGACAATGCTGTACTGCCAAAATAAAGATAGCAAGATCCAAATCCACGACATAACTGTTCTAGCTGGATATTAACTAAGACAACTTCCCACCCAGACTTAAAGATATCTAGGCACAATGGGACCGAGCCCAACGTCACTGAACCAGGTTCCAAAATCCGATGGACAGAGAGTACTTCACAGATTTTACAGAGATGTCCACAGATATGACTAAATAGCGACAAGAGGTCTGGGAGTAAGAAATGTTGTACTTCTTACTGTGCACACAGGAGGAATGGCAGATTGTCAGAAATTTATGACAACAGTCGTTACCAAAATGAGCCACCCAGAGCTCTCAAGAGCAATTGTTCGATGTCCTGACGCAAGCAGAGCTTTATCGGAAACATGTCAAGGCCAAATGGAAACACCCCCACTACCACTAGTCAACAGTGAACAGTTCCTCCGCTTTGAAGACCGCATCACCGAAGCCCTGGCAGCATAGCCAGCCACTCCCACTCGCACACTGCCGTTGCTACACACATCAGCCGAAGCGAAGTGGATTATTAGAAGGACGATCAATAGCTCCCCAGGAATGGACTATATCACCAACGAGGATCTCAATCACCTTCCTCAAAACCGATAGTCCTGATTATGAGGATCATCAGCGGCTTCCTTCAGCAAATATATTTCCCACGAGCCCAGAAAGCGGCATGCATTACACTGATTACAAAGCTGGGAAAACACGTGTTGCAGCCCTATAATTATCATCCCATTAGTCTTCTGCCGACTTTGGGGAAAATTGTCAAAGAATTCTACTCAGGAGAATTAGTGCCAACTTGACTCAAAATGAGGTTATCTGCTCTGAACTGTTTGGTTTTCAGAGCCACTTGTCAGCAGAACTTGAACTCCTATGCGTTAGTGAAGCCATTCAGGACAACTTTGGTAACACAAGATGACAACTGGGATGTTTTTAGATCTGGAAAAAGTGTATGATAAAGTGTGGCGAGACCACCTCATACTCAGACTTCATCAGGACACGCCAATAGCAGATTTTAATTTTTAAAAACTTGACAGTTATCTTCAAGAGCAGGAACATTACATCTGAATAGCAGACGAAAACTCTGGGAAGAACTTGCGGTGGCTGGGACACCTGAATTGCAGACAGAAACTCTGGGAAGTATTGGCAGTGGCCAATGACATGGCGTTTCTCACCACCAGGAGAAACTTGAAGCACCCAATCACACGTATGAGGCGGCAAATCAACCTGATGGAACAGTGGGCCCTGATGAACAAAAATGCTGTCAACCCAATGAAGACAGTGGCTGTACTTGCCATGAAATGGAAGCCACTCCTGAACATGAGGCTCACAATTAACAATCGACCTATTCCGTGGTCCCCAGTAGGGAAATAGTTGGGGATCCATTTGAGTAAGAAACTTCTATTCTCACACCACATTGCAGAAAAGCAAAAAGCGGGACTATTCATACTTCGACCATTCGTGTCATTCTTCAAGAGCACCCACCTGAACTCCAGCACGAAGACACGGTTTTGCAAAGCAACAATCGAACCTACGTTGCTCTATGGTTCGACATCTTGGGGGCAACATGTAAATAGAATTTCAAGTCACTTCAGGTGATACAAGACAGATGTTTGTGGATGGCACTGGGAGCTCGATGGTGGACACACACAACAGAATTTGATGATGCAGCGCAGGAAGAGTACCTGCAGCAAAAAGTGAAAGACAAACCACAGAAAATGTTCGACACAATTGGCAACTTAAGTAGCACATCTTAGCAAACAGTAGGAACAGTCCAACCGCAAAGTTGACATGAGTATCAGGCACAATGGTCTATACTTCACGTCTAAGGCAACCGACAACCCATCACCACTCTATGCAGCTACATACCACCGTCAGTGAAGTACACCTACCAACAAAGCATGTGTAAGGACCCAAATACGACATCAAATCCTGTCTTATATGAGTAATAAATAAAGAAGTGTACCCTTTTAGCCTAAATCCCACACAGGCAGCAAAATCAGCAGAATCGATAACGCTAGAATTCCCACCACTCATTCAAAAAAAAAAGAGGAAAGAAAGAAAAAATCGCTTACACTGCTTCACGTCAAGCTCAGCCAGTGAACAATGACTTACACGAAAATACGTTGAAAAGAACCGATGAAATATAAAAGAAGGCGTGAAAATATTTTTATAACATTATATAAGCAATAGTGTTTCAAATAATTGTATTAGTGCGTTAGTGGTAATAAGGTAAGCTGAAAAGATTTTAAATACGAAAGTCTACGTGATAGGATATACGATAATAAACTGCCACCTGGTATTTTGGCTCACAATTTCAGGGACACTGTTTCCACGGAGATATCAAGATGGTTGCTGGTGGTTAGTAATGTATCAGAAGACGTTGTTGCCATGAAGGTGGCTTGTGGTTGTCAATATGTGCCAGCAAAGATGAAGCAGTAACGTACTGCAGGCTGTATTGACGCCAATGTGTCGATACACTGTTGCCAGCACCAGGACATTTGTTGGACGTCCATAAACGAATTCAGAAGCTCGATCAGTATAGTAATGATACTATAGTGCGAAAATATATAGTAGTAAAAGCAAGCACTGATAAAATGTGGCTAACCAAAGCATGAGGGTTTATTATAAAGCATTTCCTTTAGGTATTAGATCATATTCGTAAATTATGTCACAAGGATAATAAGAAGATGGTAGCAGTACATATAAAATATGTAAAATGCTGAAAATCGGAAATATTAAAAGGTAGTTTTCATAAGTGAATTAAGAATCAGAAGTTATAATCGTTAAGTTTTGGTAAAAATCCAGCGTTGTATTACCATTCAAAAATAAGAATTAAACCTTAGACGAAATAAAAATGTTACTTGAGAGAACGAAAAAATAAAAATTAGTGATTTTAGCAAAATTCGCTACTGTATCAATTCATCAGAAGAAAGTAGCGAAATCCATGCAATACAGTAGAAGAAAAAGTGACGTGAAAAAAGGATGAAACGAAAAAGCAGCCATCCATCATGTTAAGTTATACTTGTAAATGCATTGCCAGTAAAAAATTAGTACACTGGAAAAACGACGTCGATACTGGTCCAATAACAGCATATACCACCTGTGGTATACTAGATATACTGATAATAGTTTCGATGTCGTCTGCTAACAGATAGCGTTGTGGCATAGCTACCAGAACGCCATCTGTGTCTACCCTCTAATACGGAGCACTCACTGCCTGAAGACTTTGCGTGGTGCAGAATGGTCGTACAGTAAGGGCAGCAGTGTCAGAGTGTACAGTTACCACAGCACAGGTAAGAAGACATGTGAGCCCACACACGTCAACACGAGTTGTTGTGAACCAGTTATTAACAGTCAGACTATGGTGACACACAAAGGATCACTTGGGAGAGAGAAGGGCACACTGTGGTCTTCAGCAATGAGAGCAGGTTCTGCCAGCATGTATGTAAGTGATGGTCGTTTGCAAGTACGAGATAGACCAGATGAGTGCTGTCACATAGAGCGAATTTTTCCAGTAGGCACTGGCCCCATCAGAGGCGTTATGCTCTGGGATGTGATAAAATACAACTCTCATTCACCTTTGGTGTTTCTGGAGGAGACGCTAACCAGAATTCAGTATGTGCAGAACGTTGTTAGCCCCATTCTTTTGCTGTTCTTGCTACAGGAAGGTGATGTGCTGCTCCAGCAGAATAACTCTCTCCCATACAATGCCCGTGAAATTCAACATTCTCTGCGAGATGCGCAGCAACTTTCCTGGCCAGCACAATCTCTAGATTTGTCTCCAGTTGAGCACGTGGAATATAATGGGACGAGAAGTGGCTCGTGTGATTTTTCAACCAACAACTCTTACAGAACTACGTGAACAGGTGGAGCAGGCGTGTCATAAAATATCCCCGGACAGTATTCGCCATCTGTATGATCGACTGGATGCCAGAGTCAGCGCCTGCAGTGCTGCCCATGAGACCACACCGTGTACTAATACAGGGTTATTACAAATGGTTGAAGCGATTTCATAAATTCACTGTAGCTCCATTCATTGACATATGGTCACGACACACTACAGATACGTAGAAAAACTCATAAAGTTTTGTTCGGCTGAAGCCGCACTTCAGGTTTCTGCCATCAGAGCGCTCGAGAGCGCACTGAGACAAAATGGCGACAGGAGCCGAGAAAGCGTATGTCGTGCTTGAAATGCACTCACATCAGTCAGTCATAACAGTGCAACGACACTTCAGGACGAAGTTCAACAAAGATCCACCAACTGCTAACTCCATTCGGCGATGGTATGCGCAGTTTAAAGCTTCTGGATGCCTCTGTAAGGGGAAATCAACGGGTCGGCTTGCAGTGAGCGAAGAAACGGTTGAACGCGTGCGGGGAAGTTTCACGCGTAGCCCGCGGAAAATTGGCTCATGCCACAACTGGAGACCGACAGCGCCGACTTCATCTTTCAACAGGATGGTGCTCCGCCGCACTTCCATCATGATGTTCGGCATTTCTTAAACAGGAGATTGGAAAACCGATGGATCGGTCGTGGTGGAGATCATGATCAGCAATTCATGTCATGGCCTCCACCCTCTCCCGACTTAACCCCATGCGATTTCTTTCTGTGGGGTTATGTGAAAGATTCAGTGTTTATATCTCCTGTACCAAGAAACGTGCCAGAACTGCGCGCTCGCATCAACGATGCTTTCGAACTCATTGATGGGGACATGCTCCGCCGAGAGTGGGAGGAACTTGATTATCGGCTTGATGTCTGCCGAATCACTAAAGGGGCACATATCGAACATTTGTGAATGCCTAAAAAATTTTTTTGAGTTTTTGTATGTGTGTGCAAAGCATTTTGAAAATATCTCAAATAATAAAGTTATTGTAGAGCTGTGAAATCGCTTCAATCATTTGTAATAACCCTGTATAAGTGTTTCAGCATGGGTCGATATCTGGTTCTGCAGAACCACTTGTGCTATTAATCTGTAAATGTAATCATTTCATGTACTCCATATGCACTGTTGCAGTAACAAATTGAGAGTAAATTAGAAACCTCTATAAGAGTGGACTATTTTTTTTTTCTGGCAGTGAAGATAGAAAAATATTTTTTCACGAAAGTCTGTTCATTTAGAAGGGCTGAAGGGTTATTCTTGTAGTAAATAGCTATTTCAAGCCCTTCCAGTGTTCGACAACAATCCCAAGGAAGTAGTGTGCAAAATCATAAGGCCTTGCGTGGTATTAGTAAACGGTCTTGCTCCAGTTGTAATACAAGTTCCTGTCAGGTCAACAAAGCTAAGTGCCATTGGACTTGTCTGGCACTGGGCTGGGTGACCACTTCAGTCTGCCGAGCACTGCTGGCAAGCAGGGTGCACTCGACCCTTTTGAGACCAATTGAGGTTCTGCTTGATTGAAAAGTAGCAACTTCAGTCATGAAAGCTGACGATGACTGAGCGATGTGCTGACAACATGCCCCTCCATATACACGCCCAGTGACGCCTTTTAGATTAGATTAGATTAGATTAGACTTACTTTCATTCCAATTGATCCGTAGTGAGGAGGTCCTCAGGGATGTGGAACATGTCAGAAAAACAACAATACATGACAAATATTTACAACTAAAACAAATAAGCTAATGTACCCTTCCACAGGTCCCAAGTGGAATGATCGTCATTTTTTTAATGAACACTAAGAGTCATTTTACAAATACTAATGCACTGAATTTAAAATAAAAAGTTTTTTATTTATTTATAAGGTAATAAACATGTAATACAACTACTGTAATACTTATTTACAATGAACACATTACTGCACTGAAATGGTGCAGAAGTTAGATTATACTTACACACAACCACACACACACACACACACACACACACACACACACACAAATTTTAAGTGAACACATTACTGCACTGAAATTGTGCAGAAGTTATGTTGTACTTATATACAAATCAGTTGGTTTTACTAAGAAATTCATCAATGGAGTAGAAGGAGTTGGCCACCAATAAATCCTTTAGGCTTCTCTTAAACTGAATTTCATTGGTTGTTAAGCTTTTTATGGCTGCTGGCAAGTTATTGAAAATGTGTGTTCCTGAATAATGCACACCTTTTCCTGAATAATCTGAGGACGTCACGGAGGTCGGTCGGTACTGTTGGACCTTCCGAGGCTTGTTCAGACGGAGTTAGTTACGCATGATATTGTCTTCTGAATGATTAGTATATATGAGATGTCCAAAAATTGACGTGTTATGTGAGACACCTGAAACGTGCTATTTGAAACGTGTTACAAAGTTGCTCCCAGTCTGTCCAATTGATTCATCTTTTCACAATCATTACAAGTCAATTTATAAACACCTGAGCCAGAGTAAACTTGTTAAGCGTTTCTAATACTATACATTAGCCCATTGCAAAGCATATTTGCGACTGAATAGGCAATGGATATGCCAGTGTTTCTGAATAGTCTATTAATCCTGATAGATAAATCGTGTTAGAGAAGAAACATTTTGAGAGTAAGTGAAGGTTTTTTTAGATCGTGTTTTTTGGAAATGGCCATCAACAGTTCCCACATCATAATCATTTGCAGTCGCAGTTTGCTTTAAAACCCCAGATTAGTCATGTTTTTGGCCCAGTGTTAGGGGTAATTTGACGATTCTATTAAGCATAAAGCACTGTCCCATTACTTAATAGAATGATCAAATTACCCCTAACGCCGGAGATGATTCACGTAACAGGCCAGTTTTTGGATAATACCTTATAAATAATAACCATTCAGGTGATGATATGCATGACCTTAAGATTTCGCACACTGCTCATAAGGAATTGTTGTTGAACACTATGGAAGAACTGAAAATATCTATTCATAAGAACAATCCTTAAGCCTTTCTAATTAAACATTTAAGACTTCCTGGAAGAAACGTTTTTGGATCTATTTAGAGGTCTTGTTTTAGCTGCTTCTTCGTTTCATCCTTTTTTCACATCACTTTTTACTCTATTGACTGCATGAATTTCCCTAGTTTTTACTGATGAATATGATGCGGTAGCGAATTTCGCAAAAATTGCTAATTTTAATTTTCTCGTTACTGTGAGGTAATATTTTTATTTCGCGTACAGTTAAATCTTTATTTTTGAATGGTGTTACAACGCTGGATTTTTACCAAAGTTCAGATTCGCAATTAGCTTATGAAAACTGTGTGTGTTAGTATTTCTGTTTCGAACTATTTTAAATATTTTATACCTACTGCTACCGCCTTCTAATTATTCTTGTGATATTATATACGAATATGATCTAATATCTAAAGGAAATGCTTTATAGAGACCCTCATGCTTCAGTTACCCGTACTTTATCAGTGGTTTTATTGATATTTATGAATTACGATATTACAGTTTTAGGCATTACTTTCAGTACTATTTATTTTCACACTGCAATTTCATTATTATGCTGATAACCTACTGTTTTCGTTTATGGACATCTAACGAACATTTCGGTGCTGTTGACAACAGATCAACACATCGGCGCCAGTTCAGGCTGCAGTACCTTATTGTTTCACCTTTACTGGCATATATCGATAACCACAAGCCACCGTCTTGCCAATGAAGTCTTCTGGTGCGTATCGGCTTCGGTACATCCATAACACCAGCAATCATCTTGATGACGACATCTCTGTGGAAACAGCGTCCCTGAAACTATGAGACGAATCACCAGGTGGCGGTCGATTACCATATAACCTATCACATAGGCCTTCGTATTTAAAATCTTTTCATCTTACGGTATAATCATTAACGAATTGATCCGATTATTTGAAAAGCTATTGCTTATATAATGTTATAAAACGACTTCCATCTCTTCTTTATTATATCCGTTCTTTTGACTATATTTTCGTGTAAGTCATCGCACATTGGCTGAGGACGATATTATACTGCACAAGCGCACTTTCCCCTGTATTTAATCTATGGCACATTAGGTATGAGCAACATTAAACGACAGTACTATCACGCAAGTGTTCTGTGTCTCGCCGCCTTAACCCATACGGGTAAAGCCTATGTTAATTTAACTTCTGTTATTTCTTTTGTTTGCACTCTATGTTGTTTTCGCTTTCCTATTTTAGCACTATTTTATATCTTCTAGTGCTGTAATTCCATAGACGATTAGCATAAAGGCCGAAATCGGTCGTCATTTTTAAACAAATGCTGATTTGCGATGTTGGCTATTTCATTAAATGATAAAATAAATAGTTTAAGCATGACAACTTATGGACAGCATGAATGCTTTTCTGTGAATTTAGATGAAGCCTTTTATGTTATTATTATTACTAAAATACTATTTATGTCTTTAAAGAAAAATAAAAATTATTATAGAGGGGAGACTTCTATACATTGCTTTCTTATGTCTTTTGCAGTGTTACAAAGATAGCATGTTTTCACTAGCTCTTGGATTTCATGCATGCAGTAATTGTTTAGGGAGAGTTTCAGATCCAGAAAAGCCTTTTGAATTTTGACTTTTGGATACTGAAGCCGATCACTTCCTGCTCTGAATGGTAGGCATCCAATCAATAAGAACAGACTGGTTAGGATCATTATCAGTAACAATTGCTGACAGTCTAATCATGTAACATGCAAACCATATCGCACAACTGACATCATAGGGCAGTGCCATGTCCAAGAGAGCAACGTCAGACTTTCTTACTGAATAATATTGAACCTACTTGCTTTTGATGCTCAGTATCACACAATGCTCAACAAAGAATTTTAATAACAGGTGAAATATTAAGCCCACAACCCGAGCACGGGGTCCCGGGTTCGATTCCCGGCGGGGTCAGGGATTTTCACCTGCCTCGAGATGACTGGGTATTTGTGTTGTCCTCATCATTTCATCATCATCCAGGAAAAGTGGCGAAATTAGACTGAGCAAAGGTTGGGAAATTGTACGGGCGCTGATAACCACGCAGTTGAGCACCCCACAAACTAAACATCATCATCATCATCTTAAGCCTACAAGTTAACGTGTAATGAAGAACGCCATAGTACACCAAGCTGCCTGGAACTACAGCATAATGCAAGTGGGAAATGTTGAGGCTGTGGGAGTGATGGTCTGGATACCATGATGGATTATGTGGCTCCAACCCTCGTGGGATTGATTGATTGATTGATTGATAGAACGCATGTCATGCCTCTCCTTATTGCTTCCTTTATAGCTGTCAATGCTAAACTAATTATTAACACACTGTAGTCAAGTCATATGATTACTTTGTTGAATCAAGTTTCTTAGTATTACAATAGCACATGATAAGAAACTAAGATTTTGGAGATAAAATTTTTGAGAAGATCTTTTGTCCTGTGGAAGATGCAGATGATGATTGTAGAGAAGGAGACACCCAAGATTGACAGAAATGACGTAACAACATAACTTTCTCCAGAAGAGGGTCTCAGTATCTGAACACATTTGAGCCGCGACTGTTTTAGAACAACTTGACTACATAGAACTACTGCAATCCTTTTACAAGAATTTGAAAAGCTTGGCCATTGGTTACCAACCTACATGAAGGCTTTATAAGCAAAGCAGGATCACAGGCTTTTCAGAAGATATACAGATTCACTGTTTATTCCCCTCTAATACTGACATACCACTGGCTGTGGACAGTGAAAAATCGTTCTATAAAATTTGATATTACTCTGATTGTATGGTGTTGGTTTATCTGTAACTATCCCTGTTCTGTCTATTTTATGTAAGCATGAGCTGACTTTATGGTGGAAGCTGAAGGCCAGTAAATTCAGTTAAGAAAACATTTAAAAACCCAGACAACAGTAGGCAGACGGATGTATTGAAGATAGAAGACCACTTGTGAGAACTGTTGAGAGAATGGAAAAAGCATAAAAACTCTGTAACTGCAGGCAGTATGCAGGGTCAGCATATGACAGTAAAGGTCATTATACTTAATGAAATATGCTGTGTCGGAGAGAGAAGTTTCAGAGCAAAGAGCCTAGTGAAATGTAGCACAATGTGGGGTCATCGGTATGTTAGTTTATTGAAAAATTGGTCAGAAAATTATCGCTTTTATATATAGAGAAATGTAGAAGCAGTTTTAATTAGAATATTGTTTTCTTTTTCCAGGTTCTTGAACATCCTTTGGAGGTGTTGTGGTCCACTGATTGCATCACCGAAGATCCCAGACTAAATTTTGGTTGGGATGAAACTGAGAATAATGTAAGCATTTATATCCCTGAATATTGCATATGGAATGAGTAGACGTAAAAAAGTGGTTGCCTAATTGTTGAATGTTAAGGATTCAGTATTTATATTGTGACCATGCTCTAGAGCTTGGCACTATTAATTTCCCAGTATTCTTATATTATTCCAGTTGGCTTTGATTGTCAACTATTATTTTCTGACTATGGTTTGTAATGATATATATAATCTTTCTTACAGTGACCCCTCTAAATGTCAAATATTTTGTGTAATGCATATGTGCAGTACTGTACTTTTATGTAATTTTCCATATAGCAAGGGCCTTACCAACCACATGTGTGCTCTACAAGCCTCTTCCATTTCCCTTTGTAGAGTGTGATGCATATCCAGTCTAAATTGATGTCCATCCTAGCTGTATTATCTCAGATGTTGTGTTGCCATTTATTCCAGATCTTTGTCTTTCTCTTGTTGCAACTATGGCCCCAGACAATATTTCTATAGACAGTCTATTGTTGCTATGTGACCAGCCAGCTCAGCCTTTTCTGTAGTACTTTGACAATGTTGCATGTCCGTACCACTCAGGTAGCTCTTAAATTTTCTTATATTCATTCTGTGTTATTGTTGTTGATTGCATATACAAAACTTTTTCTTAATATTTTTCAGACTAATACAATAGTTTTTGTCTTCAATTCTATATATTGAAGCTTTACTTCCATGTAATATTACTGGTAATATGAATAGTGCGAAGTTGTCTTTCCTTTGAGGTAGTATTATAGTTTTATAGTTTTCTTTTTGATGCTGCGAGGTGATCATATATTTCTATATATGTTCTATTGTCTTTACTAAACAGTTCACTAAGTACTTGAAATGGTAAACTGCCTTGAAAGGGGATCCATACACAGTCAATGATGCATCACTTTAAATTTTCTTACTTATTGCTAGATATTCTGTCTTCTCGTCATTAGCTTGTAACTCTTGTTTTCAGCCATTTCACAGTTTTGCACGATTCCAGTTAACTCTATTTTAGAACTACTTATTAATCCAATATCATCTGCATAGCTGACTAGTAATGTTCACACCCTGCAGTTGGATCCATTGTTGGTCAGTTTTAGTTAATTCTGTACTGCTGTTTTCTTTGATGGAGATAAATAAGATGTTCGAAATAGCAGATTCTTTCTCTGACCAGTTTACATTCAGTTTCTTCAAATGGTGTCTTTATTTGGCATAATGTTTCACCTATACACATTTTTACTAATGTGATAAATTTTGAGGGTATTTCAAATTCCCTCACGATGCTTGTTGGTGTCCAGTGGTGTACACCATTGTAGGCCTTTTTTAAAGCAAGAAATGGTATGTGGCCATCTACATTTATTTTCCACCCTTTTTCAGTAATTTGTATGAGAGCAAATAAATGTAACCATGTAGATATTTTTCTGTGGAAACACCACAGCTAGTCCTGAAACCCCACAGATTGTTCTGAATTTGTTCTTCAGTTATGGCAATCAGCCTGTTTAGACACCAAGTAAAACAATTCCCCTGTAATTGTCACACATAGAGGGGCATTTTTTGTGAATATGATCCGTTTATATGCTGTTTCCCAGTCTGCAAGGCATTATTTCTTTAGTTGAAATGGTATCTGTTAATAATGTTTGTTCTAATACCAGTTCTCCGTAGTGAAAAATACAAAAATGGTTCAAATGGCTCTGAGCGCTATGGGACTCAACATCTTAGGTCATAAGTCCCCTAGAACTTAGAACTACTTAAACCTAACTAACCTAAGGACATCACACACACCCATGCCCGAGGCAGGATTCGAACCTGTGACCGTAGCAGTCCCGCGGTTCCGGACTGCAGCGCCAGAACCGCTAGACCACCGCGGCCGGTGTGAAAAATACAGCTTCCATGTTTTTTGCATGTTTCTCTTGTCATTATTTTTCACGTTATAATTTGTAAACTGTTCCCTTTTCACGATTTTACTGGAATATTACATTTATGTTTTGATACATTCACCATGGCCTGTGGTACTGGAAATCATTCTCTGTTTCTCTTATGATACTGTTGTAGTATTCCTCATGTGTCAGAGTTCATTGTGTTTACTATTAGATTTTATACACTACCTGATCAAAAGCATCTGAATACCTGATGTGATTCTTGGAGCTTTCCCGGCATACTGAATGTTCAATGATGTTTTGGGATTTCAGCCAGATCATGTTGACTTCTTGGCACAATATTTCAGATGGCAGTCATCCAGCCGTCTTTAGGTGAGTGTCCTTCACTGGAGACTGCAAGTTCCCGGTGTCAGCTTTATAGCAAATATTGGCACAGAAATGCATATGCATTGGTGGCCATCACAGGAACATTCTCTATCGAAATCCACACCCTCTGGAAATACTGTTCCATCTGTGCTGCGCATGCACATACATAAAGGTGAAAACTACATGTCTGCCCTTTGTTGGAATGCGCACTGGCGTTGCTAGAAACAGACGTCAGATGTCGCAAGATATGTCAATATGAATAAACTGTCTTCTCTCAGAAGAAATCAGAGAGAGGACCGGGTCCCAAGCCTTGTCCAGTTGAAAATCCTCATCAAGATTTATAAGATTTTGTGCTAGGTGTATCTCCACAGATTCTTTAATTATTGAATTCCAAAAGGTTCTTTCTGATGATTTGGTGATTCATCTCGCCTCTGCTGAGACCTTTACTCACAATGACACGTCTGGCGACATCTGACATCTGTTTTTAGAGACACCAGCGTGCGTTCTGACAGAGGACGGACATGTGGTATTCACCTTTACACATGCGCCTGCACACCACGGACAGAACAGTATTTCCAGAGGGCGCGGATTTGGATAGAGGACGCTCCTGTAATGGCCGCCAATGCCCATGCGTCTCTGCACCAATTTTTACTATGAAGCCAATGCCGAGGACTTGCAGTTTCCAGTGATGGACACTCACCTGAAGATGGCTGGACGATTGCCAGCCGAAATATCGTGGCAAGAAGTCATGATCTGGCTGCAATCCCTAAACCTCACTGAACATCCAAATACCTAATACTGTTACTGTTACTGTTATTGTTGTTGTGGTTGTGGTGGTGGTGGTGGTGGTGGTGGTGGTGGTGGTGGTGGTCTTCAGTCCTAAGACTGGTTTGGTGCAGCTCTCCATGCTACTCTATCCTCTGCAAGCCTCTTCCTCTTGGAGTAACTGCTGCAATGTACATCCTTCTCAAACTCCTTACTGTATTCATCTCTTAGTCTCCCTTTATAATTTTTACCCCCCAAGCTTCCCTCCAGTACTAAACTGGTGATTTCTTGAAGTCTCAGAATGTGTCCTACCAACTGGTCCCTTCTTCTGGTCAGGTTGTACCACATATTTTTCTCCTCCCCAGTTCTATTCAGTAAATTCTCATTACATACATGATCTACTCATCTGATACTCAGCATTCTTCTTCTGTAGCACCACAATTCAAAAGCTTCTATTCTCTCCTTGTCTAAACTGTTTATTGTACATGCTTCACTTCCTTATGTAGTTACACTCCATACAAATACTTCCAGAAAACACTTCCTGACACTTAAATCTATACTCAATGTTAACAAATTTCTCTTCTTCAGATATGCTTATCCTGTTACTGCCAGTCCACATTTTATACCCTCCCTGCTTTCATCATCATCAGTTATTTTGATTCCCAAATAGCAAAACTCATCTACTACTTTGAGTGTCTCATTTCCGAATCTAATCCCCTCGGCATCACGATTTAATTAGACTATTTTCCATTATTCTCATTTTGCTATTGTTGATGTTCATGTGTATACTCATTTCAGGATACTGTCCTTTCCGTTCCACTGCTCTTTTATGTCGTTTGCTGTCTCTGAATGAATTACAATGTCATTGGCAAACCTCAAGTATTTATTTCATCTCCTGGGACTTTAATTCTGACTCCAGATTTTTCTTTTGTTTCCTTCACTGCTTGCTCAGTATATAGATGGAATAACATTGGGGAGAGGCTACAACCTCACTCCCTTCTCAACTACTGCTTCCATTTCATGCCCCTCGAATCATAACCACTATCTGGTTTCTGTATAAGCTGGCCTTTTGCATCCTGTAGTTTACCCCTGCCATCTTTAGAATTTCAAAGGCAGTATTCAAATCAGCTTTGTGAAAAGCATTCTCTAAGTCTACAAATGCTATAAACATAGGTTTCCCTTTCCTTAGCCCATCTTCTATGAGAAGTCGTAGGATTGGTATTGCATTGCATGTTCCTAGATTTTTCCAGAATCCAAACTTATGTTCCCCATGGTCAGCTTTTACGTTTTCCCATTCTTCTGTAAACAATCGGCATTAGTAATTTGCAACAGTGACCTATTAAACTGATAGTTCCAGTATTATGAAAAGGAAAGTTGCAACTCACCATATAGCAGAGATACTGTGTCGCAGGTAGGCACAAAAAAAGTCTGTCACAAATAAAAACTTTCAGCCAGCAAGGCCTTTGTCAAAAATAGAACACACACAAACACACACACACACACACACACACACACACACACACACACAAAAACCGCAACTCACATGCACATGACTTCAGTCTGTGGTAGCTGAAGCTTCAGTTGGTCTCAGCTGTCAGAGACTGCAGTTGTGTGTGATCTATTTTTGACAAAGGTCTTGTTGGCTGAAACCTTATTTGTGACAATCTTTTTCTTGTGTCTATCTGCGACTCAGCATCTGTGCTATAAGGTGAATAGCAGCTTTCCTTTTCGTAATACTGCTACATTCCATCTTAAACTGACAGTTCAGTAATTTTCACACCTGTCAGCACCTCTTTCCTTGGAACTGGAATTACTATATTCTTCTTGAAGTCAGAGTGTATTTCAAATGTCTCGTACATCTTGCTCACCAGAGTTTTGTCATGGTTGACACTCCCAAAACTATCAGTAGTGCTAATGTAAAGTTGTCTACTCCTGGGGCCTTGTTTTAAATCAAGTCTTTCAGTACTTCGTCAAATTCTTCGTGCACTATCATATCTCCCTTCTCATCTTCTACATCCTCTTCACTTTCCATAACATCGACCTCAAGTACATCTCCCGTGTATAGACCCCCTATATACTCCTTCCACCATTCTGATGTTCCTTCTTGCTTAGGACTGGTTTTCCATCTGAGCTCTTGATATTGATATGGGTGGTTCTCTTTTCTCCAAAGGTCTCTTTAAGAGGGGTAGGATGTCAAGCTTGGAGCTGGAGAGGCACCACAGGACATTTTATTTTCTACTGTCTATACTTTTACAAATAAATTCATAAAACTTTGTCAGCATGACCAGGAAGCATTCAGGATTCACACTCACAGCAGCGGAAGTTCAAAAACATAACAAAATCATTTTTTTTACATGTGAAATTTCATCATTTTTTCACGTACTGTTGGCTGCATTTGTTGCTATAGGTACACTTTTCTTCGTAAGAAAGAAAAGAATTTTGCACAGCATACAAACCATACTTACAGGTGTCTGAAACTCCAGAATATATTTAATTTATGAAAATATGAATGAACTGTTACGTTTTAAACTTTGTTTAGAAAAAAATCAAATGTTGTAGTTAATTATCTCAATTTTTACCACAGTTTTTAATAGATTTGGAAAGTTCTAGAGTTTCATACACCTGTAAGTATGGTTTGTATGCTGTGCAAAATTCATCAAAGAATTTCTCTTACTTGTGAAGAAAAATGTACCTATAGCAACAAATGCAGCCAACAGTAAATGAAAAAATGATGAAATTACATATCTAAAAAAATTTATTTTGTTATGTTTTTGCACTTCCACTGGTATGAGTGTGAATCCTGAATCCTTCCTCGTCATACTGACAAAGTTGTATGAATCTATTTGTAAAAGTATAGACAGTAGAAAATAAAACGTCCCGTGGTGCCTCTCCTACTTCAAGTCAGCCCGTTTGACGTCCTACCCCCCTTAATTTTCCTGTAGACAGCATCTATCTTGTTGTGACTTTTTAAGCTTTCCCAGGGGATAAGTTGTAAATAGTCTTCGTGGGTTTACCGCCAGATCACATTGTGCAAATTCCACAATATTTCCTCGGAGCAACTGTCAGACATCTTCAGGTGGTTCAATCTTGCTGGTGGCTAGGTACAACTGACAGTATCCGCATGTCAACACCCTGTTTCTAGAACATGCATGCAAAGAATGCGCAGGTACGGAGATTGTGCATGTGCATAAGCAATGATTTGCAGATAGATGGTGTCATACTTAAACTCCCTCTGCCAAAAACGGCAGAGCCGCTCTCCTGCCCATGCGCTGTATGCTGCATTTGCCAACAGTGCGGCCAGACGTTACTGACCAATGACTGTACTAGACCAGTGTTATGAAAGGTCTGTTATCAAAGAATCTACATTTTCGCATCGTGATTTAATAGCAGCCAATGCAGCATTCCAGGCTGTGTTCAGTTGAAATCCCAAATCCCTGTTGATGAGATTATCGGCTGTACAGATATGTATTGCTTCCTTAATGACACAATCCCAGAAAGATGATACCAGGGATAAAACTTCTGTCTTTTCATTAGTCATGTGGTGTCCTGTATTCAGACAGTATTCCGCAGTTGCCGACATTTCTGGTTGACAAAGGCATGTATGAGACTGATGTTCATCGCAGCATTCTTGTAGTGGGCAGCACATTTTGGGTGGTTCAGTGATCTGGCCTTGTAACCTAAACCAAAATGACCAAATACCTATTGGTGGACTTTAATAGTGAGTGTGTCCAGCCTTTGCCTTCATGACGGCTTGAACTCTGCTGGGGACACTTTCAGTAAGCCCATTCTTCCTCACTAGTCAAAACCAGAAAAGGTAGTGCTGCTGGACACAAGTTTGTAGCAAAGTCAATGTTCTAGCTCATGCCAGTGGTGTTTCAGTGGGTTCAGATTGGGACTGCGGGCAGCCAGTCCTTGATCTTCATTTAGCTGTGGTTGCTCCTTCACATTTCCACTTCAAAATCAGATGACCAATAGTCTAGGGGGGGATGTTTAGAGCTGTTGACACCTCTTTGATGGATATGTCACTGATGTGCCATCAAGTGACTAGTCGATGTTTGAAGTCACTGAGATACCCATTCTACTGTTACTGTTCTTTACTAATAACCTCCTCTTATTCTGGTGAATCACCTCTTGTGAAATCTAGTGGCCAGTTCTGCATTACATAAGGGTGACTGGATACTTTTGATCAAATAGTGTAGCATCGTTCTTTCAGTGTGATGTTGCTCCTTTCTTCAATGCTTTTTTTCCTCACATTTCTCTTCTCTGACATTTTATCTTCCCACTTTCTGTTAAACCAGACTCGGTTACAATGTTTTCTTTTTCCTGTAACTTTGGAACTCACTTCTGGAACACTGTTCTTCAGCTGTCCCCATGTACTTTCCTATATAGTTGTATCTTGTGTGCCAGCCTGGCTTTTATTTGGTTGCTTTCCATGTGTTTTGTAAATTTTATTTTGTTTCTTGTTTTTCATGTGTTAATTTCCTAATTTTTGTCTTGTAATTTCATCTTTATTTCTATCTGGTTTCCTTGTGAGCTTGGTTTTCATTTGTGGCGTGATTAACAATTGTTAATGTTGCAATACAATCCATTAAAGGTTCAAACATATTTAATATTGTTTAGGGACCTTGTTTGAATGCCAACATGATCAGTCTGCTTCCCTAATTTTCCATCAGGTAATACCCATGGCCCTAAATGAAAATTTTTGTGCTGAAATTTTGTGCTGCTTAATATGAGATCATTCGACATTGAAAAGCTTAGAAATCGAATTTTACTCATGTAAGCTGTAATTGTGAATAACTGGTTTGCAGATTTCTTTTTTTCCTACTTTGATGTTAAATTCCTATAACAGGACTTTTACATTATGTCTACTTAGTGAGTTTTACATTCCTGCCAGATAATGGTAGATTTTTTTCTTCATGTTGTCATTCTTCTCTTTGATAGCTACATGTGTATTTATAAATGTGATGTCCAACCATTGTGTATGAGTTTTGGTGTACAGTATTTCTTTACAACATGTTCGAATTCCTTTATTCAGTCATTTACGATTTGTGAACATATTCCTGTTCCAAACTCGTGGCACTGTTTGAAATCTTTGTACATAATTGTCCCATCTCCTATTTTCTGTGACCCCCATACTTCGCCATTTTTTTCTTCTTGTCAAGGTACCAGTTGTTATAACTTCAAGTTGAACAAATATATTTCAAGGAAGACACAATACATGAAAGTCACAGATCAAGTAAACAGAGTCAGACGTGTGTACACTTTAACAGTCAAATCATAACTGAGTCCGAGTCTAGCGGCCGCTGGCTGGCTGGCCATTTAGGTGGCGCTGCTGCTGCTGCATGGCTGGCAGACAGCAGTGCATGTAGAGTACGCACTTAACTGCGCGGTGGCACTTTGAAAGATCGGCGAGTCACAACACTTTTCCCCCCTTTGAGTTTTTGCACTGGTCTTGATGGAGGTGGCCTATAGATTGCTAACGTCCATAGGTGTTGTTTGACTGGCCGTAAAGTCTTGAGGAGGAGGCTTCCCGTACGGACGGAAGTGTCCCCGATGATAACGGGTCGAGATGACAGGAGATGTGGGGATCGAATCTGCTGGGGCCCCGTGCACCAATCTGCCCATTGCGGCAAGTCCGGTTGTTATAACAGGAGACATGGGCGATGTGTCCGCATCCGTAGGAGAAGGAAGCGAGTAGAGTTGCTCCGACAGATGATGGTCATCTGGTTCCTGCATGGGCACGTCTCCCGGTTGCGTCAGTTCTTGTGCTGGCACCGATATGATGGTGAGAGGACTGCGATGTGAGTAATGAGAGATTCCAGTATCCCGAGCGTCAGGTAGAGCCGTAGGTGGTGTAGCAGCATCCGGAACAGGTGTTGCTGGCACATGAGGCCGAAGCTGGTCCGAATGATGCACTGCAACACCCGTGTCCGTCTGGATTTCATACAGGCGTTGGCCACGGTGTTGTAAGATGTGGCCACGACTCTGTTTTGGCCGCCTGCCATGTCCCCGTACTCATACAAGGTCACCGGCGGTGAACCAGCCAAGCGAAGGGACCCGCGGCCATGAGATGGAAGGCCGCAGAAGATGAAGTAGCATGCGAGGCTGTCGGCCATGTAAGAGCTTAGCCGGGCTATGGTCGCCCATGGGGGTGAAACGGTAAGAAGCCAGAAATTGGAGAAGCGCGTCATCAGCAGCAGAAGAAGTCAGGAATTTCCTCATCTGAGCCTTAAATGTGCAGACCAGTCGTTCAGCCTCACCGTTTGACTGTGGATTGAACAGAGGGGCCGTGACATGCATGATGCCATGACAGGCACAAAAATCCGCAGAATCGGAAGAGGCAAATTGCTAACCATTATCAGTAACAAGAGTAGAGGGAAGGCCTTCCAAAGAGAAAATGCGAGGTAGAGCATTGGTTGTTGCCCTGGTGGTATGCGACGTGAAACGGACAACAAAAAGTAAAGTTAGAGTAGGCATCAGTAACGAGAAGCCAATAAGTACCTAAAAAAGGTCCTGTGAAGTCAGCATGAATATGCTCACAGGGCTTCTCAGGTGAAGGCCACGGTGAGAAAAATGACTTCGGGGTGGCAGCCTGTGACCAAAAAGGGCCACAGGCAGTGACCATGTGTGTGATTTCAGAGTCAATGTCGGGCCAGTACACATGATGGCGCACCAGAGATTTTGTGCAAGAGACACCCCAGTGCCCTTGGTGAAGGAGGCACAAGACTGAAGCACGCCAAGATGCAGGTACCACAACATGTGGCGAAGCATTTTCGGTGGAAAGGAAGATAACACCTTCCCTAGTCGTGAGGCGGTAAAGCAAAGCGTAGTAGTTCCGCAACAGATCAGAAGTCTTAGCATATGGATGATCTGACCAACCCTTCTGAATACAGTGTAAAACCCGGGAGAGGGTAGGGTCAGTATACGTAGCAGCCGCCAGCCGGTTCCCGGTGATGGGGAACCCGTCCACAACCCGCTGCTTGGCAGCATCCAGGTGGAAACACGAAAGTTTGTCCCTGTCAAATGACACATCAGGACCCATGGGAAGGCGAGACAGTGCATCAGCATTCGCATGTTGAGCCATCGGCCGGAAATGAATCTCATAATTGAAACGAGACAAGTAAAGAGCCCAATGCTGGAGGCGGTGTGCAGCCTTGTCGGGAAGTGACGTTGATGGATGAAACAAAGAAATAAGTGGTTTGTGATCCATAACAAGATGAAATTTGGATCTGTGGAGAAAAACACCAAACTTATGAAGAGCATAAATAATGGCCAAAACTTCTTTTTCAATTTGAGAATACTTTTGCTGGGCATCCATGAGCGTTTTGGAGGCATAAGCAATGGGTTGTTCAGAACTGTCAGAAAAACGGTGCGCAAGGACTGCACCAACCCCGTATTGAGAGGCATCCGTGGCAAGAACAAGATGTTGGCCAGGTCGATAAGTAGCCAGGCACGGGGTCTGTTTCAGCATAGTCTTCAATTTCTGGAAAGCCACATCGCATGACGCGGACCAGTGAAAAGGCACGTTTTTATGCAACAGGCGATGCAGCACCTGAGCCACCGAAGCAGCAGATGGTAAAAACTTGTGATAGTATGCTATTTTCCCCAAGAAGGTCTGCAGTTCCTTAACAGATGTAGGGTGAGGAAGGGCATCGATCACAGTGACAGTTTGCTGAAGCGGGCGAACACCTTCCCAAGAGAGTTGAAACCCCCAAGTACGTGACAGATGCCTGAAAAAATTTTGATTTCTGAAGATTACACTTAAGACCAGCAGGCTGTAAGACATGAAAAAGTGTGCGGAGATTTTGAAAATGTTTGTCAGTGGTGGAGCCAGTGACAACAATGTTGTCCTGGTAATTTATACACCCAGGGACAGTGAGCAATAATTTTTCCAAGAATCGCTGAAAGAGAGTGGGGGCGCTGGCAACCCCAAATGGCAATCATTGATATTGATAGAGGCCGAAAGGCGTGTTAAGGACCAGAAACTGCCGGGAAGCAGTGTCGAGAGGAAATTGATGATAAGCTTCTGACAGGTCAAGTTTAGAAAAATACTGGCCTCCAGCAAGTTTAGTGAACAATTCTTCAGGTCGAGGCATAGGGTAAGTGTCGATAAGGCATTGAGCATTTGCAGTGGCTTTGAAATCGCCACAGAGATGAATATCACCATTTGGCTTAGCAAAGACAAAGACAGGAGAGGACCACTCACTGGAAGTGACAGGAAGCAAGACCCCTAAAGCAGTGAGATGATCCAGCTCCCGTTTGACCTGTTCATGAAGAGCCACAGGAATGGATTGAGCCTGAAAAAACTTAGGCCGAGCAATGGGTTTGAGTGTGATATGAGCTTCAAAGTCATTTGCATGGCCTAACCCAGGAGAAAAAAGGGACGAAAATGTCATCGACTAGGAATCCAATTGAGCATAAGGAATAGCATCAGAGATGATATTGACAGAGTCATCTATGGAGAACCCAAAAACGCGAAAGGCATTGAAACCAAAAAGATTCTCCACGTTCGTATGGTTGACCATAAATATGGGAACAGTGCGAACGACAGATTTGTAAGATACCTCAGCAACAAACTGTCCCAAGAGAGAAATCTTCTGTTTATTGTAAGTCCGTAATTGCCTAGTGATAGGTGACAGGATTGGAGAACCCAAATGAAGATACGTCTGAGAATTGATCCTAGTGGCAGCAGGACCAGTATCCACCTGCATGCAAACATCTCGAGCAAGTATTTGGACTGTGAGGAATAGCTTCCCTGAAAGGGAAGAAGTACAATTGACAGACAACACAGAATCAGAATCAGTGTCATGTTCATGAACATCATGCATGCGGTCGGATTTGCCAACTGAAGGGCATGTTACCTAACTTCTTTGTCGGGCACCGATCGGATAATAGCATCCCATACCATGGAATCAATGTAGGATTCTTTGTGAACTTCAGTAACAAATTGACAGTTTCTACTGAGGCCATGAAGTTTAGCAGCCCAAGCACGATAGAATTGATTCGGTTGTTTTTGACAACAATAAAAGGCAACACGGGAGGCTACCACATGTGTTTACTTTTGAAAGTAGATGGACAGAAGTGAGCACATTTCAGCAAAGGACAAAGACGCAGGATCTTTCAAGTGAGCCAATTGCGACAACAACCGATACATTTGAGGTGAAATCCATGCAAGGAACAGAGACTTACATGTTTGTTCGTCCGCAACATGAAATGCCAAGAAGTGCTGTCAAAGATGTTTTTCGTAATTAGATCAGTCTTCCGCCATCTCGTCGTGAGGAGGAAAAGGAGGTAGAGACAACGACGAGAGATGCCCCGCATTTGAGGCCGCGACGAAATCACGAATCGCATTTGTGAGAAGCGTTTGCTGTTCTATAAGACCTTGCAATAGTTGCTCTAAAGTAGCCATGGAAACGTGGGTCAACGATGGAAAAGAAAAATCACTACCTCGTCGCCAATTGTTACACCTCCAAGTTGAACAAATGTATTTCAAGGAAGACGCAAGACATGAAAGTCACAGATCAAGTAAACAGATTATGACGTATGTACACTTTAGCAATCAAATCATAACTGAGCCCGAGTCTAGCGGCCACTGGCTGGCTGGCACCTTAGGTGGCGCTGCTGCTGCATGGCTGGCAGACAGCACCGCATGTAGAGGATGCGCGTAACTTCGCGGTGGCACTTTAAAAGATTGGCTGGTCACAACACCAGTAGTATCTTGTATTTTCACATTTCATTTGCTTTGAAAAATGATGCTTCACAGTTCGAAATAAGAACACTGCTACTGAAAAACTGTACCCATACTTCACTTGACAGGTAATACAGGGTGTTACAAAAAGATATGGCCAAACTTTCATGAAACATTCTTCACACACAAAGAAAGAAAATATGTTATGTGGACATGTGTCTGGAAACGCCTCCTTTCCATGTTGGAGCTCATTTTATTACTTCTCTTCAAATCACATTAATCATGGAATGGAAACACAGCAACAGAACGTACCAGCGTGACTTCAAACACTTTGTTACAGGAAATGTTCAAAATGTCCTCCGTTAGCGAGGATACATGCATCCACCCTCCGTCGCATGGAATCCTTGATGCGCTGATGCAGCTCTGGAGAATGGTGTATTGTATCACAGCCATCCACAATATGAGCACGAAGAGTCTCTACATTTGGTACCGGGTTTGCGTAGACAAGAGCTTTCAAATGCCCCCATAAATGAAAGTCAAGAGGGTGGAGGCCATGGAATTGGTCCACCTCTACCAATCCATCGGTCACCGAAACTGTTGTTGAGAAGCGTACGAACACTTCGACTGAAATGTGCAGGAGCTCCATCGTGCATGAACCACATGTTGTGTCGTACTTGTAAAGGCACATGTTCTAGCAGCACAGGTAGAGTATCCTGTATGAAATCGTGATAACGTGCTCCATTGAGCGTAGGTGGAAGAACAAGCTAAAATGAGCTCTGACATGGAAATTAAGCGTTTCCGGACACATGTCCACATAACATCTTTTCTTTGTTTGTGTGTGAGGAATGTTTCCTGAAAGTTTGGCCGTACCTTTTTGTAACACCCTGTATACAGGTATTGGTTGTATTGGTCCATTTTGTACAGTAACTTTTCCTCTATTAAAGTGTAATGAGCTATCTTATATTCATCATACATTTTACTTGGCAACTGAATATATGTCATCTTGTTTAAGCAAAGGATCTGTAGCAGTATTTCTATTTACTTGTGCAACTGGCACTACAATCAGTGTTTGGAACATTTCCCTTGTTACTGCTGTACCGTACTTCTCTTCTTTTAGTATTTACCAGTTCTCATTATTTCTATAATTATATTTTCTGATAGATTTCACAACCTGCTTACCTCAATTTTTTGTCAATTTCTTCTGAAGGAGATAAATTATTCTCTTCAAAATGCCTTGGTTAATGGACATACAGAGACAAAAGTAAAACAATTTTACCAGTAACCTTACTGAAATGTCACTAGCTTCTATCATTTGAATGTATTGTAACTTTACTAAGTGGCATTTTAGTTTTCAGTATTCATCTGGGCTGGGGAAAAAAAAGGAGAAAATTAAACAGTGGAAAATATAGGATGGAATGCATGTATAATGGAAAGGCTAGATGCCACAGCGGAGATGCTGAGTCACAGAAAGGCACAACAAAAGACTGTTAGAAAGTTAGTTTTCGGGCCAACAAGGCTTTTGTCAAAAAGTAGACCACGTAGACACATGTACACACTCATGCAAATGCAACTCTCTCTCTCTCTCTCTCTCTCTCTCTCTCTCTCTCTCTCTCTCTCTCTCTCTCTCTCTCACACACACACACACACACACACACACACACACACTACCACAGTTTTTAGCAGCTGGTGCCAGAATGCAAGCAAAAGGATGATATGGAAGAGGCAACCAGGTGGGGGTAAGAAAGAGGCCGAAGCCAGGGCAGGAAGGGAGAGAAATGGCAGGGTGTAGGGGTGGGGGATGGTAAAGTGCTGCTGGGAGTGTGTAGAAATGAGGTGGAGAGTGGGGCAGCTAGGTGCAGTCAGAAGATTGGGCAGGGCAGGGAAGAGAGTGGCAGGAAAAGTAAAAAGACAGGATGCGTTGGTGGAATAGAGGGCTGTGTAGTGCTGGAATGGGAACAGGGAAGGGGCTAGATGGGTAAGGACAATGACTAACAAAGGTTGAGGCCAGGAGAGTTAAGGGAATGTAGGATATATTGCAGAAAGAGTTAGCACCTGCGCAACTCAGAAAACCTGGTGTTGGTGGGAAGGATCCATGTGGCACACTGCTGTGAAGCAGTCATTGATATGAAGGACATCGCGTTGGGTGGCATACTCAACAATAGGGTGGCCCACTTGTTTGTTGGCCACAGTTTGTTGATGGCCATTCATGTGGTCAGACACCTTGTTGGTTGTCACATCCATGTAGAATGTAGAATGTGTCACAGTGGTTGCAACTTAGCTTGTAGGTCACATGACTGATTTCACAGGAAGCCCTGCCATTGATGGAACAGGTGATGTTTGTGACAGGACTGGAGTGGGTAGTGGGGGGGGGGGGGAGGATGTATGGGACACGTCTTGCATCTAGGTCTATTACAGGGATGTGAGCCATGAGGCAAGGTGTTGGGAGGATATTCTGTACATTTGTTGGGTAGCAGAATGTCACTGTGGGAGGATTGGGAAGAATAGTGGGTACAACATTTCTCATTTCAGGGCATGACAAGAGGCAGTTGAAACCTCTGGTGGAGAATGTAATTCAGTTGCTCCAGTCCCACGTAGTACTGAGTCACAAGGGGAACACTCGTCTGCAGCTGGACGGTGCAGCTTTGGGAGGTGTTGGATAACTGGAAAGATAAGATCCAGGAGATATGTTTTTGTACAAGATCAGGAGGATTATTATGATCTGTAAAGGCCCCATGAGGCCCTTGGTATATTTCGAGAGGGACTGTTTGTCATTATAGATGCAGTGGCCATGGGTGGCTAGGCTATATGGAAGGGACTTCTTGGTATGGAATTGGTGGCAGCTGTCAAATTGGTGGTTGGCAAGTTCGATGTGGACAGAGGTACTGGTATAGCTATCTTTGAGGTGGACATCAACATAGAGGAAGGTGGTTTTATGGGTTGAGAACGACCAGGTAAATCAAGTGGGGGAGAAGGTGTTAAGGTTCTGAAGGAATGTGGGTGGTGTGTCCTCACCCTCGATCCAGATCACAAAGATGTCATCAGTGAATCTGAATGAGATGAGGGGTTTGGGAGTCTGGATGCTTAGGAAGGATTCCTCTAGATGGCCTGTGAATAGGTTGGCATAGCTTGGTGCCTTGCGGGTGCCAATATGGCCCAGATTTGTTTGTAGGTAATGCTTTCAAAGGAGAAGTAATTGTGGGTGAGGATGTAGTCATTCATGGCAACTAGGAAGAAGGTAGTGGGTTTGGAATCCATCAGGCATTGGAAAAGTTAGTGTTCAATAGCAGTAAGGGCATGGGCATTAATGTAAAGAGAGGTGGCATCAGTAGTGACTAGCAGGGCACCACGTGGTAAAGTGTCAGGAACTTTGGAGAGTCAGTGGAGGAAATGGTTGGTATCTTTTAATTAGGATGGTAGGTTGTGGGTAATAGGCTGAAAGCTAACTTTCCAACAGTCCTTTTGTTGCGCTTTTCTGTGACTTGGCATCTCAGCTGTATTGTGGGTGGCAACTATCTTATTAATTATATTGTTGCATTCCATCCTGGATTGCTTGATGGCGTTTCTTCCATCGTAACCCAGTGCTGTTTTCCTTTGTTACTGTTTTCTAATGTATTACTGTACTCAGTGTCCATCCTTCTTTCTTTGTGTGTGTGTGTGTGTGTGTGTGTGTGTTTTTATCTCTTTGCCTTACAAACTGCACTGCATGCTCTGCTTACGAGCCACACTGTATCAACCATCTCACACATGCACGGCAAATGGCTACAACACCGTGTTGATTGTTGGTGCAGCATCTTATGTCCCACATTACTCTCGCCAATATCATTAATCCTATACCTTCATATTGATCACTCTCCCTTCATCACCCTTGTGTATTTTTGCATCATATTACCCACACCTTACCTGTTCCACACAAGCTTGTATCTCATCCTACCAACCCCACCCCACTGCCCACTCCTTCCCCTCCCTATTCCAAATCACACCAAATAATTTCATAATCTGATCCCTTCTGCCTTCCCCCCTTTTACACTTATCCAGCAACAGACCTTTAACCCACATTACATACATTTTTATTTTCATTTGATCTCATTGTGACTAAGCACCGATTTCAGTTGTTTTTTTTCTTTCACTATCGGCCTACTCTCTCAATTTCATATTGTTTCCTCTTATTTCATCCAGTTCTTCCTTTTTGTAGTTTTTCCCACATGTTTGAGTGTATTTTTGCAAATTTTTTTAGAGGTAATTCTATGTTATTATGTGTTTTTCCCAGCACCATGGATCCTTGCTCCTTCCATTTGCCTCAATATAGAAAAATTTCCTTATCCCTAGCCAGAACCCAGCCTCACATACTGTTCCTGCATTGTTACTTGGTTCATGGAATCCCCCCAAATGTCCTTACCATCAAATTACCCATCTCCATCTGTCACTATTCCTTCCACATTGACCCTCATCTATTCAGATTCTGTGAATCCTTAGCCCTAACCAACACAATCCTGCAGAATCATATCAATCAGGCCCAAACCTCCTTGCAGTATCTTCTCTCCAGTCATAAAATTCTCCTGCTATGTGATCCCAAATTTCTGGATCCCATAACACGTTGAAACCCTTGCCCTCCAAGAACTAGTGCAACATGCACAATACCACCTCAAAAACTCTCCGGCCTGCTCAATTCCTTCTCCTGCCATGGACTACCACTGTCTACCACCTCTACAACCACCTCCAAACCTTCCCCACACTCCCTCATAGCTGAAAATCCGTTTAGCAGACCTATTACGTTTACCTCATCCTCCAAAACTCCCTCCCACCACCACACAGAATCCAGAACTTAAATAGACCTGAAACACTGTCATGAACCTTTCCTCCAAAAGCCTAGACCCGCAGAAGTATCAGTCCTTTCGAAAGGCCTCACTTTTTGTCCCATCCCCAAATTCAGTCGTGCGAGACCTTCTCTTCTTCTCCCAGTGCCTACAGTGGAAACACTTTTTCGCCAACAGCTGTACCAATCACATACAACCAAAGACCGATGGTGAACCCTGCTGGACTCAGTTCACACCTCGATCCAACTGTGATCCACCCCCACTTCCCCCAAATTGCCCCATTAACTTTCCAGAATTTCTCAACCTCAAACCTTGCTTCACCATCATTCCACAAATCCCTCAAGATGCAAACTAACCTTACAGCTGCAGAAAGATCTGCAAACCAACACCTAAACACATCCTGCCCATATAATCCTATCTGCTGACAAAGGCTCCACCACTGTTGTTTTGAACAACAGGGGTTACTTGGCAGATGTACTCTGCCAGCTGTCAGATTCATCCACTGACATACCCTGACGCAGTGACCCCATTCCAAAAATCCAGTCACTCCTCAAATCCTAAGGCCCATTGGAGAACCTCTCCCCAGAGTCCATCTCTCTCCTCACCCCTACCATTTCCGACACTCCTACCTTCTATATACTTTCTGAAGTCCGTAAACTCAACCACCCAGGATGCCTCATTGTGGCCAGTTACTGTGACCCCACTGAGAGAAAATCTGCTCTTGTAGACCAACACCTTAGGGCTATTACCCCCAACATAGCGTCCTACATAAAAGATACCAACTGTTTCCTCCACTGACTGACCACAGTTACTGTCCCTGTACCACCTCCTTCCTAGTGCCATGATGAAGTACATCCTCACCCACAATTACTTCTCCTTTGAAGGCATTATCTATAAACAAATCCAGGCTAGGCTATCGTCACCTGCATGGCACCATCCTGTGCCAACCTATACATGGGCCATCTAGAGGAATCGTGCCTGAGCACCCAGAATTCCAAACCCCTCACCTGGTTCAGATTAATAGATGACACCTTCCTGATCTGCATCAAGGCAATACCTCCAGTTCAACAGCTCCACCCATTCCATAGCAAGACGTCCCATACAGCCTATCCACCCATAGTTATAGCGTCTGCAGTGATGAGTTGTCACTCTTGAAATATCGAAATATGCCGAGGGTCTTACTGAAGCCTTCAGAGACCATAATTATCCTCCAAATATTGTACAAAAGCACATCTCCTGTGTTGTAAGTTTCCAGTCTCCCACCACCTCTCAGAGTCCCACCATCTGGCCACAGAGGAGCTTTTCCGTCATAACTCAGTACCACCCAGAACTGGAGCAACTGAATTAATCACCAGGATTTCGACTACCTCTACTTGTGCTCTGAAATGTGAAATGTCCTTCCCACCCCTGCCGCAGTGGTATTCTGCTGCCCATTGAACCTACACAATATCTTAGTCCATTGCTATACAACACCTGCTCCCAACCTCTTGCCTTGTTGCTTATGTCGCTGTAATAGACTATTGCTCATGTCCCTGTAATAGAATATGTCCTCCCACCACCAGCACCACCTATTCCAGTCCAGTCACAAACAGCACCTATGCCATCAACAGCAGGGCTACCTGTGAAATCTGTCATGTGATCTGCTTCAAGCTAAGCTGCAACCACTGCGATGCATTCTACATGGGCATGACAACCAACAAGCTGCCTGTCCGCATGAATGGCCACTGACGAACTGTGGGTTTCCAAAGCGTATGCGTGACACTTGCATGTTGTTCAGACACACCGGTAACAAATCTAGGAGTCCACCTCTGAATTGCTTGAACGTCTTTGTGTAGTCCAACCTGGTGGGGATCCCAAACACTTGAGCAGTACTCATAGGTTGCACTAGTGTCCTACGTGGTCTTTTTTACAATTGAACCACACTTTCCTAAAATTTCCTCAATAAACCGCAGTCAACCATTTGCCTTCCCTACTAAAATCCTCACATGCTTGTCCATTTCACATTGCCTTACAATGTTATGCCCAGATGTTTAAAATATGTGACCGTGTCAAGCAGGATACTACTAATGCTGTATCCAAATATTACAGCTTTAGTTTTTTCTACTCATCTGCATTAACTTATATTTTTTACATTTAGAGGTAGAAATTTTTGTGTCATCTTGTATCATCCTACAGTCACTCATCTTTGACATCTTCCTGTATACTGTAGCATCATCAGCAAAGAACTGTAATTGCTGCTCACCCTCTTCACCAGATCTTTTATGTATATAGAAAATACACTCCTGGAAATGGAAAAAAGAACACATTGACACCGGTGTGTCAGACCCACAATACTTGCTCCGGACACTGCGAGAGGGCTGTACAAGCAATGATCACACACACGGCACAGCGGACACACCAGGAACCGTGGTGTTGGCCGTCGAATGGCGCTAGCTGCGCAGCATTTGTGCACCGCCACCGTCAGTGTCAGCCAGTTTGCCATGGCATACGGAGCTCCATCGCAGTCTTTAACACTGGTAGCATGCCACGACAGCGTGGACGTGAACCGTATGTGCAGTTGACAGACTTTGAGCGAGGGCGTATAGTGGGCATGCGGGAGGCCGGGTGGACGTACCGCCGAATTGCTCAACACGTGGGGCGTGAGGTCTCCACAGTACATCGATGTTGTCGCCAGTGGTCGGCGGAAGGTGCACGTGCCCGTCGACCTGGGACCACACCGCAGCGACGCACGGATGCACGCCAAGACCGTAGGATCCTACGCAGTGCCGTAGGGGACCGCACCGCCACTTCCCAGCAAATTAGGGACACTGTTGCTGCTGGGGTATCGGCGAGGACCATTCGCAACCGTCTCCATGAAGCTGGGCTACGGTCCCGCACACCGTTAGGCCGTCTTCCGCTCACGCCCCAACATCGTGCAGCCCGCCTCCAGTGGTGTCGCGACAGGCGTGAATGGAGGGACGAATGGAGACGTGTCGTCTTCAGCGATGAGAGTCGCTTCTGCCTTGGTGCCAATGATGGTCATATGCGTGTTTGGCGCCGTGCAGGTGAGCGCCACAATCAGGACTGCATACGACCGAGGCACACAGGGCCAACACCCGGCATCATGGTGTGGGGAGCGATCTCCTACACTGGCCGTACACCACTGGTGATCGTCGAGGGGACACTGAATAGTGCACGGTACATCCAAACCGTCATCGAACCCATCATTCTACCATTCCTAGACCGGCAAGGGAACTTGCTGTTCCAACAGGACAATGCACGTCCGCATGTATCCCGTGCCACCCAACGTGCTCTAGAAGGTGTAAGTCAACTACCCTGGCCAGCAAGATCTCCGGATCTGTCCCCCATTGAGCATGTTTGGGACTGGATGAAGCGTCGTCTCACGCGGTCTGCACGTCCAGCACGAACGCTGGTCCAACTGAGGCGCCAGGTGGAAATGGCATGGCAAGCCGTTCCACAGGACTACATCCAGCATCTCTACGATCGTCTCCATGGGAGAATAGCAGCCTGCATTGCTGCGAAAGGTGGATATACACTGTACTAGTGCCGACATTGTGCATGCTCTGTTGCCTGTGTCTATGTGCCTGTGGTTCTGTCAGTGTGATCATGTGATGTATCTGACCCCAGGAATGTGTCAATAAAGTTTCCCCTTCCTGGGACAATGAATTCACGGTGTTCTTATTTCAATTTCCAGGAGTGTAATACCTGTCCTATCACACATCCCTTGGGCACTGCTGATGCAACTTTGTCTCTGATGGACATTCGCCATCAAAGACAACATACTGGGTTCTATTACTTAAGAAGTCGTTGACTGGGAATAATTTCCACAAAGGCTGCACATTGTTCTCTAGGTTTCAGAATGGATTTTTATATTCTGGGGCAAAACCTATAACATAAATGAAATTAAGGAATTCTACATGGATTACACTGTCATATGGATGGTATGTACAAAGCGTAAGCTGTTTCTCTAGCAGCAGGAGAAGCGTGAAGCTGAGAGAGAAATAGTTTTGATGTCATATTCTTGCTGGTGCTTTTCTACTGGTGTCCAGTTTTATAATGTCAGACATTAAATCAGATGTAATTCATTTTTGAGTAGATATCTTTAATGTGCTTGCATTATAATACAATATTTATATGCCCCTCGTAACATTAGATCCCAGTCACTTGTTCCAAATGCCTCTCTTCTGTGCAGTTGTCAGATATTCTGTCTTTTATTGTAGAAAAAAATTTTGTATATAGGAATTTGAGAAAAAGTTCATTCAGTGTTTCACAAATTAGATTCAATCAAACATGAAGGAGAGCTTTCAAGGATATGGAATGAGTTAAGTTACGCTTTAGGAGAAAGAACCAACTACTTCAGCCTACTTATGTAAAATATACTGACAACTAATTTTGACTAGTACTAATGTATTCACACTGATAATTATGGTAATTATTTCTAGATTACTCTTTATATGTGTATTAGGAGAAATGCAGCTGCTTTGAAAACAGCCTGCTGTTATTATCTAATACTTCAAAGCATTCTAACTTTACATTGACAACTATATACTGGAAAAATCAGGATCCATTTCCTACCCTATTAGGCTTAGCAGAATTTACATTTTTCAGGATTTACTTTGCTGAGTCCAGGTATTTTGATAAATTGTATGAGGAGTGGCTAATAAAATATTCTTTTGCTTTGCTTCTAAATATGTGGGGATTTTCAATTTCCTTCCTGTTATAGTCTTTTACTTCAGAATATAAAACTCCATTCTGAACCTTAGAGAAGGACGCACAGTCTCTATGGAAATTACTCCTAATTTTAGTATTGTGGTTATGAATTGCTGAGTTCATCCTAAACTCTCGTGTTATTTATCATAAATAACAGTAGGGAGTAGATGAAAGAGTCCATAGGTTTTTGAAGAGGCTTATGGAAGAAGTTCGGTTATCAACTTCACACAGTGGTCTTGTCTTCTTGCACACATCTGTAGAATATGTACTTTTTTTACCTTAGCTGCTTTGCTGCAAGGATTAGGCTGTAGGACAAAATTGAGTGAAACTATACAAACTATGCTACCGATCTTGTCTGCTAGTCAACACAGTGAGAGAATTTTTCGAGTCAAAGCAGATAGAACTGAGCTTTTTGCTTAACTTAACTACATGCTGCTGCCATCTCAGTTTGTTATACATCTTTTTGCCCAGGAACTTCAGACATGGAGCTTCATGCAGTGTATATTCATTGATCTCTACTTCTGGTACTGCAAGTTATTTTTATTTGTTTTGAATTTGTAGTATGAGTTTTTGCTGGACTACAGTTCAAGCCATCAGCTGTGAACCACGTGCAGCCAACATGAAATCTTTCTTCAGTCATTGTGAGAATTTGGTTCATAAGGTCAGCCATTTATTGTGCAGCAGGTATGGGTATGAAGATAGTTTCTTAGTACTGTATGAAACCAGTGTCTGCTGCAATTCTTTTGATGGTTTTCCTCAAATATTGCAGAATAAGTTCAGAGGCTATGACAACATTTTCGAAACTAACTGAAGTTGGCCTCTTGCCAATGTTCCCTATTAGATCATCAGAAGCACTTACCTGTCTGTTCAAATTTCCCAAAGAATCAAAAATTTTTTCTTGTGGAACATTATATTGTGTTTGAAAACTGTTGTTCAGTGGAATCCATTATATCAACCTGTCCCTTGGTGAACTAGCCTCTTTCCACATTTCAGTGGTGAAACTGATTGTTCCGTGCTTCAGACTGCTGTTTATGGGCACTCTTTATTGTACCTACAGTGATACTGTTTGCAGCTTTTGTAACTGCTACTTTGAAATTTCCATTTACAACTCTTACAGATTTCGCTGTAGACATATTATTTGTTTAGTCTTCTGTTGATCTTTGTTTTCATGCTTTTTTTCAAACAGAGGTCCTTTGTTGGACATCCTGTACTTGTCTGTGTATCAGAAAATCTGTTCAGACTATTTTGACTGTCCTGGAGGCTCACAACTATTTGACGAGTTCGTTCTTGTCTACCATGTGGCTCCAGCTTTTGTAACATCTCTTTCCATTCTGCATTTATATCCTCCTACTGTTCTCTTTCCCCTCCCTTGGGGAACATGTCTAGGATATTTTCAGAAATATGTGTTGCAGTTTTGATATCCCAATGTTGGAACAGTTCCTCATTAGTTGTTCTTTCTTTTTTTCATTCTCTAACTCCTCCCCTTTGGCTTTTGAGGTTTCTCCTTCATTCTTCTTTCTTCGTGTATGCTCCTGAAGGCTGGTCCACATGTGTGACACATAACAGGTGACTGGGTAATGCATAATTGCCAGCCCCGGATCAACAGGTAGGTATCTCACATACTCCTGGTACAGTCTAGGCCCAGGGAGGGGTGATTGCCTGAACTGTTATCTTCCCAATTACCAGTTGGCCCTTCTGTCATGAGGCCCTGTCTGAGGGGGGCCAACAGTTGGAAGGAGCACACCATTGGAGACACTGGCAATCATGAGGGATATTTTTCCCAATGAGCCAATCACTATCTGAGTCTAGGCCTATTAAACATTAACAGAATGAGGCTAAAGATTCAAAGACTCTGCCAGCTGTACCTTGGTTCCTTGTGGTATCATGTTCCGAAGATGGTCAGTCCTTTGCTATTGTTAATCCATTTATTATTCAGAAAGGCATTGATCCAATTGAAGGCCCTGTGAAATCCTGCACTCACTTATACAATGGGGCTTTGCTTCTGGAGACCAATTATGATTTTCGGGCCTAACAACTGCTTACAGCTTCACTCCTCCACTACTATCTTGTTCATGTTGAGGCCCATCTAACACAGAATTCATTGCATGGTGTTGTTTACACTCGTCTGCTTGATAGTCTGACTGAGGGGGAAATGCAGCATTATGTCTCTGACCAGGATGTCCCTGCTGTCCATTGGGTAACGGAAAAGGTTGATGCAAACTTAGTGCCTATATGCACTCTTATCCTCACATTAGTTCAAGTAGTGCTTCCATCAAAGATTAAGGTTGGCTATGAAGTCATCATGGTCTGACTGTACATTCCAGACCTGATATGTTGCTAGCAGCCCAGTGACTCTTTGGACCAAGGTCCATTCCTCGATTTCTGCACTGACCATAGCAAATGGTGTCATTGTGGCCCGTATTGCTATCTCGAACACCTTAGGCCATTCTTTTGCAGAAATTTTGAGTTCCATCCACTATCATCCCACCTTCCTCCATCGGAAACAAGTGGAGGCGGCTCAGGTGATACCTTTTTCCTCTCAGAATTGCGAATGCTACATTGCCACCTTTACTATAACGAAACTAGACAATGCTCTTACTTCATCCTGATCTGACCCAGGGCCAGACGATGTTCTAATTCATATGTTGCAGTACCTTTATCTTGCAGGCAAGCACTTTATTCGTCATATGTTTACATTTGGGCAGATGGCATTTTTCCCAGATGCTGGTGTGAAGCCATTGTCATACCCATACTTAAGCCTAGTAAGTACAAACACCTTCCTTCCAGCTACTGTCCCATTTCTCTCACCAGCTGTGATTGCAAGGTGATGGAACATATAATTCATGACCAGATGGTGTGTTGCCTCAGGTCTTGCAATCTACTAACCACTGAACACTGTGGATTTTGAATGTGCTGTTCTGCAGTTGATCAACTTGTCCCTTTGTCAACCCATATTGTGAACAGTTTTCTGCAGAAATACCAGGCTGTGGCCATGTTTTTTGATTTGGAGAAAGCCTATACACCTGGTGGAGGACTGGTATCCTCTCTCCTCTCCGATCTACACACATGGGGTTTCAGAGGCTTCCTGCCCCATTTCCTTCAGGAATTTTTAAAAGATCAAGTATTCAAGATATGTGTATGTTCGACCTTGTTAAAAATCTTTCTCCAGGAGAACAGGATGCCTCAAGAATCCGTCCTGAGCATTGTCTTATAGCCATTAACCCTATTGTGGCCTGCCTCCCACTGGGCATCTCCGGCCCCCTTTTCGTTGATGACTTTGCAATCTATTGCAGTTCTCCACAGGCTTAGCTCCTTGAGTGACGTCTTCAACGATGTCTCAATCATCTTTACTCATGGACCAGCTACAAGGCTTTTGCTGTTCCACTGACAAAACTGCTTGTATGAACTTTTGGTGGCACAATGGGTTCCTTCCACAGTCTTTACATCTTGGACCTGTTGCTCTGCAATTCACCGAGACTACAAAATTTCTGGGGCTCATGCTGGAGTCCTTCCATATGTCTCACGTGGCTGCATGCTGTACTCGGTCTCTCAATGTCCTGTGCGTCTTTAGCAGTACTTCGTGGGGAGCATATTGGACCACCCTCCTCCATGTGCACCAATCCCTTGTCCATTCAAAACTAGACTGTGGGTGTTACATTTATTCATCTCCATGTTTGTTCATCTTATGCCATCTTGCCCTCTTTCTCAATGCCTCCATTGACTGCCAGTGTGTAGTGCTCCCGTCTTCTTGGTTACCTCCCAGAGTTTGCTTTTGTCTACTGCTCTGGCAGCTTAACTTCATGCAACCTGCCATGTTCCCAAATGGTGTGAGCTCTTCACTGCCTTGGCTTTGTGTGGTGGGCCCATGTTAATCTTCGACTTCATTCACTTCCAAAGGAAACTACTGTGGATTCCGTCTTTTGCTGTAAGTTTCTCAACCTTTGCATGCAACTTAGCGATAACATCTTTATGTACACTGATAGCTTTAAGACCAATCATTGTATCGGGTGTGCCTTCATCATTGGCACCAACCATTTTCTTCAGTATTAGATTCCAGAACACTGCTCAGTATTTACAGCAGGGCTCTTTGCCCTCTATCCGGACACACTCTATCCAGCCACCCAGTACATCTGGCAACACAGGGTTTTTAATTGTGACATATGCTCTGGTTCTCTCAGTTCCCTTCAGTGCCTCTGTGTTGTGTACACAGTTCATCTCTCAGGGCAACAGATCCAAGAAATCTTCCACTTTCTTGCTGTTGAGGAGCCACTGTCTGGGTCCTTGGTCACGCAGGTCCGATGGGAAATGAGGCTGCTGGTCCTGCTGCCAAGGCTGCAGTCCTCCTACCTCAGCAGCCCTCCTAGCTCTTCCACTCCTTTGGATTTCCATGTTGCCATCTGTCAGCAGGTGGCGTTACTTTGGCATCACCAATGGTCTCCTATTCACAAGAATGAGCTACAGGGAACTAAACCTCTCCCAATGGCTTGGGTGACCTCTCAGATTCTTGCCATGAGATCATTTTAGCTAGATTGTGTGTTGGGCACTGTCATTTTGCTTCGCCATTTGTTAAGTGGTGATGCCCTTCCATTTTGTGCTGGTGCTGCACAATTTCCTGAGCAGATGCCCTATTTTCAACCACCTATGTTCGGTGTATGTTAAAGAAAAAAGCTGTCGTAGCTGTTGTGAATTATACTAAATGTTTTACTAAATGATGCGTGGGCTGTTGACCACTTTTTACTTTTTATCTGTCGTACGATTATGGTGAAGGATTTTTAATCTTTGGTTTGGGACCTCTGCTGTCTCTAAGCATATTTTGTGAACCTTTTTCCAAGAGGAAGTCCTTGTTTTCAGCTCTTATTTCTTCTGCCAATTAGGCTTAATGTGTAGTCACTTTTAACTTCATTTCTTATTAATGTTCTAAGGTTATGACATGTGCTTATGATTTTGCACACACCCCTCCCCAAAAAAACGGCCATTTGGAATGGGTGGAGCAATTTCAACCAAATCTGGTATGCTTTTGAGTAACTATTGGACATGACTGTGAAGTGGTAACAACCAAATCATAATGGGAATTGCTGTTGTCAAATCTAAAGTTTTCCGGGTTTCTAGGTTGGTTGGTGATGGTCCTGATGGCACTTGAACCCTGGGAGGAGGGCGGAAGTGAGAAGGCGTGGCCATTCATTCATTCATTGTGTTGTGTAGGTACTACCAAGAAGGATAACCTTCAGGGATTAGAAAGCAGTCAAAGTATACACTAGCAAAAGAGAAGCAAATTATAGAAACCCAATCAGTATTCGTTTATCCATGCAAACTTCTTCATCTCTGCATAACCATTGAAGTGAAGTGCACATCCACTCAAACCTGGTTACAGTACTCATTCTATCATGTTTCCTCACTCCCACCCTTTTTCCAACCCACCCACTTCCCACCATTATGAAACTGACATTTCCTTGAGATCTTGAGATTTTTCTATCCAACTGATGTTTTCATTTTGAGCCACACATTTCTTTTTTTGTCAGTTTGGTTCAGTAAATGTGTGACTCAGTAGCTTAGTGGGAATGTGCTCAGCTGAAAATCCAAATATCTTGTGTTTGATTCCCAGTTAATCCTAACATTTTTATACATAACTTATCACTTCTTTCTGTTCTGGCAATATTTCTTGATGTTACTCTGTGGTTCAGAATTCACCTTAAACTGTACATCCCTATATAACTGGCTGGGCAATTGAGTTAAGAGGTTTGATGAAGGCAAAGGCATACCATGTCCAACATGATTGTGCCTAGTAAGGCAGTGCAGTATATAAAGCAGCCTTGGGATTGGTTACAGCTTTGCTTATTACCTCCTCATTAGTTATTTGATCTGCTTATATAATTTTCAACATTTGTTATTTGTAGCATTTCAAAAGCATCTATTTCTTGCTCTTCTTGACTGAACTGCTCGTATTTCACTTCTGCACAAGGTTATCTGCCTACAAATATGTTTAGGAAAAACTTTTGGACACTTACATTTATATTTGTTGTTAACAAATTTCCCATTTTCAGATAAGCTTTTCTTCCTGTAGTTGGTCTGGATTTTATCCTCACTTCTTGATGCATTATCAGTTATTTTGCTGCGCATATAGCAAAACTCATCTGCTACTTTTAGTGTCTCTTTTCCTAATTAATATCCTCAGTAGCACATGGTTTTATTGGACTGCACTTCATTACTTGTTTTACTTTTGTTGGTGTTCACTTAAAACCTCTTTTCAAGATGCTACACATTCTGTTCAACTGCTACTCCAAGTCCCTTGCAGTCTTTGCAAAAGTCACAGTGTTGCCAGTGATCCTCAAAATTTTTATTTCTTTCCCCTGAACTTTAATTCCCTTTCCAAATTGTCAGATTTCTTCTTTGTTTCATTTACAGCTTAATGTACAAGTTGAATAACATAGGAAATAGGCTACAACCTTTATCTCACTTCTTTATCAAATACTACTTTTCTTTCATGTACTTTGGCTCTTATGATTTCAGTCTAGTTTCTGTACGACTTGTGGATAACCTCTTGCTCTCTGTATTTTGTGTTTGGTATTTACAGTATTTGAAAAGGGTGTACATTGTCAAAAGCTTTCTTATAATCAATAAATATTGTAAATGTAGGATTGATTTTCTTCAGTTTATTTTCTAAGATCAGTTATAGGGTCAGTATAACCTCGTATTTTCCCGCATTACAATGGTATCAATCGTTCTGAGTGAATGGTGCGTACTCCAGGAACCTTGTTTCAATTTAGTACTGTGTCAAATCCTTCTCACAGTGTCATATTTCACCTCTCATCATCATCTAGTTCAATTTCATCTGTAAATAATGAGTCCTGTTTACAGTACTCATTTGTACTTGTCTTTATAAATGACTCGGACACTTGGCAAGCAGCTAAGAGTGCATTTCAGTCTCAAGTTCTCGGTAATCATAAAAATTTGTGGTAGGGTAGTATTTTGTCATACATTTTTAATTTTCTTTTGAACAGGTTGGGGTTCCAAGTTTCGTGCTCTACATTAGTCAGTAGCTTGTTGTGTATGCTTGCACCAAACCCCACTCTGTACCATAGAAAGTCTGCTTGAAAATTATTTTAGTGTCTTGTAATTGTGTAGGTCACAGCTCAACTGAGACAGATTTTTATTGTCAGCAGCTGTATATTGGCAAATGAATGTTGAAGACCCTTAAAAAAGCTTCTGCAAGATGTGCAGTTATCTACCTTACACAATATTCTTACTGCTCGCTTCTGCAAAACAATACTTCGCTGCACCATAAGATAATTGCATAGTGGAACATGGTGTGAACATCCACAGGAATCAATATTGGGTCCACTCTTGTTCTTGTCATGTGTAAATGATTTGCTGCCATTATCCAGGAAGTGCTAATAGTACTTACTGCTGTCAGTTCAGGTATTGTAATTAAGAGTTCTCGGTTGTTTATATTCATGAGACTCTCATTTGTAAGTCATGAACCACAGAACTAGTTAAACATGCAATCTCAACAATTTTTGCGTTATGGACAATGTCAAGTTTGGAAATCAGTCTGTCTGAAAGTTGATTTACTCTTCGTAGTGAATTCGCTAGTGTCCTATAAGATCACATTCCTGGGAAACTTGTCATTGGGGGGGGGGGGGGGGGGGGGGGAAACTGTTTGTTGCACATAAGTGTGTTATGAGTATAAATTAGTTAGTTTCATGTTGCATGTATCATATTACATGATCAGTTGTAATGATTGGAATGAGTCATATTACATCCAAATTACAAATTAATTTGTAAATACGGCTACTTGCTGAATATTTATATTTTTTCATTAAATATACATATGTGAGTAAATAATTGATGCCCACCACCTGCAATTGTACATAATAGAACTCCTTCTGTGGAATAGAATGAGTTATCAAGGAGAAATCTTATCACTTTGTTTCCAAATATTACTTTGCCCCCTGTCAGATATTTTATACCACTGAGTAAGTTACCAAAACTTTTAGTTGCAGCATTGTGCACCCCCATTTGTGCTAAAGTCAAGCTTAATGTAGAGTAATGAGTGTGTGCTGTCAACTCTAGAACCTCATGTGGGCAGCTCTTTAAACTAATGGGTATACTGGCAACAGTCTTGCAGTACATTTCCCCTTTTGGAGTTTGCTGTCAACACAGTTTTAAAACAATAGTAACATTCATAAATATAATATTTGAAGGATAAATGATTATAGTATCTGAAAATATTTTCCTAGTTTTAATAGAAAACATTCCAGTAAGAACTGAATTATTCAGAAATGTGAAAGATGCACCCCCATAATAATAATAATAATAATAATAATAATAATAATAATAATAGAACACAGAAATGTCCTTTTTGCAAAAAATGTGCTTGGGTTTGATAAATTTTCACACATTTATGGTGCCTTCAGTTACATGAAAGGTTCTGAATAAAACCATAGCTAATTAAAGTCAGTTTTGATAGAAAGGACTTAAGGGACTTGAATTAATTAACCATGAATTTTAAGCTGTTTTACAGATTTAAATACATATAGTAAGAATTTAGATTGTTTATTGCGCCATCTTGTGTAACTAAATAACTACAGTTATTACTGTGAAGGATACAGTTTAACAGTATAGAGGACTTGGTTCAGTCTCCCTCTGCAACTTGTATCAAAGTGAGTTACATGACATTTATAATCATTGTTGGTCTTATGTCACAAATCTTTTTCTTATTAATGGTATTCTTCCAGGTGTTCAGCCAATTTTTTCAGTCCACCTGTTGATGACTATCCTAGTCATCATCTTTAGGTGGTGCAAGTTATGTCATTATGTGTACTCGCTGCCCAGACTCCAACCAGACTGTGATTGATTGTCGGCTTCTTGCTGCAGTTTATAGCCAATTGTATTCTCGACTCCGTGCATTACTACACCCTTCGATGCTCATTCTCTTTCAAGGCCACACTGATATGCCATTAAATGAGCATTATCTCAGTGTTTTACAGCTCTCTTGGATTTCATGGTTGGCAAGATGTTCATAAATTGAGTGCCGGATGCCAAGCTCTATTTATTAGGTATTCTGACATCTGGTATCTGTGTTTACACTGTCCCAGAAATGTGGTATTTTCACCAAAAGATGCTGAGCTGAAGTAAGTTACCATTCACCATACAGTTGAGGTCCATCAATGAGCTGGCACTTCTTGCTAAATTTGCAGAGGTCCCTAGAGGTAACAAGTGCACACAAACCTGCAGTGTCTTGGTGCAACCCTGCTGAAGTGAGTGGCTCATATTGTTTCTGTTGTACTTGCTGTTTCAATAGAGGCTGAAGGAGTGAGTTCAGCCTGTACCAGGGGAAGCTGGAGTTTTGAAAGCCTCACTTGGTGGCCAGCAAAATGTACATGGCATGGATTCTCAGCAGTTTCTTAAAGTGCAAACAGTGGAGTACAATATCACCTTAAGGCAAAGAATTTAGTAGGTGCTAACTAAAAGTCCTTCCTCAGACGCTGCTGAATGGGAGTAAATAGTCTAATAAAAATACCAGTTTTTATTAAAAAGTTCTGATTGCATGAAACTAAATTAAAATTTGGTACAAGTATGTAAAATGCTTTTTAAAAAAAAAAAAAGAAAAGTGTATGTTTATCAATAATATTGTCCAGCCTGTAAAAATAAAGAAAGTGTTGTATTTTCCATTGAATATTGTCACATTTCCAAGTGATACATACTTAAAAATAAAATGTTATTTTTATTAAAAATTATGAGCAGGTACTTCCAGTTAATATTTTCATTTGATAATTATTATAGAATTTATAAGTAAAAGTAATAATTATTATGCTAGTGAGAACTGTATCAATAACCTCACAGATATATGCTGTACATTCAGCGTCCAGCAATTCTTTTAAAATGCTGCAAAAGATACTTGACAAAGCTTGGGAATGTTTGAATTTTAAAAGATGATCATCTAGAGTTTTCTTTTTCAGAATTACGGTGTACTGATTTAGGAAACTGATGTCTGGGCACTGCCCTTTTGTTAATCACAATTATTCCATCATCAAATGAAACTATTCGTGTAACTGGACCAGTGGGAATACTGTGTACAAATAATGACAAAATAATAGTGTTAAGTATCTGAAGCTGGGTCTTCAAGGCTCTAAAATTCATCTTGCTTTTTAATGAAAGCCACAGTTGTGACTGATGACAGATTTTTTCCCCTTGTATATCTTTGAAAAGTTCAATGCCATATATTACAAATTTTTGGCTTTTGTGGCAATGCTGTATTTTCTGTCTGCAACCTTTGAATGCCATCAAAGTATATCTCCTTTTTAGTTGGTTACAATGAAGTATGGTACCAGCAGCTAATTATTTTTTTTTTTTTTTTGTTTCTGTTGTCAGAATTTCATGGATGCACTGCTAGATGCCATACTGGAAGCAGAGAGCGAGTGCTGCCCACCGCCTCTGCTGGTGCACAAGAAGGATCTGGTGAGTGAACTGGCAATGCAGTCACCCTCCCCATTTCTCTTCAGAGCGCATTTGAATGGAGGTAGCACTTAATTTCTTCTCAGTTTGCTGGTGTTCATACAATGCTATTAAGTTGAAGATAATAGGGAGAGTTAGATTACCTGGTGTTATTTTAAAAATTGGCATTGTAATTCTGTCAGAGACAGCAAAGAACTTGTAAGAGCAGTTGATCGGAATGGACAGTGTCTTGAAAGGAGGATATAAGATGAACACCAACAAAAGCAAAATGAGGATAATGGAATGTAGTCGAATTAAGTCGGGTGATGTTGAGGGTATTACATTAGGAAATGAGACACTTAAAGTAGTAAAGGAGTTTTGCTATTTGGGGAGCAAAATAACTGATGATGGTCGAAGTAGAGAGGATATAAAATGTAGACTGGCAATGGCAAGGAAAGCGTTTCTGAAGAAGAGAAATTTGTTAACATCAAGTATAGATTTAAGTGTCAGGAAGGCATTTCTGACAGTATTTGTGTGGAGTGTAGCCATGTATGGAAGTGAAATATGGACAAGAATGCTGAAGATTAAATGGGTAGATTACATACTAATGAGGAGGTATTGAATAGAATTGGGGAGAAAAGGAGTTTGTGGCACAACTTGACTAGAAGAAGGGATCAGTTGGTAGGACATGTTCTGAGGCATCAAGGGATCACCAATTTAGTATTGGAGGGCAGCGTGGAGGGTAAAATTTTTAGAGGGAGACCAAGAGATGAAAACATTAAGCAGATTCAGAAGGATGTAGGTTGCAATAGGTACTGGGAGATGAAGAAGCTTGCACAGGATAGAGTAGCATGGAGAGCTGCATCAAACCTGTCTCAGGACTGAGGACCACAACAACAACATTTTAAAAATAAGATATTGAGCCTCAGTGTTTACTGTCAGGTCTTTTCTGGCCATTCTCTTCTGTGTTCTCTAGTCACTGACCATTTTCCATTACCTATGTTGGGGATCAGCAGTAGCAACCACCAACCAATGCAATTCATTTAATAGCTACACTGCAGGTAAGAATTACGTTCCTGTGCACTTACTATGAGGGCTAGTCATACAGTTTTAACTACCACCTACAAATATCGAGTTATGTGTATCTCAGCAGAGTGAACCATAGACCCAGAAGTAGCAGGAATCAGCTTTGTCACATGGCAAGGTAGAATCATGTTACAGTTCAAGTAATGTGTATTGCTGCCAGATGGATGAAACTTTCTTATCAAAATTAAAATTATTTTTGATGAGAAGGAGAAAGCAGTGACAAGGCTGATGTAAAAGTTGATGGAATGTGTAAAGCAAATGATAAATGAGCAAGTTGTTTGTGTGCAAATTATGGCAGAAGGGATGCATTGTCCTGATGAGTAGTGGTTTAATTTTGTTAATAAAGTTTCACCTGTCTGGCACTAACACACACTACTTTAACTATAACACAATTGTACCTTGCCACATGACAAAGCTGATTCCTGCTACTTCTGGGTCTGTGGTTCACTCTGCTGAGATACGCATAACTTGAAATTTATAGGTGTACCTCAAAGGAGAAGCAGCTAAGTGCACACAATATATATGCCTTGACAATCTAACAATGAGGATGACTGTGTTATTTGACACATATTCTTCAATATTATGAATGATACAAGGAAATATCAGCTTTGCTAGTATTCACAGATTATGTCATACAGAACTTGACTTTACAGCCAGCAAACAAACCCTGGCAAAGGTGACAGGAACATATTCTGAGTTTGAATACAACAAATTACCTTGAGACTCAAAAGCTTCTTGTGAAAAACTCAGTTTGCCCTTTTGTGACACAATGTCATGCAAACCACAGATGAAGGGTTCCACTTTATTGGGAGAATTTTAGGAAAGTGTAGTTCACCTGTGTGAGACCTATTCTTGGGTACTTCATGAGTGTCTGGGATCTGCACCACAGTGGATTAAAGGATAACATCAAAGCAATTCAGAGATGGGCTGCTAGATTTTTTACTGGCTGGTTCACTCAACACACATTACAGAGATGCTTCATGAACTCAAATGGTAGTCTTAGGAGGGAAGATGATCTTTTTGTGACACACTATTGAGAAAATTTAGAGAACCTGTATTTGAAGCTGACTGCATAACAACTCTAGTATCCCCAATGTACATATCCCATAAATACCACAGAGATAAGAGAAATTAGTGCTTGCACTTAGGCATATAAATTATCATTTTCCCCTCACTCTCTTTATGAGTGGAATGGGGAAGGAAAAGACTAGTAGTGGTACAATGTACCTTTCAACATGCACCATATGGTGGGTTGCGTAGTATGTATGTAGATGTAGATAGAAGAATAGATTGAATGCTGATTTGTTTTAAAGTGCCAGCTATCTCACCTTAGAACTGTTTATCTTGGTGGCCTTCAATTAAGACATGTCAACAAGATAAAAGCTGTTAAAATAATCACAACTTAAGGAAATAACATGATGACATAGCATGTAAGTTCACAAGATAGTATGCTGAGGTTCATGGATTCAATCCTGCTGCAGAAGGAAATTTTATTCTTCTCTCATGTTCTGTATATTGTCATTACTTTCACTTTTCATGACAGCTGATAACACCTTCAATGCACTGGTTACAAAATAGATAAAGTAAAGTTACTTTTATATTGAATACACAGCAGTCACAAAACATTTACTTATTGTATTATGATCAGTAAGATTCATTGGCCTCCCACTGTGAATGTTGTATTAATGGCAGTTTGTCACAGAGGCATTTAGCATTCAATAAATTTACTCTTATACTCAGTTGTACATACCAGCACCCTTTTTTTGCCAACAAAAAATATTAGTGTAAGGCTAGCATCAACCTTTTATTACCCAATGATCCTTAGTTGATCGTTCTACCCTCTTTACTGTCTCCTCATTGTTAATGTAGTTAATGTTGTAATGCTTGATAGGGATATTGATCTTTTACAGTTACTGAGGATGAAACTCCTGCATGAAGTTCCACCAGTCAGAATGACCTGACTGTGAAATGGCTACCTTCCCACCTCTCCCAAAACTCCCATTTCTTGAGTGTAAACACAATGGTACCTTGTCAGATGATGAGTCTAGTTTGCCGGTTAATGGAGGTGAGAAGGAGCTGGGCACTTGCACTTCTCTATCTGCAATCACCCATTACACAGTTAAGTATTTTGGACAGAAAACCACATGCGACGTAAGTTGCAACTATAGACATGATACCTGAGGGTAGTCTGTTACAGACAAGTGAGTACTGAATATGGCAGCACTTCAGCAGTTGACTGACATTGAATGTTGCAGGACATTCATTGCAAGAAGCAACAAAAGAAACTTGAAATTTGAAGAGCATGTTGATATTATACTGTAGTTATTGTTTAATAAGGGACTTTTTCTCTGAAACTCCTGCCCTGAGGAGGTCAAATAGGGGATCAAAGGTTATTTGAAATTAAGTAGCTGTTAACGAAATTTTGAAGCTAAAATTACGAAAATTGATATTTGGTTTCCTGGTCAGCATCTATGCAAATTCAACTCTAAGGAGATGAAGTAGTGGGTGAAAGTTATTTATAAATAAATTGTTGTTAAAGAACTGTTGAAGCTTTTTTAAAGTTACATCTATGAAAAATGGTACTTGATTTCATATTTAAATATAAAAGAAGTGTTGCATTGTTTTTTGGAAATTCAACCTGAAAAGAAGGTGAAATAGGGGATGAAAACTTCTTATGAGAATATTTAATAATACTGAAACATTTTGAAAGCTAACTCTATGAAAATTGGTATCTGACTTCTTGGTTAGAAATAAAGAAATATGTGTTAGGGGATGAATGTTTATGCGGAAATATCATCAAAAGAAGTCAAAAGGAAGGATGAACAAAAATCTCACCTCTTGTTCAGAAGTACATTCAGAGAAACCCATGCTTATATGCCCTTAATTAGCATGAAAGTGTAGAAGATGTTGCAATTTGTTGACCAAATCAAAGTAAGGTATTCAGCAGTCACTATGACAAGTTGGATTAGTGAGAATCTATTAGAAAAAGAAACAGATCTTTAATACATTAATTTTTCAGTAGGATTAATATGTTTATAAAGTTATTTTTGTTGTAATTACTGCACAAACTAATCATTACTCATGACGAAATAGATACCATGTTTAAATATGATTCCATGTACAGGAATATCTATTTGAGGTGATCAGGTACACTGTTTCCAGACGGCTGATTTGTACATGAAGAATGTGTATAAGAATATATAAACTCAGTTAAAAAAAGAAAAAAAATGCAAATCTTCTATGAGGAATTGCTTTAGTAAATGTTGATACCGTACCTGTAGCTTAGTATGCGTAGACTAGATATACTCTTTGCACAGCACATAGGTTTACACATGAACAATGGGTGTAACAACATACAAAGTCAGACCATGAAGTCTCCTGAACGAGGTTACACAGTGGTTAGCACACTGGACTCACATTCGGGAGTACGACAGTTCAAACCTGCATCCAGCCATCCTGATTTGGGTTTTCCATGATTTCCCTAAATAACTTCAGGAGAATACCAGGATGGTTTCTTTGAAAGGGAATGGCCAACTTCCTTTCCCATGCTTCCCTAATCTGATGGGACCGATGAACGCACTGTTTGGTCCCTTCCCCCAAATCAACTAACCATACAGTCAATTTGAATGATGCGGCATATTCTAAGCTAATAATTTCATAAAATTTTTACTGAAAGATTGTTGTTATTGTAAACTAGGGAAACCTGATATGAAATCTGATATGCATTGTCAGTGCACATTTTTTCTTAGTGTTCAGTGCAAAAAAATTGTCTACTAGGGAAACCTGATATGAAATCTGATATGCATTGTCAGTGCACATTTTTTCTTAGTGTTCAGTGCAAAAAAATTGTCTTCCCGGTGTTGTGTTTGTGTTAATGGCCATACAGTACATATAAAAAGGTGCAATCCATTGTTATGGTGATGTATCATGTAGTAATTTGTTTTTGGCTGCAGCAGAAATGCAGAGCAGTGGCAGGATGATCCAAATGATTTTCTTGTCCTGCCTAGTGGCATGCTATGTCAAAGGCATGGGAATTTAAATATGTACCAGGGCTGCACACATGTATCTGCAAACAAACAAAAGCTAATTATGTAACTCTATTTTTTTAGGTGAAGATTAAAAGTTTATTGCTACCCCTTGTATATTTTACATTTAGATCTATGTTGTGTAGTAGCTATTAAGGCAGTTTTGAAGCTAGAACTATGAAACTTGGTATTTGGTTTCCTGCTCAGCATCTATACAAATTCAACTCTAAGGAGGTGAAGTGGTGGGCGAAAGTTTTTTAAATAAATTATTGTTAAAGAGCTCATAATGCTTTTTTAAAGCTCAATAAAAATTGGTACTTGACTTCTCATTTAAAAATAAAAAAAAGTGTTTCAGTATTTTTGGAAATTCAACCCCAAAGAGCTGCACGCATGTATCTCCAAACAAGGTTTTTTTGAGGTGATGATTAAAAGTTTATGGCTACCCCTTATATATCTTTACATTTAGATCTATGATGTGTAATTGGAGTCACCTGGTAAAAGCTCTTTTCACCCCGCGGGGTAGAATCACACAACCACAAAACTTTGTCTGTATTGCATCCCATACACTTTCGCCATATGTAATACATGCAACCCAGGTACTGTAACATAAGAGGTGCATCCAGAATGTAAGTTTCCCAATGTTGTATCCTTTAAAGTACATGTATTTAGGTGGGAAAATTGCACATGTGCGATAGATTTATGACAATCAGTTGCCAGACGGACAGGTCCCACCTGATGCCAGTACCATGGCACGAGTGCCCGAAATGGCATCTCTTATTCGTTCTATCGCCATCTGTGGGGTTCAGTCAGTGATAAAGTTCCTTAATACACAAAACATAGTGCACATCGAAATTCATCATCAGCTCTGTCAGGTGTATGACCAAACCGATGGTGTATCACTGGCGTAGGCTTTTTTTCGAAGGTCATCAAAGTGTCCATGATGAAGAGCTCAGTGGGCGACCATCCCTTGTCGGTGTTCACCTGGTTGAGCTGGTGCAGCAGCACATCCTGGAGAACTATTGCTTGACTATTACAGAGCTCAGCAGCCATTTTCCTCAGATATCATGATCTTCAATGCATCAAATTGTCACAAAGCACCTGCTGTTCAAAAAATTGTGTTCCAGGTGGGTGCTAAAAAGCATGACACTTGAGTACAAAATGTAACGCTTCGGAGTAGCACTGACATTTCTGCAGTGGTACTATGACGACGGCAATGAGTTCCCCAACAAGACATCATGGGCAATGCCATGTGAATTTCTCACTTGACCGTGGAAACCAAGCAGCAGTCAATGCATTGGTGTTACAGTGAATCTCTGGTCAAAACAACTCAGACTGACTGTGTTGGTGCAGAAAGTGATGTGCATGGTGTTCTGACAGGAAGGACATTCTGCTCATTGACTTCCTGTCCAGAGGTGAAACAGTGAATGTTGATCATTACTGTGTAACAGTGTGGAAACTGCAACGTGCCATTCAGAACAAGAGGTGTGGAATGCTTACTGCAGGTGTTGTGCTGCTCCATGACAATGCTCATCCCGCATATGGCTTGGTGCACAGCAACTGTTTTGCAGAAGTTCAGCTGGGAGCTGTTTGATCATCCAGCATACAGTCCTGACCTTACTCCCAGCGATTTGAATCTATTCTCACACCTCAGGAAATTCCCATCTTGCAGTCAGCGTTTTGACTACAATGAAGAGATGAAGACTATTGGGACATGCTGGGACCATTCTAGCCTTTGAAAATGGCAAAAGATGAAATGCATAAGGCATAATAAATGAATAAATACTGTGGTCAAGACATATAAAAGTGTCTTGAGCACAATCAATGGCTGCACCATGTCATAGTGCAGTATCCAATTTATTGCATCAGAAGATCAAAAGGAATTGCAAGATTATTTAGATGAGATACATGCATGTTGGAAAAAAGTGGTAATGGTCCCTAAACAATGAAAACATATTTGATCCTCCATAAAAATACTAAAATATTCAGTTAAATTTCGGTTACACAATAAATAACACAAATTTCAAAGTTGTACATTCAACAAAATTCACAGGGCCTACAGTTACAAAAATCTTGAATTCTATAGAAAATTTTGTGGGGAAGGTGAAGTGAAGACTGTGTTTTATTGGCAGAGTACTTATTGTTAGAAGGTTCAGCAAATCTACTGAAGAGACCGGCTACGTTACAGTTGTCCATCTTCTTCTGGAGTACTGCTGCAAGGTCTAGGATCCTACCAGGTATGGTTGACAGGGCCTCAAAATTGGTCAGGAAAGTTCAGACCATTTGTGTTATTGCAAAATAGGAGAGAGTGTGTCATGGATGTGATAAAGTAGTTGGGGTGAGTGCATAAACAAATTCTCTTGAACACTTCCAAAGTAAAATTATGTAAGCATTGACATGCAGCTTTTCTACAGATTGATTACTGAAATGTTAGACCAGATGGGGCAAAACCCCAACTGCCAGGAGGGAAATGTCCATTTAGCTGGCAGAGAAAGCTTACAAGATGTGAGAAAGCTTTTGGGATTATATCAGAGACAGCAAAAAGGTGTGTGCTGTTGAATGGCAGCATAGATTGACCATTTTTCATCATTGGGCAAACAATGACAGGTACCATTTATTTGTAAATACTTGAGCAATTGTTTATCTCTCAGTATCTTCTCCTTCAGTCAAATGTGATCTTCCAGCATGATGGTGCATCACTGTGCACTGAGTTTACAAGTTCCTGACTTCTTAGATGAAATACTTCCACCAAGTGGATACTACAATGTCCACAATAACACCTCTGTTTTTCATCCTTTCAGGTTATGTGAAACACACAGTGTATGCCTCACATGTACATGACTTTGGTTATCTCTGCAGAAGAATTATGGATGCAGTGGCCTCTATGCATAATTCTTCTGTGGAGAGAACCAAAGTCATGTACATGTTAGGCAAGCAATTGCCTCTATTAACCATGGACCTTGCCATTGGTGGGGAGGCTTGCGTGCCTCAGCGATACATGTAGCCATACGGTAGGTGTAACCGCAACAAAGGGGTATCTTTTGAGAGGCCAGACAAATGTGTGGTTCCTGAAGAGGGGCAGCAACATTTTCAGTAGTTGCAGGGTAACAATCTGGGTGACTGACTGATCTGGCCTTGTAACATTAACCAAAACGGCCTTGCTGTGCTGGTACTGCAGATATCTGAAAGCAAGGGTAAAACTACAGCTATAATTTTTCCCGAGGGCATGCAACTTTAGTGTATGGCCTCTATCACCCCAGACATGCTGGATGGATTATGAAAGGTTCTTACGTGGAAGTGCGCTAATTTTTTCTACAAAATTTTTGAGTTAATTTACATGAGGCAGAAAACTGGAAGTATGTATATCTTATATTTTTTAAATTTCATTTGTCAATTTGGGAGATTTCACGTGGACACCTGGTACATATAATACTATACATTTTGTTATTACATCTACACCCAACAAGCCACCTTATGATGTGAGCAGAGGGTACTTTGTGTACCACTGTCACTCCAACTCCCCCCCACCCCCCCACCCCCCCACCCACCCACACACACACATTTTTCTTAATATCTGAAAAAAAAACATGCAATAAATAAATAAATAAATAAATTGTTCTTGTTGCAGAATCCTGTAGAGTATAAAGTGGTGCAGAATGATACAAAGCCTGTGACAGCAGTGTTGGTTCCACTTACACCCAAGAAAGAATCAGTAAGTATGTAAATATGTGGGAACTCTTCCAAGCTCTGCACTTCATATATTGTATATATATCACACACACACACACACACACACACACACACACACACACACACACACACACACACACACACACACACACACACACACTTGCACTACTTAAGGTTTCTCTCCTAAGAGTCTTCAGGCACATCTTCTCTCGTGTTCAGCGAGATATGAAGGTTATTAAATAACAGAATAGACAATTAGCTATTAACTCAGTATAATTTTATGTCTACTTCACCACATATTCCTATAGATTTGTCTCATCTCTGTAAGAGTTTTCTTAATTTCTCTCCATCGCTAATAGCTGTGCTATCAATGGGATGTTTAACTCTATCTTTCTTCCTTCCTTCATCCTTATCCTGTCAGCAAGGAATTCTTTACTTTGATCTTGAAGCAAGTTTTGTACCTTTTCCTTTCTCTCTTCATTTGATGGCGGGGGGGGGGGGGGGGGGGGGATAAGGAAAGGTCAGTGAGGAGGATGAGGTAGGTATTCCCAGCCCACTCTGTCACAGTTCCCAGCATTGTCTTGAAGAAGCAGCACACCTTTCATGTGTCGTCATGGATATTTCTTCTTCAGCACAGGGTTGATTTCATTCTCAGTTGTGCTTGAGTGGAATAGGCTGTTGGTAGTGTTTCTCTTAAAGAAACCTGCACATGGGCTCACCAAAAGATGATTAGTATGGCCTCATCAGCTGAGGGTCGCATTCTGAATTTCTTACGAACAGATGATTCAGGATGTTTCCAAAATGTGTGTTAACACTTTGGACTGATGTAGCCATATTTGATCACACAATAAAATTTTGTTAAAAGGTGCATCACCTACACTATTCAAAAGATTTTTACAAATACAAAATTTCTATTCCTAGTGATGAATGGCAAGCTGTCTTGGAACCCACCTTGTGCAAGTTTTATGGTAGTTCAGTTTGCTTTGGATGATGCAATTAGTTGTATCAAAACATAACCAAAATTTTTTAGAAGTTTAGTCAACTGTAAGTTAAATATCTTAATATGTGTGTGTAATGTCGAGGTTGTTACTGCCACCAGACACCAGGACCAGTTCTCATCATTTGTGCAATTATGATCATTTTGAAATCTTTTTCACCCACACATATAACCGTGCTGGTTCTTGAAACTACTGTCCACTTGCTTGTTCAATCGAGAGAGATTTTCTGACTCTTATTCACATTGTGAAAGTAAAAATATCTGTTCTTCAAAAGTACTTTGCCTGAATAGACATGCAGTCATAATCAAGACCTTACACTGTATGTTTACATAAATACAGTATTAATCAGAGAAATGACTAACACTCTTCACAAGACTGCTAACTGATGCTTAGAAAAGCTTTATTTCACTGCATTAGTAATTGCCATCAGTGTATAAGTGCAGCTTCCCCAGGATCCAAAAACCTGCTTGTGTCATTTAGGACAGCACTGCAGTACTTACCCTCTGAGGTAGTCAATATTTGCTGACACTTTTTCCATGCATGTGACAGTTGAAAAATTCTAGGTAGGGGCTGTCAATGTTCCACATTGACAAAAACCCTGCCGAGATTGTATGCCTTGGAGAAAGCCAGATGTTTGGCTGGGGTTGATGTGTCTGGTCCATGAGAACTAAAACTTCATATCCATAAAAACTGATTTGTATTCATTTATATCCATTATAGTTAATTTAATTCTAATAATCACTCACAAAATTCTGTCAAAACGAATATTAAGTGTGTGACTGTTTGTTAGTTACTATCACATTTCACATATCCCAATAGCAATATATTGCTATGATGTGGAATGAGACAGTTCTACATTTATAATACAGTCTCCCACTGAAAAATATGGCACCATGGTCACTACTTACATGATTGCCTTAAGCTAGTTTTTTTTTTTACATGCCATGGTTTAATGAATTATACTTAGCTCTCTCCCCCGCCCCTCTCCTGAACCCACGAGGGTGCATGCGCACGCACGCAAGTACGTGTGCATGCAAACACCCCCCCCCCCCCCCAACACACACACTGTATTATTATTGTGAATTCAGTAATTCCTCTGTGGAGGAGGAGGAGGAGGAGTAGTTGAGTTGATATATACTAAGTGTTTCAAGTTAATTACATTGTGCCACCTACATATATACATTTAATGGCTCTATTTTGATAGTGATGCCTCCAAACCTCATGTCAGTACATCACACTAACAATGACAAGCATATCTTCCTTATATTACTGACAGATGCAGCTAAGACAGCTTTCCAATACTACTATTTTTTGCTGACAGGCAGAATTACTACAATATGGTTACCTGCCATTGTCAGCAGAAGAATGATATCTGCATTTGAATAACATAATCATTTTACTAGAGAAGTTTATTTGCCTGGATTACAATATATATAACTAGTTTCAGCAAGTTAAATTGTCATCTTCAAATCTGAAAACGTTATGATGGTCTCACAGTGTTCTAAGTAACTTGTATCACTGGTACGATACTTTCTAACTGTATGTCTGTTGTAGCTGATTGGTACTACCACTTGTTATCTTTTTATATAAAGACACTGTATAGATCTCATTTCTAACTATAAGAATTTTAATTGTAGATTGTCACTATCCTTTCGTGTATTATACAAATGTGGAAAATATTAAATTAGTTATGTTTCTAAGTTATCATGGAAAACACTGCTGCCACCTGGTGGTACCTCTAAACATTATGTAGTGCATTTAACTACTGCCTGGTGGTGTGTTATCAGCCATCAACATTGTCACAACAGGCAATATTCTATGAGCCAAAAGTATTTAATCATACATTTTTATGTATGTTTGACACAGTCACAGTTTTACTGTATAACGTATGCACTGGAGTGTCTTCTTCAATTAGGTATGTTCATCTCAAGCATGTATATTTTATGATTTTGACATTGGATTATTCTTATCCGATTTTACTTACACTGCATTTGTAGATATGTCCATGAACAAGTGACAGTGAAGTACATTTTGTCTGGATTTATATAATTTTATATAAAAGACTGATAATGGATTATGTAAGAATATTTTATGTAAATCCTCAAATTTGTTATCATTTTAACTAAACCGGGGCTTCTCATTCTTTTATACAATGATCTAAATGTATTTATGTCATGGTCTTTATGTTTGGGCCGGTTTTAGCAATTAACACACGGTTTCTTGTGTTTACTTTTTCACACCATTGTTCTTATTTGAAAAACAGCTGAACAGTGTTAATACCTGACATCTTCTCCAGCTAATCCATGACTTATTTGTGTATGACTTTTATTTCCAGGAATTATGATTTCATTTCTCTTACGGCAAGGAGCAGAAACCCAGACAAATGTGCACCCATTTGATGTGTACCATAGGACTGTTTCACATATCAGCTAGTTTTTTAATTCTTGTTTCTTTTTTTAAAATGAATCTTTCCTTCAGTGACGTATTTTTACCATAGGCATGCAACAATATCTCATTCCATACTTTTACCAACATATCATACCTCATGGCCAGCAGTGCTAGCATTCTCTTCTTCTTGGCTTATACTGGTTGGTGTGTTCCTTGACCATGTCAAAATACACTCCTGGAAATGGAAAAAAGAACACATTGACACCGGTGTGTCAGACCCACCATACTTGCTCCGGACACTGCGAGAGGGCTGTACAAGCAATGATCACACGCACGGCACAGCGGACACACCAGGAACCGCGGTGTTGGCCGTCGAATGGCGCTAGCTGCGCAGCATTTGTGCACCGCCGCCGTCAGTGTCAGCCAGTTTGCCGTGGCATACGGAGCTCCATCGCAGTCTTTAACACTGGTAGCATGCCGCAACAGCGTGGGCGTGAACCGTATGTGCAGTTGACGGACTTTGAGCGAGGGCGTATAGTGGGCATGCGGGAGGCCGGGTGGACGTACCGCCGAATTGCTCAACACGTGGGGCGTGAGGTCTCCACAGTACATCGATGTTGTCGCCAGTGGTCGGCGGAAGGTGCACGTGCCCGTCGACCTGGGACCGGACCGCAGCGACGCACGGATGCACGCCAAGACCGTAGGATCCTACGCAGTGCCGTAGGGGACCGCACCGCCACTTCCCAGCAAATTAGGGACACTGTTGCTCCTGGGGTATCGGCGAGGACCATTCGCAACCGTCTCCATGAAGCTGGGCTACGGTCCCGCACACCGTTAGGCCGTCTTCCGCTCACGCCCCAACATCGTGCAGCCCGCCTCCAGTGGTGTCGCGACAGGCGTGAATGGAGGGACGAATGGAGACGTGTCGTCTTCAGCGATGAGAGTCGCTTCTGCCTTGGTGCCAATGATGGTCGTATGCGTGTTTGGCGCCGTGCAGGTGAGCGCCACAATCAGGACTGCATACGACTGAGGCACACAGGGCCAACACCCGACATCATGGTGTGGGGAGCGATCTCCTACACTGGCCGTACACCACTGGTGATCGTCGAGGGGACACTGAATAGTGCACGGTACATCCAAACCGTCATCGAACCCATCGTTCTACCATTCCTAGACCGGCAAGGGAACTTGCTGTTCCAACAGGACAATGCACGTCCGCATGTATCCCGTGCCACCCAACGTGCTCTAGAAGGTGTAAGTCAACTACCCTGGCCAGCAAGATCTCCGGATCTGTCCCCCATTGAGCGTGTTTGGGCCTGGATGAAGCGTCGTCTCACGCGGTCTGCACGTCCAGCACGAACGCTGGTCCAACTGAGGCGCCAGGTGGAAATGGCATGGCAAGCCGTTCCACAGGACTACATCCAGCATCTCTACGATCGTCTCCATGGGAGAATAGCAGCCTGCATTGCTGCGAAAGGTGGATATACACTGTACTAGTGCCGACATTGTGCATGCTCTGCTGCCTGTGTCTATGTGCCTGTGGTTCTGTCAGTGTGATCATGTGATGTATCTGACCCCAGGAATGTGTCAATAAAGTTTCCCCTTCCTGGAACAATGAATTCACGGTGTTCTTATTTCAATTTCCAGGAGTGTAATTATTAGTGCAATGAAACTAATGGAAGATAGAAATCATTTGCTAAGAGCTCATGTAAGATAGTGCTTCCCAATATAGTTGTAAGAATTTTGGTCATTAATGTAGTGTATGATGAAAATTGCGTATATCTGAGATTTGCATTATACGGGGTGTTCAAAAAGTCTCTCTGCAGTGCCGTATGATTGTTAGCTGCGTGTGCCGGATGCCACAGTGAATATACCGAACTGAAACTCAGTGAAATACAAGTTATTAATTTACTGAATATCCATTTTTACTGTGATAAACAAAACAGTGGAATATTGGGAGAGTCCACTTGAAGGGAAGTAACCCAGGCAGGTGAAGAATCATATGGCACGCACGGCTAACAATCATACGGCACTGTGGAGAGACTTCTTGAACACCCTGTATAATGTTTACCAATACATACTTACTAAGTTGTCCACATGAACCGAAGTAAGTTCATTGCCTCGTTACTTGATCTGTCAGTGGCTATTTTCTCATGGGCTCCTGGGGTCTCCAGGTCTTTCATGACTCCATCCACCTATCACAGTTTTGGTCCACAAAAAGGTCTCACACCTTTCAGCTTCCCTTCTAGTGCTGCCTCCTCCACCCTTTCTTCTCTTTGCGATACTTGTCCCAGCCATTCAGTTCCTCTGCTCTTTATTACAGTTGTCACATCAGGTTCACTGAGCAATGTGCTGATTTCTGTGTTTTTCCTTCTTCTAAAACTTCTACTTCCTGACACAAGTTCAAAGATTTTTCTTAACATCTTTTTTCCAGAAGTCATAATCTTTATCTCCATCATCTAGCTCAGTGTCCATGTTTCAGTCCCATACATTTAAACCAGTCGCACAATTGTTGCATAAATGCTTAGTTTTCTTTTTTAGTAGTTTACAACTGAATAGTTTGTCTGTTGAGAATAGACACCTTTTTGCAGATTTTATCTTGTTCATTCTCTTTTCCTCAAAGTTCTTTCTCAGTGACAGTACTTCCTTTATATTTGATGGACCTAGTCTTTCTAAATTTCACAGCTTTTATTGCCAGTGATTCTTCCACTTCTTCTTTATTATTTCTTGTTACTCGCACACATGCAGTTTTTCCTGATTGGTCCTCAGACCCACTTTATCTGCCTCCTATGTAGGCTTTTAGTTTGTGTTAGTTCATCTTTCTCCTCTACAATGATAATGTCATTGGCAGATGCCAACTGTTTCACTTGACATCCTACATTTACACATCTTCCAATTGATGATACACTATTTTTATGGCCTTTTCCAATACCAAGTTAAATAGGTTGCAGGAGATGCAGACTCCCTGTTTGATATCAGTCTCCACTGTAAAACATTCAGATGCATTGCCTTCAACCTTCACATTATGTTTATTTTAGTCAGTGCACATTGTGGTAAGCCTGATCAGCTTCATATCTATTCCTGATTCTTCCATTATCCTCCATATGCTTTCTGTATGACCACTTTCATAGACTTTTTCCTGTAATTGACAACAATAAGAGTACAAAGAATATGAAAATCAATTGGAAATTGGGTTAATACAACTTTTTGGCTTTGCAGATAGCGGAAATATCATGAAAGCATTTGCTTTTAATCAAATGTCTCAAACTTTGCGTCATTCACAGGGAAAATATTTAAATCTAATACTGATAAGTGGTAGTTATGTAATGTTGAAACTGAATCTTATTTTTTTTAATCAAGACTTCAAAATGAGTGGTCATTTTTTGCCCAAAGGTAGGTTCACCCTCAGGATTAATGCAGTTTTACATTGCAAAACAGACCATGGCCGTGTTGTGATGACACTAGATGAAACATCAACACCATGTCATATTGCACACCAGAAATTTGAATGTGAGGTAATTAGGGGCAGTAATTCTTATCAAAAGTTGCAATATAGACCCAGAATTAATGAACAAGCAATGATGATGGATTTCATAAACTAGTGCAGCAAAATTCCTAATGGGTGTTCTTCATAACTCATAAGAACAATTTTACACACTTGTGGGAGTGCAGGGATTAAGTAAAGTGTTTTACAATTCTTTCAAAAGTCAAGATATTTTTACTTGAGAAAAACTAATATTAATAACAGTAACAGGTAGAAGGCATTTCATATTGCCATATTCCTTCCATCTAATTGCTTATTAACATAAGGAAACATAATTACTCCCTCAGTTGAATGGTTTGAATGATGAAACAGTAATATTAAAATAAAGCTTTTCAGAGCATTTAATTATGTTCATATATGTGCACACAGTAAGGTCTTTGTTGCCTTTGTATTGTAAAACCTCGGTAATTTTTCACTGTCAGATATTGTATCTCTTTTGCAAGAGAACACTTGTGTAAATATTATCAAGTTCACCTGTGGCCTTCACAATGTGCCATAGAAACAGCTACAAAATAAAAATTAAACACAATTGAGCAAAATCTCACCTAAAAATCTGTGCAGTGAGAATGTGTTAATATCTTGTGCTAGCAATGTTACTACCCTTTCATTTGCAAATTGTTCCCTCATAACTTAGCAGTTATATTTCATCAATGGGTCATATGAAGTTTGCTGTAGATTTTTAATCTAGTGTCTATGAGAGTTGAACTTTAAGATTTAATAATTGATCCCCTAATTGTGATGTCACAGAACTTGGTACAAAACAAGAGAAAATACTGAGCTTTGACACCAGTGTTTGCATAAAATATGAAACGACCAGATATAATAGTGCCTTTCAGTCCTGTGAAATGCAGACTTGACCCTCAAATTATATTTATGTTAACCTGAGGAAGGATTATTACTGTTTTTGAGGAAATAAATAAATAGTAGTGCATCATAGTTTCTTGGTATTTGAACATTAAGTGTGAATACTTGTTTTTAATACCTCAGCTACTGAATTCTAAATGTGTAGATCTTTGCAGCGAGAGGGCTGCTTGTGTTTTGTATCATGTCACTGCTGACCTTAGTGATAAACACTACTGTTTGTCAGCTTACTGCAGTAGCTGATGTTTCTCCTTAGCTGACATGTAATTGTGTAGCAAAAGTGTCATTATTGGCAATGTCAATATGCATACAAGGTGATTTCATGTTCAATTACATTTAACATGTCAGCATGTGCTACCTCTTTGTGTTGCCTCTGCTTTTTCATATTCTCGGTATAAATCATAGAAACTACGTCTCTAGTAGTCGTGCTCATTTAACAGCTTTCAAAAATTCAAAAGTTTGAGTTTCAGTTTTTGGACTCTTATTTTATATTTCCAGTCTCAGTTTAGCAGTGAGCTGGCAGGGGTGAAGCTCCCAGTGTTCTGTTTTTGGTTTACTGATAAAAAGAAATCTAAAACTAAATTTTATGATTTGAAAAGTGATGATGTAATTGACATGAAGTGGAAAACCTCTATTTTTCTGATTGCTATTGATGGATTTGAGCACTTCTAGTACTTGTAAGTCATGAATTGTAATGCAGAATGTAGTAGATAAAATTTTATACAAATAGGATATATATGGGAGAAGATACTGATACTTGGAATGCTGTAATGACAAAATGATGCCATTTGTTAGATAGAGACACTATTGTGCCTTCATTTGGGAACTGAATAAATGGGTTAAATTACAGTTGGTTGCATGGTTAGATCTCTTTTCATGATTTAATGATCGCAGTAGAAATTGTCTTGGGGAGGGATGTGGATTACTAAAAGTTGAGATACAGGTAACATATGTTGACACCAGTGTAACTGTAAGCCAGAGTTAGCAAGGATGGAGCATGTTTGGAGTGTTGGGACTCCAGTTTATGGGAGATGTAGACGAGTGAAGATGTTCTATTTGTTTGAAGAGGTGGTACAGAATAGGGATGGAAGAATGTTGTCAAATGTGGAAAGCAAGGCCAAGGCAGATACCATGTGTCATTAAAGAATTTTGAGGAAGTGGAGTAATGTGGGAGGAGCAGACATCAATGTAGCATTTGCATAAGTGAGAATGCGCAGAGTGGTCTTGTATTCAGGGATGATGTCTGTGCAACGCAATCCTCACGTTAGAGCAGCTAGTAATTTTGTTTTGGAGGGTTAGTAGATTTTTTTTTTTAATCTGGTGTTACATAGGGGTATTTTAGTGTTTCAGTGAGCTGGATTTGATTTTGTAGATTGTTAGGTAAAGGTCTAGTGGATGGGCTGCGCGAGTGTGTTTTATTATAGTTATTACATGGGTTTCTCCAGGGATGATGGAAATGTGTAATTTGTTACACTCAGCAGGAGGAGTCGAAGAGATTATGGGGCAGTTGGAGTATATGATGGATATCAAAGAGGGCAGTGTAATCAGCATATGGAAAGGAATACACTGGAAGGTAGGTTTCTGGGAAAGCCAGGTGTGGATGAGAAATAAACTGGTTAGCTGTGGGCATATGCCAAAGTGCATGTATCATGACTGTTATCAGTAAGTTATTTTTGTTCTGATATTAGACAAATAATGTGTCTAATATATAAATAAGTAAATATATAAATAATATATTTTGTTTTAAATTAAGACTTTTTTGCTTAACTCGAGCATGTTTTTCTTACAACATGTACTTCTTTCTATAACTACATCCATCTCCATATACATATTGCACACTTACGTGTTCCACTTACAGATTGGAGTGAGGGAAAAAAACTACTGTCTGTGTGTTTCTGTATGAATGCTGATTTCTATTATCTGGTCTTCACAGTCCTTGCATAAGATACATGTTGATGCCAGTTGAATCATTCTCTAGCCTGTTGCAAATGTTGGCTGTCTCAGTAGTGTCTTACAGCAATAATGTCTTCTTCCCTCCAGGGATTTCCATTCAAGTTTATGGAGCACTGTCATGATACTCTTACATTCATCAAGACAACTGGTAACAGATCTACCAGTGCACCTCTGAATTGCTTCAATTTCTTCCTTTAGTCCATTTTGGTGGGAACCCAACATTTGATTAGTACTCAGTATCTGGTTGCACAAGTGATCTGTATGTGGTCTTCTTTATAGATGAACTACACGTTCATAGAATTCTTCCAATAAACCAAAGTCAAGCATTCACTTCATCTGTTAATGATCTTGTGCACTAGTTCAATTTCATGTTGCCTCTATTCTGTCTGACTCGCGCTGTATCCTTCTAGAGTCAGTCAAACACGATAACTTCTTGTACACTATAATGTCATCAGCAGAGAGTTGCAGATTTCTACATATATATGAGAACAAAAGTTACTAAGTTAATGCAGTGCCATCTTCGTGATGATGTATAGGGCTATTACAAATGATTGAAGCGATTTCATAAATTCACTGTAGCTCCATTCATTGACATATGGTCATGACACACTACAGATACGTAGAAAAACTCATGAAGTTTTGTTCGGCTGAAGCCGCACTTCAGATTTCTGCCACCAGAGCGCTTGAGAGCGCAGTGAGACAAAATGGCGACAGGAGCCGAGAAAGCGTATGTCGTGCTTGAAATGCACTCACATCAGTCAGTCATAACAGTGCAACGACACTTCAGGACGAAGTTCAACAAAGATACACCAACTGCTAAGTCCATTCGGCGATGGTATGCGCAGTTTAAAGCTTCTGGATGCCTCTGTAAGGGGAAATCAATGGGTCGGCCTGCAGTCAGCGAAGAAATGGTTGAACGCGTGTGGGCAAGTTTCATGCATAGCCCGCGGAAGTCGACGAATAAAGCAAGCAGGGAGCTAAATGTACCACAGCCAACGGTTTGGAAAATCTTACGGAAAAGGCTAAAGCAGAAGCCTTACCGTTTACAATTGCTACAAGCCCTGACACCCGATGACAAAGTCAAACACTTTGAATTTTTGGCGCGGTTGCAACAGTTCATGGAAGAGGATGCATTCAGTGCGAAACTTGTTTTCAGTGATGAAGCAACATTTTTTCTTAATGGTGAAGTGAACAGACACAATGTGCGAATCTGGGCGGTAGAGAATCCTCACGCATTCGTGCAGCAAATTTGCCATTCACCAAAAGTTAACATGTTTTGTGCAATCTCACGGTTTAAAGTTTACGGTCCCTTTTTCTCCTGCGAAAAAAACGTTACAGGGCACGTGTATCTGGAAATGCTGGAAAATTGGCTGATGCCACAACTGGAGACCGACAGCGCCGACTTCATCTTTCAACAGGATGGTGCTCCACCACACTTCCATCATTATGTTCGGCATTTCTTAAACAGGAGATTGGAAAACCAATGGATCGGTCGTGGTGGAGATCGTGATCAGCAATTCATGTCATGGCCTCCACGCTCTCCCAACTTAACCCCATGCGATTTCTTTCTATGGGGTTATGTGAAAGATTCTGTGTTTAAACCTCCTCTACCAAGAAACGTGCCAGTACTGCGAGCTCACATCAACGATGCTTTCGAACTCGTTGATGGGGACATGCTGCATCGAGTGTGGGAGGAACTTGATTATCGGCTTGATGTCTGCCGAATCACTAAAGGGGCACATATCGAACATTTGTGAATGCCTGAAAAAACTTTTTGAGTTTTTGTGTGTGTGTGCAAAGCATTGTGAAAATATCTCAAATAATAAAGTTATTGTAGAGCTGTGAAATCGCTTCAATCATTTGTAATAACCCTGTAAAAGTTGCTGACAGACTAAAAAATTGCATGCTGCTCCAGCACTCAAAATTGGGACTATTATCTTTTGTGGGAAGTAGTCTGCTGACTGTGCAATCCAACACCTTTCAGGATATGATTTAGAAACTGTGTCCACTGTAAAATTATTATAGTTGTTTCTTGTAAATGTCAAATGCTTGCTGCTGATGGTGATGATGGATTGTTATGACTTTTTAAATGCCATCCCTCTACATAAACTGGCCTGTTGTTAAGCTCTAGGACCAGCCAGAGTCACCTGACAACAAAAGAATTTTGGGTTTAAAGATTCTCTTGCTGTTTGCACAGATTTTTCTACATCAGTAGAGCAGCATATTTGGCCATCATTTTTAAATTTTTCCTGTTCTCTTTGGTGCTTTTAAAATATGTGTTTCATGCATTATTGCTTCTGTGTATAATATTTTCTGCTTAGTCGCCATGAATAAACATTTTAAAGTACTTTTTTCCCATGTGTCTGACATAGAAAAAGTGAACATAATGATTTTGCAGGCAACAAAATAATAATAAAACTGAAAAGTTCAAAATTGCTGTGTTATAAGTAAAAGTAAGCTTACCAACAATTGCATACTGTCCTTGGGTTGTTTCACACAACTGCATACTGTTGTTCAAAAACCAAATAACAATAGCATCAAATGTACAAAGTAAGGAAATATCTCTCAAAATGGATCTTGTATTAAGATAGTTGCGGGTCCAGTCAACAATGTCAAACACCTTTCAGTCCAAATTGAACATTATTGTGATAATTTTACTACAACTGTATATTGCGCAGTCATGCATGGATACTCATTTCAATGAGATGAGTAATGCTTGTGACATGTAGATGTATATGTCTGAAAATTTTAATAATGCCTTTCATTTGCAGGTAACTGAATGGTAGGAAAGTTAAACTTCTTGGCATATTGACAACTTGTGTTGGACTAGGTTCTAACATGATTATTTTATTTCATAGTTTTTCACACACTTTTAATCTGACAGAAAGTTTTAAAACAGTGCTCACTCTGTCGCAGAAAGAAAGATTAGTTCTGGAAATCATAAGGTTGCCTGTTATCTTCCCAATATGGCATTTAGCGATATGAAAGCAGTGCTTGTTCAGTCAGTTAATGATGTGCATGCACTCATTCCTAAACTGACGTTGTGATGCTTTACCTCATTGAAATGTATTCCTGGCATACAAATGAACTTTGTTTCCATACATGTCTGAATACATTTTGTATCTCATACACAGTGGGAGCACATTTATATCTGTGAAGGTCTTGAAACATTTACTGTTGTTCAAAGATTTTTTTTTCCTGTGTATCAGTAATGGAGTTAGTTTTACAGATGTTCCATATGTCCATTGCAACATTTGTTATCACCATGATGTGTTGCAATGAACTACTTTAGACATTCCACATTCACCCTTTCTAAGTTTTTACTGCTTGGTTCTTGTAGTCCACCCAGTATATTTTGATTATTTCCATTCACAATTTCCTAATGTGACTGAAACCTCTACAGCCTTAGTATGTGTCATTTCTGCAAAAAATTCTTGATTCTTAAGAAGGTTCTTAATTTTATCATTGTTCTCAGAATCTATTGTTCTGAGTTCAGTTACTGTGTGGTCTTATGGATTTGTTTGATCCATTGTCCTCCCATTTTCTTTCCCAGATGTCTCATTACATGTTGTCATAAGAATATGTTTTATGGCTGTTACAAGATGTGAAAGAAAGAAAAGGTTGTTTTCTTCTTCTTTGTACTGATAATTGGCTCAATCTCTTGTAGAACGCTTTCATTCAGGAGGGTTCTTCAAAATCCTGTGGCCATATATTTTCATTTACTGTAGTCTCAGTGATTCTGCTTTAGGTTTTGAGGAGGTAAGCAATTCTCATTCTGTTTTTCATTTGGAACAGAGTTCCACAAGCGTAAGTGACTCTTGGAGAGTTAAAGTTCCATTGTGTTGGATCTCTGTAATGACAAACATTTCTTATCATCTGCTAGCCAAGTTATTTCATCATTTATTTATTTATTTTGATTTTGTTAATCTTAATTGTCCATGTTACTTGCTCAGTTAGGTTGCCAGTGATAATTAGAACCAGGCATTTAAACTGCAGAAGTAGGATAATTTTCTGATCAGTCGTGTAGACTTTATTTATACACAGAGTTCCCATGAGCAAAATCTTGGTTTTCTAGAATAGTTATATTTTTTGCAGACTGATAATTTTAACTGGAACATCTTCCATATTGAAGGTTAAGAGACCTAGATCATCTTCAAACATTAGGTAGTTCATTATAATTTGTTCTTATTGAGAGTTTTGCTCTGATTTAGAATTAGAAGATATTTCCATTTTCCAAACCATGATGATGTGATGAAACGCCACATTGAAAAGCAGCGGAGATAATCCATCACCTTCTCTCAGACCAGTCTTCATTATGAAGGCTTTTGACTCTTCTCCCTTGAATTTTACTTTGGAATTTGTGCCAGTTAAATTTAACAAACAGCATAGTGAACGCATTATTGTGGCCAAGATATACACGAAGCCCACGCCTACTACAGTAGTGCAAGTTTATATGCCAACTAGCTCTGCAGATGACGAAGAAATTGATGAAATGTATGATGAGATAAAAGAAATTATTCAGGTAGTGAAGGGAGACGAAAATTTAATAGTCACGGGTGACTGGAATTCGAGAGTAGGAAAAGGGAGAGAAGGAAACATAGTAGGTGAATGTGGATTGGGGCTAAGAAATGAAAGAGGAAGCTGCCTGGTGGAATTTTGCGCAGAGCATAACTTAATCATAGCTAACACTTGGTTCAAGAATCATGAAAGAAGGTTGTATACATGGAAGAACCCTGGAGATACTAAAAGGTATCAGATAGATTATGTAATGGTAAGACAGAGATTTAGGAACCAGGTCTTAAATTTTAAGACATTTCCAGGGGCAGATATGGACTCTGACCACAATCTATTGGTTATGAACTGTAGATTAAAACTGAAGAAACTGCAAAAAGGTGGGAATTTAAGGAGATGGGACCTGGATAAACTGAAAGAACCAGAGGTTGTACAGAGTTTCAGGGAGAGCATAAGGGAACAATTGACAGGAATGGGGGAAAGAAATACAGTAGAAGAAGAATGGGTAGCTTTGAGGGAAGAAATAGTGAAGGCAGCAGAGAATCAAATTGGTAAAAACATGAGGGCTAGTAGAAACCCTTGGGTAACAGAAGAAATATTGAATTTAATTGATGAAAGGAGAAAATATAAAAATGCAGTAAATGAAGCAGGCAAAAAGCAATACAAATTTCTCAAAAATTAGATCAACAGGAAGTGCAAAAGGACTAAGCAGGAATGGCTAGAGGACAAATGTAAGGATGTAGAGGCTTATCTCACTAGGGGTAAGATAGATACTGCCTACAGGAAACTTAAAGAGACCTTTGGAGAAAGGAGAACCACTTGCATGAATATCAAGAACTTTGATGGAAACCCAGTTCTAAGTACAGAATGGAGAGCAGAAAGGTGGAAGGAGTATATACAGGGTCTATACAAGGATGATGTATTTGAGGATAATATTATGGAAATGGAAGAGGATGTAGATGAAGATGAAGTGGGAGATACGATACTGCGTGAAGAGTTTGACAGAGCACTGAAGGACCTGAATCGAAACAAGGCCCTGGGAGTAGACAACATTCCATTAGAACTACTGACAGCCTTGGGAGAGCCAGTCCTGACAAAACTGTACCATCTGGTGAGCAAGATGTATGAGACAGGCGAAGTACCCCCAGAATTCAAGAAGAATATAATAATTCCAATCCCAAAGAAAGCAGGTGTTGAGAGATGTGAAAATTACCGAACTATCAGTTTAATAAGTCACAGCTGCAAAATACTAATGCGAATTCTTTACAGGCGAATGGAAAAACTGATAGAAGCCGACCTTGGGGAAGATCAGTTTGGATTCCGTAGAAATGTTGGAACATGTGAGGCCATACTGACCCTACGACTTATCTTAGAAGAAAGATTAATGAAAGGCAAATCTATGTTTCCAGCATTTGCAGACTTAGAGAAAGCTTTTGACAATGTTGATTGGAATACTCTCTTTCAAATTCTGAAGGTGGCAGTGGTAAAATACAGGGAGCAAAAGGCTATTTACAATTTGTACAGAAAGCAGATGGCAGTTAAAGGGTCGAGGGGTATGAAAGGGAAGCAGAGGTTGGGAAGGGAGTGAGACAGGGTTGCAGCCTATCCCCGATGTTATTCAATCCGTATATTGAGCAAGCAATAAAGGAAACAAAAGAAAAGTTTGGAGTAGGTATTAAAATCCATGGAGAGGAAATAAAACTTTGAGGTTTGCCGATGACATTGTAATTCTGTCAGAGACAGCAAAGGACTTGGAAGAGCAGTTGAACGGAATGGAGGGTGTCTTGAAAGGAGGGTATAAGATGAACATAAACAAAAGCAAAATGAAGATAATGGAATATAGTCGAATTAAGTCGGGTGATACTGTGGGAATTAGATTAGGAAATGAGACACTTAAAGTAGTGAAGGAGTTTTGCTATTTGGGGAGCAAAATAAATGATGATGGTTGAAGTAGAGAGGATATAAAATGTAGACTGGCAATGGCAAGGAAAGCGTTTCTGAAGAAGAAAAATTTGTTAACATCAAGTTTAGATTTAAATGTCAGGAAGTCGTTTCTGAAAGTATTTGTATGGAGTATAGCCATGTATGGAAGTGAAACATGGATGATAAATAGTTTAGACAAAAAGAGAATAGAAGGTTTCGAAATGTGGTGCTACAGAAGAATGTTGAAGATTAGATGGGTAGATCACATAATTGATGAGGAGGTATTGAATAGAATTGGGGAGAAGAGGAGCTTGTGGCACAACTTGACTAGAAGAAGGGATCGGTTGGTAGGACATGTTCTGAGACATTGAGGGATCACCAATTTAGTATTGGAGCACAGCGTGGAGGGTAAAAATCGTTGAGGGAGATCAAGAGATGAATACACTTAGCAGATTCAGAAGGATATAGGTTGCAGTAGGTAGTGGGAGATGACGAAGCTTGCACAGGATAGATTAGCATGGAGAGCTGCATCAAACCAGTCTCAGGACTGATGACCACAACAACAACAAATTTAACTTGAGGTGTTTTTTAACTTTCTGATGAAGACCATGTGTCCTGAGGATATTTTATTGCGTGTGTCCATGGACACTACAATATACTTTTGTAAAATCTGTGAGGTGGATAAGGAGCCATTTACTTCTGTATTTGTAATATTGCAATATTAAGTTCAGTCTGAGACTTTGGTTTAGTAGCTTCTGCGTGGAGAAAATCTTCCTTGCTATTCTCAAAATTCCAGTTCCAGACTATTTTGAATCCTGTTGTAAATTATGTAGGGGGAAATGTTGTATGTGCAGTTCAGAAGAGTTATTTGTAATTATCTTGGTTGACTTTTTATCCTTATTCATATTCGAGATTGATTATTCTGAGGCCCAATGTGCCAGAATTTTGTTCCTGTGCCACATTTTAATTATATGTTGACAGTGATTTATAGTTACGAAATGATAATTAAATTGACACCCTAGCTGCAAGCAGGCATTGATATACTTCATAGGGGACATGTTGAAAATGTGTGCCCCGACCGCGACTCGAACCCGGGATCTCCTGCTTACATGGCAGACACTCTATCCATCTGAGCCACCGCGGGCACAGAGGATAGTGCGTCTGCAGGGACTTATCCCTTGCATGCCCCCCGTGAGATCCACATTCCCAACATGTCCACAACACTACATTCGTAGTGCGCCTAATAGATCACCATACTCATTACTCGTGGCAGATTAATCTACCAAGTCCCGTACGAGTTCGGGCATAGCGTGTGCGTTCGCACAAGAAGGTCAAAGGCCGGGAACCCATATTTTTAACTATATATGATGGTAGTATCTGTTCCCGAAAGAACAGTTACCGTCGATGACCATGCAGCTTTGCTAGAAATGAAATGATAATTAAATTGACACCCTAGCTGCAAGCAGGCGTTGATATACTTCATTGGGGACATGTTGAAAATGATGGGCAAACATCTATTAGGCGCACTACGAATGTAGTGTTGTGGACATGTTGGGAGTGTGGATCTCACGGGGTGCGTGCAAGGGATAAGTCCCTGCAGACGCACTATCCTCTGTGCCCGCGGTGGCTCAGATGGATAGAGCGTCTGCCATGTAAGCAGGAGATCCCAAGTTCGAGTCCCGGTCGGGGCACACATTTTCAACATGTCCCCAATGAAGTATATCAACGCCTGCTTGCAGCTAGGGTGTCAATTTAATTATCATTTCATTTCTAGCAAAGCTGCATGGTCATCGACGGTAACTGTTCTTTCGGGGACAGATACTACCGTCATATATAAAACGTTATGTTTTCGTGCATTTTTCTACATTTATACACAAAAAGATCTTCACTACCTGCCTTGTAATTCTTTAGTCCCATAATTGTGACTTCTAGTTCATTGACTGTTAGGAAATTTGTTGGATGTGGGTTCATTATAGTTAGTGTGTTCAGTGTTTGCTTGAAATGTTTGCAGTGGGTCAGAATAATATAAAACTTTGTTCAATGCATGTGTGGAGCTCTGGGTTTTCTTGGTTACTATTGGCTAACATTCCTGATTTATCTCTCAGCATTAATGTAATGGTTTCATTTTTGGAGATGCCTACCAGTAGCCTTGTAACTTTTTGTTTTTTTTTCTCCAAAGAATTACTTCTCATCTTCCTAGGATGCTTTCGAGAAGTTTACATTTTGTTTGTCTAATGATTTGTTTATTTTTCTTTTTTATTAGTACTATATTTGTGTTCTTCTGATCTTTGATCTTGATGATTTATTCGTGCTTGGTATCGTATCTCTATCATCTGATCACATTATTCATTCCACCATTTATGTTTATTGGAGGTAAGTTTTCTGCTGCCAGTTTTAATTCTTTTAGTGTTTTAACATGTATTGTAACTTAATTTTTGTGTGTACTACTGATGGGAGCATTCCAGAATTATCAGATATCTCTTTATAGTTCATTCATTCATTCAGGAATCACTTTTCAATGATACAGTGGAAATGAAAAGCTCAAAATTACACATACACACAAAAGATATAAGTATACTTTTATGAGGATAGAATCATTGGTTGGCTGTGGCTTTAAACTGTCCTGGCTTTTAGCTGAAATGATTTAGGAAAACAATAGAAAATCTAAATCAGGGTATTCAGACAGGGCTAATTCCATTCTCTGGACTATAAGTGCAGTGTCCTAAGTGCTGCAGTGCCTCATTCTGTTGGACCCTGTTGTACAGTGTTCTTTGATTTACACACAATTTACTCCAGATAATTTTTGGTTTTGCATGTCATAGCTGCAGACACTGAGGAAACCCACTAATGGTTCCTAGACACTGTGTCCCTTGCACTAACTCCAGTCTGTGCAGAGAACTAACTCCAGGCCCCCTGAAGACGTCGCTACAATCCATATTCATCTTCATGTCCTCCCTCCAGTCCAACTGGAAAACTGAGTCAGCATTACACCATGCTGAGTGGGCTGTTGAACACAGGAGAATGAGAAGACATTAATATCGTGCACTATAAACCGTAGCTTTTCTTTTAAAAGCATTGTAAAGTAACAAGGTGTTGTAGTGTTCCCCTTTCACAATTAACCACTACTCTGAGTCCGTAATTATGTGGTGTGCAGTATTTACAAAGAATGATTTAGATCCCTTCTTCAACAGATGTTTTTTACTAATAGTTTTCATCTCATTTGACAGTTTACTGAACAATTTTATTCCCTGACAGAAAATGCTGTTTTGAGATTTTCCTTTGATTTTCCTTGGTAGATGTAAGTCCTGATTGATTTTACAAGAAAATCTTCTGCTACGGTTTGTAGTGTATGATATTAATGTCTTCTCATTCTCCTGTGTTCAACAGCCCACTCGGCATGGTGGAATCCTGACTTAGTTTTCCAGGCGGACTGGAGGGAGGACACGAAGATGCATATAGATAGTTGGATGATTCTATTAGTGAAATACTATGAATGTAACAAATTGGTATGTGTCCTTGCTTGGTGCGGTAAGGGTACCCAATATTTTAAATAGCTCCTTTATAATAAGCCCAACTACAGCTGCTAGTTATGATTCTTATGACAGTTTTTTACATTTTAAAAGTTATGTCCATATTTTGTGTATTCATTCCCCAGGAAAGAATCCCATGCCCAAAATATGAGTATACATAGGATTAATGTTACCACAAGGCATTGGCTGTTACAAACGGATGATAGAACCCTAAGAATAAAACATGCTGATGACATTCGTTTTTCCAGTTGCTCATTCCATAGTAATTGGCAATCAGTATTCATTCCTAAATAACTTTGTTTGTTACTTAATCTGTAGATTTACGAGTATTAACTATCCTCAGTCAGTTGGTTTTCCTCTGTATGCTAAAGTCCATACATTTATTGTCCACTGTTAATTTTTCACATAGTGCCCATTCTTAAACCTCATTGAGGGTTTCACTGACCTTCTTCAAAGAAATTTTGATGTGTTATCAGTGACCGTGATGTTACTGTCATCAGCAAAGGGAACTTTTTCTTCATGTATTATACCATCAGGAAAGTAATTGTTACGTATTAGCCCAATGTACTACCCTGAGGAACTCCAGTGTTCTCATGTCAAACAGTTGTTTTACTAAAAAAATTATCAGCCAATGTCTAAACTCTCTTTACCCTTTACACTCTGTCTCAATGTAAGACTGAACTCACTCCTGTGCCATTTCTCTTACACCTAGTGCATCTAGCTTGTTAAGTAGTATTTTATAGTCAATTATGTCAAAAGTCTAGAACAAGTGTCAGAATTTCTTGTCAGGAATTTCAAGTACTACTTTTGTGAACTCTGTAAAGGACGTCCTTCCCTTTGGAAACTAAACCATGCTTCATTAAAAATCTTGTATATGTTGATGTACTTTGTTTGTCTATCATTCACAATTAATTCACCTTTTACGGATGCAGATAGTAATGGTCTGTGATTTTCAATAGTGGTTATATTCCTTTAGTAAAGGGTAGAGTTGTGCATGCATTAGGTAGTCCTGGAATATACTGCACTGTAGGAACATTGTACTGCAACTTCTCTGTAATACCAGAGGAATAGTTGTTTACAAAATCTGCCGTTTCCTGAGGATTTTGTTTTATTCCACCCAATTTTTTATTTATATTGTTATACTTACTTCCACATTTTTCTGTTTGCTGTTTTATGATGTCCCACACTACTTTGTTTTTATTTTCTGCATAATGTATTAATCTCCTCAAAGGTTAATTTAAACAATGTGCAGAATTTAGAGAATGTACATCTACATAGTTAGTGAATGTGCTTCATCCAATTTTTTATTTGCCAATAGCCTAGAAAAGTTCACCATTTGTGCCCTGCCAAAGTGCTCAAATGTATAGGAAGTTATTACTAATTTTGCTCTCAACACCTGTGTTTAATATTTATGCCTTCACATTTTAGTCTGGGGGGCTGAGGCTCTCTCAAAGATTTCAGTTGATTTGTTGAAGAAAGTGTCCACATTACCACTAGCAGTATATGCACAGAATGATTAACTTTTTATGGATTTCTATCTTTCTTTATTCAGTTTATTCCATTTCAAAATGTTTATTTACATTATTTGTTATCAAATTTCTGCAGCTTTAAAATTTCGTGTTTTTCATATTTTTTTTCTGTACTGATTTATCTTTTTGATTTCAATGTCTAATAGTATTCTGGAATATTTCAGGAGGCAGCCTAAGAAAGACATGCGCTAGACAGTACGCGGTAAGTTTATCTTTATTCACTGAATGTTTGTTTATGAAAAGTACTCTTTTTTTTTTTTTATTGTCTCACGGGACACTTCACACAACATATAGAGGGGAAACGACAACCAACATACTGAGGGTTTATGTACTTTATGGTTGTATCAATAGGCAATCATATTAGAAGGCATTATCAATCCTAATACATTTCTGTATGGTGATCCAAGTTGTATTTGTATGTGGTTCTGGTCCTTTATATGTACACAGGGAGAATGTCTTATTTTTGTACCATTAATTTTTTCTCAATGTCAGCATAAAATAAAATTCGGGAAGTACAACACCTTAAGACTACATCCTTCACTGTCTGCCATATGAAATAAGTGTTTTGCAAAGCATAGAATTCTGATGAAATAAAATGTGTGAAATTTTTCCTTCTGTCAAGCACTGTAGTGTGGAAAGCAGGGATTATATTTGTTACTGTGATTGTTTTGTTAAACTCTTGATCAAGTAAGAGTAATCGAAAATCTGTGATGATTTGTGCATCAGTCAGACTAGCAGAACTTTGAAACTAATGCTCTGTTGATGGCTCTCACCCCTTTAAATTACAGAAATTAAATAAATTGCCATTAGCCTCATATTTACCTGGATTTTAGTGCACTATCAACAGTTTTGAAAGAGATCTCTAGGTTTTTAAAGTACAACATAAATATTGCATTCTGAACTACTTGAAAACTTTTAAATTTTAATGTACAATATTACACAAAAAGCAAAAGGCTTTTGATACAGTACTGTCCCAAAGATTTCTATGAAAGAAACCCTGTACTGTTCATCTACAAGGCCCAGAGAGCAGTAGATACCAGTGCCAGGCTGATGACATGCTCCTTGACTTCCAGAGGGCATTCGACACATTTCCACACTTCCTGTTAATGAAGAAACTAAGAGTGTACAAAATATCAGACCAACTGTGTGATTGGATTGAAGAGTTTCTAGCAAACAGAACATAGCATGTCATTCTCAATGAAGAGAAGTCATATTGCTAGAAAATTGTACCAAAAAGCAGGAATACATGTAGAGGATCAATGCTTTGTGCAGGGATTGGGAGCTATCTATAACATAAGCACATTTAATGTTTTGCACATAAATAGGCAGTGTTACCTGATTGCATAACAGTCACTAACAGCAGCCACAGCCATGAAATATCTAAGAATTTGCATATGGAGCAGTTTAAATTGGAATGACTGTATAAGAACAACCACAGAAAATGCAGATGCCAGACAGATCCAGTGGAAGAATCCTCGGGAAATGTAGTGCACCACAAATGAGGTAATTTACAAAACCCTCATTCGACCAATAGTTGAATATTTCATCATCACTCTGTTATGTACACCAGATAAAACTGATAGAGAAAATAGAGAAGTCTCTCAAAGATGAGCAGCATATTTTGTTACACATTCATTCAGTAAATGTGAAATCATCACAGAGATGCCCAGCCAAGTCCAATGGCAGGTATTGCAGTAGAGGCTTTCTGTATCATGGTGTGGTTTACTGTTAAAATTCCAAGACCATACATCCCTAGAAGAGTCAACAGATGTATTGCTTCTTCTTACTTATATCTTATGAAAATACCATGAAGATAAATTAGAGACATTCCAGTGCACTTGGAGGCTTACCAACTGCCTTCCTTACTATAACTAATTCATAAATAGAGTGGGGAAAAAAAGAAACGTACAGTGGTACACAAAGTACCCTCCACCACACATGATAAGGTGGCTTGTGCAATATAGGTGTAGACCTATAAGTACTTTGTTTCTCATATCTAATTTGTATATAATCTTCATCTGTTTCCTTTAAAAGCTTCATTTCTATTGTATCACAATGGGATACCTACAAGTATAATATTCTAGCAAATTAATTAAAGGTTAGCCAGACTATACCTACACCATTTCCTGTCTCCAGTAGTTGTCTAGGTTTTTGTCTTCTACCAAAAATGAATGGGAAAATATGGGGCTTTTTATTTATGAAAACATTACAAAACTGACTGCTAGCTGAAGTTCCACTATAAACTCTGCCACAAGAATTTAGTTCTCATAAGAATATTGCTGTTGAACAGAAGTATTTTATGTGAACAGCTTTATTCCTGTATCTTCACTTTCGTAATCATAGTAGTTGTGTGTTTACATTCCGTTAGATATTAAACTCCAGTTGCTATGTGTTCATAACCATGCATAACTTTTCTTTGGTCTGGAAAATCCAGGATGGAATGTAATAGGCAGATTGGCTTTTTCCACTAACCCTCTCCTCCCCACCTCTCCCCTGCCCTCCACCTAACCTGCCTGCACAAAGCTGCCCTACCATCTCCACCTTGTCCCTGCATGCTCCCCAGCAGCATTTCACTACCCCCCACAGCTACCCTACTATCCCTCTCCCTCCCCACCCCACCCCAGCCTCTTCCTTACCCCTAGCCACTCGCCACTCCCATCATGTACTGGTGCTGCTGCTTGCAGTGTGGCTTCAGTTGCCTCAGACTGCAGTCATGTGTGTGTGAACTGCATTTACGTGTGTGTGTTTGTGTGTGGGTGTGTGTGTGTGTGTGAGTGTGTGTGTGTGTGTGTGTGTGTGTGTGTGTGTGTGTGTATTTTTGATGAAGGCCATATTGGCTGAAAACTTTATTTGTGACAAGTCTTTTTGTTGTGCCTATCTGTGACTCAGCATCTCAACTATATTGTTACTTCTCTTTTGTTTATTTATTCAAAGAGCAGAGGCAAAACATATTATCATCTGATGTCGTTTTCTGTTTACTATGGAAGAATATGATTCTTTACATCATTGGGAAGTTGTTGCAAATGCCATGAATTAACACCTGTATTCAACACCTCTCTATTACTGTTATAATCACAATGTATGAGTCATGATCCCATACACCCTTGTAATTTTGTTTCACACCATTTAGCCTAGCCTTGTCTGAATTGTATAATATATGATTGTTGGATTTTGTACCTTCACTGAAATTAAAACCACAATTGGAGCACACTTTACTTCCTGTGGCTTTGTGTTGCATGGGCTACACTTTCCCAGTCAAGCTTATGGTGATGTTGATTGCTACAGTGAGCTTCTCTGTAGGTAATAATTTCTGAATATTTTCTAGGTTTTCATTACAGATAAGAGGAAGATATAGGACTGTTGTGTTGCAGATGAGTTATGTTGCATGTTGTAGATCTGTGCACTCTTCGAGTCTCTGAAAATAATTATCTGTGCAGGAGATATGTTGTAAGTTGTGCTGAAGCATGAGGTAAATTCACCTGAAAATTCTGGGTAGACATGACTGACAGTCTGACAGACTCAAAAGATTTATTTCATCAATTTCATTTAATTTTGTGCATTAATAATACTTATGCTAATATCACATACAGAAGAACTATGTCTAGTTTTTGGCAGTGTATGGTACATAAACCAGGATTTGAAATGCATTGTGTGAAGAGAGAATATAATATTTGATGGTATTTAACAGGACTAAATAAATAAAATAAAATAAAATAAAAAGTTTACAAATCTCTGTGTGTCTGACCGAGATACTTGTTCACAAGGAGCTCCTTGGTTCAATTTATGCTACTAGAAAGGGCGTGATTTGGACAGTTTGTACTTCTTGTCAACTTGCTGAATTTTTAGTCAAAAAAATCAAGATATTTGGGATACTGTGAAGTTGACAAGAAAGGATATTCCATATCATCTTATAAACAAAATGCTTAGCAAAGCAGAAAAGGATGCATGCAGAAGAGGAAAATTGCTTACAGTGAAATGAAGGAAATGGAAGAAGAATATTTTGGTTCTATCACTTGTTCACAATAGTGGCCTATGAAAGATTACAAGGAGAGGAAAAATTATCAAGAAACCTGCAACGTTTGTTGATTACAAGCACACAATGGAAAGAGCAGATCAGTCTCATCAGCATGTGTGAATAAATCTGAAATCATGAAAGTGAAGCAAAAATATTACAAAAATATTTTTTTCCTTTGGTTGAACTGTTCATCTGGAATTTGTTTGTGGTAGATAATGAGAAGGGAGCAAGAGAAATATGAAATTCTTGATTAGTGTCGTGGAAAAATCTGTAACAAAATACAAGCTGTCCAACTTCTGGGCATCCTGTATGCATTGTGCATACCCTTCGGCTATCAGTGCAGTGCAGAAAGAAATTTACCAGTGAAGAAATTGAACCCAAAGGGACAGTACATTGCCTGCTGTCATACAAGAAAACCTGGTTGGGAACATGTAAGAGAGAAACACTGTATTACTGTTAATATTGTGATGTTTCTATGTGTGTAATAGCTTACTTCAGAAAATGTTGCGCAGCAAAAGACCTATAAACAATACATAAAATTACACCAAATGAACTGAAATTTGAACGAGGGGAAATATATTTCTTACAATATTAAGAGTAGACCTGTTATATGATTTTTATTTAATTTGTCAAAGTTTTCATTCATTTTCTGATATGGAATAATTGCATGTTGTTATTAACATTTCATTGCATCTGGGTGATCGCAGAGATATGGTTGCCATATTTTTAAACAACAAGAAACATTTGTATTCAGTAATTGACACATTATCCTAAAGTTTTATGTATGAGTCCATGCTAAAAAGTAATGCCTCCAAATTCTTTTTTGTGTTCTCAGGTCAGTGATACTTTAATATTCAGAGATAGTTTTAAATCCTCAGAACATGCCTGTGAACTGAATAAATCTTCATATCTATATTGTAATAAAGTGAACTGATGTTTTACATGGCATAGTTCCAATCCATCTCCTTCTGGGACAAACCAAAGAATGTACCATTGTGCCAACGAGTGTATTTTCGTGTGGCACAACACTTTACTTCAGCATGACAATGCTAGACCACATATGAGTGCTGTGACAGCTACAGCAATCTGACACCTTGGCTTCACTGTCAGTGAGTATCTATCGTACAGTCCAAACTTGGCCCCATCTGATTTCAATCCGTTTCCAAAACTTAAAGAACACTTTCAAGAACTTAACTTTGATAGTGATGAAGTGGCAGCTCCATCAAAAAGGCAAATATTCTACAGTGATGATACTGGCAAACTAGTACTTCATTGGAAGAAATGTGTTCATTGCCTGAGTGACTATGTTGGGAAGTAAATATTTAGACATGAAGAATGAAGATGTTGAATTTTAATAAAGTTTGTTTTATTTAAAAAGCTGTAAGAGTTGACACATGGAAAATTCAGAAATTTCTCTGTGCCCTGATACTTTCCTGGATAACTTTTCTTTTCTTTTTGAGTCCTGAGGCTGTTTTATGCGCCCACATTGTATTATCGTACATCATGTCATTAAAGATGAGTTGGACCACCTATTTCACCTCATCACCATCACCGAAACCACATTGTCACTAGTAACAATAAATTTCAGATAGTTGTCCACTGTTACATAATCCCAAAAGAACTTGTGTTGAGATTCAATTTATGGTTATATGTGGTCTGTTATGAGCATTGATGGGGCTGATCTTGCACTCACTTTTATCTTTTTTTATTTTTATTTTTTAGTCAAAACATTTGGAACAGTGCTTCAAGAAACCTCAGTTCATTGAGCTAATACTAAGTCTTCAATGCATGATTTGTTCATCCTTCTCTCCTCATTTATATCTGTACTCTGCTAGCTGCCTTACAGCATGTGGCAGTGGTTACGTAAGATAGCACTCTCTTTTTGCCACTTTCTTGTCCGATTCAAGATTGATGCATGTCAAGAACAATTGCAAGTATATCACAGTGTTAGCTCCAGTTTCTCTGATATTCTCATTGTAATCATGTTTTGAGATGTATGTAAGACAAAGTACTATATACTTGAGTCTTCCTGAAATGTACCTTCTTAAAATTTCAATAACAAACCTCCCCATGACACAGAAACCATCTGTTCTAGTCTTCACAACTAGAGTCTGTTGAACAGTTCTGAAATGCTTTTTGAGAGTGCATTCTTTTTTTCTACTAAATACTGCAAAGAAACATATTTATCTCAGTGACAATGTTTTATACAAAAATGAAAATGTGTTGTTTCCACAACACATCTTTTTTATTTGATAATTACTTACTTCCACTTGTCTTAGTATGAACCATACCTTTGCATTGCTTCATGCTGCACATATCTTACATCTGCTCTCAGGCCATTTTGCATTTCTGTAGCTGGAATCAGTTTCAGAAAAGTCTTCCACTGAGTGTTTTTATGGATGAACTATTTTGAGTGAAAGTTGATTTAACCATGTCTCCTTTGTTTACCAAAGCCACTACCAATTGAGTATTGAATTCACACAGGATGTTTGCTAATAGGCCTTAACCTTTTATGTGAAACTTAAGACTTAACAGATATCATCATCAAAATGTGAAGAAACCTTTCTTCCACCATTTTACTTGCTTTCATTCAAAAGATACTAGCCCATTCGCTGTTCACTGTTGTCCATACCAGCCTGATTTCTATTATAATTCACAATCCAGTCAGGTGTCATCTTCTCTGTCATTCCTAATTTTGTTCTGACATTGACATTCGATGCAGTCTATTTTTGTTTTGTCATCAGTGATTACATCCCAAATGTAATTCCATTCCACAAACATTTTTTGAAGTGATAGTTGATCTTTTTTAGTTGCTGAGCAACTAGATTATTAGCTAGCCCTTTTCAATTTTTCAGTTGTGTACCCACTACTGCAGTTTTCTTTTTCCACAATTGATGAAGTAGATCAGAGAAAGTGTTAAAACAATTCCTGTATAAAGTATGACTTTTACCATAGAAACTCTTACAGTGCCTGTTTACTAAATGCAAAATGCTGTTTTTAGTGTCTTCTATTGCCAAAATAAACATAACATTTAAAACTGTATCCACTGTGTCATAACATAAAGAATTTTGTGCCATATTCATTAGGCTTATGTTTCAGGATTGTAGACCTTGAAACAGTCTGCCACAAAAAAGGCAAAAACCTATAGTGAGATTGTCAGCTAGTTTGTATGCTCTTTCATTTTTTGTCTTATGTATATCAAAAATAGATCTCAAACAATGGAAAATCCAGGATGGAATGTAATAACATCTAAGAAGGAAAGTTGCTACTCGCCATATAGGAGTGTGGTTTCAGTTGCACATAACACTCACTCTCACTTTTTCCTCATCTGCAACCACTGCCTGTACTGTTGTACATATTACCAAACTGCACGTACATAATGCTCAGTATTGCAAATCGTGCTGTGATACTTTTAAACTAGAAATTTACTTGCACATGGATCATATGTTCTAATAGTGTAACAAGAAATACAATACATTTTATTTTTAACTGCCACTTTAAGATTACATAAAAAATGAAGCTTCTTGTAGTACAGGTCTCGCATCATGCTACATGGAATTTTATCTGTCCTGTTCACTAAAATTCATTTGAAAAAGGAAACATGAAAGGTAATAGCATGTAACATTATTTCAATCTTCCCGGATTAATTTAATAGAATTATCTTACAAATTCTGATCAGAAATGCAGTAGTTTTAATGTCATGAACATCGTTCTCCTACTTAAACAACTGGTGCTACTGATGTCATTAGTTACTGTAGCTTATTGTAGCACACATATTTGATTTATTGGGGAATCCTGTAGTGATATTTGGCATTTGAGAAGGAAAGAGTGTAAATGTTTACATACTGACCACGGGCATAGACTCTCAAGGCCTCATCTTCCCTTTGTATCACTTTTTCTTGTGGCAGCCTCTAATACATACTTGTTACACAAGTATTCTGACACTTGGAGATGATTGTTATATAGGTCATTCAGTCACTGTTCTCAGCCTCCTCAACCATCTGCAGCACCATCACTTCAACACTGTGGCTATCTAAGCCACACTGCCTCCAAGTGGGTCCTTGAACCTCTGCGCAGGCAAAGGACAATCAACGCGTATACTCCCTATGAACTGTTGCACCCCCCATTAACCAGATAACAATTCCAAATTGTACTGAATATTTAGTATCCCTAGCTGTAAACCTCCACATGATTATTTTTGAATGTAACTAAATACTTGACCATCATAATCTCTAAGACACCTACCTATCTGGGCAATCCTTCTCACCTTGAACGCATCCCCCTGTGGGTCCGGGGTAAGAATAGGCCCAAGGTATTCCTTCCTGTCATAAGAGGCGACTAAAAGGAGTCCCTCGCCCTCAAGGGGGTAGTTTGCACCTTCGTCCGGAGATGGACGATTCAACATCTTACATTTGTGGTCATTTTGGTTTTTCGCTTATTCTGATTTCTTCCTTCCTTTTTTTGTTTTCTTTCTTTGTCCTTCTCCCTCTTTCACTGTCTTCCTTACTTTTTACCTTGCCTTCTTCTCCTTGCCTTCTTGTCCATCCTATGGTCTCCGCCTCGGCATTTGAGACAGTCTGTCCTTTCTCTCCCTATCTCCCTTTTTTTCCCTTATTCTTCTTTCCTCCCTGTGCGTGCCTGAAGGGTGACCCACGTGTTCGCACGCGTAGCCAGTGACGGGGTAAAGCGTAATTCACCACCCTGGGTCGACAAGTAGGGCCCATGCGTACCCCCTGGTAAAGGCCAGGCCCGAGGAGGGGTGATTGCCTGAGCTGACACCTTCTGACAATGCCGATTGGTCCCTCCATCCGTACCTCGGGAGGTGTGACCTGAGGTGTAAACATTCACCTAAGGCGGCAGCGCCCTCTGAGAGGGTCCCCACAAGGGAGGAGCGCGCCATCGGAGATGCTGGCAATCATGGGGGATTCATCCACAATGGATATCTCTTCTTCTCTCTCGACTTCTGCCCAAAAATGGAAACTTCACCAACCACCAGTGACAAAACTACTACCGCCGGCCCTAAAGTTCCTCATAGTTTCTAGATCTGAGGGTGGAAAGGATTTTTCATCTGTCAACAGTTCCTTGTTGTTGGAAACTGAGAGCACCTTTCAGGCACAAAAACTCTTTTGGGCCACACTCCTGTACACGTTCCCTGTCCAGGTGGAGGCTCACCGCACTTTGAATTTGTCGCGTGGTGTGGTATCTACTAGATCACTCGACGGATTGACTGACTAGGAGATTCGGTCTTTCCTCGCTGAGCAGGGCGTGACGGCTGTCCGTAGGGTCATGAAAAAGGTTGACAATGACCTTGTACCGACCCGGACACTTTTCTTGACCTTTGATAATGTTCAGCTGCCGTCGCGCATCAAAGCGGGCTATGAGGTTATTTCTGTTCGCCCCTATGTTCCAAAACCTACGTGCTGCTACCAGTGTCGGCGTTTTAACCACACCTGCCAGTCTTGTTCTAATGCGGCTAAATGCATCATTTGTGGCAGGGACGCCCATGAGGGTGACTGTCCACCTCTGTCTCCTCATTGCATGAACTGTCAGGGTGACCATGCAGCGTCCTCTCGTGACTGTCCCACCTACAAGGATGAATCCTGTATACAGGAAATTTGGGTCAAAGAGAAAGTGTCCACCTCGGCTGCCCCCAAGCTGCTAGTAGGAAGCCCATGCTGCTCCCAGTGGGGAAAAACAGTACTGTCCTCACCTCTCCTCGGCCTACCAGGTAGGTATCGATGCAGACATGCAATCTGACTTTTAGTGCTATGGTCATCCATTCGGCCAGTGTTAAGATTGCCCAGTCAACATCTCCTCTTCCTCCCGTCACCCCTACAACACAAGCACCTTCATCAGCTTCTGCCAAGACTAAGACCCAGAATTCAGATGCACGGGCCTTCAAGAAGGAACCGTCCCGTGAAGACTTCTTACGTACCTGGAACTCCCAGCCATCGACCAGTACTTCGACTAAACGACCTTCCAAGAAGGCTCATAGGAAGAAAAGTTCTGCTTCTCCATCACGGTGCGTTTTTTCTCCTGCACCACCCAGCTGTTGCCGCCCCAAACCGTCATCCATTTCACCTGGCCGCACTGCTGGTAGCCAAACATCTGGCCATTCACCGGTGGAGGAAGCTCCCCCTCTCGACCATCTTAACATGGTGGCCGACAAACCTATTGAAAAAATGGACGATGACTCTCCACCTATTGATAGCAGCAGCAGCAGTGCTTGCTTGAAGCCAGGTCCTCAGAGGCCTTCGAGGTGACCCTTTCTTGCTTCTCCTTTTTCTTTTTCTTCTCATGATGGCACTTCTTCATTGGAATATTCGTGGCTTTCTCTCCAACTGAGAGGACTTAAAGTTGCTGCTACGCTTGCACTGTCCACTCGTAGTAGCTCTCCAGTAAACAAAGCTATGCCCATGTGATCGTATTGGCTTGGCACACTATATCTCTGTGCGTTTTGACCTACCCCCTGTGGCAGGTGTTCTGGCTCATGGAGGGGTTATGTTGCTGGTCCGGGATGGTATCTACTATGATCCCACCACATTGCACACCAATCTGCAGGCAGTTGCCGTCTGAATCACTCTCCTCACTTTTACATTTTACATTTGTACTGTTTACACTCCTTCTTCATCTGCCGTTACTAGGGCAGACATGATGCAAATTATTGCTCAGCTATCTGCACCATTTTTGTTGACTGGAGACTTCAATGTCCACCATCCCCTTTGTGGCTCTCCAGCATCCTGCCCGAGAGGGTCCCTGTTAGCAGACCTTTTCAACCACCTCAATCTTGTCTGCCGCAATACTGGCGCCCCTACTTTTCTTTCAGACACAACTCACACCTATTCCCATTTACACGTACTACCCACCTTGCACGTCGGTTTGAGTGGTACGCTCTTTCTGATACATATTCGAGCAACCACTTCCCTTGTGTTATCCATCTCCTGCATCATACCCCATCTCCATGCTCAACTAGTTGGAACATCTCCAAAGCAGACTGGGGGCTCTTCTCTTCCAGGGCGACATTTCAGGATCAAAACTTCGCAAGCTGCGATAGTCAGGTCGCACACCTCATGGAAGTTATTCTCAATGCTGCTGAATCTTCCATCCCTCATACTACTTCTTTTCCACGTCGCGTACCAGTCCCCTGGTGGACCACAGCATGTAGAGACGCTATACGTGCTCGTTGACGTGCTTTACGCACCTTTAAACACCTCCCTACGATGGCGAATTGTATTAATTATAAACAATTATGTGCGCAATGTCATCGTGTTATTAAAGAAAGCCAGCCGGGCTGCTTTCACAAGCTCCTTCAATAGTTTCACTCCTTCTTCTGTTGTCTGGGGTAGCCTGCGCCGGCTGTCTGGCACTAAGGTCCACTCACCAGTCTGTGGCTTGACGGTCGCGAATGACATCCTTGTGGTCCCTGAAGATGTCTCCAATGCCTTTGGCCAATTTTTTGCAGCGGTTTCGAGCTCCGCTTATTACCACCCTGCCTTCCTCACCCCGAAAACAGGCAGAGGAGGCAAGGCCACCTAACTTCCGCTCCTCAAATCATGAAAGTTATAATGCCTTATTCACCATGCGGGAACTCGAAAAGTGCACTTGCCCGGTCATGGTCCTCCGCTCCCCGGCCTGATTCTGTTCATATTCAGATACTCGAGAACCTTTCTCCTGCTGGTAAATGTTTTCTTCTTCGTACTTAAAATCACATCTTGATTGAGGGTCATGTTCCCACATGCTGGCGCGAATCTAATGTTGTTCCGATTCCTAAGCTGGGGAAGGACAAGCACTTGCCTTTCAGTTATCAACCCATTTCCCTTACCAGCTGTGTCTGTAAGGTGATGGAACAAATGGTTAACTCTCGTTTGGTTTGGCTGCTCGAATCTCGACGCCTACTTACCAATGTACAATGTGGATTTAGTAGGTGCCGCTCTGCTGTTGACCATCTGGTTACCTTGTCGACCTTCATTGTGAATAACTTCTTGCGGAAGCGCCATACAGTGACTGTGTTCTTTGATTTGGAGAAGGCTTACAACACCTGTTGGAGGGCAGGCATTCTCCGCAGCATGCATACATGGGGCCGTCGCGGTCGCCACCCTGTGTTTATTCGTGCATTTTTAATGGATCGAAAGTTCAGGGTACGTGTGGGTTCTGTCCTGTCTGACGCCTTTTGCCATGAGAACGGGGTGCCACAGGGCTCAGTTTTGAGTGTCGCTCTCTTCGCCATAGCGATCAATCCAATAATGAATTGCCTCCCAGCTGTTGTATCAGGATCCCTTTTTGTCGACTATTTTGCCATCTACTGCAGTTCGCAGTGTACATGTTTCCTGGAGCGCTGTCTTCAGCGTTGTCTTGACCGTCTTTACTCCTGGAGTGTCGCCAATGGCTTCCGTTTTTCTGCTGAGAAGACGGTCTGTATTAACTTCTAGCGCTACAAAGAGTTTCTCCCACCATACTTACATCTTGGTCCCGTTGCTCTCCCATTCGAGGAGACAGCAAAATTTTTAGATCTTACATTTGACAGGATACTTAGCTGGTCTCCACATGTGTCATATTTTGCTGCCCATTGTACCCGTTCCCTAAATGTCCTCCGTGTTCTCAGTGGTACATCGTGGGGAGTGGATCGAACTGTCCTACTTCACCTATATCGGTCGATTGTCCGCTCAACGCTGGATTATGGGAGCTTTGTATACTCCTCTGCATGGCAGTCCATCTTACGCTGCCTCAACTTTATATAACATCAGGGGTTACGTCTTGCGATTGGAGCGTTCTATACTAGTCCCGTCGAGAGCCTTCATGCTGATGCCGGTGAATTGCCACTAACCTATCAGCACGATATACTGCTTTGTTGGTATGCTTTTCAGCTATTATCAATGCCCGACCATCCGTCTTATCGTTCCTTTTTATACGATTCTCTCGACCGTCAATATGGGTTGTATGTATCTGCGCTGCTACCCCCTGGAGTTCACTTTCGTCGCCTCCTTCAGCAACTTGATTTTCCACTCCCTGAAACCTTTAGAGTGGGTGAGAGCCAAACACCACCTTGGGTCCAGGCTCAGGTTTGCGTTCACCTTGACCTCAGCTCGCTCCCAAAGGAGGCTACCCCAGCTTCGGTTTACCACTCGCGGTTTGTCGAACTTCGTTCGAAGTTCATTAATACGATCTTCATTTATACAGATGGCTCTAAGACCAATGACAGTGTCGGATGTTCTTTTATTGTCGGGGCACACAGTTTCAAATAGGGCCCCATGGATATTGTTTGGTCTTCACAGCTGCGGTCCTCCAGCCTCGGACAGCTTCTTGTTGTGTGCCTTCATCTGATTTTAGCAGGGCCATTTGTCAGCACATTTTATCGCTGTGGCATGCCAATTGGTCTACACTTACTGAAAACAAGCTTCAGGCCTTGAAACCTCTCCCCACGGCTTGGACAACGTCTTCACATCCTTCTCGACGGGAAGAGGTTGTTTTGGCCTGGTTACAGTTTGGACACTGCCAGTTCAGGCACTGCTATCTGCTGACGGCTGCGCCGTCGCCATTCTGCCCATGTGGGCAATTGCTGACGGTACACCATATTTTAACGTCCTGTCCAAATTTTAATAATACACTGTGCATTGATCTTGGCCTGCCATGTACTCTGGATCAAATTTTAGCGGATGACCCAAGAGCAGCTGCTCACGTTCTTCGTTTTATCCACTTGACAAACCTGTCTAAGGACATTTGATTATGCTGTTTTCTTTTAATCCCTTGCCTGTTAATGTGCCTTTTATAGTGTTGTCCTTTTTAGCTGCTGTTTTAACATTGTGCTTTGCAGTGCATTCATAATTTAGTCTGGGCGCTAATGACCACTGTAGTTGTGCATCCTAAAGCCACAAAAAAAAAAAAAAAAACCTTGAAAGCATGTGATATCTTTTTGAAAATGTAGTCACAGCTTCAACAAAGTGACAAAATGTTTTATTGGTCACTATCCATTAGGGGAAGTTAATTAACTGACAATTTGAAATTGTCTTTTTGCATTAGTACTACCACCCAAACTCTGTACACTTTCAAATGACGTACATCCCAAAGTCAGCTTCTATTTCAGACTAGAAGGGGTTAGCTCTTGTTTTGGTTGCTGACAGGCCATTCTTTGATGGGCAGTGTCTCTGGTAATCAATAGGATGCAGGAGAGAAATGTTGTGTGTGTGGGGCCACGGAAGTGTGCAGAACACGAGTTGAAACTCACTGCCTCCTACTTGACAGCATGCAGCTCTCCTTCCCAATCATCTCCTATTTTTTGGACTTTGCTGCACCTTAAATTTGCCATGGTAGTCCCTCCTGGCATTTGGTCGGATTAATCCTGCCACATTCTCCTTTCTCAGACCCCACTGATTGGTACACTTCACATGAATGCCAAAATAGCAGATACTAAGATTTGTGAAGACAGAATAGAAAAGTCACTATTATCACTTAACAGTGGGAAGGCATCTGGACTGGATGAGAGACATGTGACATTCTGTCTATTTGAAATGTAGTTTGTCATAGGACACAGGGGCTTCGAAAGGTACATAACTATTGGAAAAAAGTGCATGTCATTACAGTTTTCAAGAAAGGTCATCATACATATGTTGAATCACATTATTGATGCCATTTTGTTGCAGTATTGTGGCACATGTTACATGTTTAAGTACTGCGACGTTTTTGTAGAACAAAAATTTCATCCTTAAAAATCAATAAGGGTTCTGCTAAATGAGAACTTATGAAACTCAGCTTTATGTTTGTCTGTAAGATTTAGACATTGATGTGCAGGATGACTTGAGGAAGGCATCTTATCAGTGCTGCACTACCATTTAGGGAATAAAATAAAAGCTTACTTCGTATTGGGAGAGATTTATCACAAATCACATAATGTCAGGAGTACCAAAAGGAATTGTGATATGACCATTGCTATATACAGTGTGTATAAATGATGTAGTAGATAATGTTAGAGGCTCTATGAGGCTGTTCACATGAAACTTAATTGTCTATAAGGATGTAGCACTGTCAGAAGAATGTATCGAATTCCAGGAAGATCCACAGAGCATCGATGATTGGTATAGAGACTGTCAGTTGACATTAAACATAATAAATGCAATGTACTGCATCAAATATATATTCTACAATATGCGAAATAAATTTGAGCATTACCTGGGAATTTTTTCATTGTTTTAGTTTTCAGATACCTTTTTGTGATTTTTACTGGTAAGAACTGATGTGCTAGTAAATTATTTTACTGTTTCGTGCTACTGTATTATAATACTGTAGCAATAAAATTCTTCTGCGATGCCGAAGCTGCCAGATTCGTGCCTGCGCAGGACAGTCTGAGTTGAGTGAGGAAGGGGGTGGTCTCAATGTAACCCATGTTTACGTTTAGTGAATTTGCTGTTTCTTGTTGGTTTACAGCACTCATAGCAAATGAAAACACAGCAAATGCAAACAAAATGAATTTCTGTGTCCAGGAGCAATGAAGTGAATTAAAATACATTCACATAATTAAGGAAGGCTAAAATATTTTATTGATTTCAGCTTTCTGGTTTTATTTTACTTCCACATTTTCGCCCATCTAGCAGTAATCAGTCATGTTGCAGAACAATGAAGTTATTTTTGTTGGTTTGCTAAAGAAATTTTGCTTTTATTTATCTTTTTTGCAGAGCCAGTCAATTTATTTGAAATGAAGTGTTTAATTCCAAACTACTGGCTATTTTCAATTGTTCACTGAATTTCAATTGCATGTTTACCTCTTCAGGCACGTATGGCATTATACAATAATAAAGAACCAAACATGAGATAATACAGTATTAGTACGCCAAAAAAATTTGCATCCCGAAAACCATACTGAAAAGCTTAATACCAGGTTAGGGTCTACTTCATAGTGAAGCTGGACATATGCGTGTGCACTTTAAGCTGTATTATGCATTTTAGTATGGTTTATGAAATTCCGATGCTCTTGAAGTACCCTCTGATCTCTACATCTACATCTACATTTATACTCCGCAAGCCACCCAACGGTGTGTGGCGGAGGGCACTTTACGTGCCACTGTCATTATCTCCCTTTCCTGTTCCAGTTGCGTATGATTCGCGGGAAGAACGACTGTCTGAAAGCCTCTGTGCGCGCTCTAATCTCTCTAATTTTACATTCGTGATCTCCTCGGGAGGTATAAGTAGGGGGAAGCAATATATTCGATACCTCATCCAGAAACGCACCCTCTCGAAACCTGGCGAGCAAGCTACACCGCGATGCAGAGCGCCTCTCTTGCAGAGTCTGCCACTTGAGTTTGTTAAACATCTCCGTAACGCTATCACGGTTACCAAATAACCCTGTGACGAAACGCGCCGCTCTTCTTTGGATCTTCTCTATCTCCTCCGTCAACCCGATCTGGTACGGATCCCACACTGATGAGCAATACTCAAGTATAGGTCGAACGAGTGTTTTGTAAGCCACCTCCTTTGTTGATGGACTACATTTTCTAAGGACTCTCCCAATGAATCTCAACCTGGTACCCGCCTTACCAACAATTAATTTTATATGATCATTCCACTTCAAATCGTTCCGCACGCATACTCCCAGATATTTTACAGAAGTAACTGCTACCAGTGTTTGTTCCGCTATCATATAATCATACAATAAAGGATCCTTCTTTCTATGTATTCGCAATACATTACATTTGTCTATGTTAAGGGTCAGTTGCCACTCCCTGCACCAAGTGCCTATCCGCTGCAGATCTTCCTGCATTTCGCTACAATTTTCTAATGCTGCAACTTCTCTGTATACTACAGCATCATCCGCGAAAAGCTGCATGGAACTTCTGACACTATCTACTAGGTCATTTATATATATTGTGAAAAGCAATGGTCCCATAACACTCCCCTGTGGGACGCCAGAGGTTACTTTAATGTCTGTAGACGTCTCTCCGTTGATAACAACATGCTGTGTTCTGTTTGCTAAAAACTCTTCAATCCAGCCACACAGCTGGTCTGATATTCCGTAGGCTCTTACTTTGTTTATCAGGCGACAGTGCGGAACTGTATCGAGCGCCTTCCGGAAGTCAAGAAAAATAGCATCTACCTGGGAGCCTGTATCTAATATTTTCTGGGTCTCATGAACAAATAAAGCGAGTTGGGTTTCACACGATCGCTGTTTCCGGAATCCATGTTGATTCCTACATAGTAGATTCTGAGTTTCCAAAAACGACATGATACTCGAGCAAAACGCATGTTCTAAAATTCTACAACAGATTGACATCAGAGATATAGGTCTATAGTTTTGCGCATCTGCTCGACGACCCTTCTTGAAGACTGGGACTACCTGTGCTCTTTTCCAATCATTTGGAACCTTCTGTTCCTCTAGAGACTTGCGGTACACGGCTGTTAGAAGGGGGGCAAGTTCTTTCACGTACTCTGTGTAGAATCGAATTGGTATCCCGTCAGGTCCAGTGGACTTTCCTCTGTTGAGTGATTCCAGTTGCTTTTCTATTCCTTGGACACTTATTTCGATGTCAGCCATTTTTTCGTTGGTGCGAGGATTTAGAGAAGGAACTGCAGTGCGGTCTTCCTCTGTGAAACAGCTTTGGAAAAAGGTGTTTAGTATTTCAGCTTTACGCTTGTCATCCTCTGTTTCAATGCCATCATCATCCCGGAGTGTCTGGACATGATGTTTCGAGCCACTTACTGATTTAACGTAAGACCAGAACTTCCTAGGATTTTCTGTCAAGTTGGTACCTAGTATTTTACTTTCGAATTCACTGAACGCTTCACGCATAGCCCTCCTTACACTAACTTTGACATCGTTTAGCTTCTGTTTGTCTGAGAGGTTTTGGCTGCGTTTAAACTTGGAGTGAAGCTCTCTTTGCTTTCGCAGTAGTTTCCTAACTTTGTTGTTGTACCACGGTGGGTTTTTCCCGTCCCTCACAGTTTTACTCGGCACGTACCTGTCTAAAATGCATTTTACGATTGCCTTGAACTTTTTCCATAAACACTCAACATTGTCAGTGTAGGAACAGAAATTTTCGTTTTGATCTGTTAGGTAGTCTGAAATCTGCCTTCTATTACTCTTGCTAAACAGATAAACCTTCCTCCCTTTTTTTATATTCCTATTAACTTCCATATTCAGGGATGCTGCAACGGCCTTATGATCACTGATTCCCTGTTCTGCACTTACAGAGTCGAAAAGTTCGGGTCTGTTTGTTATCAGTAGGTCCAAGATGTTATCTCCATGAGTCGGTTCTCTGTTTAATTGCTCGAGGTAATTTTCGGATAGTGTGCTCAGTATAATGTCACTCGATGCTCTGTCCCTACCACCCGTCCTAAACATCTGAGTGTCCCAGTCTATATCTGGTAAATTGAAATCTCCACCTAAGACCATAACATGCTGAGAAAATTTATGTGAAATGTATTCCAAATTTTCTCTCAGTTGTTCTGCCATTAATGCTGCTGAGTCGGGGGGTCGGTAAAAGGAGCCAATTATTAACCTAGCTCGGTTGTTGAGTGTAACCTCCACCCATAATAATTCACAGGAACTATCCACTTCTACTTCACTACAGGATAAACTACTACTAACAGCGACGAACACTCCACCACCGGCTGCATGCAATCTATCCTTTCTAAACACCGTCTGTGCCTTTGTAAAAATTTCGGCAGAATTTATCTCTGGATTCAGCCAGCTTTCTGTACCTATAACGATTTCAGCTTCGGTGCTTTCTATCAGCGCTTGAAGTTCCGGTACTTTACCAACGCAGCTTCGACAGTTTACAATTACAATACCGATTGCTGCTTGGTCCCCGCATGTCCTGACTTTGCCCCGCACCTGTTGAGGCTGTTGCCCTTTCTGCACTTGCCCGAGGCCATCTAACCTAAAAAACCGCCCAGCCCACGCCACAGAACCCCTGCTACCCGTGTAGCCGCTTGTTGCGTGTAGTGGACTCCTGACCTATCCAGCGGAACCCGAAACCCCACCACCCTATGGCGCAAGTAGAGGAATCTGCAGCCCACACGGTCGCAGAACCGTCTCAGCCTCTGATTCAGACCCTCCACTCGGCTCTGTACCAAAGGTCCGCAGTCAGTCCTGTCGACGATGCTGCAGATGGTGAGCTCTGCTTTCATCCCGCTAGTGAGACTGGCAGTCTTCACCAAATCAGATAGCCGCCAGAAGCCAGAGAGGATTTCCTCTGATCCATAGTGACACACATCATTGGTGCCGACATGAGCGACCACCTGCAGATGGGTGCACCCTGTACCCTTCATGGCATCCGGAAGGACCCTTTCCACATCTGGAATGACTCCCCCTGGTATGCACACGGAGTGCACTTTGGTTTTCTTCCCCTCCCTTGCTGCCATATCCCTAAGGGGCCCCATTACGCGCCTGACGTTGGAGCTCCCAACTACCAGTAAGCCCACCCTCTGCGACTGCCCGGATCTTGCAGACTGAGGGGCAACCTCTGGAACAGGACAAGCAGCCATGTCAGGCCGAAGATCAGTATCAGCCTGAGACAGAGCCTGAAACCGGTTCGTCAGACAAACTGGAGAGGCCTTCCGTTCAGCCCTCCGGAATGTCTTTCGCCCCCTGCCACACCTTGAGACGACCTCCCACTCTACCACAGGTGAGGGATCAGCCTCAATGCGGGCAGTATCCCGGGCAACCACAGTCGTAGTCCGATCGGGGGATGCGTGGGACGAGCTGGCCGTCCCCGACAAACCCCCATACGGACCCCCACAATGATGCCCATTGGCAACAGCCTCAAGCTGTGTGACCGAAGCCAACACTGCCTGAAGCTGGGAGCGAAGGGATGCCAACTCAGCCTGCATCCGAACACAGCAGTTGCAGTCCCTATCCGTGCTAAAAACTGTTGTGCAAAGAACGTCTGAACTAATCTACAGAGAGCGCAAACAAAACGACACAAAATTGAAACGGTTATTAAAATACAAGATTGCCTAGTAAATGCAGTAATGCTGCCACTTGTGCACTGCTGACACACTGCTCGGCGGCGGAAGGAGACTACGCGATTTAACACTATTCGAGTACTAAAACGCGATGCTACAACTCTCAAATACTATAATACGCCCAAAATTTATGAATTAAACAATGCAAGTACCAAAAACACGCAAAGAAATTAAGAATTAAACTATGTAACAAATGAGTGAGCTAGGAGTATACGACTTGCTGCTGCAGCTGCTTATCCAACGGCGGCAGGGAGCACACTGATTGTGACCAACCGACACTGGCCGTTCAAAACAAAAACAGATGACAGACGACTACGCGAATTTACACTATTCAGGTACTAAAACGCGATGCTACAACTCTCAAATACTATAATACGCCCGAAATTTATGAATTAAACAATGCAAGTACCAAAAACACCCAAAGAAATTAAGAATTAAACTATGTAACAAATGAGTGAGCTAGGAGTATACGACTTGCTGCTGCAGCTGCTTATCCAACGGCGGCAGGGAGCACACTGACTGTGACCAACCGACACTGGCCGTTCAATACAAAAACAGATGACAGACGACTACGCGAATTTACACTATTCAGGTACTAAAACGCGATGCTACAACTCTGAAATACTATAATACGCCCGAAATTTATGAATTAAACAATGCAAGTACCAAAAACACCCAAAGAAATTAAGAATTAAACTATGTAACAAATGAGTGAGCTAGGAGTATACGACTTGCTGCTGCAGCTGCTTATCCAACGGCGGCAGGGAGCACACTCCTGTTTATTTTATGACATACTCACGACCTGTTAATGCTATATATGTATGCACATGCGGGCTTGCTACATCATTGTAGCTGCGCACGTGCAGCACCTTTTGTTTTCTGTACAGCATCTTGTGTTTTCTGGAACTCTGGCAACTGCTGAAACAAACCTATTTCTAACATATCGTGGGAAAATATTGTGAATGTTGGTCTGAAAAATGTTACTTTTAAAATAAACTTCCTTTTAAACATTAATTATGTTACCTGTGAGATGGGGGATGAATTTCTTAAAAAAGAGCGTTTGACTTTCATTTAAAACGTAACAATTTCAGGACCAGCCATTTAGAAGAATTTCATGCCCATATGATGAGGCAGTTATGTCATTATTTAAAATTTTACTAGCATATTTGTGTGATGTATCTTAAAGTGTAACACACACAAAAAACCAATATTATATGTAAAAGCTTAGCTTTTATTGTAGCTTATTAATCTTCACGATCAATATAATATGTGAAAGTTGAACTCCTCTTAAAGCTACACTAAGTTTGTTAATTTAAACCATAACTTTTTTCTATTGTTTGCACTACTCAACAGTGATGTTGCTATTGGTTGGTTACATCACATGTCCTACGCTCTAAATATCTGCTGTCATCGGCTAATGAGATCACATGACATGAACTATGATTGGCTTACAAAAGCGCATCACAATCTCCCAATTTCAATGCTTCAATAACTAACGTGCTGTGTTTGGTGGAATTCGAATTTATACTTTCGTAATATGAAAATATGTAGTGTACATGTTGCTGCACATCACAGATCTTTCCCAAAAGTGCTTCTTTTTCTGGATTTACTTTTCTAAAGTGCAGGGAAGACACTCTACGCTGGTATAAAAACCTTAACCGTTCAAAGTATTGCTAAGTTCCACAGTTCTGAGGGAAAGTATACTGTCACTTAACATGGAAAACGTGTATGTTCACCTGGGGAAAACTGTATTTTTAACAGGGAAATCCAGGAATTTCTTTCCGTTATCCACGTATACACTCTGATACATGACATCAATGGCATCAGCCCATTTAAGTAGGAGAACAATGTTAATGTTTAAAAATAACTACATTTCTTACAAAATTTGTAAGATAATATTAGGAAATCAATTTAAAAAAAAATTGAAATTATTTCACATGATATTAGCATTCATGTCTCAAGTGAATTGTGCTGAATAAAAAGTAAAAAAATAAAAAAAGACTTAACTCCTCCTGAACAGGCCATGAAGGCCCAATGGTACCAACTGACCTCTGTGTTATCCTCAGCCCACAGGCATCACTGGACATGAATATGGAGGGGCATGTGGTCAGCACACCACTCTCCTAGCCGTTATGTTAGTTTCTGAGACCGGAGCCGCTATTTCTCAATCAAGTAGCTCCTCAGTTTGCCTCAAAGGGGCTGCTGAGTGCACCCTGTTGCCAACAGCGCTCAGCATACCAGATGGTCACCCATCCAAGTGCTAGCCCAGCCCAACAGCGCTTAACTTTGGTGATCTGACAGGGAACCGGTGTTACCACTGCGGCAAGGCCGTTGGCGGATTATGCTGAATAGGACAGATAAAATTCCATGTCGTGTGATGCGAGACATGTACTATGAGAAGCTTCATTTTTGACATAATCTTAAAATTGGGGTTAAAAATAAAATGTATTTTATGCCTTCTCCAGAATTAAAACATATAATCTATGTGCAAGTAAATTTCTAACATAGAAACAGTAGCACAGCATTAGTTGCAAAACTCAGCATTGTGTAAATTCCATTTAATAATATGTACAACTGCACAGGCAGTTGACTGAGTAGGAGAAAAAGTGAGAGAAAGCGTTATGTACAAGTGTACGCAACACCTCAGATATCTTACTGTCAGGTAGCGATCCATATTGTAATGGTACACATGGATATACAGTGAACAAACTGAATAAAGAATAAATGAGAAAAGACAGAGCAAATATTGTACCTGACTGGATTGAGAACAATAACAGATCAAGATTCTTTAATGTCAGATCTGTAATCCTCAAAGACATCAAAGTGCTTGTGACAGAAGAATCTGATAAAATGTGGTGGTAATATGGTATGTTTCCAATTGAACCTGGGCTGCAGATCAGTTGTTGCAATTTTTGGAGCATAATTTATAATTATCCACAGTGAAGTTGGGATGCCCATTTCAGATTCTTATATCTTTATGCCCTCTAGTATGTTTCAGTAGAAAGAGTCTGGGAAGACCATTGAGAATAGGTACACAAACATCAAGAACTTCAGACCATATATTAATTTCTAGTTTTGAAGCAAGCACATGTAATTTTGTTGTTGTTTTTTTAGCTAACATATCTAGCTTTTGTAGATGTTGGTTTGAATTCCCCTTATGATACAAGATTTGTACCATACGGTGGGGGCTAAGGAGAGTGTGTCAGAGTAGTTAGGATTTGGACTCAGTATATTCAACAAATGGAACATGAGTGAGACACTCATGCGGTAGTGAACTTCCCACCAAATGCCAGGACGGCCCACCACAGCTAATGTCATATGTATCAGAGTCTAAAAAATAGGACAGGAGTGGGAAGGAGAAGTGCATGCCATCAAATCAGGGCTGGGAGTAGAGTGTGCATTGCTCCTGCAGTTCATTCTCTCCTCACATCCCCAGCACCATACGCGACACTTCTGTGTATCCTGGTGATTGCCACAGGTGCCACTCATTGAAACACCACCTGTCAGTGATCCTAACAAACTGTGTCTAGTCTAAAATACTGGCTGACTTTGACATTTAGGTTGTGGGAAATTGTACAGTGTCTGGACACTAATATTGAATGTGAAAAAAATTTCAAATTGGCAATAAATTCCTCCCTGTGACTTCTGCTAATGGATAAAGATGACCTGCCCAAATGTCCAAAAGGAGAACCTCTATTACAACTTCTCATGAAGAAGCAGTCTTGGAGGACCGAAATCAATATTTTGACTTTCTTTCTTTTTTGCTTCCTGGAATGATGTGGCCACTGAGCATCAGAATAGATGATTTTTATCTGCTTACTGACTTTGTCAGATCAAGATGTCTATTGCTTATAGTCAGATTGACTGTCGGAATTTTACTTTCAAAGTCATTGAGTACTTCTTGCATTGTTTCCATATGCTAATTTTCACGTCATAGAAATTGTGTTCAGCTATGCTTTGCCATTGCTTAAATTGGTGATGTTTACTAATCAGATACTTAAATATTTTTATCCTGTTACTCCAGCTAAGTAAAAATATTTTCCTAGCATTCTAAACATTTCTTGAACACCTGTAGTCAGTCATACTATCACAATCTTATGGTTGGTAGTGCCCTCCTGTGTTAACTGGTTCGAAAATTCAGATCTGTTTCTTGCTAAGATGTCTAAGTCGTTGCCCTCAACCTTTCCCCCCTCCCCCTCGGGGGCTCACAACTCATTTGTGAGTACATCCTTTGCTACCATGGGCTCCAGCAGCATTACTTCCTTCCCCCTTTGCATGCTGCAAGCTTGTACTTCCATGGTCCCTTTCCATCCCTGGCTCTCCATCGGATGGTCTTCTTGGTGCAGACTCTTCTTGGACATTGCTTATAATTTTGGACTTGAGTTTCTACTTCCAGCATTTTATACAACTTTTCATTAAGTAAATACATGGTCCCCATTGTTGGGTTCTACCTGTCAGCAACTTTCAAAATTCTCCAGAAGTGTGAATAATGCAGGTAAGGTCACCCAATGTGATGTGTGTTCCACCTTTGCCACTTTCTATCTTTGCACCCTTCCCTTTACTTAGATAATACTCCCAAAACTTAATACATTAGCCATCCTGTGGTGGGGTGGTCATTAAATACCTTCATGGTGATAGCTCCACTGGGTTCACAGTATTGGTGCCTGAGCTGAAAACTCCTGATGTATGCCAAGGAGTGTGTTCCCATCATGACTGGGGCACGGGGACTCCCAGCAACAGATTACTTGCCAGGTAGTCGTTGCTGAGGCTGGGTGGCACCATGGTGAATGAGGCGCAAATGAAACAGGTGAAGTTTTCTCCTGCTGGTGGTCATATGGCCCCAGCACTCTCTGTGGAAAGCAAGTCCTCGTTTAATGCAGAGAGATGTGACCCTAAAATGTTCCCATCCCTGGCTGCTCTGTAGGTGGATGTATTAAGTTGGGTTACTTACCAGTGACTGTCACTCCACATAATATTCCAAATATTGTTCAGGTCATCATTTTTCACTGAGACCATCTCTTGCAATCTGGTGATGACCTATGCACTGACTTAAAACTGTGGGGTGTACACTTTGTCTGATGTGTCCATAGGGGCCCAAAGGACAATAGGGTTGCTACCAGTGCCTTCAGGTTGGCCTTTGAGAGCATTTCATTGCCTGCAAATGTCAAGGTAATGGTATACCAATGCAATATGAAACCATCTGTTCCACATCTTCATGTTGCAATCCTAGCCTCATCCGTAGAGACTGTGGATGACCATTGCATGTGAATACTCCTTGTGCCCTTCTATGATAACTGTTGAAAGAACCATTCTCCCTGCTTGCCAGATTTCATCATTTTTCAGAAAGAGAAGAAAATAAGAGAACATAAGACTCTGGATGAATGAACTTATCAAGAGGCCAAGAAATGTGACTGACAGCACCCAGCATGTACAACAGTGTCATATGCTACATCTAAGATGACATTGCCCCCTTTGGAAATGATCCTCCCAGCCCTTACACCACACACAGTGGGTTCTCAGAGCTGTTCGACCATGCCTGCCCTCCTGATGGTTGGGGGCTCTCCTCTTGCTGCTTCTCCCACACCTACATTGGGATCATTGGCTTCCCACCCACCGGGGACATTGGCCCCCACCTCTCAGCCAGAGACAAATCACCTTCCTCTGGCTTCTCTCACCAGAAAGTAGTCCCTTAGGACATTTCCTTCCAAGGCTTCTGCTAGTCAACTACTGGACATCAGCCAATGGCTGAAGGAGCCACAGGCTGCTGGTCACACGGCTTCACAATCATCATCATCATCATTGCCTGAAACTGATTCAGAGAAGCTCTCTGTCATCCAAATCCTTTAAGCAGAGAAAAGATAAGGAGTCCTCCAAGAAGAAGGAGTTTCTGTTGGTCCCCCACACCACCAGATGTTGCCTGTTCCACTCCTGGAACTGAGGCAGAGATTATGACGGCTGCTGATGCCCTGGCTTGCACCTCACAATGGAACCCAGAATCTGTGTGTGTTGCTGCCATAACCACTCAACCAGTGGCATCAGGTGACCCTAGGGCATAACCTGCTGTTGACAACATTACTCTCTAGTGGAATTGTTGCAGGTTTTTTTTTCCACCATCTGGCTGAGCTACATCTTTTAAGCAGTTCCCCCTGTTTCTGCATTTGTAGACGAGAATGCTGGAAACAATATGTGTGAACCATCAGACAATGTATCTCTCCTTCACAGGGTTAGGCAAAGATCAGACATTTCTACAGATACCAGACACCTGCAGGAGTACTTGGTATTACCTTGAATGGCACTGTCTTCACTGCCCCAGACCCAGTCACCAAACGTTTTGTTCTTCATTATGCTTGAACCTCTGCTCCAGAGAATTATCAGCTTGCCTTTCATGTCGTGAGACAATAGGTGGAGTGAAAGCATCATCTTTTACTACACGCCACTTGGAGCCATTCAGTGTGTGGGAATTAATCAGTGTCCGAACCCACTGCTGCGTTACATTCCCGGGGCTGGACCACATTCACAACCAAATAATCAAGCACCTATCAGTGAATTGTCAGCATCATATCCTTCCATCCTTAACTGCATCTGGAACGAGGGCAAGTTCCCATTACAATGGCAGAAAAGCATCATCGCCTCAGTACTGAAACTGGCTGAGCACCCTATAGGGATATATAGTTATCACCCAAATAGTCTCACCATTATTCTCCGTAAGTTCCTTGAACCCTTGGTGAGCCGGCAGCTGTGTTGTCTTCTTGAGTCACAGTCTTCTGGATCAATACATGGTGGTTTCTGTCAAGGCCATTAATCTAATGATAACATGGTTTACCTGGTATCTGACATCCGAATAGCTTTTGCTCAATGTTAACACCTTATAGTTGCCTTCTTTGACCTGCAAAGGCTTGTGACACCACATCCTCACTGTTGTACACGAGTGGGGTCTCTGGTGTCTGCTCCCAATTTTTATCCAGAACTTCTTGTTGGACAGTACTTTCCAGGTTCAAGTTCGTGCTTCCCACAGTACCCACCATATCCAAGAGAATAGGGTTCTGTAGTCCTCTGCATTGAGTGTCCCTCTCTTTCTAGTGGCCATCAGTGGTCTAGCAGCAGCTGTGGGGTCCTAAGTATCACTGACAACTTTTGCTTCTATTATTGGTCCTTTAGTGTGGGTATCGCTGAATGTTGACGGAAAGGGAAAATATGAAAACTGCAGTCATGAACTGTCACCCATGGCTTTCGATTTTCAGCTGTCAAGACTCTTAATTTCCCTGTCTCGCTACCTCTGATGTTAGAGAGACAGTGCCTCAGGAACTGACTTAGTTTTACATCTTATTCATGAAGAGTTCTTTTACCTCTCTCTTTAAGGGAGGGCCACTTAACCTCTTCAGCCCATTGAGGGGTTGACAGAACACACTGTTGCCTTGTCTGCCCAGATTGGGCTGCAGCTTTCTGGGCTTCGTGGTCCACTCTGACCTTCATTCTTCCTGCTCTTATACTCTCCCTCCTCCCTCTCGCATGGTCTGTTCAACTTGTTCATTCTATATCTATATGTGCTTCTCCTGCCCTGCCCATGTTGCTAGTCTTTCTTAGACAGTTTTTGAGTGGGGTATCTCCACCATCTGGTGAGCAAGATGCACGAGACAGGCGAAATACCCTCAGACTTCAAGAAGAATATAATAATTCCAATCCCAAACAAATCAGGTGTGGTGTGAAAATTACCGAACTATCAGTTTAATAAGTCACAGCAGCAAAATGCTAACACGAATTATTTACAGATGAATGGAAAAACTGGTAGAAGCCGACCTCGGGGAAGATCAGTATGGATTCTGTAGAAATGTTGGAACACGTGAGGCAATACTGACCTTATGACTTATCTTAGAAGAAAGATTAAGGAAAGGCAAACCTACGTTTCTAGAATTTGTAGACTTAGAGAAAGCTTTTGACAATGTTGACTGGAATACTCTCTTTCAAATTCTAAAGGTGACAGGGGTAAAATACAGGGAGCAAAAGGCTACAGATACCAGATGGCAGTTATAAGAGTCGAGGGACATGAAAGGGAAGCAGTGGTTGGGAATGGAGTGAGACAGGGTTGTAGCCTCTCCCCGATGCTATTCAATCTGTATATTGAGCAAGCAATAAAGGAAACAAAAGAAAAGTTCGGAGTAGGTATTAAAATCCATGGAGAAGAAATAAAAACTTTGAGCTTCACCGATGATGTAATTCTGTCAGAGACAGCAAAGGACTTGGAAGAGCAGTTGAACAGAATGGACAGTGTCTTGAAAGGAGGATATAAGATGAACATCAACAAAAGCAAAATGAGGATAATGGAATGTAGTTGAATTAAGTCAGGTGATGCTGAGGGAATTAGATTAGGAAATGAGACACTTAAAGTAGTAAAGGAGTTTTGCTATTTGGGGAGCAAAATAACTGATGATGGTCGAACTAGAGAGGATATAAAATGTAGACTGGCATTGGCAAGGAAAGCGTTTCTGAAGAAGAGAAATTTGTTAACATCGAGTATAGATTTGTCAGGAAGTCGTTTCTGAAAATATTTGTATTGAGTGTAGCCATGTATGGAAGTGAAACGTGGACAATAAATCGTTTGGACCAGAAGAGAATAGAAGCTTTCGAAATGTGGTGCTACAGAAGAATGTTGAAGATTAGGTGGGTAGATCACATAACTAATGAGGAGGTATTGAATAGGATTGGGGAGAAGAGAAGTTTGTGGCACAACTTGACCAGAAGAAGGGATCGGTTGGTAGGACATGTCCTGAGGCATCAAGGGATCACAAATTTAGCATTGGAGGGCAGCGTGGAGGGTAAAAATCATAGAGGGAGACCAAGAGATGAATACACTAAGCAGATTCAGAAGGATGTAGGTGGCAGTAGGTACTGGGAGATGAAGGAGCTTGCACAGGATAGATTAGCATGGAGAGCTGCATCAACCAGTCTCAGGACTGAGGACCACAAAAACAACAACATCTCTGGTAAGTGGTAGAAGGTGGGGGATGCATGTCTCTTCACTACATTCTGCTTGTGAGGGCTTCCGGCTGTTCCCTAGATGGGACACCTTGTGTGCCTTTCTTCTGATGTCCCCCTTCTACTGTTTTGTCATGGATCTAGCCTTCATTGATCTTTAGTAGAACCTGGGGTTTTCTTCCCCTGGGTTTTGAGCGGTAGGTCATCTCTGATGTACATCCATGTAGCCCCCTGTGTTCCAGGAAAAGGGACTGATTTATTTTTATTTATTTATTTATTGTTTTGTGGGACCAGATTAAGGAGAAGTCTCCATGGTCATGGAATGAGTCAATACATGAAATTTTAACACAATAGTAGAAACAGATAAAATGAAATATAAGTAACATATTCAGGCGACAATTCGTAAGTTTAAATAAAGAAAATCAAGAATGTAACACTCGAATTTGCTTAATTTTTCAGCTCTTCCAGGAGCTCCTCGACAGAATAGAAGGTGTGAGCTGTGAGGAAACTCTTCAGTTTAGACTTCAAAGTGTTTGGGCTACTGCTAAGATTTTTGAGTTCTTGTGGTAGCTTATTGAAAATGGATGCAGCAGAATACTGCACTCCTTTCTGCACAAGAGTCAAGGAAGTGCATTCCACATGCAGATTTGATTTCTGCCTAGTATTAACTGAGTGAAAGCTGCTAACTCTTGGGAATAAGCTAATATTGCTAAAAACAAACGACATTAAAGAAAATATATACTGTGAGGGCAATGTCAGAATTCCCAGACTATTGAATAGGGGTCGACAAGAGGTTCTCGAACTTACACCACATATAGCTTGGAACAGCCCATTTTTGAGCCAAAAATACCCTTTTTGAATCAGAAGAATTACTCAAAAAAATAATACCATATGGCATAAGCGTATGAAAATATGCGAAGTAGACTACTCTTCATGTTGAACTGTCACTTATTTCAGATACTGTTCTAATGGTAAATAAAGCAGCATTTAATTTCTGAACAAGATCCTGAACATGGGCTTTCCACAACAGCTTACTATCTATCTGAATGCTCAGGAACTTGAACTGTTCCGTCTCACTTATAATATGCCCATTCTGTCTGATCAGAATATCGGTTCTTGTTGAATTGTGAGTTAGAAACTGTAAAAACTGAGTCTTACTGTGATTTAGCATCAAATTATTTTCCACAAGCCACGAACTTATTTCTTGAACTACATTATTTGATACTGTTTCAGTATTACACACAAGATCCATCACTACCAAGCTGGTGTCATCAGCAAACAGAAATATTTTTGAATCACCTGTAATACTATGAGGCATATCATTTATATAAATAAGAAACAGCAGTGGCCCCAGCACCGACCCTTGGGGAATTCCCCACTTAACAGTGCCCCATTGGGACTGAACATCACTACCACTCTAAATATTGCGGAGAATTACCTTGTGTTTTCTGCTCTTAAATTAAGAGGTGAACCAATTGTAAGCTACTCCCCTTACTCCATAATGATCCAACTACTGCAGTAATATTTTATGGTCAACACAGTCAAAAGCCTTCATTAAATCAAAGAAAACACCTAGCGTTCGCAATCTTTTGTTTAATCCGTCCAAAACCTCACAGAGAAAGGAGAATAAACCATTTCTAAAACCAAACTGTACATTTGACAGCAAATTATGTGAATTTAAATGCTCCAGTAACCTTGTATGTACAAGCCTCTCGATAACCTTAGCAAACACCGATGGCATAGAAATAGGTCTATAATTGTCAACATTATCCCTGTCTCCCTTTTTATAAAGTGGCTTCACTACCGAGTACTTTAATCGGTCAGGAAACCGACCACTCCTAAAGGAAAAGTTACAGATATGGCTAAGTACTGGGCTAACATACATAGAACAATACTTTAGTATTCTGCTAGATACCCTGTCATATCCACGAGAGTTCATGGTCTTTAGTGATTTAATTATTAACTCAATCTCCCTCTTGTCAGTATCATGGAGAAGCATTTCAGGTAACAGTCTTGGAACACTTTTTTCTACAAGTGCTATATGATTCCCTGTTTGGACTAGGTTTCTATTTAGTTCACCTGCTATATTCAGAAAGTGATTATTAAATACTGTACATATATGTGACTTACCACTAACACGGACATTCCCACTACGCACTGATTCCATATCCTCAACCAGTCTCTGCAGACCAGCCACTTCCTTTATGACTGACCATGTGGTTTTAATTTTATCCTGAGGCTTAGCTATTCTACCTGCATACCACATACTTTTTGCCTTCCTAATAACATTTTTAAGCACCTTACAATACTGTTTGTAATGGGCTGCTGCATTTAGATTTTGACTATTTCTAACGTTTTGATATACCTGCCACTTTGTTCTACAGGATATTCTTATCCCTCTAGTTAGCCACCCATGCTGCCTGTTTGTGCTAGCACCCTGTTTGACCTAGTAGTCTGGTGCCTTTAATCATCCAACCAACCAATTGTTGCCCTCATGAGTGAGTTCAGTAACAGTGTGCTCAGAGTAATTTTTAGGCAAGACATTCAGCATGATCTCTCACAACTCCTAGTGTCTGGCACCAATTTTGACCACTACTCTCCCATACTACAGCTGGCAAATTGAAATCTCACCCTATTATTACTGCATGGTCTAGAAACTGTACTGTATTGTGGAAGTTTTCTCTGCTAACACAGCATCTGACACAGATTTCTATAAATGCATCTGATTATACTGTTTAACCTACCTATGATGCCTAACTTCACCGACATCATTTCACATTCATAATCTGTAATAACCTTACTAGATAGTCAGTTCTTTGCAGTAGTAAATATACCTCCTCCATTGATGTCTAAACTGCTCTAGTGATATAAATTCCAATATGAATTCAGGATTTGAATGATATTTACTTGTGGTTTCAACTGATTTTCTTGCATTATAATCTTGAAGAAGTAATACTAATTGTGGGACAACTCCATGGATGCTCACATTAACCTTTAATGTTTCCAATTTGTCTTGCATTTTAATATGACTGACAATAAACTCTCCACACGACTTTTATAAAATATTTTTGATATTATTGTGTAGCTTTCCATGCAGTTCAGTTAACTTGGAATGGATTTCATGAATTTCAATAGGTTTGATACCTTTTGTGTTCAAAAACAAAATAAGTATCTTAACTTTACACCTGGTGGCAGTACCAAGTGGGACCTCCATTAAGAGATCTGATGATCTAAGATAGCATCCCAGTTTGTGAGAGGGAGGGGGTACAAATATGACAGTGTGATCAACAGTTTTGATATGACCTCAGTGTTAGGGAGACCTGTCTGTCAGTGTTACACACACAGAATTCCAAGTCCAGCCATTTCTACAATCATGCATCACTGTAGGATGTGGAATTATCTGGAGGAAGTGTTGTCTCCTGCTCAAGCTCTTACAGTGCTATACAGGGGGTAGACAAAAATAGGTAAACATCCATAATATGGTGTAGGGAAACAGTTAGCATTCAAAACAACTTCGAGTAATCTCGAAATGGCTAAATATATGTCTTGAATGGTTTTCTAGGGATTCTTACACCATTCTTCCTGCAAAATAATGACAATTTTAGGTGATGATGATGTTGGTGGGTAGCGATCACACATCCTTCTCTCCAAAGTAGACCTCAACGGTTCTATAATATTGAGATATGGTGTCTGTGGTGGCTAGGAGAGACGCGACAGTTCATTCTCGTCATCACAAAAAACAGTGTATGACAATGAAAGCTGTGTGAACAGGAGCCCTGTCTTCTTGGAACACAATATGACCACTGGAAGTTGAACGTTGTATCAGGGGATGGATATGATTAGACGAAATGGTCACATAATGCTTGGCAGTAATGTGACCTTATAGAGTAACCATGTTGCCCATGGAATACTGTAATGTGGCTGACAAAATCACAGAGTTTTCAGAATCATTATATTTTTTTTGCGTCTATTATTGTCATCATCATCATTTATGACTGATTATGCCTTTCAGCGTTCAGCCTGGAGCGTAGTCCCCCTTGTAAAATTCTTCCATGATCCCCTATTCAGTTCTAACATTGGTGCCTCTTCTGATGTTAAGCCTGTTACCTCAAAATCATTCTTAACCGAATCCAGGTACCTTCTCCTTGATATGCCCCGACTCCTCCCACCCTCTACTGCTGAACCCATGAGTCTCTTGGGTAACCTTGCTTCTCCCATGCGTGTAACATGACCCCACCATCTAAGCCTGTTCGCCCTGACTGTTACATCTATAGAGTTCATTCCCTACTTTCATATCCATAACCTCAACCTTATTGATAAGGTAACCTGAATCCACCCAGCTTTCGCTCCCATACAACAAAGTTGGTTGAAAGATTGAATGGTGCACAGATAACTTAGTCTTGATACCGACTTCCTTCTTGCAGAAGAGAGTAGATCGTAGCTGAGCACTCACTGCATTACCTTTGCTACACCTCGCTTCCAATTCTTTCACTATGTTGCCATCCTGTGAGACTATGCATCCTAAGTACTTGAAACTGTCCACCTGTTCTAACTTTGTTGCTCCTATTTGCCACTCAAGCCATTTATATGTCTTTCCCACTGACATTACTTTCGTTTTGGAGGCGCTAATCTTCATACCATAGTCCTTACATTTCTGATCTAGCTCTGAAATATTACTTTGCAAACTTTCAATCGACTCTGCCATCACAACGAAGTCATCCGCATATGCGAGACTGCTTATTTTGTGTTCATATATCTTAATCTCACCCAGACAGTCTATTGTTTTCAAAATATGATCCATAAATAATATGAACAACAGTGGAGACAGGTTGCAGCCTTGTCTTACCCCTGAAACTACTCTGAACCATGAACTCAATTTACCGTCAACTATAACTGCTGCCTGACTATCTGTGTAAAGACCTTTAGTTACTTGTAAAAGTTTGCCTCCTATTCCATAATCTCGTAGAACAGACAATAACTTCCTCCTGGGAACCCGGTCTGTAAAGCCGGTCATATGACTTTTCTAGATCTATAAAGCCGGTCATATGACTTTTCTAGATCTATAAAGCATAGATACAATTCCCTGTTCCACTTGAAACACTTCTCCATTATTTGCCGTAAGCTAAAGATCTGGTCCTGACAACCTCTAAGAGGCCTAAACCCACACTGATTTTCATCCATTTTGTCCTTGACTAATAATCGCACTTTCCTTTCAGCAATACCTGAGAAGATTTTACCCACAACACTGATTAAAGAGATACCTCTGTAGTTGTTACAATCTTTTCTGTTTCCGTGTTTAAAGATTGGTGTGATTACTGCTTTCGTCCAGTCTGATGGAACCTGTCCCGACTCCTACGCCATTTCAATTATCCTGTGTAGTCATTTAAGACCTGACATTCCACTGTATTTGATGAGTTCCGACTTAATTTCATCCACCCCAGCCGCTTTATTGTACTGCAATATATTGACCATTTTCTCCACGTCCTCAAATGTGATCCTATTTCCATCATCATTTCTATCCCATTCTACCTCGAAATCTGAAACATTACTGATCGCATTTTCACCTACATTGAGCAACTCTTCAAAATATTCCCTCCATCTGCCCAAGGCATCCACAGGATTCACCAGCAGTTTTCCTGACCTGTCCAAAATACTTGTCATTTCCTTCTTACCTCCCTTTCGAAGACTGCTAATTACACTCCAGAATGGTTTTCCAGCAGCTTGACCCATAGTCTCCAACCTGTTTCCAAAGTCTTCCCAAGATTTCTTCTTGGATGCTGCAATTATCTGTTTCGCTTTGTTTCTTTCTTCAACATAATTTTCTCTGTCTACCTGAGTTCTAGTATGTAGCCATTATTGATACGCCTGTGACTGTGTCATTCCACCAAGCTGTTTGCTTCATCCTACCTTTACACACTACTGTTCCAAGACATTCTTTAGCCACTTCTAGTAGTGTGTCCCTGTTCCTTGTCCATTCCTTTTCCAATGACTGTAATTGACTACATTCAACTAACTGGTACCTTTCTGAGATCACTGTTATGTACTTGTGCCTGATTTCCTTATCCTGAAGTTTCTCCATTCTTATCCTCCTAAATATGGACCTGACCTCATGCACTTTTGGCCTCTCAATAACAATTTCACTGCAGATTAAATAATTATCAGTGTCATCAAAGAATCCCCTGAATACACATGTGTCCCTCACAGCCTTCCTGAATTCCTGATCTGTTATTATATCTGTTATTTGAATTTTTATTTCCACTTTTTTCTTGAAAACACATTTATTTCATTTAATTATTTATTTCATTTAATTATGCTGTGAAGTTATATTTGTTTCTTTTGTGAGTAACTGGAAAATAATTATATATTTAAGATTAGCCAAAAATTATTCTTAGGAATATTTAATTGTATGTTTTCTGTAAAATACATTTGGGTTTTGATTATTTTTTTCTTTGTAAATGACTTCTCAAAACTGCTACAATATTACCATACAAACTATTTAGACCAATGAGATGTGCTGTCTTTGTTTTCAAAAGTCTCCATTCTGGGTATGGGGACAGATGTGGGAAGCCATAACTATGCCTTACATCCAGGTTTAATGATGTGAAGTTTTGTATTGTGAAATTTGCATGGTAAAATCAGATGGTATCAAGGAAGTCAGAGTTTGTATTACATTGGTGAGACTAGTGAATCATAAGAGTTTTTAACTGTAAAATAATCAATTTTGACTATTGCAATGTATCATGTGCCATATTATTGTCCAAACTTAATTCAGTAATATACTATGATCATCTAATGTTAACAGGTTAATGTGATCATCCAATGTTTACAGGTTAATGCTCTTTTCATAAACATACCAAGACCAGGACCTCTGAAGGAAGCAACCTCCAAATTTTACAGGACAGTGGGCTGAGCCAACAATTTCTATGAGAAATCAAGGTGAGTGTATTTTATTGATTGGCAATTACCACTACAATCAACTTAGTATCAATGCATCTACAGTTCCATTTTCCTGCTTTAAACATTGTACATTTTTATGTTAGTTGATGCTGACAGAAATTTTGAAACTTGATTATTTAATTATCATCATGGCTATTGAACTGAGGGAACAGCGTTGTTAGACAGTATAAATCTTCAATACAGTGCCTCGTGAAACACCAGATACATCAGTCACCTCAGTTATGAAAGCACTCATCATACAAGCACCAACAATGTGCCCATGTTTGAGTTCACTTAGTTCCGATATGATGCACTCTCAGTTACAAAGAACATTGTTTAGACCACAACTGTAACTTACAGCGTATTGAGGACATTGCACAGGTGTCATTCTTGGTCAAATAGAACAGTGCAACCTGCAGTCTGAGCTAGTATCGGCATGTGTGTTCAAACTTTTTTTTTTTTTTTTTTTTTTTTTGCAGTGTTACCATATTTTTTTATACAACCCCTGTATCTGTTTGTGGTCTAGTGGTAAACATCATGCAGTGTAGATGCAAAGTTGCAAGTTCGAGTCCATTTATTCTGTCACTTGTTTTTCCACCTTTTTGGCAGTGTGATAAAGGTATCAGTTTGATGGAACCACAAAGAAACTTGCTTCACCTTCTACCACAACAGGGATAGTAACACCTTCCATGAAAGAGCTTCACCACTGCAGTCATCCACAACCAGCTACCACCATTTGCCACTTGATACTGGCTACTGTTGGATCAGGTGAATATGGCATGGTGAATCTTGGGCATTTGTGCTTTCACATTGGTATGAATCAAATTGTTTCTTATTGTGGTTTGAGGTTCCATGAAAAATAACCAAGTGCACAGTTTATATGTTACTGCTTGTGTATTTATCAGTTGTCCTTTTCTTTTGAAGTTTTAGTACCTCTCTTGCAGTTATGAATTGTATTTTTCATACTTGAATCTTATTTGTTTATACATTATAAAATAAGAGTTGCAAATGGATAAATGTGTAAATTTGTGAGAAATTGTTTGCTTTGGGTTTAATAAAGGAGTGAAGGCATGTGTGTCATGTAAGGGGTGGGTGCTACAGGACAAATAATGTCTTTAAAGAATTTACTTGTTTCAAGAAAGATCATTTGGCATGAATGATTTTCCCCTTAAAAAACGTCTCAATAATTAACATATGTGAAAAATTGCTACCCTTTAACTTTCACATAACATTTGCATATAATAGGCAACGTTCAGCCATTGAGTGTATGAGTATTGGATATTTTAATTCAAAGCAACAAAAATCAAAGGGATGACTATTACTGCCTTTTCTGCTGGAATGTCATCATTTTGCTCATTGTCCATTCCTATGCACTATTGTTATTGGTGAGGAGTTATGTTAACATAGAGGCAACATAACTCCTTGCCTCCAAGTTAGCTTCTTAAGAGGAAATTAATGACTGAGCTCTAACAATAGACATCTCCTTGAGCAAAGGGCAGTGTGAACAGATAATATTTTGCATCTGGTGGTACAAGAAGGTTGCTGTGCACTATATACTTCTCCCAAGGACTTGTCCATTGATACTAGATATGGGATCTTCCTACCATGATATAGTAGTGTGTCAGACAGGCTAACAGTGCAAACTGTTCTTTGCAAATTGTTTCATTTGGAGGGTACATTGACCAATTTATAAAGAAGACATTAGTAATTTTCCCATTTCTTCCACAGCTTGATAAGTGAGAAGTTTGCTTAACTCATATCTCATTTCTTCTCTGTTAGCCACAGATTCTAACACATATTCAATGAACAGTGAATTTTGGAATGGCTAGTGGGAATATCAAAACTTCATTAAAAAATACTTTCAAAATAAAAGGATAATACTTGTTTTTTTTATTTAAATTTCTCTCAATCTCAAAAACAGGAAAATGAATATCTATAACAAGAAACTATTTAAGAGCCAGTCTGACAGCAATAATTGCATCAAAGATCATTGGTACTAATGATTGCACCATTATAATTCAGAACACCATCTGTATACGATATTGATTTTAGTATGAGAGCATACATAAACATACCATGAGGCGAGTTCAAATATTAATTCTCTTTTCTGGGAAATTACAAGCCATACACATCAAACATGTATTGTCTGTCAAAATATTAGTCAGAAACTGCCTTTTTTTAAAGATGTTTCCTCTGGTTATTTTAATGTTCAGTTCACTTTTAAGACACTTTTGACAATGACATGTTACCTACCTGAAAGTTTCTTCTAGACTGAGTTATGAACCCTGCTACTTGTTTCATGCATGCCTGTTCAGGGTGCCTGTGTGATTGATTATTTCGTCTGCCAATAATTTATGACATTAAACTAATGATTAAAGCATAATTAAATATTTAAGCTAAAGTTATTGAAATTGTGGTTAGAAACCATCAGTGTGGATAAGGTGTCCAGTACTGTTGACCCTGTACAAACATTAAAACAGTAAATAATAGATAGTGAAAGTTAGGCCTAGTAGGTGAATCCGTACTCACTCTATACTCTTCAGCATGACATAGCACATACTCACTCTACCGTTCCCATGTTTCATGACCATCTGTAACTTACATGGTACTACAGTCTGCTGATCTTCCCTACTGCATGAAAAAAATGATAAAACATAGGCTAAAATATGACAAAAGTGCCACATGATGACATTCAAACAAAAATGCATCATTACTCACCCCTTTGAGTTTTTATTATTTTGAAGTAGGCTATGCAGTACTCACATACCCAACTTCTGGACCTTGCATATTGAATGCAAATGTCACATGATGGTTAAATTGTCACAGTTTATCATATATGTCAATTGTTGAGACTTCTTGAATGTGGAAAATTGTTCATGCCAGAACGATCATTCCTGAAACAATAAAATCCTTTTGTGTTGTGACTTTTGTATATCACTTACTTCACAAAAGAGACAAATGTTTCAAGCTTCTTCCACTGCTTTCATCCCTGTACTAAAAACAAAGAAAACAATTTGTTGTAAATGATAGTCCTTTTTCCAGTTGTGTCTAAACAACATTCATAAGATTTAAAAACACATAGTCCAGTTCATAACAGCAAAATAAATACTAGAACTGCAAATAATAAAATGACAGTTGGTAAATACACTCACATTAACCTACACATGTTCAATAACTGTACACTGTTCACTCAATTTAGTGAAGTTATTTTATCGGAAAATCAGGCTACAATTTTATGCTTACTAATGTGAGAGCTGAAACATGCCCAAGAGGTACTATGCTGCATTCACCTGGTTTGATAGCAGCTGATGTCAGGCAGCCAGTGGCAGGTGGCAGGTGGCTCTTTCATGGAAGGTGTTGCTATTACTGATAGCTTAGAAGGCAAAATAAATCATTTTTGATAGTCCATGAGACTGATATATTTAGCAGACTTGCAAAATGCAGTTAAAAGTAAAGAAATGAGTTAACTTGAACACGCAGTTTTGCATCTACACTGTGCAACATTTACCATTAGACCATGATCAGCTATATTGGAAGAGAAGACTTCCTTGAGACACTTCTGCATTGCACAATGATGTCAGAGGTTGCAGAACACTGGACTTCTGAGTAGTAGCCTGTTTTTGTGCGGCCAAGTGTACCTACTGTTTAATGTATACTTTTTCTTAAGAAACTTCATGATACTGATTTTTACACCAAGCTATTACTCCATTATGCTCTACTACAATGCTAGTTACAAATTTTTGTTGAGCTTGAGATATTGTTCATGTGTAATTTGGCCATTCTTTGCCTATTGTGCCATTTGCAAATCAGTTTCAGGTCTTTTGTTCGAAACTACAAAACTACCTGTGTAATCCAGATTATTGACAATATTTGTTATTCAGTGACAACAGTTATTGCTTAACTATCATGATTTGTGATCCTAGTCTCTGTGTGAACATCCTGACATCAGATTCACTCAAGGTCTATCTGCAGCTTGCAACCATGTGATGGGCAGGTAACAAATAACTACCTTAATTGCCATAGAATCCTGATCCAGGCCTAGCAGTTAGCTCAAGAACAGAGATCCATATTCACTTGCAGAAAGAGTGCTGCAAACAGTTTCAGGTAAACACCATAAACAAGTCTTGTCAGTTAAACTGTTTCTCTCTTTCTCTTAAAATAACTAAACATGAACTCTGGGTGCAAATGACAGGCATAATTTCTTCTGACATGGGATGCAGTCTACAACTTGCTCAGTGCCGTGTTCTCAATTACTTTTGTGATTTCATCAACATGTTAAATGTGTGGTATCAACAGCATCTCTGTCAACCTCCTTTGACACCCACCCACTCCCCTCGCCCAGTGTGCTATGCACCACTCACAAATATGCAAGAGACAGGTCTTTTAATCTCTTGCCAGAGCAGCTGGGCAAGACCACCGTTACACTGCTCACTGTCCCCGATGAGGGGCACCATGTATACATACCTCCAGAGGACGCAAATCCATGACCTCACCACCCGAAACTCCGATTGGTTGGTGCATCCTTTTAAGCAACCACAGTTCAGAGCTCTGCCATCAGATCAAGTGCATATGTAGACATATGACAGCTGTGAGGAACATTGTATTGAATTAACACTGCAAAGCATGATTAATATTCAGATACTTTTATATGTAAATCAGCATTACCACTATATTGTTACTATCAAGAACATTACTCTAGTTGTATATAACTCAGCTCCACAGAAGAACCTGCAGCTTTTGAAGTTATGTCTAACTCAGTAATTAAGTGTACATAGTGTAAACAAACTTATTAATGTGTTGCATTTCTGTAGATGTCTACATGTATTTACCAGCCACCTCATTACTGATACAACAAAATGAATCCCTCATGCATTGCACATTCATTGTGTTCCTTTATTTCCATTGCTACCATTTTATGACAACTAATTTATTTTATGAGCTGAGGTTCACTCCAGAGAGCACAATGTACTTTATGGTAAGAGTGATGGTGTGTTATATAGGGTTCTCCCATCCAGCCACAAACTGCTACCCATTCTAATTCACCAACCATGTGATTAATAGACCAAAGGGCCTCATTTCTTTACTCCTGTATTGTTTAGTCTTGGGGCCTTAGAACAAATTCTAATTGAAAGTAGAATTTATTTTCATTTTATGTGAACCATGAGGGGTTGGTATTACTGGGCTTTTGACTGACTTACTGTAATGTAGAACTGACACTCTAGTTCATTCCAGAGAATTTTAAAAATCCAGATCAGGGTCTTAGTGAGGTCATTGTTGGTTGGTTAATTTGGGAGAGGGGACCAGACAGCGAGATCATCGGTCCCATCATATTAGAGAACTATGGGGAAAGAAGTCAGCCATGCCCTTTCAGAGGAACTACCCCAGCATTTGCCTAAAGCAATTTAGGGAAATCACAGAAAACCTAAATCTGGATGGCTGGACGTGAGTTTGAACTGTCATCCTCCTGAATGCGAGTCCAGTGTACTAACTACTGTGACATCTTGCTTGGTCAGGTCAGAGTAGCAACTCATTCTCATTTCTTCAAGCCAAATTCCAAACTACTCATCCAGTGTGGGAAATGTTTTTAGAAAGATTTTTGAAAATAGCAGATATAATGTTGCTGTTGAGGCAAAGATCTTAGCTGAAGGCTATAAGCTACTTTATAGTAGTGCAAGCCCGGAATCAAGAAATGGAGTTGGAGTTATTTTGCACAGAGAGCTTCAAGAAGAGGTATGTGAAGTCAGCAGAGTAAATATGTATGTTAAGATGATGTTTGGTGGAGAAATGGTAACAGTGCTGACAGCCTATGCACACCAAGCAGGATGTTTGGAGGACAAGAAGGAAAAATTTTGGAGTGATTTGGATGAAGTAATGGTAGGAATACCAGAGAATGAAAGGGTGATAGTCAGAGGGGATCTAAATGGTCATGTTGGCAGAAGGAAAGATGGGGAAGAGAGGTGGCATGGAGGATGGGGGTATGGCGAGAGAAATGAGGAAGGGAAAAAGATAGTGGAGTTTGCAGTGGCTTTTGATGTAGGGATTATGAATACCTACTTCCAAACAAAAAGAGAAAAACTAATAACAACAGGAGCGGCGAAAATAAAAGCCAAATTGATTACATATTATGTAGAAGGAAAAGTAGTGGGGATGTGCGAAATAATAAGGTGATATACGGTGAAGGAATAGCAACACAACATAAGTTGATTGTAGCAGATTGTGAGATGAAAGTATGTATAAAAGACAGAGGCACATAAATTAATGTGAAAGGAAAATTAAGTGTGGAGATTAAAGGATAAAAATTTGAGAGAGGAGTTTAGTGAAAAAATACTGGGAAAGGTAAAATTGGCAGAGAGTGTGCAGGAGTGGTGTAAAGTAAATAGTGCTGTTATAAGGAAGACCGGGGAGGAAGTGTTTGGGTTAAGATCTGGGAGAGGGGTGTCAAAAGATAAGGAAGCATGGTGGTGGAATGAAGAGGTGCAGAAGGTTGTGAAGGAAAAGAAAGACACTAAGAGGAAGTGATGTACGGAAGTGCTGAGAATGGGCAAGCATACAAAAGTGCAAAGAAGGAGGCAACACCAGCTGTGGCTAAAGCTAAAGCTGAATCAGTAAGGGAGGCATACGAACAACTACAGAAAAATCAGGATATGAGAGAACTGATATGGATAGGCAAATCAAGAGATAAAGCTGCTAAGGATCTAACAGCTAAAAAACAAATGAAAGATGAAACAGGAATAATTCTGCATGACCATGGAAAAATAATCCAAAGGTGATTGAATTATTTTGAGAAATTACTGAATGAAGAAAATGTAAGAGTGAAAACTGAGGAAGGAGGGGCAAACGAAGGATTAACGATGGATATAAGTAGAGATGGAGTCGAACTGGCAGTTGAAAAGATGAAAAATGGGAAGGCAGTTGGCCCAATCCAGATCCCTATTGAGATATGGAAGTGTCTCAGTAAAAAGGGAATTGAGCTCCTTTGGGATTTAATGAAGAAGATTTGGCGACAGGAGGAGATGCCAGACGAGTGGAGAACTAGTGTACTGATCCCAATATTTAATGGGAAAGGTGATGTGCAGACCTGCAGTAACTATAGAGGTATTAAACTGATGGCACACACAATGAAAATTTTTGAAAGAGTTATAGAAGCAAGTTTACGCAAGGAGACTGTGGTGTAGAAGCAAGTTTACGCAAGGAGACTGTGGTGTGTGAAGAACAGTTTGGGTTCATGCCTGGAAGAGGAACGACTGATGCAATACATGCTTTAAAGCAGATAGTGGAGAGACACGGGGAGCTACAAGCCGATCTACATATGGATTTCATTGATTTGGAGAAAGCATATGACAGAGTCCCAAGAGACGAAATATGGAAAAGTGTGAGAGAGAAGTGCATGCCAGAGAAGTATGTCAGGTTAGTGAAGGAAATGTACAAAAGAGCAATGACACAGGTGAGAAGTAGTGTGGGCATGACAAAGGAGTTTCCAGTAAAAGTAGGATTTATCAAGGGTCTTCGCTTAGTCCCTACCTCTTTGACCTGATTATAGATGTGCTGGTGAAAGATGTGAAGAAGGAAGCGCCATGGAATATGATGTTTGCGGATGAAGTGGTTCTTTGTGAGCAGAGCATTGACAGACTTGAGGAAAAGCTGGAGGATTGGAGGAAGGCACTAGAAGAAAGAGGGATGAAAATTAGCTGGACAAAGTCATAATATTTAGCACTGAAGGATGTGCAGATGAGATCTTGCAAGATCCAGGATGATGAGCTGAAATCAGTCTGCAAATTCAAATACCTGGGGTCGTACATACAGAGGGACGGAGGACTGGAAAGTGAGATACAACACTGAATAAATTGCGGTTGGAACAACTGGAGGAAAATAAGTGGAGTGTTGTGTGACAAGAAGGTGAGCATTGGGTTGAAAGGGAAAATGTACAAGTTGTTGGTAAGGCCTGCTATGATATACGGGGCAGAGACATGGCCAATCACAGTAGCCCAGGAAAGGAAGATGGAAGTGGTGGAAATGAGGATGCTGAGGTGGATGTGTGGGGTATCAAGGAAGGACAGGAATAGAATTGAATTTGTTAGAGGAGCTGTGAAAGTGAGACCCATGGGGAAAAAGATACAAGAGAGCAGACGAAGGTGGCATGGACACTTACAGAGAAAAGGGGAAGAATGCATTGGAAACAGAGTTGAAGACATAAAGATTGAAGGAGCGAGAAGGAGAGGAAGACCGAAGATGAGGTGGAAGGATAAGATATCCGGGGAACTAAGGGAGAAAGGATGGAAGAAGGAAGAGGCAATGGATAGAGTACTATGGAGGAGAAAGATCCAGAAGAGCAATGCCAACCCTCCAGTTTCTCATTCTGATAAAAATCATATCTATGCTGTTGACTCATACTGTCTGTAGTTACATGCTCGTCATTTCATATTGTAAGGATACACAGAAAATTTTTAATGTGGTGTTAAGAGACTTTTAGCCATGCTGTGTACTTTTGCATTTAAGACTCATTTATGAATGAATGACAGTCAACTCACATTTGAAATAGAGTTGCTATCCAAGTTACTTTCAGTTTTGGTAAATGTAAAAACTTGCATACAAACATGAACAGAAAGAAAAGAAAAATTTTCCATGATGTATAAAAAATGAAAGTTTGATACCATGTGTGAGAACATACAATGAAAAGAGAGAGGTCTTCAAGAACCAGTTACAGTCAGTTAAGAAAATGTGTTTTTATCTAGTCTCAAAATGTACATGATGCCCAATCCTAGAACAATTATCTCATTCTGATTTCTTATTAAAATATTTTGTCTAATTCAGTAAATGTCAACAGACAGAAGGATATTACGTGTCCTAAACTTTACTTAGATTCTGTCTTGTATGACAGTTTACTAATTCAAATTTCAGCTTTAATGGCACAAAGGAACAGTATACTTAAAGACACGGTAGTCCATAGAGGACTGACCTTTTTATACGGAACATACATGTTTGTGGCCTGTCTTCAGCCTCAGAACATTTGTTAGTACAGAAACCCAGGTAATCAAAACAAAGTTTCTTGATATCACTTTTAAATGTCATAAATTGTTGTAAGTTGTCACATATTGGCTTCTGTCTCAGGTTATTCAGCTGACATTTGTCCGATGATTTTTCTGACATTTTGCCAGCAATGTAGGGTGAAGCTTTGACAATGCCAGCCACTCATGCTGGCAAAACATCAGAAAAATTGTCAGACGAACATTGGCTGAAGAACCTGAGACAGAAGCCAATAGGCAGATTGTCAACAAGTGGCCATGAAAGCCTTAACAATTTTGTATACATTATCTCTATCAGACACACTGCATAAGCAGCTTGCCGCAGGCTTCGATTTGGCTTTACAGGTTTCATCTCACTAAGTTTATGCTTCTACAAATCTGAATGGAGACAACACTGAAATACATCAGTTAACAACGTGCTAGTGATTTAAACTTCTGACATAACACACTCGTTTTCTGCAGTGTAGTACAGGGTAAGATCGAACTACTCCAGCATTCTCATCTCCTTGCTGATATCCTCATATGTATAAAATTATTACAGTAGATTCGTAGAAATCTGTGCAACTACATGATTATTACCAGTTTTGCAACAATGATGCTATTGCTCTCAGTATCGATCTGCAATGTTCTTCTTGCCCTCATCATCACTGCTGAGATGAACTGCAAATGCTGCTTGTTTGGAGCTGCAGCTAGTGGTCATGATATTTGTGACACTGTACAAGCTGCACAGGTGGTTACTAATAGTGAATATCTTGGGGAGCTCAGCCAACAGTGCTAGAGTTTGGCGTTGCTGAAGCTAGATTTCCCAAGCTAGATGCTAGATGTGTTATGAAACTATTACAGGAAGCCCTGTGCTTGTTTAACCACACTCCTGAGATGTGCTGATGGATCATAATGTCTTTCAGAATGTGAAGATATTTGGTACACTGCCTGAATTGTTGGGTGGGTAGGATTCCTGTAAAGGAAAGATTAGCAAGATGAGCTGTTTTAAGTGGATGAGAAGAATTAGATTTTAAGTAGAACACTAGTTAATGAGCAATATTGTTAGCAAGCATTATCTGGAGTGTGTAATCCCACTCAGTTTTTGCCACTCGAACTTCTGATTGACTCATGTCATACTGTTTTCTTCAATTTCATTTATAATTTTTTTTACTTCATTTGTGAAATCAAATGACACATTTCCCCCCCTCTCTCTATGATGCTGTATTTGGATTTACAAAATATTTTTGACATTTCATTCCATAAATCTGGAACTGTGTAAGAAGTCAATTTGACAACACTGATTTCTCTTCCAAATATATGTAGATAGTCCAACAATGAAGCAGCAACAATTAGTGGTGATACAGAGTTGTTGCTCCTCATATCTACACATTGCCTCATGCTCATTCCAGTCTGCCAAAGTTTATATCACCTCATTCAGTCACATAATATTCTTTGTCCATAAAAGATGTTTTAGTATTTTCTGATGAAAGTGTGGAATTTCTGATGAAATGTTATGTCTCTTAGGAAATTCCAACATTAAATCAGAAATTGACTATACTGATGAAGTTGAGGCTTATGTAGCAGAGACAAGTGAAGATGAAGACGTTTCGAAGAATGAGGAATTAGTGGAAGAGGATTCATATGCTGTGAATGTTCTAAAGGTGAGAGGAGGTCCTACTACTTACGTTTCCCAACAGTAGATGACTCTGTTGTCAGTGCTGTTCATCTTATTTTTGACATAGGAATGATATGCTCAAGGAGGAATACATAGAACATAATGCTCAAAAAGTACTAATTTTACCATGTCACTGGAGGGACTGGAAAAATTGATGGCCCCCATTGGGGTGTCAATGTCTGCAGAGATCATTGCTTGCATTCCTGGAGGTCTAATTTAATCAAGGACAGATTTCAGGAGCTTCTTAGATTTCTTGGTTCAATGAAAAATCAGTCTAAGAACCTAAGTACGTGTGTCTTCAAAGTCAGAAGGATATTTAATAGTTTAAAGTATCCTACAGTATACTGACATTTATAGGTAAAATAAGTCTGAACAAATTAATCGTGATACTGTAATCACTAAAAGTGCAATGATGAAAATGTTAATATCATCCACATTCAGCTGTTATCTTTGCAAAGTGAAAATAATTACACCCCAGGGACGACAGTAACAGTATGTGTTATTTCCAACACTTTCTCTTTCAGGCCTGATTTGTCGTCCTTTTTTATATGTTGTAGCAACACATCAGCTTTTCCTGATAATGATCTTTGGGAACAACTTAACCCTTTGATTGACACATTTTCTGTAGTAACTGAGTGATGATAATTCTTTTGGTATGATACTAGAATTGTAATCAATTGACTATATCTTTTTTTGATAATCTTTTTTTTGATAATTTTATTTTTGTGATTTAGGAACAAGAACTGTGGTGGTATATGTACCACCCACACCACCTTCATGAGCTGTTAAACTATGGCAGTAAATGGATTTTCCACCTCCCCTTTGTGAGGTTTTATGTGCTGCCATTACACGTAAAAATACTGCAAAACAGCATCTTGCCTTTTTATTTTACCTTATTTCAAAAATATTTACTTTTTATGTTTCCAAGTGGTTTTTATTCAACATTAATAATGTAGTTCCTGTAAACAAGTCACATTTCTGTACAAAACAAATTTTGAAATTTACTGACTCGTCGCATGCTCTAGGTGAAAAATAGATGTGAAACTTACCTTATAATTGAAATAAATGGCTATAGCTCTGTCATAAATTGCGTGAAAATTATGACGGAGCTACAACCATTTATTTCAAATTTTAAAATAATAGTCACAATTTTTAATTTTCCATAAAATTGGCAGAAGCCTGGTTTGACACATGGGGCACTGCAGCAGAAACATCTGTGTTTTGTTTTCTTGTCTCAAGCCTTTGTACAACACTTTCAACTCCATCTGCTTTTTCCTTCCCCCCCCCCCCCCCCCTTCAAAAATAGGCATAGATTCACCTACTGCTGCCAGTCGAACATGAAATGGTACAGCATTATTCTTGGTTATAATGGTTAGTGGACAGCCTTTCTTTGTATAGGATGTGAAGCCATCTGTCAATTGTTTCATAAGTTGTAATTGAAAGTTCAGTTGATTGTAGTACCCTTCTTGTACTTTGTTCGTTTATGTACAATGTAAGGCATTTACAATTCCATGTCTAATAGGAAGTAGAAATCTGATGCCACCATGTATGAGAATGTAGACCTAGTGCATAACATTCTCTAATTTTACTGAAGTGATCTATGCCTCCCATTATGTCATTGTATGTTGCTACAGCTTTTGGACAACTAATACTTCTGGTAGTACCGTCCTTATTCTTCCTTAAGACAAGTGTTCTTTCTCTTTCTCTAGTGTTACCTGAAGCTGTCAAAATATTGTCCGGTATGTTATCCATCCATTTTACAGGTAGGCAGTACCATATCTGCATTGGAACTGAAATTATCCACTTTTCTACATAGATTGCTCTTTCATCATTGAATGAAATCCTATTCACTTTTCTCTTCCAGTGATTCTTGTTCAACAGCATTTGCATCAGATTCACATTGGTGAAGTAGTTGTCAAATGCTACCACAATGCCACTGTGTTTCAGCTCTTGTGTCAGGCTAATGACTGCTCACACTCCAAGAGAATTTTCTGAAATCCATCACCTGACTTTTCTGCATAAATATCACAATTTGTGATATAACCTGCCTTTCAGCCTGCTAAACACCACACATTGTATCCTCATTTGATTGGCTTCAAAGGCATATATTGCGTGGGTGATGTCTGCCCCTTGAAAGGTATCGTGCTTTTATTTACAGGCAGTACCTTATTGTCAGTGTATGGCTTACAAATTGTGCTGTTCAGAAAGGCTACGAAGTTTATTGTGTTTGGGCTCAGAGACGTCAGCCTATTGTCATTTATGTCAATCAGTAATTTTCGAAACCTTTTTATGTAGAATAAAACATCAATCTTGTTGAAATATTTTAAAATTTAAATTAAAACGGTCTTGATCACAATAGAACATTTACTGAAAAAGTCAACTGGTTTTTCACGTAACAACCATCTTCAGATCATTCAAAATGTAAGTACAATATACTCCTTTTGTCAGAAAAGTTCCAAGACAGGTATTTTTAAAATGGAAAATTGCTTTTACCAAGTAATGAATCAGGTTCCTATTGAAGAAGCCCACTTGGCTGTCCGTACACCGTTGCCAACCTTTCTGGAAGCCTTTGAAGCAAGCAGGGAAATTTTCAATTTCAATGCTTGTAAGCTCATTTGTCACAGTCCATTGGATGTATACAATATCTTGATGAGGCTTTCCTTTCAGTTGTCTTTTTCATTCGCAGAAACAAGAAAAAATCACAAAGTGAGAGTTTGGGAGATTATGGTAATAGCAGAATGTATGGCCACATACTCAGTAACAGATCAAGTGGTATGAGGTCTTGCATTGTCATGCAGTAAGAACCTGTCCTGAGAGTACCACAAATCAGAGCAGTGATGTTGAATTGCTTGTCAAGACTTTTATGTAAAAAGCTTGGTTCACTGTTTGACCTGGAGGAAAATACTCATGGTGAACTACTCATTTACTATCAAAGAATACAATCAACGTCATCTTTGTCCTTGAATATCATCGTTTCACTTTTTTTGAGGCTGGTGATCCAGAACTCTGTCATTCAGCACTTTTGCCATTCAGCACTTTGAGCCTTTGTGTGAGGGTCATACTGGTAGCACCAACTTGCATCCTTAGCAGTAATCTTTGACAGAAAGTGGGATCACATCTGGCTCTATCCAGGAGCTCAGCAGAAATTAGTCATCTTTCCTCTTTGTGGGTCATCTATTAGTGTGTTAGGGACAAGTTTTGGATTAAATTTGCATTCCGTTAAATCTTCACTTAAGATCTTATGATACACATCATGATTCTAATTAAGTTTTTCTGGTATCACACACACAGTTACATGGTGTCTTGGAATAACTGCCCTACGTGCTCCACATATGCATCAGTGTGCTATAGATGGGCTACTAGCTCAGTGATTGTCTTGAACTAAATCTCTGCTCTTACAAAATCCTTTGTGACACTTGAAAATGTGACTTCTTGAGTGTGCCTCACCTGCATATGGTTGCTTAATCATTGACCACATTTAACTACTGGTTTTCCTGGGCTTAATGCAAAACTTAAAGTTCACTCTTTCCTCACAATCAGCATCCATTGTGTCACCATAAGTACTGTGCCAAGAACCCAAACAAAATGTTGATAAGCACAACCCTGCCACCTAGAGAGTTTGTGTGGAAACATGGCCAAGGTCATTTCAAGGATGTACTCATACCAAACTGTAACATAAAAATATTTGTTCCTTTTTAGTATTGCAAATTCAGAAAAAAAACTTTCCTAAAACTTTTCTGGTGAAGGGAGTAGATTTAGAGAAAAATCTAATGATAACAGTTAATGGAAGATAGGTAAAATATGACAAAATTAAAGTTAGTTATGCTCATGATAGCAGGTGATGGTAGTAGTGAATGGAGCAGGTATAATGGATGCATGAATGTCAACTGCTAATTACAGTAGAGGGGATGCAGGTTCAGTACAGTTCCCAGTCGAGAAGTTCGGCCGCCAAGTGCAGATCTTATTGAGTGCGATGCCACATTGGGTGACCTGTGCATCAACAATGGGGATGAAATGATGATGAGAACAGCACAACACCCAGTCCCTGAAGGGAGAAAATCTCCCTCCCCAGCTGGGAATCGAACCTGGGCCCCCGTGCATGGCAGTCCAACGTGCTGACCATTCAGCTAATGGGGCGGGCACCTCTGTTGTAATAGGTAGTTGACATTCGTGCATCCACGATACCTGCCCTGTTTGCTGCCACCCTACCATCATGTGTATAGCTTATTTTAATATTGGCCATGTTGTATCTATCTTACATTAAGTGTTGTCATTAGATCTCCCTCTAAATCTATGTTGTATCTACATTTCAGTGTACATGGCCTGAAGGTGGTCGCTATTTGACCAAAACATGTTGTTACTTAATAAACGTTCTATTGAGATCAGTACTGTTTTAATTTTATAATTTATATTAATACTTTCACGTGCCTTTTTCAAATGTTTACACAACGTGGGCTTCAATATACAAGGCTCACCTACAGCAATTTCTGAACTCCGGTAGTGCACTAAATTTGGTAACTCAATGATACCCAAGATATTCAAACCAGTTGAGCCTGTAACTCGTCTATGGGTATATTTGCTGCCTCATTTATGGTCTCACGAGGCTACTATCTTTGTTACAATTGCTCTGTGTAAAGATTTATCTGTTGAATCACACACTCTAATATCTCAGTGGTAATAAAGAAAGGAAGTAGTATCCCTCTGCGTTCTATTTTGTCAATGAACAACTGACAAATGGTTATTTTTGTGTTTCAGTGTGTAGCAAGTCAGAAACAGCAGTGCAATGTGACCATTCCTCTTTTGGTGATGACTCATCTTCAGTTATGGTACCTCCACAACGAATTTCAACGTCCATAGCATGTGAACTGTTTATACTACTATTATATTTCTCACAAAGTTTACTTACCACAATGTGAAAGCAATGGTAGAAGCTTTGTTCATCACACTATAAAGAAATGAGGTGATACAAATCATAAAAATACATTCGTAGAAACAAAGCAGTGTATTCTGACTTCACAAGTGACAACAGTGGTGATATCATCCCAAACAAAAAACTGGTTGTTGTAACAGTTTTTATACACCTAGTACAGTGTACTACTGAAAAGTATCAAGCACACCCAGAGGTGGTAAGACATATTTCCAAAAACATTGAAAAACCAGTAAGTTGGTGGTAAATGTTCTTACCAGGGTCTACAAAACACATTAATTTTGTGGTGAGTATACTTTCCATGCCTCTGGGAGAAATCTATTTACTGGTAACCATACTTCCCAAGCGCCTTTAAAAAGCATTATTTGGTGGAATGTGCACTTCCCAGAGCCCTATAATGTATATTCCACAACAAACAGAACGTACAGCAGGTGCAGTGGGCTGCCATTATATGCCAGGAGCCTACAGAAGTGGTATGACATATTATCATAAATACAGAAAAGAAATACAGTTACTGGTAAATATATCCCCTATGGCCCACAAAAGACATAATAAGCATGAACAGTCAAGAACTTTCTACCATTGTATCACTGTACCTGAATGCCACAACCACAACTCTTTCATAAAGGTTCAGAAGTTTCAAAACTGGTTATGGCTTAGTAAATCAACAGAATTATCTTATTTCACGCCAAATACATCGTCTTTGTATTTAACTATGGTAACTAAGCCCATATTACTGATGGCAAAACTGAAATGTGTCTGTATTCATGTACTGTAAATGAATAGCTGAAGTGTCATTCACATAGAGAATATTTATTATAACTGTTTCAGAAATAGTTTTGAAAGAACAAAACTATTAATATTAGTCCCCATGGATTCTTTTGCTTATGTTGTTGTTGTTGTGGTCTTCAGTCCTGAGACTGGTTTGATGCAGCTCTCCATGCCACTCTATCCTGTGCAAGCTTCTTCATCTCCCAGTACCTACTGCAACCTACATCCTTCTGAATCTGCTTAGTGTATTCATCTGTTGGTCGCCCTCTACGATTTTTACCCTCCACGCTGCCCTCCAATACTAAATTTGTGATCCCTTGATGCCCCAGAACATGTCCTACCAACCGATCCCTTCTTCTGGCCAAGTTGTGCCACAAACGTCTCCCCAATCCTATTCATACTTCCTTATTAGTTATGTGATCTACCCATCTAATCTTCAGCATTCTTCTGTAGCACCACATTTCGAAAGCTTCTATTCTCTTCTTGTCCAAACTATTTATCGTCCATGTTTCACTTCCATACATGGCTACACTCCATACAAATACTTTCAGAAATGACTTCCTGACACTTAAATCTATACTCGATGTTAACAAATTTCTCTTCTTCAGAAACGCTTTCCTTGCCATTGCCAGTCTACATTTTATATCCTCTCTACTTCGACCATCATCAGTTATTTTGCTCCCCAAATAGCAAAACTCCTTTACTACTTTAAGTGTCTCATTTCCTAATCTAATTCCCTCAGCATCACCTGACTTAATTCGACTACATTCCATTATCCTCGTTTTGCTTTTGTTGATGTTCATTTTGCTTATAGTTAACATTATTCAACTATTGTGTTTCACTGACTGTGAAGTGGATCACATACCCATATTAATGTCCCCTCCATTTCTGGGTCTCGCTTCATTACCTTGAGCTCATATAAATTGTATCTTGGTGTATGATCTACATTTTTATTCTAAAATTTCTCCAAACTTTCATTTAGCCACAATAAAAGTCTAGAGCTCACATCATGCTACATGCAGTCAATGTGGAACTTTGCACCGATATTGTGTCCAGATTCTCGCCAACACTTACTTCAAAGTTCTTAATGTCCAGTCATGCAAAAATGTCTTGCCAACCTTTGTCTTGGTGTTTTATTGACTTTATATAAACCTCCTCTTATATATGAGGGTTTGAATTTAAATAGTGGCAAATATTTATTCGCAACCGATACAAAAGAGTTACATATTTGCACCTGTTACTATCCTTCAAAGTAGTCACCAGCATTGTATAGAACCCATTGCCAGCGATGTGGAAGGTGTAATATACCATTAGCAGCGCCTGTTCCATTGAGGGTGCGAATGGAGCAGCCTACTGCCTGTTGAATCTCTGGATCAGCTCTGAAGTGAATGCCACAAAGCCAAAACTGAAATGCCGAACCAACGAACAGAGCATGAGTAAACTATCGACTTTTGAACAAGTATTCCCACCCATAGTTTCAGCGCATTATTGTACAGTATATCACATATTTCATTTAGATAAAATATTGATGTTTTTAAGATTTCTTTTCACTGCTTATTTTCTCACCTAACTTGGGCTTACTGCAGGATCCTATGTGACAGATATTAATGGATTTCACCACATATTACTTGCACTTTTTACAAACTGTACTAAATGGCATTTGAAGTTTTGCTGTTTGCCAACTGTTCACAGATTTTATTGATCACATGTATATAGCATTTGATGTTTTATTGTTAGTATATTTCCCCATTCTTGCTTGGTGTGGGCCCTCGCAACTGGCAGGTAGGCCCCTGCTGTTGCTGGTCAAATCCACCATTAATGCCACATGTGAGGTGCAAGGTTCCCGTAAAAACTTGCATGTATAACTGCACACACCACTACTCAACAGGAATTACTTTACATACTGAGGAAATGGGAATCAAGTAATGTAACCATAAACCCTGAGGAGTATATGGAACAATGTTTACTTTCAGTTGTCCTACCATGAACAGAATGAATAATACAGTGCTTCATACAACATTCTATAAGTGCTGAACAAGAGGTTCTCTTTTGGCAGCTATCTGTATTTCTACAGCATGGTATAGTCAAAATATTCTGGTGCACACCAAGGCAAAGTGTGATACTGAGAAAAGGTGATTGTGCACTCCAGACTTCTAAAAGCTGAATTCCCTTGTACAAACAACAGGAGAGCTGTGTTGTACATCCAGTTGTTATCAGAGTCATTTGAGGTGGAGGAATGCGTTGGGTTTACCGGCTATCTCTTTTTCTCAACATTGGCATTGTGAGACAGGGGCAATATAACATACACACTGTCAAAAGCTCTCAGGGTAACATGTTCAGTTATGTTACTTTTATTCAGTTTAGCCTTTCTCTGGGAGTACCCTTAAATGGAGAACTTTGAACTGTAATAGATAAAAGTCTATGAGAACTTGGAGCAAAAGTTGGAGCCAAGAGCTGCAAGGAGAACACAACCAGACAGCAGGTGCAGGTCAGTGAACTGTGTGATCAACTCCTGCAATGTCAACTATGAGTGCCAAAGGCTACAAACCAGAGATGTTGGCCGCAGCCAGTTATCACCCATGCTTGATCAGCACCCCTTCTGGGTGTCATTGTCCTGGGGCCAGCTTTCAATAAGCCACTTCTACATCATTGACATGCACTGCCTGTTATGCCAGACCCCAGCCATTGCTCTGTTCCAGGTGGTTCTGTGTGACTGACACCAAAACATTGCACCATCTGTGTCAACACATGGAAGCAGTACTTACAATGGCCATACCAGCCCATCAGTGTATTCGGCCAGCTGGGAGTGATTGTTGGGAAGTCTCTGTATTGGCTCTAATTTCTCGAATTTTCTCCCCGTGGTCAATACGCTGCATATATGTGGGGGAAGTAATAAGTTGTCAGATTCCTGAAAAGTGCTGTCCTGAAATTTGAATAGTAGATCTCTCTGTGATGCACAATGCCCTCTCACCAGCTAAATGATCCCATGATGAAACATGCCACTCTTTGTTGGATTTTCTCTACCTCCTCGATCAGTCCTACCTTATAAGGATCCAAGATAGATTAACAGTACTCAAGAATCTAGTGAACAAGCACCTTATAAGTCACTTCTTTCGAGCATGTGTTACATTTCCTTAAGATTCTCCTGATGAATCTGAGTCTGGTGTCTGCTTATCCCACTATCTGTTTTATGTGGTCATTCCACTTACGGTCGCTCTGGATAGTTATGTCTAGCTATTTTACGGCAGACGCTGTCTCCATCTGTTTGTCATCAATAGTGTAGCTGTACAGTAGTGGATTTCCTTTCCTATGTGTACTTAGTATGTTACATTTATTTATGTTCAGACTCAACTGCCAGAACCTGCACCCATTATCAAATCTCTTCAGGTCATTCTGCAAATTCGTACTATCTTTTGGCATTGCTACTTTGGTATAGATAACTGCATGATCTGCACATAGACTTAAAGAGCATTCCACACTTTCTACCAGATCATTTATATATATTGTAACAGCAACGGTCCTATCACACTTCCCTGGGTACTCCAGATATTAGTTTTACATCTGTCAATTTTGATCCGTTAAGAGCGACATGTTGAGTTCCATCTGCAAGAGCATCTTGAGTCCATTTGCAAGTCTGCTCTAATAATCTGTAAGCTTCTTGTTTTTTTTTTTTTTTTTTTTTTTTTTTCATTAAATGACAATGGGGGATGGTGTCAAATGCCTTATTGAAATCGAGCAACAGGGCATCAACCTGTATACCATTGTCCACTGCACTATGAATCTCATGGAGGAACAGAGCGAGCTGAGTTTTGCAGGATCTCTGTGTTGATCTGTCTTACAGCCTTTCTTAAATACAGGAATGACCTGTGCTTTTTACCAGTCGGTGGGTACCTTTCATTGCTCAAGAATCTACAATGAATTATGGATAGAAGGGGAACAAGTTCTTTCGCATAATGTTTATAGAATCTTATAGGTAACTCATTTGGTTATGATGCCTTTCCACTACTAAGTGATTGCCCTGCATTTCAGTTCCACAATTGGTTATCTCAATATTTGCCATTTTGACAGCAGTTTCACAATTGGTTATCTCAATATCTGCCATTTTGATGTTCTTATGGCGATCAGGAGGGAAAGTGTTACAGTCTTCCATGGTGAAACAATTTCGGAAGACCGAATTCAGTATTTTGGCCTTCTCTCGATTATCTTCCGTTTCGGTACTGGTTTGGTCGGTGAGAGAATGAACAGATGGATTTTGACCCTGTTACTGATTTTACATGTGACCAAAATCTCAAGGATTTGTCACCCTTTCTGAGCAAATATATCATCCTACCTTTCTTAACATTCCTTGCAGGACCCATCATCATAGATGCTGTCAAAGCCTTATGATCACTGATACCTTCCTCTGCGTTACTCATTCGGTAAGTTCAGGTCTGTTTGTTGCCAGGAGGTCTAAAACATTACCCTCACGAGTTGGTTCTCCATCTGCCTAAATTAATTTTTGGACATCCAGAAGAATGCCATACGACACCAGTTTTGATGGCATAAGACTCCCAATCTATAGCTGGTGAGTTGAAGTCATTCCCTATTACAACGCCATGATCAGGAAAATTACTAATGATATTCAGGAAGTTCTGTCGGAAGTGCTCTATAACTACAGATCCCGACCCAGGCAGTCTATAAAAGCATCCGATCACAATTTTTGGCCATTGTTTGATTGCTAGATTTTATCGAATTTTTTACTGCAATAAACACACCGCCACCCTTGGCGACTAACCTAGCTTTATGATAAACATTTCAGTTTGAACTTAGGATTTCATTGTCATTGACATCTGGCTTCACCCAGCTTTCTGTTCACAATACTATGTGTGCATTATAACCCTCAGTAATCGATACTAATTCTGGGACCTTTCCTTGAATGCTCCTACAGTTTACTAAAATCATATTGATATTTTCTGCCTGTGATTTGCGGGGACTGTCACTGTGGCTGATTTGACAGGCAAATCGTCTTTGATACCAAGGGAAGGGTTCTCTAATTAAAAAAGCCCCATGTGCACACGACATGTACTCCACTACCCTAGTAGCCACATCCTGTGTGTAGTGCATGTCTGATCTTTTAAGCAGAACCCTACAATTCTGTACCTGATGGCAAAGGTCGAGAAATTCGCATCTGATCCATCGCAGAGTCTCTGAGCATCTGGTTTAGACCTTCCACTCTGCTCAAAACCAGAGGACCACCATCAACCCTGGGTATGATGCTACAAATAGACAGCTTAGCCTGCACCATGTGTGCATTGCTAGTTGCCTTTACCAAATCTGCCACCTGCTGAAAGGAGCCAAGGATGGCCTCAGAACCCAAGCGGCAGATGTCATTCATGCCTCATGTGGCACTATATGCAGCCAGTTGCACCCAGTGCACTCGATAGCCGCCAGCAGGGCCACCTCCTCATCATGGGTGAGACCTCATCACAAACATACAAAAAAGCACACTGGAATTGTTTCCCACTTTGCCTGCTATCTGCCTGAGGGGCTCCATCACCCACCACATTGGAGCTCCCAGTGACAAGCATACCCATCTTCTGTACTTTTCCCGACTGGGCAGGAAAATCGACCACTGGCCAATTTTCTCATTTTCCAGATACACGCTTTACCACTAGACCACCAGGCCTGACTTATACGTATATAGATAGTTCATCTATTGGCTTTGATGTGTGAGTTTTTATCAAAATATGTGGCGTAAGTGTCCATATGTTTTTGCTGCATTGACTCAGAAGCTTAAATTTTTTTACACTGCCAAGGGACCATAGACCTTTGTACTTGACCTAAATTTCAATGTTATACCCATACTCATTCTCGAGAGAAGGGTATTAACCGATGGATGGTCAGACAGGTGTAATTATGTATTAACAATTCTCGGATTTTTTCCTTTGCTTGTACTGTGGCATCATTTGTGTTTTCAATTTCCCGATTGTAGGTCAACAGGAAGTACGCTGTAGATTTTATTCAGTGAATTTGCGAGTATCGAAATATGTGACATAATTGGCCATATGTTTTGATTTCACTGAGTTAAGAACTTGAATTTTTCACATCACTAAGGGACCGATGACCTTAGTATGTGACAAATTTCAGCTTGATACCTATAGATGTTTCTGAGAGAAAAAAAAATGTGTTTCATCAGTTGGACAGACAGACAACAAAGTGATCCTTCTTCCATTTTTCTCAACTGAGGTACAGCACCCTAAAAGTCTTTAAGATATCAAAGTGTGTTATGAAAAAAGTTTTCTTCAATTATCTTGAATAAAAATATGTTAGGAAACAAAAGTTCTTTACTTTTAAAATGACACCTCTGTGTACTGCACTTCTTTTGTCTCACATTATTTATAGCTTCAAGCATTTTACACAAATGTACTTTGCGTTCTTCCATTCCAATGTTATGCACATCCTCAATGTTTTGTACTGTAGTTGTAGGAGTGGGATTACTTTAATGTAGATCATTTTCAGGGGAAATGCCACCATATACAAATTCATGTTTATGTTTATTAGCTGTTTGAAACAGAGGAGGATCCTCCTGTTATTGACATAAAATAAATTTAGATTGTTGGTGTATAATTTATGCAGCATGGCATGTTGATTTATCCATTCCAATTACACATGCAAAATTTGATCACGGAATTTGTGCAATAATTCCTTTGATAAAGTTAACATTTAGTATATGTTATTCCATAGAATGTACCACCACAGTGATAACGAAATAACGTCTCTGTATGAGGTCCAGGAACTTTTCATCTTCCCCACATAAATTACACGTCTTTTTGTCGATTTTTCTGTCAACTGAAAACACTACAGTTTCTGCAAACCCCATAATTATGCCACCTTGCTTAAACTTTTTATGATGGTTTTCAGGAGGATTTTGATAACTAGTTGTAGGTTAGTAGGGCATTTGTTGAATTCATGAAAGCCTTGACCACTATTAACCAATTACCATTACATGGCAAGCGAAAATTTTGTGTAGAGAGTAACAAATCAGGTACGTGAGTATTCTGAAGAATTTGTGGTAATAAAACTCAGTGCATTGTTTTTAATGGAGAGACACCATTAGAAGCAAACATGGAGTATCTCTAGTCAGTGTGATAGGATCAGTGCTATTCATAATATAACTGTTTAGGCTGCCAGATAACATTTGTAGTACTCCAAAGCATAATAAAGGAGGTTGTTATTATATACAGGGAGTTCACAGTGTTAGAAAAGTCTTGAGAATTGCAGAAAAAGTTGAAAATGTTGATGCTTTATCCAGAGACTGGATGATTATATATTTTTAAAAATCAGTGAGAGGTAATGCACAAATAGTGAAGATAACGTGTAATTTCATTCACTATAGTATGACCAATTGGACACCAAAATTAGCAGCAACCCTCCTCCATCTGGTAGTAGCTGACATCAGTGATTTACATTTATGGTCAAATTAACGAGCTTTGGGGAATGTTAATGTCAGACCAGTATATCTCAGAATTAATCATAATATTGCATAATTCACCTTCAAAGTAATTAAAACATCCTCCTCCTACAGTTCTGAGTATTGTATGTTTCATATATACCTTGCTAGGTCTGATTACTGGAAAAGATGCTGAAGAATCATTCGTGATGAATTTGTTTTGTTAGCTTGAGAGAAACACAAAATACTCAATAAAACAATGGATGATAATGAACGAAAATAATATTGTGTTACTTTCAAAATCACAAAAACTAACTCCAGTAGGGATAAAACATGTTACTACGTATAAAACACTTGTGTGGTGGGGTACCAATAGTATTTCTTTATATCTACTGTCATGTACAAAACACAGAAGGAGTTAAAGATGTGCAGATATGCCATGAATCCTTTGCCACACACCATATGACAGTTTGCAGGGAGCAAATTTATCCATCCATGTAAAAGTTTTCCCTTCTAGTTTGAGGAATAATGAGATGCCCTCTTGGCACATAACCTGTAAGTAAGTAGAACAGTAATTTATCACTTTTTATGATGTAACTTTCAAGGTGGGTTAGAGAACCAGTTTCTATCTTGAGGAGAATGTGCTTTGACAAAACGTTTACAATCCTTGTGCAGACATTCACTAGTATTGATTCATAGGTTACTCTTCCTCTCGATGTGAACTAGGAATGAATATGCATGCCATACTCATGCAGTATCACATTTCTCATGTCTTCACTTTAATGCTGACGATGTTTTTGTATGATATTGGATGCTGACGGTGATGTTAGTTTTCATATTTGTTCATTGTTTGACAGATTCATCTGGCAACTTTTGTAGAGGTCTGAAGTCAATACTTATAGGTTATGTGTTTTATGCATAGAGTTGTATACACAAAACTCAATTTGTGAAGACTCATTAAATATTGTATGTTGGGCTGTTACCATCATGTGCAGAGAATTAAACATACTTGTATTGTAGATCAGTAAGCAGACTTAGTAGTTGATATAAGAAATTGAGGACTCTCAGTGTGTGAAATGCTATTATACTAATACAAGAAATATACTTTTTGAGGCAACCGTAGACATTTATCATTAGTATGCACCAATATCTTGCAGTCGTGTTGACAGCTTATCCTCTTTTAAATGGAGAATCAATGTCAAATAAGGGTTCTTTTAATTACTTAAAATTATTGTTATAATTTTTGGGTTATTGTACTTGTTTTAGAATGACATTGTTTTATAATATTTGTTAAATGCACAAAATCAGTCAATGAAAATGAAACATTCATATATAATTGTAGAACCACATAATAGTTTTCGTGTTGCCCATGCAAGAGAATGCTATCAGTCTTTTGAATCTTGAGTTATATTTTGCTGTTCAGAGATGTTTATTGGCAAGGAAATAACTTGGGTCTACTATGTTATGAGGTTTTAAAAGTATTTGATGACTGATAGGAAACTACGAATCTTGGATAACCAACTCATCAGCAAAAACATGTTTTATGACCGAGTATATTGTTACTTTTAAATGTTTCTTTTGAAGTTGTTATTATCAGTAATATAGAATGGAAATGCAAATTATACAAATAATTATAGAATAGTGTGCCACCAGTAAAACAATTTCTAACCCATATACTTTAAATGATTGTAAATTTTCTCATGTGCATACTTGAAATACATCTCCATTATAATCAAGAATTTTGTGGTTAGCCAGATTTTGTTTTTGTGTTCAACAAATTAAATATTAATGTCCCTTCTATTTATGTTTCAGGTGAATGAAAATTACCAGTGCTACCAGTAGAATGTTGTTTGAAGAGCTGGAGGTGTCTGCAGATAAATTTTGGTAGAAGTGGCACTCTAGCACAAGTACTTTCCCCTTGAGAGAGCGATGCAGCATGTACTAAAAATAATAACAGCTTCAAGGAAAATGAATTTTGTGGTTTCACATGCAGTTCATGCAAGCAGAGCTTTTCTAGAAAATACAGGCACATAAAGCATGTTTTTATTCACATTCATGGTGTGCTTCTGCATATAATGTTGTGAGGTACTTCACACCGTAGTGGCTTCAGCAAGCATTTAAGAAAGAGTGGACATAATGGAGGTATGTCTGTAATGAGAGATGGATTATACAATGCTCCTGAGAAATATAAATGTGATGACATTTACAGAAACAAAACTACAAAAACCTATCCAAAACTTTTTCACTCCAGCCAGATTGAGAAGGGATCTTTATCTGAAGAGTGTTGCAACAGCTCACTTAGAAAACTGAGGAATATCAGTTGTATTTCTTTTGTAGAAAGCAGATCTTTAGTTCCGCGACCATACTGGCGAAATGCCATGAAATTGTGACGTTTGTGTGAAATCCTTCATTATGATCATCTCAAGAATCAATCATTATTACATATTGGCGAAAGACCTCACAATTGTGATTTTGATAACAAAATGTTTGTTGTGAGTGTATGGTAAACTTAAGAAGCCACTTTAGCACATCCTGGCAAAAGGCCACGTAAATGTGAAGTTTGAGAGAAATCTTATAGTGAGGATTGTCAAATCAATACATACTGTGGAAGTGCGACACGAATGTGATGTTTGTGGGATATCCATCACAGTGTTTCCAGTTCCATCACAGGGTCTTGTGATGTGAAGAGGCAGTCAGTCATACATGCTAATGAGATGTCACACTAATATGATGTCCTTGGGATATATATTACAAATTTTTGTAACCTTCAGGGGTAGACATAAACACACACTGGTGAGAGACATAACACATATGTTTTATTTATGGAAGCCCTGCTCTCTTGTGATACCAAGACCCATATCTTAGTATTTATTAAAGAGTGACCAATAATTATAACAGGTTGTTTTCAAGTCATTGATAAATTAAAGAAATGTGCAGTAGTTCATGTGGGAGGTAGAGTGCATGTTGGATACATGACCTTGATGTAGATAATGTTATCAGAATGCAGAAAGTTATATATTGTACAGATAATACAAGAATTAAGATTAGTAACTATACAGACAAAATCAAACAAGTGCAGTTTAACTGCAATTTGTTTATTGAAGTATGCTGCAAGAGGCTAAACACTGTGATTATTGTTAGTTTATGTTATTTTAAAGTTTTATTGAAAGCCATGAACTAATGTGTTGTGTGTAGTTTACAGGTAGGAAATTATGTTATCTTTCATGTGGAAATGTAAATCACAATTTATAATGGTATATCTGGTTACACATCAAAATGTGCAATAAAAGAAAATTTGTTACCCAAGGTAGTTGCCTGGAACCATATGGCTACATGTTAAATATTTGGTTGATTTATATCAACTTGTCTGTTGCAGAGCTCTTAAAATATTTTGTTGTTTTTGAAATTATTTACTTATGTTGGATTTTTAGTGTAAAGTTTTCATTGTTTTGCTGTATTTATAATCTTTGTTTCATCATTTGTTGGTTTGATAAGTTTCTAAGCTGTACAGGGGTCCAATGATTCTATCTTAGTTTTAGTTTTTATTTCCTGTGCCTGTTCTTTGTGTTTTTTGATGTAGCATCAGATTCTCTATAGACAACCATACTAGAAAAATTTATTCCTATTCTCCTTACTCCTATTCTACCTGTGTCACTGTAATAATGTTCGTAACTGTCTATGTCTGGTATGTGTTCTCTGTTCAATATGTCTTTCTCACCAGAAATACTTTGATGAATAAAATCCTTCAAATTACTCATTTTACAAGAAGATTGAGTTTATTATATTTTCAGTATATAAAAGTGCTCCTCCTGTTAGTCTATCAACTGGCTTAGCAACATAAACAGGCACACCATTCACATTGTCATGTGATTTAGCCATTACATTTTAAACTAATTGTGGTTGTCCTTAGAAGAAATATATATCACAATATTATTTCAAATAAACAATTTGTAATATTTTTCATGCCATGTCTCATCTTGAATGTACTCATGCCACAGACTGGTTACTTGTGCACCTTTCTGCAAATTCCAAAAGCTCATCCCCACACCCTAGCAGGTGGAGCATCTGTGCACACTTCTGATTTTTGATCCAGAGAGATGAGTGAGAGTGAAATTCATTATGTTGATAGTGGTATCGATACCTGTACCATTTCAAGGTACTATGTGAGACATATATATATTACTGTGAAATATTAGAGTCAGCCTTATGTGGTGGACTCCAGCATTGTTTGGGATGGTGATAATTCAAATCCATGTCTGGCCTCCTTTGAAAGGTAACAGTGCATTCCTTCCACATTCTTAGAATATTATGAGTATGGGCTCTTCCTTTTTCCAATGTTATTGCAATGTTCAGTAATCAATTGCAATTCTCTACTATTCTCTTAGTAGTATACAGTGCAGTTACTTGCATATTATCTTTGTTTTCATTGTTGATACTCTTAGATATTTCTGGAGAGGATAATACATTTCAAAAAAGTAATTGAATTTGTTGTGTAATAGTGAGAATGCTTGGTAGCCGTCTAGTTATATTTGGCATTTCTCATCACACGTATTAGGCTGTGAAGATCCTGGCTCACTCTGTCATAAAGTTGTAATTATTGCATTGGAAAAAGTAGGGGCTGAGTAGTGAATCTGAAAGCATTATGCAATTGTGTGTGCATCCCCTTTTGTTCTCTCCAGTTGCTGAGAGCATAGTATTATAATGAGGGGTAAAATGGTGCCAAACTGAAGGAATACAGCAAAAAATTATATAACCTCCATGTGAAATTCAAAGATATGCATTATTTCCATGAAAGTCAAAGATTTTCATACAGATTCATGCCACTGTATTTCATTAGTGCAATATTAAAAGATGCATAAAACTGATATCAAGTTGTATCATTGTTTTGTTTACCTAGAAAGTAAAAGATATTTGCATATTATACTGTACAAATCTCCTTATTTAAAGAGGTACTATTGAAAAGGTGGATGAAAATAGCAACAAATTGCAACACCCTTGGATCCCCCCCCCCCCCCCCACATACACACATGGTGAAACGGTTCAGGAAGAGTCATTTCATAAATGTCAGACATCTGTCATGTACAAGTGTGCTCATTTATAATAATCTCAAGACAATGCATCATTCAACAATGCTGTATAATAAGTCTGTGAAGTAGGGATGTCCTCTACCTGTTTATTTAAGGCCTGTCAGTACCCTATTTCCTTTCCATGAATGAGTGAATGACAGGATGGCTGAACAAGAGAACAAGTCCAGTTCAAATGTAACTGTGCGACAGTGACAATCAGTAATGCAGAATTTAAATCTTGCCAACACAAATTGGTGGACCACCTGCCTCAGCAGGTGATGTTTCACACACATGCTTTTAAATTCAGCCTTGTTCCATCAGAGTGGGTGTAAGCAAGCAAACATGCTGTAGTGGGCACTCTGGTCACAATGTGGATGTGTCAGGAAAAATTAATGTAGTTTGTAAGACTGATTAATCTATTTCAACTACATTTTGTTAGGGAAGGAATCTACAGTATTTCATTGCAGTTCATTTTTTCGAATTTCATCTGTTGAGTGTGATCTCAAGAGATGTGTGTTCCTTCTGGTCATGTGAATTTTAGTAGCAGGGTGAGGTTGCCACAAGCCACTTATTGACTCATTTAATTTCATAATGTTTCATGGCCCAGATATTGAACTGTGTATTGATTTATCTTTAATGTAACAGTGTAGTCTTCATGAATGGTGTCTCAGCTTTCATTCGCCCTGTCACCATGCATTTCATGAGCAGATTGTCACTTGCATAATTGTGGTGTGTTTTCACATATAGTGTATGAATCTTTTTTTGAAAGAATAATTGGTTTTTTAGGAAATAATCATGCTTAGTGAGTTTGATTCATCTCATGCTCACAATTCAGTAACTGTCATTTAGTACTGTGGAGAAAATTATGGAATCGATATGGAGGAATTTTCCTTTCATTCTCAAATTTGAATGGATTTCTTGCAGCTATGAGCCTCCCTGTTTCACCTGTTGAACCTGTACATGTTTCTTCTATATCTACATATACATTTGTACTCCGCAAGCCACCCAACGGTGTGTGGCGGAGGGCACTTTACGTGCCACTGTCATTACCTCCCTTTCCTGTTCCAGTCGTGTATGGTTCGCGGGAAGAACGACTGTCTGAAAGCCTCCGTGCACGCTCTAATCCCTCTAATTTTACATTCGTGATCTCCTTGGGAGGTATAAGTAGGGGGAAGCAATATATTCGATACCTCATCCAGAAACGCACCCTCTCGAAACCTGGCGAGCAAGCTACACCGTGATGCAGAGCACCTCTCTTGCAGAGTCTGCCACTTGAATTTGTTAAACATCTCCGTAATGCTATCACGGTTACCAAATAACCCTGTGATGAAACGCGCCGCTCTTCTTTGGATCTTCTCTATCTCCTCTGTCAACCCGATCTGGTACAGATCCCACACTGATGCGCAATACTCAAGTATAGGTCGAACGAGTGTTTTGTAAGCCACCTCCTTTGTTGATGGACTACATTTTCTAAGGACTCTCCCAATGAATCTCAACCTGGTACCCGCCTTACCAACAATTAATTTTATATGATCATTCCACTTCAAATCATTCCGCACGCATACTCCCAGATATTTTACAGAAGTAACTGCTACCAGTGTTTGTTCTGCTATCATATAATCATACAATAAAGGATCCTTCTTTCTGTGTATTCGCAATACATTACATTTGTCTATGTTAAGGGTCAGTTGCCACTCCCTGCACCAAGTGCCTATCCACTGCAGATCTTCCTGCATTTCGCTACAATTTTCTAATGCTGCAACTTCTCTGTATATTACAGCATCATCCGCGAAGAGCCGCATGGAACTTCTGACACTATCTACTAGGTCATTTATATATATTGTGAAAAGCAATGGTCCCATAACACTCCCCTGCGGCACACCAGAGGTTACTTTAACGCCTGTAGACGTCTCTCCGTTGATAACAACATGCTGTGTTCTGTTTGCTAAAAACTCTTCAATCCAGCCACACAGCTGGTCTGATATTCCGTAGGTTCTTACTTTGTTTATCAGGCGACAGTGCGGAACTGTATCGAACGCCTTCCGGAAGTCGAGGAAAATAGCATCTACCTGGGAGCCTGTATCTAATATTTTCTGGGTCTCATGAACAAATAAAGCGAGTTGGGTCTCACACGATCGCTGTTTCCGGAATCCATGTTGATTCCTACATAGTAGATTCTGGGTTTCCAAACACGACATGATACTCGAGCAAAAAACATGTTCTAAAATTCTACAACAGATCGACGTCAGAGATATAGGTCTATAGTTTTGCGCATCTGCTCGACGACCCTTCTTGAAGACTGGGACTACCTGTGCTCTTTTCCAATCATTTGGAACCTTCCGTTTCTCTAGAGAATTGCGGTACACGGCTGTTAGAAGGGGGGGCACAGTAACATTTTGAGAAACAAAAAACTTGTGAGATTTTTAACCAAATTTCTCTTTATTTCAGTTGTTACACAGTTCTATTTGTGTAATGGACTGACTAATGGCACTAATGTGAAGTGTATATTTTTGTGTTTGTATTTTGTGTGGGATTCCTTTTACCTTGTACTGTCATACGTCTGTTCCTCTGAATAGTGGTTTCAGGATTATAGTACATTTGTATGGGGTGTTTAAAAAATTATCTGTTAAGGAAGATGATATTTGCAGTCGTGATCATTGCTAGGATGCAGGTTAGGCAAGATACTGTGGAACTAAAAGTGAAATTTGTAACCCTTCCCTTTGAGCCACACTCCATGAACCATGGACCTTGCCACTGGTGGCTCATGTTGTCTCAGTGGTACAGGTAGCTGCATCACAGGTGTAAACACAATGGAGGGGTATCTGTTGAGAGGCCAGATAAACGTGGTTCCTGAATAGGAACAGCAGCCTTTTTAGTTGTTAAGGAGGCAACAGTCTGGGTGAATGACTGGACTGGCATTGTAACATCAACGGCCTTGCTTTTCTGCTACTGTAAATTGCTGAAAGCAAGGGGGAACTACAACTGTAATTTTTCCCAAGGGCATATAATTTTATTATATGGTTAAATGTTGTTGGCATTCTCTTGATCATAATATTCCAGATTAAAATAGTCCCACATTCAGATCTCTGGGTGGGGACTACTCCGGAGGATATTGTCATCAGGAGAATCAAAAGTTGACTATGAATTGGAGCATAGAACATTAGATCTCTTAATCATGCAGGTACGTTAGAAAATTTAAGAAAGGAAATGGGTAGCTTGGACTTAGATATAATGGGATTTAGTAAAGTTCAGTCACAGGAGGAATTCTATGTCTGATCAGGTGAATACAGGGTTATAAATATAAAATCAAAACAGGGCAATGCCAGAGTAAATAACAATGAATGAGAAAACAGAAATGCTGGTAATCTACTACACTGAAGCGCCAAAGAAACAGGGATAGGAATGCGTATTCAAATACAGAGATAAATAAACAGGCAGAATACGGCGCTGCAGTCAGCAATGCCTATATGACAACAAGTGTCTGGCACAATTGTTAGACTTGTTACCGCTGCTACAATGGAAGGTTATCAAGATTTGTGTGAGTTTGAACATGGTGTTATAGTCTGCACATGAGCGATGGGACACAGCACCTTTGAGGTAGCAATGAAGTGGGGATTTTCCCATGTGACCATTTCATGAGTGTACTGTGAACATCAGGAATCTGGCAAATCATCAAATCTCTGACATTGCTGTTGCCAAGAAAAGGTCCTGCAAAAATGGGACCAATGATGATTTAAGAGAATCGTTCAACATGACAGAAGTGCAACCCTTCCGCAAATTGCTGCAGATTGCAATACTGGGCCATCAACAAGTGTCAGCATGCAAACCATTCAACGAAACATCATCATCTGAAGGTCAACTCTTGTACCCTTGATGACTGCACAACATAAAGCTTTACGCCTTGCCTGGTCCCGTCAATGCCGACAGTGGACTGTTGATGACTGGAAACATGTTACCTAGTCTGATGAGTCTTGTTTCAAATTGTATCGAGTGGATGGATGCGTAGGGGTATGGAGACAACCTCATGAATCCATGGACCCTGAATGTGAGCAGGAGACTGTTCAAGCTGGTGGAGACTGTAACGGTGTGGGGCATGAGCATTTGGAATGATATGGGACCCCTGATACGTCTAGATATGATTCAGATAGGTGACATGTATGTAAGCATCCTATCCGATCACCTGTATCTCCATTCATGTCCATTGTGCATTCTGATGGACTGGGGCAATTACAGCAGGAAATGTTACACCCCACACGCCCAGAATTGGTACAGAGAGGCTCCAGGAACACTCTTCTGAGTTTAAACACTTCTGCTGGCTATGAAACTCCCTAGACATGAACATTATTGAGCATATCTGGGATGCCTTGCAACGTGCTGTTCAGAAGAGATCTCCACCCCATCGTACTGTTATGGATTTATGGACAATCATGCAGGATTCATGGTGTCACTTTCTTCCAACAGCACTTCAGATTTTCGTTGAGCCCATTTGACATTATGTTGTGGCACTTCTGCATGTTTGCGGGAGCCCTGCATGATATTAGGCAGGTGCACCAGCCTCATTGCCTCTTCAGTGTATGAACAGCATAGTGAATGCATGACTGTAGCCAAGATAGACACAAAGCGAACATCCACCACAGTAGTACAAGTTTATATACCAAACTAGCTCCATTGATTATGCAGAGATTGAAGAAATGTGTGATAAGAGAAAATAAATTATTATGACAGTTATGGGAAACAAGTTTAATTATGATAAGAGACTGGAATTCGATAGTAGGAAAAGGAAGAGAAGGAAAAATTTTAGGTGAATATCGACTCGGGGACAAGAGTGAAATAGGAAAATGCCTCGTGTAATTTTACACTGAGCGTAATTTAGTTATAGCTAACACTAGATTTAAGGATCATGAAAGAAGGTTGACATGTGGAAGAGACCTTGAGACACCAGAAGGTTTCAGATTGATTATGTTGGGTTATTCTAAATGATGGACTCATTTTCAAAACTTCGTCCCTGTGAGCACTGAGGAAGGGAGTCATTAAAAAAGCCTCATACGTCATGGTGCCAATGGGGGAAGCTCCATCCTGTTGGAAAATGAAGGCCTGGTTATCTTCCATAACTTGGGAGAACGGCCATTGTTCCAACATATCCAGGTACGTGATTCCTGTTACAGTTCTTTCTGCAAAGAAAAATACTCCATAAACCTTTGTATGGGACACGGCAGAGAGGCTGTTGAGCTTCAGAGAGTCTCTTTCCTGTTGCAATGGGGAATGTGGATTTTCCAAACCCCATATGTGGACATTGTGTCTTTTGACTTTTCCACTGAGGTGCAACATCTCTCCATCACTAAAAATTACATGCTGTAGAAATGCGTCATCCTCCATCTTTGCTAGCACATAACCACAAAATGTGAGATGCTTCTCTTTGTCATTGGGGTTGAGAGCTCGCACAAGTTGTTATCTGTACGGCTTGTACAGCAAACGCAACCTCAGAACTTTCCATACAGTTGGTTGGAGTATTCCAAGTTCTCGACTGGCTCTCTGGCCACGCGTGCGTGTGTGTCTTTTACTGATGAAGGCTGTGGCTGAAAGCTTTATGTAAGTTTGTTTTAATTGTACCTGTCTGCAACTTGATGTGTCTTCCTTTTGGGAAGTAGCAATCTGTTTTTTTCTACATTGCTGATATTCCCACCTGGAGTTTCCATTCTTTGACTGTAGAGAAAGAGTTAGGTTTATTTTGTTGGTTACCATCTTCTAGGAAAGCACTGTGCACCTTATAACATACATATTCAGAGAATGATAGGATGCCGAAGGAAAGTCTGGCCCAGTTGAGCATGCTTTCGAATCCATCCAGAGTGATCATTTGCAGTAAAATTATTTCTTTTTCAAAAGTAGCAGTGTGTTTATCTCCTTCTGTGAACCATAGGTGAGAAGATAATTGATTGACAATGCCCAGGATGAAGGAATCACAAGAATGCAGTGCTTACAAAATGTACTATAAATGATAAAGAGATGGCAAACCTTTTTCCATCAGTCAAGAAGCAAGGAGTACCACATGGGTAAAGGCATATTGTGAGAAAAAAATGACATTTGTATGTATCTGTGATTTGTTTTCTTTCTGAAGGTTGAAAAAGCCATTATTGACAGGGAGAACCTATATAGAAAGAAGTGAGCAACCAGTACTTCAGTAGTTACTATCTTTGGCAGAAATGATGTGGATTTTAATACAGGATCATGAGGAGAGTGGCAACTTTATTGTGCATAATATTTGTGGATTGTTCAAAGGCCCAGACGTCTGTGGAGTAATGCTATTCATTGAGTAACTCAGGCACTTGTAAATGAGTAGGATTATTAGTCTGAATTGAAACCATAGAGGTGCCAAGGGGTAAAAAATTTGAACAACCATTACTTCTAGTATGTGTAACAGTAGCCACAGTGGGATGAATGTTCTTAGAACGCGTAGATAGAACAAACTAAGACAGATATGTGTAGTTTTTTGCATGAGGTGCTAGCAGGAAAGATGGGTAGAGATAGTCAAAAGATTCCTCCTTTCCTCCCATTCTATCAGTCAAAGCACAAATTGTAAGATGATACTTATTTGTGGATTACATTATCTTTATTTATTAAGTGTTTATGTTTTGCAACTCCCCACTTGCAAAGATGATTGAGAGATCTGTAGGAAAATTTTGCATGCAGACTATGTGAGTAAACATTGTTTATGCACCTGTTGAGGAAGGCTTGGATATTCTGGGTAACATGGACCAGAGAGCAAACATTTGTATAGGCACATGAAGTAACCCTTTCTCACTGACCTGAATGAGGAATGATGGGTCAACAGGAAATTCAGGTGCCATTAATCTGCCCTCAGCCTAGTCAATGACCTCAGTGCAGAGGACACTAGTTTCCAGCAACCACATTCCATTCCAGTGACGTCATGGAAGATTTGCCTGAGGGACAGCTACTGATGACCAGGCCAGCTGCCCTAACACCACACTGTTGGTGGGTGTTGGCCAGGTGATGTAGGAGGGTGGTTGAACTCACGCCCGAGTTCTTCAGTGCCACAAGCTAGGAGGTGCATTGACCTGTGTATGATGTTGTGACATGGACTGGCACCCAGCCCTGATTACGAGGTGGTATGAGAAGAGTACTGTGCATGCCAGGGGTAGCCTGCTGTTTCAAGAAGAGGAGACGCAGTGTAGCATATGTCTTCCAACATTTGGTCTCCATGAAAGAATCACTGCAGGTGAAGAATTTTCTGGAGGTGGAATGACCCAGCCATTGTGTGTAACGACCACAACCCATGTTTGCTCTGGCAGAACATTACTGTTGACCAATGTCTACATGGATGATGTGACCACCAACTATGTTGGGTTTCACTGTCCATACACTAGGCACCAAGAAGCACTTATAAATCTAGAGCACTGTGAGGTCTGAGGTATGGGATAGAGGTAGATGTGGCCACCACTGATGAACATCGTCCTCTCATTGAGAACTTCCAGTCCAATTTTCCCCCCACGTCAAGTCTTCTTGAGAGTGTCGTCCTCCCTCTGGATGGCATGAGAATAATGATTGTGCTATTGTGATGAGTTTGTAGTGTTGAGTGATATCAGCAGATTTGACTGTCTTGTGGTGTCTGCATTTCAATATTGAACGATTTTAATTTGTATTAACTTGTATCAGAAATGCCAGCCGGGGTGGCCGAGCGGTTCTAGGCTATAGTCTGGAACCACACAACCGCTACGGTCGCAGGTTCGAATCCTGCCTCGGGCATGGATGTGTGTGATGTCCTTAGGTTAGTTAGGTTTAAGTAGTCCTAAGTTCTAGGGGACTGATGACCTCAGCAGTTAAGTACAAGAGTGCTCAGAGCCATTTGAACCATTTTTGTATCAGAAATGAAATAATGTTTATGATTGTAACTGATGCAATTTTCCCTAAAATAAATGTCATTTTCTTTGTTAACTCGTTCGCTGCCATCAGCGCACCAGCGCACCCGGCCGATACTGGTGCACATGCCACGGACGCACCTGCGCGGTGACATACTCAGCTGTTGTGGGGCACCACGGTTTAGTCGGGCACAGCCATTCGGTGTGGTTTATTGCGCAGGCACTCTAATAACGTATTGTTTTCAGTTTTTGCAGGTGCGGTTCGCGTTTTTTCCCTACAGTTTTTCTCTGTTGTGGGACTGAAAATGGAAAACAATCATGAACGGCAGGCCCTTCAGAACCTAAGAAACGTAAAATACGGGACGCAATAAACGTACATAAACTAACGGATGCGGAATTATTACGAATATTAGAAGAAAGCGATTCGGAAACGGAATTGACCAGTAGGAAGGATGGGTGGGAATCCAGTGAAGAGTCTAACGGAGCTGAGTTTGCTTTAGATGAGACTAGAAATGGCTGCGAATCCAAGTGACTGGGAAAAGGCAGAAGGAGTGGTAACAAGTGGCAACATAGCTGATACAAGTGTTGCATGGGAAAGCGAGTCCGTTTATAAAAAATAAGGGACTGCTAATTAAACCAACGGGAAACACTCCCTTATATTATTTTCGTCTTTTGCTGATGGACAAATTTATATTGAAAGTTGTAGAAGGAACAAATCGAAACGCAATTGAATTATTCCTTTCTGTGGGAACCAAAGAACAATCACGAATAAATTGTTGTAAAGATGTGATGGTTGGCGAATTGTTAGTGTTCTTGGGAGTTTCCCTGCACATGGGAAATGTAAAGATGAGGAAGTTGCAGGACTATTGGAGAAAGAACCCTTTACTTCACGTGAAAGGAATTGCCAATAGTATTTCACGAAATTGTTTTCTTCTAATACTACGTGCATTGCATTTTTCTGAAAATCCTAAACAGGGCGAACCAAAACCATCCGACAAGTTGTATAAAATAGGTCCAGTTAATTTTTTCAATGAAAGGATGTGCCAAGTGTGTTACCCTGGACGGGAACTGTCACTAGACCAACCGATGATCCTCTGGCGTGGAAGATTACTTTTCCGCCAATAAATCAAAAATAAAACCACAAATATGGCATAAAGCTATATATTTTGACAACTCCCAGTGAAATGGTCCTAAAATTCGCGGTCTGCACTGGCATGCTGGACGATTTACGAGGAAGAGGCCACACGCAAAAAATTGTTCTTCATTTACTGGATGAAAAGTTGAATGCTGGTCACCATGTGTACATGGACAATTACTATAATAGCTTCACATTGGCTAGTTGCTCCTGGATAAGAAGACTCACTGCACGGCAACTCTGAGGGCGAATAGGAAGGATAAACCCAAGGAAATACAGAAGGCAAAATTATGAAAAGGTGAAGCCATTGCCAGATTTGCGGAAGCAGCTATGATAGGTAAGTGGCGTGATAAGAGGGAGGTTTGCTACATTTCTAATGCATTTACAAATGAAATGGTTGAGGTTGAAAACAAAAGAAAGGAGAAGAAAGATAAACCCTTGGCCATTGAAAACTACAATAAATTTATGTCGGGAGTTGATCAGCATGCTCAGATGTTGTCATATTACCTCTTGGAACGAAAAACCATACGCTGGTACGAGAAACTTTTTATCCACGTTATGGAAATGATGCTGACAAACGCACATGCCCCACACAATAAATATTCTGGCACAAAAATGCCCCTCCAAGAATTCAGACTCAGTATTATAAGAGCACTATTGCCACAAAAGCAAGTAGAACTGCCAGTCAGAAATCCCCAACATGTTTTGGTAAAACCAGAATCAACTGGATTATCGAAAACACCGAGAAAAAAGTGCAGGTCATGCGCCAGACGAAGACAACGAACAGACACGATTTACGAGTGCCCAGATTGCCCAAATGAAGCAGGGTATTGTTTGAATTGCTGTGTTATCCACCTCCTGTAAAGGCAGATAGCACTTTCATTGTTCTTTCATTTTTCGACAGTTATGTGTAGTTACTATTCTTGAACTTGGTGTTTATTTTATTTGTTTGAGTGTTATTGGTAAAGTTCTTGATTGTATCTTTTCTGAGATTTGACATACGTTTATTTCAAAAGTTTCTTCAAGATCTTGTGTTTGTTTTTTAATGCTGTTTCTACTATGTTTTGTTCAATAAGTATGTCGTTTGTCAGTAGGCTGTTTCGTTTTATTTTTGAATATAAAATAAAAATGTAGTACTCTAAACTGTCACAATTTTCAGGAAAAATAAACCAGACACACTAGCGCGTCCATGGCCACCTACTACAGAATGTGGCCTGATAAGTCACTGACGCCTTAGTGTGCCCCCCAAAAAATTGATTCATGAGAGTAAACTCTATCTTGTACTTATAAAATAAATACATTTTATATTACTTTTAGCGATACAGTTTGAGTTTCTATTTAAAAATAATTGGTTACCTGGCAATGCAAGGCCAATTACAGTGGCAGCGTACGTGTTAATAAAGATTAATTTACGATTTGATTCACTGAAATGTGCCATCTTGATGGTAATTTTTTATTGATGAGATACCGTCAAAAGTATAATATTTTTGTTTAATCAAATTATGATTCTGCAAACCTTTCAAATCATGGGTTGTTTTTCTTCTGTTTTATTCTCCAATATGTGATATGTATGTATAAATGAGTAGCTTGCTCTTGATTCTTTTATTCACAAATGGGGTGATGTATATGCTTCCTTGTGTTCATGTTCCTTAAGTAATGGTTGTATACTCCATATAACTGATACTTGTCCCTCTGTATACTGTAGTATTAAATTTGTTGAGTACATTCTTCACTTAACTTCCCAAGTTATCAGATGATTCACCAATACAGCCATGAATGTTGAAGTAATTAAGGATACAGGGTACTTCTAAATGGTGGAAAAATCGAAATTTCTTATGACTTTATTAAATTCCGTAGTCTTTCCTGATTACATTGATATATACATTATAGGGTTTCAAATGAAAAATGACCTATATATACCAAATTTTAAAGTTACGGTCATGTATGTCGCAACACCCACCCTTATTCCTGTTACAGAAAACAGTATTATTTCGAAAAGAACTGTGAACTTTCTGTTTCCAGCGATTATACGTATGATACACTATATATGTTGGTAACAGTGCAGGTTTCTAGAGTCTGTAAATGATTATCTTTGCTAGTATTTACTTTTCTTTCGCTGACGCAGTTTGTTCACGTGTTACTGAATGTTGCCCAAGTGCTACATATATTTCTGGAAGTACGTATCCTTTAGTGTATAATAAATACGAACTATGCCACCCATCAATAAATTCAATAAAAGGAAATTCCATGGTAGCCAGTTCACAAACAAAGCAAGCCACACTGTTGAAAGCAACCTATGTATCAGTTCAGGGAAGAAACTCCCGCATGGCATACCTCCTGGTGATTCAAATTTTTGTGTTAACAATGACACTGTTTGTAGTGGATTTGTTGATGTTGATTGGGCATTTTATCTTCTTTGATAAAGGAAGTGGTGAAATGTAAACAATGTGATGGTGTAGGCTGTCTGGAAATAATTGAAAAACGAAGTAGCAGGAAAAGTTTAGTGTCAAAATTAGTTATTCTACCTCGAAAATGACTTCGAACATTGCGCATTATTCATATGATGTGAATTTGAAGTTAGTGCATGCAATTTGTGCAATACAAAAAAGAAAAAAGGCTGCTCAAAGTTTTGTGGTTTGATGGACCTTCCTTCTCCTCCTCGTGGTAGGTTCAGGAAGTACCTAAAATACTTTTAGGTGTTGTGTCTAAAGCATCCATGAAACGTGCAGTACAAGAAACTGTAAATATCAGTGGAACCAGGGACATTGCTGTTGCACTTGATGGGACATGGCAATGTTGAGGACATCATTCATTGAATGGTTTTGTAAGTGTTACTTCTCTGGAGAATGGAAAAGTTGTTGATGTTGCGTGCTGCCCTGGTAACACTGAAGGACATATTGAACATCAGTGTTCGAAGATTCATGATGGTTGCAGTCGAGGTGTGGAGTGTGCTGGAACTCTAAAAATATTTCAGATGTCGGTGCCTGTTTATAATGTTAGATATACGAAGTGCCTAGGCGATGGAGCTTCTAAAGCTTTCAATAAAGTTAATGAGTTCGATGTTTATGGTGATATCTTGGCAACTAAACTGGAATGTTGTGGATATGTGCAAAATAAAATGGGTGCTGGATTGAGGAAGCTCTGAAGAGAAATGAAAAGAAATTTGCTATCTGATGGAAAATCTCTATCTGGCTGAGGCAGATTGACAGAAACTGAAATAGACCTTCTTCAGAGATATTATGGACTGGCCATTAGACGAACTGCACCTCTGAATGATGTTACAGCAATGAGAAAAGCTTCATAAGTTGTCCACAAACGACCACCTTGTTCACAGGATTTGCCCTAAAGGAGCAGATTCTTGGTGTGGGTAACAAAAAGCAAAAGAAAGTGGTCAAACATACCATCGTAAGTATTCTCTTCTTGAGCCCATTATGAATGAAATAAAATCAATTTTTAGAGACCTGAGTGAGCCTGTTTTGCTTAGTAAATGTCTTCATGGGGACAATCTGAATACAAATAAATGTTTCAACCATTGCATATGGAAAATACTACCCAAGAATGTTTTTGTAGGACTAAATACATTAAAAGTTGGTGTACTAGATGCAGTGATACGTTTCAATGATGGCGTGATAGGAAGGTTGGAAGTCCTGAGAAATTTAGGCATAAAATGTTGCTCTAATATGGAAGATCAGTTGCTTGAGTGACAGACAACAGGTGGATGAAGCTGAAACATTCACTCCTCAAGTTACCAAAGAAGCAAGAAGTGCTAAAAGGAATGCCAAGAGTAAGTCTGAAGTTGATGAAATGCTGCATGATGAAGACTATGCTTCAGGAATGTTCTGTGGCACAGTTTAATTGTACTCATATCTTCATTCACAATTTCCCACAAGTTGTATTTTTCAGAATTCAGGTACAAATATTTTCTAAAGTTTATAAAGTATGGCTCTAATTTTTTTCTGTAACTTGAAATAGTCCATACGTATGTAGTACACTTAAGCATAATTGCAGAATCAACTAAGTTATAGAAAAAAAAATTATTAGGTAAAAGATTATATAAATTAAAATGTAAGATGTGATATTTTTTATCCTTGTTATGTACATAATATGGGGAATTGAATAGGTCTAGTACCTCAACCATCATGTCATGCATATCTGGTAAAAATTTGGTCTCCTTCATATGTATAACATTGGACTAAATGGTACCTCAATTTGAGGAAGCATTTTGGAAAAAAATTGCATCAATTTCTCTGTAATTTTTTTAATAACTCTAAGCAGGTTCAAAAATATTCAAAAAAACTTCTAATTTGTGTAGAATGTGTGCTGCATACCTGATATCAACAAAAAATCTGTAAGACATATATATTATAAACAATGCCTGAAAGAAATAGGTGTTGATTTTTACAAAATATTGAGCCAGAAAAGTACCTACCTTACTATGAACGACAGTTTTTTTAGATCCGGTTAGCTTTTTTTCATATCAAATATTGACTTTGTTTATGATCACTACATCATTATACCTATTTATCAAATTAATATTTTGTTCACATCAGGTTTACATCATTCTCCATTATTCCTTTCATTTTTTGTCTTTATAAAAGATATTGTCATGACACTTATCTATGGAGGTCAATAATTATTTGTCTTTGGTTATTATGTTCTCAGGTATTGTAGCTGAACAACTCAGTTCCCTCTGTACTTCATCTTTTTTTTATGACTTGTGTTTATCCCTTTAGATACAAAATTAAGGAGTTTCAGGTCACCTCCTATTCAATAAAAAAAGTTCTTTTTTTTTCTTTAGAGGTGGAGCCCCTCCACGCTCGCACCGGCATGATGGCCAAATCAATAGGTCTACTACCAGCTCTGCAACTCTGCATAAGGGTTAGTTTTCACTAAAGTGAGGTGTCGCAGGATGTGGTTTCTATAATGTTTGTGTACATCTGGCTTAGGTTAACCATTAAAACGCGCTCATCTGGAGAAAGATTGGGATGAAAGATGAACGAAGGGTAGCAGTTTGAAGGGCAGAGGGAAAACTGCCAAGGCAACAGCCAAGGGAAAAAACCTCTGTGATAGGACGTGTAGTAAGAGCAGTAGCGGATGTCTTGCTGCCTTTGACAGGTCATGTAAGGGTAGGCTTTGTTAGTAGTTGGTGTCAAGTAGGTCAATACCTTGGACGTTGTGCGGTGCTGTTACTCGGTGACTGCCACTGGGTGCTGGTGTTGATCTCTCAGTAAGCATCTACATACCTGTAACAGTTAGATTCATCATTGATTTGTATCCGATAGGTCATATATCACATGCACAGTGTAGGGTGATGTTGGCGATTTGTTTGTGCATCAGTGTATAGACTCATCAGTTTCCCTGCTGTAGTCTGTTGGTCAGCTTTAATAGCAGCTGGCATATCCAGTCAACAGTGCTGATATGCAGGAGCTTGCCGTCGTTTGTTGGTGTATGTTAGCTTGCCATAGGTGGTTATGTCCCAGCTAATAGTGTCTTTGGCTGCTTATGCTTCCACCTATGGCTGTGATCATAGTTTCCCAGAGTAAGGATGAAAAGACTGTTCGAGTGTCTCGAGTTCCTGTATAGTCGTGTGGCGTGTTTTTTGAATACTTCCTTGAGGGTTTCAAGGCGGTGCGCGTGTAGCGTGGAAGATTGCTAATGATGCATAGCACTTTGTTCTTCATGATCTGCAGGCGTGCAGGAGCTGCATATCCCCAGACAGGAGCTGCATATGTCATCAGAGGTTTAATGAGTGTCACGTATGTGGACCTTGATAGCCTCCTGTTCAGTCTACTTTCCCTGTTGAACATTGTGTAGAGTTGTTTGAGCCTTGCATACGCTCTTTTGGCAAAGTGTTCGATGTGGCCCCCACATGTATGTTTCCAGTCCAGCCAGATACTGAGATATCTGACTTTCTCTCGGAAATGTATTGGGCGTGTATGCAATGTTACCTGTCTACAGTGTTGATGTTTGTGCAGTAGTTTCAGTCTGCGTGTGAACAGAACTGCTTTGCACTTGTCGACATTTACTTTAATACCACCATTGTTCCAACCAAGGCTCGGCAGTTCTGAGTGCCATCTGTATTTGTGAATTAATGTTCGATGGTTTTCAATCTTGCGCAAGTATGGCTGTCTCATCCACGTAGATGGCTAACATCGTGTTTTGTGTTGCTGGGAAGTCGCTAATGTACAGGTTGAACAAGAGGGTCCCTAGGATGCTTCTCTGGGGTACTCCAGCTTGGATACCGTGTTGTGTCAATTGTTTGCTCTGCAAGTCAGTGTTAAAAAATCTGTAATGGGATATGAGTGTATGAGACGTTCGAGTCCGTCTGGGAAACCGGCTTCGTTTAGTTTGCGTATAAGACCTCTGTGGTTTTGTTCGTGTTGTAGTGTTCAGCTACATGGAGGAGTTGTTGTGTTGTTGAGTGGTGATTCCTAAAGCCAAATTGCTGTGGTCTTAGGGTGTCGTTGGCGATGCAGTGCCTAGTGATGCGTTTTAGTATTACCTTCTCAACAATCTTGCTGAGCGAGCACAGCAGACTGATGGGTCAGTAATTTTGTGGGTGGGAGTGGTCTTTCCCTGGCTTCCTGAACATCAGGACCTTGGCCACCTTCCAAAAGTCATGGAAGTGTTGGTGTCTTAGGAAAGCATTCGTTATGTGTGCAAGGCATTCTACTGATCTATCCATGAACTCCTGGAGGACACAGTTTTGAATGCCATCAGGCCCAGGGGCTTTCCTAGCGTTGGTATGCTTGATATCTCATGTAATTTCGTTTGTACTGGTGCATCTAATTTCGTCATATAATTTGTGTAACCTTCTGGTCCGTTTCACGTATGAATGCTGGATCTGAAGGAGCCAGATTCGACAAGAAAGACGCAGCAAGTGTTGTGATCTACTTCTCCATGACAGAGTAAGCTGGGTTGTCTGGTCCTTGTAGAGTGGGAAAGTAACGTTTCTCCCTGGTAAAGTGTCTGGCTAGCTTCCCCATGCCAGGACGTGTCATATCTAGCCCTGCATGTATTTGTTCCCATTGTTCGTTTCGAAATGTTTGTATTTTGTCCTGTATTATACCCTGGAGCGAGCTCAACATGAACTGCGTGAAGAATTGTTAGACACACCCCATTATCTTTATGACTACTTCAGTTGTCGTGAGTCCGGGGAATAATGTCTCCATTATTCTTCTTTCAAATTCTAAAGGTGGCAGGGGTAAAATACAGGGAGCGAAAGGCTATTTACAATTTGTACAGAAACCAGATGGCAGTTATAAGAGTCGAGGGACATGAAAGGGAAGCAGTGGTTGGGAAGGGAGTGAGACAGGGTTGAAGCCTATCCCCGATGTTATTCAATCTGTAAATTGAGCAAGCAGCAAAGGAAACAAAAGAAAAATTCGGAGTAGGTATTAAAATCCATGGAGAAGAAATAAAAATTTTGAGGTTCGCCGATGACATTGTAATTCTGTCAGAGTCAGCAAAGGACTTGGAAGAGCAGTTGAACGGAATGGATGGTGTCTTGAAGGGAGGATATAAGATAAAAATCAACAAAAGCAAAACGAGGATAATGGAATGTAGTCGAATAAAGTCGGGTGGTGCTGAGGGAATTAGATTAGGAAATGAGACACTTAAAGTAGTAAAGGAGTTTTGCTATTTGGGGAGCAAAATAACTGATGATGGTCGAAGTAGAGAGGATATAAAATGTAGACTGGCAATGGCAAGGAAAGCGTTTCTGAAGAAGAGAAATTTGTTAACATCGAGTATAGATTTAAGTGTCAGGAAGTCATTTTTGAAAGTATTTGTATGGAGTGTAGCCATGTATGGAAGTGAAACATGGACGGTAAATAGTTTGGACAAGAAGAGAATAGAAGCTTTCGAAATGTGGTGCTACAGAAGAATGCTGAAGATTAGATGGGTAGATCACATAACTAATGAGGATGTATTGAATAGGATTGGGGAGAAGAGAAGTTTGTGGCACAACTTGACCAGAAGAAGGGATCGGTTGGTAGGACATGTTCTGAGGCATCAAGGGATCACCAATTTAGTATTGGAGGGCAGCGTGGAGGGTAAAAATCATAGGGGGAGACCAAGAGATGAATACACTAAGCAGATTCAGAAGGATGTAGGTTGCAGTAGGTACTGGGAGTTGAAGAAGCTTGCACAGGATAGAGTAGCATGGAGAGCTGCATCAAACCAGTCTCAGGACTGAAGACCACAACAACATATTCTTCAGAGTGTTTAGGTAATGTTCAACGTGTCAGCCTGTGGGTTGTTGGTTGTGTTGGTGGCTGCTGGTACTTGTGTTGGCGGGTGGTGTGGGCTGGCTTGTGTGTCAGCTGTTTGAGTGATGGTTGTGGGTGCTGAGTGGTCTCTGTGGTGAGTGTGTGTGTTGTGCAGGTAGTGTTGGTGTCCGAATTGTGTTCATAAGCTTTGGTGTCCTGTTGTCTGTTTGCTTGTTGTGATTATGTCTCTCCTGATCCATTTGTTTCTCCTTCTCCTTCTCTGGTGTTGTGGCTGTCCCTGTGTTGGTGTGTCTACTGTAGTCTAGGTGTGCTAGGGACTGCCATTCTATTGGAAAGACAAGTTCCCCTCCCGAAGACATCATATCATGAAACAAGCCAACTAGACTCATTATATTTATTTCATTAATAACAGACATCTACCATGAACAAGTGTGCTCGTTATATTGAAGTAGCTCCATGTATCATTCAGCCAAACTCTAAAGGCCTGGAGAAGTGATGACCTCACCTGTTTATTTATTTAATCTGTGTAAGACCTATAACTATCCTCTTTCCTTTCATGAGTGAATGAATGGATGGTTGAACATGAGAATGTGCACAGTTCAACTGCAACCAGTGGAAGATAGTCAGTTGTGTCTTGCCAATGTAAGTTGTTAGAAGGAGAGAGTAAAGAGTAGGTGACAGTGGTGACTGTAAAAAGTAATAGCTAGGTCCATACAGTATAGGTGTGCTTTTTGTTGGCTGTGCACAACGTAACAGAACTCTTCTACCACCTGTTCAAGTGGGAGATGGTTCAAACACATTTTAGTCAATTCATTCTGATTTTGGCAGTAGGGTTGTAAGTATACAGACTTACTCTAGTTTACAGTCTTGTTAGATTATGGAAGTGTCAGAATGAAGTAGTTTAGAAGAGTGTTTAACCTATTTCACCTACATTTTGGTAGTGAAGTATTCCACCATATGTTGTTGTAGTTCGTTTTTCTGACTTTTGTGTGTTGTGTGTGATCTGCTAGGTTGCCCTCTCTTCCTTCCAGACAAGCACCATGTGTGAATTTGATTATCAGGGTGAGGTTCCTGCAAACTGTTCATTCACTCATTTAATTTTTCAATCTTTGATTTATTGATCCATTTTCATCTACAGCTGCACAATGTGAAAGCGATATTTGGATTTTTGTGTTAATATTAACAGTTTTACATATAATCTACCTTTTTACATAATAACACACATTAATATATCAGTTAATAATGAATACATAAATAAATGTTGTTACACTATATACAGAGAGATGAAATAGAAATGTTCTTCTGAGTGAAAGTATATTGGGTTAACATAGAAAATTTTAGTTTTGTAGGTATTCATTTACTGTGCAAAAGCAGTGATCAACCAAGTTCAGTTTCAATTTAGATTTGAAGTGACCAATGTTTTGTATGTGTTTAATGGTATATGGTAAGGCATTGTATAGTTTGATACTAGGATGGATAAGGCCATTTTGAAATAACTTTGTGTTGGCACTTTGAACATGTACATCTAGTTTTTGTCTTGTATAACAGCTGTGTATTGTGTAATTTTGAGTGATGAGTGGTCTTTTTGTATGTAAGTTTTGCTTTAAATACATTATATTTTCAAGTATATATATGCAAGGAAGTGGCAGGATCATCCTTTTTTTGAAACAATGGTATACATGATTTGCGATTATCTACCCCTTCCTTTATTCTTATAATTTTTTTAAAATTTTGAATGTTTTGATGGCATCTCCAGAATTTTCCCAGAACGTAATCCCACACCAGAGGTGAGAGTGTACAACTGCATAATATACACACTGAAGGGTGTTGTAGCTGCTATAATTTTTTAATGTATGTAACACAAAACAAGAAGTAGTTTATTTTTTGTCCATTTGCTCAATATGTGCTTTCCATTTCAAGTTGTCTTGTAGATGAAGTCCAAGAAATTTGGTAAAGGCTGTTTTGGCAATTGTCTGTCAATATAGCTCTAGATTGGGTGATATAAGATTTTTTGTTTGTCCTGTGTGTATATCCATAGCCACAGTTTTTTCAGTGTTCATTATTAAGTCATTGTCATCAAAGTAACATGTTAGCCTGTTAGTGGCTTCCTTTATGTTTTTTACAAGAGTTTCTTCTGAGTTTCCTGTAATTATAACACTCGTATCATCAGAAAATTGAAATATTTTACTGCTGTCATTGCTCATGTTTAGGTCATTTACATAGAGTAAGAATAGAACAGGATCCATTATTGATCCTTGTGGCACTCCATATTTAACAGTCAGTAGCTTGGAATTATATTTCCTAATGACATTGTCCCTTTCTTGAACTATTTCCACATATTGTTCCCTGTTCTTAAGATAAGAGCTGAGCCAGTTGTTAGCTGTTCCCCTAATGCCAAGATTTTCTAACTTGTGTAGCAATTTGTAATGATTTATGGTGTCAGATGCCTTTGACAAATGTAAACATATGCCCATGGTAAGTATTTTGCAGTCTAATGCTATCAGTGCCTCTAATCGTATGGAGTAAACTGCTGATTCGGTTGAACAGTTTGATCTAAATCCATGTTGAGATTCTCACAGACTGTCATTATCCTCTAACAAGTCTGTTAGCCTCTTATTGAAAAGCCTTTCTAATATTTTTGAGAAAACAGACAGAAGTGCCAGTGGTCTGTAGTTGGAAATATCATCTTTGTTTCCTTTCTTGTATAATGGCTTTACTTTTGCTATTTTCAAACATGAAGGAAAAGTTCCTGTAGCAAAAGAGAGGTTACATAGGTGGGTTAAGGGCTCAGTAATCAAGTCCCCACACTTCTTTATAATGAAATCAGGTATATCATCTACACCTGCAGAGTGTTTCATTTTGAGACTTTTTATTGTAACTTGTACTACTTCTACATTTGTTGGGTACAGAAACATTGATCTGCTTGAGACTTTCTTCCCTGTTTCTGTATGCTGTTTTCTATTAGAGGTCTGTTGTAGTAGTTTCTCTGTTACATTTATAAAATAATTATTAAACATATTAGCTACTACCTGTGGGTTATTAATGTTTTCCAAGCCAGCCTTTAATACTATATTATTAACTCTATTTTTGTAAGATTTGGTTTCTTTCTTTACAACTTGCCAGATTGCTTTGGTTCTGTTTGAAGCATCTTCTATGTATTTGTCATTGTCTCGTTTCTTTGCCTCCTTTATTATTTTATTTAAGATAGATTTATATTTTTTTAAATAACTGTCAAACTCCTGAGTTGTGTTGTAGCTTCTTGCAATATTCTGAAGGTACTGTTTTCCAGCACAAGATTTCCTTATACCTGTCTGAAACGTATCAGAAATATTTCCTGTAGTATACACTAGCTCCCATAATTCTTGTTGGAGATAATTCTGTTATGTTTTTACTGCAGTATTACTGAAATTTCTGCCCATGTGTGTAGTCTTCCTCAAATAATTATAGGATGGATTAGTATTTACACAAAAGCTTATAGGCTGTGAATGATGGTCTGCCAGTCCAGCTTTAATTACAACTGATATTTTGTTTTGGAGCTAATTATTATTTGGTATACAGTAGTGCTAGAATGATTCGTTTCATGTGTAGGGGAATGGATTGTAATCTCCAAATTATTGGCTGTTAATATGTTCATCAGCTCAGATTTTGAATTGCTTCGCTTATTAAAGTCTACATTTAGGTCTCCATATATAAGAACTGTTTTTCTATTTGTTACTACTGTATTTAGTAAAGTATCAAGCCGAATTTTTTTAGGTGGGTATCTGGAGATCTACATAAACATATTACAATTAACTTGAATGCTGGAATCTCTATGCTTGATATTTCAAAATCTTTCTCAGTGTTTAAGGATTCAACATTGTCTACGTTATTGAATTTGATATCTTTCTTTATGTATACGCAGTTCCCTCCAGGTGTAAACTGATTTATACAAGTTTGTGCTGCTGACACATAATCCGTTATTTTCACTGTCTTTAACTCATTTTCTTTCAGCCAGTGTTCAGTTAAGCAAAGTATATTAACATATCTGAGTTCACTTGATAGCAAGATTTCAAGCTCTCTTACTTTATTCCTAAGTGACTGTATATTCTGATGAAGAAGAGTGACCTGGTGAGAGTTTAGGTTTGTTCTGATTGTACTTGGTTGGCCACTTAATTATGTGGGAAATCTTCGTTCTCATCTAGGAGCGTGAGCTGGTTTTTTCCATTGGTCGTAAGAAAATGTCCTCATGGTGAAAAGGGGCAGTTCTCCATCTCTCCGGTCATTTCACTTGTGTGGTCGATGTTGAGGTGGTTTCTGTTTTTGCTGCAAGGACTGCTACTGGAGGTGGTGTTGATAGGTGCACTAGTTATCATAATTTGGTCTTGAGGCTTTTTTTGGAATAAAAAATCTTGTAGATATAACAACACACAATCTAAAACACAGAGACTCAAAAACATCAAGGCTCACCATGACATTATGGGTCAAAGCAGATGGGTGTAGCACCAGCATCTGCCCTTGTGTTAACACATTAACCTCAGGTAGTTACTAGTGATGAGGCAATAACTGCCATTTGGCAAGAAAACAAGACTAAATTATCAAAAATGAAACTTAATTACTATTGGAACATTTGTTCAGAGTTTGCATCTTTTTCATACAACCTAAAAAGGCCAGTACTGTCTGCTTTGCACTTTGGAGATCTTTCTCACTGTACTGGCCCATAAACAGGACTAACAGCATACTTTTATTCAATCTGTCCTACAGCATTTTCTTTCTAAGTAGCTCAGCTAAGATCTAAAAAATGCCCATTCTGCCATTGAAATTCTAATACTCACATCCTAAACCATTTACTCCCTAATGGTACTTATGATTAATAATAAAGAGTGAATTTACTAGACACTAATTTGCTTTACAAATTTTCTGAATGTCAGGCGAGCCATTCATATGAATTCTTACCTGCTATTTCAGCATCTTGTTTTGCAAATGCAAATTTCCCACAGTATCCCCAATTTTGCTGCATTTCTCTTCCTGTTTTTAGCGAGTTTCATCGCAAATATACTTCAGTGACTCAAATTAAATTTCAACAACTCCATTACTTAACATCTCAACATGTCTGAACGAGAGTTACCTTTGACGAAGCCTTCCAACAGCCACTACAAGAGTTCTAAGTTGCATACAACACAGCTATAAAACTAAGTCTGCCGTTTATAACGTTCATGAATACACTACACGTGCTTAAGTACATACGTCACAGTATTAAATAAATCCTATAGAATTATATTCTATGGGAAAATACGATATTCTAACAACAGTCATTTTAACCGATCAGCTTGTTTGCTTCCCAGAATGCGAAAGTATACTACGTTTCCTGTTTTCTCTCCAACAATTTTGCGTTCCGCTTTTCATCTCTTAGAAGTCACAATAGCACAAAGCCTATTACTGAGTTACTACAGCAGCATCTAAAACCTTGACGAAAACAACAACAAACGCAGATCTTTCTGCCGCCAAAAATTTTGTCTTCGAAGTTAATACTCGCAACTCCTTCAACTGGATGTGGTAACTTCTGTGAATTACGTCACTTCCCGTGTTTCGCTGTCGCTAGAGTCTTGTGTCTCTCACACAGAACTGAAAGAGATATGGAACAAATCGACAAGAGAAAACTGGCGCCAACAACGAAATTCCGACTGGTAACTCCTCTGCGAGAAGCTGTCTACTTACTGTTGTTATTATGGGCATGTAATATTTTTTTTTCATTTTTCGGTACCATTAAGCATGTCATTGAAACTGTAATGGAATCAGGAAACAAGAAAATGCACTGCAGGTTATGATGTTTGACATTGTGTTTATTATTGATTCGAAACATTTCAAGGAACAAACTGGATTTCTTAACATTGCATCAATAATAAATGCCGTTCTTTGCTAAAAATCACTCTTAACACTCACGGGATTAAGCGACGAATTTTAAGAAGTCTTTATATGATTTAAAAATGAATTATAAATTTGTTGTGTTCTGCCCATGCTATTATAGGGTGACTAAGAAAGCTGTTTTCTCGGGTCACTAGGCAACAATTCAAGCAAATCGTATTAATGGAGTTTATTAAAAAAAGAAATGATTACAATACTTAACTTTGTGAGATATAGACGTGTTGCAAGCAATGGGCGACACACAACCATAAGCAAGCTCTTCAGTATATACAATTCGTAATACAAGTGAACCAATACAGTTTCTGTGGGGTTCTGCCCACTCGTCTGTTATAGGGTACCTAAAGGATTTTGCTTTTCTTGGATAGCTATACAACAATTCAAGCAAATCACATTAAAGGTTTTTATTGCAATAAAGTAGATTGACAATACTTAACTTTGGTCTAAAAGAACGTGTTGCAAGTGTTTGGCGACATGCCATTGATAGGGCATATTTCACAAGGCATGGCCTACACCTCAATAGGAAAGGGAAGGGTAAACTGGCAGGGTTGTGAGCGAAATCCATAATGGGGGACACTAGTACTCATGGATGTACCTCATTTTTAGACTAATATCAGTGTCCAATGAGAATTTAAGACAGACAGGTGCTAAAGAGGTGCAAAACTCACAAGATTCTCGCAACAGGAAAGTAAATAGTAATGTTATCTACCATATTTAACCAAAATATTGGTGGATTAAAGAAAAAAGTAGATTCTCACAAAAGCAAAGTAAAAAATAATGTTACCATTTTTCACCAAAATATACCGGGATTGAAGAATACAGTAGATGAGCTTCTGCTTTGTTTAGATGACATTGAATCTGATAATGTAATAGAGATACTATGCCTGTCTGAGCATCACATTGTGTCTGATATGGAAAAGGTAAATATCTGTGGTTATAAACTAGCCACACATATGAGTAAAGAGAATAAGGTGAGAGGAGGAGTTGCCAAATATGTCCAAAGTTATCTCTGTGTAAAAAGCTTTGATACAAAAAAAGTTTTGTCTAGAGCAACAAATAGAAGCATGTGCTTGTCACCTTAAACTGAAGAAGGGGTCTTTTATAATTGTAACAGTATATAGGTCTCTTTCAGGAAACTTTCATTTATTCCTGGAAAACTTGGATGCCTTGTTGTGCTATCTGTCTGATAGGGGAAAGCAAATTATTATTTGTGGGGACTTCAGTGTTGATTCACTGAAAGAGTGTAATAGGAAGATAGGAAGAATGACCTGGAAGTCTTGCTCGGTTCTTTCAAGTTGACATCCATCATTAATTTTCCTACTCGGGCAGTAAAGGACAGCAGCACACTGATAGATAACACTTTTATAGACCAAGTTAAGTTTAAGAACATAAATTCATGTCCTGTTGAGAATGACCTTTCTCATCATGGTGCTCAGTTAATTACAGTATATGACATAGCTCCATTCTGTAATTCAAAACTACCCTCCAAAGTTGCGCACTCAATTAATGACTCAACAATTAGAAATTTCAGGGAAAATCTTCAGCAGCTACACTGGAATGAGGTGTACAAGGAACCTGATGCTAACTTAAAATATAGCTTATGTCAAGATACACTTGTAAGAGAATTTGAAAACTGTTTCCCCAAGAAAGTAATTAAATCTAATTATAAGGAACAGTACAAGAAAACCTTGGCTTACTAAAGCAATAAAAATATCTTGTAACCACAAAAGGGAACTGTATCTAACAACAAGAAAGAGTAATGACCCAGAAACAGCCAAATATTATAAAAACTATTGTGCTACATGAAGAAAGGTGTATCATGTCTGAGGTTAATACCTCTGATAACAAAATCAAAACAATGTGGAATATTATTATTAGGGAGACAGGGCAACCAAGAGTACAGGATGATGGAAACTTGACAAACAAGAAGCCACAAGTCGAAAACATTTTGAATAATCATTTTTTAAATGTTGTAGAGAAAATAGGATCTAAATGTTCATTAGAAGAAGCAAGGCAGTTAATAGAAGAGGCCTTACCCACACCATTTGATACAATTGAACTTCCACCCACCTCTCCTTCTGAAATTAGGAAGATAATAAACTCTCTTAAGAATAAAAGCTCACATGGAATTGATGGCATTTCCAGCAGGATAATCAAAGCTTGTTCCCAAGAGATAAGTGAGATTCTTAGCCACATATGTAATAGCTCTCTGAAGCAGGATATTTTCCCAGGTAGACTGAAGTATGCCATTGTTAAACCACTGCATAAAAAAGGGGATACGTCTGAGGTCTACAACTACTGCCCAATCTCTCTTCTGACTGCCTTATCCAAAATTCTTGAAAAAGTAATGTATTGTAGAGTAGCTTCACACCTTTCTAATAATAGAGTTTTAACAAACTGTCAGTTTGGCTTCTAGAAAGGTTTTTCAACGGAAAATGCTATATATACTTTCACTAATGAAATATTAAATGCTCTGAGTAACTGGAAGTCACCCATTGCGATTTTTTGTGATCTATCAAAGGCTTTTGATTGTGTAAATCATGGAATACTTCTAGATAAGCTCAAGTACTGTGGTATGAGTGGGACAGTGCTCAAATGGTTTAAATCCTACCTAACTGGAAGAGTGCAGAAAGTTGAAATAAGCAGTTCACATAATATGCAAAAAACTGGTGATTTCTCAAATTGGGGAACAATCAAGAATGGGATGTCACAAAGTTCGGTCTTTGGTCCTCTTATGTTCTTAATATATATTAATGACTTGCCATTCTCTATTCAAGAAGATGCAAAGCTGGTACTTTTTGCCAATGATAGGAGTATAGCTATCACACACAACAGACAAGAATTAACTGGCGAAACTGTAAACGATGTTTTTCAGAAAATCATTAAGTGGTTCTCTGCAAATAGGCCCTCATTAAACTTTGACAAAACACAGTACATACAGTTCCACACAGGAAATGGAATGAAACCATTAACAAATATAGACTTCGATCAGAAATCGGTAGCTAAGGTAGAATATTCAAAATTTCTAGGTGTGTGCATTGATGAGAGGTTTAACTGGAAAAAACACACTGAAGATCTGCTGAAACGTTTGAGCTCAGTTACTTACGCTATTAGGGTGATTACAAATTTTGTCGATATACATCTCAGTAAATTAGCTTACCATGCCTATTTTCATTCTCTGCTCTCGTATGGTATTATATTCTGGGGTTACTCATCATTGAGTAAAAGAGTGTTCATTGCACAAAAGCGTGTAATCAGAATAATTGCTGGAGCTGATCGAAGATCATCCTGCAGACACTTATTTAAAGAGCTAGAGATCTTAACTGTAGCCTCACAATATATATATTCACTTATGAAATTTGTTATTAACAATCCAAATGAATTCAAAAGTAATAGCAGTGTACATGGCTACAACACAAGGAGAAAGGATGATCTTCACTACTCAAGATTAAATCAAACTTTGGCTCAGAAGGAGCTAAATTATGCTGCCACAAAAGTCTTTGGTCACTTAGCTAATAGCATCAAAAGTCTGGCAGATAGCCATATAGCATTTAAAAGGAAATTAAAAGAATTTCTTAATGGCAACTCCTTCTAATCATTAGATGAATTTTTGGATATAGTAAGTGGGTAATTTCCCCAACCCCCACCAAAGAAAAAATAAAAAAATTAAAAATATTAAGTGCCATGTAATATTTTGTGTAATGTAATATCTTGTATAGACACCTTTTATTAACCTGACACGTTCCACATCATTACGGAGTGTCATATTCATGATCTATGGAACAAGTACTAATCTAATCTAACATAATCAAACAGTCAATGTCCTTTGCTATATACAATGTACGAGGGTTTGAACTTAAATAGTGGCAACTATTTATTTACAGCTCGTACAAAATAGATAAGTGTTTCAATGTTTTACTGACATTCAAAGTAGTCACCAGAATTGTGTATAACCCGTTGCCAGCGATGTGGGATACTCTTAGGAGTGCCAGTTGTGTTGACAGTTCGAGCGGCGTGGTCTATTGCCCGACGAATTTGTAGCAGTTCTCAAGTGGATGCCGTGAAGTGTTTCCTTCAGTTTAGAAATCGAGTTGAGCTCACGAGGGCTTAAGTCAGGGGAGTGTAGTAGGTGGTATAGCACTTAGCAGCCCCATCAGTCAAACAAATCAGTAACAGCTTGCACTGTATGTGCTTGAGCATTGTCTTGCAAAATGATGGTCAGGTCATGCAGAAAGTGTCATCTCTTCAGTCTCTAAGCTGGTCATAGGCTATGTTCCAAAAATGAACAGCATAGAGACAGAGGTGATGACACTTTCTGCACGATCTGATCATCATTTTGCAGGATAATGCTCAAGCACATACAGTGCAAGCTGTTACTGATTTGTTTGACTGATGGGGCTGCTAAGTGCTATACCCCCTACTTTTTTGTGGTTTTAGGGCGCACAACTACAATGGTCATTAGCGCCCAGACTAAGTTAGGAATGCACCGCGAGGCACAAGGTTAAAACAGCAACTAAAAGGGACAATACTATAAAAGACATAGACAGGCAGAAGATTAAAAAAAACTGGCATAATCAAATGTCCTTAGACAGGTTTGTCAAGTTGATAAAATGAAGAACGTGAGCAGCTGCTCCTGGGTCATCCGCTAAAATGGCATCCAGAGTACATTGCAGGCCAAGATCAACATGCAGTGTATTAAAATTCGGACAGGACGTTAAAATGTGGCGGACCGTCATCAACTGCCCACGTGGGCAGAACGGCGCCGGCGCAGCCGTCAGCAGATGGCGATGGCTGAACCGGCAGTGCCCAATTCGTAACCGGGCCAAAACGACCTCCTCCCGCAGAGAAGGGCGTGAAGAGGACGTCCAAGCCACGGGAAGAGGTTTCAAGGCCCGAAACTTGTTGTCTGTAAGTGCAGCCCAATCGGCATGCCACATCGACAAAATGCGCTGACAAATGACCCTGCTACAATCTGACGAAGGGACACAACAAGAAGCTGTCCGAGGCAGGAGGACCGCAGCCTTGGCCGCAGCATCTGCAGCTTCGTTCCAGGGATACCGACATGGGCCGGCTGAAGTGGCCGTGCGGTTAAAGGCGCTGCAGTCTGGAACCGCAAGACCGCTACGGTCGCAGGTTCGAATCCTGCCTCGGGCATGGATGTTTGTGATGTCCTTAGGTTAGTTAGGTTTAAGTAGTTCTAAGTTCTAGGGGACTAATGACCTCAGCAGTTGAGTCCCATAGCGCTCAGAGCCATTTGAACCATTTTTGATACCGACATGGCCAGGAACCCACATAAAGCTAACCGGAGAACCGTCGTCCACCAGCTGCTGAAGAGAGCGTTGGATTCGGTGCACGAAAGGGTGAACCGGATACGGATCACTGAGGCTCTGGATGGCGCTCAGGGAATCGGAGCAGATGACATAAGGAGAATGTCGGTGGCGGCAGATGTAAAGAACAGCCTGGTAGAGGGCAAATAGCTCAGCTGTGAAGACCGAACAATGGCCATGGAGCCGGTATTTGAAACTGTGTGCCCCGACAATAAAAGAACACCCGACACCGTTATTGGTCTTAGAGCCATCTGTATAAATGAAGATTGTATTCATGAACTTCGAACGAAATTTGACAAACTGCGAGTGGTATACTGAAGCTGGGGTAGCCTCCTTTGGGAGCGAGCTGAGGTCAAGGTGAACTCGAACCTGAGACTGGAGCCAAGGTGGCGTTTGGCTCTCGCCCACTCGAAAGGTTGCAGGGAGTGAAAAATCAAGATGCTGAAGGAGACGACGAAAGCGAACTCCAGGGGGTAGCAGGGCAGAGACATATACCCCATAGTGACGGTCGAGAAAGTCGTCAAAAAAGGAACGGTAATTCGGGTGGTTGGGCATTGACAGTAGCCGACAGGCATAACGACAAAGCAGTATATCGCGCCAGTAGGTTAGTGGCAATTCACCGGCTTCAGCATGAAGACTCTCGGCGGGACTAGTATAAAACGCTCCGATCGCAAGACGTAAACACCGATGTTGTAAGGAGTTGAGGCGGCATAAGATGGACGGCCGTGCAGAGGAGTATACGAAGCTCCCATAATCCAGCTTTGAGCGGACGATCGACCGATATAGGCGAAGTAGGACGGTTCGATCCGCTCCCCACGACATACCACTGAGAACACGGAGGACATTTAGAGAACGGGTACAACGAGCAGCCAAATATGACACATATGGAGACCAGCTAAGTTTCCTGTCAAATGTAAGGCCTAAAAATTTGGTTGTCTCCACGATTGGGAGAGCAACGGGACCGAGTCGTAAGGACGGTGGGAGAAACTCTTTGTAGCGCCAGAAGTTAATACAGACCGTCTTCTCGGCAGAAAGACGGAAGCCATTGGCGACACTCCAGGAGTAAAGACGGTCAAGACAACGCTGAAGACAGCGCTCCAGGACACGTGTACACTGCGCGCTGCAATAGATGGTAAAATCGTCCACGAAAAGGGAGCCTGATACATCAGCTGGGAGGCAATCCATTATTGGATTGATCGCGATGGCGAAGAGAGCGACGCTCAAAACTGAGCCCTGTGGCACCCCATTCTCCTGGCGAAAGGTGTCGGACAGGACAGAACCCACACGTACCCTGAACTGTCGATCCATTAAAAGGGAACGAATAAAAAGAGGGAGGCGACCGCGAAGGCCCCATGTATGCATGGTGCGGAGAATGCCCGCCCTCCAACAGGTGTCGTAAGCCTTCTCCAAATCAAAGAACACAGCCGCGGTCGGGCGCTTCCGCAATAAGTTATTCATAATGAAGGTCGACAAGGTAACCAGATGGTCAACAGCAGAGCGGCGCCTACGAAATCCACATTGTACATTGGTAAGTAGGCGTCGAGACTCGAGCAGCCAAACCAATCGAGAGTTAACCATTCGCTCCATCACTTTACAGACACAGCTAGTAAGCGAGATAGGTCGATAACTGGAAGGCAAGTGCTTGTCCTTCCCCGGCTTAGGAATCGGTACAACAATAGACTCGCGCCAGCATGCGGGAACATGTCCCTCAATCCAGATGCGATTATAAGTACGAAGAAGAAAACCTTTACCCGCAGGAGAAAGGTTCTTCAGCATCTGAATATGAATAGAATCAGGCCCTGGAGCGGAGGACCGTGACCGGGCAAGTGCATTTTCGAGTTCCCGCATGGTGAATGGGGCATTATAACTTTCACGATTCGAGGAGCGGAAGTTAGGTGGCCTAGCCTCCTCTGCCTGTTTTCGGGGGAGGAAGGCAGGGTGGTAATGAGTGGAGCTCGAAACCTCTGCGAAAAAGCGGCCGAAGCCATTGGAGACATCCTCAGGGGCCACAAGGACGTCATTCGCGACCGTCAAGCCAGAAACTGGTGAGTGGACCTTAGTGCCTGATAGCCGGCGCAGGCTACCCCAGACAACAGAAGAAGGAGTAAAACTGTTGAAGGTGCTTGTGAAAGCAGCCCAGTTGGCTTTCTTTAATAACACGATGACACTGCGCACGTAATCGTTTATAATTGATATAATTCGCCACCGTACGGTGGTGTTTAAAGGTGCATAAAGCTCGTCGACGAGCACGTAAAGCGTCTCTACATGCTGCAGTCCACCAGGGGACCAGTACGCGACGTGGAGAAGAAGTAGTGTGGGGGGATGGAATATTTGGCAGCAGTGAGAATGACTTCCGTGAGGTGTGCGACCTGACGATCGCAGCTTGCGAAGGTTTGATCCTGAAAGGTTGCCCTGGAAGAGAAGAGCCCCCAGTCTGCTTTGGAGGTGTTCCAACTAGTTGAGCACGGAAAGGGGGTACGATGCAGGAGATGGATAACACACGGGAAGTGGTCGCTCGAATATGTATCAGAAAGTGCATACCACTCAATCTGGCGTGCAAGTTGGGTAGTACATATAGAGAGGTCTAAATGGGAATAGGTGTGAGATGTGTCCGAAAGAAAAGTAGGGGCGCCAGTATTGAGGCAGACAAGATTGAGGTGGTTGAAAAGGTCTGCTAACAGGGAGCCCCTCGGGTAGGATGCTGGAGAGCCCCAAAGGGGATGGTGGGCATTGAAGTCTAAAGTCAACAAAAATGGTGCAGGTAGCTGAGCAATAATTTGCATCACGTCTGCCCTGGTAACGGCAGATGGCGATGGAGTGTAAATGGTACAAGTGGAAAATGTAAAAGTGGGGAGAGTAATTCAGACAGCAACTGCTTGCAGGCCAATGTGCAATGTGATGGGATTGTAGTAAATATCATCCCGGACCAGCAACATAACCCCTCCATGAGCGGGAATACCTGCCACAGGGGGTAGGTCAAAACGCACAAAGGTGTAGTGTGCCAAGGCAATTTGATCGCATGGGTGTAGCTTCGTTTCCTGGAGGGCTACGACGAGCGGACAGTGCAAGTGGAGCAGCAACTTTAAGTCCTCTCGGTTGGAGCGAATGCTGCGAATATTCCAGTGAATAAGTGCCATCGTGAGAAGAATAAGAAAAAGAAGAAGCAAGGAGGGGTCACCTCGAAGGCCGCTGAGGGCCTGGCTTCGAGCGAGCACTGCCGCCGCTATAAGTAGGCGGAGAGTCATCATCCATTGGTTCAATAGGTTCGTCGGCCATCTTATTAAGATGGCCGGGAGGGGGAGCTTCCTCCGCCGGTGAACGGCCAGATGTTCGGCTACCAGCGGGGTGGCCAGGCAAAATGGATGACGGCCTGGGGCGGCAACTGCTGGGTGGCGCAGGAGAAGAAATGCCCCGTGGCGGAGAAGGAGAACTGTGCTTCCTATGAGCCTTCTTGGAAGGTCGTTTAGTGGAAGTACTGGTCGATGGCTGGGAGTTCGAGGTACGTAGGAAGTCTGCACGGGACGGTTCCTTCTTGAAGGCCTGTGCATCTGACTTCTGGTCTTCGTGTTGGCAGAAGCTGATGAAGGTGATTGTGTCTGAGGGGTGACGGGAGGAAGAGGAGACGTCGACTGGGCGATCTTAGCACTGGCTGAACGGACGACCGTAGTGCTGAAGGTCAGATCGCATGTCTGTGTCGCCACCTCCCTGGTAGTCCGAGGAGAGGCGAGGACAGTGCTGTATTTCCCCGCTGGGAGCAGCGTGGGCTTCCTACTAGCAAATAGCTTGCGAGCAGCCAAGGTGGACACTTTCTCTTTGACCCGAATTTCCTGTATACAGCGTTCTTCCTTGTAGATGGGACAGTAGAGGGAGGACGCTGCATGGTCACCCTGACAGTTCACACAATGAGGAGACATAGGTGGACAGTCACCCTCATGGGCATCCCTGCCACAAGTTACACATTTAGCCACATTAGAACAAGACTGGCGAGTGTGATTAAAACACTGGTAGCAGCGCGTAGGTGTCGGGACATAGGGGCGAACAGAAATAACCTCGTAGCCCACTTTGATGCGCGATGGCAGCTGAACACAATCAAAGGTCAAGAAAAGTGGCCAGGTCGGTAAAAGGTCATTGTTGACCTTTTTCATGACCCTATGGACAGCCGTCATGCCCTGCTCAGCAAGGAAAGACTGAATCTCCTCGTCAGTCAGTCCGTCGAGTGATCTAGTATATACCACACCACGCGACGAATTCAAAGTTTGGTGAGCCTCCACCCAGACAGGGAACGTGTACAGGAGTGTGGCCCGAAGCAGTTTTTGTGCCTGAAAGGCGCTCTCAGTTTCCAGTAACAAGGTACCGTTACGCAACCTGGTACAAGACTTGACAGATTCGGCTATGGCATCTACGCCCTTCTGGATAACGAAAGGGTTGACAGATGAAAAATCCTTTCCGTCCTCAGATCGAGAAACTACGAGGGCAGGCGGTAGTACTTTTGTCACTAGTGGCTGGTCAAGTTTCCGTTTTTGGGCAGAAGTCGAGAGAGAAGAAGAAGAGAAATCCATTGCAGAGGAATCCCCCATGATTGCCAGCGTCTCCAATGGCGCGCTCCTTCCTTGTGGGGACCCTCTCAGAGGGCACTCCCACCTTAGGTGGATGTTTACACCTCAGGTCACACCTCCCGAGAAACGGACGGAGGGACCAATCGGCACGGTCGGAAGGTGTCAGCTCAGGCAATCACCCCACCCTGGGCCTGGCCTTTACCAAGGGATACATGCGTGCCTTGCTTGTCTACCCAGGGCAGGGAATTACGCGTTACCCCGTCACCAGCTACGCGTGCTAACGCGTGGGTCGGCCTTCAGGCACGCACAGAGAGGAAGGAAGAAGAGGAAAAAGAAGGGAGAGAGGGAGAGAAAGGACAGACTGTCTCAAACGCCGAGGCGGAGACCAGAGAAGGCAAGGAGAAGAAGACAAGGAGAAGAAGGCAAGGAGAAGAAGGCAAGGAGAAGAAGGCAAGGAGAAGAAGGCAAGAGAAAAAGTAAGGAAGACAGTGAGAGGGAGAAGGACAAAGAAAGGAACCAAACAAAGGAAGGAATAAACCAGAATAAGTGAAAAACCAAAATGACCACAAGTATAGGTCGTGGAATCGTCCATCTGCGGACGCAGGCACTAACTACCCCCTTGAGGGGGAGGGACTCCTTTTAGTCGCCTCTTACGACAGGCAGGAATACCTCGGGCCCATTCTAACTCACGGACCCGCAGGGGGGCTACCCCCTACTGCACTCCCCTGACTTAAGCCTTCGTAAGTTCAACTCGATTTCTAAACTGAAGGAAACACTTCACTGCGTTTGCTTCAGAACTGCTATAAATTCGTCTGGCAATAGACTGCGCCACTCGAACTATCAACACAACTGGCAGTGCTAAGAGTATTCTACATCTTCCACATCGCTGGCAATGGGTTATACATAATGCTGGTGACTACTTTGACGGTCGGGAAAACTCTGAAAAACTTATATACAATAAATAGTTGCCACTATTAGAATTCCAACCCTCGTACACGCAAGTGGGATATTGTTCACACGTCATGGCTCTACTAATGTCCATCTTCTACTGTCTGGGACTTCTAGTGGCTGTCTACTACTGTCTCTCTTCTACTGTCCGGCCGAGGTTGGTAGAAGTGGCACTTACATTCTTTTCAGCTACAGACTGCTCCAGTTTTGGTGCGGTCCTAGTGGGTGGGCTATTGGCTGATGTCATCTCGCAGCCTTCTCTGCTCTTGCGTTATTCATGTTCGTAGTGGCGCTTATCGTTGTCCTGAATCATTGCCCCCTCCCACCCCCTACTCCCAAAACAATGGACCGTCGTCGTGTAGGGAGTACGTCCACGGTGGGGAGTCAGGAGAGTGGACGCATCGCTGGACCAGTAAAATTTCGGCTAAGCATTGTCTTTCAGAGTGATATGTGCAACAAAATTGTTAGCTTTGCCCAAACTTTCAGAAAAGAGTTCCGGAAATTCTCTTAGCAAGCTAGCTACACTGTCTTTTATCCTGAATGTTGAAGCCAGACCAATCAAAAGAATCAAGATCAAATATGTTCTCACAATCGCGTGATTTTAGCACTGTAAAAGTCACTGTTCGCGTATGCAAGCGATACATGGCAGGCAATGTACATTTTCTGAGAACGGAAATGTCTCGTCCCTTATCAGGCGTCATCTGTGTGCTAGACAGGCGAGGGGAGCCTAATCGTTCCTATGTGCGACGATTTAGCAATGTGACAGAGGCACCTGTGTCCAAATACACTCCTGGAAATTGAAATAAGAATACCGTGAATTCATTGTCCCAGGAAGGGGAAACTTTATTGACACATTCCTGGGGTCAGATACATCACATGATCACACTGACAGAACCACAGGCACATAGACACAGGCAACAGAGCATGCACAATGTCGGCAATAGTACAGTGCATATCCACCTTTCGCAGCAATGCAGGCTGCTATTCTCCCATGGAGACGATCGTAGAGATGCTGGATGTAGTCCTCTGGAACGGCTTGCCATGCCATTTCCACCTGGCGCCTCAGTTGGACCAGCGTTCGTGCTGGACGTGCAGACCGCGTGAGACGACGCTTCATCCAGTCCCAAACATGCTCAATGGGGGACAGATCAACTTGCTGGCCAGGGTAGTTGACTTACACCTTCTAGAGCACGTTGGGTGGCACGGGATACATGCGGACGTGCATTGTCCTGTTGGAACAGCAAGTTCCCTTGCCGGTCTAGGAATGGTAGAACGATGGGTTCGATGACGGTTTGGATGTATCGTGCACTATTCATTGTCCCCTCGACGATCACCAGTGGTGTACGGCCAGTGTAGGAGATCGCTCCCCACACCATGATGCCGGGTGTTGGCCCTGTGTGCCTCGGTCGTAAGCAGTCCTGATTGTGGCGCTCACCTGCACGGCGCCAAACACGCATACGACCATCATTGGCACCAAGGCAGAAGCGACTCTCATCGCTGAAGACGACACGTCTCCATTCGTCCCTCCATTCACGCCTGTCGCGACACCACTGGAGGCGGGCTGCACGATGTTGGGGCGTGAGCGGAAGACGGCCTAACGGTGTGCGGGACCGTAGCCCAGCTTCATGGAGACGGTTGCGAATGGTCCTCGCCGATACCCCAGGAGCAACAGTGTCCCTAATTTGCTGGGAAGTGGCGGTGTGGTCCCCTACGGCACTGCGTGGGATCCTATGGTCTTGGCGTGCATCCGTGCGTCGCTGCGGTCCGGTCCCAGGTCGACGGGCACGTGCACCTTTCGCCGACCACTGGCGACAACATCGATGTACTGTGGAGACCTCACGCCCCACGTGTTGAGCAATTCGGCGGTACGTCCACCCGGCCTCCCGCATGCCCACTATACGCCCTCGCTCAAAGTCCGTCAACTGCACATACGGTTCACGTCCACGCTGTCGCGGCATGCTACCAGTGTTAAAGACTGCGATGGAACTCCGAATGCCACGGCAAACTGGCTGACACTGACGGCGGCGGTGCACAAATGCTGCGCAGCTAGCGCCATTCGACGGCCAACACCGCGGTTCCTGGTGTGTCCGCTGTGCCGTGCGTGTGATCATTGCTTGTACAGCCCTCTCGCAGTGTCCGGAGAAAGTATGGTGGGTCTGGCACACCGGTGTCAATGTGTTCTTTTTTCCATTTCCAGGAGTGTAAAACTACCCACATTTCCCACACAGAAGTAAATGAACAAAAAGTTTGTTGAACTGGCGTATCACTGAAGAAACTGCTCGCATGCCAGTTTTGTGAATGACTGTTGCAGACTTTGAATATACTGCACTAATGACATGGGCCTTGTGACTAGATTTTTGTGAGTGGGCCGAATTCTTGTTTGTTCCGTTGCAAACATACGGATTGTACATGTCCTTTCTTACCACAAGCATAACTCTGAGCTTGTTGGGAGGGGCAGTTGTTTGTACCATGAGCTACACCGAGGGCAAGACATTTTCTATTCGCCTCTGTAGCCTCCTATTTAGTGAACTAGTTACGTGATGTGGAGAGATCTTTATGCGGTGTGACGAGTGCAAGCTGCCGCTGAATAGGCCGGTTGCAAACAAGTGATTCAACCCGCCAAATAGCTGGCTGTTCAAATTTATCGACTGATACGGCACCTGAATCGTACGGATCTAGGATTTGCACTACCTGCTGAAATGACGGATTGGACTGCTTCAAAATCTGTTCTCTGAGTCTGACATCAGGTGCACTGTACACGATCGCATGAATATAAAGCACTGCAAGCACATTTCAATTTGTATTTCCTTGTCATACCCTGAAAATCAGTCGCCCACTCACGATAAGTTAGTTCCGGCCGTTTTATACAATTAAATAATTGATACCTAGCTCCTACCACATTCACTTGTTGGTCATAATAGTTAGTTAGCGAATCTTCAACCTGTTCATTCGAAACTTCACTCAGAGTGGCGTTAGGGAATAGTTTCTGAGTTAATCGGAACACTACACTTCCTACCATGCATAAGAAATAGGGTACCGGTAGTGTCACAGTACCTTGTACGTTGTGAGCGATTACGTGGGCTTCAAACCGTTGCAACTCGAACCATTTCTGTTACAAAGGCCATCGAAATTCGCACCAATGACGACCTCATAAAACGTGACTGTGGATATAATCTTAGCAAGTCTTGGGAACCAGCGATTGGGTTACTCAAGAGTAAATCGAGCAAACGTATAGTTGTGACGACCCTGGCGGACAGAGCCATCACACCGACGTCATCTCAGACGCTGTCGCAATCTGTTCCACCGCGCGACCATGGCGCGGCAGTACACCCGTGGATATTTTGATTATTCCCGTTCTTGTTCATGAAACTTGCGAAAAGGCGGTAGAGCTGTAGGTGTTGCTATAGGTGGTGATTGTTCTGTTGGGCGTGCAACGTTGGCTAATAGCTGCTGTACCGTGTTGAGCAGTGTACATATCCGCTGAGTCTGGAACTGAAACGTCAGCATTAGCTGCGTTGCATCTAACACTGGCAGCTGTGGCGCCTGAGCAGCGGGTGGGACAGGTGGGGTGGGCATGTTGGAAAAGACAAATGCAAGAAACAAACAAGGCAGGCAAGAAGAATAAGTACAAAAGCAAATAACATTTCTGCAAACGCCTGAGCAGGGGGTGGGATAAGTGAGGTGGGTATGATGGAAGAGACAAATGGAAGAAACAAACAAGGCAAGCAAGAAAAATAAGTACAAAAGCAAAGAAAATTTCTGCAAACGCCTGAGCAGGAGGTGGGATAGGTGGCGTGGGCGTGATGGAAGAGACAAATGCAAGAAACAAACAAGGCAAGCAAGAAAAATAAGTACAAAAGCAAAGAACATTTCTGCAGATGCCCATCTTAAAACACTGTAGAGCAAAAACACAATAAGAAACTGTTAAATCAAGTAAACACCCCTGCAAAGTAAAGACAAGAGAGAATTAAGGCGCCAGCAAAACACAAAAGGAATTTTCGTGTCCGCTAGGCACCGGGTTCTTCTTATACCTCGTCGCCAAATGTTGTATCCTGCTCACTCGTCTAATATAGGGTGCCTAGGAAGCTGTTTTCTCAGACAAATAAACAACAATTGAAGCAAATCTTATTAATGGAGTTTATTACAGTAAATTAAATTGACAACACTTAAATTTGCCTTTTTTACAAAGAGGTGTTGCAAGCAATTTGGGCCGCGCGGGATTAGCCGAGCGATCTAAGGCTCTGCAGTCATGGACTGTGCGGCTGGTCCCGGAGGAGGTTCGAGTCCTCCCTCAGGCATGGGTGTGTGTGTTTGTCCTTAGGATAATTTAGGTTAAGTAGTGTGTAAGCTTATGGACTGATGACCTTAGCAGTTAAGTCCCATAAGATTTCACACACATTTGAACATTTTTTTTAAGCAATTTGCGACATGCAAATGATCATTGCTCTTCGATGTATAGAATGTCCGTGCAGGCAATTAATATAGATCGCAAGTCAAGGTTCATCGTTTGGACCATGGCTCGTCTTCTAGTGCCTGTCTCTTAGTGCAGCTCTTCTAGTGCAGACGAGGCCAGTTTTTTTTCCCTTTATTGTGATTTCATTCCCCTGCCCCACACGGGCAGAGGAGGGCTGTCAGCGGCACAATCCGCCACTCTTCAGCCGAGTGACACGACAACTAAGACAAGAATAAAATGTTACATATAAGGCGATAAAAAAGGTGAACATAAAACAGAGTAAGAGGAGATAATGGAGGTAAAAATAAACTGATAAGGAGACCTTCATGGGGGGACAATTAAAAAAGTCGTCATAAAGCTAAAAAAAAACTCAGTTGGCGATTCTTAAAACACAAAGAAGACACTGGAGGCACATGCACAGTTTAAAAGTCGGCCACAGTATTAAAAGCACTCCAGAACAACACACTTAAAACCCACTCGGAGCACACACGATGAAGACTGCCAGGTGGGACCTGCCGAGGGAGAAGCCGGAGAGAACGGAAAAGAAGGGGAGAGCAAGGGGCAGCAGGGGAGGTGGGGTGGTGGGATGGAAAGAGTAGGGGTGTCAGCGGAAAGACTTGCACCTGACTTGCACCTGACGTGAGGCCCTAGTCACACGACATTTACAGTTTTAAATCATGTTCGAACACAATATATGTTCCAAAATCCTGCTGCATATCGACCTTAGTGATGTGGGCCCGTAGCGTAATAAATTACTCCTTCTGCCCTTCTTGAATATTGGTGTGGCCTGTGCAACTTTCCAGTGTTTGCGTACGGATCTTTCGTCGACCGAGCGGTTGTATATGATTACTAAGTATGCTATTACATGAGCATGCTTTGAAAGGACCCTAACTGGTATACAGTCTGGACCGGAATACTTGTTGTTGTTGTAGTGTTCAGTCCTGAGACTGGTTTGATGCAGCTCTCCATGCTACTCTATCCTGTGCAAGCTCCTTCATCTCCCAGTACCTACTGCAGCCTACATCCTTCTGAATCTGCTTAGTGTATTCATCTTTTGGTTTCCGTCTACGATTTTTACCCTCCACGCTGCCTTCCAATACTTAATTGGTGATCCCTTGATGCTTCAGAACGTGTCCTACCAACCGATCCCTTCTTCTAGTCAAGTTGTGCCAAAACTCCTCTTCTCCCCAATTCTATTCAATACCTCCGCATTAGTTACGTGATCTACCCATGTAATCTTCAGCATTCTTCTGTAGCAGCACATTTCGAAAGCTTCTATTCTCTTCTTGTCCAAACTATTTATCGTCCATGTTTCATTTCCATACATGGCTACACTCCATACAAATACTCTCAGAAACGACTTACTGACACTTAAATCTATACTCGATGTTAACAAATTTCTCTTCTTCAGAAACGCTTTCCTTGCCATTGCCAGTGTACATTTTATATCTTCTCTACTTCGACCATCATCAGTTATTTTGCCCCCCAAATAGCAAGACTCCTTTACTGCTATAAGTGTCTCATTTCCTAATCTAATACCCTCAGTATCACCCGACTTGATTCGACTACATTCCATTATCCTCGTTTTGCTTTTGTTGATGTTCATCTTATTTCCTCCTATCAAGACACTATCCATTCCATTCAACTACTCTTCCAAGTCCTTTGCTGTCTCTGACAGAATTACAATGTCATCGGCGAACCTCAAAGTTTTTATTTCTTCTCCATGGATTTTAATACCTACTCCGAATTTTTCTTTTGTTTCCTTCAGTGCTTGCTCAATATACAGATTGAATAACATTGGGGAGAGGCTACAACCCTGTCTCACTCCCTTCCCAACCACTGCTTCCCTTTCCTGCCCTCAGCTCTTATAACTGCCATTTGGTTTCTATACAAAGAGGCAGGGGACTGGTGGGGCAGTAAATGAAGAGGGAACACAAGGCAGGAGGGAGTGCAGAGACACATGAAGGGGAGCACAAGAGAGGGAGGGGGAATAGGAGGGGAAAGCCGCTCAGGAGAAGGGAGGGGGAGGAGAGGGAGCCCTGAGGAGGAGGCAGGAAGGTGGGGTTAGAGTCGGTAGGAAGGGTAGATGTCAGGGTGAAGCTCATCATCCGGGAGGGGTAGACGGTGGAAGTTGTGTTGGGGAAGGAGGCGGCTGAGGCCAGCTGTAGCGGCGCTTACATTCTCTTCATATAGGTGCCGCTCCTGTCGTGCTGCAGTCCTAGACAGCATACTGTTGGCTGATGCCGTCTCACTGCCTTCTCTGTTGAAATGTTCCAGGCTGACGTGCCAGTGTTTGATGTTATGCCGGAGCAGGCCACAACAAATCAGGTCGCCATCTACTGGAATGCATGTAAGTGAACACAACTATTTCGTATCATATATTAAAAATGCAGGCAATTTAACCTATTGTTATTAATGAAATAACTGATAAAGTTCCACTAAATACTCAAATATGCTTGTGCAGCATGGAATAGATGACGTGTTATTGAGCAAAATATCTATGCAACGAAAATTTTTAGCCAGAAACTAGTGATGGAACTAAACTAAAATACAAAATTGTTAAGGCTTTCGTGGTCACTTGTTGACAAACTGTATATTGGCTTCTGTCTCGGGTTCTTCGGCCGACGTTCATCCGATGATTTTACTGACGTTTCGCCAGCACGAGTTGCTGGCATTGTCAAAGCTTCACCCCCCATTGCCGGTGGTGAACTGGAGCCGAGCTCGCGGCCGCAGACTATATGTACCTGGCGCGCCAACGTCCGAGGGCTTCTCCGCGGTCATTTCTGGTGCGGTTCTCCTCTTGCTACCAGCGACGGTCGTTCGCTGCAGTACGGGAAGCCAGGATCCGGTTACCTTAAGGCTTTCCTCTTTCTTCTTGAAACTGTCCGCGTGTTTTTGTATTTCTACAGCTTCTCTGAACAAGCGCGCGTGATAGTGCTTCTCTACAGCCAGAACTTCCGAGTCGGCGAATTTTATTACGTGGTCGGTCTCACTCAGTGCGTGCTCTGTCACGGCCGATTTCTCCAATTGCCCCAACCTGCAATGTCGCTTATGCTCTTTGATCCTGGTGTTGATCGATCGTCCAATCATTCAGACATAAACTTTTCCGCATGTGCATGGTGTACAGTATATTCCCAACATTGCAAGTGGTCTCTTTTCGCCTTTGCCGATCTAAGACACTCTTTGATCTTCATTGTAGATTTGAAAATCGTCTTTACACAGTGTTTGCGAAATATACGGCAGATTCTGTCCGTCACTGTGGGAATGTACGGCAGGAAGGCCATACCCGCCATTTCTTTTTCTTTTTATGGTTCCTTACTTCGCCGAGTGTTTGCCTCTGTTACACTTCTAATATAACTTGTGGAGTACCCATTGCTCCTCAGAACAGTTTCCAGGTGTTGCATTTCTCGTTTGAGGTGCTGAGGCTCTCATATTCGTCCTGCTCTCTTTACGAGCGTACTAATCGTGCCTCTTTTCTGGCTAGGGTGGTGGTTTGACAGTTTGTGCAGGTATCGGTCCGTGTGTGTCGGTTTTCGATACACGCTGTGTCCCAGGTTTTCACCATCCCTTGTGACCAGCACATCTAGAAATGGCAGTTTTTTGTCCTTTTCTACTTCCATGGTAAATTTTATGGTGGTATGGAGGCTGTTCTAGTGTCTTAGGAAGTCACCGAGCTGTTCTCCACCATAGCTCCACACCACGAAAGTATCATCGACGTACCTGTACCACACCTTAGGTTTGCAAGTCGCCAAGTCCAGTGCCTGTGCTTCGAATTGTTACACGAAGAAGTTGGCCACCACTGGACTAAGAGGACTACCCATGGCGACGCCTTCCAGCTGTTCGTAGAAATCCCCATTCCACGTGAAATGGCTCGTGGTGAGACATGCATGGAAGAGCAGTGTGATGTCTTGCGGGAAAATGTAACCGATGTGCTCCAGAACACTAAAATATCTAAAAAGTATTTGTGGTTGGTTGGGTCATTCACCAACTACCAACTAAAAAAACAAATCGTAATCCACTACTGATCAGAAGTTCTTGTAATTCTGGTTCGTTACAACCTGCCTGTCAAAGCAATGTCTGGGGTAATATTTACTTTATTCTCCGCCATTCTCTTACGCAAAGGAGTAGATTTAATAAACTGCTATCCGATCTTCGACGCAGGCATCTTGCATCAGCATATATCGCATGTACTGGAATTTCACTGACACATTTTCAATTGTTTTCAGGAATACCTTCTGAGTATTCTGTTATAACGAAACCCATTATCTCGATAAAGAGTGATAATGTAACGATGATTTATTCGGTATGTTAACTCAGTTGTCCTTGTTTTTGTGAAAATACGCTATTGGCCATTAAAATTGCTACACCAAGAAGAAATGCAGATGATAAACGGGTATTCAATGGACAAATATATTATACTAGAACTGACATGTGATTACATTTTCACGCAATTTGGGTACATAGAGCCTGAGAAATCAGTACCCAGAATCACCACCTCTGGTAGTAATAACTGCGTTGATACGCGTGGGCATTGAGTCAAACAGAGCTTGGATGGAATGTACAGGTACAGCTGCCTATGCAGCTTAAAACGATACCACAGTTCGTCAAGAGTAATGACTGGCGTATTGTGACGAGCCAGTTTCTCGACCACCATTGACTAGATGTTTTCAATTGGGGAGAGAGCTGGAGAATGTGCTAGCCAGGGCAGCAGTCGAACATTTTCTGTATCCCGTACAGGACATGCAACATGCGGTCGTGCAATATCCTGCTGAAATGTAGGGTTTCGCAGGGATCGAATGAAAGGCGGAGCTACGGGTCGTAACACATCTGAAATGTCCACTGTTCAAAGTGCCGTCAATGCGAACAAGAGGTGACCGAGGCGTGTAACCAATGGCACCCCATACCATCACGCCGGGTGATACGCCAGTATGGCGATGACGAATACACGCTTCCAGCGTGTGTTCACCGCGATGTCGCCAAACCCGGGATGCGGCCATCACGATGCTGTAAACAGAACCTGGATTCATCCCAAAATATGACGTTTTGCCATTCGTGCACCCAGGTTCGTCGTCGAGTACACCATCGCAGGCGCTCCTGTCTGTGATGCAGCGTCAAGGGTAACCGCAGCCACGGTCTCCGAGCTGATAGTCGTGCTGCTGCAAACGTCGTCGAACTGTTCGTGCAGATGGTTGTTGTCTTGCAAACGTCCCTCTTTGTTGACTCAGGGATCGAGATGTGGCTGCACGATCCGTCACAGCCGTGCGGATAAGATGCCTGTCATCTCGACTGCTAGTGATACGAGGCCGTTAGGATCCAGCACGGCGTTCCGTATTCCCCTCCTGAACCCACCGATTCCATACTCTGCTAACAGTCATTGGATCTCGAGCATCGCGAGCAACAATGTCGCGATACGATAAACCGCAATCGCGATAGGCTACAATCCGACCTTTATCAAAGTCGGAAACGTGATGGTACGCATTTCTCCTCCTTACACGAGGCATCACAGCAACGTTTCACCAGGCAACGCCGGTCAACAGCTGTTTGTGTATGAGAAATCGGTTGGAAACTTTCCTCATGTGAACATGTTGTAGGTGTCGCCTCCGGCGCCAACCTTGTGTGAATGCCCTGAAAAGCTAATCATTTGCATATCACAGCGTCTTCTTCCTGTCGGTTAAATTTCGCGTCTGTAGCACTTCATCTTCGCGGTGTAGCAATTTTAATGGCCAGTAGTGTATTTCGCATCATAAATTAAAAAGGCAAGCAATTAATGTATTGTTATTAATGAAACAACTGATGAAGTGTGCCGGCCGTGGTGGCCGAGCGGTTCTAGGCGCTGCAGTCCGGAACCGCGTGACCGCTACGGTCGCAGGTTCGAATCCTGCCTCGGGCATGGATGTGTGTGATGTCCTTAGGTTAGTTAGGTTTAAGTAGTTCTAAGTTCTAGGGGACTGATGACCTAAGATGTTAAGTCCCATGGTGCTCAGAGCCATTTTGATGAAGTGCCACTAAATACTCAAGTATTCTTGTGCAGCGTGGAGCTGATAACGAGCTAATGATCAAAATATCTATGTAACGAAAAATTTTAGCCCGAAACGACTACTGGAACTAAACTAAAATATCTAAAACGTATTTGTGGTTGGTAGGGTCATTCACTAACTACCAACTAAAAAAACAAATCGTAATCCACTACTGATCAGAAGTCCTCGAAATTCTGGTTCGTTATAACCTGCCTGTTAAAGCATTGTCTGGGGTAAAATTTACTTTATTGTCCGCCATTCTCTTATGCAAAGGCGTAGATTTATTAAACTGCTATCCGATATTCGACCCATGCATCCTACATCAGCATATACAGCACGGACTGCAATTTCACTGACACACTTTCAAGGGTTTTCAGGAATACCTTCTGAGTATTCTGTTATAACGAAACCCATTATCTCGATAAATAGTAATAATGTAATGATGATTTATTCGGTACGTTACCTCAGTTATCCTTGTTTTGTGAAAATACCTTGACAACAGTGAAAAAGCATGTAATGCGCAACTGCCAGATGTACAGCACGAAAGAGAGAGTGGAGCGAAAACCCCCAAACGAAACACGTTCACTTTCCTCATAGTTCAGTCCATTCTGTCTGTCAGTGTTCGGTACAGCACTGAATAAGAGCAGAACTGTTCCCTTACAGGTGTTTCTCAAAACGTCTACCATGATGCCGAGCAGTGTGCCCAAGTTCGATTCCTGGCCGGGTCGGAGATTCTCTCCGTTTGGGGACTTGGTGTTGTCGCATCTTCATTTCATCATCATCATCATCGACGTGCAAGTCCTCAGCTAAAAGGAGACTTGCAACTCGACTGCCCAACTTCACCAGGTGGCGACTCCCAGCCATCATTGCTGTACGGCCATTTCGTACGACAGTGTAGGGCACCGCACCATCGACTGCCTTAAACAGTCGTTTGCAGTGAACTGACATCACTTAGTTCCAATAAGATGAAAACAGATTCTAAATCGTAGTCTGGAGAATTATGTGCGTAGTATGTAAATTAAGACTGGAAAGGACACACCATGGTTTAATAACGAGATTCACAATATGCTCACGAAGCAGAAGCACTCTCGGTTCAAAAGATAACGCGAAAATGACGGCAGCTTCGTAGAGCTTCGAGCGTCTGTCAAAAGATTCATTCTGGAAGCATACAACTACCACCGTCACACCTTCGCAAAAGATGTGGGAGAGAACCCCCTGCGTAAAATCACTAAGCGGGTGAGGCAGATGAAGGCAGCAGAACGAAAGCCCAAGTTGCAAATTTCAAGTTCAACAAATCATTCACACACGAGAATCGTACAAGCATACCGTCGTTTGACCATCGAACAGACTGCCATATAGATGACGTACGAGGATTGCCCAGGAAGTAATGGGCCATATTCTTTTTCTCAGCCAAAATAATGCTACAAATGCTAATTGTTATGTGTGTGTTATTTGAAGTCTCCCGAGTGAGGACGCCAAGTTTCCGTCACTTCCGACCGATAGCTTAGCTGCAGGAAAGTTTCAAAATGGCGTCTGTATGTGATATACGTTACAAGCAACGTGTCGTTATTTAATTTCTCACTGCAGAGAAAGAAACTCTGGGGAATATTCACAAACACTTGAGCAAAATCCATGGACCATCTGCTGTCGACAGAAGTACAGGGTTATTACAAATGATTGAAGCGATTTCACAGCTCTACAATAACTTTATTATTTGAGATATTTTCAAAATGCTTTGCACACACATACAAAAACTCAAAAAGTTTTTTTAGGCATTCACAAATGTTCGATATGTGCCCCTTTAGTGATTCGGCAGACATCAAGCCGATAATCAAGTTCCTCCCACACTCGGCGCAGCATGTCCCCATCAATGAGTTCGAAAGCATCGTTGATGCGAGCTCGCAGTTCTGGCACGTTTCTTGGTAGAGGAGGTTTAAACACTGAATCTTTCACATAACCCCACAGAAAGAAATCACATGGGGTTAGGTCGGGAGGGCGTGGAGGCCATGACACGAATTGCTGATCGCGATCTCAACCACGACCGATCCATCGGTTTTCCAATCTCCTGTTTAAGAAATGCAGAACATCATGATGGAAGTGCGGTGGAGCGCCATCCTGTTGAAAGACGAAGTCGGCGCTGTCGGTCTCCAGTTGTGGCATGAGCCAATTTTCCAGCATGTCCAGATACACGTGTCCTGTAACGTTTTTTTCGCAGAAAAAAAAGGGGCCGTAAACTTTAAACGGTGAGATTGCACAAAACACGTTAACTTTTGGCGAATTGCGAATTTGCTCCACGAATGCGTGAGGATTCTCTACCGCCCAGATTCGCACATTGTGTCTGTTCAGTTCACCACTAAGAAAAAATGTTGCTTCATCACTGAAAACAAGTTTCGCACTGAACGCATCCTCTTCCATGAGCTGTTGCAACCGCGCCGAAAATTCAAAGCGTTTGACTTTGTCATCGGGTGTCAGGGCTTGTAGCAATTGTAAACGGTAAGGCTTCTGCTTTAGCCTTTTCCGTAAGATTTTCGAAACCGTCGGCTGTGGTACGTTTAGCTCCGTGCTTGCTTTATTCGTCGACTTCCGCGGGCTACGCGTGAAACTTGCCCGCACGCGTTGAACCGTTTCTTCGCTCACTGCAGGCCGACCCGTCGATTTCCCCTTACAGAGGCATCCAGAAGCTTTAAACTGCGCATACCATCGCCGAATGGAGTTAGCAGTTGGTGGATCTTTGTTGAACTTCGTCCTGAAGTGTCGTTGCACTGTTATGACTGACTGATGTGAGTGAATTTTAAGCACGACATACGCTTTCTCGGCTTCTGTCGCGATTTTGTCTCACTGCGCTCTCGAGCGCTCTGACAGCAGAAACCTGAAGTGCGGCTTCAGCCGAACAAAACTTTATGAGTTTTTCTACGTATCTGTAGTGTGTCGTGACCATATGTCAATGAATGGAGCTACAGTGAATTTATGTAATCGCTTCAATCATTTGTAATAGCCCTGTACAGTTACTCACTGGGCATGGAGGGTGAGGTCATCAGAAGTCGGTTTGGCGGAGCTCCACGATTTGCAGCGGTCGGGGAGGCCATCCACGGCTGTCACACCTGACACAGCGCACCTAGCCCCCTCGGACTTCCACTTGTTTGGGCCATTAAGGATGTCATCTGTGGAAGACATTTTGAGGGCAATGAGGAAGTGATTCATACAGTGAAACACTAGCTCCACGACCAGGACAACGATTGGTACTGAAGGGGCAAACACTCCCTTGTTCCATGCTGGAGGAAGGCCACAGAACGAGATGGAGATCACTTGGAAACACAGCGTGTTTACGTAAAACACCGTTCTTTTGTGTGTGTAATTCTCATTATGTTCAATAAAGAATTTAAGAAGTAAAAAAATGCGGTGCATTACGTTCTAGGCAAACCTCGTAGTTACCTCCAGTAACATCTGGGCTACATCGTCGTCATTCATTTAAAAATCACGTGCCGTGCATATTTGTGCAAAGCACACTCGTCAAATCTTCTCGTCCTAAATACAAGGGCAGTTCAATAAGTAATGCAACACATTTTTTTCTGAAACAGGGGTTGTTATATTCAGCATTGAAATACACCAGGTTATTCCCCAATCTTTTAGCTACACAACACCATTTTTCAACGTAATCTCCATTAAATGCTACGGCCTTACGCCACCTTGAAATGACGGCCTGTATGCCTGCACGGTACCATTCCACTGGTCGATGTCGGAGCCAACGTCGTACTGCATCAATAACTTCTTCATCATCCGCGTAGTGCCTCCCACGGATTGCGTCCTTCATTGGGCCAAACATATGGAAATCCGACGGTGCGAGATCGGGGCTGTAGGGTGCATGAGGAAGAACAGTCCACTGAAGTTTTGTGAGCTCCTCTCGGGTGCGAAGACTTGTGTGAGGTCTTGCGTTGTCACGAAGGAGGAGAAGTTCGTTCAGATTTTTGTGCCTACGAACACGCTGAAGTCGTTTCTTCAATTTCTGAAGAGTAGCACAATACACTTCAGAGTTGATCGTTTGACCATGGGGAAGGACATCGAACAGAATAACCCCTTCAGCGTCCCACAAGACTGTAACTGTGACTTTACCGGCTGAGGGTATGGCTTTAAACCTTTTCTTGGTAGGGGAGTGGGTGTGGCGCCACTCCATTGATTGCCGTTTTGTTTCAGGTTCGAAGTGATGAACCCATGTTTCATCGCCTGTAACAATCTTTGACAAGAAATTGTCACCCTCAGCCACATGACGAGCAAGCAATTCCGCACAGATGGTTCTCCTTTGCTCTTTACGGTGTTCGGTTAGACAACGAGGGACCCAGCGGGAACAAACCTTTGAATATCCCAACTGGTGAACAATTGTGACAGCACTACCAACAGAGATGTCAAGTTGAGCACTGAGTTGTTTGATGGTGATCCGTCGATCATCTGGAACGAGTGTGTTCGCACGCTCCGCCATTGCAGGAGTCACAGCTGTGCACGGCCGGCCCGCACGCGGGAGATCAGACAGTCTCGCTTGACCTTGCGGCGATGATGACACACGCTTTGCCCAACGACTCACCGTGCTTTTGTCCACTGCCAGATCACCGTAGACATTCTGCAAGCGCCTATGAATATCTGAGATGCCCTGGTTTTCCGCCAAAAGAAACTCGATCACTGCCCGTTGTTTGCAACGCACATCCGTTACAGACGCCATTTTAACAGCTCCGTACAGCGCTGCCACCTGTCGGAAGTCAATGAAACTATACGAGACGAAGCGAAAATGTTTGAAAATATTCCACAAGAAATTTCCGGTTTTTTCAACCAAAATTGGCCGAGAAAAAAAATGTGTTGCATTACTTATTGAACTGCCCTCGTATAAGGGTACGTGACATAAAACCATAACCACATTATTTAAATGCCATATCCAGCCAGAGGTACTGAGAAAACAAACCTTCCAACATTTTATACCAATCACATTGTATACACTCACTCGACGAATTCTCACGTGAGTAAATAAAATTAAGGTAAACTAATTAATGCAGAAACAGAAGTATAGCTTCAAACAGGCGAGATCGCCATTGCACAGCATTTACCTACCCCTGCTACTGCTTGTGAGTCACCGTTGACGCGTAACTAACGCTGCCGAAAAATAAAACCCTAGACCGAAGCGAGCGGTACTGACAAGCCAGACTCACCATTGCACCCCCCTCAGGTTTAGTGGCACAAGGACCCAGTGGACAAAAAGAGATTAAAAATGGAAAAAAGATGGTCAAGATGTTTGACTGCCGCCGGCCGGAGTGGCCGAGCGGTTCTAGGCGCTACAGCCTGGAACCGCGCGACCGCTACAGTCGCAGGTTCGAATCCTGCCTCAGGCATGGATGTGTTCAAAAATGGTTCAGATGGCTCTGAGCACTATGGGACTTAACATCTATGGTCATCAGTCCCCTAGAACTTAGAACTACTTAAACCTAACTAACCTAAGGACATAACACAACACCCAGTCATTACGAGGCAGAGAAAATCCCTGACTCCGCCGGGAATCGAATCCGGGAACCCGGGCGTGGGAAGCGAGAACGCTACCGAAGACTGATGACCTCACATGTTAAGTCCAATAGTGCTCAGAGCCATTTGAACCATTTTTTGTTTGACTGCCAAGCAGCCGAGACGTATCTAAACCTCCCTAGGGTCTTCTTTTTTTGTTTTCACTATACGCTGTACTCAGATTTGTCTCTGTGTAGTGGTGTAACGTCCGTTTGCAACAGTGAGGTGTAAGGTAGGGACCTATAATGAAAGTTGATTCTGCACAACTACTCTATTAGCAGCCGGAAGGAAGTGGCTTTCCAATGGGAACCGGGAACGTTTGATGACAAGCCGACAAGTCAACTGAATCCCTCACTGGAAAACACGGCTGGTGTGACGTGCACGGCATTAGTTACAGTATGTGTATCATATGATAGGAGTCACACCTAATGTGTACGGCTCGTAGCTGAGTGAGATACGCCTCCTTCCCCGATACAGGTGTTCATATGAATGATGAAAACATAATAGTTTGTCACATAATGTGCAACAAATTCCTCATCTATACAACCTTGTCGGTTACTCAGCAAGGCGAACACTCGAGCTTACGTCAATGTCCATGGGTATTCCTCAAGGCTCTGTGTTCTTTCCCATCCTATCTAAGATTAATTTTAATGGTATGCCAGCCATCACACATTGCCCCCCGGCGCAATACGCCGATGATGTGGCGCTCTGTATGACTGGCCGCAACACAAGCCAGCTCAGTGTTCATCTCCAGAGGTAGATGGACACAACAGTCACCTGGTGCAGTTCAAACAAGATTGCCCTCAATGCCGCAAAACTTCGGCAGTCTACTTTGCCAAACGGTGCCCAATCCTCCACCACAACATGACTATTGCAGGTGTCCAGGTCTCATGATCCCCTGATACCAAATACAGGGCTATTACAAATGATTGAAGCGATTTCATAAATTCACTGTAGCGCCATTCATTGACATATGGTCACGACACACTACAGATACGTAGAAAGACTCATAAAGTTTCGTTCAGCTGAAGCCGCACTTCAGGTTTCTGCCGCCAGAGCGCTCGAAAGCGCAGTGAGACAAAATGGCGACAGGGACCGAGAAAGCGTATGTCGTGCTTGAAATGCACTCACATCAGTCAGTCATAACAGTGCAACGACACTTCAGTACGAAGTTCAACAAAGATAAACCAACTGCTAACTCCATTCGGCGATGGTATGCGCAGTCTAAAGCTTTTGGATCCCTCTGTAAGGGAAAATCAACGGCTCAGCCTGCAGTGAGCGAAGAAACGGTTGAACGCGTGCGGGCAAGTTTCACGTGTAGCCCGCGGAAGTCGACGAATAAAGCAAGCAGGGAGCTGAACGTACCACAGCCGACGGTTTGGAAAATCTTACGGAAAAGGCTAAAGCAGAATGCCAGTTCGGCATTTCTTAAACAGGAGATTGGAAAACCGATGGATCGGTCGTGGTGGAGATCATGATCAGCAATTCATGTCATGGCCTCCACGCTCTCCCGACTTAACCCCATGCGATTTCTTTCTGTGGGGTTATGTGAAAGATTCAGTGTTTAAACCTCCTTTACCAAGAAACGTGCCAGAACTGCGAGCTCGCATCGACGATGCTTTCGAACTCATTGATGGGGACATGCTGCGCCGAGTGTGGGAGGAACTGAGATTATCGGCTTGATGTCTGCCTAATCACTAAAGGGGCACATATCAAACATTTGTGAATGCCTAAAAAAAAAACTTTTTGAGTTTTTGTATGTGTGTGCGCGGGACTGCTACGGTCGCAGGTTCGAATCCTGCCTCGGGCATGGGTGTGTGTGATGTCCTTAGGTTAGTTAGGTTTAAGTAGTTCTAAGTTCTAGGGGACTTATGACCTAAGATGTTGAGTCCCATAGTGCTCAGAGCCATTTGAACCATTTTGTATGTGTGTGCAAAGCATTGTGAAAATATCTCAAATAATAAAGTTATTGTAGAGCTGTGAAATCGCTTCAATCATTTGTAATAACCCTGTATGTAGGTGTCTGCACCTACAATGTGCACTCCAATGATGTCTTTTGAATGGCATCATTGTAGGATAGAACAATTTTACCCTTACACTAAGACAGTAAGACCGAGAGCTGAGATCCACCACTGACACAGTACCTCAACCTAAAAAAAAAAGATGTTGTCGGTACCTGTTGCTTTTTTGTACACTCTCAATGTTTGGAGGGTATTTGTCATTAATTGTATGCAGTTATACTGACATGAAGAGTAAACATGTGAAATATGTTGTAGATCACAGCAGGGAAAGAACAGTCACTGTGATGCTGATGTGTCTACATTTTTATCATTCATTCTTGTATCTTCGAATGCAGGAAAGAACTCCCTCGATCTATCTACCACCGATTCACCTGGCTAAATGTGTCTCCCACATCCAATACTGTTCCCTTCCGGACCTAACCACGTCTGCCACTTCACTCTGCTGCATGACCCACTTGTATATCTTCATGTGTGCCCCCGTAACTCCCAACACGCATCTCCCTTTGCTCTCGGAAGAAAATCCTCAGTTTTTGAATAGTTGTCGCTTTTAAAATCCACCAGCATACCACGTTGTTAAAAGTGAAAACTGGTGATCGTAGTATTTCTAAACTCCCCTTTCCTCAGTTCTGGAAACCCCACTGAGTTTACAGAAAAAGAGCTGATGTTTATATCCTCATGCTTATTCCTTCCCTTCCCATCCAATAATCGTCTTCAATTGCCATAAAAGTAAAAACACATCTTTATCTTCTACTACATTCCTTGATTTGTTTGCTTGTGCATTACTTTAGTTTTGTTGTAATTGATTTTCAAGTCTACTTTCAAACTTACTATTTTAGGGTCTTACCTCCATAAAAGTGGTGGATCACCTTCTCTTAGCCGGCCGGAGTGGCCGTGAAGTTCTAGCCGCTGCAGTCTGGAACCGAGCGACCGCTATGGTGGCTGGTTCGAATCCTGCCTCGGGCATGGATGTGTGTGATGTCCTTAGGTTAGTTAGGTTTAAGTAGTTCTAAGTTCTAGGCGACTGATGACCTCAGAACTTAAGTCGCATAGTGCTCAGAGCCATTTGAACCATTTTTTTGAGCCACCTTCTCTTAACTACCAAGAGGTGACGTTAGCGTAGAGATGGTTGTGCTAACATACAAGCAGCAATGCTTGAAATAACCGTGGAAATGAATGTGCGGTGTACGACGAATGTATCAGTTAGGGCAGCGCAGCGAAATTTAGTGCTGATGGATGACGGCACAGATGACCGATGCGAGTGCCTTTGCTAAAAGCACGACATCGCGTACAATGCCTCTCCTGGGTTTGTGATGATATCTCTTGTACCCTACGAGACTGGAAAACAATGGCCTGTTAGACAAGTTTCCATTTGAGTTTTTAAGAGCTGATGATAATGTTCCAGTGTGATGCAGATGCCACGAAGCCATGGTCCCAAATTGTCAATAAGGCAAGCATTGTGCAGGATTGTGTGGGCTATGTTTACACGGAATGTGTGTGTGAAATGTGTGTGAAATCCTATGGGACGTAACTGCTAAGGTCATCAGTCCCTAAGCTTACACACCACTTAACCTAAATTATCCTAAGGACAAACATACACACACCCATGCCCGAGGGAGGACTCGAACCTCCGCCGGGACCAGCCGCACAGTCCATGGCTGCAGCGCCCTAGACCGCTCGGCTAATCCCGCGTAGCTACACTGAATGGACTCAGTCCTCTGGTCCACCAGAAAATTATTATGTTCAGCTACTTGAAGACCATCTGAACAAAATCTGGCCTTGTCACATTAACCAAATCGGCCTTGCTGTGCTGGTACTGTGAACGGCTGAAAGCAAGGGGAAAATACAGCCGTAATTTTTCCCGAGGGCATGCAGCTTTACTGTATGGTTAAATGATGATGGTATCCTCTTGGGTAAAATATTCCAGAGCTGAAACAGTCCCCCATTCCGATCTCCGGGCGGGGAATACGAAAGAGGACGTCATTATCAGGAGAAAGAAAATTGGCGTTGTACGGACCGGAGCGTGGAATGTCAGATCCCTCAATCGGGCAGGTAGGTTGTTGTTATTATGGTCTTCAGTCCTGAGACTGGTTTGATGCAGCTCTCCATGCTACTCTATCCTGTGCAAGCTTCTTCATCTCCCAGTACCTACTGCAACCTACATCCTTCTGAATCTGCTTAGTGTATTCATCTCTTGGTCTCCCACTACGATTTTTACCCTCCACACTGCCCTCCAATACTAAATTGGTGATCCCTTGATGCCTCAGAACATGTCCTACAAACCGATCCCTTCTTCTGGTCAAGTTGTGCCACAAACTTCTCTTCTACCCAATCCTATTCAATACTTCCTCATTAGTTATGTGATCTACCCATCTAATCTTCAGCATTCTTCTGTAGCACCACATTTCGAAAGCTTCTATTCTCTTCTTGTCCAAACTATTTCCCGTCCATATTTCACTTCCATACATGGCTACACTCCATACAAATACTTTCAGAAATGACTTCCTGACACTTAAAGCTATACTCGATGTTAACAAATTTCTCTTCTTCAAAAACGCTTTCCTTGCCATTGCCAGTCTACATTTTATATCTTCTCTACTTCGACCATCATCAGTTATTTTGATCCCCAAATAGCAAAACTCCTCTACTACTTTAAGTGTCTCATTTCCTAATCTAATTCCCTCAGCATCACCCGACTTAATTCGACTACATTCCATTATCCTCGTTTTGCTTTTGTTGATGTTCATCTTACATCCTCCCTTCAAGACTCCATCCATTCCGTTCAACTGCTCTTCCAAATCCTTTGCTGTCTCTGACGGAATTACAATGTCATCAGCGAACCTCAAAGTTTTTATTTCTTCTCCATGGATTTTAATACCTGCTCCGAATTTTTCTTTTGTTTCCTTTACTGCTTGCTCAATATACAGATTGAATAACATCGGGGAGAGGCTACAACCCTGTCTTACTCCCTTCCCAATCACTGCTTCCCTTTCATGTCCCTCGACTCTTATAACTGCCATCTGGTTTCTGTACAAATTGTAAATAGCCTTTCGCTCCCTGTATTTTACCCCTGCCACCTTTAGAATTTGAAAGAGAGTATTCCAGTCAACATTGTCAAAAGCTTTCTCTAAGTCTACAAATGCTAGAAACGTAGGTTTGCCTTTCCTTAATCTTTCTTCTAAGATAAGTCGTAAGGTCAGTATTGCCTCACGTGTTCCAGTATTTCTACGGAATCCAAACTGATCTTCCCCGAGGTCGGCTTCTACCAGTTTTTCCATTCGTCTGTAAAGAATTCGTGTTAGTATTTTGCAGCTGTGGCTTATTAAACTGATTGTTCGGTAATTTTCACATCTGTCAATACCTGCTTTCTTTGGGATTGGAATTATTATATTCTTCTTGAAGTCTGAGGGTATTTCGCCTGTTTCATACATCTTGCTCACCAGATGGTAGAGTTTTGTCAGGACTGGCTCCCCCAAGGCCGTCAGTAGTTCCAATGGAATGTTGTCTACTCCGGGGGCCTTGTTTCGACTCAGGTCTTTCAGTGCTCTGTCAAACTCTTCACGCAGTATCGTATCTCCCATTTCATCTTCATCTACATCCTCTTCCATTTCCATAATATTGTCCTCAAGTTCATCGCCCTTGTATAGACCCTCTATATACTCCTTCTACCTTTCTGCTTTCCCTTCTTTGCTTAGAACTGGGTTTCCATCTGAGCTCTTGATGTTCATACAAGTGGTTCTCTTTTCTCCAAAGGTCTCTTTAATTTTCCTGTAGGCAGTATCTATCTTTCCCCTAGTGAGATAAGCCTCTACATCCTTACATTTGTCCTCTAGCCATCCCTGCTTAGCCATTTTGCACTTCCTGTCGATCTCATTTTTGAGACGTTTGTATTCCTTCTTGCCTGCTTCACTTACCGCATTTTTATATTTTCTCCTTTCATCAATTAAATTCAATATTTCTTCTGTTACCCAAGGATTTCTACTAGCGCTCGTCTTTTTACCTACTTGATCCTCTGCTGCCTTCACTACTTCATCCCTCAAAGCTATCCATTCTTCTTCTAATGTATTTCTTTCCCCCATTCCTGTCAATTGTTCCCTTATGCTCTCCTTGAAACTCTGTACAACTTCTGGTTCTTTCAGTTTATCCAGGTCCTATCTCCTTAAATTCCCACCTTTTTGCAGTTTCTTCAGTTTTAATCTACAGGTCATAACCAATAGATTGTGGTCAGAGTCCACATCTGCCCCTGAAAATGTCTTACAATATAAAACCTGGTTCCTAAATCTCTGTCTTACCATTATATAATCTATCTGATACCTTTTAGTATCTCCAGGGTTCTTCCATGTATACAACCTCCTATCATGATTTTTAAGGTAGGTAGAAAACTTAAAAAGGGAAATGGATAGGTTAAAGTTAGATATAGTGAGAATTAGTGAAGTTCTGTGGCAGGAGGAACAAGACTTCTGGTCAGCTGAATACAGGGTTCTAAATACAAAATCAAAAAGGGTTATTGCAGGAGTAGGCTTAGTAATGAATAAAAAAAATAGGAGCGCGGGTAAACTACTACGAACAGCGTAGTGAACACATTATTGTAGCCAATATAGACATGAAGCCCACACCTACAACAGTAGTACAAGTTTATGTGCCAACTAGCTCCGCAGACGACGAAGAGATCGAAGAAATGTATGATGAGATAAAAGAAAACATCAGATAGTGAGAGGAGACGAAAATTTAATAGTCGTTGGAGACTGTAATTCGATAGTAGGAGAAGGAATAGAAGGAAAAGTTGTAGGCGAGTATGGAATGCGGATAAGGAATGAAAGAGGAAGCCACCTGATAGAATTTAGAACAGAGCATAACTGGATCATAGCTAACACTTGGTTTAAAAATCATGAAAGAAGGTTGTATATGTGGAAGAGGCTTGGAGACACTGGAAGATTTCAGATAGGTTATATAATGGTAAGACAGAGATTTAGGAGCCAGGTTTTAAATTGTAAGACATTTCCAGGGGCAGATGTGGACTCTGACCACAATCTATTGGTTATGAACTGTAGATTAAAACTGAAGAAATTGCAAAAAGGTGGGAATTTAAGGAGATGGGACCTGGGTAAACTGACTAAACCACAGGTTGTAAAGAGTTTCAGGGAGAGCATAAGGGAGTAATTGACAGGAATCGGGGAAATAAATACTGTAGAAGAAGAATGGGTAGCTTTGAGAGATGATGTAGTGAAGGCAGCAGAGGATCTAGTAGGTAAAAAGACGAGGGCTAGTAGAAATCTTGGGTAACACAAGAGATATTGAATTTAATTGATGAAAAGAGAAAATATAAAAACGCAGTACATGAAGCAAGCAAAGAGGAATACAAACGTCTCAAAAATTAGTTAGACAGGAAGTGCAAAATGGCTAAGCAGGCATGGCTAGAGGACAAATGATAGGATGTAGAAGCGTATATCGCTAGGGGTAAGATAGATACTGCCTACAGGAAAATTAAAGAGACCATTGGGGAAAAGAGAACCACATCTATGAATATCGAGTGCTCAGATGGAGAACCAGTTCTAAGTAAAGAACGGAAAGCAGAAAGGTGGAAGGAGTATATAGAGTCTATACAAAGGAGATGTACTTGAAGGCGATATTATGGAAATGGAAGAGGACGTAGATGTAGATAAAATGGGAAGTATGATACTGCGTGAAGAGTTTGACAGAGCACTGAAAGACCTGAGTCAAAACAAGGCCCCAGGAGTAGACAACATTTCATTAGAGCTACTAATAGCCTTGGGAGAGCCAGTCCTGACAAAACTCTACTATCTGGTGAGCAAGATGTATGGGACAGCCAAAATACCCTCAGACTTTAAGAAAAATATCGTAATTCCAATCCCACAGAAAGCAGGTGTTGACAGATGTGAAAATTACCGAACAATCAGTTTAATAAGTCACAGCTGCAAAATACTAACGCGAATTCTTTACAGACGAATGGAAAAACTGGTAGAAGCCGACCTCGGGGAAGATCAGTTTGGATTCCGTAGAAATGTTGGAACACGTGAGGCAATACTGACCTTACGACTTATTTTAGAAGAAAGATTAAGAAAAGGCAAACCTACGTTTCTAGCATTTGTAGACTTAGAGAAAGCTTTTGACAATGTTAACTGGAATACTCTCTTTCAAATTCTGAAGGTGGCAGGGGTAAAATACAGGGAGCGAAAGGCTATTTACAGTTTGTACAGAAAGCAGATGGCAGTTATAACAGTCGAGGCCCATGTAAGGGAAGCAATCTGTGTATCGAGCAGGCAGTAAAGGAAACAAAAGAAAAGTTTGGAGTAGGAATTAAAATCCATGGAAAAGAAATAAAAACTTTGCGTTTTGCTGATGACATCGTAATTTTGTCAAAGACAGCAAAGGACCTGAAAGAGCAGTTGAATGGTATCGACCATGTCTTGAAAGGAGGATATAAGATGAACATCAACAAAAGCAAAACGAGGATAATGGAATGTAGTCTAATTAAATCAGGTGATGCTGAGCGAATTAGATTAGGAAATGAGACACTTAAAGTAGTAATGGAGTTTTGCTATTTGAGGAGCAAAGTAATTGATGATGGTCGAAGTAGAGAGGATATAAAATATATGCGAGCAATGGCAAGGAAAGCGTTTTTGAAGAAGAGAAATTTGTTAACATTGAGTATAGATTTAAGTGTCAGGAAGTCTTTTCTGAAAGTATTTGTATGGAGTGTATCCATGTATGGATGTGAAACGTGGATGATAAGTAGTTTAGACACGAAGAGAATAGAAGCTTTCGAAATGTGGTGCTACAGAAGAATGCTGAAGATTAGATGGCTAGATAATGTAACTAATGAGAAGATATTGATGAGAATTGGAGAGAAGAGAAATTTATGGCAAAACTTAACTAGAAGAAGGGATCGGTTGGTAGGACATATTCTGAGGCATCAAGGCATCACCAATTTGGTGTTGGAGGGCAGCATGGAGGGTAAAAATTGTTGAGGGAGACCAAGAGATGAATACACTAAGCAGATTCAGAAGGATGTAGGTTGCAGTAGGTACTGGGAGATGAAGCTTGCACAGAATAGACTAGCATGGAAGACTGCGTCAAACCAGTTCATGGACTGAAGACCACAACAACAACAAATTTGATGTGTAGCACGAGATATGATACTTTGGGAAGCAACCAAAAACTGGCATTTAATGCCAGAAGTGCGAAAATCATGTTAAAATATGTAAACACATACATTATGAAAAAACTTTATTTTTAGAAATATACTTTTTATTCACATGTCTGCGAAATAAAATATTGTATTTGTCTCTAAAAAAAAGTTGTCGACCATATCCACAGTCCATGTATAACCGAAAAGGCTGAAAAAGTACGTAAATAAAATCACTCAGGTCTGTAGACTATACGGAAATAATCATTCAATCGGTTGTCTCGCGTTGAATGAAATCACTCAAACCAGGTGGCTAGTGAAAACAATCGTGTAGCTGACTTGGCCGCAGAGACAAAGTTTAATGCGGCTGTTTCATTCGACTGAAAAAAAAGACTGAACGAAAAAACAATCGAGTGACCAGTCAGATGTTAAAAACAGTCGGTTGTCTTGTCACTAAGGCTCTAGGCCGCGTGGCCCAGTACAGGGTTATTACAAATGATTGAAGCGATTTCACAGCTCTACAATAACTTTATTATTTGAGATATTTTCACAATGCTTTGCACACACATACAAAAACTCAAAAAGTTTTTTTAGGCATTCACAAATGTTCGATATGTGCCCCTTTAGCGATTCGGCAGTCATCAAGCCGATAATCAAGTTCCTCCTACACTCGGCGCAGCATGTCCCCATCAATGAGTTCGAAAGCATCGTTGATGCGAGCTCGCAGTTCTGGCACGTTTCTTGGTAGAGGAGGTTTAAACACTGAATCTTTCACATAACCCCACAAAAAGAAATCGCACGGGATTAAGTCGGGAGAGCGTGGAGGCCATGACATGATTTGCTGATCGTGATCTCCACCACGACCGATCCATCGGTTTTCCAATCTCCTGTTTAAGAAATGCCGAACATCGTGATGGAAGTGCGGTGGAGCACCATCCTGTTGAAAGATGAAGTCGACGCTGTCGGTCTCCAGTTGTGGCATGAGCCAATTTTCCGCGGGCTACGCGTGAAACTTGCCCGCACGCGTTCAACCGTTTCTTCTCTCACTGTAGGCCGACCCGTTGATTTCCCCTTACAGAGGCATCCAGAGGCTTTAAACTGCGCATACCATCGCCGAATGGAGTTGACAGTTGGTGGATCTTTGTTGAACTTCGTCCTGAAGTGTCGTTGCACTGTTATGACTGACTGATGTGAGTGCATTTCAAGCACGACATACGCTTTCTCGGCTCCTGTCGCCATTTTGTCTCACTGCGCTGTCGAGCGCTCTGACGGCAGAAACCTGAAATGCGGCTTCAGCCGAACAAAACTTTATGAGTTTTTCTACGTATCTGTAGTGTGTCGTGACCATATGTCAATGAATGGAGCTACAATGAATTTATGAAATCGCTTCAATCATTTGTAATAGCCCCGTATTTGTGCATAGGACTTCCAATGACATTTTTATACCAACTAAAAATTTTGGCAATGATTTTCTTATCTTTAAAGGCAGAAGCTCATGATGTTCTCAACACAGATACATACGTCTACAGATGGATAATGCAAAAGTAATGAAATGTGAAAAATGGGACCTTTTCATAATAACTGATTCAACTATAGTCGTTGTCTTATTGCATTAAACTTTTAACTCAAGATTATACTTATTAAATTCAGTCAATAATTAAGCGTAGTAATTTTTGTCGTTCCCGGAGGCCGTTACATAGGCAAGGCAGCACGCAACTAGTATTAGGATCCAGCTCATTCGTTCTGAGGCATTGTTTTTGGTTTTGCAACTCCTTCTCGTAGAGTTAGATATCACTCGTGCAACAAATTTCTAGACAATTACAACGACATGTTGTTATCAATGGAGAGACGTCTACAGACGTTAAAGTAACTTCTGGCGTGCCACAGGGGAGTGTTATGGGACCCTGCTTTTCACAATATATATTGATGACCTAGTAGATAGTGTCGGAAGTTCCATGCGGCTTTTCGCGGATGATGCTGTAATATACAGAGAAGTTGCAGCATTAGAAAATTGTAGCGAAATGCAGGAAGATCTGCAGAGGATAGGCACTTGGTGCAGGGAGTGGCAACTGACCCTTAACATAGACAAATGTAATGTATTGCGAATACATGGAAAGACGGATCCTTTATTGTATGATTATATGATAGCAGAACAAACACTGGTAGCAGTTACTTCTGTAAAATATCTGGGAGTATGCGTGGGGAACGATTTGAAGTGGAATGATCATATAAAATTAATTGTTGGTAAGGCGGGTACCAGGTTGAGATTCATTGGGAGAGTCCTTAGAAAATGTGGTCCATCAACAAAAGAGGTGGCTTACAAAACACTCGTTCGACCTATACTTGAGTATTGCTCATCAGTGTGGGATCCGCACCAGATCGGGTTGACGGAGGAGATGGAGAAGATCCAAAGAAGAGCGGCGCGTTTCGTCACAGGGTTATTTGGTAAGCGTGATAGCGTTACGGAGATGTTTAACAAACTCGAGTGGCAGACTCTGCAAGAGAGGCGCTCTGCCTCGCGGTGTAGCTTGCTCGCCAGGTTTCGAGAGGGTGCGTTTCTGGATGAGGTATCGAATATATTGCTTCCCCCTACTTATACCTCCCGAGGAGATCACGAATGTAAAATTAGAGAGATTAGAGCGCGCACGGAGGCTTTCAGACAGTCGTTCTTCCCGCGAACCATACGCGACTGGAACAGGAAAGGGAGGTAATGACAATGGCACGTAAAGTGCCCTCCGCCACACACCGTTGGGTGGCTTGCGGAGTATAAATGTAGATGTAGATGTAGACATAATTCGAACAACAAATGCACAGATCGATATATTTGAGGAACTGAGTCGATCATTTCGAACGATGGACGACGAGGGGAAGAAATGTGTATGATAAGTCAGTCACTCAATCACTTAATGACGTTTTGTTGTACAATTTTCAAAACCGTTTTGAATGGAGTAATAACAGTCTTACCAAAAATTATATTTTAAAAGATTGACAGTTCCTAAAACCAGTTCAAGTCAAAAAGTAATCCACCATTATGTTATGCATATTATTTGCTGAAATTGCACTACACATCTGTCTAGTTGCTGGCAATTGTCGGTAATGTATCTTTCGTTTGAAAGCCGCCTCTTTCGCTGACAAAGTTATGCACAACGACAGGGGGTGTTACAACATCTAAAGAAGAATCAGGGTTCAAGCCCAAAGGGGCTTGAAAAATTCCCCATTTGTTGCTCAGTGCTAAATATAAATAGATGAGAAAATTACTTTGAAACTTTTAAATAATTATCATGTGACGAATAAAAATTGTTAACGCATTGCCATATGCTGAAGTTGTATTTTTATAGCATTTATTTGATCGCTACAACCAACATTACTATAGATGAATAGATTCACTTCACAATAATAAACACCCATGTAGTTCATTGAATGTAGATCTACCCCTTCCTATGTACTGGAACAATATATCAGGATTGCTACGGAGCTCTTGAAACATTGGTTTACCCTTCGTTTTCAGCGACAGCAAATCAAAAGCCATTTCTTCTCGTTCCGTATTTCGACGACCGCCAAACACTGAGAAACTATAAATGTTAAACACCTGTTGCAGACATGCACCTCAATGCTGCGACGCAGTGAACGAATCATATTCGTCGCGGAGCTCACACGAGACCAAGGCCTCTGAAGTTACTAGGTGATCTGTGAATATATGATGTCCGCGTATTTTTTTTTTCTTTATTGAATTTCAACTCCCCCCGAAGGGGGCGGGCTGGCAGCAGCTTAGTATGCCGCTCTTCAGCGTACAGATTTTGTGACCAAGATCAAGAGAACAAATAATAAAAAAAACAGGCGATAGAATCGGAGACTTAAAGAGTAACATGGCGAAAAGAAATCGTGGAACTTAAACAACAGAGGGATGATGATGCTAATAAAATACATACGAAGCAGACAGGGAAAACAATAGACAATTAAAAAACACGGCGACAGTCTGGATTCTGTTCGCAAAAGACATAAAATTCACACCTAGCGACAGCATGGTTTCTGTTCGCAACACGAGAAAGACAAACAACACTGAATAGTCACTGGAACACTGCACTAAAAAGTTGGCAAATGTGACATACCACAGTCATGAGCAGGTGGGGGGAAACTGGACCGAAGATGGGAAAACAAAAAAGGGGGAAAGGAGAGTAAAAGCGAAGGCTGAAACCGGGAAAGGAGCTGATGGAGGATGAGGACCCAGAAGAGGGGTGGGGGGCAGACGCGACAGGGAGTGGGGTAGGCAGAGGAGTGGAATACAAAAGGACTTGGGGGGGAGAAGGGAGGTAGGGAGAGGTTGAGTGGGGAGAAAACAGGACGGAAGGGGGGAAGAGGGAGCCCAGGGAAAGGACAGAGGAAAGGAGGGGATCAGAGTTGATAGGAAGGATAAATGGAGGGAGAGAGGGCATCGTCCGGGAGGGGGAGTTGACGGAAGCCACCTTGGGAAAGGAGATGGAGGGTGGAGAGATGGAGGGTAGGGGGCACAACGGTGAAGACGTGGCAGGGGGCGGGGATGGGAGAGGAGAGGAGCAACCAGGGGGTGAGGGGGTTCAAGACGGTGGGAGGTGTAGAGGATGCGGATATGTTCAAGGAATAGGAGCAGATGGGGGAATGTCCGCGTATTTTTTTTTTTTTCCTTTATTGTGTTTCAATTCCCCATCGGGGCGGGCTGGCAGCAGCATAGGCGCTGCTCTTCAGCCGAAAGACAGAACAAAACAATAGAAGACATTGAAAAACAGCAAAGGAGAGAATAAGGTGAACATAGATATAAAAAAGGGGGAACAGCATGGAAGACAAAACAAAACAAAACGGGGTGACTGTAAAATGGAGATAACAAAATAACTGTTTAAAAGTAGCACATATAAAAGGCCACACACGGCGATGATTAAAAGAACACAAGGCACAGTATGACTGGAGCATAAAAGTAGCGACGGATGGCATAGCACAGAACGTAACACTGACGGCGAACCTCAAGGCAGGACACAATTAAAATCACATCTCTTGACGCACACGAGTAACAGCACTAAACACAACACTGATGTGGCACACTGATGATGAGCAATACAGAGGATCTGCCAGGTGCTAGGAGATGAGGGAGACCTGAAGAAGGGAGGGAGTGGAAGAGATGGGGGAGGTGAGCAGGGGGCGCACAGGAGAGGGCCAGTTAGGGTGGGAAGGAGAGAGGCGGGTATGGGGTGCAGGGTCTCAGGGGAGGGGGGACGGAGGGAAATCCGCTCTGGGAGAAGGAGGAAAGAGGAAAGGGGGCCCTGGGGAGGGGGGGGGGGAACAAGGCCAGGTTATAGTTGGAAGGAAGGGTAGATGTCACGGCGAAGTTCGTCATCCGGGAGGGGGAGGCGTTGGAAATTGCCCTGATGAAGGAGATGGAGGGTGTGGAGGTGGAGAGAGGGAGGGATACAGCGATAGAGGCGAGGCAACGGGCGGGGGGTGGAGAGGAAGGAGGAAACCAGAGGGTGGGGGGGATCAAGTCTGCGAACAATGTAAAGGATGCGGAGATGTTGGAGGAACAGGAGGAGGTGGGGGAAGGGGATCAGTTCATACAGGAGCCGTGTGGGGGAAGGAAGGCGGATACGGAAGGCAAGGCGGAGCGCATGGCGTTCAAGGATTTGGAGGGCCTTGTAAAAGCGGGTGGGGGCGGAGATCCAGGCAACGCTGGCATAACAGAGGATAGGGCGGATGAGGGATTTGTAGGTGTGGAAGATGGTAGAAGGATGCAATCCCCAGGTCCGGCCAGACAGGAGTTTCAGAAGGCGGAGGCGGGAATGGGCTTTCTGCTGGATGGTCAGGAGATGAGGGGTCCAGGTGAGGTGTCGGTCAAGGGTGAGGCCAAGGTATTTCAGGGTGGGGGTGAGTTGGATAGGACGACCATAAAGGGTGAGGTAGAAATCATGGAGGCGAAAGGAGCGAGTGGTGCGGCCTATGATGATTGCCTGGGTTTTGGAGGGGTTGAGACGGAGGAACCACTGGTTACACCAAGTGGTGAACTGGTTAAGGTGGGTTTGGAGGGTACGTTGAGACCGTTGAAGGGTAGGATAGAGAGCAAGGAAGGCGGTGTCATCAGCATACTGGAGAAGGTGGACTGGTGGGGGTGGCTTGGGCATATCAGTTGTATACAAGAGATAATGGAGAGGGGAGAGGACAGAACCCTGGGGGACGCCAGCCGTGAGATAAAAGATACGGGAATTGGTGTTGTGGAGGGTGACATAGGAATGTCCGCGTAATGCTGCTAAGTTTAATATAGAATTTGTTACGAATAATTGGAACGAGTATGAAACGTTCTCGTCATGCACAGAAAAAAAATCAGTGTTCGCGTATGCAATGTTATTGACAAATTACAGATATGTAGTAACAAAAGATAAGTTTCACTTCATCTAGTGTTCCGCGAAACTTCAAAACACGAAATGAATTCAACTGCTGGTTTATGCTGCCGAAGAAGGTGGCACGCAGCTACGGCTCTGTTCCTTGTCGCCGCCAACAGATGGCAGGGCAGTGGCCAGGCCGACACGCAGCACAAAGAAGCAGTTTATTTTATTTCATAACTATATAGTTTTCACGTAAGCTGCAACAGTTGAACGAAACAGTTTCACAATCACACAGTTTCTCTGTGCTCTGTCAAAAAATATGTTTTTAACACATTAAATGAATTCGCAGTTGTGAATGAGGACAACCGTTAGTTGTAGAAGGGACTGACGACAATTAAAATCTGAGCGGGACTCGAACCCATAGTTCCCACTCATCGCGAGCGGTCGGTTTAACATTTGGCTATCTGTGCACAACTCACGGCTAGACGCAAACTTCCACATGTCGTCAACCAGGAGTCAACGATCTGTACTGATACATCCAGTATGTACATTCCCGTAAATGTCAGACGTTGTGCTTGACAGTCGCTTGCCCAGTATCGGCAGATAAATACCATATTGCACTGCCTGCTTTATTCTGATTATGATGCAAAGTTTCTTTGGCCACGCATGCATGTCCAAAGGAACAGGCTCGGCGGCGGCTACAGCCGTTATGAAGTAAATTAAGAGGACAACCATCAACCGTACAATGGGATGATGACAATGAAAATCAGATTTTCATTGCCGTCATTCATTTCTACAGCTGATGGTTATCCTCATTGGCAATTGCGAATTCATTTAATGCATGCATGTCGAAAGGAACTTTGCATCGTAATCAGAACAACATAGGCACTGCAATATCGTATATGTCTTTAACGTTTTTGGAGTTGCGCTTCGTTTTAGATGTCTCGGTTCTAGAATTCCTTTGTTGTAACGTAATTCATAATAGTTTATCTGTTGTTTCCATTTTTGTGAGACGGCTATGTGGTATCTCGCCTGCTCTCAGTAGTCATCACGTTTACTTGCGACGGTAACGATTGTTTAGCACATGACTCATATTCTACAGGGTTATTACAAATGATTGAAGCGATTTCACAGCTCTACAATAACTTTATTATTTGAGATATTTTCACAATGCTTTGCTTTGCACACACATACAAAAACTCAAAAGGTTTTTTTAGGCATTCACAAATGTTCGATATGTGCCCATTTAGTGATTCGGCAGACATCAAGCCGATAATCAAGTTCCTCCCACACTCGGCGCAGCATGTCCCCATCAATGAGTTCGAAAGCAACGTTGATGCGAGCTCGCAGTTCTGGCACGTTTCTTGGTAGAGGAGGTTTAAACACTGAATCTTTCACATAACCCCACAGAAAGAAATCGCATGGGGTTAAGTCGGGAGGGCGTGCAGGCCGTGACATGAATTGCTGATCGTGATCTCCACCACGACCGATCCATCGTTTTCCAATCTCCTGTTTAAGAAATGCCGAACATCATGATGGAAGTGCGGTGGAGCACCATCCTATTGAAAGATGAAGTCGGCGCTGTCGGTCTCCAGTTGTGGCATGAGCCAATTTTCCAGCATGTCCTGATATACGTGTCCCGTAACGTTTTTTTTTCGCAGAAGAAAAAGGGTCCGTAAACTTTAAACCGTGAGATTGCACAAAACACGTTAACTTTTGGTGAATTGCGAATTTGCTGCACGAATGCGTGAGGATTCTCTAACGCCCAGATTCGCACATTGTGTCTGTTCACTTCACCATTAAGAAAAAATGTTGCTTCATCACTGAAAACAAGTTTCGCACTGAACGCATCCTCTTCCATGAGCTGTTGCAACCGCGCCGAAAATTCAAAGCGTTTGACTTTGTCATCGGGTGTCAGGGCTTGTAGCAATTGTAAACGGTAAGGCTTCTGCTTTAGCCTTTTCCGTAAGATTTTCCAAACCATCGGCTGTGGTACGTTTAGCTCCGTGCTTGCTTTATTCGTCGACTTCCGCGTGAAACTTGCCCGCACGCGTTCAACCGTTTCTTCGCTCACTGCAGGCCGACCCGTCGATTTCCCCTTACAGAGGCATCCAGAAGCTTTAAACTGCGCATATCATCGCCGAATGGAGTTTAGCAGTTGGTAGATCTTTGTTGAACTTCGTCCTGAAGTGTCGTTGCACTGTTATGACTGACTGATGTGAGTGCATTTCAGGCATGACATACGCTTTCTCGGCTCCTGTCGCCATTTTGTCTCACTGCGCTCTCGAGCACTCTGGCGGCAGAAACCTGAAGTGCGGCTTCAGCCGAACAAAACTTTATGAGTTTTTCTACGTATGTGTAGTGTGTCGTGACCATATGTCAATGAATGGAGCTACAGTGAATTTATGAAATCGCTTCTATCATTTGTAATAGCCCTGTATAACCAGTGAATCGTACGACAACTACCAAGACTACAGAAAGAGGACAAACATTTCACTGAATGGGCGGACAGTTCATAATTTTCTGAAAATAAATGAAAATAAGTGGCACCAAAGGGTTTTGAATACGGACCACTTACCCATGACGCCGTGGCTGAGCGTCTACCCTTAATATTGCTTGCAGCTTTCGGTGTTCCCATTTCGCTTTTTCTTTCACAGTTCAGCACATCTTCCTGCTGGTGGGGGGGGGGGGACGATGGGGAATTTCCCACGTAAGTGCCAACTTGAGAGCAACGAGATAACAAGGGCAAAAGCAGGCAGAGCGCTCAAATGATGGAAGCAAGAGACACAGCACATACCGTCGCCAGTGTGGTGCGCAATTTTCAGTGCAATACAGACAGGGGCGACAAACCATAGGAAATGGACAAGCCCTATAGTGAGCTTCCAGAGACTGTGGGTCCCTTATACCAAACAAGTCAGAAGTTATCCCTGAACATGCTCCGACAGTTAGTCCGTGGAGTTCTGATTCACCCTGTACGGAGTTAACTGGCACCACCTATTCTGTGAAGCACAATACGGAAGTTTCCTTTATAGCTGAAACACCGTACGTCACTACTTTCTGTTACCACAGTCTGTATATGTCTACCCTGTATACGACCCAAACAGCAGGGTAAGCGCCATCTCGCTCAGAATCGTACTGCTGTAACGGCTCATTCACAGTCAGGTTTCTTCAACCGAAAGTAAGATCATTACAACACCATAAAACGAAATAAAACATTAAATACGTAAAGAAACTAATAGAAGCATTTTGATTTGCCTTGGGTTAACTACGAAAACGAAACGGCAGAAGATGGAGCAGACGAGCCGCTTCTGGAACATGAACTACCCAGAACGTCGCCGATGTGGAGTAGGAGACAGAACACGTCCATTTCTACATCTGAATACTCCGTAGGCTACCGTATGGTGTGGGGCGGAAGTACCTTGTACCCCTACTAGTCAATTCCTTTCCCCATCCGCTCGCGAATAGAGCAAGGGGAAAACGACTGCTACATGCTTCCTTGTTGTTGTTGTTGTTGATGTTGTTGTTGTGGTCTTCATTCCTGAGACTGGTTCGATGCAGCTCTCCATGCTACTCTATCCTGTGCAAGCTTCTTCATCTCTCAGTACGTACTGCAGCCTACATCCTTCTGAATCTGCTTAATGTATTCATCTCTCGGTCTCCCTCTACGATTTTTACCCTCCACGCTGCCTGCCAGTACTAAACTAGTGATTCCTTGATACCTCAGAACATGTCCTACCAACCGATCTCTTCTTCTCGTCAAGTTGTGCCACAAACTCCTCTTCTCCCCAATCCTATTCAATAGCTCCTCATTAGTTATGTGATCTACCCATCTAATCTTCAGCATTCTTCTGTAGCACCACATTTCAAAAGCTTCTATTCTCTTCTTGTCCAAACTATTTACCGTCCATGTTTCACTTCCATACATGGCTACACTCCATACAAATACTTTCAGAAATGACTTCCTGACACTTAAATCTATACTCGATGTTAACAAATTTCTCTTCTTCCGAAACGCTTTCCTTGCCATTGCCAGTCTACATTTTATATCCTCTCTACTTCGACCATCATTAGTTATTTTGCTCCCCAAATAGCAAAACTCCTTTACTACTTTAAGCGTCTCATTTCCTAATCTAATACCCTCAGCATCACCCGACTTCACTTGACTACATTCCATTATCCTCGTTTTGCTCTTGTTGATGTTCATCTCATATCCTCCCTTCAAGACACCATCCATTCCGTTCATCTGCTTTTCCAAGTCCTTTGCTGTCTCTGACAGAATTACAATGTCATCGGCGAACCTCAAAGTTTTTATTTCTTCTCCATGGATTTTAACGCCTACTCCGAACTTTTCTTTTGTTGCCTTTACTGCTTGCTCAATATACAGATTGAATAGCATCGGGGAGAGGCTACAACCCTGTCTCACTCCCTTCCCAACCACTTCCCTTTCATGTCCCTCGACTCTTGTAACTGCCATCTGGTTTCTGTACAAATTGTAAATAGCCACTCGCTCCCTGTATTTTACCCCTGCCAGCTTTAGAATTTGAAAGAGAGTATTCCAGTCAACATTGTCAAAAGCTTTCTCCAATTCTACAATACTAGAGACAGAGGTTTGCCTTTTCTTAGTCTAGCTTCTAAGATAAGTCGTAGGGTCAGTATTGCCTCACATTTTCCCATATTTCTACGGAATCCAAATTGATCTTCCCCGAGGTCGGCTTCTACCAGTTTTTCCATTCGCCTGTAAAGAATTCCCGTTAGTATTATTCAGCTGTGACTTATTAAACTGATAGTTCGGTAATTTTCACATCTGTCAACGCCTGCTTTCTTTGATATTGGAATTATTATATTCTTCTTGAAGTCTGAGGGTATTTCGCCTGTGTCATACATCTTGCTCACCAGATGGTAGAGTTTTGTTAGGACTGGCTCTCCCAAGGCCGTCAGTAGTTCTAATGGAATGTTGTCTACTCCCAGGGCCTTGTTTCGACTCAGGTCTTTCAGAGCTCTGTCAAACTCTTCACGCATAATCGTATATCCCATTTCATCTTCATCTACATCCTCTTCCATTTCCATAATATTGCCCTCAAGTGCATCGCCCTTGTATAGACCCTCTATATACTCCTTCCACCTTTCTGCTTTCCCTTCCTTGCTTAGAACTGGGTTTCCATCTGAGTTCTTGATATTCAGGCAAGTTGTTCTCTTTTCTCCAAAGGTCTCTTTAATTTTCCTGTATGCAGTATCTATCTTGCCCCTAGTGAGATAAGCCTCTACATCTTTACATTTGTCCCCTAGCCATGCTTGCTTAGCCATTTTGCACTTCCTGTCGACCTCATTTGAAGACGTTTGTATTACTTTTTGCCTGCATCATGTTTCCTTATGAGCCCTAATTTCTTGTGTGTTATCAATTATTCAAAATGACAGTCACAATCGCAGTATTTATTTTGCCGCCAACTGGTTTCAACCTGCGATGGGGTCATCTTCAGCACAGTTTGCACTGTAAAGTTATAATATTAGTCAGTACTCATGTACGTAATCTATAAGCAATTAGTCAAAGTTATATAAATAAACATATTTTTATACCCATTTGGTCGCTTGCTTGAGTCATCACCCTGCCTGTGCATGGTTGGTAACTATGCATAGCTGGTTTTTTTCTCCCTTTATTGTTAATTTCACACCTGATACAGGTATGCCAGCAGCGGCACATTACGCCGCTCTTCGGCCACAGATAAAACAAATGACACAAAAGAAGACAATCGCAGAACAGACACGGTGGATATACAAATGTAGACATACAAAATTAAAACACACGGAGCTGTTCACAGGCTCAGAGTCCAAAATAAAAATGTTTAGACATGCGGACATGCACAGAGACGACAGATGACACATGCGAATGTTGGAGCACAAACGAGTAACACTGGGACACTTGAACACGAACACGTCGACACACACAAACACTAAGCGATGATCTCCGGCGCTCAAATGTTCACTAGATGTGTGCATGTCCAGGGATCTGCCAAAAGGGGAAAAGGGGGGAGGAGGGAGAGGGGTGTATGGATGCCAGTGTCAGAGGACATGGGAGGGGGAGGAAAGAAGGTAGGGGGGTTGGGGAAGCCCACAGGAGGAGGGAGGGAGGAAGGGAGGAGGGAGAGAGGGTGCCCTCGGGAGAAAACACAGGGTGTGGTAGAGGAGAATCAAAGTTGGTAGGAGGGGTAGATGGAGGGGATGAGGGCATCATCAGGAAGGGGGATCTGGCGAAAGCCACCTTGGGCAAGGGTATGGAGAGTGGAGAGATGGAGAGCAGGTGGGATGTGGGAAGGCAGGTGCAGCAGCGGACGGGGTGGGAGAGGGTGGGAGAGACAAGTGGGTGAGGGGGACCAAGTTTGTGGGACATGTAGAGGATCCGTATCCATTCGAGGAAAAGAAGGAGATGCGGGAACGGAATAAGGTCATAGAGGATCCGCATGGGGGAGGGTAGACGGCTGTGGTAGGCAAGGCGGAGCGCATGGTGTTCCAGGATTTGAAGGGATTTGTAAAAGGTAGGAGAGGAGGAGATCCAGGCTAGATGAGCGTAGCAGAAGATAGGGCGGATAAGGGATTTATAGGTTTGGAGGATGGTGGAGGGGTCCAGACCCCATGTGTAGCCAGAAAGGAGCTCGAGGAGACGGAGTTAGGAGCGTGCCTTGGCTTGTATTGTTTGAAGATGGGGGGTCCAGGAGAGGCAACAGTCAAGGGTGACGCCAAGGTACTTAAGGGTGGGGGTGAGGGCGATAGGACGGCCATAAATGGTGAGATAGAAGTCGAGGAGACGGAAGGAAGGGGTGGTTTTGCCTACAATGATCGCCTGGGTCTTGGAAGGATTGACCTTGAGCAGCCACTGGTTACACCAAGTGGTGAACTGGTCAAGATGGGATTGGAGAAGGTGTTGGGAGGGTTGCAGGGTGGGGGCGAGGGCAAGGAAGGTGGTGTCATTGGCGTACTGGAGAAGGTGGATGGGGGGTGAAGGTGGCGGCATGTCCGCTATATACAAAAGGTACAGAAGAGGGGAGAGGATGGAACCTTTGGGCACACCGGCAGAGGGGTAAAAGATGTAGGAATCCGGGTTATGCATGGTAACATAGGAAGGACGTTGGGAAGGACCTGATCAGATGGACGTAAGTGATAGGATGGGCGAAGGTTTGGAGCTTGAAGAGGAGACCAGAATGCCACACATAGTCATAGGCGAGTTCAACGTCAAGGGATAGGAAGATGGTGGAGCGACGGGAGCTGTTCGGAGAGGAGATGTGTGAGGTGAAGGAGAAGGTCATTGGTAGAGAAGGACAGTCAAAAGCCACATTGGGTAATGGGAAGGAGGCGGTGCTGGCGGAGATGCTAGTGGATGCGTTGGGTAAGGATGGATTGCAGGACCTTGCTGAAGACCGAGGTAAGCCTGATGGGACGGTAGGAGGAGACAGCAGATGGCAGTTTGTCGGGTTTGAGGAACATTAGGATATGGGAGATTTTCCACAGGCTGGGGTAGCAGCCGGTGGACAAGACCACATTATTGAGCCTGGCCAGGGTGGAGAGGAAGGAGGTGGGAGCTTCACGGAGGTGGCGATAGGTAACACGATTGTGACCAGGAGTGGTGTTGCGTTTCATGCAGATTGTAGTTATGATATCCTGAGTAGTGATGGGGGCATTGAGTTCGTTGGGTGTAATGTTGCCCATGTACAGGAAGCCAGAGGCGAGGGGAGTGACAGAGGTGTCAGTTCGATCGCAGACATCCGGGAAGAGGGAGTAGTCGAACTGGGGATCGTCAGGGAGGGTAAAGATATTGGATAGGTAGGAGGCAAAGTGATTGGCCTTACTAAGGTTGTCAGGGAAGGGTTGGTCATCGTGAAGGAGAAGGTAGTGGGGGTAGGGGGTTTAGATCCAGTAAGGCGGCGGAAGGCAGACCAGTACTTGAACGAGTTGATAGGAAGAGTAACATTAAGACGAGTGCATGTCTGTCGCCAGTCCCATCGTTTCTTAGCCACGAGCTAGTTTCTGATGTGTCGTAGTTGCTGGTGGCGTCGTAGTGTGTCCAGGTTGCACGTGTGGAGGAAGACACGGTAGAGATGGCGGGATTCATGGAGGAGCAGGACGGCCTGTGGGGGTAAAGTGGGATGGTGTGGGTTGTATCATATTGTGTCATTGCACAAAATTATGTATTTTTTTTTATTATATATTTTTGAAAACGTCTGCGTCGGCGAGTAATAAAACCGACACAGAAGATAAATGTTAAACAGAGATAAAAGAAATGAACTAGTATATAATACGTGATGTAGATTAATGTCTTTGTCTTCTTAGTTTGGAAGTTGCGCGAGTAAGATCTCCTGTTGTTGTCGTAGAGAACGCGAATGTAGCACTCTTTTGTCGTATGATCGTTCAAAAACACAAGTTCGCAGTCGATTTTATCTCTCGTTAAAATGCTATTTCACACCACGACTAGCCCAAGAACATGAGACTCTCATTAAAAAATGCGTTGTCACTATAAAGTTTGCCAGATCAGAACGGAGCACAGCAAGATTCCTATCAGATTCTGAAGGTACATTAAATTGTTTGCACTGTAAATTATATCCTATCAGCAGCCCGCGTCAATCTGCAACACATCATAAAATCCGCTGATCTTCACTGCCAGTCTGGGAGCTAAAAGAAATAATATTATTTTACCGCTTCCTTGCGGTATGCTCGACTATATCGTAAGTCGTTTAAATACGCCGCGGCAGCGGCTTTTCGTTCTCCACGCAGCTCAGCACCACAGATAATATTTATATAACTGAAAAACGTCTCAACAGGATGGGATAATATGCAAGCAAGCTTAACAATAAATGATACAAGTTTTCATTTAAACAACTCTATTAAAACCTTTAAATATCTCAGTGATTACAGACCTTTGTGAATTCAGACATAATGGCGTCAAATGCTTAGTTTCGACAAAAGAGTGCTACATTCGCGTTCTCTACGACAACAACAGGAGATCTTACTCGCGCAACTTCCAAACTAAGAAGACAAAGACATTAATCTACATCACGTATTATATACTAGTTCATTTCTTTTATCTCTGTTTAACATTTATCTTCTGTGTCGGTTTTATTACTCGCCGACGCAGACGTTTTCAAAAATAAATAATAAAAAAAAATACATAATTTTGTGCAATGACACAATATGATACATCTAATTCTCTAATTACTACATAATATATTGTTTTTGTTTCTCTAGACGTTACAATGCCCCCTGGCAGCAATTGACTAACGTTGGAAATGTTCGGCAATATGCTGCCACTAACGTCTGTTTGGTTATTGTCTGTTACCTTGGTTGGAACACTCACCATACACTTCTTAGTTCTTTTACACTGTAGGTTTAATTACACTTTCTATACTGTTCTTACACTTTGCGAGGTGACCGTCAACCTAGTCCCAGGGTCATTACATTTATTTTGGCTCCCCCATTCGGGCTACGTGCGATCAGAAAACCTGGGAAAACTGCGCCGGAGCCATGGTCATCTCGCCTGGTTTGTTTTAATACCCAGTTTGATCACAAAAAGTTCAAATTCTTTCAATGTTCACATGTAACAAAGGCTATTTGTGAGATCATGTTAAACTTTTAGTCTCTTTGTTACCCATATAATATTTGTGTTTTGGATTGTAATGAAAGTCACTTATTACACATTTTTACAGTAGTATCCTGAATCGTCCTTGCATTTGCTCGCGACAATTAGTTTAAAATGTCTAGCATTCATGCGAGTATACTTCATTAACATGACGAAAACATATTATATCTATATATCACTGAACCAATGGATACTTTGAGTCCGTATTGAATAACTAAAAAAAAACTGTTTGTCACGTCATTTAGTGTCCACTAAACCCTATTCATGTTAGTGCATTAAACACATATTTGATAGTTCATTTGAATGACAACAATGTTGTACGGAGCTGGCGGCGCGAAGCAATTGTTGAGTAGCGTCGTCTGGAACGCCGCGTGCCGACGGCCGCTGGGTTCGACGACCGGCTCTCAGTAACAGCGACGTCGTGCTGACATGGCGCCCAAGCAGTCACGAACCGCGCTGAACCATTCGCCGATGTCGGCGAGTGGCAGTGGTTTACCGTGACCGGCTGGCTGGCGACACGGCACTCGTCTCGGCTTCTCCGCATGGCTCCCCGTCGTAGCGCATGAAACAAACATTCCACAACGGTGTACTGTCTTTAAGAACACAGATTACTAGCTGTGGAAGAAGATGCAACTGGTTAAAAGCGTTTATTGTTCAGTAAGCCGTCGCTTCACTGGTATGCACAGGATGGTTTGGCGTGATAACAGGTTTCTTGTGGCATTGTGACACTGGTATTCAAGGTTCGTCACACGCACATTGTACTACACATTTTCACTCACTCCACGGTTGGTACACTGCCAGAGCGTCTTTCAACACGTGAAAATGTTTCGTAACACACATACTAAATGTCCCCGTCGAGCGATGTTCGTTTAAATCGACTCCGAACGGATCAATAACTACTGTTTTTATATACTGTCTATTGTTCGTTGAGCACTGCACTAGGACAGTCTGTCACTCAACACTAGACTTATCGACGTATATATTGGTGCAGATACAACAGTCATTTTCTGTCCCTGCTACACACAATATTGCGTCCTTTCCTCCATTATTTATATGCACAGTTTATTTTTTAGTGCCTTTTAACTGTTCTTCATATCCTCACTCTCATCTACATGGCGTCTATTTGTTTTTACCTTATCACAACACACTTTTCATATTATTACTAGGCGTATATAGCCCTTTTGCAAAATTTTTTAATTTTCTTATCAGTGTAGCTTGCCTGGTTATCACCCATCTATCAAACAGATTTTACCATGTGCATGACAGCTTGACTTGGGCATATTGCTCAATAAATACTTCATTTAGCACTAGCATTATTTTTAATGATTTTTCCTATGTGACTACAGTGTAGGTTCCACATTGGTTGGCTTAATTCGCGTATCGCGTAGTGAATATTCAAGGGCGTGTACCAGGTACACAGGCTTCAATTGAAGCATTGTTATATACAAAGCGGAGTTTCCACGGAACCGGCTTGTTTTTTGATTAGCTTATGCTCCAGTGTCGTTCTCAAATCACTACTGGCAGCAAACATCACATAATTGTTGCATATTACAGAGTCCATGTTTGGCTAGTCAAGACTCTCTCTCTCAGGGTTCCTTATTCTAATACAATTACAACAGTTACTTTACTATATTAGATTGCATCATTAATTGCACTTACATACTACACATAAAAAATGGTTCAAGAAATTAATCCTTTGTATAATGATTCAAGAAATTAATCCTCACTTTATCAACAAGAAGATTGTTCGTTGCTTAATGAGCATATAATATTTTAAATGGCTCTAATTGTCTGTAAGCAAAATCTTTCCTGTGTAAGCTATTGCCTACTTTCTGACTCCATTTCCTCCAAGTTTCATTACACACAAATTTCTTTCTTAATACTAACATACTTATATTCTAAAACACAATTAAAATCTTCTTACAACTATTACTCTTTATATGTGATATGTCACTGAATAAATAACTTCACATCTTTACGTGGATACAATCCTTTGATCTTCCCCGTATGGGGATCATCTAAATTCTCAGGACGAGCCCGAACAGGTATGATAATTTTGTTAATGTCCCTCGCATCTAACACTAGCCTGATTTTTCCATTGGCTTTCGCCACTGCTACAAGAGGACTACTATATGGAGAGAAGGAGGGCTCAATGATATCCCACTCTAACATCTTCCGAATCTCTTTAGCTACCAATTCCCTCCTCGACCAAGGGATGGAGTAAGTTGCGCGACAGTATGTTTTATGGGGCATCACCTCTATGTGATAGTGGTACCCTTTGACTATTCCTGGTCGGTCGGTAAATACCATAGTGTATTCCGATAGCAGCTGCGTCAACTGTTGCTTTTGTGTATCGCTTAACCCTTCAGATTCCAGCACTTTGGTTTTAAATGCCTGAACATTTATTTTAAAATTTCGATCCTCTAAATTCGGATAATAGAGGTCTGCTGCATGTGAAAAATCATCAAGGTGTAGTACCCAAGGGTTCCTACCTTTGATATTGATTCGATTACAACACGGCACAAGTACCTCCTTCGATTTCATCATAGATAATTCAATCCTCCTACCCCTATTAACTATGCTTAATTTCCCCAAGGAGAGGTCGATCAATGCGTCCCTCTCACGGAGAAAATCTACTCCCAGAATGCAGGCCACCTTCAATCCTTTTACAACGAGGAACGAGCTCACTATGGCTTCGCCCTCCTTACAAATCTCCACCTGCACCTGGTACTTAACTGATTGGCTCTGTGCACTAATGGCTCCAGACACCTTACAATTATTAACCGGGAAAGTCGGAATGCTATGTCCTTTTCCCAGTGCCTTATATAACTCCATACTCATTACACTTACTGAGGCACCTGTGTCAATGATTATATTCACTGCAACATCATTGATTTTCGCTTCGATAATAGCTTGCACATTTTCGTTATTATCTTTCTTACATTCGTGCGGTTCGTTCAGTAGATCCTTATCCATACTGACACCGTCGTTGTATCGCAGCATACGTATCCCAGGTATATTATTATCACTCGTGTTGCTCTCACTCCATCCCTCGGCCATCGATGGAGAGCATATCGAGGCCGATTCTAGTTTGTTGGATTAGTTACTTGTGAAGTACTTGGACGGCTATTGTCCGCGACCTCCACTATATGTACACTCTGATTTGTCGGCCGCCACGGCTGCGCAATAGGCGCGTTTTGCGGTGGTGGTCTATTGTTGTCATACCGGTCATTACCCTGTCGCTCTGGGCTTCTTCGCTGATTTTGCTGCCAATTTCGATTACTATCACTATAATTGCTCTGCCACTGACCTCGCGCATTTTTCCAGCGGTTGGTCCCTGACATTCCGGATTCGTACCGGTCGTCAAATCGACGCTTTTTGTTATAAGTTGTTTGTCCATACCCGTTCTGGCCTCTACCATTACTACCATTTTGCGAATGTTCTTGCCGCTTGTTACCACCCCCACTATTTCCATGGTTGTGGTTTTGTGCACTACTATTCCTGTCATGTTTACATCCTGACCCATTATTCCGCGAGTGATCACACGCTGATTTTGCGTCTTCCTGTATCAAGTCTATAGAATCTAGAACAGACAGGAAGTTTTCCATATCGCTTTCTGGTACGTGTATTAATTTCTCTTTGATATGAATGGGTAAATGTGATTTTAGTAGTCTTATTATGTCTCTTGGTGATATAGGTTCGTCCCAGTAGCGTGTTTTGTTTATATATTTTTCAAAATACCGTCTCAAATTCCCCAGACGAGGTGAGTACGGTTCGGGATTATATACTTCTTTTCTTAGCCGCTCTTGTATACAAGGCGACCAATATTTCGATAGAAATGCTCTTTCGAACTGTTCATATGTCATGCAGCTGTCTGCTACTTCTGTAGCCCACAACGCTGCATCACCTTGAATGTACGACATTACGTATTGAATTTTCTGTGTTTCATTCCACACACTGGGCAAGATATTTTTAAAGCTTTTTATGAATACTACTGGGTGTACTGATTTCCGTTCAGTAGTAAACGTTTGAAATTGTCTATTTTTGATTAAACTTTCTTCCACTAATATTTTTGAACTACACGGTTTTGCTCCTGGGACATATGCTGTGTGCTCCGAACCGAAGCTACAGCTCTTCGCATTATCGACTACAGATTCCTCATTGTTGTATCGCGTATAAGTTTGTGCGTTGCCAAAACCGTGGGCTGTTGGCGACAGAGGTTCCTGTTCCAAATGCTTTCTGCTTTGTGCTAAACCCTTCTCCAGGTCGGATATCCGTTTGTTCATATTCACTTGCCACTGCGGAATATCCTCACTGAGTATTTGCTTGATGGTTTGCACGTCGTTCTGTACCTGACTGTTTACTGCGGTACTGAACGTTTCGGGATCTCTATTTGCTATGGCTGTTTGCACTTTGGAATTAATGTTCTTATCAATCTCACACTCCTTCACTTCTAGCCATGAGTTGAATTCTGTTTCAATTTTAGTTGCTTGTTCGTTCCACTTCTGCTCTACAAGCTGCGTGGAATCTATTTCTAGCTTTTCTACTCGATTGGCTAATACACCTATTTCGTCTACCCTGTTAGTGTTTGCTACTTGCAGGTTGTTGACCTGTTCAGTCAGCTCCTGCACGGCCTTAGGTATCGACTCATAATTCTGTTTCATATCTGCAATCTCTTTTTTCATGTTTTCTAACGATTGCACAAGTTGCTGGTCCCGCTCAGCTTGCCGGCGATCTCGCTCAGCTTGCTGGCGGTCTCTCTCGACTTGCTGTTGCGCAAATTCTGCCTGGTAATTCAGCACGCGCTCTAATATAGCCTGAAGCGAATACCCACCAGGCAGATTACCACTCTCTGGTTCCTGCTTTTCTGGTGGTGGTACAACTTCTTTCTCTACATCCCCTTGAGGACTAGTGGGCGGTGGCACCACTTCCTGTGCCCCTGCCCCCACATTCTCACATGTTATATCCTCAAAGAGAGTACTAGTACTACTTGAGGTACCCGGTTCCACATTTCCTGCACTAACTAATTGTTGTTCCTCAGTATCCATATTGCTCGGACGTTGACTACGCAACTTAACCATATTCCTAAATTGCTTACTAAAACACAAAGTCTGACAGTTTTGCCCCTTGCACACAAAATACGTTAATTTATCTACACTAACTGCACACTAAAAATTACTATCTACCATCAACTTTGTCCTGTCACAAACACTAACATCAAACTACGTACAATATGCACACCACTAGCGAAATGAGATCACTTCACTGGAGCTCGACTTTTACAAACAGGACAACTACACTGTAGTCTTACCTTTAGTTTATCTTATCTCGGGGTTCGGCTGCCCCCGGATTACGTAGTCGTTACAGCTTCTCAGTACTATCAGGATCGTCTTCTCAGACTCGTTTGCAGTAGTACGTTTTGTCATGAAAGAGTGTTTACACATTCATTAATACATAGCATTGATCATGATATACATACATACATTCATCACTAAATACATATATATCTATACATACATAACAATCAACACTGAAAGAAAAATACATAAAATTTTATATTTGTGGCCACTGCAAATTCGGGCCCCACGTTGGGCGCCAGTTTCGCGTAATAGTTCTCTCTCGCGGATTGTTAAATTGTTGCTCTTTGGTTTATTTATTCTCTTTGTAACAACACATTTACGGAAAGAGTTACGTGAAATACTTTTATCAATGCTGTGCTTTGATTTTCATTATCGTCATTACCTTTTAGCGGAATAAAATGTATATATGGAAGTTTGATTGTTCTGGATCTGGCCTACAATTTAAGGAACGATTTTTCGTAACTGCAACTCATGCTAGGAATCAATATATCTTCCCTACTTCATAATGAGTAAAAGTTGAAATTACTTTGTTATGAACACTGACGTTACAGTTCGTATGATCGTTCAAAAACACAAGTTCGCAGTGGATTTTATCTCTCGTTAAAATGCTATTTCACACCACGACTAGCCCAAGAACATGAGACTCTCATTAAAAAATGCGTTGTCACTATAAAGTTTGCCAGATCAGAACGGAGCACAGCAAGATTCCTATCAGATTCTGAAGGTACATTAAATTGTTTGCACTGTAAATTATATCCTATCAGCAGCCCGCGTCAATCTGCAACACATCATAAAATCCGCTGATCTTCACTGCCAGTCTGGGAGCTAAAAGAAATAATATTATTTTACCGCTTCCTTGCGGTATGCTCGACTATATCGTAAGTCGTTTAAATACGCCGCGGCAGCGGCTTTTCGTTCTCCACGCAGCTCAGCACCACAGATAATATTTATATAACTGAAAAACGTCTCAACAGGATGGGATAATATGCAAGCAAGCTTAACAATAAATGATACAAGTTTTCATTTAAACAACTCTATTAAAACCTTTAAATATCTCAGTGATTACAGACCTTTGTGAATTCAGACATAATGGCGTCAAATGCTTAGTTTCGACAAAAGAGTGCTACATTCGCGTTCTCTACGACAACAACAGGAGATCTTACTCGCGCAACTTCCAAACTAAGAAGACAAAGACATTAATCTACATCACGTATTATATACTAGTTCATTTCTTTTATCTCTGTTTAACATTTATCTTCTGTGTCGGTTTTATTACTCGCCGACGCAGACGTTTTCAAAAATAAATAATAAAAAAAAATACATAATTTTGTGCAATGACACAATATGATACATCTAATTCTCTAATTACTACATAATATATTGTTTTTGTTTCTCTAGACGTTACAGGGTGTATGGCGACGGTAGGGACGTGGGCCTCCATAGCCTCAGACAAGGTCTGCTGGAGGAAGGAGGTGGCATGGGTAACATCATTAGGGTGGTGGTAGGTGAGTGGGTGGCTATCGACCTGGGCAGAGAGGGTATCCCGGTAGGAATCCCAATTGACACGGGAATAATCACGGACCTATTTTTCGCCGGCCGCGGTGGTCTAGCGGTTCTGGCGCTGCAGTCCAAAACCGCGGGACTGCTACGGTCGCAGGTTCGAATCCTGCCTCGGGCATGGGTGTGTGTGATGTCCTTAGGTTAGTTAGGTTTAAGTAGTTCTAAGTTCTAGGGGACTTATGACCTAAGATGTTGAGTCCCATAGTGCTCAGAGCCATTTGAACCATTTTTGAACGAACCTATTTTGGGGGAGGGTCGATGTGAGGATCAGTACAGGGGCGACGACTGTCTGAAATGGTGAGGAGGTCAGGGAGATGGTCACCACCAATAGGGTCAAGGATGTCCACCGCTATGCGGCCAAGGAGGTTGGGCGAGGAGAGGACGACATCCAGAGTGGTATTGGGTTCAGGCCAGGTGTGCTGGGGAATGGTAACGAGGTCGCCTTGGAGGGAGGAGAGGAACCGATGCCACCGTCGTAACTGGGCGGCGGAACGACTATGGATGTTGAGGTCGGCGGTGATCACGTAGAAGGAGAAGGTGCAGTCTATGTGGGAAAGGAAGTCAAAAGGAATAGGGGTGCTAGGGCGGACATAGGTGGTGGCGCAGGTAACGGTGAGGCCAAGGAAGAAGAGACTAAGGATCAGGTGTTCTGTGAGGTCGGGAAGGAGGGGTTGGAGCTGAACAGGGATCTGGTGGCGGCGGCCGACGGCCACTCCATGGTTGGTTCTCTGCATGAGCTTAAATAACGGCCAACAGCACGTGGGCAGACGGTAACGCCCTCCACGGTAACCAACGATAGCTACATGCTTAAGCGAGAAATCGTAAATTTAAAAGTTTGTTCCAGTTATAATACAAAACATAATAAATAATAATTATAACTAATCGAATCTCGAGAAATTTACCATTATTTAAAATTCAGGTAACTGTTATCCCATTCATTTTTCACATCATTTGTGGATGGAGTACAGCCCTCTATCTTCTGTGGTAGGGACGCCGTTTTCCATGGGCGATAGTATATACCAAATGCCCCTAGCCTGTGTGGTTGGGACGCTGTCGTCATGGTAACCACTTCGTATAAGTCGTCTGCTGGAATATCAACTTTGCCCGGCGTTCGTTGTTACGGTAACGGCGTACCATAACGATTCTTCCGCCATGTTGTTGTCATTTAATATGGTCTTTTGCTGCGGCATTATCTTTGCACAGCATGCGTTTTCGTGGTGTGTTCTGTCTGATATCCATAAGAGTTGTTCCTAGTAATTAGTAAAAAACTTCAAAATCAGTGTATTCTCCGTTATAAAATTAAGATATTAGAAAAACGAAGTATATCAAGTGCCCCTTAGCCTATTTGGCTAGGATTCCGTCGTCATAGTAGCCTCCTCGTACGTGTCGTCTGCTGTAATACGGCATTCGATATCGTAGCATTGGTGTACCACAATCCTCCCTTGATATACAGGGTGTTACAAAAAGGTACGGCCAAACTTTCAGGAAACATTCCTCACACACAAATAAAGAAAAGATGTTATGTGGACATGTGTCCGGAAACGCTTAATTTCCGTGTTAGAGCTCATTTTAGTTTCGTCAGTACGTACTGTACTTCCTCGATTCACCGCCAGTTGGCCCAATTGAAGGAAGGTAATGTCGACTTCGGTGCTTGTGTTGACATGCGACTCATTGCTCTACAGTACTAGCATCAAGCACATCAGTACGTAGCATCAACAGGTTAGTGTTCATCACGAACGTGATTTTGCAGTCAGTGCAATGTTTACAAATGCGGAGTTGGCAGATGCCCGTTTGATGTATAGATTAGCACGGAACAATAGCCGTGGCGCGGTACGTTTGTATCGAGACAGATTTCCAGAACGAAGGTGTCCCGACAAGCAATTGATCGGCGTCTTAGGGAGCACGGAACATTCCAGCCTATGACTCGCGACTGGGGAAGACCTAGAACGACGAGGACACCTGCAATGGACGAGGCAATTCTTCGTGCAGTTGACGATAACCCTAATGTCAGCGTCAGAGAAGTTGCTGCTGTACAAGGCAACGTTGATCACGTCACTGTATGGAGAGTGCTACGGGAGAACCCGTTGTTTCCGTACCGTGTACAGCGTGTGCAGGCACTATCAGCAGCTGATTGGCCTCCACGGGTACACTTCTGCGAATGGTTCATCCAACAATGTGTGAATCCTCATTTCAGTGCAAATGTTCTCTTTACGGATGAGGCTTCATTACGACGTGATCAAATTGTAAATTTTCACAATCAACATGTGTGGGCTGACGAGAATCCGCACGCAATTGTGCAATCACGTCATCAACACAGATTTTCTGTGAACGTTTGGTCAGGCATTGTTGGTGATGTCTCGATTGGGCCCCATGTTCTTCCACCTACGCTCAATGGAGCACGTTATCATGATTTCATACGAGATACTCTACCTGTGCTGCTAGAACACATGCCTTTACAAGTACGACACAACATGTGGTTCATGCACGATGGAGCTCCTGCACATTTCAGTTGAAGTGTTCGTACGCGCCTCCAGGGGCTCAGCATTCATTTGCTGAGTACGGGCTTGGCGACCCCGGGGTCCTGAGCTGGGGACTGGTCAGCGCCGCCAGTCTCCTGTCACCGTAACCCCCGGACATGCTTCAGCGACCACCGCACGGCGCGGCGGTGGAATGTTGTGTGCTGCGGGGAATGGTAATCTTGACTTGACCGCCTGGATTGCGAGGAAGGTAAACCTCTATAAAAACCCCTCAATCTTACGGTGTGCTGCGCGCCTATAAGATGCATGGCTGTTGGGGTGGAACAGTCACAAGCAGGCAACCTCTGGGGCACCTGCCGCACCCCAGTTGTATAAGGCTTACCTAGGCACGCGGGGCTCTGTCTAGGTGGACTTCTAGTTCCCTAGCTGCTCGTGGGACCGAGATGGAACCCTCGAACTTTTATTCTTCTCCTGCCAGCGGAAAGGGTGGACCGCTGGTGGGTTCTAACACCCAATCCAACAAGAGGGCTCGTGTAGCCAGTCCTCCTGATTCAGGTAGTAGTAACAGAACGCATGCTGTTTCGCAGAATGTGTTTTTCATAATTAAAAGAAAAGATGGGAGTTTTGAAAAATTTTCGCCATTTTATATACAGAAGGGCTTAGAAGGTATTGCTGGCACATTAAAATCTGTAAATCGCTTGCGAAATGGCACCTTGTTGGTTGAAACATCTAGCTTCCAGCAAGTCCAGAACCTTCAGAAGGCACAATTTCTTGGGGATTTTGCGATAGAGACTGAATTTCACAACACCTTGAACTATAGCAAGGGTGTTGTGACTTGCAGAGATCTCGTTGACATTCCCCAAGACGAACTGAAGGCTGAATGGTCCCGGGAAGGAATAGTCGACATGCAACACATTATGAAATGGGTGGATGGTGCTCTCATAAAGACTGACTCATTTATCCTTACATTTAACAGCACCAAATTGCCAGAGCATGTGAAGGCAGGTTTCCTACGTCTCAGTGTACGGCCTTATTACCCCAACCCCATGCGGTGTTTTAAATGCCAACACTTTGGACACACTACTCTCGGCTGTAAAGGGGAAGCCATTTGTGGGAATTGTGGTAAAGCCGCCCATGAGGGAGTTGGTTGCTCCTCTCCTCCTAAGTGTGTCAACTGCTCTGGGGATCACCCTGTGTGGAGTAGGGAATGCACAGCTTTCCTTGAGGAACGGAAGATCCAGGAACTAAAAACTACAAAACGCATCCCGTATGGTGAGGCAAAGAAAATTTACAAGTCCATGCAGCCGCCCACGTTCGCTGCTTCCTTTTCTTCCGTTCTCAAACAAGCAGTCTTGAAAACCGATGCCGCTACACAAACGGAGGTGGCTACTGTCAGCACTAGCACCTGCGCTTGTCAGTGTACGTGTGCTGCTGCCGTTCCTGTGAAGCCTGCTGCTCCCCCCCGGCCTTCTGACCAGGCCGTGGTAGCTGACATCATGGAACTTCCTGCCCCTTCCCGGGTCCAGTCTTGTGCACTGCCCAGCGCTGCTACACCCCCTACTGCTTCTGAGGTTTTGGCTCCAATGCCACCTCAGGCCAGAACATCGAAGCCAAAGACAAAGGTGAAGACTCGCCCACTAAAGAAGACTGCAGTTATACAGTCTCCTGATGTGGATGTTATTCTCTCTGACGTCTCTCTCGAGTCCTCTTCTGAGGCGATGGAGGTTGATGTCAGACTGGGACAATCATCTCGTCCCAAAACTGTTGTGGGCTCTCCTCCCCGACAGAAAGTGAGGATGAAGGTACTCCCACCCTGATAGATGGCTCCAATTATACAGTGGAACATGAATGGATTCCGGGCATATGTGGAGGAACTGAACCTCCTAGCACGGCAACGACCCCTGTGCTTGTGTTTACAGGAAATGCATTTAAAACCATCTGATGCTCCTGTACTAAGGGGCTATCCGTCATATCGCAAAGATGACCTGACTGGAGAAAGGGCCAAAGGCGGAGTCGCTGTGTTTGTCAATAATGACCACCACTCCTCTGCTCTCCCCCTGGATACTGACCTGCAAGCAGTTGCAGTTGAAATTCATTCACCTCGGAGGCTTACCGTTTGCTCCCTTTATTTACCCCCTCTGGATGCAATGACCTTAGACGCTCTCACAGATATTATCGACCAACTCCCCCGCCCATTTCTCCTCCTGGCGGACTTCAATGCCCATCATGTCCTGTGGGGCTCCACTTCTCTTTGCGCTCGAGGTCGAATTTTGGAAAGCCTCCTAACATCTCAAGTGTTGTGCATCCTCAACACAGGTACTCCGACTCATTTCTCTACTGCTACAGGGTCATTCTCAGCCATTGACCTATCTTTCTGCTCTCCAACCCTCACTGACTCTGTTTACTGGGAGGTCACTGACGACCTTCATTCCAGCGATCACTTCCCTATCCGCATTCATCTCCTGGATGGTGTATTGCTGGAGCAGCGGCCACCATCGTGGATGATTGGCAGGGCTAACTGGCCACTGTTCACTCGGTTGGCTGTCTTTGACCGCCACAATAACGTACAGGAATGGGTTGATCACTTCACGCTTGTGGTCCATCATGCTGCTGACCTGTCCATACCACAGTCTTCTGGCACTCTTAAGCGGCGCCTTGTGCCTTGGTGGACAGAAGAGTGCCATTCAGCCATCCGGGACAGGCGTGCTGCTCTTCGCCGATTTAAATGCCGCCAAACAGCGGTCAATCTTACCGCCTTTCGAATCGCGAGAGCCAGGGCACGCCATGTCATTAAAGAGAGCAAGAACAGGTCATGGCAGGAGTTCCTGGACTCCATCAGCCGTTACACTTGTTCCACAAGAGTATGGGAAGCCATCCGGTGGATTTCCGGTAAACATAGCCGTTTACCAATAGCTGCTGTCCTGAAACAGGATGCCTCCAAACGACACCCAGAGCCATTGCTCAGACGCTGGCAGAGCATTTTGCACAAAGTACTGCCACTGCAAATCAGGAGCCAGCGTTTCGTCGCTACCGTGCGACTGTCGAAAGAGCGACCTTGGACTTTCGGTCGAACAGTTCTGAGGCCTACAATTCCCCTTTCTCCATGTGGGAACTTGAATCGGCACTTACTGAGACTTCTGACACTGCACCAGGTTACGACCGCATCCGGTACTCCATGCTTCGACATCTGCCATCGGCGTCAAAGGAAATCCTCCTCGAATGTTTTAATCTCATATGGCAGACAGGAGTGTTCCCCACCTCGTGGAGGGAGGCAATCCTCATCCCTCTCCTCAAACCAGGAAAGGACCGCACATGTCCCAGTAGTTATCGTAGTATCGCCTTGACAAGCTGTGTCGGAAAGACCCTGGAACGGATGGTTAACTGGCGTCTGGTCTGGCTGTTAGAGACCAGACAGCTCCTTAGCCGCTTTCAGTGTGGATTCCGAAAATTTCGGTCCACGGTCGACCACCTGACTGACCCTCCTAGAGGCGGCTATTCAACAGGCTTTTCTCCGTCAGCATCACTGTATCGGTATCTTCTTTGATATCAGTACGGCATATGATACTACTTGGAGACACTGTATTCTTGCACAAATGCATCAATGGGGCTTTCGTGGCCGCCTCCCCATTTTCATTCGGTCTTTCCTGTCAGCGGTTTTTTCGGACCCGCGTTGGTAACACACTGTCTGATCGCTTTGAGCAAGAGAATGGTGTCCCCCAGGGCAGTGTTTTAAGCGTTACCCTCTTTGCCATAGCCATCAACAGTATAACGTCTACAGTGAGGAGTCCAGTACAGTGCTCCTTATTTGTGGACGACTTTGCTGTTTTCTGTTCCTCCTCCAGTGTTGCAACCGTGAGCCACCAGTTGCAGCTAACAGTGCGGCGGTTAGAGGAGTGGGCTGCAAAGACGGGTTTTCGGTTTTCTGCCGATAAGTGTGTTTGTATTCATTTTAATCGTTCTCGTCATCTTTTTACTTTGCCTGCCTTGCATATGGGGGATACTGTCCTACATTTTAGAGACACAGTGCGGTTTCTGGGCCTAATTTTTGACTCCAGGTTGTCATGGCTGCCACACCTACGTGACTTGAAAGCCAGAACACTGAAGGCACTGAGCATTCTCAAGTGCCTCAGCCACAGGTCTTGGGGCGCGGACAGGGCGCGTCTCCTTCAGTTTTATGGAGCTTTTGTGCGTTCACGGCTGGACTATGGCTGCACAGTATATGGGTCAGCGAGGCCGTCTTATTTGCGGATCCTTGACGCTGTTCACCATGATGGGATCCGACTGGCCACGGGTGCTTATCGGACCAGTCCCGTACCCAGCCTCTGTGCTGAGGCTGGCGAACCGCCACTTACCATCCGGCGGCAGCTCCTGCTGGTTCGCCAGGCTTGTAAGTTTCTTGCAGCTCCCAGCTCGCCTGCTCACCGTCTTGTTGCCCATCCACCTCTGGACCGCCTTTTTTCCCCGCCGTCCCCGGGCTACGTTGCCGTTTGGGATCTGTGTGCAACGTGTACTAGAGTCCCTCGGTGTGGAGTCTGTACAACCCCAAATCCAAGGTTTTAACCGCCTGCCACCCTGGTTACTGAAGAGGCCCAGAGTGATATTAGATTTATTGCAGTACAAGAGAGATTGCACTCCTGCCACCGTTTTTAATGCAGCATTTTCTGCCATTTTATCTGAGCACCACGACTATGTAGCTGTTTTTACGGATGGGTCGAAACAAGGGGATTCTGTTGGTTGCTCAGTTGTTTTTCCATATCGTGTCCTCAAGGTCCGACTGCCTCAGACTTTTACTGTCTTTGATGCAGAATTGTCTGCGATCTTGCGGTCACTGGAGCACATGAGACATTCTTACTCTCCTAAATTTCTTGTCTGTTCCGATTCACTCCGTGCCCTTCACTCATTGCAACGTTTGTATCCGGCAGACAAAATAGTCCAGACCATCCAGGATGCCCTCCTCCGAATACAGGGACTGGGGAAGGTTGTAGCTTTTTGCTGGGTTCCGGGGCATGTCGGCATTGCTGGGAATGAAAGGGCAGATCTCGCAGCCAAGGAGGCGTGTCTCGCCCCAGAAGTACCTCAGTGTGCTACCCCCTTGCACGCACTCACCTCGCTGTTGAGCTCACGGGTCATGCGTCGGTGGGAGGATGAGTGGCTGGAAGTGACTGACAATGAGCTCCGTATAGTCGAGCCCACAACGCGTGTGTGGTGTACTTCCTTTCAGCCCCGTCGACGGGACGAGGTTCTCCTCACTCGGCTTCGAATAGGCCACAGCCCTATGACGCACGGCTTCCTTCTCCGGCGAGAGGACCCTCCAATGTGTGGTGCTTGTGGCGTCCAGGTCACTGTGCGCCACGTTTTATTGGATTGCGTTTTATTTTCTGACCAGCGGGTCGCAGCTGACTAGCCAGCGGACCTGCCATCTCTTTTAGGCAACACTCGGACGAATGTGGTTAAAGTTTTAAAGTTCTGTGCCCTGTCGAATGTTTTTACAAAGATTTTAGGGAGACGATTTTAATTTGCTCACTGTGTGACAAGCTCGCCCATATTTTATGTAAGTGGCCAGCCAATAACAATTTCCTGTGACATTTGTGTTGCTATGTTTCCCCTTTCCTTAGGTTTTACTTTCTTATGTAGCATTTTCCTTCTTTTCCTGCTTTCTTTGAGTGTGCGCTTTAGTTTTCTTAGGTCTGTCCACATTCGTTCCTTTTAATGTGTGTCAGGGCGCTGATGACCTCGATGTTGAGCGCCCATAAGCCCCAACACACCACCGCCACCACTGTTCGTACGCTTCTCGACAACAGATTCGGTGACCGACGGATTGGTAGAGGCGGACCAATTCCGTGGCCTCCACGCTCTCCTCACCTCAACCCTCTCGACTTTCATTTATGGGGGCATTTGAAAGCTCTCGTCTACGCAACCCCGGTACCAAATGTAGAGACTCTTCGTGCTCGTATTGTGGACGGCTGTGATAAAATACGCCATTCTCCAGGGCTGCATCAGCGCATCAGGGATTCCGTGCCACGGAGGGTGAATGCATGTATCCTCGCTAACTGAGGACATTTTGAACATTTCCTGTAACAAAGTGTTTGAAGTCACGCTGGTACGTTCTGTTGCTGTGTGTTTCCATTCCATGATTAATCTGATTTGAAGAGAAGTAATAAAATGAGCTCTAACATGGAAATTAAGCGTTTCCGGACACATGTCCACATAACATATTTTCTTTCTTTGTGTGTGATGAATGTTTCCTGAAAGTTTGGCCGTACCTTTTTGTAACACCCTGTATACTGTCGCCCATGGCAACGGCGTTCCTACCACGAAAGACAGAGGGCTCTACTCTATCCACAAATGATGTGAAAAATGAATGGGAAAACAGTTACCTGAATTTTAAATAATTGTAAATTTATCGAGATTTAAGTAGTTATAATTATTATTTATTGTATTTTGTATTATAACTGGAACAAACTTCAAAATTTACGATTTCTTGCTTAAGCACGCAACTACCGTTGGTTACCGTGGAGGGCGTTACCGTCTGCCCACGTGTTGTTGGCCGTTATTTAAGCTCATGCAGAGAGCCAACCATGCATAGTTATCAACCGTGCACAGACAGGGTGACGCCTCTGTTTATTTATGTAACTTTAACTAACTGCTTGTAGATTACGTGCATGAGTACTTACTAATATTATAACTTTACAGTGTAAATTGCCCTGAAGATGACCCCATCGCGGGTTGAAACCGGTTGGCGCCAAAATAAATAATTCTATTGTGGCTGTCATTTTAAATAATTGATTATAAGTACATTAATCACTGTTGTCTCCTCACAACTATGTTCTCTAAAAAAATCTCGTGTGTTACCTTCGTGGTCCTTACGCGCAATGTATGTTGACGGCAGTACAATCGTTCGGCAGTCAGCTACAAACGTCGGTTCTGTAAATTTTCTCAGTAGTGCTTCTCGAGGACGTCGCCTTCCCTTCAGGGATTCCCATTTGATTTTCCAAGGCACCTCCGTAACATTTTACGTGTTGTTCTCTACCAGTAACAAATTTACAGCACAGGTCAAGGTTTTATCGCGAGGCAAACCATAAACTGCTTGAAGGATTTAACAGAGCCAGTTCTGAGTAGTGATGAATCTGCAATTTACCGAGAGCACGTTGCGAACAAATATGAAACGGCAGAAGAAGCGGCATGGAAGTTCCGCAAGCCGAATGAGCAGCTGACAGCGTTTTCTAAAAGCAGAAATCGGATATTATGGAAGGACGGCGAATTCAAATGTCGAGACTACGACACCACTTGAAGTAGTCCACTACCTGCCATCGACGTCCTGTAGCCAAGATAGCAATCAGTCATTCTCTTCTGACCATTGCTTTCTTTGTACATCGCAACACTGTGAACTTCCCGTTCAAAACCCTGCCGATAAGCAAACTGTAAAAGTATTTTTTTTTTAGTCATCAGTTTTCTGACGGGTTTGATGTGGCCTACCACGAATTCCCCTGCTGTGCCAAATTTTTCATCTCAGAGTAGCACTTGCAACCTACATCCTCAATTATTTGCCGGATGCACTCCAATCTCTGTCATCCTCTACTACAGTTTTTGCCCTCTACAGCTCCCTCTAGGTACATGGAAGTCATTCCCTGACATCTTAACACATGTCCTATCATCATGTCCGTCCTTCTTCTCACAAGGGAACCTCCCCATCGCAACCCCCCTCAGATTTAGTTATAAGTTGGCACAGTGGATAGGCCTTGAAAACCTGAACACAGATCAACCGAGAAAACAGGAAGAAGTTGTGTGGAACTGTGAAAAAAATAAGCAAAATATACAAACTGCGTAGTTCATGCGCAAGACAGGCAAAGCAAGGATGGTTTGAGCTCATGAGCGCCGTGGTCTCGTGGTTAGCGTGAGCAGCTGCGGAATGAGAGGTCCTTGGTTCAAGTCTTCCCTCGAGTGAAAAGTTTAATTTTCCATTTTCAGACGATTAGTTTAGGCACTGACACATAATCAACTTCTCTCTCCAAAATTCCAGGACATGTTCAAATTTGCTTGGACATATGCAGGATTTAACGTCCTACACACGGAAAAATTTGAAAACGTTAAAAACATATGTTTTGATGGAGCACAGGGAAAACTGTGCGACTGTGAAACTGTTGCATTAATTTGTTGCAGTTTATGTGACAAACTCTTACGTTTTCATCACTTTTTTGGAAGTGATTATCACATCCACAAGAAAAGCTAAATCGGGCAAGGTAGAAGAATCTTTTTACCCATTCGCCAAGTGTACAAGTTAGGTGGGTCGACAACATATTCCTGTCGTGACGCACATGCCGTCACCATTGTCGTATAGAATATATCAGACGTGTTTTCCTGTGGAGGAATCGGTTGACCTGTGACTTTGCGATCAAATGTTTTCGGTTCCCATTGGAGAGGCACGTCCTTTCGTTTACTAATCGCACGGTTTTTCAGTGCGGTCACAAAACACAGACACTAAACTTACTACAGTGAACAGAGACGTCAATGAACGAACGGACAGATCATAACTTTGCGAAAATAAAGAAAGTAAAATTTTCACTCGAGGGATGACTTGAACCGTGGACCTCTCGTTCCGCAGCTGCTCACGCTAACCACGGGACCACGGCGCTCACGAGCTCAAATCATCCTTGCTGTTGCCTGTCTTGCGCATGAACTACTCAGTTTGTATATTTTGCTTATTTTTTTCATAGTTCCACACAACTTCTTCCTGTTTTCTCGATTGATCTGTGTTCTGTTTTTCAAGGCCTATCCACTGTGCCAACTTATAAGTAAATCTGAGGGGGGTGCGATGGGGAGGTTCCCTTGTCAGTGTTTCCCAAATATTCCTGTCTTCGACGATTCTGCAGAGAACGTTCCTATTGCTTACTGTATCAGTCCATCTAATTTTCAACATTTTCCTGTAGCACTAAATCTCGGTTTTTACGCAGTTCAAATTTCACTACCATACAGCCCTCTGCTAAAAAATCGTTATTAAAATAAAACATACTGTCAATATAAGTATTATCTCTTACTTTTACAGTGCATTTCTGAGGAGTAATTTAGCGGTTCACAGGTTTCTGGGACGATACTTGAGATCGCTTATTTTGAAATTCTAAGCGTATGCAGTAGGCTGCTGGAAGATTCACCGCTGGCAAGTAACTGGAATTTGTCCAGTCACTCGCGGACGGAGATAGGAACTGTAATTGAGAACAGCAAAGCAAAAGCAGAAACGGTTCACTTCATTTTCAAACGTTCCTTTACAAAGGAAAGCCCAGGAGAATTGCCTCAGTTTAATACTCGTACCACTGAAGAAATGAGTTAGTGCCAGTGAGGTTGACAAACAGCAGAAATCGTTAAAACTGGTAAAAATTCCAGGGTCCTATGGAATCTCTGTCAGATTCTGCACCGAATTTGCGGCTGAGTTGGCCCCACTTTTAACTATTATCTATCGTTGATCTCCGAACAAAAAAAAGTGCCCCGTTGTAAGCAAAAGTCTCAGATCACAACCGTTAAGAGGAAGGGTTATAGAAGTAGCGCACAAAACTGCCGTCCAATATCCTTGACATCCATTTGTTGTAGGATCTTAGAAGATATGCGTATCTCAAACGTAATGAGACATCTAGAACAAACTGACGTCCTCCATACCAACCAGCATGGATTCCGAAAACGTCGTTCATATGTAGCCCAACTCACACTCTTCTGACATGGCATACTGAAAACTTTGGATCGAGACACTCAGGCAGAAGTAGTATTTCTTGATTTAAGAAAAGCATTTGACTCAGTACCACACCTACGCTTATTACCAAAAGTACGATCATATGGGATATCAAGTGAAATTTGCGACTGGACTAATGGCTTTTTGATAGCGAGGACACAGCATGTTCCTTTGAATGGGGAGTCGTCGTCAGATGTAGAAGTAACTTCAGGTGTTCCTCAGGGAAATGTGTATATTAATAACATATGAAACGTCCCCTTTTGAAGATTTGTATACGACTGTGCTTAAACTGACACACAATATTTTTTAGCTCAACGCAATCTGACTTTCAGAAATCGCTACAAAGGAATGGCCCTGACTAACATTAACCTGTACCTTTCACAAATCACTTACCTCACAAAAATCTTCGTTACTCAAGCTACTGCAATACAGCGAGCGCCACTACTGCCAGCTAAATAAAAGATTCAAACTACAGAAGGCACTAACTACTGATAGGCATAGTTAGCAAATGAAAGATATTAATAGAGAACAAATAATGTATTTACCTTAATAGTCATCAAAAGTCATAATATATATAGCAGTTCATGACATCCATTTTTACAAATTTCAAAATTCCGCCATTTCTCTCCCCACATCCACCACTGCTGGCGGCTCACCTCCAACTGCGCAACGCTATGCGCTGTTCACATCCAGCTGCCTCTGCCCAACACTACAATGGCAGACAACAATGCAAACTAGCCACAGAGTGCACACAGCAAAGCCAGTGATTTTCATACAGAGAGCGCTATGTGGCGGCGGCGTTACCAATATAAGAACCTAAACAGCCTACTTACAGTAACTTCAGGTGTTCCTCAGGGAAATGTGTATATTAATAACATCGTGCCAATATTGATAATAACCTCAGACTTCCTGCAGATGATACAGTTGTCTTTAATGAAGATATGTCTGAAAGTAGCTCGCAGTGGTTAGCACACTGGACTCGCATTCGGGAGGGTGACGGTTCAATCCCGCGTCCGGCCGTCCTGATTTAGGTTTCCCGTGATTTAGGGAAATCACTCCAGGCAAATGCCGGGATGGTGCCCTTGAAAGGGCACGGCCGACTTCTTTCCCCGTCCTTCCCTAATCCGATGAGACCGACGACATTGCTGTTAGGTCTCCTCCCCCCCCCCCCCCCCAAACAACCCAAAACCAAAGTTCAATAAAGTTTTTAACGTGGTACTTGTGTCTTCTTTCTACATTTGAGAACTAAAAATCACACTGCTGATACGATCGAAAATGCACTACAGATTCTATACAGAATACCAAAAGGTTTTGCACTGAACATTCTTGAGGAATTACAAATTTATATGTAGACGAGAAAATACCCACAATAAATATTGAACGAACATACAGAATTTAGACAAAAATCCTACCTTAAAAGCTTTATTGAAGTTTTAGAACACGAAAATGGCTAAATCGTAAGTAACATATGCGACAACCAAAGATAACCGTAGCAAATTTTAGTTAATAAAATAATATCGCTGTTCATCTGCACAATCTTTGAAAATATACAGTGTCGTAAGAGTGGAACTGTCAGATTGATGTCACGTCGTCACTAACATTTAATTTCAACACCTTCACACCATCTAAGATCTTGATAAAGCAGTGACAGTTAAAAAATACTTCACTAACGACGCAATATGGACGTCATATCAATCTATACGTAAGTACAAGACAGCTACCTTAATATGAAGGACATTGGCATTCATTCATACATGTTCTACATCTACATACATACTCCGCAATCCACCATACGGTGCGTGGCGGAGGGTACCTCGTACCACAACTAGCATCTTCTCTCCCTGTTCCACTCCCAAACAGAACGAGGGAAAAATGACTGCGTATATGCCTCTGTACGAGCCCTAATCTCTCTTCTCTTATCTTTGTGGTCTTTCCGCGAAATGTAAGTTGGCGGCAGTAAAATTGTACTGCAATCAACCTCAAATGCTGGTTCTCTAAATTTCCTCAGCAGCAGTTCACGAAAAGAACGCCTCCTTTCCTCTAGAGACTCCCACCCGACTTCCTGAAGCATTTTCGTAACACTCGCGTGATGATCAAACCTACCAGTAACAAATCTAGTAGCCTGCCTCTGAATTGCTTCTATGTCCTCCCTCAATTCGACCTGATAGGGATCCCAAATGTTCGAGCAGTACTCAAGAATAGGTGGTATTAGTGTTTTATAAGCGGTCTCCTTTACAGATCAACCACATCTTCCCAAAATTCTACCAATGAAACCGAAGACGACTATCCGCCTTCCCCACAACTGCCATTACATGCTTGTCCCACCTCGTATCGCTCTGCAATGTTACTCCCAAATATTTAATCGACGTGACTACGTCAAGCGCTACACTACTAATGGAGCATTCAAACATTACGGGATTCTTTTTCCTATTCATCTGCATTAATTTACATTTATCTATATTTAGAGTTAGCTGCCATTCTTTACACCACTCACAAATCCTGTCCAAATCATATTGTATCCTCCTACAGTCACTCAACGATGACACCTTCCCGTACACCACAGCATCATCAGCAAACAGCCGCACGTTGCTATCCATCCTATCCAAAAGATCATTTATGCAGATAGAAAACAACAGCGGACCTACCACACTTCCCTGGGGCACTCCAGATGATACCTTCACCTCCGATGAACACTCACCATCCAGGACAACGTACTGGGTTCTATTACTTAAGAAGTTTTCGAGCCACTCACATACTTGGGAAACAATCCCATATGCTCGTACTTTAGTTAGGAGTCTGCAGTGGGGCATCGAGTCAAACGCTTTCCGGAATTCAAGGAATATGGCATCCGTCTGATAGCCTTTGTAGCGGGACTTTGAATTTCGCCGCGCTACACTCGTTCCCTCAGACATAAATTATACCGTCGCAGCGGTATGAACGCTCGACGGCAGAGAAAATACTAAAATTGTAACTCTTTTTTTTTTGTTTTCTATCCGTCTATTGTCTCTCGAGAGCGGAAGCTTAATGCAGATGTGATCTGATGAAGACGAAAAAAACTTATTAGCGTGTAGTCATATTGTGGAAGTTGTTATGACATTTGGAGGAGGGAAGCGACGTAAAATAAATTGCATTTGATATCGAGACGGTTTTGTATACATTAGAAATTCCTGGACGATGAAAGCTATTGCAAGATTTCGGAGCGCACTTTTCACGCAGAAATGAAGTAGGAGATTTTTGAAGACCTGGGCGCCGCACGAAAGAAGACATGTTAACATTGTAAAGAATGAACTCTTATCTACGCCATTTCCCCCTGACAGTTACATTTTGTTATTCCCTGTTCTTTTTCTATAATTTTTGTAGTGGAAATTGGTTTAACTTTTGCTCAAAAACGCCACAAGGACCACTCCAACAATAGCTTTTCCGAATCACGAAGTCCGATAGCTTTTCTGTAATACGAAGTCCGATTTGCATTTCATTCTTTCCGTTTTTCGCGGTCATTTACGATTTTAAAACCCCCTTTTTATTCACCATTTCTTCCCACATTTTCTTTTCTTTTCTTTTCTTCACTTTTTCTTTTTTATTAACCACTACACCTACATCCATGGTTCGCAAGATATCATGTGAAAAAAAAATCTCACCAAAACAGTGGGTCCGCAGCTCGTGGTCGTGCGGTAGTGTTCTTGCTTCCCACGCCCGGGTTCCCGGGTTCGATTCCCGGCGGGGTCAGGGATTTTCTCTGCCTCGTGATGACTGGGTGTTGTGTGCTGTCCTTAGGTTAGTTCGGTTTAAGTAGTTCTAAGTTCTAGGGGACTGATGGCCATAGATGTTAAGTCCCATAGTGCTCAGAGCCATTTGAACCATTTTTTCACCAAAATTGTAATTGCAGGTACTTGAAAATGGTGATTAAGCCGAAACACAGTCGTAAATAAAGATTACTTATTACAAACAGCTATTTGCTGTATCTACTTTAACAGTCATGTAGCTGGGCACAAATTAAATGCTCAAGAGAGCGATTTCTTGGGATATCGCATTCTGGTTTCTGTAGTGTGACAACGAAAGGGAGGACTCCCGAACTTGTCCTGCCACTGCCTCGGTACAGCGTGGCGCAACATTGTCGCTTGGCGTGCCCATGTCTGGATTGTTGACGAGACGTCGTGCGCCTCCCCTGCCCATCCCTGCCTCCTGCGGGATTGTCGCGCGGTCTAGGGTGCAGGAAACAGATCCTCCCACCAATACACGGCACTAAGGCCGATGTTACATTATCAAATTTCTTTGTCAAAGATTTGATCAAAGATGTGATCAAATATTCCGTCAAATATATTTGACAAAGATCTTTGATGTAGCGCTAGAAGGGGTATTAAACTGTCATCAAATTTTTCGTCAAAGTTCAAGATGGCTGACAACAACTTGTTATTAACCGCAGCAGTTGCACGTACCTCAATTGCATTGTGTGCACATGCGGAGGAGAAGTGGGGAAAAAAGGGAACCATACATACGAGATTGACAGTCTTAAATCCCTGGGATTACAACTTGATAATAAATTCAGTTGGGGGGAGCACGCCACAGAACTGCAGAAACGCCTTAACAAATCTGTATTTGCAATTCGAGTGTTAGTAGACATAGGCAACATAAAAATGAAAAAGCTTGCATACTTTGCCTACTTTCATTCCATAATGTCATATGGTATAATATTTTGGGGTAAATGTTCAAGTCAAACAAAAGGTTTCAGAGTCCAAAAGCATGTAATACGTATTATTTGTGGAGTAAATTCACGGACGTCCTGCAGAAACCTCTTCAAAGAACTGGTATACTAACTACTGCCTCTCAGTATATTTACTCCTTAATGAAATTTGTCCTAAATAATATATCTCTTTTTCCAACAAACAACTCGGTTCATACATGCAATACCAGGAACAAAAATTATCTGCACAAGGATTTGAAAGCACTTACTTTAGTTCAAAAAGGGGTCCGCTACTCAGGAACACTCATCTTCAATAATTTGTCAGCAAACATAAAAAATTTAGTTACAAATAAAGATCAGTTTAAAAGGAGCCTGAAAGACTTACCAGTGGCCAACTCCTTCTACTCCGTTAACGAAATTTTTAATAGAAACAAATGATGTATTGTATTTATTCATACTATTAGTATTGTAATTTCAGCTTAAAAAAAATTGACATGTTCCACATCCACGAGGATCTCCTCAGCATGGATCTATGGAATGAAAAACTAATCTAATTTGGGAGAAGCCCTGGGTTTTAGGACGACATGATAAAAGCGTTCAACAAAACTTGTTACGTGAGCTTACAGTGGAAGACGTCAAGTCGTACAACAGTTACTTAAGAATGGATGAGCATACATTTCTGTATGTGCTCAGTGAAGTGTATCCTCATATCACAAAGCACAATATTCGCTTAAGAACTGCTACATCTCAGAAGACAGGCTCACTGTAACACTCCGATTCCTTGCTACAGGAGAGGGTTATGTCAGGTTAGGTTAGGTTAGGTCAGGTCAGGTCTCCAATCTCCTTAATCTATTTTTGTATTGAGGGTGCCTCACGTTGTAAAGCGCCTCATCAGCTTCATACATCTCTATTAATTTTGTAGTTGTCGGCACACACCAATCGTATTTACCGGCAATGTTTATAAAAACGCTACAGACACTGCAGCGATGCTAGCGCTCCATGTGGTAACATGCCACATTGCAGTAAACAGAAGACAAGCGACTTCTTTGATCAAATCAACAGCGAGGCCCTAGATTTGATCAAATATTGGACGACATTTGACATAGTTCCCATTACATCATCAAATATCTTTGACAAAGATTTTTGACAAAGATATTTGACAAGGAAATTTGATAGTGTAATACCAGCCTAAGCGGCCAACCAACTTCACGGTATGCGGCGACAACCACGCGTCGTGTATCTAATGGCATCGTGCGGCAACAGTTGTGTGATTTTCTGTGTTTCTAATAATTACTCATCAAACTTAAAAATTTAAGTTGTTGTCAACATCTACTCATTAATAATTACTGTATAATCTTATGTTAAAGGTTTAACACAGTAAGGTAAGTATTGCAATTGCAGCTTGGAGCAAATACACTGAAGCGCCAAAGAAACTCGCATAGTCATGCGTATTCAAACACAGAGTTACGTGAACAGGCGAATATGACGCTGCGGTCGCAAACGTTTATATAAGACAACAAGTGTCTGGCACAGTTGTCAGATCGGTTACTGCTGCTACAATGGTAGGTTAGCAGGATATGAGTGAGTCTGAACATATAGTCGGCGCACGAACGATGGGACGAAGCATCTCCGAGGTAGCGATGAAGCGGGGATTTTCCCGTACAACCGTTTTACGAGTGTACCGTGAATATCAGGAATCAGGTAAAACATCGAATCTCCAACATCGCTGCGGGCGGAAAAAGTTCCTGCAAGAACGGGACCAACGATGACTGAAGAGAATCGTTCAGCGCGACAGAAGTGCAACCCTTCCAGAAATTGCTGCAGGTCTCAGTGCTGGGCCATCAACAAGTGTCAGCGTGTGTGCCATTCAATGAAACAAAATTTTGAAAAACACAGCCCTCGGTCCCGAACACAATTAATTTGTAAGCTAGGTTTCGGTGTCACAAGAGACACCTTTGGACAAAATTAAAACTGAATGTTACAGCATAACGTACCAAAAAATACGAAAGCTGCGGTCATTAAAATAAAATGCAACAGAGGTTTAATGAAACGTCGTCGATAAGGGCTTTCGAAGCCGAAGACTCGTGTACCCTTGATGACTGCGTCACACAATGCTTTACGCCTCGCCTGGGCCTGCCGTCAACGACGTTGCACTGTTGATGACTGGAAACATGTTGCCTGGTCGGACGAGTCTAGTTTCAAACTGTATCGAGCAGATGGCCGTGTACGGGTATGGAGACAACCTCACGAATCGCCGGCCGGAGTGGCCGTGCGGTTCTAGGCGCTACAGTCTGGAACCGAGCGACCGCTACGGTCGCAGGTTCGAATCCTGCCTCGGGCATGGATGTGTGTGATGTCCTTAGGTTGACTTGACTTAATTCCTTTGGCCCCTATGGGGGCATAGGGCATCCAGGAGAACTCGCCATCCGTCTCTGTCTTTGGCCATTTGCCTCAATTCTGCCCAGGTCTTGCCAACTCTTTCTGCTTCCCCTTCCACTGTCCTCGTCCATGTGCCCCTTGGTCTTCCTCTCTTCCTTGTTCCCTGGGGATTCCATTCCAATGCTTTTTTCTCGATGGCTCCATCTGGTTTTCTCAAGGTGTGCCCCCACCAGCCCCACTTTCTCTCTCGTATCTGGTCTTCTATAGGTATCTGGTTTGTTATTCGCCAGAGCTCCTCATTACATATTTTTTCTGGCCACCAGATATTCACGATGCGTCGAAGACATCTATTTATGAAGCTTTGTAACTGGGTTGTTATCTTTTTATCCATTTTCCAGCTTTCACTGGCGTACAGAAGGACAGCCTTCACATTTGTATTAAAAATACGGATTTTTGTTTTGTATGTGATATTTCTATTTTTCCATATTGGATACAATTGTATGAAGGCAGCATTTGCCTTTTTAATGCGGTTTTTCACGTCATCTCCAGCTCCACCATCTTCCGCCACTATACTACCCAGATACAGGAATGAGTTGACAGTCTCCACTCGCTGCTCACCTATTAACAGGGGCATCTCCATGTTACCTGAATTTACTCTCATTTCCTTTGTTTTGCCTGTATTTTTCGTTACACATTATTACAGTATTTCTAAGTAAGATGTTTCCCTTCTCGCCGGCCAGAGTGGCCGTGCGGTTCTAGGCGTTACAGTCTGGAACCGGGTGACCGCTACGGTCGCAGGTTCGAATCCTGCCTCGGGCATGGATGTGTGTGATGTCCTTAGGTTAGTTAGGTTTAATTAGTTCTAAGTTCTAGGCGACTGATGACGTCAGAAGTTAAGTCGCATAGTGCTCAGAGCCATTTTTGAACCTCATGAGTCCACGGACCGTCGAAGCTATAATGATATGGGGCGTGTGCAGTTGGAATGATATGGGAACTCTGATACGTCTACATACAATTCTGACAGGTAACACGTACGTAAGCGTCCTGTCCGAGCACCTGCACCCATTCATGTCCATTGTGCATTCCGATGGATTTGGGCAATTCCAGGAGGACAATGCGACACCGTACACGTCCAGAGTTACTACAGAGTGGCTGCGGGTACACTCTTCTGACTTTACACACATCCGCTGGCCGCCAAACTCTCCAGACATAAACATTATTGAGGATATATGTGATGCCTTACAAAGCGCTGTTCAGAAGAGATCTCCACCCCCTCGTACTCTTTCAGATTTACGAACAGCCCTGCAGGATTCACGGTGTCAATTCCCTCATCAATGGAGTCCAGTCCACGTCGTGTTGCGGCACTTCAGCGTGTTCCCGGAGGCAATACACGATATCAGGCAGGTGTTCCAGTTTGTTTGGCTCTTCAGTGAAGAAGTGACCCAGAGAACAGAGTCCCATGGTACGAGGAAACACAGCAGCGGAACGAAAATACAGTACTAACGTGCCTATAGCAGATGTCGAAAGTGAGCACTATTCACCTCTTGGTACTTTTGTGCCCTGGTCGGCAAGTTGCTAATGGTAGATCGAAGCTGGACCGCTGGAATTGCCGTAATCTCATCAGAAATGTTCTGCTGCAGTTGTCGAAGTCTTCGAGAGTTGTTGCGATACACCTTAGACTTGAGTGCCCCCCACGCAAAGTAATCTCGCACTGACAGAGCAGGTGATCCGGTTGGTCAGCTAGGGCTAACAACTCTGTCAGTGGCTGTTGATATACTTTCCGGGATGTGAGGTCGTGGTCCAAGAACTTTTCTGTTCCTTACGTTTCGTCCAGGACTGCGCTGGACTTCCTCAGAGGCGCTGCTCCGCTGAGTCTTGCCGACTGACTGGTCGGGTGTCTGAGAGCGACTTATATATTGTGAGAAAGGGGGGGGCGTGGTTCAGGTGACATGTGATGAGCAGTGATAATCCATGCCAAAGATAAGGTTGACTATCGATTACCACCTTGTCAAAGATAAAAATTGTTAGCAGTTTTGTAGAGCCACTGTCCATATATCGCTAAGTTTCATAGCCTCCTCTTTCCTATTAAAATTATCGTTATGTTTATAAATTTCGATAGCTTCTTTTGAAAAAAACGGCTACTCAAGAAAAGAGATAGATAGAATTTTGCGTCCAAGGAACAGAAACCCAAAAGATAAGAATGAACCACAACAACAGAAAAATAAGGTAGTTGTCCCTTTTATTAAAAAAGTAACAGATCGGATCGGTAAGATTTTACGAAAACATGACATAAAACCGATCTTTAAACCAACTAAGAAAATAAGTCAAGTACTACGATCTGTGAAGTATAAACGCCCTCCCCTGTCGACATGTGGTGTGTATAAAATGCCATGTACCTGTGGTAAAGTTTACATTGGTACTACCAAAAGAAGCGTTAACACGCGACTGAAAGAGCATAAAAGTCTTTGTCGACTTGGAAAAATAGAAAAGTCAGCTGTAGCGGAACATGCTCTTCAACCAGGCAACCACCAAGTGAAGTTTTCGGATACCGAAGTTTTATCTACAACGTTAAATTACTATCCACGGCTTTATAGAGAAGCTATCGAAATTTATAAACATAACGATAATTTTAATAGGAAAGAGGAGGCTATGAAACTTAGCGATATATGGACAGTGGCTCTACAAAACTGCTAACAATTTTTATCTTTGACAAGGTGGTAATCGATAGTCAACCTTATCTTTGCTATGGATTATCACTGCTCATCACGGTGCACCTGAACCACGCCCCCCTTTCTCACAATATATAAGTCGCTCTCAGACACCCGACCAGTCAGTCGGCAAGACTCAGCGGAGCAGCGCCTCTGAGGAAGTCCTGCGCAGTCCTGGACGAAACGTAAGGAGCAGAAAAGTTCTTGGACCACGCGCTCACATCCCGGAAAGTATATCAACAGCCATGTCAACCGGTCGTGAAAGCCTTCATTCTACAACTCTGTCAGTCTTGAAGACTGTGTAAATGGGTTCCAAGGTCTGGCTGGCTGTATGGGCAGTTGCTCCATCCTGTTGCAAGTAACAGTAGGTTACCTTGATGACACTATCGTGCTGTACGACCTCTGGCACATTCAATCTCGATCCAACACCGTTTTGAAAACATAGTGATGCCTTTACGTTAGACCGCTCGCTCACAGGTGACTGTGTTTCCCTCGATTCTGCGCACGCCGGTGACATGAGACGGGCAAGTCCATTTGCTTGGAGGTAAGGTAGGCATGTCAACAACGTGTGCTATCAGCGACAATAGTAGATTCCATTGCATAGTGACTCCACAGCAGTGTTGCTACTATTTAAGTTCCAACCTACGTATATTACAAATTTTTATATATCAGTATCCAATGGTGTTGACAGATGTGAAAATTACCGAACTATCAGTTTAATAAGCCACAGCTGCAAAACACTAACGCGAATTCTTTACAGACGAATAGAAAAACTGGTAGAAGCCGATCTCGGGGAAGATCAGTTTGGATTCCCTAGAAATGTTGGAACACGTGAGGCAATACTGACCTTACGACTTATCTTAGAAGAAGGATTAAGGAAAGGCAAACCTACGTTTCTAGCGTTTGTAGACTTAGAGAAAGCTTTTGACAATGTCGACTGCAATACTCTCTTTCAAATTCTGAAGGTGGCAGGGGTAAAATACTGGGAGCGAAAGGCTATTTACAATTTGAATAGAAACCAGATGGCAGTTATAAGAGTCGAGGGGCATTAAAGGGAAGCAGTGGTTGGGAAGGGAGTGAGACAGGGTTGTAGCCTCTCCCCAATGTTATTCAATCTGTATATTGAGCAAGCAGTAAAGGAAACAAAAGAAAAATTCGGAGTAGGTATGAAAATCCATGGAGAAAAAATGAAAACTTTGAGGTTCGCCGATGACATTGTAATTCTGTCAGAGACAGCAAAGGACTTGGAAGAGCAGTTTAACGGAATGGACAGTGTCTTGAAAAGCAGATATAAGATGAACATCAACAAAAGCGAAACGAGGATAATGGAATGTAGTCGAATTAAGTCGGGTGATGCTCAGGGAATTAGATTGGGAAATGAGACACTTAAAGTAGTAGATGAGTTTTGCTATTTGGGGAGCAAAATAACTGATGATGGTCGAAGTAGAGAGGATATAAAATGTAGACTGGCAATGACAAGGAAAGCGTTTCTGAAGAAGAGAAATTTGTTTACATCAAGTATAGACTTAACTGTGAGGAAGTCGTTTCTGAAAGTATTCGTATGGAGTGTAGCCATGTATTGGAAGTGAAACATGGACAGTGTGGAGGGTAAAAATCGTAGAGGGAGACCAAGAGATGAATACACTAAGCAAATTCAGAAGGATGTAGGTTGCAGTAAGTACTAGGAGATGAAGAAGCTTGCACAGGATAGAGTAGCATGGAGAGCTGCATCAAACCACTCTCAGGACTGAAGACGATAACAACAACAAAATGGTTCAAATGGCTCTGAGCACTATGGCACTTAACTTCTGAGGTCATCAGTCCCCTAGAACTTAGAACTACTTAAACGTAACTAACCTAAGGACAGGACACACATCCATGCCCGAGGCAGGATTCGAACCTGCGACCGTAGCGGTCACGCGGTTCCAGGCTGTAGCGCCTACAACCGCACGGCCACCCCGGCCGGCTAACAACAACATCCAATGGACATAGAGAGATACAAATGAAATTCCTAACTAATAAGTTGATCAATTGCCCAAATCTGCCCCTTTTTATGGCTACGCGCTCTAATATAAATAACATGAGATGACTGACACCACGTACGTACCAAACACTAGAAGATCTACAGTGGTTTGCCACCTCAGTCGAAATAAAATTTACGTGATCACAGCTGTTTAGCTTTACAGCCCTAATAAGCCGAAGCAGTTAGTAATATCACCGTATGTACTGCGTCCGGTGCCGTACTGATGGTTCTCGTCTGCGACGATGGAGGAACTCCAGCCACAAAATAAAGATTCTTTCAAACACTAGGACGGCAGAAGGCGGTCCTCTGACTAATACACTCTAATACTGTCTTCTCCTCTCTGTGTTCTGCAGACGAGAAACGCGAACTCCCAGCCACAAGGACAGAGTTCAGATAACGTCTCTAAGTACAGGGTTATTACAAATTATTGAAGCGATTTCACAGCTCTACAATAACTTTATTATTTGAGATATTTTCACAATGCTTTGCACACACATACAAAAACTCAAAAAGTTTTTTTAGGCATTCACAAATGTTTGATATGTGCCCCTTTAGTGATTAGGCAGACATCAAGCCGATAATCAAGTTCCTCCCACACTCGGCGCAGCATGTCCCCATCAATGAGTTCGAAAGCATCGTTGATGCGAGCTCGCAGTTCTGTCACGTTTCTTGGTAGAGGAGGTTTAAACACTGAATCTTTCACATAACCCCACAGAAAGAAATCGCATGGGGTTAAGTCGGGAGAGCGTGGAGGCCATGACATGAATTGCTGATCATGATCTCCACCACGACCGATCCATCGGTTTTCCAATCTCCTGTTTAAGAAATGCCGAACATCATGATGGAAGTGCGGTGGAGCACCATCCTGTTGAAAGATGAAGTCGGCGCTGTCGGTCTCCAATTGTGGCATGAGCCAATTTTGAGCGTGCTACGCGTGAAACTTGCCCGCACGCGTTCAACCGTTTCTTCGCTCACTGCAGGCCGACCCGTTGATTTCCCCTTACAGAGGCATCCAGAAGCTTTAAACTGCGCATACCATCGCCGAATGGAGTTAGCAGTTGGTGGATCTTTGTTGAACTTCGTCCTGAAGTGTCGTTGCACGGTTATGACTGACTGCATTATGACTGAGTGCATTTCAAGCACGACATACGCTTTCTCGGCTCCTGTCGCCATTTTGTCTCACTGCACTCTCGAGCGCTCTGACGGCAGAAACCTGAAGTACGGCTTCAGCCGAATAAAACTTTTCAAGTTTTTCTACGTATCTGTAGTGTGTCGTGACCATATGTCATTGAATGGAGCTACAGTGAATTTATGAAATCGCTTCAATCATTTGTAATAGCCCTGTATATGTATGTCCTCGCAAACATTCCGCGCTGGACGACAAAAGAGTAAAGTATGGTTGCTCGGCGTTCGGAAGAATCTGTAGAGAGGGAGAATATTCCGTAGTTTCGAGCATATGATTCACCTTCTGCAGTTACGACTGAGGGGAGCCGAGCTTTGCTGGGAAGCCAGCAGTGGAGAGAAAGAAGCCTTCCGTTTCTGCGCCCGTGTTTGACGGTCGCTTAGTATCAACTTTTGTTAGTACAGACGGACTTGCTGTCTTTGCTCTCGGGAGATTTTATAGTTAGAACAGTTAGGCACTGAACTGTTACGAACTTGTACGACTCTGTACTTCGCCTATGGATAGAGAGTGGTCGTTGAGTATGCATCATTCAATGATTGAGAGCACTTCCTCTGTCTATACTTACAGGGCTATTACAAATGATTGAAGCGATTTCATAAATTCACTGTAGCTCCATTCATTGACATATGGTCACGACACATTACAGATACGTAGAAAAACTTGAAAAGTTTTATTCGGCTGAAGCCGTACTTCAGGTTTCTGCCGTCAGAGCGCTCGAGAGTGCAGTGAGACAAAATGGCGACAGGAGCCGAGAAAGCGTATGTCGTGCTTGAAATGCACTCAGTCATAATGCAGTCAGTCATAACCGTGCAACGACACTTCAGGACGAAGTTCAACAAAGATCCACCAACTGCTAACTCCATTCGGCGATGGTATGCGCAGTTTAAAGCTTCTGGATGCCTCTGTAAGGGGAAATCAACGGGTCGGCCTGCAGTGAGCGAAGAAACGGTTGAACGCGTGCGGGCAAGTTTCACGCGTAGCACGCTCAAAATTGGCTCATGCCACAATTGGAGACCGACAGCGCCGACTTCATCTTTCAACAGGATGGTGCTCCACCGCACTTCCATCATGATGTTCGGCATTTCTTAAACAGGAGATTGGAAAACCGATGGATCGGTCGTGGTGGAGATCATGATCAGCAATTCATGTCATGGCCTCCACGCTCTCCCGACTTAACCCCATGCGATTTCTTTCTGTGGGGTTATGTGAAAGATTCAGTGTTTAAACCTCCTCTACCAAGAAACGTGACAGAACTGCGAGCTCGCATCAACGATGCTTTCGAACTCATTGATGGGGACATGCTGCGCCGAGTGTGGGAGGAACTTGATTATCGGCTTGATGTCTGCCGAATCACTAAAGGGGCACATATCGAACATTTGAGAATGCCTAAAAAAACTTTTTGAGTTTTTGTATGTGTGTGCAAAGGATTGTGAAAATATCTCAAATAATAAAGTTATTGTAGAGCTGTGAAATCGCTCCAATCATTTGTAACAACCCTGTATAGACAGAGGAAGTGCTCTCAATCATTGAATGATGCATACTCAACGACCACTCTCTACCCATAGGCGAAGTCCAGAGTCGTACAAGTTCGTAACAGTACAGTGCCTAACTGTTCTAACTATGAAATCTCCCGAGAGCAAAGACAGCAAGTCCGTCTGTACTAACAAAAGCCGATACTGAGCGACCGTCAAACACGGGCGCTCAAAACGGAAGGCTTCTTTCTCTCCACTGCTGGCTTCCCAGCAAGGCTCGGGGCCCCTCAGTCGTAACTGCAGAAGGTGAATCATATGCTCGAAACTACGGAATTTTCTGCCTCTCTACAGATTCTTCCGAACGCCGAGCAACCATATTTTACTCTTTTGTCGTCCAGCGCGGAAAGTTTGCGAGGACATACATATACTCATACGATACAGCTCCTGAGAGTAAAAATCCTCGGAAATAACCAAGCCTGCTTGATTTCCGAGGTAATGCTTCCTCGTTCCTCTCTGCTGCCTCCAAGATTTTCAGAGTTTCCAAAGTATTATCCGGTTATGCTTCCGGCCCCGCTACAACCCCAGCTGGCCTCCGCTGTACTGTGCTTCAGCGCTCAGGTGCCCCGACCGCCCGTCTTGTCTATTTCCTGTGTCAAGCAGGACCAACACACCTGTGGGGAGGGTTTTCCACCCATGGCTTGAATTACGCCTGCCATTTAATTTCCACTGGTGTTCCAACCTCTACTAGTATAGGCAAACGTTCATTACGCCATTTTGATAATAAAGACGATCCATCACCTTTCATGGAATAAGCTTTAACAACTATTTACAAGGTGAAACTTCCTGGCCGGACCGAGACTCGAACTCGGGACCTTTGCCTTTCGCGGGCAAGTGCTCTACCTGTTGTATAGCTAGAGAAGGCCGAAATGCACGCGATAAACTCAAGCAGGCTGGCGTGAGGTCTGAAACAGGATACGTAATGAATGCTATACAGAAAAGTACGTAGCTTCTGGAATACTTAACTTTAATCCACATTTGTAGAACATTGCTCTTGATGATACAATAATAGACTAGGTCGTAGCAATTGTAGCTGAAGGCTATGCTAACTATCGTCTCGGCAAATGAGAGCGTAATTCTCAGTGAACCATGGCTAGCAACGTCGGCTGTACAACTGGGGCGAGTGCTAGTACGTCTCTCTAGACCTGCCGTGTGGTGGCGCTCTGTCTGCAAATACTGACAGTGGCGACACGCGGGTCCGTCGTATACTAGCGGACCGCGGCCGATTTAAAAGCTACCACCTAGCAGTGTGGTGTCTGGCGGTGACACCACACTACCAACAGCTACCCAAGCACGACTCACGCCCCGTCCTCACAGCTTTACTTCTGCCAGTACCTCGTCTCCTACCTTCCAAACTTTACAGAAGCTCTCCTGCGAACCATGCAGAACTAGCACTCCTGAAAGAAAGGATATTGCGGAGACATGGCTTAGCCACAGCCTGGGGGATGTTTCCAGAATGAGATTTTCACTCTGCAGCGGAGTGTGCGCTGATATGAAACTTCCTGGCAGATTAAAACTGTGTGCCCGACCGAGACTCGAACTCGGGACCTTTGCCTTTCGCGGGCACGTGCTCTACCAACTGAGCTACCGAAGCACGACTCACGCCCGGTACTCACAGCTTTACTTCTACCAGTACCTCGTCTCCTACCTTCCAAACTTTACAGAAGCTCTCCTGCGAACCATGCAGAACTAGCACTCCTGAAAGAAAGGATATTGCGGAGACATGGCTTAGCCACAGCCTGGGGGATGTTTCCAGAATGAGATTTTCACTCTGCAGCGGAGTGTGCGCTGATATGAAACTTCCTGGCAGATTAAAACTGTGTGCCCGACCGAGACTCGAACTCGGGACCTTTGCCTTTCGCGGGCAAGTGCTCTATCATCTGAGCTACCCAAGCACAACACACGCTCCCCCTCCCCTCCTCACAGCCTTAATTCCGCCAGTTCGAATCTCGGCCCAGCACACAGTTTCAACCTGCCAGGAAGTTTCATATCAGCGCACACTCCGCTGCAGAGTGAATATCTGACTTCTATTTACAAGCTGTACGTGACAATTTCAGTTTCTTTAAGCATTCAAATATACGATGTACAATCTATCAAATGATACCTATTTCCGCTCATATATCGCGGCAAAGTATGTACAGAGCGTTTCAAAAATGACCGGTATATTTGAAACGGCAATACAAACTAAAGGAGCAGCGATAGAAATACACCGTTTGTTGCAATATGCTTGGGACAACAGTACATTTTCAGGCAGACAAACTTTCTAAATTACAGTAGTTACAATTGTCAACAACAGATGGCGCTGCAGTCTGGGAAACTCTATAGTACGATATTTTCCACATATCCATCATGCGTAGCAATAATATGGCGTAGTCTCTGAATGAAATTACCCGAAACCTTTGGCAACGTGTCTGGCGGAATGGCTTCACATGCAGATGAGATGTACTGCTTCAGCTGTTCAATTGTTTCTGGATTCTGGCGGTACACCTGGTTTTTCAAGTGTCCCCACAGAAAGAAGTCACAGGGGTTCATGTCTGGCGAATAGGGAGGCCAATCCACGCCGCCTCCTGTATGTTTCGGATAGCCCAAAGCAATCACACGATCATCGAAATATTCATTCAGGAAATTAAAGATGTCAGTCGTGCGATGTGGCCGGGCACCATCTTGCATAAACCACGAGGTGTTCGCAGTGTCGTCTAAGGCAGTTTGTACCGCCACAAATTCACGAAGAATGTCCAGATAGCGTGATGCAGTAATCGTTTCGGATCTGAAAAATGGGCCAATGATTCCTTTGGAAGAAATGGCGGCCCAGACCAGTACTTTTTGAGGACGGAGGGACGAGGGGACTGCAACATGGGGCTTTTCGGTTCCCCATATGCGTCAGTTCTGTTTATTGACGAAAACCGTCCAGGTAAAAATAAGCTTCGTCAGTAAACCAAATGCTGCCCACATGCATATCGTCGTCATCAATCCTGTGCACTATATCGTTAGCGAATGTCTCTCATGCAGCAACGGTAGCGGCGCTGAGGGGTTGCCACGTTTGAATTTTGTACGGATAGAGGTGTAAACTCTGGCGCATGAGACGATACGTGGACGTCGGCGTCATTTGGACCGCAGCTGCAACACGGCGAACGGAAACCCGAGGCCGCTGTCGGATCACCTGCTGCACTAGCTGCGCGTTGCCCTCTGTGGTTGCCGTACGCGGTCGCCCTACCTTTCTGGCACGTTCGTCCGTCACGTTCCCAGTCCGTTGAAATTTTTCAAGCAGATCCTTTATTGTATCGTTTTTCGGTCCTTTGGTTACATTAAACCTCCGTTGAAAACTTCGTCTTGTTGCAACAACACTGTGTTCTAGGCGGTGGAATTCCAACACCAGAAAAATCCTCTGTTCTAAGGAATAAACCATGTTGCCTACAGCACACTTGCACGTTGTGAACAGCACACGCTTACAGCAGAAAGACGACGTACAGAATGGCGCACCCACAGACTGCGTTGTCTTCTATATCTTTCACATCACTTGCAGTGCCATCTGTTGTTGAAAATTGTAACTACTGTAATTTCGAAAGTTTGTCAGCCTGAAAATGTGCTGTTGTCCCAAGCATATTGTAACAAACGGTGTATTTCTATCGCTGCTCGTTTAGTTTTTATTGCCGTTTCAAATATACCGGTCATTTTTGAAACACCCTGTAGATGAGGGTGCGTAATTATGAACACTTTACAAGCAAACATATGAGCACACCGTCTCCACGACTTTGCTGTCACGTAACTTCCTACAACGAACACCTGCTGCTCCGCTGTGATTACCATCGTCGCCTTTGCACTGCTCCACTCACACTGACACACCCCTCGCTACGCACTGAACCAGCGCGAATCACGTGCCGGGGTGCACGCGGTGTGTGCGTCACAGAGTGTGGTTAAATGCGTACATTCACGTCCAATCGTATCGAGCCACTTTTATTTGACCCACCCGTATTAGGAACTGTGTATACGTCTTGAGGCAGTGTAAGTCATGGTGTGGAAATTACTCAAAATATAGACTGAACAGCTAAAGAAACTGGTGCACCTGCCTAATATTGTGTAGGTCCCCCGCGAGCACGCAGAAGTGCCGCAACACGACGTGGCATTGACTCGAATAATCTCTGAAGTAGTGCTGGGGAGAATCGACACTATGAACCCTGCAGGACGTCCATAAATCCGGAAGAGTACGGAAGGTGGAGCACGTTGCAAGGCATCCCAGACATTCTAAGTAATCCAGAATGAGATTTTCACTCTGCAGCGGAGTGTGCACTGATATGAAACTTCCTGGCAGATTAAAACTCTGTGCCCGACCGAGACTCGAACTCGGGACCTTTGCCTTTCGCGGGCAAGTGCTCTGCCAACTGAGCTACCGAAGCACGACTCACGCTCGGTACTCACAGCTTTACTTCTGCCAGTAGCTCGTCTCCTACCTTCCAACTCAGTTGGCAGAGCACTTGCCCGCAAAAGGCAAAGGTCCCGAGTTCGAGTCTCGGTCGGGCACACAGTTTTAATCTGCCAGGAAGTTTCATATCAGCGCACACTCCGCTGCAGAGTGAAAATCTCATTCTGGAAACATCCCCCAGGCTGTGGCTAAGCCATGTCTCCGCAATATCCTTTCTTTCAGGAGTGCTAGTTCTGCAAGGTTCGCAGGAGTGCTTCAGTAAAGTTTGGAAGGTTGGAGACGAGGTACTGGCAGAAGTAAAGCTGTGAGTACCGGGCGTGATTCGTGCTTCGGTAGCTCAGTTGGCAGAGCACTTGCCCGCGAAAGGCAAAGGTCCCGAGTTCGAGTCTCGGCCGGGCACGCAGTTTTAATCTGCCAGGAAGTTTCATTCTAAGTAATGTTCGTGTCTGGGGAGTCTCATGGCCAGCGGAAGTGTTTAAACTCACAAGAGTGTTCCTGGAGCCATTCTGTAGCAATTCTGGATGTGTGAGGTGTCGCATTGTCCTGCTGGAATTGCCCAAGTCAGTCGGAATGCACAGTGGACACAAATGGATGCAGGTGATCAGACAGTATGCTTACGTACGTGTCACCTGTCAGAGTCGTATCTAGACGTATCAGGGGTCCCGTATCACTCCAACTGCACCCGCCCCACACCATTACCGAGCCTCCACGTGTTTGAACAATCCCCAGCTGACATGCAGGGTCCGTGGATCCATTGTATTTGAGAATGGCAGCACATGATTTCAAACCTTACGAAAGCTTTCCTTCTCTGACACCCCACTCGAAATGAAGAAAAGATTCACTGTTTACAACCTTTTTGCTGTTGATGCTGACATCTCCAGCATCGGGCACAATGTTACAATTTATTACTTTCTTACTACCAACTATATTCACAAGATATTTTGTAGACAGTATCCGCATATACCACCGAATGTATCTAACAAAATTACGTGATTGTGCGACTCATACTTCGTGAGATATGACGTCATAAACATTGAATTACGTGGAAAAGAAGCTTTTCCCTTAATATGTGTCGCGAATTACCCACACTTTATTCGTTCATTGTTTCGTAATAAGTACATTTAGCGACTTAAAAACATATTTTCCAACCTTTTGTAAACTTTTGTCACGTTCGCATTTTTAAGGGGCTCCGGAAAGGCTCAAAATCATGAAAAGTTCAATTTTTACTTTTTTGCGTTTTCTGAATCTGCAGACTATTACCTTTTAATAGATATATAATTTATTCAATTCCGAAGACTACAACTATTTTTAAATTTTTTTTGAAATGTGTTCTACATGGGCGTGACCCACTGTGGCGCTGTTAAACTGCTGTCAAATGGTGTTATTATTAACGTCCGTGTTCATCAGGTACATTTTAGTGATGTGAGATAAAGTATGTGTTGTGGCTAACCTGTGATGGTTCAATATATATCGCTGGTGTGATTATCGATTGTTTCATGTTTAGTTACTCTGTCGTTATCTCGAAAATATTCGTAATTAATTCTGTTTCTTGAGTCTCTGTTTTGTTGAAGTATAATAATGAGTAAAAGTAAAGTTGCTGTTGCGACTTTCAATGATGGCAACATTGTAATGTGCCAGGTATTTAGAAATACGGGAATGAAGATAGGTTCTAACATGGTACGAGCGATGCTTGCTTTAGACAAGGAACGCCTTCGGGCTGCAGACAGGGCTGTAAAGAGTCTAGAAATACAAGCAAGAGTAAACAGGAGGAGGAACAAGAGGAAGCTGGAGGAGGAGTTTGCAGAGGATGAAGATAATCCATCCTATGGACCTGGAATGCACTAAAAAGTTAATCCAATCTTTGTCGCTCGATTCCCAAAACTTTTATTTTCTCATACTAATTACATGTTTTCTAAGGATCTTCCAAACATATTTGTTTCAAACTTTCAGTAAATGTTACACAGTACCTTCCGCATAATTTAACACAGCCTTTTTCCAAAAAACTGTATATTTTTGAATATATAAATAAAAAATTGCAAAAAAACGTTGTGAATTTTCATTACAATTGAAAAAAAATCATCTTTAATAACTGAAATTTTGTAAGATCCCTGTGTTAAGTTGTAGCCCATATTCCAATAAATAATCTGTAAAAAGTTCAACTTCCTACCTCAAATACTTTGTGAGGAAAGATGTAATTTATGAGCGTTATTTTAACATTGCAAGTATAGGCCGTTCCGGAGCCCCTTAAGGTCAAATACTTAAAGTAATGTGCTGTATCTACAACAATTCTGCGCAAGCCACCTTACGGTGTATGGCGGGGGACGCTTTGTGCACCTTTCCTGTTCCAGTCACGAATAGTTCGGGGGAAGTTCGATTGTTGGTAAGTCTGTGTGGGTTCGAATCTCTATAATTTTATTTTTTCTAGAGATACACGTAGGAAGGAGCAACATACTGGTTGACTATTCTAGGCGAGCTCGCTCTCTTAGAAGACAGCTGACCACGCTGCGGTGTGGGACGCCTCTTTTGCAATGTCCGGCGCTGGAGTTGGCTGGGCTTCTGCGTGGCGCTTTCCTGTAACGGAACGCGCTGCTCTTCTCTGGAACTTCTCTGTTTCCTACATCAGCCCTGCCAGGTGCGAATTCCACACTGACGAGCAGTATTCAAGTATTGGTCGGACGAGTGTTTTGTAAGCTACTGCCCTACATTGAACTATCAGGTTAATAAGTCACGGCTGCAAAATACTAACACGAATTCTTTACAAACGAATGAAAAAACTAGCAGAAGCCGACCTCGACAAAAATGGTTCAAATGGCTCTGAGCACTATGGGACATAGCATCTGAGGTGGTCAGTCCCCTAGAACTTAGAACTACTTAAACCTAACTAACTTTAGGACTTCACACACATCCATGCCCGAGACAGGATTCGAACCTGCGACCATAGCAGTCGTGCGGTTCCAGACCGAAGCGCCTAGAACCGCTCGGCCACCACGGCCGGCAGCCGACCTCGAGGAAGACCATTTTGGATTCCGTAGAAATTTTGGAACACGTGAGACAACACTGACCCTACGACTTATCTTAGAAGATAGATTACGGAAAGGCAAACCTACCTTTCTAGCATTTGTATTCTTAGAGAAAGTTTTTGATAATGTTGACTAGAATAGTCTCTTTCAAATTCTGAAGGTGGCAGGGGTCAAATACAGGGAGCGAAACGCTATTTATAATTTGTACAAAAACCAAGGCAGTTATAAGAGTCGAGAAGCATGAAAGGGAAGCAGTGGTTGGGAAGGGAGTGAGACAGGGTTATGGCCTATCTCCGATTTTATTCAATCTGCATATTGAGCAAGCAGTACAGGAAGAAAAAGAAAAATTTGGAGTAGGAATTAAACTCCAGGAAGAAAAAATAAAAACTTTGAGGTTTGCTGACTACATTGCAATTTTTTGAGAGACAGCAAACAACTTGGAAGAGCAGTTGATCGTAATGGGTGTTTTGAATGGAGGATATAAGATGAACATCAACAAAAGCAAAACGAGGATAATGGAATGTAGTCGAATTAAGTCGGGCGATGCTGAGGGAATTAGATTAGCAAATGAGACACTTAAAGTAGTGTAGGAGTTTTGCTATTTGGGGAGCAAAATAACTGATGATGGTCGAAGTAGAGAGGATATAAAATGTAGACTGGAAATGGCAAGGAAAGCGTTTCTGAAGAAGAGAAATTTGTTAACATCGAATAGAGATTTAAGTGTCAGGAAGTCGTTTCTGAAAGTATTTGTATGGAGTGTAGCCATGTATGGAAGTGAAACGTGGATGATAAATAGTTTGGACAAGAAGAGAATAGAAACTTTCGAAATGTGGTGCTACAGAAGAATGCTGAAGATTATATGGGTAGATCACATAGCTAATGAGGAGGTTTTGAATAGAATTGGGGAGAAGTTTGTGGTACAACTTGACTAGAAGAAGGGATCGGTTGATGGGACACGTTCTGAGGCATCAAACGATCACCAGTTTGGTATTGGAGGGCAGCGTGGAGGGTAAAAATCGTAGAGGGTGACCAAGAGATGGATACACTAAACAGATTCAGAAGGATGTAGGTTGCAGTAGTTACTCAGACCACTACAACAACATTTCCTGAAGATTGTTCCAGAGAATCTCAGTCGGGAATCCACTCACTCGTGAATAGTTTCATGTGGTCGTTCCAGTTCAAACCACCCCATTCGGATGCTCCTTGACTTTCATGGAAATAACTTCTTCCAGTTACTGTTCCGAATTTTTGTAATCATATAGTAACGGGGTTCTCTCTCTGTGTATTCGCACTACGTTGCATTCCTTTATCTTCAGGCCCGATTGCCACTCCCTGCACCGAGCGCCTATCCTCTGCAGTTCTTCTACCATTTCGCTACAATTCTCTGGCGTCGCGAACTTCTCTACGTAGAAAAGCATCAGACGTGAACAGCCTTATGGAAATTCAGACGTTATCTGCTACGTCATCCATACATATTGTGAGGAATATTGGTCCTATAACAGTCCCCCTGGGACACGCCCCAAGTTACTTGTACATTTGAAGATTTCTCTCCGTTCAGGATGACATGCCGCATTCTGTTTGCTAGAAACTCTTCGAGCCTGAACACAGTTGGTTTTATACGCCGACGCTCGTATTTTGTTCGTTAGGCGGCCGTGCGGAACTGAATCGAATGCCTTTCGGAAGTCAAGGGATTTGGCATCTAACCTGGCGACTGTATCTACTGCTTTCTGGGTCTCGTGAACGAACACAACGAGGTAGGTCTCACACGTTCGTTGTTTTCAGAAGACATGTTTGTTCCTACAGAGTATGCAAGCATAAAACACGTTCCAACATTCTACAACAAACCGACTATAAAAATGTACGCCTATGATTTTGTGGGACCCTTCTTGGAAACGGCAACAACCTGCACTTCTTTCAAATCGTTAGAAACGCCCCGCTCCTTAAGAGATCCACAATAAGCTGTTGCTAGAAGAGGCACAAGTTCTTTCGCAAACTCTGTGTAGAACCGCACTGTTATCACTTAAGACGATTTCGTCAACAATTTCTCTTCTTTATGGCCAGCAGCAACATATGTCTGATAACTACATATATTTGATTATTAGAATATATGCAGCAAATAGCTGCTTATAAAAATTAATCTTTATTGACGACAGACTGTTTCGGACATTATCGTCATTGTAAAGTACACCGTGCGATCAAAAGTATCCGATACCTCGCTCAAAATGACTTACAATTTCGTGGCGCCCTCCGTCGGTAATGTTGGAATTCAATATGGTGTTGGCCCACCCTTAGCCACTCACGCAGGCATACGTTCAATCAGGTGCTGGATGGTTTCTTGGGGAATGGCAGCCTGTGCTGTGACAGTGCCACGCAAAAAAAAAAAAAAAGAAAAAAAACAACGTGCAAGCCCCCTCCATGAAAACCACGTCTACACCACAACACCACCACCTCTGAATTTTACTGTTGACACTACATACGCTGGCAGATGACGTTCACCGGGCATTCGCCATACCCACACCCTGCCATCGGATCGCCACATCGTGTACCGTGATTCGTCACCCCACACAACGTTTTTGCACTGTTCAATCGTCCAATGTTTACGCCCCTTACACCAATCGGGGCGTCGTTTGGCATTTACCAGCGAGATGTGTGGCTTATGAGCAGCCACTCGACCGTGAAATTCAAGTTTTCTCCTCTCCCGCCTAACTGTCATAGTACTTGCAGTGGATCCTGATGCAATTTGGAATTCCTGTGTGATGGGCTGAATAAATGCCTGCCTATTACATATTACAACCCTCTTCAACTATCGATGGTCTCTTGTCAGTCAACAGACGAGGTCGGCCTGTACGCTTTCGTGCTGTACGTGTCCCTTCACGTTTCAACTTCAGTATCACCTCGGAAACAGTGGACCTTGGTATGTTTAGGAGTGTGGAAATCTCGCGTACAGACGTATGACACAAGTGACATCCAGTCACCTGACCACGTTAGAAGTCCGTGAGTTCCGTGGAGCGCTCCATTCTGCTCTCTCACGATGTCTAATGACTACTGAGGTCGCTGATATGGAGAACCTGGCAGTAGGTGGCAGCACAGTGCACCTAACATGAAAAACATATGGTTTTGGGTGTGTCCGGATACTTCTGATGACATAGTGTATATGTTTTATACCGCTATGCTCTGCAGCTACTAAGTAGTGCACTTTTGAAGTATTGCTCTTACAATCAAGAGCAACGTGCAGATTCTTTCTGTTGATTATATGCAGTATTTTTACCCTTTCGTCTCTCTCTCTCTCTCTCTCTCTCTCTCTCTCTCTCTCTCTCTGCACATTCACATACTCCATCTGTGATACCCTAGTGACACGCGGAAACCGATAATTGATCGAGTTATAAAAACAGATGCAGGCCTAAAATATAAACACGCCAGCCAACATTGCACTCGGCTTTCAAAACAGATTTTCGTCTTTTAATGAAATTGCATGAAATTTTTCATTAATGAATAATAATAATCAGTTACCTTTTTTTAAATTTTTTTGCTTTTAGTTAATTAATCTGCCTTTCTTTAACTTTCTTCTGTAAGCACGAACTTTGTTGTAGAACCTCTCTCTTATTTACGTGTGGTAACAGAAATGCATTTTCAAAAGAATTACGTACATTTAAAAATTACGTGAACTCATATTAACTGATTAAGAATATTTAGTTGAGAATTAAATCCTTTACATAATTCGGCCTTGGCACACATTTTCTAAATGCAGTGTTTTTTTTTTTTAATATTTACTGAATTCTTTCCCGGCGTTAGCTATGGAACACAAGACTGTCTCTATTAGTAGAAAATGGTTAAATATTGCCAAGCCGACATTTAATTATCACTCATAAAACATACTCCGCTATACATTTAAGTTATTTGAAGGAACCAAAATTGTTAAATTTCAACATTAACTATCCGCCTACGAATGCACAAATGTGTAACTAGTTTAAAATTCATCAGTCTCAGGATCGCTGCAAAAGAAGAACATTTTCTTAATTCACTGTTAATTTTTATCTGTTCCCTATTTACGGGTTTGGTTAATTTTTCTTTAGCGGGACAATTTTTTAAATGTGCCGCCGCTGCAAATCGATCGGTCGCGGCACAGCCCAGCAACACCGCTAAAAATGCTGAAAATTCTTTAAATAAATATTATAGATGACATGGGCAAGCTAATTTACATTAATAATACACACTTTTGATAAATTGTGATATATTTAGACCCAACAATAATTCAACTCACATTAGTTTGTAATTTCTCCTCTAATGGCGACTAAATCTAGATACAGACAAAAGAAGTCTACCCATTCATAAAACGCTTCGTCACAGCTTCCTCTCGCTTTCAGCTCTACACGGAGATGACCAAAGAATACACAGTACGTGGTGATTTTATACTACTGCTGACTATTAACATTTCTTTGTAATCTCATAACATTATTTTCCTCTGGCTGAATTTCACATCTCTGTTATCGCAGATATTGACACATTTCGCAATTACAAAATGAATATAGAAATATTACCATCCTAAATACAGAGAGAATATTACTACAAAAAATATTACAATAATAACAAATGTCTTTTACACAAAATTCAATAATATTTTTTGTTCAATAATTACAGTATACACAAATTGCTCAGAGCGGCGTATATGGTACAAATAAATTTTAGTTTATTAATAGTGTGAGTTTGCCAGGGAACGTTACAGTCTCCCGCAAATTGTGTCGCCTGTAAACGTGGTAAGAGATGGGCAGTCTGGTACTTTTATTTCGTATTTGATCACTCATGATAGCTACACCGAACACACATTTCACACACACCAATAACCAAACACTACTGGATACTTCGGCACAAAACGCGATGCAACGTAACGTATACGGATATCCATACTCACAGAAATCAGCTTGGATTACATAAGCCTCGCACGAGGCTGTGTGAAACCGAATTCTGGAAGGCTGCAGATTCATGAATTTAAAAAAAATGGCTCTGAGCACTATGGGACTCAACTGCTGTGGTCATAAGTCCCCTAGAACTTAGAACTGCTAAAACCTAACTAACCTAAGGACATCACACACATCCATGCCCGAGGCAGGATTCGAACCTGCGACCGTAGCGGTCGTGCGGTTCCAGACTGTAGCGCCTTTAACCGCTCGGCCACTCCGGCCGGCCATGAATTTAACTTCGTGTAGCAGAATCGTAGCGTAGCGGAATGGATGCAGTGTTGACCTGGCGTGAGGAAGGCTATAGGTCCTAATCTCATCAAACGAGTCGAACTGTTTTTACTAAATCTAATCAAGAGAATTTATTATTTTTAATCAGTTAAGTGCTTTAAACGTAGTTTTAATTTCTATTTATTTGTAACGTCATTTTTGTAATCGTACTGACTTTTTTATTTGCTCTCATTTTCCTTCCTCTCAATCTGTTTTCCCCTGGAATCTGCCTGTGTCTCCTATAACGAGCAACCAGCACTGCTCATCGCTTGGTAACGCGGCAGCATGAGGGTAATTTCAGGTAACTAACGACAGCGAAAAATTAAAGTTTGATTTTAGGGCTGGAATTGAAATATTTTTGTCTTGAGGCAGCTGTAGAGGTTAGCTCCAACCGCCATGAACCGTGATTTTAGTTCTGCCGTAAACTGTGGACAGTCATTTGTTCAGATAAATTGCACATCACGAGATAGTAGTTAGCTTTAGGACACGAGTTTCAATTCAGGACTAAAAACGCTTCGTCTGCTGCACTTCAGTCATCGGTCACTTACAATCGGCTGTCGACATAGCACATCGCATTGCCGAGACACCTCGCGCCGGCCGCTTGCAACATTGGTGTTACATGTGGATATGATTTGTGATGTGACCGCCGTGTTTGGGTGTCGCCTTCCTGACACTTAAATCTATACTCGATGATAACAAATTTCTCTTCTTCAGGAACGCTTTCCTTGCCATTGCCAGTCTACATTTTATATCCTCTCTACTGATATTTCTATGTATTGTTGGTTGTTGTTGTTGTGGTCTTCAGTCCCGAGACTAGTTTGATGCAGCTCTCCATGCTATTCTATCCTGTGCAAGCTTCTTCATCTCCCAGTACCTACTGCAACCTACATCCTTCTGAATCTGCTTAGTATATTCATCTCTTGGTCTCCCCCTACGATTTTTACCCTCCACGCTGCCCTCCAATACTAAATTGGTGATCCCTTGATGCCTTAGAACATGTCCTACCAGCCGATCCCTTCTTCTGGTCAAGTTGTGCCACAAACTTCTCTTCTCCCCAATCCTATTCAATACTTCCTCATTAGTTATGTGATCTTCAGCATTCTTCTGTAGCACCACATTTCGAAAGCTTCTATTCTCTTCTTGTCTAAACTATTTACCGTCCATGTTTCACTTCCATACATGGCTACACTCCATGCAAATACTTTCAGAAATGACTTCCTGACACTTAAATCTATACTCGATGTTAACAAATTTCTCCTCTTCAGAAACGCTTTCCTTGTCATTGCCAGTCTACATTTTATATCCTCTCTACTTCGACCATCATCAGTTATTTTGCTCCCCAAATAGCAAAACTCCTTTACTACTTTAAGTGTCTCATTTCCTAATCTAATACCCTCAACATCACCCGACTTAATTCGACTACATTCCATTATCCTCGTTTTGCTTTTGTTGATGTTCATCTTATATCTTCCCTTCAAGACACCATCCATTCAGTTCAACTGCTCTTCTAATTCCTTTGCTGTCTCTGACAAAATAACAATGTCATCGGCGAACCTCAAAGTTTTTATTTCTTCTCCATGGATTTCAATACCGACTCCGAATTTTTCTTTTGTTTCCTTAACTGCTTGCTCAATATACAGATTGAATAACATCGGGGAGAGGCTACAACCCTGTCTCACTCCCTTCCCAATCACTGCTTCCCTTTCGTGCCCCTCGACTCTTATAACTGCCATCTGGTTTCTGTACAAATTGTAAATAGCCTTTCGCTCCCTGTATTTTACCCCTGCCACCTTTAGAATTTGAAAAAGAGTATTCCAGTCAACATTGTCAAAAGCTTTCTCTAAGTCTACAAATACTAGAAACGTAGGTTTGCCTTTACTTAATCTTTCTTCTAAGATAAGTCGTAAGGTCAGTATTGCCTCACGTGTTCCAGTATTTCTACGGAATCCAAACTGATCTTCCCCGAGGTCGGCTTCTACTAGTTTTTCCATTCGTCTGTAAAGAATTCGTGTTAGTATTTTGCAGCTGTGGCTTATTAAACTGATTGTTCGGTAATTTTCACATCTGTCAACACCTGCTTTCTTTGGGATTGGAATTATTATATTCTTCTTGAAGTCTGAGGGTATGTCGCCTGTTTCATACATCTTGCTCACTGTTGGTACCAGCGCAGAAATTGCTGCCTGGTTATACTTTTAGACGCATCGCCACTGGATTAGTTACCGTGAGGACCTCGCTCCCGCTCCTCCGACGTAGAAACGTGAACTCCACTTTGCAGGGCTTCGTGCCCCTCCTTCCGTAATTTCCAAAGCATCCTGTTGCTCAATTTCTTACATCGCGGCTGCACTATCCGCCGCCTGCTACGCCGGTGCGATAAACGCCTTGTCTTCGTCATCGCCAACAAATTTAATCTTTATGTTTTCTCCTGGGCCCGCAGCATAGTAGAGGTCTTTTACGCACATTGTATATTTATAGTTTATGATTCCAATTACGATTAGTACTAAGTCACCAAAACGACCTGAAACACAGGCAATAAAAAATAAAATGGCTCTGAGCACTATGGGACTTAATATCTGAGGTCATCAGTCCCATAGAACTTAGACCTTCTTAAACCTAACTAACCTGAGGACATCACACACATCCATGCCCGAGGCAGGATTCGAACCTGCGACCGTAGCGGTCGTGCGGTTCCAGACTGTAGCGCCTTTAACCGCTCGGCCACTCCGGCCGGCCATGAATTTAACTTCGTGTAGCAGAGTCGTAGCGTAGCGGAATGGATACAGTGTTGACCTGGCGTGAGGAAGGCTATAGGTCCTAATCTCATCAAACGAGTCGAACTGTTTTTACTAAATTTAATCAAGAGAGTTTATTATTTTTAATTAGTTAAGTGCTTTAAACGTAGAGTTAATTTCTATTTCTTTGTAACGTCATTTTTGTAATCGTACTGACTTTTTTATTTGCTCTCATTTTCCTTCCTCTCAATCTGTTTTCCCCTGGAATCTGCCTGTGTCTCCTATAACGAGCAACCAGCACTGCTCATCGCTTGGTAACGCGGCAGCATGAGGGTAATTTCAGGTAACTAACGACAGCGAAAAATTAAAGTTTGATTTTAGGGCTGGAATTGAAATATTTTTGTCTTGAGGCAGCTGTAGAGGTTAGCTCCAACCGCCATGAACCGTGATTTTAGTTCTGCCGTAAACTGTGGACAGTCATTTGTTCAGATAAATTGCACATCACGAGATAGTAGTTAGCTTTAGGATACAAGTTTCAATTCAGGACTACAAAACGCTTCGTCTGCTGCACTTCAGTCATCGGTCACTTACAATCGGCTGTCGACATAGCACATCGCATTTCCGAGACACCTTGCGGCGGCCGCTTGCAACATTCGTGTTACATGTGGGGATGATTTGTGATGTGATCGCCGTGTTTGGGTGTCGCCTTCCTGACACTTAAATCTATACTCGATGTTAACAAATTTCTCTTCTTCAGAAACGCTTTCCTTGCCATTGCCAGTCTATATTTTATATCCTCTCTGCTGATGTTTCTGTGTATTGTTGGTACCAGCGCAGAAATTGCTGCCTGGTTATACTTTTAGACGCATCGCCACTGGATTACTTACCGTCATGACCTCGCTCCTGCTCCTCTGACGTAGAAACGTGAACTCCACTTTCTACATCTACACCCATACTCCGCAAGGCGGAGGGTACCTTGAGTACCTCTATTCCTTCTATTCCAGTCTCGTATTGTTCGTGGAAAGAAGGATTGTCGGTATGCCTCTGTGTGGGCTCTAATCTCTCTGATTTTATCCTCATGGTCTCTTCGCGAGATATACGTAGGATGGAGCAATATACTGCTTCACTCTTCGGTGAAGGTATGTTCTCGAAACTTTGACAAAAGCCCGTACCGAGCTACTGAGCGTCTCTCCTGCAGAGTCTTCCACTGGAGTTTATCTATCATCTCCGTAACGCTTTCGCGATTACTAAATGATCCTGTAACGAAGCGCGCTGCTCTCCGTTGGATCTTCTCTCTCTCTTCTATCAGCCCTATCTGGTAAGGATCCCACACTGTTGAGCAGTATTCGAGCAGTGGGCGAACAAGCGTACTGTAACCTACTTCCTTTGTTTTCGGATTGCATTTCCTTAGGATTTTTCCAATGAATCTCAGTCTGGCAAATGCTTTACCGACGATCAACATTATATGATCATTCCATTTTAAATCACTCCTAATGCGTACTCCCAGATAATTTATGGTATTAACTGCTTCCAGTTGCTGACCTGCTATTTTGTAGCTAAATGATAAAGGATCTATCTTTCTGTGTATTCGCAGCACATTACACTTGTCTACATTGAGATTCAATTGCCATTGCCTGCACCATGCGTCAATTCGATGCAGATCCTCCTGCATTTCAGTACAATTTTCCATTGTTACAACCTCTCGATACACCACAGCATAGTCTGCAAAAAGCCTCAGTGAACTTCCGATGTCATCCACCAGGTCATTTATGTATATGTCCTACGACACTCCCCTGCGGCACACCTGAAATCACTCTTACTTCGGAAGACTTCTCTCCATTGAGAATGACATGCTGCGTCCTGTTATCTAGGAACTCCTCAATCCAATCACACAATTGGTCTGATAGTCCATATGCTCTTACTTTGTTCATTAAACGACTGTGGGGAACTGTATCGAACGCCTTTGCAGGGCTTCGTGTCCCTCCTTCCGTAATTTCCAAAGCATCCTGTTGCTCAATTTTTTACATCGCGGCTGCACTATCCGCCGCCTGCTACGCCGGTCCGATAAACGCCTTGTCTTCTTCATTGCCAGCAAATTTAATCTTTTTGTATTCTCCTGGGCCCGCAGCATAGTAGATGTCTTTTAAGCACATTGTATATTTATAGTTTATGATTCCAATTAAGATTAGTACTTAGTCACCAAAACGACCTGAAACGCAGGCAATAAAACATCAAATGGCTCTGAGCACTATGGGACTTAACATCTGAGGTCATCAGTCCCCTAGAACTTAGAACTTCTTAAACCTAACTAACCTGAGGACATCACACACATGCATGCCTGAGGCAGGATTCGAACCTGCGACCGTAGCGGTCACACGGTTCCAGACTGAAGGCCCTAGAACCGCTCGGCCACACTGGCAAGCTTCACAGGCAATATATGCAGCACCGAAACAAGCAATGTATGGAGAACTTAACTGAAATCATGCACCAGGATAGAAGCATAAAAATAGCGACGTATACACTGAAATGTCAAAGAAACTGGTGCAACAGCGCAGTATCGTGTAGGGTCCCGCGAGCACGCAGAATCGCCGCAACGCAACGTGGCATGGACTCGACTAATGTCAGAAGTAGTGCTGGAGGGAACTGACACCGTGAATCCTGCCGGACTGTCCATAAATCCGTAAGAGTACGAGGAGGCGGAGATCTCGTCTGAACAGCACGTTGCGAGGCTTCCAAGATATGCTCAATAATGTTCATGTCTGGGGAGTCTGGTGGCCAGCGGAAGTGTTTAAGCTCAGAAGAGCGTTCCTGGAGCCACTCTGTAGCAATTCTGGACGTGTGGGATGTCGCATTGTCCTGCTGGAATTGCCCAAGTCCGTCGGAATGCACAACGCACATGAATGGATTCAGGTGATCAGGCAGCAAGCTTACGTACAAGTCAGTATAAACTCAGAAGAGCGTTCCTGGAGCCACTCTGTAGCAATTATGGACGTGTGGGATGTCGCATTGTCCTGCTGGAATTGCCCAAGTCCGTCGGAATGCACAACGCACATGAATGGATTCAGGTGATCAGACAGCAAGCTTACGTGCAAGTCAGTATAAACTCAGAAGAGCGTTCCTGGAGCCACTCTGTAGCAATTATGGACGTGTGGGATGTCGCATTGTCCTGCTCGAATTGCCCAAGTCCGTCGGAATGCACAACGCACATGAATGGATTCAGGTGATCAGGCAGCAAGCTTACGTACAAGTCAGTATAAACTCAGAAGAGCGTTCCTGGAGCCACTCTGTAGCAATTATGGACGTGTGGGATGTCGCATTGTCCTGCTGGAATTGCCCAAGTCCGTCGGAATGCACAACGCACATGAATGGATTCAGGTGATCAGACAGCAAGCTTACGTGCAAGTCAGTATAAACTCAGAAGAGCGTTCCTGGAGCCACTCTGTAGCAATTCTGGACGTGTGGGATGTCGCATTGTCCTGCTCGAATTGCCCAAGTCCGTCGGAATGCACAACGCACATGAATGGATTCAGGTGATCAGGCAGCAAGCTTACGTACAAGTCAGTATAAACTCAGAAGAGCGTTCCTGGAGCCACTCTGTAGCAATTATGGACGTGTGGGATGTCGCATTGTCCTGCTGGAATTGCCCAAGTCCGTCGGAATGCACAACGCACGTGAGTGGATTCAGGTGATCAGGCAGCAAGCTTACGTACAAGTCAGTATAAACTCAGAAGAGCGTTCCTGGAGCCACTCTGTAGCAATTATGGACGTGTGGGATGTCGCATTGTCCTGCTGGAATTGCCCAAGTCCGTCGGAATGCACAACGCACATGAATGGATTCAGGTGATCAGGCAGCAAGCTTACGTACAAGTCAGTATAAACTCAGAAGAGCGTTCCTGGAGCCACTCTGTAGCAATTATGGACGTGTGGGATGTCGCATTGTCCTGCTCGAATTGCCCAAGTCCGTCGGAATGCACAACGCACATGAATGGATTCAGGTGATCAGACAGCAAGCTTACGTGCAAGTCAGTATAAACTCAGAAGAGCGTTCCTGGAGCCACTCTGTAGCAATTATGGACGTGTGGGATGTCGCATTGTCCTGCTGGAATTGCCCAAGTCCGTCGGAATGCACAACGCACGTGAGTGGATTCAGGTGATCAGGCAGCAAGCTTACGTACAAGTCAGTATAAACTCAGAAGAGCGTTCCTGGAGCCACTCTGTAGCAATTCTGGACGTGTGGGATGTCGCACTGTCCTGCTCGAATTGCCCAAGTCCGTCGGAATGCACAACGCACGTGAGTGGATTCAGGTGATCAGGCAGCAAGCTTACGTGCAAGTCAGTATAAACTCAGAAGAGCGTTCCTGGAGCCACTCTGTAGCAATTCTGGACGTGTGGGATGTCGCATTGTCCTGCTCGAATTGCCCAAGTCCGTCGGAATGCACAACGCACGTGAGTGGATTCAGGTGATCAGGCAGCAAGCTTACGTACAAGTCAGTATAAACTCAGAAGAGCGTTCCTGGAGCCACTCTGTAGCAATTATGGACGTGTGGGATGTCGCATTGTCCTGCTGGAATTGCCCAAGTCCGTCGGAATGCACAACGCACATGAATGGATTCAGGTGATCAGACAGCAAGCTTACGTGCAAGTCAGTATAAACTCAGAAGAGCGTTCCTGGAGCCACTCTGTAGCAATTCTGGACGTGTGGGATGTCGCATTGTCCTGCTCGAATTGCCCAAGTCCGTCGGAATGCACAACGCACATGAATGGATTCAGGTGATCAGACAGCAAGCTTACGTGCAAGTCAGTATAAACTCAGAAGAGCGTTCCTGGAGCCACTCTGTAGCAATTCTGGACGTGTGGGATGTCGCATTGTCCTGCTGGAATTGCCCAAGTCCGTCGGAATGCACAACGCACGTGAGTGGATTCAGGTGATCAGGCAGCAAGCTTACGTACAAGTCAGTATAAACTCAGAAGAGCGTTCCTGGAGCCACTCTGTAGCAATTATGGACGTGTGGGATGTCGCATTGTCCTGCTGGAATTGCCCAAGTCCGTCGGAATGCACAACGCACGTGAGTGGATTCAGGTGATCAGGCAGCAAGCTTACGTACAAGTCAGTATAAACTCAGAAGAGCGTTCCTGGAGCCACTCTGTAGCAATTATGGACGTGTGGGATGTCGCATTGTCCTGCTGGAATTGCCCAAGTCCGTCGGAATGCACAACGCACATGAATGGATTCAGGTGATCAGACAGCAAGCTTACGTGCAAGTCAGTATAAACTCAGAAGAGCGTTCCTGGAGCCACTCTGTAGCAATTCTGGACGTGTGGGATGTCGCATTGTCCTGCTCGAATTGCCCAAGTCCGTCGGAATGCACAACGCACGTGAGTGGATTCAGGTGATCAGGCAGCAAGCTTACGTACAAGTCAGTATAAACTCAGAAGAGCGTTCCTGGAGCCACTCTGTAGCAATTCTGGACGTGTGGGATGTCGCATTGTCCTGCTGGAATTGCCCAAGTCCGTCGGAATGCACAACGCACGTGAGTGGATTCAGGTGATCAGGCAGCAAGCTTACGTACAAGTCAGTATAAACTCAGAAGAGCGTTCCTGGAGCCACTCTGTAGCAATTCTGGACGTGTGGGATGTCGCATTGTCCTGCTCGAATTGCCCAAGTCCGTCGGAATGCACAACGCACGTGAGTGGATTCAGGTGATCAGGCAGCAAGCTTACGTACAAGTCAGTATAAACTCAGAAGAGCGTTCCTGGAGCCACTCTGTAGCAATTCTGGACGTGTGGGATGTCGCATTGTCCTGCTGGAATTGCCCAAGTCCGTCGGAATGCACAACGCACATGAATGGATTCAGGTGACCAGACAGCAAGCTTACGTACAAGTGACTTGTCAGAGTCGTATGTAGACGTATTAGGGGTCCGAAATTACTACAACTGCAGACGTTCCACACCATTACTGAGCCTCCACCAGCTACAACAGTCCCCTTCTGACATTCAGGGTCGATGGGTTCATGAGGTTGTCTGCATACCCGTACACGTCCATCCCGTCGATACATTTTGAAACGAGAGTCGTGCGACCAGGCAACGTGTTTCCAGTCATCAACAGTCCAATGCCGGTGTTGACGGGCCCAGGCGAGGTGTAAAGCTTTGTGTCGTGCAGTAACCGAGGGTACACTAGTGGGCCTTCGGCACTGAAAGCCCATATTGATGATGCTTCGTTGAATGCTTCGCACGCTGACACTTTTGATGGCCCTGCATTAAAATCTGCAGCAATTTGCGGTATAGTTGCACTTCTGTCACGTTGAACGATTCTCTCCAGTCGTCGTTGGTCCCGTTCTTGCACTATCCTTTTTCCAGCCGCAGCGATGTCGGAGATTTGATGTTTAACGGGCTCCGGAAAGGTTCAAAATCATGAAAAGTTCAATTTTTACTTTTTTGCGTTTTCTGAATCTGCAGACTATTACCTTTCAATAGATATATAATTTATTCAATTCCGAAGACTACAACTATTTTCAAAATTTTTTTTGAAATGTGTTCTACATGGGCGTGACCCACTGTGGCGCTGTTAAATTGCTGTCAAATGGTGTTATTATTAACGTCCGTGTTCATCAGGTACATTTTAGTGATGTGAGATAAAGTATGTGTTGTGGCTAACCTGTGATGGTTCAATATATATCGCTGGTGTGATTGTCGATTGTTTCATGTTTATTTACTCTGCCATTATCTCGAAAATATTCGTAATTAATTCTGTTTCTCGAGAATCCCCAAGACTGTATTTGTTGGAATAGAAACACTTCACTTTGGTGTGTATGATGCTGTTGCGACTTTCAATTATGGCAACATTGTAAGGTGCAAGGTATTTAGAAATATGGGAATGAAGGTAGGTTCTAACATGGTACGAGCGATGCTTGCTTTAGACAAGGAACGCCTTCGGGCTGCAGACAGGGCTGTAAAGAGTCTAGAAATACAAGCAAGAGTAAACAGGAGAAGGAACAAGAGGAAGCTGGAGGAGAAGTTTGCAGAAGATGAAGATAATCCATCCTATGGACCTGGAATGCACTAAAAAGTTAATCCAATCTTTGTCGCTCGATTCCCAAAACTTTTATTTTCTCATACTAATTACATGTTTTCTAAGGATCTTCCAAACATATTTGTTTCAAACTTTCAGTAAATGTTACACAGTACCTTCTGCATAATTTAACACAGCCTTTTTCCAAAAAACTGTATATTTTTGAATGTATAAATAAAAAAATTGCAAAAAAATGTTGTGAATTTTCATTACAATTAAAAAAAATCATCTTTAATAACTGAACTAAAATTTTGTAAAATCCCTGTGTTAAGTTGTAGCCCATATTCCAATAAATAATCTGTAAAAAGTTCAACTTACTACCTCAAATACTTTGTGAGGAAAGATTTAATTTATAAGCGTTATTTTAACATTGCAAGTATAGGGCGTTCTGGAGCCCCTTAACCGTGCTCCTGATATTCACGGTATACTCGGGTAATGTCCGCAGCTCGTGGTCGTGCGGTAGCGTTCTCGCTTCCCGCGCCCGGTTTCCCGGGTTCGATTCCCGGCGGGGTCAGGGATTTTCTCTGCCTCGTGATGACTGGGTGTTCTGTGATGTCCTGAGGTTAGTTACGTTTAAGTAGTTCTATGTTCTAGGGGACTGATGACCGTAGATGTTTAAGTCCCATAGTGCTCAGAGTCAATTGAACCAACTCGTGTAATGGTCGTATGGGAAAATCGCCACTTCATCGCTATCTCGGAGATGCTGGGTCCCATCACTAGTGCATCAAGTGCAACACCACGTTCAAACAGTGTTGATAACCTGTCTTTGTAGCAGCAGTAACCGAACACACAACTGCGCCAAACACTTGTCTCATATAGGCGTTGCCGACCGCAGTGCCATATTCTGTCAGTTTACATTTCTCTGTACAGGGCTATTCCAAATGATTGAAGCGATTTCATAAATTCACTGTAGCTCCATTCATTGACATATGGTCACGACACACTACAGATACGTAGAAAAACTCATAAAGTTTTGTTGGGCTGAAGCCGCACTTCAGGTTTCTGCCGCCAGAGCGCTCGAGAGCGCAGTAAGACAAAATGGCGACAGGAGCCGAGAAAGCGTATGTCGTGCTTGAAATGCACTCACGTCAGTCAGTCATAACAGTGCAACGACACTTCAGGACGAAGTTCAACAAAGATCCACCAACTGCTAACTCCATTCGGCGATGGTATGCGCAGTTTAAAGCTTCTGGATGCCTCTGTAAGGGGAAATCAACGGGTCGGCCTGCAGTGAGCGAAGAAACGGTTGAATGCGTGCGGGCAAGTTTCACGCATAGCCCGCGGAAAATTGGCTCATGCCACAACTGGAGACTGACAGCGCCGACTTCATCTTTGAAGAGGATGGTGCTCCACCGCACTTGCATCACGATGTTCGGCATTTCTTAAACAGGAGATTGGAAAACCGATGGATCGGTCGTGGTGGAGATCATGATCAGCAATTCATGTCACGGCCTCCACGCTCTCCCGACTTAACCCCATGCGATTTCTTTCTGTGGGGTTATGTGAAAGATTCAGTGTTTAAACCTCCTCTACCAAGAAACGTGCCAGAACTGCGAGCTCGCATCAACGATGCTTTCGAACTCATTGATGGGGACATGCTGCGCCGAGTGTGGGAGGAACTTGATTATCGGCTTGATGTCTGCCGAATCACTAAAGGAACACATATCGAACATTTGTGAATGCCTAAAAAAACTTTTTGAGTTTTTGTATGTGTGTGCAAAGCATTGTGAAAATATCTCAAATAATAAAGTTATTGTAGAGCTGTGAAATCGCTTCAATCATTTGTAATAACCCTGTATTTCAATACCCATGCCCATATTAGTATCTTTGGCGCTTCATGTAGATTCCAACGAGCAATACTGTGCACAGCATAGCTCAAAAAGAAACAAATGTTTAAATCGGTTTGTAATTTGAAACAAATGAATGCATAGAACAAATACAGCGTATACCGAGATCTGTCTACGATAATAGATTACAATGAAAGCATTCAGCGGTACCATATGTACCATCATTCCCCAAAAGTATCCGAAAGACCTGAATTGCATGCAGTCCACATAACGTAGCTCTCTTGCAGTTTGTCTAATCACCATTCTGTACAGTCGTTGGACTATACGAAATGGAGATCACAAGAGATCGCAAGCGAACACTGTTCTTTAAGATAATCAGTCCAGATATAAATCAACACCTCGATATTGCAAGTACTAGGAAACGCCGCATTAGAGATGAAACAAATCTTAACGATTGTAAACTCAATTTTAGTACATAAGTGACATTCCAAAATTACTACCGCCCTCAATAGAGCATCAGTTAACGAAACCCATCACATAAGTGATTCCAACAATCTTTAGGCAAAATTAACTACTTTTACTATTTTAAGAGTTTTCCACGACTGTGAAACGTCGTTTCTGAAAAACAGAGCTGTGTTATAAAATGCATGTTGAAATAACCATGATTGAGCTATTATTTGTGCACGTGTTTGAACTTTAAACGGCTTGATGAACATTTTTGTTCTCAATCTGGATTGAAACTTGGCACCTATAGCTATTGTAACAAAGCAAAGCTTTCGTGCCTGCCCCAGACTTGATCACAGAGACGTTCGTCGTTGGTGACTGGGCGTAAAGAGTCGTGAATTATCAAATTTTCCGTCAGTTAGCAAATCTGAATGTGAAAATTGTTGTGCTCTGCCTGGAATCCAGTCAAGACCGTTATCTGCCTGTTAACAAACCACGAATATAATTTCAGGTAACAGAGTCTGCACGTGATTCATACAAAGTGCCATGACAAAGTTTTGTGACAGAGACTCGAACCGAGCACGTAAGCAGATTGTTAGTTGAGTAAAATTAGATGTTCCATGTCGATTTTTTTCATCAGGTGTCTGAATTTGAGATGAGAACACTTTTCTTTTTTTTGCTTGACCGGGAATCGAACCCGGCACCTACCGCTCTGTTTTCCATCTACAAATTGTTTGCGCACCGGTAGTGAGATGTGTGCATGTTTGACTAGAAGTAACGGCACTCGTCGTTATGGTTGACAACACATTAAATATTAAAATCATTTATAACTGATAGTTCGGTGTGTATTATGCTTGGGCTTGAAACGAAACCATGAATATTTTTGTGCTGGAATAGTATTCGAACACACATTATGTGCCTGTCGTAGAGACCTAGAGGAATTCGCAGTCTTGAGGAAAACAATGAAATGATCGAACTATATCGTGTAACCTCCCCGGAGAATTTTGAAAGGACAATATTTAAATGTTAGAACTAGCAATCTGAGCCATGTGTAAGCTCCCCACAAAAATGTAAGTCAATTCAATAAAAAAAAATGAAATCTCAGTGACAAAGAAAACGCAAATAGACCGAAATGTCGATCTTAGTCCCTGTTCTTACCTCAGTAAAATTGCATCTGCTCTTTTTTTTTTTGCCATAGCTTGGAGGATATGCATCGCAAAAATTCTTTGAACTTAAGTAAATTTTTTCTTTAAGAAAATGCATGGGAAATTTTCTATCAATAAAATGTTTGTTTTGTTAAAATGCTTGGTTTGAAAACAGAATTATTATTGGGGCATTTCTTGAACAAATTAATTACAATTACAATTACAATACATTATTAACTGAGCGCAATGCTGCTTCATTACCTTATTTAACAATACACCTCGTTCTGACTCTTGACCAGAGTCCCATGTCGACGCACGCCGACTCCTCACACACAACTCCGACTGTCTCTCGCGCGCTAGCAGCACTGACTGAAATACATGCTCTCGCGACTCGCTACGTACAACCACTGCCTCGCTCTCTTTCGCAACTACCGACTCCCTACATGCAACTGAACTCTCGCGCGGTCAAGCGCAGACTAGCAACGATAAATAACTCTCTGGTCAGCGATTCTCTCATGGCTCGCCATCGCTGGTACTGAATACATACGTGTTTCAATCGTTCTGTGTAGGTCAGATACCACGTAAGAGGAGATCCGAAATCGAGTCCCAGTCCATCACCAAATTTTTCAGTGTCTGAAGTTCAAAAAAGAAATACGAGCCCTGTCACTTTCAATGGCCATTGGCTCATTAAATGAAATAATGATGCCGGTGTGAGGAAGCTCACTGACAATAGTGTTTCTGCTTTCCGCGACTTCCGCCTCTGCGACGGCCCATCCTAAACTGGCTCCCGCGCGACTGCTACGGTCGCAGGTTCGAATCCTGCCTCGCGCATGGATGTGTGTGATGTCCTTAGGTTAGTTAGGTTTAAGTAGTTCTAAGTTCTAGGGGACTGATGACCTCAGATGTTAAGTCCCATAGTGTGGTGTCACCGCCAGCCACCACACTTGCTAGGTGGTAGCTTTTAAATCGGCCGCGGTCCGCTAGTATACGACGGACCCGCGTGTCGCCTCTGTCAGTAATTGCAGACCGAGCGCCACCACACGGCAGGTCTAGAGAGACGTACTAGCACTCGCCCCAGTTGTACAGCCGACGTTGCTAGCCATAGTTCACTGACAACTACGCTCTCATTTGCCGAGACGATAGTTAGCATAGCCTTCAGCTACATTTGCTACGACCTAGCAAAGCGCCGTATTCAATTTATATTGAGATTCTATTAATGTATCATCAAGAGCGATGTTGTACAAATGTGGATTAAGTATTCCAGAAGCTACGTACTTTTCTTTATATCATTCATTACGTATCCTGTTTCAGATCTCACGCCAGCCTCCGTGAGCTTGTAGCGAGCATTTCGGTCTCCTCCAACAAAACAGTGTTGGCATGTCTGCCGACACTTCACATAGTGTTCAGAGCCATTTGAACCATTTTAAACTGGCTCCGGCCTTGTCGGTAGCGAAGATGTATGACGTTTATAATGCGGATTCTGGACTATGCTACAACCTGACGTTCTTCACTTGGCACTGCTAGAGGTGAAGGAGATCTGTTCGTACGTTTAAAATACATGCTAGATTTCCTTTACTATGGTCACAAATTTTTTGTCATCAGGCTACCGGTTTCGGTCTATAATGACCATCTTCAGATTTGATTTTTAAAAACATGAGAACGTTTTTATAAAACACATCTGAAGATGGTCATTATAGACCGAAACTGGTAGTCTGATGACAAAAAATTGTGACCATAGACGTAAAATATAGAAAATTTATTCTGAATTTGTGTCACCGTTTTATTCGCGACCATGACTAAGAAAGTAGGATCTAGCTAGCACATCACTGCCGCTTACGTTTGCTAGGGACATGGTTGTGGCTTAACGTAGGATGCGCTTATCTTACAAATTAGACACGGGCCAAGAAATTCAGTCTCTATTAAGGGGGTTAATATCAGCAGGAATCTAAGACGGAAATTATGCTAGTCTCATGTCAGCGGGATTCAAAGACGCTTTTAGCCGTTATAGCCTGGATTCGAAGCCATTTTGAAATTTTCACTATTTCAAGAAATTCCTCAACTCGAGAAATAACATTGGAGAGCATGAAGTTACCAAATACTTCCATTATTACTATCTTCTGGTAAACCTTCCGGGATGTTAGGTCGTGGTCCATGAAACTCTTGCAAGTCTTGCAAGACTCACCGGAGGAGAAACACCCCTCTGAAGATGTCCAGCGCAGCTCTGGACGAAACGTTAGGAGCTGAAGAGTTTCGTGGACCACGACCTTACATCCCGGAAGGTTTACCAGAAGATAGGTCATCCGGTCGTGAAAGCCTTCATACTTCCATTATTACTGCCATTGGCATTATTATCTTCATTCTGCTACAAGCGTGCTTGAAGAAAGCGTTTAACGCTTCTGGTCATTTTTAGAACCTGTTGCACCAAAACAGGAAAATTATTTAGTTCGGTGCTAAAGTTTGCAGCGTTCTGTGGCAACTAGTCCATGTAACCGCCCTGCTAAACTGTTAAAAACTTACTCAGCCGGTGTCGTAATTTTGAAATGAGAGTTAGTATCAACGTCGCGTAGCAAATATTTCGTGTGAAGCGCCATTGCGAGAGAGGCACAGGTCAATTGTGGAAACTAAGCCACCGAATACTAAAAGTAACGTTATTACGGAATACACCCGACTGACCACAAAGTAAGAGGGCACGTACCTTCGCAAGTGAGTGGTTCAAAATAAGATTTAATACTGTAAAGGAAACGGGTCATAAGTATAGTTACGTCAGTACACACTGAGTTGCATGCGAACGTACGATCGGGATAGAAGCACGTACGTTCTAAGTACTATCATTCCCTATAGCCTGAGTAAAAAGAATTGTGGTTAAAATGGATTTATTCATCAGAGAAAGAAAATAATCGGACTTCGTAATTAAATGAAAAGAAAGATTGCAGGTTCTGAATGCCGCGGTAAATATGACCTAGATATTGAAACCGACATTGGCGGCCACGAAGGTAAAGAGATGAACACATTCACGTACCTCTTATTGTTGAGCACCGCCGTCGTGAAGTTCGTTGTCTGCATCGAAATCCTCCATAAAAAATTAAAATAATAATCTTCCAGAGTTACAGCAGCTGGGATCCATGGTATGGCAAATGAGAAGATCGTATTGTTTCAGAAGTTGCTTCCATTATTTAGCACAATTTCACTTGAAATTATGGGGTACTTGGTTTATACGTCTTATCACCGGGGCATGAGAACACCGAACGGTAACTGTTACTAAAACTAATAAACGAAGAGCGTAAATCTTCTTTTGTCCGTCAGTGTTAAATACTTTTCAAATGAATCTTTGGTGTGAGAGTCAAATAATTATCTACACAGTTATCAATAAGAAAAAAATTATTAATACGTTTGTTTGATTGGCCATCTTCCGCAGCAGACGGATAACCTATAGTAACAAAAATAAAGTTCCCTTACAACCATAACAATTAGCTATTTCGTTCTTCCCATGTCTAGCAAATACTTTCCATGCTCATATAGACCATTTCCATTTATTCGCCGATAACATTAAAACTATATTAACTGATGAAGACGCTACGTCGCTACAAAAATTGCGTTGCATTACTTCATTCACTTGCGCCTAGTAACGACGCTCGTAACATGCTAAAAGCGGTGACAAAGGCTTCTTTCAAAGTCAGGGGATGTTGACCCAAGTACACATTTCTGCGGTATCACTCGAACTGTTGTATCCACATCAGAAATGTAGAAAAATATTTCACCGTTGCAAAACACACATCTGACTCAGAGGACTTACACTTAGACCCTAACCAGAAATTCTAACAGTGTGGAACACCAGTTTCAGTAAAGTGATATTGTTGTTGTTGTGGTCTTCAGTCCTGAGACTGGTTTGATGCAGCTCTCCATGCTACTCTATCCTGTGCAAGCTTCTTCACCTCCCAGTACCTACTGCAACCTACATCCTTCTGAATCTGCTTAGTGTATTCATCTCTTGGTCTCTCTCTACGATTTTTACCCTCCACGCTGCCCTCCAATGCTAAATTTGTGATCCCTTGATGCCTCGGAACATGTCCTACCAACCGACCCCTTCTTCTTGTCAAGTTCTGCCACAAACTCCTCTTCTCCCCAATTCTATTCAATACCCCCTCATTAGTTATGTGATCTACCCATCTAATCTTCAGCATTCTCCTGTAGCACCACATTTCGGAAACCTCTATTCTCTTCTTGTCTAAACTATTAATCGTCCACGTCTCACTTCACCTACATGGCTACACTCCACACAAATACTTTCAGAAACTACTTCCTGACACTTAAATCTATACTCGATGTTAACAAATTTCTCTTCTTCAGAAACGCTTTCCTTGCCATTCCCTGTCTACATTTTATATCCTCTCTAGTTCGACCATCATCAGTTTTTTGCTCCCCAAATAGCAAAACTCCTTTACTACTTTAAGCGTCTCGTGATATAGCGAAAACTATTTACCACTGTCCTTGCTCAACGGAAAATACTTACTGGGCTCTAACTATACTGCATCAGTAATTTCGTGTGCAAGCAATGTAGGCGAATCACAGAATTTAAAAGTACCTTGACTTAAACTGGTTCTGCTACATTTCAGGGCCCAGGTATTGCAACGTCATACTGACACCAACAATTTGCTCGCACTGCCAACTTCATTGTTCGTTTCACTTGATTTTGCGATCACTCAAATAAAACTCACATGATTTCCCAACATGAAAAGTTTCATTTCTTTCATCCTTTCCTTCAGGGAGAATAGTTTTATGGTCAATAAACTTCTTCCCTTCCGGCCATGGAGATGAAGCAAAATGCGGCCAGTAATTGCTTCACAAACCACTATCTACTGTGGTTTAGAATGTTTCTTTTAACATTGTCGTAGGCGAAGGAATTTAATTTAATCTTAGAACCTCTCAAGCAGCAACGGCCACTAATTTACCAATTAAGAACAGCTGATTGTCTGGGTGGGAAAAGGTTTAAAAATAAAGCCTGCACAGTCTAGACCAGATCAATCTTTTCGTCTGATAGCCCTGCATTAAAGTTTCCTAGGAGGTATCACGCGCTACTATCCTGTAGCAGTGGAAGTTATTGGTTGAAACCGAATTTAAGATCTGAGTGTATTATCCTGCTAAAAATACAAAACGATTAATAAACGGAGGCTGAGTTCATTCTAAAACTGAGATGTGTTTACAATAGGAAAGCCAGGGAAGAGACTTTGTCCTTGCCTTCGTCCAACGAGCATTGATAGCCATATACACGAATGTTTACAGCACTACGAGCACTTTGAACTTAACGATTGACTTTGTCCTCCTAAACTAACAATTATTTGCTTACAACGAATTAAAATTTGTAGAAGCGGCAGGATTCGCTCCCTATAACAAGAGATTACAAACTCACCGCTTTACCTACATCACTATCCTAACACGTGTAATTTTTTTTTTTCCGGTAGCATATATCTGTTAATTTCAAATCATTCTCAAGGTAACATCCCTCACCAGAAAATCACACACCAGCAGTCGAGCACTTCTGTCGATACACAGTAACTTCCAACAGTTAGTGTTGCCAACTTAGTGGATTTTCCACTAAAATTGGTGGTTTCTACCCACCTTTTAGTGGCGAAATATTGATTCTAGTGGCTGGTGGATTTTATAGTGGTTTAGTAAAAGTCAGTTTCAGTTACCAGAATGAGATTTTCACTCTGCAGCGGAGTGTGCGCTGATATGAAACTTCCTGGCAGATTAAAACTGTGTGCTCGACCGAGACTCGAATTCGGGACCTTCGCCTTTCGCGGGCAAGTGCTCCATCATCTGAGCTACCGAAGCACGACTCACGCCCGGTACTCACAGCTTTACTTCTGCCAGTATCTCGTCTCCTACCTTCCAAAGATGGTAGAGCACTTGCCCGCGAAAGGCAAAGGTCCCGAGTTCGAGTCTCGGTCGGGCACACAGTTTTAATCTGCCAGGAAGTTTCAGTTTCAGTTACTGAAAGTGGGCTCTCTCAACCAGTAAGGTATTTAGAAGACGAAGAAATGTGTATGCATAACATTTATAGTAAGTCTGATTGAAGAAATAAATAACAGGTTACTAGAAAATTTGACTTTGATGAAAAAATTTTCCAGAATAAGTGTTGACCAAGCACTTTATCACAACAAACAAAATCTAATTGATATAATATATAATGATATAATATATAATATGATATAATGGCTCAGTTCAGTAAAAGCGTAGAATTTATAGCAAGAGTGGATGATCAGTGGCGACGAAGTATTGCATTTCAAAGATTCTCAAAGGGAATCCAGATTTGAGGAATTAGCGCCTTTTACAATTACTTTCGTAGTACTCCCTCGTTCAGATGCCGATGTCTCAAGGCTATTTAGCAGTATGAATGTAATAAAAATCAAGAAGAGGAATAGAATGAAGTTAAATCTTTCAACTGCTATTATTAAGAATACGCTGTGGTTTGAGGTTGGAAGGCAAATGCTGCACCGAATACGAAATTCCAATAAACGTTGCAAAACAAATCGCTACCAAAGAATCGTATCAATCTGAAACCGACGATGATGATGATGATGGAGACAAAAATGATTCATCTGAAGACACGAATTCATTTAAATACACTCCTGGAAACTGAAATAAGAACACCGTGAATTCATTGTCCCAGGAAGGGGAAACTTTATTGACACATTCCTGGGGTCAGATACATCACATGATCACACTGACAGAACCACAGGCACATAGACACAGGCAACAGAGCATGCACAATGTCGGCACTAGTACAGTGTATATCCACCTTTCGCAGCAATGCAGGCTGCTATTCTCCCATGGAGACGATCGTAGAGATGCTGGATGTAGTCATGTGGAACGGCTTGCCATGCCATTTCCACCTGCCGCCTCAGTTGGACCAGCGTTCGTGCTGGACGTGCAGACCGCGTGAGACGACGCTTCATCCAGTCCCAAACATGCTCAATGGGGGACAGATCCGGAGATCTTGCTGGCCAGGGTAGTTGACTTACACCTTCTAGAGCACGTTGGGTGGCACGGGATACATGCGGACGTGCATTGTCCTGTTGGAACAGCAAGTTCCCTTGCCGGTCTAGGAATGGTAGAACGATGGGTTCGATGACGGTTTGGATGTACCGTGCACTATTCAGTGTCCCCTCGACGATCACCAGTGGTGTACGGCCAGTGTAGGAGATCGCTCCCCACACCATGATGCCGGGTGTTGGCCCTGTGTGCCTCGGTTGTATGCAGTCCTGATTGTGGCGCTCACCTTATGAAACGTCCCCTTTGAACAATTGTACATGTGAAACGTCCACTTAGAACAATTATACAAGCCTGTGCTTAACCTGACACACAATATTATTTAGCGCAACGCAATCTGACTTTCAATAACCCCTACAAAACAATGGCCCTGACTAACTTTAACCTATACCTTTTACAAATCACTTACCTCACAAAAATCTTCGCTACTCAAGCTACTGCAAAACAGCGAGCGCCACTACTGCCAGCTAAATAAAAGATTGAAACTACTGAAGGTACTAACTACTGATAGGGATAGTTAGCAAATGAAAGATATTAATTGAGAACAAACAATGTATGTACCTTAATATTCATAATTGACATTCAGTCTTACAGATTATCAAAACTCCGCCATCTCTCTCCCCACGTCCACCACTGCTGGCGGCTCACCTCCAACTGCCCAACGCTATCTGCTGTTCACATCCAGCTATAGCAGTTCATGACAACAATGGCAGGCAACAATGCAAACTAGCCACATACTGCACACAGCACAGCCAGTGATTTTCATACAGAGAGCGCTACGTAACGTTGCCAATAAGAAAACATAAACATCAAACTTACATAAAGAAAACATAAACAGCCTACTTACATAGCTCCCATGCTCCCCACAAAAAAATTTTACAAATGTTTTTGGGCAGTGGCCAATACATATTTGTTAAATTTTTTTTTTTTTTTACAATTACAAGAACATCGAAATCAAATGCACACAATTATTGATACAATGTTGGTCAGAAGCTAAAACTTTCTCACAGTCCATAGAGACAGTCCTGATCGTTCATCATAATAGTAATTACAGTTTTTTTTCACAAAGTCTCATTAGTAAAAGAAATTGCACACAGAAGTAGTGGATTTCCATGCAGTCTTGAAGAAGTAGTGTTGTCCTTCCAACGGAAAGACAGTGCTGACTCTTGACATGCTGATAGGTAATGGGCCACAACAGAGCAAACCCACAGCAGAGTCATTCGACATTTTGAAGAAGATTGGTAGGTAGGTCATCACAGAGTAGACCTACTGTAGTCCTGGTAGAGATTGTGGTAATGGTGGGCCACCAGAGGTGCAGACCCACTGCAGTCCTTGTAGAAAGTGTGGTATTGGTGGGTCATCAAAGATGCAGACCCACTGTAGTCCTTGTAGAGATGGCCAGCAGCCATCTGTTGCGACTGTGCAGGTGCACAATCACCATTGAAGAGTCTTGCGGATAATAGAGCAAGTCCATAACCACCACTTGTGCACTCACAAAGTTTTTGGAATTGTCCTTAGAACCAGCAATGCTGTTATCCAGTCCCTTGCTGAATTAGTAACACACGTGCAAACACTAACAGTCCCAACTTCTCACATAGTGTCCATATAGTATGACCAACAGAAAAGTGTGCAGTGAAATGAATGGTTACAAGTTAATAATATGATGAACTGGTGTCAATTACAATTTTATGACGTAAGAATACAATTACAAAGGTACAAAATACATCATTAAAAACATAACAATACAGATAATATTTGTAGTGCAGGCTTTACAAAACAATAGAAATAAACATATACATCAGTGTTACAGGAATGATGACATGAGTACAAACATAAAAGATCAGAATCACTCTTAAAAATTCAACTTCACACATGAGCATTAAAACAGAATAAATAAAGTCTAAGCATCTTTACAAAGAAAATAACAGAGTATTAGAAAAATTCTACAACATAGCTCTCATCAGCTAAACACATAAAGACAGGAAAAACACAAATACACAAGGGTACACAAACACATAGCGGAATAACACCAAAAAGAAAGGACAACACACAATTACATATTGGGAAAAAGCAGCAAAGAGGAAAGGACAGGGTTTGTTTTACTGCAGTATTTTGCTTGGAGATCTCCCTTCATTCCATAGATCGTTCGTCTTATTTCAACCTTTGCTTCCACCAAAAAAATCCTATCCAAGCATGCTTTCTGTATTTATGTGTTCACATATTTCTTACCTCATTATTTATTTCCAAGATAATCCTACCTATACCTCCTTCCTGTATTCGATTCATATTTCTTTCAATATAATTATTTCTGATTGTACCATACTCATTTGGGCCCAAATCTTTCTTCGCAATGCATTCTTTACCTATTCTCCATAGTCAGTTTCTTATATAGTCTACCCCCTCTTAAGCTAACTTAAATCTACTGAGCTCAGATATATATATCAAGGGACGAGGCAATGCAGCAAAAAAAAAATAATTAACACAAACATCAATGACAAAATATAGAAATGGCAAAGCAAGCAGCATAAATTAGCAAAGCAAGTGCAATATTACAACTAATATAAGGCAATGCAGGAAACAAGAAAAACTAGCTTAGAAGAGTAACACAAAGTCAAATTCAGTAACACTATGCCTGACAAACAGCAGCAACTTATACCTAAACGTGACATAGCTCAAGCAGAAAAAATATTACAGGAAAAACAACAATGCAGACAAGGGAAATGCATATTCACATCTTAATGTCTATGTAATTAAAGTGGTGCACCATAACAACTGATTGTAAAAAAAATATTACCATGTACTAGAAAAGAAAATTATGTGTTACTGTTGCTAGTTTCTTCTTATTGTTCTTTCCTTTCCAAGTGCTCCTTTCTTAAAGAATGTGGATTACAAAATTATCATTTAATAGATCTGTTGACAGAAAGAGTTCACATTAGCAAATGCATCTCATTTTATAAAAGCAATGCTGCAACACAGCTGGAAACCAGATATCAAATGAAATAAGCAATTACGCAAACCAAAGCATAAAAATGTCATTCAGTAGTCATGTGACATTTCATTTCATAAGTTAATGGCTCTCAACTCTCGTAGAAAGACACTTGTCATAATCAGGTGTGCAGATGTAAAAATATTTCTTGTCATTTTGTTAGGCATTTCAGTAAATATCATAAATTTTTAAGTAACGAGGGTGTCGCATTAGCGATGAAAGGCACATCCTAATGGCTTGTTCTCCAGGTGTTTGACGCAGCTGTGTGCCCACAACGCATTACAAAAATCATATGTTTTCAAGTAACGAGCGTGTCGCATTAGCGATGCCCTCTACAAAGGATTGTCAATAGCATGGTTAACCCCTTTTTTGTTTTTCTACCTGTGCTTCCGGAAAGGCCCTCACTCTAATGGCTTGTTCTCCAGGTGTCTGACACAGCTGTGTGCCGACGACGCACGTGCAGGTGGTCACTTTCTTACGGAAATATTTACGACAGCAGTTTCCGCTGCAGTGACAGTCTCATTCACGCATTTACACACACATTTCATAACTCTTAAAGTACGATTCTTGGTTTCCAACAACCTTTTTCACAAGTCAAGAGTCCCTATCTTCTATTCATTATTCATATACATATAAACAGGTAATCACCTTCCTCATATATGGTAGCATCATCTTATTGACATAAACATACCTCAACAGCATAATACACATCGTCGTCGTAATAATAACATCATAACACCTCAGTCAAATCTCAAAAACGTCGTAGCTTTCTGCAATTGTTTCAAAACCTAAAGAAAATTCTCTGCTCATTTCAGTAGTGTCATCTACCTCAAACGTACTTTAAAATCATACTCCCTTACCAAATACATCATTCAAAGCTCTCATAGTATCACAATGGTTCCGAAAAAAATATGAAGAGTTCACACAGTACAGACAAAATACAATTTCTTAAGTGTGAAGTAATCCAACTCTGTAATTGCGTAAACATGTGTCACTGACGTAGTAAAAAGATGTTTGTTTCTCTGTTAAATGATCAGATAGGTGTGTAATTTATGTGTTAGAGAAATATGGTACCGATGTGTAAAGTTGTATAAGCAAATACCATATTAGCTAGGGCTCCTTGTGCTTGCCAAACACATGGTACACAAAGTAGGCGTGTACCCCCCTGAGGTTTATTGTAATTTTATCCTCAGGTATTACAGCTTACAGCAATGAAATGAAATGTGTCACGAAAAACTTTCTTTGTAATTCAAAAATCTCTAAAAATAAATGTTTTAAGTACAAAATTAATCACTCAAATACGTGTCCTGTAGCGCTAAATGTGCGTCTTGCTGTAAGATAATCTCTGGGAAGTGTCGTAGTTATTGTCCTCCGAAAGCTAAGTTCTGCAGAAGTCAATGTACTTACCTCATGATAAACAAAAGTGAAATGCTTTGCGTATAGATAACTTAGTTATTATGCTTATTGTTGCGATGAAGAAATTACTGTGCTGTAAAGTATTGTTGTGCTACGGAAAAGGCTGTCTCCTTGTAGCAATAGCACAAAAGTCACCACAAAAACATGTTTTACTTTACAGAAGAATTCAGAAAAACTGTGCAGATATCAAACAGATACACCGCAAAAGCAACATTGTAAATTGTCACTCATTAGTAACGTCGTGATATAATCATGTAGCTGTCACACAAACCAACCACTGTGTCATCTGGCATTTCACAGAAAGCACCTCAAATCCAGAATCCACTCGTAAGCAAACCAAAATGTTGCATGTTAACAGTTTCTTAAGTCTGACAAATTGTACAAGCAGCGTGAAGTGAAAATTGCAAAGACTAAGTTAAAAACCAGATTATCTGTCAATAAATGGTTTTACATGAGAAATGTGGTGAAATCTTTTACCCTTTGCTCTTCTCAGTACGCAGAGTTTAAACGTGAACGCAATTATCATGCGGTATTCGTCCGTAAAGAATACGGGAATTTTGCTCAAGGTTAGCGTCAATGTTATTTTTCCCTGAGCCAGCGGGCGCACGCGGCTGCCTGCAGTGTGAGTCATTGTCTGTTTCTTTGTTGGCGCGCGCCGTTACTGGGATTAGGAGGCCTAACTTCCACAAATTCGCCTTGCCGAGAGGGCCCAGCTCTGTTTAAAACTCGCCAGTTCTGATGCAGTTCAGGTCTGTCGTTACGATCATATCGCCTGTCGTCATGTCGGTAGTTTACATAGTTTCTTTCTTGTCTGTTACGTGGTGGAGAATTTCTGCCTGAGTCGTAACTGCGTGCTGGACCGTTACGTCTGAAGTTATTCTGTCTCCCTTGATAATAGTTATATTGGTTCCCATATTGTCTGTTTCTCTGATTGTCTCTGTGATAGTCATTACCGCGGAAAGGTGATCTTTCCCTGTAACTATTACTCTGCCAGTGGTTGTCATATGGGTGGTGTCTGTTTTGGTCACGATTTACGTTGTAAGAATAGGTTTGTCGTGGCCATTTATTGTTTCTGTCGTCACGGAATTGAGACGGATGTGACCTGTAGTGATTGTTTTCCTGTTTTCGCATCCCGCGACTGTCTGTGTCAATTTCCAGTTCTTGTAACAATCCCTGAAAAGCTTCAATGTCGTCTTTGCAACGTCCTGCCAAAATAATATGTCGTAAATGTTCAGGCAGTTTGATTAAGCAAATGCGGATGAGTTCTGAGGGGCTGTATGGGTTTGATAGGTACTGATTCTTGTGCAACATGTCTTCAAAATATTTGACAAGACTGGAAAATTCAGATTGTTCAAAGTGTTTCATCATCATGATGCTATGTTTTACGCGGTCTTGTGTGGCTTGAGACCAATATGCTGAGAGGAAGGCATGGTAAAATTCTCCTTCACTGTGGCAATCGTGAATGACCGATCGCATTCTTACAGCTGGTTCATTCTCTAAGTAGCCACACATAAATTCTAATCTGTGCTCCAATGACCAGTTGGGAGGAAAACAATGAGAGAATTGATGGAGCCATGCTTGTGGATGAATGTCGTTGCCAGAATTCTTAAATGTTTTGAATTTACGTGTAGTAATGAACAGCTTATAGTCAAAATCATCGTGTCGGCGAGTAGCATGTCGGTCATTGTCACGTCGTTTCGGCGGTTCCATCTCAAAATTCGGTGTACCTTGCCAATTTCTTTCATAATTACCGAAATGCCCTGTGCTATTATTTTGTGGCTTTTCCGTATTTCTAAGTTCCTCTTCCCGTGTTGGAGCGCGAGTATCCTCTGAAATATGTAATTCTTGTATTACCTGTGTCAGCTGATCTTGTAATTCCCGCATTTCTCTTTTGTACTGTGTGTTGATTTGATTTTGATTTTGTTTGAATTTTCTAATTTGTTCATACTCTTCTGTGTCAGTGAAGGCTACGGGTCTTGTGTCATTCAGATCATCATCTACCTTTGTAGATAAGTTAGTGACCTGATCTGAAAGTTCGGCTACTTTCTCTGATAATGAACTAATTTCCCCCATGTGTCTTTCTACTGTGTCCTTTAAGTTTTCCTGAGTTTTTGCAAGTTGCGTAACCGAATCGGTAGATGCAACTGAGTCCATTTTAGCTTGCAAGGTCTCATGATTTTCATGAACAATAGTTTGCAGCTCTTTTATGGCTGCTTCGTGATTCTGTAATGCATTTTCATGCCGCGAAAAAATAGGCTGAAAATGCTCACAAATTTGTGTTTTTACGTCATTACAGACTTTTTGGCATTTCGATTCAATGTTATGTAACTCAGTAGTTAGATCTTCACGTGTTTGTTCAAGTGTGGTGTCTAACTTCCGAAGATTTTGTTCCATTGTGTCTAACTTTTGAAGATTTTGTTCCACTGTGTCTAACTTTTTAAGATTTTGTTCCACTGTGTCTAACTTTTTAAGATTTTGTTCCATTGTGTCTAACTTTTGAAGATTTTGTCCCATCTGTCTCTGATTTTGTTCCATTTGTTGCATTAGTTGTAATAACAATGCATTAGTGTCTGGAATCTGTTCCTCTACTCTTTTCGGCAGTGCATTTGCGCCGGCAACATTCACATTTTGACAAGCTGAAAATGTGTCTTGACTCATTTGAGAAAACGGTGAGGACGCAAAACCTGAATCTACAGTGTTTGCAAAATTGTGTCCTATCATTTCGGATTCCTGAGGCGAGCTGTTGCCGACCGATCGATCGATAATGCTTCCCTGTTCACTACCTGTTTCACTGCCTACGCCATTGTTTGACGCCCGCTCCATTTCCCTGTGCACAGTTACCAAATTACTACTTTGAACATTAGTAAATTCATTACTCGGCGGCGCTGATAAGCTACGCTCGTCGTCATTATTATTTCTCAATTTAGTTTGGAGCCTAGTGTTACGTTTTTCACACGCCATTATTGTCACAATATTTCACACGATAACACAGAAAAACACAATTTGAAGAGCAAAAATAGGAGAACACATTAACATAGCACTGAAAATAATATCTAGTTAATTGCAGCTGCGAAATACTTGGTGCAAATCTACATGCATGCCACAACTGTTTTACAGTACAACAATGAAAGGCTGCAACTACAAAGGAGATTCCCTCTACAATTACGCACTAGCAATAAACAAAATCTACACTAATTACACAAACTACAAGAAAAAAATCAGAAGATTCCAGTGAGGTATCCTAGGCTAAGGGTCGACATATGAAACGTCCCCTTTGAACAATTGTACATGTGAAACGTCCACTTAGAACAATTATACAAGCCTGTGCTTAACCTGACACACAATATTATTTAGCGCAACGCAATCTGACTTTCAATAACCCCTACAAAACAATGGCCCTGACTAACTTTAACCTATACCTTTTACAAATCACTTACCTCACAAAAATCTTCGCTACTCAAGCTACTGCAAAACAGCGAGCGCCACTACTGCCAGCTAAATAAAAGATTCAAACTACTGAAGGTACTAACTACTGATAGGGATAGTTAGCAAATGAAAGATATTAATTGAGAACAAACAATGTATTTACCTTAATATTCATAATTGACATTCAGTCTTACAGATTATCAAAACTCCGCCATCTCTCTCCCCACGTCCACCACTGCTGGCGGCTCACCTCCAACTGCCCAACGCTATCTGCTGTTCACATCCAGCTATAGCAGTTCATGACAACAATGGCAGGCAACAATGCAAACTAGCCACATACTGCACACAGCACAGCCAGTGATTTTCATACAGAGAGCGCTACGTAACGTTGCCAATAAGAAAACATAAACATCAAACTTACATAAAGAAAACATAAACAGCCTACTTACAACCTGTACGGCGCCAAACACGCATACGACCATCATTGGCACCGAGGCAGAAGCGACTCTCATCGCTGAAGACGACACGTCTCCATTCGTCCCTCCATTCACGCCTGTCGCGACACCTCTGGAGGCGGGCTGCACGATGTTGGGGCGTGAGCGGAAGACGGCCTAACGGTGTGCGGGACCGTAGCCCAGCTTCATGGAGACGGTTGCGAATGGTCCTCGCCGATACCCCAGGAGCAACAGTGTCCCTAATTTGCTGGGAAGTGGCGGTGCGGTCCCCTATGGCACTGCGTAGTATCCTACGGTCTTGGCGTGCATCCGTGCGTCGCTGCGGTCCGGTCCCAGGTCGACAGGCACGTGCACCTTCCGCCGACCACTGGCGACAACATCGATGTACTGTGGAGACCTCACGCCCCACGTGTTGAGCAATTCGGCGGTACGTCCACCCGGCCTCCCGCATGCCCACTATACGCCCTCGCTCAAAGTCCGTCAACTGCACATACGGTTCACGTCCACGCTGTCGCGGCATGCTACCAGTGTTAAAGACTGCGATGGAGCTCCGAATGCCACGCCAAACTGGCTGACACTGACGGCGGCGGTGCACAAATGCTGCGCAGCTAGCGCCATTCGACGGCCAACACCGCGGTTCCTGGTGTGTCCGCTGTGCCGTGCGTGTGATCATTGCTTGTACAGCCCTCTCGCAGTGTCCGGAGCAAGTATGGTGGGTCTGACACACCGGTGTCAATGTGTTCTTTTTTCCATTTCCAGGAGTGTATAATATGATATAATGGCTCAGTTGAATAAATGCGTAGAATTTATAGCAAGAGTGGATGATCAGTGGCGACAAAGAATTGCATTTCAAAGATTCTCAAGGGGAATCCAGATTTGAGGAATTAGCGCCTTTTACAATTACTTTCGTAGTACTCCCTCATTTAGATGCCGATGTCTCAAGGCTATTTAGCAGTATGAATGTAATAAAAATCAAGAAGAGGAATAGAATGAAGTTAAATCTTTCAACTGCTATTATTAAGAATACGCTGTGGTTTGAGGTTGGAAGGCAAATGCTGCACCGAATACGAAATTACAATAAACGTTGCAAAACAAATCGCTACCAATCTGAAACCGACGATGATGATGATGGAGACAAAAATGATTCATCTGAAGAAACGAATTCATTTAAATAATTAGCCGTTGTTACAGAACTTTTTGTATGTTCCTGTCCTTGGGCTTGATGATTTATTTATTGTATGTTCGTATAATGATTGTGAATATTTTATTACTTAATAATAAAGGAAACTAACTGCTAATATACTTATTGTTTTCTTTCACAATAACTTAAAAAAAATTTTAGTGTAAATTGTAGCGATTATGAGAGTAGAGGCATTTTTGTTAGTGGTTTTCTGGTGGTTTTTGCGCTTGAAACTCGTGGGGAGCTCACATTAACTGTAGACAACACTGGCAACAACTCGATTGGTGTGTGAAGCGCTGTTAACAGCCTTCTGTGGTGCAGTATGTGAGGTAACACGGTGGACTAACGAAAGACAGCCGGAGCCACGTTACCTACATCACAACGGGAATCTAAATTTTACTCTTAATCTCTGAAAACGGTGTCAGTAATGTTCAAGGGGATTTAGGGCTTGTAGCCAGTCGTCGTAAACTTCATTACACGATATTTCGGCTGACAACCGCCAGCCATCTTCAGGTGAGCAGAACATGGGCTGACGAAGACTATTTTTTTTCCTTTATTGTATTTCAAATCCCTATCGGGGTGGGCGGACAGCAGCATATGCGCTGCTCTTCAGCTGAAAGACATAGAACAAACAATAGAAGACATTTAAAAATATACAAAGGAAAAAACATGGTGAACATACAGGGTGTTTCAAAAATGACCGGTATATTTGAAACGGCAATAAAAACTAAACGAGCAGCGATATAAATACACCGTTTGTCGCAATATGCTTGGGACAACAGTACATTTTCAGGCGGACAAACTTTCGAAATTACAGTAGTTACAATTTTCAACAACAGATGGCGCTGCGGTCTGGGAAACTCTATAGTACGATATTTTCCACATATCCACCATGCGTAGCAATAATATGGCGTAGTCTCTGAATGAAATTACCCGAAACCTTTGACAACGTGTCTGGCGGAATGGCTTCACATGCAGATGAGATGTACTGCTTCAGCTGTTCAATTGTTTCTGGATTCTGGCGGTACACCTGGTTTTTCAAGTGTCCCCACAGAAAGAAGTCACAGGGGTTCATGTCTGGCGAATAGGGAGGCCAATCCACGCCGCCTCCTGTATGTTTCGGATAGCCCAAAGCAATCACACGATCATCGAAATATTCATTCAGGAAATTAAAGACGTCGGCCGTGCGATATGGCCGGGCACCATCTTGCATAAACCACGAGGTGTTCGCAGTGTCGTCTAAGGCAGTTTGTACCGCCACAAATTCACGAAGAATGTCCAGATAGCGTGATGCAGTAATCGTTTCGGATCTGAAAAATGGGCCAATGATTCCTTTGGAAGAAATGGCGGCCCAGACCAGTACTTTTTGAGGATGCAGAGACGATGGGACTGCAACGTGGGGCTTTTCGGTTCCCCATATGCGCCAGTTCTGTTTATTGACGAAGCCGTCCAGGTAAAAATAAGCTTCGTCAGTAAACCAAATGCTGCCCACACCCATATCGCCGTCATCAATCCTGTGCACTATATCGTTAGCGAATGTCTCTCGTGCAGCAACGGTAGCGGCGCTGAGGGGTTGCCGCGTTTGAATTTTGTACGGATAGAGGTGTAAACTCTGGCGCACGAGACGATACGTGGACGTCGGCGTCATTTGGACCGCAGCTGCAACACGGCGAACGGAAACCCGAGGCCGCTGTCGGATCACCTGCTGCACTAGCTGCGCGTTGCCCTCTGTGCTTGCCGTACGTGGTCGCCCTACCTTTCCGGCACGTTCTTCCGTCACGTTCCCAGTCCGTTGAAATTTTTCAAACAGATCCTTCATTGTATCGCTTTTCGGTCCTTTGGTTACATTAAACCTCCGTTGAAAACTTCTTCTTGTTGCAACAACACTGTGTTCTAGGCGGTGGAATTCCAACACCAGAAAAATCCTCTGTTCTAAGGAATAAACCATGTTGTCCACAGCACACTTGCACGTTGTGAACAGCACACGCTTACAGCAGAAAGACGACGTACAGAATGGCGCACCCACAGACTGCATTGTCTTCTATATCTTTCACATCACTTGCAGCGCCATCTGTTGTTGAAAATTGTAACTACTGTAATTTCGAAAGTTTGTCCGCCTGAAAATGTCTCAAGCATATTGCAACAAACGGTGTATTTCTATCGCTGCTCGTTTAGTTTTTATTGCCGTTTCAAATATACCGGTCATTTTTGAGACACCCTGTAGATGTGAAAAAGGGGGAACATTATGGAAGACAATAGACGAAAATCGGGTGACTGTAAAATGGAGATAAAAACCGTAAAATAGTAGCACACACAAAAAACCACACACTGGGACAGTTAAAAGAGCACAAGGCACAGTATGAGCGGAGCATAAAAGTATCTATGGACGGCGTAAACCATAACACACACTGACAGTAACACTAAGTACAAGGCCAGCACACAAAATCTCACCTCTCGATGCACAGGAGAAACAGCAGTAAACACAATACTGACGATTATGATCAAAACGGAGCCCGACCCCATCGAAGGAGAAGAGAGTTTGATGTCCTGGGGGAGGACGACGGGCCTCGATTGTCCGCCACATTCTCAGGATCTGAACACATCGGCCTCCTTTTTGTGGGGCTGTATTAAAGACAAAGTGTACAGCAGTAATCGCAAAACTGTTGCTGAGCTGAAAACAGCCATACAGGAAGTTATCGACAACATCGATGTTCCGGTACTCTAGCGGGTCATGGAGCATTTCGGTATTCGTCTGTGCCTCATCATCGCCAATGATGGCAGGCACTTCTGTTTATATTTTGTAATTTCTCCTCGGCATTCCAAAAAAATTATGTCTCCTTTGTGCTTCCATCGACAGTGGCGTCGTGCCTCACTATAAATACAGACAATACAAACTAATTTGATGCTTTTTCTCGATGAAAAAAATTAAATACTATCTGAAACTTCCTGGCAGATTAAAACTGTGTGCCCGACCGAGACTCGAACTCGGGACCTTTGCCTTTCGCGGGCAAGTGCTTCGGTAGCTCGGATGGTAGAGCACGTGCCCGCGAAAGGCAAAGGTCCCGAGTTCGAGTCTCGGTCGGGCACACAGTTTTAATCTGCCAGGAAGTTTCATATCAGCGCACACTCCGCTGCAGAGTGAAAATCTCATTCTGGAAACATCCGCCAGGCTGTGGCTAAGCCATGTCTCCGCAATATCCTTTCTTTCAGGAGTGCTAGTTCTGCATGGTTCGCAGGAGAGCTTCTGTAAAGTTTGGAAGGTAGGAGACGAGGTACTGGCAGAAGTAAAGCTGTGAGTACCGGGCGTGAGTCGTGCTTCGGTAGCTCGGATGGCGTACTCGCTTTGGCGGTACATATACTAAAATTAGAACGATACAGAGAAGATTAGCATGGCCCCTGCGCAAGGATGACACGCAAAATCTTGAAGCTTTCCACATTTTTTAAGAAAAAAACAAAAAAGAAGATGGTAGAGCACGTGCCCGCGAAAGGCAAAGGTCCCGAGTTCGAGTCTCGTTCGGGAACACAGTTTTAATCTGCCAGGAAGTTTCATATCAGCGCACACTCCACTGCAGAGTGAAAATCTCATTCTAAATACTATCTGCTTGATGCCTTCGCCGGCACCGACGTCATGAACCACGTGACAAAAAAAAAACAGTTCATGTTTGTCTCAGTCTTCTTGATCAATGTTCGTAAAATAATTTAAAATCAATTTTCCTCTTCTTCGGGGGAAAACAAAACTTCATTTGTCAAAAACAAAAATCTCCCCCTAACAACCTAAATCCGAATATCTGTAGTGATGTTTATATGTTGCATAAAGTGTGTGCACTCCGTAGTTTATAACTAATTTATGTCTTTTTTTCATATAGTGCAATAATTGCCACCCAGTACGTCGACCAAGTAGAACAAAATCCGACAACAGAAACGTCCACGACAGATAAAGGTGTGGCCGAGCTGCCGCCACAGTTTTCCGAACCGGCGTCAACAAGTGTTTGCGCCGTTCTGCTCCGCCCGCTTCTTGAGGTTATCTGCTAATTGTCTGGCGTAGGTTTTACCTTTCGGCATTTCCTACAGCTTGAGAGGGTTGTGTTAAATTTGTTCATCTTTATTTGCAGTGTGGCTTGTGTGTGTGCGGACACGGGGTGTGTGCATGATGTTGTAGGGAGCTAATTTACTTTGAAGGGCACCGCTGCATTATCTCGCGAGCAGTGCGATCGGCCGTCTGTATCTGTCGTGTGGATCAGGTTCTTCCCCCAAGCCTCTGATGAGGGGGTTAGTGGACATCGTTGCTTTCTCGTAGAAACGTCTCGCTATCTCCTGGTGACGCTGGAGCACTTCTGGTTCTTCAGCTGCTTCGTGCAGGTATTTGTGCGGAAATTGCGGGTGAACGTGGAATACCCGCCGAAGTATTTTATTCTGAAGGGATTGGAGTCTCTGTAGATGAGTCCTCGCAGCATTACCCCAAACTTCGCACGCGTAGTCGATGAGGGGACGAATGTACATGCGATAAATTAATAGGCCATTTTCGACGGAAAGATCGGAGCCCTCGTTGATTATAGGATACAGCGCTCCCATGCGCTGTGATACTTTGTTCCGGATGTCGTCCACATGCGGTTTCCATGTTAGTTTCTTATCGAGGATCACCCCGAGGTAGCGCACTGTGTCTTGCCACTCCAGTTCCGTATTGTACAGTCGTAGTCGTCGGGTTGGCATGGTTCTTCGCTTCGTGAAGACGATCGTTTGCGTCTTGGCCGGATTGAATCGGATGCGCCATTTCGTTGCCCATTCTTCCAACAAGTTGCAGGCACTCTGAAGACGTGGCCTCATCACGTCGCGCCATCGGCTTCGTGTGAACAGCATCGTATCATCCGCGTATATAGCTTTCTCGACCCTCGGCGGTGTGGGGAGATCAGACGTATACAGGGTGTAGAGCACCGGTCCAAGTACCGATCCTTGGGGCACTCCCGCGCAGATCGGCCGTGCCGTGGAGAGGGCGTCGTCCACTCGAACTGCAAAAGTGCGATGGTGAAGGTATGAGGCAACCAGCTTGACGTAGGCTCGTGGAAGGCCGAACAAGTTTCCAGATGAGCCCCTGATGCCACACGCTGTCAAAGGCTTTCGTAATGTCCAGGAGAACTGCTCCACAAAACTCCTTCCTGTTGAATGCGGTTGTGATGTCGTTGACGACTCGGATGATTCGGTGACTGGTAGAATGTCCTTTCCGAAATCCAAACTGTTCATTGGGTAAGATGTTGCGGAGAGAGATGATGTGTTGAAGTCGTTGTAGAAGAAGCCGCTCAAACAGTTTACTGACGTGTGGCAGCAGGCTTATCGGGCGATAACTCGTCGGGAGGCGTCGGTTTTTGCCGGGTTTCGGTACAGGTACCACAACAGAGTGCTTCCACGCCGCTGGGTAGGTCGCAGTGGTGAGTATCCAGTTAAAAATAGTGGCTAGCCGCACTATTGCAGTCCAAGGTAACTGTTTTAGGACCCGGCCAGTTATGTCGTCAGATCCTGGAGCCTTGTTCGATGGGAGTGCTCGAATCCCATGTTGCACTTCTGCGGGGGTAACAGGTGGAATGGGGTCGCCACCGTCGTCATCTGCATCTTGTTGCAGCAGCGCTTCCGCCTCTTGATCGATGTTATTGACACGCTGGGGGTCCACTCCCTCATTCAGCGGACGAAAGTTGGCTTCAAATGAGTCAGCCAGCAGGTTTGCCTTGTCTGTGGGACGATAGGCAGTTCGATCGGGAGTCTCGAGCGGCGGGATGCGCGTCCGACGGTTGGTGAAGAAACGGATGGCCTGCCAGTTAGCGGGGTCGGGCGTGAACGATCGAAGTTTGGCGGCCCACTGTTGGTTCTTGTGAGCAATGATGGCAGCCTTAATATCGCGGCGTAGCTGATTAATCCGCTTCTTAAGGTCGACATTTCGAGTTAGGTGCCACTCCCTGCAGAGCCTGTTCCGTGTCCTGATGCTGTCTCAGATGTGCTGTGGCAGTCCAGGCGGCGAGAGTTGCGGAGGCTTGGGTGGTGGTGTAGCCAGCTCCAAGGCATCGGTAATAGCGGTGGTGAGCGTCCCCACGGATTCCTCAGAGACCTCCTCATCTGCATTGATGACGTCAACGGAGAAGGTAACACACTCTCGAAAATGTTCCCAGTTTGTGTGTTTCACATTGAGACGGCCGGCATATTGGTCCGGAGCGACGTGCAAGTCAAACAGTACTGGCAGGTGGTCGGAATTAAGAGCATTTAGGGTTTCCGCATTCATAAATTGCGGGATGCCCTTGGTTATGGCCACGTCAATAACATCAGGTCTGCCGCGAGAGGGATAACATGTAGGCTCGTCAGGGCCGCAAACATAGGCCTGCGCTTCTTCCACAGCCTGGAGAAGAAGACGTCCACTCATATTGGTGATCTGAGAGTTCCAGGCGGCATGTTTACAATTCAGATCGCCGGCGATGAATAGTTTGCCAGGTGTTCGTAGCAGGAGTCGGGCGTCGTCAAGATCCAGGAGTCGGCGTGGGCTGCGGTAGGCTGCTAGAAACGTCACTGGTCCGGTTCTGGTTTCCACTACAACCGCAGTCGTTTCGAAAGTCCTAGTAGCAGGTGGCTGAATTTCATGATGTCGGATGGTTCGTCGTATGTATATTGCTGTGCCGCCTCCATGCGTCAGTCGGTCAGTGCGGTAGCAGCAATAATTCGCAATATTGCTGCGAATTCCTGGCTTGAGGAACGTCTCGGAAAGCATACAGATGTCCACGTTGTTGTCCACAAGAAATTGGTGTAATTCCGGCACATCATGCGTGAGATTGTTGGCGTTGTATGCCACAATGCGTAAGTCTTCGAGGTGAAGTGCTCTACTCATGTCGAGTAGGTGCAGCATCTTTTTGGGCCTGGAAGGCGCGGCTGATGGTCGCCTCAACGGCGGCGGCGACGGTGGTTGGAAGTTGCGACATGGCTTTGGAGACTTCAGCAAGAGAGGCAGTAATTTGTGTGAGGAGTGCGAAGACTCCTTGCAAGTCTGGCTGGAGAGGCGGGGAAGCCGCTGGAGGTGCCGGGTCACACCGGCGTTGTGGCGCTGCCGGACGGGCAGGTGCTGCTGGAGTGACATCTGGCTGTAGCGACCGCTTGAGAGCGTCTGCAACCGTGAGACCGGCACGTATCTTGGCCGCCCGGCGGTCCATTAGTGTGGGCCAAGCTGGAGCTCGGCTGGGCTGTACAGGCGGCGGCGGCGGCGGTGGCCGTTGGCGGCGTCGTCCCGTAGCAGTGGTCCTCTTCGGTGGAACAGGAGGCAGGCCACGTTGCCGTCGACTCGCCTCCTTGTGTTTGGGGCAGGAGCGAAAGTTGGCGGGATGAGGTCCGCCGCAAAGTCCACATGTAGGAGGCTGTTCCTTGGCCTTGGTGCACGTTCGACTGTCATGTGGGCCGCCGCATTTTACGCAGACCCAGTCCATAGTACACAGGCGTGCGACATGACGAAATCCTTGGCACCTGTAACACTGTACAGGGCCACGCGTCTTCCGTAATCTTTCTACGGTGATGGACAAGTCACAAAACCGGTCAAGCTGGAAAATATCTCGATGCGCTGGGATATCAGGTAAGATGATGATACGATGTCCTGTGTGCTGATTCGTACCAGGCATTCGATGATGTTCGACGAGGGAGGCGGCGAAACCGAGGTCGCGCAGCTCTTCCTTGACGTCTTCATGCGTCAAGGACACTGGAATGCCCTTGACAAGCGTCTTGATGACCGGAGGGCGAACCGCCGGGAATGTATACATAGCGATGCCTGATCGTCCGAGTTCGTCGACCGTGAGGGTGTAGTCATCTGTTGACGACAATTGTAGTTTCAGTGTGTCGTCTCCTGCCTGCTTTACCGTGAATGGCTGCTTGCAGTGCGTCTTCAGCCATGTATGCAGCTTCTTGTAAGATTGCTTGAAGCGGAGGACAATAGGTGGCACCCTCCTATGCGGGGCCGATGTCGCAGCCTGTGAGCGGTCCTGCGATGACGGCTGTTGGTCGTCCACGGGGGGCGGGGCCTCTTCTCCCGCTCGTTGTTGTGCCGCTGCTCGGCGCTGCTGCTGTTCCGCTAGTGACGACGCGGCTTCGTGAAGCGTCGCTCCCTCCCCCTGGAGAGGTTGATAGCGGTTTGACACATCGAGTTCTGTGGCAACGACGCGCTGGGGCCGTGCCTGTTTCTTTAACGGCGGCTGCAGGAAGCCGTCGACGGTTGCTTCACGTCGATGTTGACGCCGTTCAGAAGCGCGATCGCGGCGAGTTCTTCTGCGCTGCGATGTCTGCTCGGCGGGATCGGCGACGGAGGCGGCGCCGGAGTCCGTAGAATAATCCATTTCGTCATCCAGGGGCAGCTCCGCGGCAGGGGTACTAATACTTCCCCCCACCCCGGGTCCAGTCGTCATAGGTGTGCCGGCAAGCCCCATCGGACCGCGGCCGGCCGGCACGTGGTCGCTCGCTTCTCGCGCGCGCGGTAACTCCCCGTCCGTACTGTGCGACATCTCAGTCGGCACTTGCGCCGTTCTGCGACAACTGGGCCATCTGTCTCCCGGTCATTACTTCTGTGAAATACTAGAGAACGTAACGCCTCCTTCTGTTCGTCAGAGTTTCTGGAGGCAGAATAATCTTCCAAGATGACCGTTCTCCTGTCGACACAGCGAACTTTGTCAAACACTGGTTTCAAATGAACGCAGACGTTCAGATGTTGGACTGCCCTCCCAACGGTGTCGACTTCAGCCCCATAGAGAACGTATTCCCAGATATGGAGAAAATTATGAGGTGTAGATGACCAGCACCGACAACCAAGCCAGCGCTGTCCGAAAGCAGTTCGTGACGCATTGGAAGTGTTGTCACAGAATAACACTTTCATCCCGAAACTTGTTGCCTTTCAAAAAAAAAAAAAAAAAAAAAAAGGTTCAAATGGCTCTGAGCACTATGGGACTTAACTTCTGAGGTCATCAGGCCCCTATAAGTTAGGACTACTTAAACCTAACTAACCTAAGGACATCACACACACACCCATGCTCGAGGCAGGATTCGAATCTGCGACCGTAGCGGTCGCGCGGTTCCAGACTGAAGCGGCTACAATCGCTTGGCCACATCGGCCGGCTGCCTCTATTCCCTGGCGGCTGAATGTAGTTGTAGAGAAGGACGGATATTGGACAAGACACTGAATTATTGCATTGTTTATGACAAATGAAGTTCTGTTTTCCATCGAAGAAGAGGAAAATTTATTTTAAACTATTTTACGATCATTGATCAAGAAGACTGACACAATTGTTTTTATCACGTGGTTCATGAGGTCAGTGCCGACGAAGGCATCAAATAGATATTATTTAATTTTTTTCATCGAGAAAAAGCATCAAATTAATTTGTATTCTCTGTATTTATAGTCAGGCACGACGCGAATGCCGATGAAAGCACAAAGGAGACATCATTTTCTTGGAATGCCGAGGAGAAATTACAAAACGTAAACAGAAGTGGTGCAAGACCGAGATGTAAACGTAAAGTCGAGAGTTTAAGTCCACAGAATCCTCAGTTATTTACTTATGAATGCTTTAAAAATATCAATGCTTTATTAATTCTCGTTGCTCTCCTAAACTAATAACTCGTACTTCGAAATAAAATTCACGAAAGTAACATGAGTCGAACCCCCTGCCTGCAGATTAGAAACTGACCACCTTTACCACTACGCCATTCTACCAATCACATAGGCTGCACTCCCGGAATTGTATGATATGGTTTGTGAGGTCACATCTGTTCCATGAAAAAGGTAGTGATACAGGGTTCAAATGGTTGAAATGCCTCTAACATCTGAGGTCATCAGTCTCCTAGAACTTAGAACTACTTAAACCTAACTAACCTAAGGACATCACACACATCCATGCCCGAGGCAGGATTCGGAACTGCGACCGATGCAGCAGCGCGGTTCCGGACTGAAGCGCCTAGAACCGCTCGGCCACAACGGCCCTCAGTGATACAGGGGAGAGACAAAATAATGTGAACACCTGTACGGGTTGGACCTCCATTTGCCTCTAATACATCTGCGATTCGAATACTGACATATAGTGACTGTAAGGTCTGCAGTAGAATGTTATGACGCTCTTCGATCAGAACCTCTTCTGACTCCTGTACTGCCGAGGGAGGCGGAAATCCTCTCCGGAGTCTGCGCTCCAATAGCGCCCACAGGAGTGCGGTAATGTTCAAGTCCTGAGACTTTGCTGGCCAGGGAAGACGCTGCAGTTCAGTTGCATGCTCCTCACACCACGACTGTACTGTCCTGGCTGTGTGAATGGGTGCGTTATCGTCCTGAAATATGGCATCATTGTCGGGGAACAAGATTTGAATCATGGGTGGGACCAGATCATGTAAAATGTTGACATAATCGTTGGCTGTAACACGGCCTTTGAGAGTAGCGATGGGACCGGTAGAATACCATCGCATGGCTGCCCACGCACTTCTACCTGCATGCTTAACCGTTGGAATCAAGCAACCAGGACTGTAGGCCTATTTTGCCGTTCTCCAGACGTAAACACGGCCCGATGTTGGAATTAACGAAAATGTTGACTCGTCGGTCCGTATTACGTGTTTCCACTGATCACCCGCACAGGATTTATGCCTCTTTACGTTGGTTGCCGTCACTAATGGTTTCGATATAGCAACTCGTCCGCCAGCATTCCCTCTAAGGAGTTCTCGGCGGACAGTGTCGATAGATGCGTGGTCTGGAAGATGGCTATTGGGCTCTACAGTCACTTTTAGCCGGCGTAGTTTTGCGTTGTCTTGACAATTCTTGTTAGCGTATAACGATCTCAGTTATTTAGTTTTGATTTGTGCCCACTATTACGTTTACACTATGATGTCTTCCCATGTTTTGTGTTGGCTGCCATGACGGTTGAAACATTCAATAAGTTGGCTGTCTTCTTTGCTGATACTCCAGGTAATCTTATCCCATTCTGGAACTCTGCTAGGTCTTTCATCGCACGTCGACCTCGGTCTCTGAACGCAAATACGAAGGGTGCACAACCTGCACCGATGCTCGGTCCGTGCTGAACACACACAGTCAAGTACGACACGTGCGTTACCTGCGTTGTAGATCGTCAAACACAACCATCCCATTACTACCACTCCTCACATTATTTTGCCTACACATGCGTGCCAAGAAAAAAACAGCGCAGTGCGTCTTCGACGCAAATGCAAACAGTCCATCTTTATTTTTTTTAATTTGATTTAAGGTCGGGACACACACGTCCGGGCCGTGTCAGGGCCGAGCGTCGGACGAGTGACGGCCGTGCTCCGGTCCGTTCCTGCAGGGGCCACACATGGCCGGGGCACGTCCGTGTCTTTGTTGCTCCTTGTAGTGACTCGGACGCGGTGATCTGTGTTTCTCTATGTGAAAGCTGTAAAGCATTTTCACTAATTTTCATAGTAGTGAATTAGGACTTGTAGCACTTTCTTTAGACGAAAAGGAAACAGAACGAATGCAAACAAGGAGAAGAGATTTATGGACCACAGTGCCTGGAAAACAAGACCAGTACAGGGAGAGTTTCGAACATTATTTTCTCATCTCATCTTTAGATGGAAAGCACGCAACAATACAGGCCCGAAACAACTCAGGAAGTCTCTATTGGAATTACAAAAAAACATATGCCATTGTGCTTCTTGCTCTGGTTGACCCATGTTATAATTTTATTGCAATAGACGTGGGAGTGTACGGAAAAAACTCTGATGGAGGCATTCTAGTAAATTCAAATCTTGGAAAGTCATTGGAAAACAATATGCTTAGCGTCCCAAAGAGTAAAACTTTGCCCGGAACTGATGTTGAACTTCCAATGGTAATTGTAGGCGATGAAGCTTTTCCTCTTAAAACATACTTGATGCGACCATATCCTCGAAGGAACTTAACAAATGATAAGGCTATATTTAATTATCGTTTGAGTCGGACAAGAAGAATATCCTAAAATGCATTCGGTATATTGCAACAGAAATTTCGATTATTTAGAAGAATCCTTCAGGGAGATCCTAATAACCCTACAATGATTGTGACGGCTGCGTGTGTCCTGTACAACTTTATTCCAAAAATGGAAGGTTATAGGGTGCCCGAACAGAGGATGGATCAAAAGGAAACTGCTGAGGGACCCGGAAGATCATCAAATCTTCGAAACCTACCTCGAATTCGTGGGAGATCAACAGATGCTGCATTTGCTGCACGAGAACAAGTCAAAAAATTCCTGAATTCTCGACAAGGGACTGTGGAATGGCAAGAACATGTCGCCTTGGCAATGTAACGATGACATAAACCAAACATCTGTTTGTAAAATAAAAAGTAAATAAATATCTTTCGGGTATTAAAACTTGTATAGTTTTTATCTTACCTTTGGCTTGTAGATCTGTTGCAATTGTCTTCCAAACTCTGTCTTTGTACTCGATATTCCTGTAGTTTTCACTTCCCTGATCGTAAAGAACAGGAAAGTTACGAATTTCTTCTATTAATCCTTCCACATTCGTGTTTTGTACGCAGAACAGTCTTGCGCAGTTGCACAGCAGGCAAGACAATTCTACCGTCAGGCAGTGTCCGTCACGTGAGAAATTAAACATGGCGAATCCCGCCCGGCCCGGCCCCGGCCAGTTGACGTTCCCCGTGCACGGCCCGGTCAAGTGGGGCCCGCCGCATTTGTTCTAATGGTGTATTTCGTTGTCCGGGTGACGGCCGATACTCGGACGTGTCTCGGCACGGACACGGTCCGGACATGTGTGTCCCGACCTTTATTGTTCCGTGGGACCACATTAAGGAGATGTCTCCATGGTCATGGAACGAGTCAATACATGAAATTATAACATGATTGCAGAAACAGATAAAATGAATTATAAGAAACATTTTCAGGCGACACGTCATTAGTTTAAATAAAGAAATCAAGAATGTAACACTGGAATTTGCTTAATTTTTTAGCTCTTCCAGGAGCTCCTCGACAGAATAGAAGGAGTGAGCCATGAGGAAACTCTTCAGTTTAGACTTAAAAGAGTTTGGGCTACTGCTAAGATTTTTGAGTTCTTGTGGTAGCTTATTGAAAAGGGATGCAGCAGAATACTGCACTCCTTTCTGCACAAGAGTCAAGCAAGTGCATTCCACATGCAGATTTGATTTCTGCCTAGTATTAACTGAGTGAAAGCTGCTAACTCTTGGGAATAAGCTAATATTGGTAACAGAAAACGACATTAAAGAAAATACATACTGTGAGGGCAATGTCAGAATTCCCAGACTATTGAATAGGGGTCGACAAGAGGTTCTCGAACTTACACCACACATAGCTCGAACAGCCCGTTTTTGAGCCAAAAATACCCTTTTTGAATCAGAACAATTACTCCAAAAAATAATACCATATGACATAAGCGTATGAAAATATGCGAAGTAGACTACTTTTCGTGTTGAAATGTCACTTATTTCAGATACTGTTCTAATGGTAAATAAAGCGGCATTTAGTTTCTGAACAAGATCCTGAACATGGGCTTTCCACAACAGCTTACTATCTATCCGTACGCCTAGGAACTTGAACTGTTCCGTCTCGCTTATAACATGCCCATTCTGTCTGATTAAAATATCAGTTCTTGTTCAATTGTGAGTTATAAAATGTAAAAACTGAGTCTTACTGTGATTTAGCATCAAATTATTTTCCACAAGCCACGAACTTATTTCATGAACTACATTATTTGATAATGTTTCAATATTACACACAAGATCCTTCACTACCAAGCTGGTGTCATCAGCAAACAGAAATATTTTTGAATCACCTGTAATACTAGAAGGCATATCATTTATATAAATAAGAAACAGCAGTGGCCCCAGCACCGATCCTTGGGGAACGCCCCACTTACCAGTGCCCCATTGGGACTGAACATCATCACCACTCTCAATATTGCGGAGAATTACCTTCTGCTTTCTGTTCTTAAAGTAAGAGGCGAGCCAATTGTAAGCTACTCCCCTTACTCCATAATGTTCCAACTTCTGCAGTAATATTTTGAGGTCAACACAGTCAAAAGCCTTCGTTAAATCAAAGAAAACACCTAACGTTCGCAACCTTTTATTTAATCCGTCCAAAACCTCACAGAGAAAAGAGACTATAGCATTTTCAGTTGTTAAGCCATTTCTAAAGCCAAACTGTACATTTGACAGCAAATTATGTGAATTTAAATGCTGCAGTAACCTTATATATACAACCCTCTCGATAACTTAAGCAAACACCGATGGCATAGAAATAGGTCTATAATTATCAACATTATCCTTGTCTCCCTTTTTATAAAGTGGCTTCACTACCGAGTACTTTAATCGGTCAGGAAACCGACCACTCCTAAAGGAAAAGTTACAGATATGTCTGAGAACTCGGCTAACATACATAGAACAATACTTCAGTACTCTGCTAGATACACCGTAATATCCATGAGAGTTCTTGGCCTTTAGTGATTTAATTATTAACTCAATCTCCCTCTTGTCAGTATCATGGAGGAGCATTTCAGGTAACAGTCTCGGAACACTTTTTTCTACGAGCGCTATATGATTCCCTGTTGGGACTAGGTTTCTGACTTTGAATTCCACGGAGTCACGAAGAACACGAGCCAATTTAAAGTGACACAGTTGATATTCTGCTACGTTTTATTAGGTCTGCTTGTTTTGGAGATGCCGTGTGTGGGAGAGCGATAACTTAATAACAGCTAACGCAATTGTCATAAAATTTCGACACAGCAATGGCAAAGTTACTCATGTGGCAACTGCTCTTGAGACAATAGCCTGCGAATCTTTGAAACGTAAATTCTATCACCATGGTTGAAATGTATCAGGAAGTGCTGTTGAACTGTGTTGCTGTTATTGTGGTCTTCAGCCCAAAGACTGGTTTGATGCAGCTCTCCTGCGCAAGACACTTCATCTCCGATTAACTATTGCACCCTACATCCCTCTGAATCTGCTTACTGTATACATCTCTTGTTCTCCCTCTACGATTTTTACCCTCCACGCTTCCCTCCAGAACTAAGTCTGATGTCTCAGAATGTGCTCTAACAACCGATCCCTTCCTTTAGTCAGGTTTTACCAGAACTTTCTCTTCTCCCCAATTCTGTTCAGCACCTCCTCATTAGTTACGTCATCTACCCATCTAACCTTCAGCATTCTTCTGTAGCATCACGTTTCAAAAGCTTCTATTCTCTTCTTGTCGAAACTGTTCATCGTCCGTGTTTCACTTCCATACATGGCTACACTCCATAGAAATACTTTCAGGAAGGACTTCCTGACACTTGAATCTATACTCGATGTTAACAAACTTCTCTTCTTCAGAAACGCTTTCCTTGACATTGCCAGCCTACATTTTATATCCTCTCTACTCCGAACATCATCAGTTATTTTGCTCCCCAAATAGCAAAACTCATCTACTACTTTAAGTGTCTCATTTCCACACTGTAGCAGCTAGAACCGCTCGGCCACTTTGGCCGGCAGTAGCCGTCCAAGACTGTTTACAGATGATGCTGTCATTTACCGTGTTGTAAAGTCATCAGATGACCAAAATTGCAAAACGATTTAGATAAGATATCTGTATGGTATGAAAAGTGGCAATTGACCCTGAATAAAGAAAAGTGGGAAGTTATTCACATGAGTAATAAGAGAAACCCGCTAAATTTCGGTTACGCGATAAGTCACACAAAGCTGAAGGCTGTCAGTTCAGCTAAATACTTGGAGATTACGATTACAAATAATCGAAATTGGAACGATCACATAGATAATGTTGTGGGTAGAGCAAACTAAAGACTGCGATTCATTGGCAGAACAATTAAAGCTGCAAGAGGTCTACTAAAGAGACTGCTTACACCACGCTTGTCCGCCCTGTTCTGGAGTATTGCTGTGCGGTGTGGGATCCGCATCAGGTGGCACTGACGGATGACATCGAAATAGTTCAAAGAAGGGCAGCTCGTTTTGTATTATCGCGAAATAGGGCAGATAGTGCCACAGACATGAGACGTGAATTGGAGTGGCAATCATTAAAACGTTGCGACGGGATCTTCTCATGAAATTTCAATCACCAGTTTTCTCCTCCGATTGCGATAACATTCTGTTGGCACCCAACTACATAGGAAGAAATGATCATCACGATAAACTAAGAGAAATCAGGGCTCGCACAGAAAAATTTAAGTGCTCGTTTTCTCCCGCGCACCGTTCCAGACTGAAACGGTAGAGAGGCAGCTTGAAGGTGGTTCATTCAACCCTCTGCCAGGCACTTTATTGGGAATAGCTGAGTAATCACGTAGACGTAGATATGCTGCTAAATCGTAACGCCAAACTGATTATACGCCATATTCATATTTACTCAACAGTATGTGAATAGCATCAGCACCACTAACACGTCACCGAATACACAATACAGTCCCGGTATATGCCATTTAATCGCTGAAAAATTATCCACGCTCGTATCTTTAAGAGCCAACGACTTAATTTCTGTCGCACCCATAATCGAGCCAATAATGGAGTGTTATGGCCTACCACCCAACCGTTGTTGCTTGTCTGTCATCAATGACAACCCCACGCGAGCGCAGCTGCTCTCCTTCGTTACGTGAAGGCCATCGGCTACTTCGTTGTCCGTGTTGAAAGGTAATGCCTGAAATCATGTCTTCACAGCACACTCTTCACTCTATGGATCGCGGAATATTGATTTCCCTAACGATTTCCGATGCGGAATGTCGCATGCGTCTGCCATTCCACGTTCAATGTCAGTTAATTCCCGTTCTGCGGCAATAATGACGTCGGAAATATTTCCGCATAAGTCAGCTGAGTATACACGAGAACTTCGCGATGCACTTCACTTTTATACATCGTGTATGCGTTACTACCGCCATCTGTATTTGTGTACACCGCTGTCCCCTGTGTTTTGTCACCTCAGTGTATTTTATTGTTGAATTCGTTCGCAGTGCTGAGCGCACAGCCGTTTCGCAGTTGTCTGCGAGTTCCGGTTCGGCCGCGTGGCGGCAGCACTGCAGCGCTGGCTGTTCTACGTCGCAGTTCGTTGCAGGCGTGTCTACTTGGAGCGTATTAAAGTTGCGTGGTGAATCGGGGAAGTACTTTTGAGGACAAACAGCGGTAAGTTAGCTCCGTATGTGTGTCATTTTTCTCACGCGTTTGTGTCTCGCTCAGTTCAGTAATTTGCGAATTAATGGACTAGACAACAAATGCTTTGATACAGATAACTTTCTGCGACAGCGTAGTTACTTACTAGCCTGATATTTAGTTCGATGATTCTACGCAACGAAACTCAATGTGTGCTTTTGTTGGAACTATTATTGTCAGATTTGCATGTGTTCCTTTTAATTCTTCGTCATTTTTGAGAAAGTACGTGCTTGATGTTGCGGTATGCCATTGGAAAATAGATTGACGTTTATAAAACGGTAGCGTAACCACACTATAGTTCAAGTCTTTTATCTTGGCGGCTTGCGCATGCCCGCCCAGACGCGGGAGATTGCTGCGTTGCCAGTTGCAAACGACGCACGCGCCAAGAGAAGCAGCGCCATAGTACAGTATAGTTCGCAAACTTAGGTTTAGGGGGGAGCGCGCAGTTTATGAAGCCACCACGGCCGCATTAACGCTTTCGCTGCTACAGAGACGTGCTCCCCGCATTCCGCGCTGTGCGCGATTTTGTCATCACTGCTGTGCTCGCCTGTGCAGACACATGGTGTTCCGACTGCTTTGGCACACTTATCATTCGATTTCACAAAAACTATTTGGCCCAAAAATTTGATTTTTACACATCTTCTTGACTGATACCTTCCCCCCTTAAATGACTTCATTTTGTGTCGATGTTCAACGCAGTTATTGTGCAGCATTAAATGTAGTAAACCACTGCACGAAATTTTGAAGAGTTTCCACAGGTAAAAAAGTCCACAGCATATGGTTGATTTCAGTTGAAACTAGAAATTTCAAAAAATTACATTCAAACGAATAAAATTCATCATGTAAGACACTTCGATATTGTTTTTAAATAAAGAAAATATTAAGCACAGAATAATGTTTGAACTTGGAACCTTTCGCTTAGCAGCCAAACACTTTAACCATTACACTAACGCAGCTCACTGTTTAATGTGATTCCTGGAGGACTTTAAACTAGGACGCAAAATACCGACAAACACTGATGGTATGACTATGAATTACTCACGTTTTGTCGAAGTAGAATAGGAAATAAACAATTACCGCTGTTCTTTACTGCGAAAAAGTGGTTAGTGAGAATGATACAAACAGCTTTCCTTGCTGTCGCCTGAATTAGAAGGTTTATTGCTTGTTTGGTTTAATTAATTAATAGAATAGAAGCAATTGGTATAAAGAATGCTTTTTCCAAACTTTCTATAAAATAAATTCTGCTATCAAAACATTGTTTTCGTTCATTTACTCTATGTATGACTGAACGTTTGTAAAACTGAAGACACTCGTCCGTGCTCTGCACTGCAGTCGAGCTCTGGCAACGTCGTTCTCTGTTCATTTTGTGACATCAGATGCGCAAAACGAACGTAAACGCGGCCGCCGTCATAAATGACGCGCACTTCAACAGTAATTTGATGTCATAAGAAAGTGGGAAAAATTTTGGGCTCTTGAAAGCTCTTTAACTATCATTTTTTACTGTGAGATGACGTGTTGTTCTTCAAAGATTATGCAGCGATGTACTACCTAGACTGATTTAACCGCCTGTCAAAATGCGTAACGCATTTACATTTGTAGCTTGTAACTCTGCTTATGGACACTTTGTTGAGGTAAAAACGTACTTGGTAAGTCATAAGCATGTGCTTACGTGTGCTTATTTGCTCACCCTGTATGCCGTCGACGGATAAAAAATCGTCAAGAGTAAGTTTTTGTCAAAACACTGTAGGGCGTCTGCTACTGTCGCCTTGTTTTCGAAGGACGTTAGGTTCAGTGTAGAGATGGGCAAACTGTTTCGAAACAAATGAAACAGTACAATGTAATGTTTCGATACGCTGCTTCGAAACGGTGAAACAGTTTGTGTTTTGTAATCTAATAAACCTAGACATTTTATCATCTTGAATGAATGTCTACTGTATAGGTATGTCCATATAAACACAAATGAGGTGCGAGAGCGCTAATCATATCGCAGAAAGTATGAAACTATCACTTAGGCCTCTTGGCAGTTTCGTGTTTCATGCAGCAAATGCGCTGCTTTCGTGTCGTGTGGCTTTTCATACTTTTCAGTTGGCTGAGGACAGCCATAGCTGAAGACAGAAGAGCCACCACGAACGGAACTGGAGGTGGGAGCGAACTGCAGAAACAACGGATATGGTACTGGGGTTCCCGCATTCCGCTAGTGCCGGCCGCGGTGGTCTAGCGGTTCTAGGCGCTCAGTCCGGAACCGCGCGACTGCTATAGACGCAGGTTCGAATCCTGCCTCGGGCATGGATGTGTGTGATGTTCTTAGGTTAGTTAGGTTTAAGTAATTCTAAGTTCTAGGGGACTGATGACCACAGCAGTTAAGTCCCATAGTGCTCAGAGCCATTTGAGCCATTCCGCTAGTATGGGAATATACCCATCCTGCTAATTGCCATGCACACAAAGGGAATCATTGTGGATAATAGGCACAGTGACTATAGACTCACAAATAACGCTAAATAATTCGAATAAATAACAAAATATAACAGAAAAAATTTTGTCTTTCAAGGTGTTTCGAACCGTTACTATAAATTCATCATGCTTCCCAGCCCTTCCCGTACACCATTACACTATCAGTGATATGTCAAACAGATTGCTTGCAATTATACCTACATTAAATTTATGTATATGTATAATAACTGTCACTCTACGCCTTTTTTTTTATTCAAAATGTTCTAGGCTTACTTGCGTTTCTTAGTATGATTACTGTACTTGAACAGAGAAACGTGTGTTATAAAAAAAGTGTAATTTAACTGAATGATTTTCACATATTTAATATTTTGAATTTGAATAGTATGCGTTGTTTTATTGTTGGTTAATGTTTATAAAGCAAATGTTACGCCATTTCGGAATAGGACAGTCATCTAGAAACGAAGCTTTATTTTCGGATATCTTAAGCTTCATGCTATTGCTTGTCAAAAAGATTTCGACTCTCTTGAGAGTGTTTCACGAAGTGGTATGTTGTGTTTCAGTACCTGTGCCGAGCCCGAATCTCGTCCGACACAGAGCGGAATGAAACATCACTGTTTCGATACAATCATTCCGTTCCAAGCACAGGTGGACTGAAACAGCCTTATTTTGAAACAACGATACGGTTTCTGTGTCTGGCTCGAGATCGGATCTGGTGCGGTTATCCGAAACAGGGGCGGAATGAAACACCGCTGTTTCGAAACGGTGAACCACAGCCGTTCCGAAACACTGAAACAGTTCCACGTATCGATACACTGTATCGAAACATAGAAACAGTGGCCAAGTCTAGTTCAGTGGACGTCATACGACTGTTCGGCCCAAGTCTGTATGTAGTAAGTAGCTTTTAGTTTGCCATGAGGCCTACACCGTTTAGTAGAGCACTGAATGCTTTATTAGTTTGTTGCACGTGAGAGTTTGTGCTGGAAATGTTCTGCTTTCCACTATAATACATCATAAGAATAAACAAAACAAACGCGATGATTAGTCAGAAGCCGTAGCAGACGTACACTGGACTCGTAGGTCCCACTTACGTATTAACTGTATTATTACTAAGTTGCGTTAAGTGAAACTTTAAGACATTCAAATGTATTAACAGCTACAGACGTTTCTCTCAATCGCGCTTTAGCGACGTAGTTTTTATTTCAAAAACTGTGTACAGTCACTGCCTCTGCACTAGACTTGGCCACTGTTTCTATGTTTCGATACAGTGTATCGATACCTGGAACTGTTTCAGTGTTTCGGAACGGCTATGGTTCACTGTTTCGAAACAGTGGTGTTTCATTCCGCCCTTGTCTCGGATCTCGAGCCAGACACAGAAACTGTATCGTTGTTTCAAAATAAGACTGTTTCAGTCCACCTGCGACTGGAACGGACTAATTGTATCGAAACAGTGATGTTTCATTCCGCTCTGTGTCGGACGAGATTCGGACTCGGCACAGGTACTGAAACACAACATACCACTTCATGAAACACTTTCAAGTGTGTCGAAATCTTTTGATAAGCAATAGCATGAAGCTTAAGATATCCGAAAATAAAGCTTCGTTTCTAGCTGACTGTCCTATTCCGAAATGGCGTAACATCTGCTTTATAAACACTAACCAAACAATAAAACAACGCATACTATTCGCATTCAAAATAATAAATATGTCAAAATCATTCAGTCACATTACACTTTCTTTATAACATACGCTTCTCTGTTCATGTACAGTAATCATATTAAGAAACGCAAGTAAGACTACAACATTTTGAATAAAAAAAGGCGTAGAGTGACAGTTATTAGACATGTACATAAATTTGATGTAGGTATAATTGCAAGCAATCTGTTTGACATATCACTGATAGTGTAATGGTGAATGGGAAGCATCGTAAATTCATAGTAACGGTTGGAAACACCTTGAAACACAAATTTTTTTTGTGTTATATTTTGTTATTTGTTCGAATTATTTGGCGTTATTTGTGAGTCTATAGTCACTGTGTCTATTATCCACAATGATTCCCTTTGTGTGCATGTAAATTAACAGGATGGGTATATTAGCCATACTAATGAAATGTGGGAATCCCAGTAGCATATCTGTTGTTTCTGCAGTTTGCTCCCACCTCCAGTTCCGTTCGTGGTGGTTCTTCTGTCTTCACCTAAGGCTTCCCTCAGCCAATTGAAAAGTATGAAAGTCACATGACACAAAAGCAGCGCAATTTGCTGCAGGAAATACGAAACTGCCAAGACGCCTAAGTGATAGTTTCATACTTTCTGCGATATGATTAGCGCTCTCGCACCTCACCTCATTTGTGTTTATATGGACATACTTATACAGTAGACATTCAAGATGATAAAATGAGTAGGTTTATTAGATTACAAAACAAACTGTTTCACTGTTTCGAAGCAGCGTATCGAAACATTACATTGTACTGTTTCATTTGTTTCGAAACATTTACGTGTTTGTTTGCCCATCTCTACTCTGCACTGTTGTGCTCTGATTGTCGCGTTGATAATGCGCAGTATCAAAATGGCTGAGGCTGCTTTCTGCTCCGTGGTGAAACACGCGTGAGCAATACGGTTAAAAACTGTCGAGATATAGGCTGTTCTCAATGTTTTCCATAAATTTACGGAGATGATCGGCCTTGAAGTTTTCCCAGCGACTGTGTGTAGTACAGTTGATTTAGAAACCCATATCATACGTGTAGCGCACTCGGTAGCGTAACGGAATGAATTCACATGCTGATTAGAAAACTCATCATAATTTCTTATGAATAATGCACGTCGTCTTGTTTCTAATAACGTATTGGACGCGAAATTCCTGTGTTCATTTCAAATAGAAATACAAATTCTTAATTATTGGTGCTTTATGAAAGACTGTTCATAAGTTGCTTAAATTAAGCAAACATAACAATTTATTTTTTTCAAGGCAAAACTGAAAAACCAAATCCTCTTTACTTGGACTATGTGCATAGTTTTATACCGTTTTAATTTTTTAAGGCAAAACTGAAAAGCCAAATCCTCTTTACTTGGACTTTCTGCATAGTTTTATACCGCAGAGGTAGAGAAGTATCGTAGAAACATGAAACAACAATAATTTTCACAGCATGGAGCACATCATACATATGCATTTTTTTTATTTGCTACTGTACCGTTACAATATGAACCCAACAGAACTGATATGGAGCCAGGTTGCGGGATTTGGCCCGAGACATGACATCTGCCAGACGATGTACTGGAACTAAGGCTAGGCGCAAATTGAGACGCGTACAGCACGTGTGGCGTGACACGACACTCCAGCGCGACACGCACGTGCCGCACGGGTCACGCGGGTGCAGCGCGTATTGCGACGCGTACTCCGTACTTCGCACGCGCCGACTGGCGACGCTCTGCGCTGACTGAACCGAAGCGCGCGCAACCTCTTATCTTTCTCAAACGATTTTACAGAAACTATTGTCTGAAAATATATGATTTTTGCCTTAATAGTAGCGTTATATGTCAGCTTCGTGACGAAGTGCCCATCACCTCGCTAATGACCATTGTTATTGTGATGTACACATTTTAGTAAGACACTACGCAAAACTCAAAAAGTTTCCAACGAAAATTAGGGGTCGCTGTGATTTTGCGTTTGGTGCGTATTACACCATATGTTGCTGCGTATGAAATTTAGCTAACATGCTGAATTTTTGTTTAGACTTGGGAGGAGATCTATATCTGCCTCCGATCTCGAGGAAATGGATCCCATGTGGCGCGCTCACTTCCGGTCTCACGCCCGCGAGAATGAAACACTCGCAACATCTCTCGTATCTCCTAAACCGCTCGAGACATCGAAACCAAAGTTTGGCGAATGATAGCACACAAGGAGGAGAGTGTTTTGCCAATTATTAAACACACGGAACTTTCTTACCTATGGCGATATATCACTACTTACACTTTTTTTATTTATTTCACTCCAGTGACTAATTTTTTAAGAGTTATCGACAGCCACCTAGCGAAACAAGAGCTTCCTAGTATGAAAATAAACATGAAATTTCTTCTTTTATGTTACTGCAAACCGATACTATGAGGTTTTTCGTAAGCTATTGAGCTCTGTGATTACCAATTACTTGTTTAATGAGGCCCTCCGTTTCGGAATTCTGTCTCAATAGCCGCTGTGACATGAGTTTGGCAAATTATATTGTGACAAAGGAAGTACAATTAAACCAGTCACCAAGAGAAATGTGGCGTTTACTCATAAATGGTGACGCTTCTTGGAATGAGAAAGGGTTAACAACTCACACAAAAACAGATTGGCAATTCTGTTGTTATTTTGGTGGAATCCCCGTAACCCATCGTGTTTTTTAACACTGAGCGACTGGAATGGAAACTTACCGAAGAATTTTATTCCTTCTCTTGATCTGAGAAGTATTAAAATAATGACGAGCGTTCCTTCAGGCGGAATGATAGGCACATGCCAGATACTGTTCACTCACCTAGGGCTTGCCAAACTGACAATGCGTGATCGCGAATAAAATAGATATTATTGAGAAAAATAAACAATTGGTCTGACGCACAACACAATGGTCAGTGTATTGTCAGCAGCGAAGGATAATGCTGGCGACAGGAATGCACAAGCTAGCCATGTGTGCCTTCTGAGATGGAGTTCGAAAAACATTGTCACGAAAGTAGATCCGCCTTTGTCAGCAGCACATTTCAACAACTTAAATATATCTAATCATAACACTCTTGTAGGATATTCCTACTTTCGTAATAATACCGACCATTTTCTTCATTTGTGTAGCCTGTTGTTATATAATTAGTTTATTAATGCTGATAATGTCCATGCAACAATTGAAATGGTTTTTCTTATCACGGCGAACCAATTAAAACGTTGTTATTTGTGACTGCTTTTCGGCTGTTTCTCACTTGCAGTGGAAATATGTTGTTCACATGCATGTAGCACAGTGTGCCGTATTACATTATTACATCCATATCAGAGTAATCACAGTGAAACTTCTGTACTTCAGATCTTCGACGCTTTTTACCACAAGCACAAAGGGATCACACCTGTGGAGATTATCCCTTTCTAAATTTCTGTAACAGATAGTACAGATCCGCTAGCTTACTAGGCAGCGAGAATATAACCTTGCTTTACTTTCCTGCCTTGATTCTTGATCACATGATTTTATAATATTCCTTGCTTCTTTATTCACTACCCTCTGTCCCTTCTTGCAATCTGAAAACATCAGGGAGGCATATGGTGCAATTCCAGCGGCCAGTTACTGAAGCATACATTTTTCTTGACAGAAGAAAAACGAAACAAAACTATGCATATATAAATAATAGAAAAGTATAACGTGCTAACGAAGAAAGCTGGAGCGTTTAAATGATGAAAAACGAAACATTACCCAAAGGCAATAAAGTTCAGTACACAGTAAGGCAAAATTTATCGCATTGGCAACACTACCACTGCTGATATGCGCCGTTCGCATGTGAGCACATGGCCGGGCTACTTTTCCGCTCCCCGTCTCAAATTTCCCACGACGCTAGCGAGGCAAGCACGACGCTCGACGCGAGAAACTGTGCCGCAACCACAACGCCGCGCGACCTGGCGCAGGCGCGCGTCGCGTCCCAGTCGCGTCGCGTCGCAGTTTGCGCGCTCCCATTTCAAGCTGTGTGATGTTACGAAAACGCGCGCTGCGCTGCGTCGCGCCGCACGCGCTATACGCGTCTCAATTTGCGCCTAGCCTAACGCACGCAGCTTTTTCACACGTCACTGCCGAACGCTGGCGGGATATACACTCCTGGAAATTGAAATAAGAACACCGTGAATTCATTGTCCCAGGAAGGGGAAACTTTATTGACACATTCCTGGGGTCAGATACATCACATGATCACACTGACAGAACCACAGGCACATAGACACAGGCAACAGAGCATGCACAATGTCGGCACTAGTACAGTGTATATCCACCTTTCGCAGCAATGCAGGCTGCTATTCTCCCATGGAGACGATCGTAGAGATGCTGGATGTAGTCCTGTGGAACGGCTTGCCAAGCCATTTCCACCTGGCGCCTCAGTTGGACCAGCGTTCGTGCTGGACGTGCAGACCGCGTGAGACGACGCTTCATCCAGTCCCAAACATGCTCAATGGGGGACAGATCCGGAGATCTTGCTGGCCAGGGTAGTTGACTTACACCTTCTAGAGCACGTTGGGTGGCACGGGATACATGCGGACGTGCATTGTCCTGTTGGAACAGCAAGTTCCCTTGCCGGTCTAGGAATGGTAGAACGATGGGTTCGATGACGGTTTGGATGTACCGTGCACTATTCAGTGTCCCCTCGACGATCACCAGTGGTGTACGGCCAGTGTAGGAGATCTTTCCCCACACCATGATGCCGGGTTTTGGCCCTGTGTGCCTCGGTCGTATGCAGTCCCGATTGTGGCGCTCACCTGCACGGCGCCAAACACGCATACGACCATCATTGGCACCAAGGCAGAAGCGACTCTCATCGCTGAAGACGACACGTCTCCATTCGTCCCTCCATTCACACCTGTCGCGACACCACTGGAGGCGGGCTGCACGATGTTGGGGCGTGAGCGGAAGACGGCCTAACGGTGTGCGGGACCGTAGCCCAGCTTCATGGAGACGGTTGCGAATGGTCCTCGCCGATACCCCAGGAGCAACAGTGTCCCTAATTATTTGCTGGGAAGTGGCGGTGCGGTCCCCTACGGCACTGCGTAGGATCCTACGGTCTTGGCGTGCATCCGTGCGTCGCTGCGGTCCGGTCCCAGGTCGACGGGCACGTGCACCTTCCGCCGACCACTGGCGACAACATCGATGTACTGTGGAGACCTCACGCCCCACGTGTTGAGCGATTCGGCGGTACGTCCACCCGGCCTCCCGCATGCCCACTATACGCCCTCGCTCAAAGTCCGTCAACTGCACATACGGTTCACGTCCACGCTGTCGCGGCATGCTACCAGTGTTGAAGACTGCGATGGAGCTCCGTATGCCACGGCAAACTGGCTGACACTGACGGCGGCGGTGCACAAATGCTGCGCAGCTAGCACCATTCGACGGCCAACACCGCGGTTCCTGGTGTGTCCGCTGTGCCGTGCGTGTGATGATTGCTTGTACAGCCCTCTCGCAGTGTCCGGAGCAAGTATGGTGGGTCTGACACACCGGTGTCAATGTGTTCTTTTTTCCATTTCCAGGAGTGTAGAACGGCTCGTCATAAAAGAAAATGAGAAAATGCGGCGCATGGTTGGCGTCGTGGATTCTGTTGTTGAGAGGCTCGTTATGAACGTAGCAGATGACACTCTCAGAACTGAAATGTATTTCTCGGTTTCTCTGAGAGATTACCAGACGACTGACTAATTAATACCTTCATTGGCTTCAGTATTCAACAGTACGGTGAAATCCTTGCAGTGTGCTTTTGCATTACACACAATTCGCTCAGAAAAATTACCCCATATTTTCACCACTTGTTTGTAATTTGAAGACTATGTCAGGTGAGAACGAGTGCATTTCACGCTTTCCGTCTGGTCACCTAAAAAGCGCGCGGTAGTGCTGGAGTTACTCCGAATATGATTTCGTCCTCATTAAAAATTAAATTACGTTCGAAGCTATATTGCTTCTTTGCTCGTCTCTTTTTACGTCTGAACTGCAACTGCTCTCACTATTGCAGGTTAGTTGGACCACTGGCTGGGCAGTGGTGTCCAAGTATAATGCGCCAGCATAGCTGTTGTCCCGCATTATCACTCATTCTATATGCGTGTAACACAGCATAAAACGTGTCCTTATAATTAGACTAGATTAGTACTTATTCCGTAGATCATGAATATGACACTTCGTAATGATGTGGAACGTGTCAGGTTAATAAAAGGTGTCTATACAAGATATTACATTATACAAACTATTACATGACACTTAATATATATATATATATTTTTTTTTGTGGGGGCTTGGGAAATTACTCAATTACTATATCCAAAAATTCATCTAGTGATTAGGAGTTGCCATTGCGAAATTCTTTTAATTTCCTTTTAAATAGCATATAGCTAACTGTCAGACTTTTGATAGTATTAGGCAAGTGACCAAAGACTTTTGTGGCAGCATAATTTACCACCCTCTGAGCCAAAGTTAGATTTAACCTTGGGTAGTCAAGATGATCCTTTCTCCTAGTGTTGCAGCCATGTACACTGCCATTACTTTTGAATTCGTTCGGATTGTTAATAATGAATTTCGTAAGTGAATATATATATATATATATATATATATATATATATATATATATATATATATATATTGTGAGGCTACAGTGAAGATCTGTAGCTCTTTAAATAAGTGTCTGCAGGATGATCTTGGATGAGCTCCAGCAATTATTCTCATTACACACTTTTGTGCAATGAACATTCTTTTACTCAATGATGAATTACCCGAGAATATGATGCCACACGAAAGCAGAGAATGCAAATAGGCGTGGTAAGCCAATTTACTGAGATGTATATAGCCAAAATTTCCAATGACCCTAATAGCATAAGTAGCTGAACTCAAACGTTTCAGCAGATCTTCAGTGTGTTTTTTCCAGTTCAACCCCTCATCAGTACATACACCTACAAATTTTGAATATTCTACTGTAGCTACCGATTTCTGATCGAAGACTATATTTATTAATGGTGTCATTCCATTTCCTGTGTGGAACGGTATGTACTGTGTTTTGTCAGAGTTTGAGAGGCCATTTGCAGAGAACCACTTAATGATTTTCTGAAAAACATCGTTTACAGTTTCACCAGTTAATTCTTGTCTGTTGGGTGTGATAGCTATACTTGTATCATTGGCAAAAGGTACCAGCTTTGCAGCTTCGTGAATATAGAACGGCAAGTCATTAATATATATTAAGAACAGCAGAGGACCCAAGACCGAACCTTGCGGTACCCCATTCTCGATTGTTCCCAAGTTTGAGAAATCACCAGTTTTTTGCATAATCGAACTTGACTGTACTGGTCACAGCTTGGCTTCCGCTCCACGTGAAACGAAATGCAGTGAAATTCAAGCAAACGCGGAAGAATACGTGGCTAATGTTTACATCTGCTTTATTCTTATGATGAACGGCATATTTTTTCCACTTACTATCTTAAGCTGCTAATTGTACAGGGCGGCGCAGACAAAAGTAGTCGTGTAAGTATAAACGAAAGGCAGTGAAATTACAGAAACGAAAAGCTGAAATTGACTTACCATTTATTTACAATGAAACATGTAGTAAAAAATTCGTTTGTAGTAGGTGCTGTGACTCCTTGCAACATCGATACGCAGCTGCACACGTCTAAGCGTATTCAGATACACTTGGTGTAAAGTCTGGGTATCGATGACGGCAACTTCACAGCCGATGTTGTTTTGCAGTTACTATATTTTCTGTGGATTTGTTTCATAAACCCTTACTCTTCAATTGCCCCACAGAAAAATGTGGTGTCACCGCCAGACACCACACTTTCTAGGTGGTAGCTTTAAATCGGCCGCGGTCCATTAGTACATGTCGGACCCGCGTGTCGCCACTGTCAGTAATTGCAGACCGAGCGCCACCACACGGCAGGTCTAGAGAGACGTACTAGCACTCGCCCCAGTTGTACGACGACTTTGCTAGCGACTACACTGACGAAGCCTTTCTCTCATTTGTCGAGAGACAGTTAGAATAGCCTTCAGCTGAGTCCATGGCTACGACCTAGCAAGGCGCCATTAGCCATAGTGCTTGTATTTAAAGAGTCTCATTTCTATCGTCAAGAGCGATGTACCACAATGATGGATTAAAGTTAAGTATTACAGCAGCTACGTACTTTTCTTTATAGCATTCATTACGTATCCTGTTTCAGACCTCACGCCAGCCGGCGTGTGTAACACGTGCATTTCGGCTACTTCCGAGTGGCGTGGCTGTCTTGCTACGCCACAACAAAAAAATCATACGTTGTTAGGTCTGGCGAACGCGGTGACCATTAATGTCTGCTAACAGTTTGTTCCTCTGTGAAGACATCGTTGACTCGTTGCAGGGGTACCTTAGACGGTGGCACGTTGTCCCATCTTGCTGGAAGACGCAGTATTGCCGTTCGTATTCAGTGAGTCGAGCTCAAAATGTATCAAAAATTAACATGTATGCAAACGTGTTTGAGGGTATTGTCAAAAAATATCGGTCCGGTGATGCGCGTTCCTGTTAACAACGCACCAAACGGCGAGTTCATCGTGGAGGGGCTGCCGACATACAGTGGACAGTAGGCTTGTCCATCGCCCAGTGCCTCGTGTGCTGTAAATTCTACATCTACATCTACATCCATACTCCGCAAGCCACCTGACGGTGTGTGGCGGAGGGTACTTTGAGTACCTCTATCGGTTCTCCCTTCTATTCCAGTCTCGTATTGTTCGTGGAAAGAAGGATTGTCGGTATGCCTCTGTGTGGGCTCTAATCTCTCTGATTTTATCCTCACGGTCTCTTCGCGAGATATACGTAGGAGGAAGCAATATACTGCTTGACTCCTCGGTGAAGGTATGTTCTCGAAACTTTGACAAAAGCCTGTATCGAGCTACTGAGCGTCTCTCCTGCAGAGTCTTCCACTGGAGTTCATCTATCATCTCCGTAACGCTTTCGCGATTACTAAATGATCCTGTAACGAAGCGCGCTGCTCTCCGCTGGATCTTCTCTATCTCTCCTATCAACCCTATCTGGTACGGATCCCACACTGCTGAGCAGTATTCCAGCAGTGGGCGAACAAGCGTACTGTAACCTACTTCCTTTGTTTTCGGATTGCATTTACTTAGGATTCTTCCAATGAATCTGTCTGGCATCTGCTTTACCGACAATCAACATAATATGATCATTCCATTTTAAATCACTCCTAATGCGTACTCCCAGATAATTTATGGAACTAACTGCTTCCAATTGCTGACCTGCTATTTTGTAGCTAAATGATAAAGGATCTATCTTTCTGTGTATTCGCAGCACATTACATTTGTCTACATTGACATTCAATTGCCATTCCATGCACCATGCGTCAATTCGCTGCAGATCCTCCTGCATTTCAGTACAATTTTCCATTGTTACAACCTCTCGATACACCACAGCATCATCTGCAAAAAGCCTCAGTGAACTTCCGATGTCATCCACCAGGTCATTTATGTATATTGTGAATAGCAACGGTCCTATGACACTCCCCTGCGGCACACCTGAAATCATTCTTACTTCGGAAGACTTCTCTCCATTGAGAATAACATGCTGCGTCCTGTTATCTAGGAACTCCTCAATCCAATCACACAATTGGTCTGATAGTCCATATGCTCTTACTTTGTTCATTAAACGACTGTGGGGAACTGTATCGAACGCCTTGCGGAAGTCAAGAAACACGGCATCTACCTGTGAACCCGTGTCTATGGCCCTCTGAGTCTCGTGGACGAATAGCGCGAGCTGGGTTTCACATGACCGTCTTTTTCGAAACCCATGCTGATTCCTACAGAGTAGATTTCTAGTCTCCAGAAAAGTCATTATACTCGAACACAATACGTGTTCCATAATTCTACAACTGATCGACGTTAGAGATATAGGTCTATAGTTCTGCACATCTGTTCGACGTCCCTTCTTGAAGACGGGGATGACCTGCGCCCTTTTCCAATCCTTTGGAACGCTACGCTCTTCTAGAGACGTGCATTACTCAAGATTAAATGGAAATGGTCAAACAACCCATCGTTGGTGTTATTCACAAGCCACGTACAGTAATCTAAAGTGCCTTTCATAAGTTTGGGACAAACAGAATAGATTTTATTTACTTCGAGAAATAACAGATAAACAATTAAACGTATTATGTTTGTTATTCCAACAGATATTATGTTTGTTATTCCAACAGATAGAATGATATTCACAGAGCAATAAATTGGACATTTTACTTCATTTAATGACTTACAAAATACAAATAATTTCACATTTATGTGAAATAACATAGATTTCAATTCGCAAATGTTTTGGGACAAAGTGCAAAAATAAACAAAAAACTAGGAAATAATGAGGAATTAGTACTTTGTACTTCTACAGCGATGTTATACCACTTGTCAGCCGTTTTGACATACTTTGTACAAGTTTGTGTAAGTACGACATACTTAGATTTTTCCCATTCTTCTTCCAGTCGTCTCCTGAGTTTTTGTTTACACTGTATGGGGACTTCTCGAATATTTCTTTCTAACGCATCCTATAAATTCTCAATGGAGTTCATGTCCGGATTTTGTGGAAGGGATTGACAACTTTTGGACAGTTGTACAGGAGCCACAAAATGGCGGGGGCTGACTTTGCGACTGTCTTGTTCTTGGGTGTTTGAATGCTGAGCAGTGAGCGACCAAATGCCAACCACCTGCAAGGTACTTGTGTGAGAGTAAAGAGTAAAATCTCCAAAATAATTATATTTTATTTTGTTTTTAATGTATTATTAAAATTTTACAGTTCATTTCAAAATTGCTGTTCCCATACCTTTTTTTTTGTTTTAAACTCGTTTTCCGTTTATACTCCTGAAACTCTGCGACCACGTCAGTCGAGCTACACTTTGAACCGTAAATCCAGCAGTGAAAATGGGAAACCATAATCACACATTGTCACTGCATGTGCAGCAAACACACCCTGCTCTTCTTTAATGAATACAATATGTCCACACGGTGATGCACGATGTTTCCCATGCAATTTGTTCAAGAGGATATTTGTTAGCTGCTGCATGAATTGAGACTTCCTTGTCATGAATTTCGTTAATGGCATTCGCGAACAAATCTTAAGTGTAGCTGGCACTGGAACAACCACCTTCGACTTTTTATACGTCCGTGGGATCTTCTGCAACAGTCTCATCGGCAACAAATCAGTATTATGAATACCGATACAGAATATTATTTGGGAGTCACCCAGAGCGTTAATGAAAACCTGGCACAAAGTCAGCCTTGCATCTTTCTGTTTTTAACAACTTTGGCCGATGTGCTAAAATCGCCACTGAGAGAACATTGATGTTGACATCAGACAGATGGATAATGTAGCAAAAATTGTACGAGCTTTGTCCGGAAAATATGTATAAAAGTTGAATGATAACTTTATTTTACAATTATTCAGGTATTACGATATGGTCTCCTTCAAAGTACTTGCCCTGAGACGCGATACATTTCTGCCTACGCCGTTTCCACTGTTGATAACATTGCTGAAAGTCTTCAGTTGTGATGTTATTCAGTTGCCGTGTCGTTTCCGCCTTGATGGCTTCCACATCTCCCAAGTTTTGCATTTCGGTAACATGAAGAAGTCACATGGGGCTAAATCGGGTGAATAAGGTGGGTGGTCTGTCACGGTCATTGAGCTTCGGGGAGAAAACTCGCGCGCAACGAGCGACGTGTGAGCGGGCGCATTGTCGTGATGAAAGATCCACCTGCCCTCTTTTGCCAGCTCCAGTCGAACTCGGGCCACACGAGACGTGTCAGAACTTCAACGTAAAAATTTCCGTTCACTCTCTGGCCGGCAGGGACAAATTCCTTGTGAACAATGCCCCTAAAATCAAAGAAAACAATCAACATTGTCTTCACATTGGACCTTGATTTTCGCGACTTTTATGTTCTCGTTTCTCCTGCTAGTTTCCATTCCTTGCTTTGAGATTTGAGCTCCACATCGAATTCGTAAAACCAGGACTCGTCTCCAGTGATGTCTCGGTTGAGAAAGTCCCCTCGTTCCTCTGCTTCCGACCAATCCTCACAGCACTCGACCCTCTCTGCTTTCTGTTCTGGCGTCAAGAGCTTCGGTACGATTTTCGCACACAATTTCTTCATTTCAAGTTTTTGTGGCAGGATTTCGTGAACGATTGTCTTGGGGATTGACAGCTCGTCAGCAATCATTCTGACTGTCAATCTACGGTCTTTAAGAACACGAGCCCGAATTCGCTCAACGTTTGCATCGGAACTCGATGTCGACGGGGCGTCCTGGGCGAGGGCCACCGTTCACTTCTTCTCGGCCATCCCGGAACCTTTTTAACCTTTTGTTCACGGTTGGTTCCTTCAGAGAGTTGTCTCCGTAAACCGAACACTCGAAAATCTCACGGCCATTTTTGCCTAGCTTTGCAAGAAACTTGATGTTGACGCGCTGTTCCTCAATCAGAGAGAGAGACCTCCATGCCGACGGCAGGTGAAAAAGGTCGACTGTCAACAAGCTGCCGCACACTCCCACCTCCACGCAGAGTGCTCTGACTCGAACTGAACGTTGATGGGATTGATTACAGCAGTAGTCAACTTGTAACATAAAGACATTATTCAACTTTTATACGTACACTCCTGGAAATGGAAAAAAGAACACATTGACACCGGTGTGTCAGACCCACCATACTTGCTCCGGACACTGCGAGAGGGCTGTACAAGCAATGATCACACGCACGGCACAGCGGACACACCAGGAACCGCGGTGTTGGCCGTCGAATGGCGCTAGCTGCGCAGCATTTGTGCACCGCCGCCGTCAGTGTCAGCCAGTTTGCCGTGGCATACGGAGCTCCATCGCAGTCTTTAACACTGGTAGCATGCCGCGACAGCGTGGACGTGAACCGTATGTGCAGTTGACGGACTTTGAGCGAGGGCGTATAGTGGGCATGCGGGAGGCCGGGTGGACGTACCGCCGAATTGCTCAACACGTGGGGCGTGAGGTCTCCACAGTACATCGATGTTGTCGCCAGTGGTCGGCGGAAGGTGCACGTGCCCGTCGACCTGGGACCGGACCGCAGCGACGCACGGATGCACGCCGAGACCGTAGGATCCTACGCAGTGCCGTAGGGGACCGCACCGCCACTTCCCAGCAAATAATTAGGGACACTGTTGCTCCTGGGGTATCGGCGAGGACCATTCGCAACCGTCTCCATGAAGCTGGGCTACGGTCCCGCACACCGTTAGGCCGTCTTCCGCTCACGCCCCAACATCGTGCAGCCCGCCTCCAGTGGTGTCGCGACAGGCGTGAATGGAGGGACGAATGGAGACGTGTCGTCTTCAGCGATGAGAGTCGCTTCTGCCTTGGTGCCAATGATGGTCGTATGCGTGTTTGGCGCCGTGCAGGTGAGCGCCACAATCGGGACTGCATACGACCGAGGCACACAGGGCCAACACCCGGCATCATGGTGTGGGGAGCGATCTCCTACACTGGCCGTACACCACTGGTGATCGTCGAGGGGACACTGAATAGTGCACGGTACATCCAAACCGTCATCGAACCCATCGTTCTACCATTCCTAGACCGGCAAGGGAACTTGCTGTTCCAACAGGACAATGCACGTCCGCATGTATCCCGTGCCACCCAACGTGCTCTAGAAGGTGTAAGTCAACTACCCTGGCCAGCAAGATCTCCGGATCTGTCCCCCATTGAGCATGTTTAGGACTGGATGAAGCGTCGTCTCACGCGGTCTGCACGTCCAGCACGAACGCTGGTCCAACTGAGGCGCCAGGTGGAAATGCCATGGCAAGCCGTTCCACAGGACTACATCCAGCATCTCTACGATCGTCTCCATGGGAGAATAGCAGCCTGCATTGCTGCGAGAGGTGGATATACACTGTACTAGTGCCGACATTGTGCATGCTCTGTTGCCTGTGTCTATGTGCCTGTGGTTCTGTCAGTGTGATCATGTGATGTATCTGACCCCAGGAATGTGTCAATAAAGTTTCCCCTTCCTGGGACAATGAATTCACGGTGTTCTTATTTCAATATCCAGGAGTGTATTTTCCGGACAAACCTCGTATACTAAGCAGAGTTTGCTGATATTCTTCCTTCCGCGAGACACGGCGGAAAGTTTCCGACAAACGGGCTTCCAGCGCGAAGCGCTCGGCCTGTTGCAGAAGGTTTGATGGGACAACTGCAGTTGGCAGCACTGACCAGCAAACTTTTAGGCATTACACTTCGCTTGGTGGGGACATTCCCGAATTGTAGGACGCATTTGTTCGATTGAAGCACGGCCGGCATGGATTCGCCTGTATGGCGTATTACGCTATTCTGATTGCAAGTTCTGTTTACATTTTTGGGCGGGCTAAGCCCCAAAAGGCTGTGAAGAGCTTCGAAACTGAGGGCTTTAAAGCTCTAGGCAGGCGGGCTGCGAAATCCCGGCTGCGACAGCCGACATGTTACCTTTCGCCTCATAGGAAACGAAGATCGGTATTATTCAGACTCATTTCACTAAAATTATACAAATTATTTTCCTGCAGTTTTATTTGCTTCATGCGATGCTCGTTACAACTTGACATACAGGGCTATTACAAATGATTGAAGCGATTTCATAAATTCACTGTAGCTCCATTCATTGACATATGGTCACGACACACTACAGATACGTAGAAAAACTCATAAAGTTTTGTTCGGCTGAAGCCGCACTTCAGGTTTCTGCCGTCAGAGCGCTCGAGAGCGCAGTGAGACAAAATGGCGACAGGAGCCGAGAAAGCGTATGTCGTGCTTGAAATGCACTCACATCAATTCAGTCATAACAGTGGAACGACACTTCAGGATGAAGTTCAACAAAGATCCACCAACTGCTAACTCCATTCGGCGATGGTATGCGCAGTTTAAAGCTTCTGGATGCCTCTGTAAGGGGAAATCAACGGGTCGGCCTGCAGTGAGCGAAGAAACGGTTGAACGCGTGCGGGCAAGTTTCACGCCTAGCCCGCGGAAGTCGACGAATAAAGCAAGCAGGGAGCTAAACGTACCACAGCCGACGGTTTGGAAAATCTTACGGAAAAGGCTAAAGCAGAAGCCTTACCGTTTACAATTGCTACAAGCCCTGACACCCGATGACAAAGTCAAACGCTTTGAATTTTCGGCGCGGTTGCAACAGCTCATGGAAGAGGATGCGTTCAGTGATGAAGCAACATTTTTTTCTTAATGGTGAAGTGAACAGACACAATGTGCGAATCTGGGCGGGAGAGAATCCTCACGCATTCGTGCAGAAAATTCGCAATTCACCAAAAGTTAACGTGTTTTGTGCAATCTCACGGTTTAAAGTTTACGGCCCCTTTTTCTTCTGCGAAAAAAACGTACAGGACACGTGTATCTGGACATGCTGGAAAATTGGCTCATGCCACAACTGGAGACCGACAGCGCCGACTTCATCTTTCAACAGGATAGTGCTTCACCACACTTCCATCATGATGTTCGGCATTTCTTAAACAGGAGATTGGAAAACCGACGGATCGGTCGTGGTGGAGATCACGATCAGCAATTCATGTCATGGCCTCCACGCTCTCCCGACTTAACCCCATGCGATGTCTTTCTGTGGGGTTATGTGAAAGATTCAGTGTTTAAACCTCCTCTACCAAGAAACGTGCCAGAACTGCGAGCTCGCATCAACGATGCTTTCGAACTCATTGATGGGGACATGCTGCGCCGAGTGTGGGGGGAACTTGATTATCGGCTTGATGTCTGCCGAATCACTAAAGGGGCACATATCGAACATTTGTGAATGGCTAAAAAAACTTTTTGAGCTTTTGTATGTGTGTGCAAAGCATTGTGAAAATATCTCAAATAATAAAGTTATTGTAGAGCTGTGAAATCGCTTCAATCATTTGTAATAACCCTGTACGTAGATGTTGGAGTATACGGACAATGTAGTGGAATCATGCGTTTTTAAGTTATCCGTGCTATAGTGAGTAACATCGGCGCTCCGACATATCGTGTAGCCAAGCATCTTGCTTCTCTGTTGAGTCCACAAGTAGGTCGGTGTGAACATCATATCAGGAACTCAGCTGATTTTTTTTAAGTCGTTTGGAGGGACTGCAGTTTGACTCTGATATTTTAGTGAGTTTCGATGTGGTCTCCGTCTTCACTCGTGTTCCTCTGTCTGATTCGTTGCGGTTAATTGAGGCCAGGTTTGGTGCTGAATTAACTAATCTCTTTCGGCATGTGTTGACATCCACTTACTTTTTATTTAATGGGTGGCTCTGAGCATTATGGGACTCAACTGCTGAGGTCATTAGTCCCCTAGAACTTAGAACTAGTTAAACCTAACTAACCTAAGGACATCACACACATCCATGCCCGAGGCAGGATTCGAACCTGCGACCGTAGCGGTCTCGCGGTTCCAGACTGCAGCGCCAGAACCGCGCGGCCACTTCGGCCGGCTTTTTATTTAATGACCAGTATTACGAGCAGACAGATGGAGTTGCGATGGGTAGTCCGTTGTCTCCTGTGATCGCAAATTTGGTTATGGAAGACTTCGAGGAACGTCGGCGCCTTTGAAACCCGCCTGTTTCTTTAGATACGTTGACGATACCTTCGTTGTTTGGCCTCATGGTAGGGAGAATTTGAATGCCTTTCTAGAACATCTGAACTCGATCCACCCGAACATTCGTTTTACGGTGGAGGTGGAAGAGGATGGTTGCCTTCCCTTTCTTGACGCGTTGGTTAGGAGGAAGGATGATGGATCATTGGCACGTGCAGTCTACAGGAAACGTACTCACACCGACTTGTACTTACAGGCTAATAGTTGTCACCATCCGGCTCAGCGTGAAGGGGTACTTCGTATCTTGGTACACAGGGCACATGTCGTTTCCGACGCTGAGACTTTGCCAGCTGAGCTGTCACATCTTGAAGTTACATTTCGTCAGAATGGTTATAGTGATAGACAGATTGAACAGGCGTTGCGCTATCGACCAACTGTATATCGAGTGATTGATGACAATTCTGAGTCGACACCTAAGTCTGCCTTTTTGCCTTACGTAGGAAACACGTCCAACAAGATCGGTCGTATTTTACGGAAATACGATGTGAAATGTGTTTTCCGACCTCCATCTAAAATTAGAGCACTTTTGAGTTCCGTTAAGGATGATCTTGGACTGCGCAAAGCGGGTGTGTATCGTATTTCTTGTAGCTGCGGCATGGCATATATTGGTCAAACTATCAGGACCGTGGAGGAACGATGTACTGAGCATAAACGGCACACACGATTACAGCAGCCAAGTAGATCTGCTATTGCCGAACATTGCTTGGATACTGGTCACCCCATGTTATACAATAACACCGATATTGGCGTGCACGTCCAGCTATTGGGACAGTGTTATTAGGGAGGCAGTTGAGATTAAATTAGCGAGCATCCTCGTTAACAGGGATGGAGGTTTCTGTTTAAACTCTGTTTGGAATCCGGCTCTCTCCCTAGTCAAAAAACAGAGGGACAGAGTCAATGCTACCTCACCTGCGAATTCGTAGTCTCACTATCGATAGCTCTGATAGCATCTTTGGTGGCACGAGTGTTCAGTGTGTGTGTTATCTTTCCTGCTTCAGTCCGAGAACCGAGGTTTTAAATTTGCATGTACGCCGCCTGTCCGTTGCAGTTTGCCTTGAAAATGGCGGGGTGTTCTCCCGCCAAATGGCGGGGTGTTCTCCCGCCAAATATCGGCGGTCGCTGAAAGTGTTACGTCTCTTATTTCCTGGAAGTATACGGAGAAAAGCCTCATATCAGACAGTGGAGTACCATTGTTGTACATCATTGTTTGCCACATTTATCGTAACGTAAGGAAAAGAAAGGAGTGGTTGAGCCCAAAGAAAGCAGCAACTGCCCTCAGAAAGATCTGCGCAGATCCACTAATGAAACACTCCTGGAAATTGAAATAAGAACACCGTGAATTAATTGTCCCAGGAAGGGGAAACTTTGACACATTCCTGGGGTCAGATACATCACATGTCACACTGACAGAACCACAGGCACATAGACACAGGCAACAGAGCATGCACAATGTCGGCACTAGTACAGTGTGTATCCACCTTTCGCAGCAATGCAGGCTGCTATTCTCCCATGGAGACGATCGTAGAGATGCTGGATGTAGTCCTGTGGAACGGCTTGCCATGCCATTTCCACCTGGCGCCTCAGTTGGACCAGCGTTCGTGCTGGACGTGCAGACCGCGTGAGACGACGCTTCATCCAGTCCCAAACATGCTCAATGGGGGACAGATCCGGAGATCTTGCTGGCCAGGGTAGTTGACTTACACCTTCTAGAGCACGTTGGGTGGCACGGGATACATGCGGACGTGCATTGTCCTGTTGGAACAGCAAGTTCCCTTGCCGGTCTAGGAATGGTAGAACGATGGGTTCGATGACGGTTTGGATGTACCGTGCACTATTCAGTGTCCCTCGACGATCACCAGTGGTGTACGGCCAGTGTAGGAGATCGCTCCCCACGCCATGATGCCGGGTGTTGGCCCTGTGTGCCTCGGTCATATGCAGTCCTGATTGTGGCGCTCACCTGCACGGCGCCAAACACGCATACGACCGTCATTGGCACCAAGGCAGAAGCGACTCTCATCGCTGAAGACGACACGTCTCCATTCGTCCCTCCATTCACGCCTGTCGCGACACCACTGGAGGCGGGCTGCACGATGTTGGGGCGTGAGCGGAAGACGGCCTAACGGCGTGCGGGACCGTAGCCCAGCTTCACGGAGACGGTTGCGAATGGTCCTCGCCGATACCCCAGGAGCAACAGTGTCCGTAATTTGCTGGGAAGTGGCGGTGCGGTCCCCTACGGCACTGCGTAGGATCCTACGGTCTTGGCGTGCATCCGTGCGTCGCTGCGGTCCGGTCCCAGGTCGACGGGCACGTGCACCTTCCGCCGGCCACTGGCGACAACATCGATGTACTGTGGAGACCTCACGCCCCACGTGTTGAGCAATTCGGCGGTACGTCCACCCGGCCTCCCGCATGCCCACTATACGCCCTCGCTCAAAGTCCGTCAACTGCACATACGGTTCACGTCCACGCTGTCGCGGCATGCTACCAGTGTTAAAGACTGCGATGGAGCTCCGTATGCCACGGCAAACTGGCTGACACTGACGGCGGCGGTGCACAAATGCTGCGCAGCTAGCGCCATTCGACGGCCAACACCGCGGTTCCTGGTGTGTCCGCTGTGCCGTGCGTGTGATCATTGCTTGTACAGCCCTCTCGCAGTATCCGGAGCAAGTATGGTGGGTCTGACACACCGGTGTCAATGTGTTCTTTTTTCCATTTTCAGGAGTGTAGTTATATATCTGGGGGGGACAGGGTCCATGTGTTGGACTAAGAATTGCTTCTCCGAGGTGTGACCATCACTGACGACATTGATTCTCAACAACTGAGACGACTTGCAGACGCAGTCAACGACAGCGACCAGAAAGGCTGAGTGGAGTGGTGCTACAGTACTATACGATAGCGCGCGCGCCCGCATTCTGCTAGACTGACAAACGCTATACAGGAGTTATATTGGAAAGTCACTCCGCACCCACCTTGTTCAGCTGATCTTGCGTCCTCAGATTTGCACCTTTCCCGCTCTCTATCGAACAACCTTCAAGGAACTTCATCTTTCCGCAAGAGAATGCGCTCCGGACATGCTTCGACGATTTCGTCGCCTCAAAACCACGCGCTTTCTACACAGTTGCCAAACCGAAAAGTTACCCCAGCGTTGGCAGTTGCAAATAGTGAAAGAGAATATGTTATCGGTGACTAAAGTCTGTTATGTATACCTGTTCTGACGGAAAAACGCTACGAACTTACGCATGAACCCAATGGAATGCACGCTTGCCATACTGGAAAATAAGCTGAGAATTTATTATGGCGCAATGGACATTGGAGAGGAAGTTCTGGAAAACTACTGCAGATAGACGTCTGGGACATGTTTTATTAGATTCACCAGACCAGTAAAAAGAAAATAAATGGAAATCGTGCTTCACTTTAACGTCAAACAGTTCTGCGATGGCTTTGTTGCAACAAGCTGCGACGTCGTCGCGAAAAAACAGTGATCCGTATATGTAATCAGTTTCCTTTAATTTACTTCAATGGTCACAGATTGTTTGATAACAGATTACCGGTTTCGGTCTTTAATGTCCATCATCAGATCTGCAGCGAATGGGAAAAACATAAATACACTCGCAAACCAACAGCTTAAAGAACAAACACATAGACTATAATGAAATGTAGTACTGCCAAAATTTACATTTGTGCGCTTTAAATATGAAGAGGCATACCTGTTTCATAAAAACAAAGTCCTAATGTACTGCAGCCACAGTGGCATCGGCAAATGTTAAATGCGGAATCAGCACCAGCATCGCCAAATACATACAGATAACATCACATGCACGAGTCATGTTGTCGGTAGCACTACCGTTCAAAACAAGCTGCCGTACAGTAGTCACAAGATGTTTGTGTTGCAAGTTGACCAGATGTCGCTAATGTCGGCATACACTAGTTTTCAATAATTAATTGAAATAGCGAAAATAAAGGGGGATACAACAGTTGAAGTCTACAATAAGCTTATAACGTATAAAAGCCATTACAGTAATAAATAGCAATAAAAAGAAGAACACGACAAAATTAATATTGTTAAAAAGAGGAAGAGTTAAAAACTAGTGGTTGACATGTGCTCTAGTGCCAATATTCTAGACAATGACACAAATATCAAACACCGTTGATAGAGCACCGCCTAATATTAAACAACCATAAAACAAATCGCTAAAGGAGCCACAACTGAAAGGAATCATAGTTCTGCAAATAATCAGCCCTGTCTGTTATCGCTAACGCCAGAATTCCGCACAGGCGGTAAGTGGTTGCAGGAACATGACCGGCAGAGAGCCCCTCCTACCGTTGCAAGAAAAAGAATGATAAAATTCCGTAACCGTGGATGATCCACATTAACTGATTAATGTAGTCTATGAAATGAATAGAGAAGGAACGAGAACATACTGGAGTCATGCGTTAAATGTATGGAAACGAAGAAAATATGTGATGCACTCAATACCAGGTGAACTTACGAACACACTATATATAACAGAGGCGTGCAGTGATTAGGGTAAAACATTGTCAGATGAACCAAAGTAGGCATGGCGCACAAAGTCATTTTGCCAGTTAAGCAGTTTCGTTGGTTCTCTATTTTTTGATTTATAAATTTCGAGCTCCTCTAAGAAATTAAGAGCACGGCCTTTTTCCACTCGGTAAAGAATACGCATGCAGCTCTCAATGTTTCCTACGGAATGACCAGTTTCAGATAAATGCTGTCCCAAAGCCGTTTTGTTTCGTGGCTGGCTGCTTAACTGGCAAAATGACTTTGTGCCCCATGCCTACTTTGGTTCATCTGACAATGTTTTACCCTAATCACTGCACGCCTCTGTTATATATAGTGTGTTCATAAGTTCACCTGGTATTGAGTGCATCACACATTTTCTTCGTTCCCATACATTTAACGCATGACTCTAGTATGTTCTCGTTCCTTCTCTATTCATTTCATAGACTGCATTAATCAGTTAATGTGGATCATCCACTGTTACGGAATTTTATCATTCTTTTTCTTGCAACGATAGGAGGGGCTCTCTGCCGGTCATGTTCCTGCAACCACTTCCCGCCTGTGCGGAATTCCGGCGTTAGCGACAACAGACAGGGCTGATTATGTGCAGAACTATGCTGAGGGAATTAGATTAGGAAATGAGACAGTTAAAGTAATAAACGAGTTTTGCTATTTCGGGAGCAAACTAACTGATGATGGTCGAAGTAGAGAAGATGTAAAATGTAGACTGGCAATGACAAGGAAAGCGTTTCTGAATAAGAGAAATTTCTTAACATCGAGTGTAGATTTAAGTGTCAGGAAGTCATTTCTGAAAGTATTTGTATGGAGTGTAGCCATGTATGGAAGTGAAACATGGACGGTAAATAGTTTGGACAAGAAGAGAATAGAAGCTTTCGAAATGTTGTGCCACAGAACAATGCTGAAGATTACATGGGTAGATCACATAACTAATGACGAGGTATTGAATAGGATTTGGGAGAAGAGAAGTTTGTGGCACAACTTGACTAGAAGAAGGGATCGGTTGGTAAGACATGTTCTGAGGCATCAAGAGATCACAAATTTGGTATTGGAGGGCAGCGTGGAGGGTAAAAATCGTATAGGGAGACCAAGAGATGAATACATTAAGCAGATTCAGAAGGATATAGGTTGCAGTAGATACTGGGAGATGAAGAAGCTTGCACAGGATAGAGTAGCACGGAGAGCTGCATCAAACCAGTCTGAGGACTGAAGACCACAACAACAACAACATGTTTCCTTTCAGTTGTGGCTCCTTCAGCGATTTGTTTTATGGTTGTTTAATATTACCCGGTGCACTATCAACGGTGTTTAATATTTATGTCATTATCTAGAATATTGGCACTAGAGCACATGTCAACCACTATTTTATTAACTCTTCGTCTTTTTAACAATACTACTTTTGTCGTGTTCTCCCTTTTATTGCTTTTTATTACTGTAATGCCTTTTATACGTTATAAGCGTATAGACTTCAACTATTGTATCCCCTCTATTTTCGCTGTCTCAATTTATCATCGAAAACTAGTGTATGCCGACATTAGCGACATCTGGTCAACTTGCAACACAAACATCCTGTGGCTACTGTGCGTCAGCTTGTTTTAAACAGTAGTGCTACCGACAACATGACTCGTGCATGTGATGTTATCTGTATGTATTTGGCGATGCTGGTGCTGATTCCGCATTTAACATCTGACGATGCCACTGTGGCTGCAGTACATTAGGACTTTGTTTTTATGAAACAGGTATGCCTCTTCATATTTAAAGCGCACAAATGTAAATTTTGTCAGTACTACTTTTCATTATGGTCTATGTGTTTGTTCTTAAGCTGTATACAGTTTGCGAGTGTATTTATGCTTTTCCCATTTGCTGCAGATCTGATGATGGTCATTAAAGACCGAAACCGGTAATCTGTTATCAAACAATCTGTGACCATTGACGTAAATTAAAGGGTACTTTCTTGCAACGTAGCTAAATTTCAGGCAAAATCTTTTATTAGCTGTAGCTCCGTAACTAAACATTTGCCGTCGTATGTTTATATGAACTAATTTATTTAGTTTTACTTTTAGAGTAACATATTAAAATATTTGCATGTCTTCGCGAATTACCCTGTATATCAGGTGTCTGCCAAGTCTTGCATACTTCAAGTACACGAGTAGGTTCAGCCACGACACACAGAAACAGGGACATTATTGTGTCAGCAGTATTGCACCAGTCCTGCAGTGTGTTCGTTGCTCGTTTCGTATGGCATTGTTATTTGTATAGCACTGATCGATTTTCCTATTTTCTATGTTGTTGTTGTTTTGGTCTTGAGTTCTGATATTGGTTTGATGCAGCTCTCCATGCTACTCTATCCTGCGCAAGCTTCTTCATCTTCCAGTACTTACTTCAACCTACATCCTTCTGATTCAGCTTAGTGTATCCATCTCTTAGTCTCCCTCTACGATTTTTACCCTCCACGCTACCCTCCAATACTAAATTAGTGATCCCTCTATGTCTCAGAACATGTCCTACCAACCGATCCATTCTTCTAGTCAAGTTGTGCCACAAACTCCTCTTCTCCCCCATTCTATTCAATACCTCCTCATTAGTTATGTGATCTACCCATCTAATCTTCAGCATTCTTCTGTAGCACCACATTTCGAAAGCTTCTATTCTCTTCTTGTCCAAACTATTCATCGTCCACGTTTCACTTCCATACGTGGCTATACTCCATACAAATACTTTCAGAAACGACTTCCTGACATTGAAATCTATACTCGATGTTAACAAATTTTTCTTCTTCAGAAACGCTTTCCTTGCCATTGCCAGTCTACATTTTATATCTTCTCTACTTCGACCATCGTCAGTTATTTTGCTCCCCAAATAGCAAAACTCCTTTACTACTTTAAATGTCTCATTTCCTAGTCTAATTCCCTCAGCATCACCCGACTTAATTCGACTATATTCCATTATCCTCGTTTTGCCTTTGTTGGTGTTCATCTTATATCCTCCTTTCAAGACACTGTCCATCCCGTTCATCTGCTCTTCCAAGTCCTTTGCTGTCTCTGACAGAATTACAATGTCATTGGCGAACCTCAGTTTTAATTTCTTCTCCATGGATTTTAATGCCTACTCCGAACTTTTCTTTCGTTTCCTTTACTGCTTGCTCAATATACAGATTGAATAGCATCAGGGAGAGGCTACAACCCTGTCTCACTCCCTTCCCGACCACTGCTTCCCTTTCATGTCCCTCGACTCTTATAACTGCCATCTGTTTTCTGTACAAATTTTAAATAGCGTGTCGCTCCCTGTATTTTACCCCTGCCACCTTCAGAATTTGAAAGAGAGTATTCCAGTCAACATTGTCAAAAGCTTTCTCTAAGTCTACAAATGCTAGAAACGTAGGTTTGCCTTTCCTTAATCTTTCTTCTAAGATAAGTCGTAGGGTCAGTATTCCCTCACGTGTTCCAACATTTCTACGGAATCCAAACTGATCTTCCCCGAGGTCGGCTTCGGCCAGTTTTTCCATTCGTCTGTAAAGAATTCGTGTGACTATTTTGCAGCCGTGACTTATTAAACTGATAGTTCGGTAATTTTCACATCTGTCAACACCTGCTTTCTTTGGGATTCGCTATATTTCCAGCCAGTGCAAATGTTACAAATAAAAATTACTCCTTTGTCAAAAAGATTTACTGAAAAATGAAAACTTTTAAGACTGCTGGTATGGGTAATTGATAGTTCGGTTTTTACTCAGTTATTGGTAAAATATTAGAAAGTAGCTGTTATATGCGAGACCAAACAAATGCGGTAGAATACCCGTTATTCGGAACCAAAATACCGATATCGGTTTCTACATGTCGGTTTTTCCCATTCCAACTGGCTCTCCGTGACAGCTCGTATTCTACACTCACACGGATACTCAGAAAGCCACGGTACGGTGGAAGGCGGAGAGAGAATCCGCACGCAATTGTGCAATCACATCAAACACAGATTTTCTGTGAACGTTTGGGCAGGCATTGTTGGTGATGTCTTGATTGGGCCCCATGTTCTTCCACCTACGCTCAATGGAGCACGTTATCACGATAGGTGGCAATAGGTTTGATGCTACGACGGGAGAGAGTATTCAACGGCTAGAAAAACAGTGTTTTCTTTGCGAAAAAATGGTTCAAATGGCTCTGAGCACTATGAGACTTAACTGCTGTAGTCATCAGTCCCCTAGAACTTAGAACTACTTAAACCTAACTAACCTAAGGACATCACGCACATCCATGCCCGAGGCAGGATTCGAACCTGCGACCGTAGCGGTCGCGCGGTTCCGGACTGCAACGCCTAGAACCGCACGGCCACCGAGGTCGGCCTTTGTGAAAAAATTAAGCGTTCTGGCTCAGAGGCCTCTGTCTTGTCCGTCCAATTGTTTTCTGATTCAGGAAGTGCAATGGTGGACGAAAATTTTTAATGGAATGCAACAGCAGCAGCAAGAACGAACTTCTGTGCAAAGTGCACGTATTGCGAGATGAGGACGGTAGTTTTGTAGTAATCTTCGAAAAACTTGGGCCTCACAAAACCATTAGCGCAAATATGTTTAGCTCGACCTCAACGAAAATGCCTACAGATACTTTTGTATGGCGTATATCGGCGATTTCAGGGATGGCTGCAGTGATGAATCGTCAGTTAGAGCTGCAAATTAAAAGTTTTCGGGAGGCAGTGAGTATTCTCGCTCGTATGAAGGCGGGCCATCGGAACTAAAACGTTACCGGAGGCGTGCAAGTGCTGGCAGGGGCGGATGCAGGATCTTGGTCGGGGGGGGGGGGGGGGGGGGGGGGGGGCAAATTTTTTTGTACCTGCCTTCCAAAAAATTAATTCCAAATAAAATCATTAATAGTCCACACACACACACACACACACACACACACACACAATATATATATATATATATATATATATATATATATATATACTCCTGGAAATGAAAAAAGAACACATTGACACCGGTGTGTCAGACCCACCATACTTGCTCCGGACACTGCGAGAGGGCTGTACAAGCAATGATCACACGCTCGGCACAGCGGACACGCCAGGAACCGCGGTGTTGGCCGTCGAATGGCGCTAGCTGCGCAGCATTTGTGCACCGCCGCCGTCAGTGTCAGCCAGTTTGCCGTGGCATACGGAGCTCCATCGCAGTCTTTAACACTGGTAGCATGCCGCGACAGCGTGGACGTGAACCGTATGTGCAGTTGACGGACTTTGAGCGAGGGCGTATAGTGGGCATGCGGGAGGCCGGGTGGACGTACCGCCGAATTGCTCAACACGTGGGGCGTGAGGTCTCCACAGTACATCGATGTTGTCGCCAGTGGTCGGCGGAAGGTGCACGTGCCCGTCGACCTGGGACCGGACCGCAGCGACGCACGGATGCACGCCAAGACCGTAGGATCCTAAGCAGTGCCGTAGGGGACCGCACCGCCACTTCCCAGCAAATTAGGGACACTGTTGCTCCTGGGGTATCGGCGAGGACCATTCGCAACCGTCTCCATGCAGCTGGGCTACGGTCCCGCACACCGTTAGGCCGTCTTCCGCTCACGCCCCAACATCGTGCAGCCCGCCTCCAGTGGTGTCGCGACAGGCGTGAATGGAGGGACGAATGGAGACGTGTCGTCTTCAGCGATGAGAGTCGCTTCTGCCTTGGTGCCAATGATGGTCGTATGCGTGTTTGGCGCCGTGCAGGTGAGCGCTAGAATCACGACTGCATACGACCGAGGCACACAGGGCCAACACCCGGCATCATGGTGTGGGGAGCGATCTCCTACACTGGCCGTACACCACTGGTGATCGTCGAGGAGACACTGAATAGTGCACGGTACATCCAAACCGTCATCGAACCCATCGTTCTACCATTCCTAGACCGGCAAGGGAACTTGCTGTTCCAACAGGACAATGCACGTCCGCATGTATCCCGTGCCACCCAACGTGCTCTAGAAGGTGTAAGTCAGCTACCCTGGCCAGCAAGATCTCCGGATCTGTCCCCCATTGAGCATGTTTGGGACTGGATGAAGCGTCGTCTCACGCGGTCTGCACGTCTAGCACGAACGCTGGTCCAACTGAGGCGCCAGGTGGAAATGGCATGGCAAGCCGTTCCACAGGACTACATCCAGCATCTCTACGATCGTCTCCATGGGAGAATAGCAGCCTGCATTGCTGCGAAAGGTGGATATACACTGCACTAGTGCCGACATTGTGCATGCTCTGTTGCCTGTGTCTATGTGCCTGTGGTTCTGTCAGTGTGATCATGTGATGTATCTGACCCCAGGAATGTGTCAATAAAGTTTCCCCTTGCTGGGACAATGAATTCACGGTGTTCTTATTTCAATTTCCAGGAGTATATATATATATATATATATATATATATATATATATATATATATATATATATATATATATTCTGTTTTTAGTTTAATTGTGTATCGATATGTGTTAAGTGTGTTTAATGAAATAAATTACTGCATTACCTAAAACATATTCTTCAGAGACGACACGTGCACTTGAAAAACTCTGTTTTTGTCTGCTAATGTAAAATAATCTATAAAAATGCTAATGGTCATTTGTTTCCATTCTTAAATCTTCGAAATTAGTTCACCAATTGGTTTCATTTGACAGAATGTTGCCATCGAATTCGCGCATGTGTTTATACGCAGCAACGACGATACGACTGCGAAAAGTTATAATAGGGTATTTGACTGTGTTCAGGAAATCATCTTATATTGTTAATTATGTCATTTTATGCTCATAATAAGCTGTTTTTTTCTCATGAATGTAAATATTAACAATAAGAAATTTCTTTCTTTCTTCGTGTAAAAATAAAAATGCAAAAGTATAAAGAAAATGAAATTTAATATTAAATATGTGTATTCGCAATACTGCTCTTAAATATTGAATTCTAATCTCCTTTTACGCCCACTTTTTGAAAATCTTGTAATCACTTTTTCTACATCTACAGGAATCTGGTAATGAATATGCGTAAGTGCAAGACCAAGGAGGCGGATTTAATTCATCGATGTTCTTACATAAGCAGATTCTTCCTTCTACTCAGGCAGTTTTCTTGGCTATTGGCAAAGACCAGTTCGTTTCTTCAAGATTTGATTTCCGAAATAAGCAAACAGTTTAGAACAAAGCCACAGCTCTAAGTTCTAACACCGTTATGAAATACACGCTTTTTTCAGGCTGCGATAGAAGCATGCGCTTAGTACCTCAGAATAAATTATATTGATGAGGAAAACGCATCTTCCTCAGTCTTTGGCAGAGTTGCCCTCTGCACTTTGGAGAAAGAGAAATGAATCTGAGTTTTCTAGATTTCAGTATCTGTTTGAATCTGCTGATCGTAACATTTATATTCTTACCGTATGAGAGAATGGATTGTGAATGAATCCACAGACGTTATTTTCGTGTACATTATTACATTTGGCTACTTATTGTTTGTTCACATTCCGCATCAAAAGTGAGAAGAAGCCGAAACGTGGGAGAAGCGTTCATCCAGATCGAAAACGTGCAATTGCAGAATAAAAGGGACTGCCGTAAGGTTCTCACAATTTGCAACAGAATATTTTCAAGTATTCCTTCGGTGTGCATCGCTTAATTATCAACACCATCTCTTTGCAAATTGCCACTAGAAACATCATCTTACATACGCACTGCGGGGAAAGTGCTAAAAAAGGGATAGAGACCGCTCATGCCTCAGCAAATATTATCATTTTATTCGTAAGTATAGTTGTTTCTTCTGTAGTTTATTCGCTAAATGGAAGAGGTTTCAAGGTCCCTTTTTGAATTGTTACATCAAACTGCATGCCATTGTTTACATCTTCGATTTCAAGTAAAACATATTCGATAGGCCGACGTAATCAGCCCCTAAAGCAGTCGGAAAAAAAGGATCGGTCACGCATCGGGGTGGGGGGGGGCAATTTCCGCCATTGCCCCCCCCCCCCCCCCTTGGATCCGCCCCCGAGTGCTCGTGTGCACGCCATCGCTCGCAAGCGAAATGCCTTTCAGAGGTGACGCGATACACAAATGATGTTCCACATGTTACACAAATTAATTTTATACGTTTCTTAATACTTTCTCACGGAAGTTTCTGCAAGGTGCAACAGAACACAAGTTCATCAGCAACGAAACTTTTCTTTACATACACGGAATAGTTTCACATCTCTTTTTTTGTCTCGGAATACTTTTATGTTTTCGATAAAATATTTATCACATGCATCAGTGAACTGTCAGAATGCTCATATACTTTCAGTCCAGGTATATTTGTGGTTCTGTTTCTTCAACAAGCTGAAGGAAAAAATTATTTTTCTACAAAATTTGTTGTAACACTAGTTCCTATTTTTTCGTAGAAGCTGGCAAGAATTTTCTTTTCATGTACATCTAAATCTACTTGATTACACTGCAATTCACATTTATGTGCTTGGTAGAGGGTTCATCGAAACACAATCATACTATCTCCCTACCATTCCACTCCCGAACAGCGCGCGGGAAAAACGAACACCTAAACCTTTCTGTTCGAGCTCTGATTTCTCTTATTTTATTTTGATGATCATTCCTACCTATGTAGATTGGGCTCAACAAAATATTTTCGCATTCCGAAGAGAAAGTTGGTGACTGAAATTTCGTAAATAGATCTCGCCGCGACGAAAAACGTCTTTGCTTTAATGACTTCCATCCCAACTCGCGTATCATATCTGCCACACTCTCTCCCCTATTACGCGATAATACAAAACCAGCTGCCCTTTTTTGTACCCTTTCGATGTTCTCGATCAATCCCACTTGGTAAGGATCCCACACCGCGTAGCAATATTCTAACAGAGGACGAACGAGTGTAGTGTAAGCTGTCTCTTTAGTGGGCTTGTTGCGTCTTCCAAGTGTCCTGCCAATGAAAGCAACCTTTGGCTCGCCTTCCCCACAATATTATCTATGTGGTCTTTCCAACTGAAGTTGTTCGTAATTTCTACACCCAGATACTTAGTTGAATTGACAGCCTCGAGAATTGTACTATTTATCGAGTACTCGAATTCCAACGGATTCCTTTTGGAACTCGTGTGGATCACCACACAGTTTTCGTTATTTAGCGTCAACTGGCACCTGCCACACCGTACAGCAATCTTCTCTAAATCGCTTTGCAACTGATACTGGTCTTCGGATGACCTTACTAGACGGTAAATTACAGCATCATCTGTGAACAACCTAAGAGAACTGCTCAGATTGTCACCCAGGTCATTTATATAGATCAGGAACATCAGAGGTCCCAGGACGCTTTCCTGGAAAGTAATCCATCATATTCAAGACTAGATTAGAGATGTCTGATATTTTTTTCGAAATTCTTACTAATATTTGAAATTATCACTAATCGGCAACGCTCTGAGACGGTGCCTATTTTCACGTCAGCCGCTACAGTCATTTCCTTTCCTGTTCCGCTCGCAAACAGAGCGAGGGAGAAACGACTGCCTATAACAGCCCGTACGAGCCGATTTCTTCCACCTTATGTTCGTGATTCTTACGTAATTAACTTTGGCGGCGGTAGAATCATTTCGCAGTCGGCCACAAATGCCATACGTGCTTACCCGTGTACAGTCGTGAATTTGTTCTCCAACCATTCCAGTTTATCCTGTTAGCTCTTTCTGTCAATCTTATTTTTTAGATGTCTACATTCCTTTTCGCGTGCTTCATTTGCTGCATCTTTATCCTTTCTCCCTTTGTCAGTGAAATTCAGTGTCTTCTGCGTTTTCCAAGGATTTCTACCAGGCCTTGTCTTCTTACATATTTGATGTTGTTCTGCCATCACTATTTCATCTCCAACTCTACCCATTCACTTCCTATCGTATTCTCCTCTGTCAGTTATTGTCTGTTGTTCTCTTTGAAACCCTCAACAATCTGTGGTTCTTTTCATTTATTCAGGTCCCAACTCCTTAAGTTCCTATCTTTCTGCAGTTCCTTCAGATTTAGTCTGCATTTCATGACCAATAAATTATAATCAGAGTTCGCATCTGGCCCTGCAAATGTTTTGCAGTTTAAAACGTGGTTAGAAATTTATCTTAAAGTTATGTAATATATCTGAAACCTTCCAGTGAATCCAGGTCTCTCCTTCCACGTTTTTTTAAACAAAGTATCACCAATCACTAAATCATGCATCGCGGAGAATCCTACTAGTCAGCTTCCTCTTTTATTCCTTTCTCCGCATACATATTCATCTACTATTTTTCTTCTGTCCGTCGTCGCAATGAAATTTTTGTGTCGCTCATTATCTCAGTTTCGTTTATCTCGTGTTACATCCTTTCAAACTTTCATCTCGTCCGGAGCTAGTTTGTGTACAAAGAGCGACTAACGTGATAGGTGCTGCTTTTGTGTGTATAACATGTCCACTATGCTGTACCCCGTAGCTTAACCGTGTTCCTGTTTTCTTATTCATTGTCATATCTACTCCTGTATTAACATCTATTTAATCTTATGTTGTTGTTGTCTTCAGTCCTGAGACTGGTTTGATGCAGCTCTCCATGCTACTCTATCCTGTGCAAGCTTCTTCATCTCCCAGTACCTACTGCAACCTACATCCTTCTGAATCTGCTTAGTGTATTCATCTCTTGGTCTCCCCCTACGATTTTTACCCTCCACGCTGCCTTACAAAACTAAATTGGTGATCCCTTGATGCCTCAGAACATGTCCTACCAACCGATCCCTTTTTCTGGTCAAGTTGTGCCACAAACTTCTCCCCAATCCTATTCAATACTTCCTCATTAGTTATGTGATCTACCCATCTAATCTTCAGCATTCTTCTATAGCACCACATTTCGAAAGCTTCTATTCTCTTCTTGTCCAAACTATTTACCGTTCATGTTTCACTTCCATACATGGCTACACTCCATACAAATACTTTCAGAAATGACTTCCTGACACTTAAACCTATACTCGATGTTAACAAATTTCTCTTCTTCAGAAACGCTTTCCTTCCCATTGCCAGTCTACATTTTATCTTCTCTCTACTTCGACCATCATCAGTTATTTTGCTCCCCAAATAGCAAAACTCATTTACTACTTTAAGTGTCTCATTTCCTAATCTAATACCCTCAGCATCACCCGACTTAATTCGACTACATTCCATTATCCTCGTTTTGCTTTTGTTGATGTTCATCTTATATCCTCCCTTCAAGACACCATCCATTCCGTTCAACTGCTCTTCCAAGTCCTTTGCTGTCTCTGACAGAATTGCAATGTCATCGGCGAACCTCAAAGTTTTAATTTCTTCTCCATGGATTTTAATACCTACTCCAAATTTTTCTTTTGTTTCCTTTACTGCTTGCTCAGTATACAGACTGAATAACATTAATCTTATATTTTGTATTAATTCGCTAGCCAGGTGTAATTAGACAGTACTGATCTACATCTACATCCATACTCCGCAAGCCACCTGACGGTGTGTGGCGGAGGGTACTTTGAGTACCTCTATCGGTTCTGCCTTCTGTTTCAGTCTCGTATTGTTCGTGGAAAGAAAGATTGATTCTATCCTCATGGTCTCTTCGAGAGATATACGTAGGAGGGAGCAATATATTGCTTGACTCCTCGGTGAAGGCATGTTCTCGAAACTTCAACAAAAGCCCGTATCGAGCTACTGAGCGCCTCTCCTGCAGAGTCTTCCATTGGAGTTTATCTAGCATCTCCGTAATGCTTTCGCGATTACTAAATGATCCTATAACGAAGCGCGCTGCTCTCCGTTGGATCTTGTCTCTCTCTCTCTCTCTCTCTCTCTCTCTCTCTCTCTCTCTCTCTCTCCCCTCCCTCTCTCTCTCCTATCAACCCTGTCTGGTACGGATCCCACACTGCTGAGCAGTATTCAAGCAGCGGGCGAACAAGCGTACTGTAACCTACTTCCTTTGTTTTCGGATTGCATTTCCTTAGGATTCTTCTAATGAATCTCAGTCTGGCATCTGCTTTACCGACGATTAACTTTATATGATCATTCCATTTTAAATCACTCCTAATGCCTACTCCCAGATAATTTATGGAATTAACTGCTTCCAGTTGCTGACCTGCTATATTGTAGCTAAATGATAAAGTATCTTTCTATGTATTCGCAGCACATTAACTTGTCTACATTGAGATTCAATTGCCATTCCCTGCACCATGCGTCAATTCGATGCAGATCCTCCTGCATTTCAGTACAATTTTACATTGTTACAACCTCTCGATGTACTACAGCATCATCTGCAAAAAGCCTCAGTGAACTTCTGATGTTATCCACAAGGTCATTTATGTATATTGTGAATAGCAACGGTCCTACGACACTCCCCTGCGGCACACCCGAAATCTTACTTCGGAAGACTTCTCTCCATTGAGAATTACATGCTGCGTTCTGTTATCTAGGAACTCTTCAATCCAATCACACAATTGGTCTGATAGTCCATATGCTCTTACTTTGTTCATTAAGCGACTGTGGGGAAATGTATCGAACGCCTTGCGGAAGTCAAGAAACACGGCATCTACCTGGGAACCCGTGTGTATGCCCCTCTGAGTCTCGTGGACGAATTGCGCGAGCTGGGTTTCATACAGTAGTCTTTTTCGAAACCAATGCTGATTCCTACAGAGTAGATTTCTAGTCTCCAGAAAAGTCATTATACTGAATTTGTTCAAATGGTTCTAAGCACTATGGTACTTAACATCTGAGGTCATCAGTCCCCTAGACTAATTAAATCTAACAGTAACCTAAGAACATCATACACATCCATGCCAGAGGCAAGATTCGAACCTGCGACCGTAGCAGCAGCGCGGTTCCGCACTGAAGCGCCTAGAACCGCTCGGCCACAGCGGCCGGCCCTGAATTTGTTACGAAAATGTTTCTGTCAGTGCTAGTCGTCGCTACTTGCCAAAATTAAGTGCTCTCTAAACAAAAACACTGTGGCACATGTCCGCCGTTTGTAGTAGCACTTCGAGCCACTGCTATAAAGCTCCGTCTAACGCGGGAATAGTCCGCCTCCGGTAGCTGAGTGGAAGCCGGCACCGTAGCTCACAGAGCTGGTTGGGCTCTGTAATAAAAAAACTGAGTGGAAGGGTCAACAAACGAACTTGAACGGATGTCCTGTGACGTCTGCAACGACCAAACACAACGGTCAACCACGGACAAAACGAAAGAAAAAAAAAAGTGTTCTGCGCGACAGAATGTCAGTCCTAAGGTCCCGGGTTCGATTCGCGGCTGGGACGGAGATTCCCTCCGCTCAGGGACTAGGTGTTACGTTGTCCTTATCATTGTTTCATCCCCATAGACGCGCAAGTCGGCGAATTTGGGTCAAATCGGAAGATTTGCACCCGGCGAACGGTCTACCCGACGGGAGGCCCTAGTCACACGATATTTACATTTTTATTTACCACGGGAATAGCGAAACCTGTATTTTGTTTACGAGTGCTAGTATCCAGTACGACGACAACACTGTAGGTACAGTTGGCAGACAAGAATTCTAATTATCATAGGCTTTAATATTCGACATACGAAGCAAGTTGCTATATCATGAAAATGAAATTTAGCCAAGAGTAGAGCCGATGAAATTCCGTCTTGCAGATAAGATCACGAAACAGTGTACGATAAAATGCGTTTATTCAAGTTTCCTAGACTATCCCTTTCTTGTCTTAAATATTTCAAATGAGCAGGATAAGTAAGTAATTGAGACAAATATTTAGTAAGTTATCTATGAAACTTCCTGGCAGATTAAAACTGAGTGCCGGACCGAGACTCGAACTCCGGAACTTTGCCTATCGCGGGCAAGAGCTCTACCAACTGAGCTACCCGAGCACGACTCACGCCCCGTCCTCACAGCTTAACTTCTGCCAGTACCTCGTCTCCTACCTTCCAAACTTTACAGAAGCTCTCCTGCGAACCTTGCAGAACTAGCACTCCTGAAAGAAAGGATATTGCGGAGACATGGCTTAGCCACAGCCTTCGGGATGTTTCCAGAATGAGATTTTCACTCTGCAGCGGAGAGTGCGCTGATATGAAACTTCCTGGCAGATTAGAACTGCGTGCCGGACCGAGACTCGAACTCGGGACCTTTGCCTTTCGCGGGCAAGTGCTCTACCAACTGAGCTACCCAAGCACGACTCACGCCCGGTCCTCACAGCCTTACATCTGCCAGTATCTCGTCTTCTACTTTCCAAACTTTACAGGAGCTCTCTTGCCAAGTTATCTATGGCTTTATTCGCAGTAAAACTTAACGACCGCATAGAATGCTTTCTCGCAAAGATTTGTCAAGCCTTTGTCTCGAAATAATTCTGAAAATACAGATTATCTACTGACTTCTGTAAGCTCTGATACTGAAGTAAGGCCCAGCAAAATCTGTAGGATTCATGAAGTGGCGTTTTGTAATAGTCCGGAATCTAACTCGACCAATAGTCAAAGATACGGAGAACGCTTAAAATGATTCGAAATAAAACGATTCCTTTGTACTTTGCAGGACACAGTTGTTTCTGTGTTTGCCATGAAAATGTTAATCGTTTACTGGCCAGAGATTTGTTTGAAGCACGTAAAGATACGAACTTCGGCGTGAAACTAAACCGTACCGTCAACTATCATCTTTCCTCACCTTTCGTTTTACACATATAGTTGGCATTATCATTGGCATTCATAATGTCTGTGGATCGATGTAGTGATTGCCCTTTCATTTTTTTTTTTAGTATGAGATAGTGCCACCTGCTACTGCACTCACGTGTTTAAGATCTTATGTCAAAATCATAGAGTAAATATCTCTGGAGTCAGCTTTGCGTTCTGCGCATGTTGTCAACATTAAACCAGAATTGTCACGTGTTTTCGGGACTTCGCTGTGCGTGTATGCTTTCCTCTGAGTTTGAAGTTTATAATATCAAGAGTTTTTGTTGTGTTTTCACCGTTTGTTTATAGTGTAATAGCGATGGTGAATTACTGTTGTTGCTACGGATGCAAAGAAAAATATGTGAAAGGAGGGATAGTAACTTTTCATGGGTACTATGTTTAAAAATTTCGAGACGGATTATAATTAAGGCTTGATTCTGTAGACCTATTTTTCTACGATTTTATGACTATATAATAGATATTACGGTTCGTACAAAAGCTTACAAACAATCGCTTCCTCTCGTAAATTTACTAGTGGAACAGGAAAGGGAATGGTTAGTTGTTTCAGCAGATACTACCCTCCATGCATTTATCAGTGACTTGTCGATTATGTATATAGATTTGAAAGACGGGAGACAGATAAATTCAATAGAATGGGAGTCTGTAATTGTCTTCGTATAATATGTGTGTGTCCAAATCTTTTGTTTACTGTAAAGTTGCAGTAGGAGGCCATGTTAAGTATGTCTAGGACATGGAGAATGATTATGTGCGTTTTATATTTTAGTTTCTCGAAGGATGAACAATGAGTGAAGACGTGACTCCAGTAAATAAGGAGAAGTAATTTTGTCCCCACAAAATATTCCAAAGTATGTTCAAAACACTTTGAAGAGGAATGTTTAGAAAGAGAAAAATTTGGACGTGTGTGGCTGAAGGTAGATGCTACACCAACTATTTTTAATTTTCCACGGCACCTACTACCAATTTCAGCATTCAGCTTAAATACATTTTCTGCACAAATCAAAAAAACACAATAGTGTAGCTAATCAAAGTACACATTCATGTTCTTTGGTGTATTTTGCCTTCAATTTATTTTCTTCGCCATTTGATTAAGGAGCGTAAAATATTAGTAAACATGTTCCCAAACTCTTTCATTTGTGTCACTTTCCACTTCCCTTAATGGTGTTCTATGGGTTGACTGTTAAATGACCAACTGTATTTGCTTTACAGTACATTTATTCTCCGATCGCCTTTTTTACCCCTTCTTACTCAGTCTGCTACTTATTTAATAAACTGGGAGCAAGTACGTAAAATGCGTTAAATAAATACTTCAAAGTGTCACCAGTAAGAAATATTGTGCTTTAGGACGCAAAAACGAGAAAATAAATAGCAGAAATAGAAGGAAAAAAGGACGAATTAGCAATGATATAAACAGCTAATGCGAGGCAAATTCGATGTTTTTCGGACACTTGCAAAAGTACTGGAGTACTGTCAAGTCGTTTTGCAAGAGTATCACTGCAAAAAGTAGGTCTGGCTCTGTAATACAGTGCCGTATCATACGGGAAACTACCAAAAATCGAGTGCACCTGAACACACCCATCGCAAAGAAGCAGAATGCAATATCACTTGCCCTTAAAAGTTATGTAGCTGGTTTATTCCCGGTATCAAACGGATACTGTTAAAATGTCTGCGCAACATATATAAATAATCCACGACACGTACGAAAAGAATCCGTCTGTACTAGGGATGTAGTGACATTCGAAATATACAGGGCGCTATACGGACAAACACACGACGTCCCGAGAACACGTGACCAGGCCGAGAATGTATGTTGACAACAAAATCTGTTCTGCGCATCTGAATGCTCACTCCAGAGATATTTACTCTGTAGTCAAAATATGGTACTGTAATGCAGCGTCTGTAACTGAATTTCAATTTTGTGCTTAAAGAGAGAACTTGTGGTAATGTCCATGAAGCTGAACTTTTGTATGTAATTAATATCTTGACCATACCAGAATAGAAACAAGCAGTTTGTCTGCTGGTGGATATTACTGTATGAAAAAAAAAAAAAAAAAATTCAAACTGTCGGCTCCAGTTGGCAACAGTGTAAGCTGTCTGAATGCTGAATGTGTGAAGTAGAATTCCATTCCATTCGCAGGTATCATAACACAGAGATGGGTGCAGACCAACACTCGCCGATAAACGGCCGTTTCCGACGGCAGAGAGAGAGAGAGAGAGAGAGAGAGAGAGAGAGAGAGAGACTGGGTCACGCGACGTCGCCAGACTTGACACGCACGCCACGGGCTCGCTGTAAACCATCATCAAACAATTTCTGAAGATTCCCGTGCTTGTCAAGTTATTTGGCAGTTTGCTTTGTTTGTCGTGTTTGTCAAGCTCAGAGGTGTTTTACATGTTCAAGGAAAATTTTGATTGACGGCCGATTTTACTGAAAAGTTTGACTATGTACGCTTGCGTTTGTCAAACAGAAAGCAGTAGCGTGCCAGACTTCAAGGTAACAGACAGCATAAGTTATTTGGCAGTGTGCTTTGTTTGTCGTGTTTGCCAATCTCAAGGCGTTTCACGTGTTTAAGGGAAAATTCGATTGACAGCCGATTTGACTGAACAGTTTGACTATGTACGCTTGCGTTTGTCAAACAGAAAGCAGTTGCGTGCCAGACTTCAAGGTGACAGACGGTACGAATGTCGGTATTTCGTAACGACTTTTCTTACCGTTTATTTCTTTCTATAGTGTGTTTGCACAATTGTGGTAATTAAATCAGAGGATTAGGTGGACAAAAACTGAACCTCAAAGGCCATTACCAGAACGGTAGAGGTGTTGCGTCACTCCTATTTGACACAAAAAATTAATAGTCTAAGCCCGAAATAGCAACGGGAGTACAAAAAAATATTGTCTCTTAATCCAGAATGAAATTTTCACTCTGCAGCGGAGTGTGCGCTGATATGAAACTTCCTGGCAGATTAAAACTGTGTGCCCGACCGAGACTCGAACTCGGGAACTTTGCCTTTCGCGGGAAAGTGCTCTACCATCTGAGCTACCGAAGCACGACTCACGCCCGGTCCTCAAGTTTTCATATCAGCGGACACTCCGCTGCAGAGTGAAAATTTCATTCTGGAAACATCCCCCAGGCTGTGGCTAAGGCATGTCTCCGCAATATCCTTTCTTTCAGGTGTGCTAGTTCTGCATGGTTCGCAGGAGAGCTTCTGTAAAGTTTGGAAGGTAGGAGACGAGATACTGGCAGAAGTAAAGCTGTGAGGACGTGGCGTGAGTCGTGCTTCGGTAGCTCAGATGGTAGAGCACTTGCCCGCGAAAGGCAAAGGTCCCGAGTTCGAGTCTCGGTTGGGCACACAGTTTTAATCTGCCAGGAAGTTTCATTGTCTCTTAATATTTTGCTTCACATCTTTCCACAATAATATTACTCACAGTTAGAAATCTGCTCCAATTTGCAGACACTGTATCTGAAAATTTTAAATGATCGTTGAAAAACTGGACCAAGTTTTCGCATAATTTTGTCTTCTTTCTGATGTGAGTGCGATTTCTAGCAAGTCCAATGTTGGTGCGATTATCAAGTTCTGATTGTAATATTTCGTTTAGCAGATTCTGGTTGGTATATTTACGGCTCAGTTCCAACTGCTCCCAGGACCACGTCCTGCTTTCTTCTTCTTCTTCTTCTTCGTCTTCTTTATACGCAGCGCTTAAATCAGTGCAAGAAATCCCTGGCTTTACATTCAAGCGCCATGAAACTGGTATAGGCATGCGTATCTAAATCAAAGATATATGTAAACAGCAGAATACGGCGCGGCGGTTGGCAACGCGTATAGAAATCAAGTGTCTGACACATTTGTTAGATCGGTTACTGCTGCTACAATGGCAGGTTGTCAAGATTTAAGTGAGTCTGAACGTGGTGTTGTAGTCGGCGCACGAGCGATGGGACACAGCATCTCCGAGGTAGCGATGAAGTGGGGATTTTCCCGTTACGACCTTTTCTCTGAACCGTGAAAATCAGAAATCCGGTAAAACATCAAATCTCGGACATCACGGCGGCTGGAAAAAGATCCTGCAGGAACGGGACCAACGACGACTTGACAGAATCGTTCGACGTGACAGAAGTGCAACCCTTCCGCAAATTGCTCCAGATTTCAGTTCTGGACCATCAGGTGTCAACGTGCGAGCCATTCAACGGAACATCATCGATGTGGGCTTTCATCAGAGCCGAAGGTCTACTCGTGTACCCTCAATCACTCCTCGACACAGTTTTGCGCCTCGCCGGAACCCATCGACGACGACATTTGACTGTCGATGACTCGAAACATGTTGCCTGGTCGGACGAGTCTCGTTTCAAATTGTATCGAGTGGACGGACGTGTATGGGTACAGAGACAGCCTCATGAATCCATGGACCCTGCGTGTCGGCAGGGGACTATTCAAGTTGGAGATTGTAAGGGATCCGTGATCCCACGAACATACAGGGTGTTTCAAAAATGACCGGTATATTTGAAACGGCAATACAAACTAAACGAGCAGCGATAGAAATACACCGTTTGTTGCAATATGCTTGGGACAACAGTACATTTTCAGGCGGACAAACTTTCGAAATTACAGTAGTTACAATTGTCAACAACAGATGGCGCTGCGGTCTGGGAAACTCTATAGTACGATATTTTCCACATATCCACCATGCGTAGCAATAATATGGCGTAGTCTCTGAATGAAATTACCCGAAACCTTTGACAACGTGACTGGCGGAATGGCTTCACATGCAGATGAGATGTACTGCTTCAGCTGTTCAATTGTTTCTGGATTCTGGCGGTACACCTGGTCTTTCAAGTGTCCCCACAGAAAGAAGTCACAGGGGTTCATGTCTGGCGAATAGGGAGGCCAATCCACGCCGCCTCCTCTATGTTTCGGATAGCCCAAAGCAATCACACGATCATCGAAATATTCATTCAGGAAATTAAAGACGTCGGCCGTGCGATGTGGCCGGGCACCATCTTGCATAAACCACGTGGTGTTCGCAGTGCCGTCTAAGGCAGTTTGTACCGCCACAAATTCACGAAGAATGTCCAGATAGCGTGATGCAGTAATCGTTTCGGATCTGAAAAATGGGCCAATGATTCCTTTGGAAGAAATGGCGGCCCAGACCAGTACTTTTTGAGGATGCAGGGACGATGGGACTGCAACATGGGGCTTTTCGGTTCCCCATATGCGCCAGTTCTGTTTATTGACGAAGCCGTCCAGGTAAAATTAAGCTTCGTCAGTAAACCAAATGCTGCCCACATGCATATCGCCGTCATCAATCCTGTGCACTATATCGTTAGCGAATGTCTCTCGTGCAGCAATGGTAGCGGCGCTGAGGGGTTGCCGCGTTTGAATTTTGTACGGATAGAGGTGTAAACTCTGGCGCATGAGACGATATGTGGACGTTGGCGTCATTTGGACTGCAGCTGCAACACGGCGAACGGAAACCCGAGGCCGCTGTCGGATCACCTGCTGCACTAGCTGCGCGTTGCCCTGTGTGGTTGCCGTACGCGGTCGCCCTACCTTTCCGGCACGTTCATCCGTGACGTTCCCAGTCCGTTGAAATTTTTCAAACAGATCCTTTATTGTATCGCTTTTCGGTCCTTTGGTTACATTAAACATCCGTTGAAAACTTCGTCTTGTTGCAACAACACTGTGTTCTAGGCGGTGGAATTCCAACACCAGAAAAATCCTCTGTTCTAAGGAATAAACCATGTTGTCCACAGCACACTTGCACGTTGTGAACAGCACACGCTTACAGCAGAAAGACGACGTACAGAATGGCGCACCTACAGACTGCGTTGTCTTCTATATCGTTCGCATCAGTTGCAGCGCCATCTGTTGTTGAAAATTGTAACTACTGTAATTTCGAAAGTTTGTCCGCCTGAAAATGTACTGTTGTCCGAAGCATATTGCAACAAACGGTGTATTTCTATCGCTGCTCGTTTAGTTTTTATTGCCGTTTCAAATATACCGGTCACTTTTGAAACAGCCTGTAGAAGCTAGTATCTGACGCGCTGGTCGATAGTAGGCAGGAGTCGATTGTCGAGTGCTGCAGTAGGTAGTGAACCTAGTGTAGAGTGCGTAGTAGTACTGGAGAGTGTCGAGTGACAAGTGGTGCTTAGAGAGACAGGCAAGAATGGTGGTCGAGTGAGTTGTAAACGGTAAAATTCACCGGAGTATGACGAGTGAGCACGTCGCCCTGATGGTCGTGGTGTTGACCCTCACTAATACCGATTCGCGAGTGATATCAAACAGAAAGTGACAAGTGCCGGATTACGTGTTTAGCGTCAACCGCGTCGGCCAGCAACAATCGTGGATTGCAGTGAGGTCTGTTATGAATGTTAACCATCAGCATTGCGTGTGACAAAGTACTGAAAATAAGCAACCAATAAAAAGATATAACTGTAATTAGACGTGTAAGGCGAAGGTAGCAACTGCCTCAGAATTTGTGTGTTGGTAGGAAATACAGTCCTGGAAATTGAAATAAGAACACCGTGAATTCATTGTCCCAGGAAGGGGAAACTTTATTGACACATTCCTGGGGTCAAATACATCACATGATCACACTGACAGAACCACAGGCACATAGACACAGGCAACAGAGCATGCACAATGTCGGCACTAGTACAGTGTATATCCACCTTTCGCAGCAATGCAGGCTACTATTCTCCCATGGAGACGATCGTAGAGATGCTGGATGTAGTCCTGTGGAACGGCTTGCCATGCCATTTCCACCTGGCGCCTCAGTTGGACCAGCGTTCGTGCTGGACGTGCAGACCGCGTGAGACGACGCTTCATCCAGTCCCAAACATGCTCAATGGGGGACAGATCCGGAGATCTTGCTGCCCAGGGTAGTTGACTTACACCTTCTAGAGCACGTTGGGTGGCACGGGATACATGCGGACGTGCATTGTCCTGTTGGAACAGCAAGTTCCCTTGCCGGTCTAGGAATGGTAGAACGATGGGTTCGATGACGGTTTGGATGTACCGTGCACTATTCAGTGTCCCCTCGACGATCACCAGTGGTGTACGGCCAGTGTAGGAGATCGCTCCCCACACCATGATGCCGGGTGTTGGCCCTGTGTGCCTCGGGCGTATGCAGTCCTGATTGTGGCGCTCACCTGCACGGCGCCAAACACGCATACGACCATCATTGGCACCAAGGCAGAAGCGACTCTCATCGCTGAAGACGACACGTCTCCATTCGTCCCTCCATTCACGCCTGTCGCGACACCACTGGAGGCGGGCTGCAGGATGTTGGGGCGTGAGCGGAAGACGGCCTAACGGTGTGCGGGACCGTAGCCCAGCTTCATGGAGACGGTTGCGAATGGTCCTCGCCGATACCCCAGGAGCAACAGTGTCCCTAATTTGCTGGGAAGTGGCGGTGCGGTCCCCTACGGCACTGCGTAGGATCCTACGGTCTCGGCGTGCATCCGTGCGTCGCTGCGGTCCGGTCCCAGGTCGACGGGCACGTGCACCTTCCGCCGACCACTGGCGACAACATCGATGTACTGTGGAGACCTCACGCCCCACGTGTTGAGCAATTCGGCGGTACGTCCACCCGGCCTCCCGCAAGCCCACTATACGCCCTCGCTCAAAGTCCGTCAACTGCACATACGGTTCACGTCCACGCTGTCGCGGTATGCTACCAGTGTTAAAGACTGCGATGGAGCTCCGTATGTCACGGCAAACTGGCTGATACTGACGGCGGCGGTGCACAAATGCTGCGCAGCTAGCGCCATTCGACGGCCAACACCGCGGTTCCTGGTGTGTCCGCTGTGCCGTGCGTGTGATCATTGCTTGTACAGCCCTCTCGCAGTGTCCGGAGCAAGTATGGTGGGTCTGACACACCGGTGTCAATGTGTTCTTTTTTCCATTTCCAGGAGTGTATATATCAGTTTGTACATCGCAACCTTTATGGTCCTTAATAACAGACAAACTTTGAATCATTCCACTATTCAGTCTCAGAGAACAGCCGCACTCGGTTGAAATACCCCCGAAACCACAGCAGAAAAACCGATAGCCTTTCATCCATTAAAGACACGGTCATATAATAATAATAATTAAGGTAGGAGATGAGATACTGGCACAAGTAAGGCTGTGAGTAGCGGGCGTGAGTCGTGCTTCGGTAGCTCAGATGGAAGAGCACTTGCCCGCGAAAGGCAAAGGTCCCGAGTTCGAGTCTCGGTCGGGCACAGAGTTTTAATCTGCCAGGAAGTTTCATAATAATTAACTGTTTGGCGGCTTCGGTAAATTACACAATACCCAATAAGGAATTTAAACGTGGGTGTTACAAGATGCTCTGTAAGGATGTGGGGGCGTGTGCAGTTGGAGTGATATGGGACCCCTGATATGTCTAGATACGACTGACAGGTGACATGTAGGTAAGCATCCTGTCTGATCGCCCGCATCCATTCGTGTCCATTGTGCATTCCGGCGGACTCGGGAAATCCCAGCAGGACAACGCGGCGACCGACACGCCCACAGTTGCTCCAAGGACAGTCTTCCGAGTTTAAACACTTCCGCTGTCCACCAAACTCCTGAGACGTGAACATTATTGAGCGTATCTGAGATGCCTTGCAACGTTCTGTTCAGAAGAGATCTCCAGCCCTTCGTACTCTCGCGTATTGATGGAGAGCCCTGCAGGAATCGTGGTGTCAATTCCCTTCACCACTACTGGAACTCCACGCCACGTCGTGTTGCGGCACTTGTGCCTGCTCGCGGGGGCCCTACACGTTACCGGGCAGGTGGCTCTAAAGCCGTCGGCACACGGACCGTGCTGTCGAACGTTAACGTTGAGCGTGCCAAGTTCAACGTGCTGCTGAACGCTCAGGATCGATGCGACTTGTGCATACGGTACGTGGGCCCCAACGTGGTATACGCGATCGCAACGCACTCCAGCGGCAGTTGAGGGATGTTTCTACTTCGTAAATCACACTGTTTACTCAACGGGCGCGCGTAAAATTCCCACGTCAGCTCTATTAAAACGCACGTTTCTCTCATCGTCCACGAAAAGGAAAGTACCATGTCCAATCAATACGGACAGAGACATATAAAAGTTCCATTACAAACAGGGGGGCACCAATTTGGAATACTTCTCCGCATAAGATAAACATTATTTTATCATTCCCACATTTTAGTAAAACCCCAAGGTCATTCTTACTTAATCACTGTTCCTACCCAGTAGCAGAATCTTTGCAACATGTGAATACGAAGCGTAAAAGAAAAAGGAGAAAAATATCTTTATACAAGTAGAGCAAGCTGTCCTGTAGATTAAGCCAATCGAACAAAGTGTATACTTGTATTAAACTAATGATAAATTGTCATAACCTAATAAAAACGCGAATGTTAGGATATAAAATATAGTAGTGTCAAGACGCGAACCTCCGCCCACCACTCAAATCAATAGTAGACTGTCACGCTACTCGCTACGCTAAACTAACAAAACCCAAAGTGTTAGAAATCAAAGTATGTAACCGTTGCAAAAAACCTTATGGTAGATGTGTTACTAATTGAAATTTAATTATAACAAATTGTACCAAGAACAATGCGTTTTGGCTGGATCTTCCGTGTGTCGCTGCCTTCAAATAGTCTACTCTCATAATACGCAAGTTACAATAATTCTTTTGCCATAATTATGATGTTTCTTGTTATTTTATTGCAACGAATCTCACAGTTATCTACGGGTTCTCCAGTGATTCTGAATTGGCTGGTGCTCAGAAACGGCATGTATACATTGCATGGGGGCTATATTAAAATTAAATATGAATGCAAATATTTTTAGTAGCTGTATGTCCGATTACGCAAGTCTCGTAAACGGCTGGCCCTGACAACTAATTGTTACGCTATCTGACTGCATAGAATGACAACAAAGAATGTAAGAAAATTTCTGTTAACACAATTAACTAATTAAGTCCCCAGCAACTATAAAATCTACGAATCCAACAAAGCACAAGTGTAGCTGTTCTGTATGTGGTAGTATGACTCAACGCACATCTGGCACGGTTCTTCTTCAACAAGACAAGAATTTTTAAATATCATTTATACTGACGTGATAAAATAAAATTAGAAATACTATAATTGTGCAAGAAACCCAGAATTACACTCTAATACAAGAACACAAGCCAGATGCTTTGTTGACTGAACCTGTAATGACACATTATTCAGGACACACAAATAAATAGACAACATAATATTTATTACCTTCATATATATTGACGAAAAGCACTCTGACCATTACAATATCTCCATTGGAATAACATCTGCTATCCCTCCCATCACATAGCTGCATAAAACATCGAACAAACACTCACTACTACCCCATCTCATTCCAACTTCAGCTACAAGCAGTGTCCACCACAACTTCTCGGCAAGAACAGCCTGTCGCTGCGTCTCAATAATCACTGCCAGTGGAGGCGGCGGAACAATACTCTCTCTTGCGCGATTTTTCGCGCTGTGACTCAGTGTAGCCACCTTTCGACATATAATCTTGAAATGAATGCCAATATGGCGTCTCACAACTGTGTACTGAAGGGAGAGGGCCTGCGTGTGACGTAGGTGGCGTTGTGCCATCTCATTGGTCAACGCTCAGACGCACGCTCAGAATATCTAACAAGCCAGATATTGCTCTGCACGTTCGGAAAGACTCCCGAACGTGCTATTCCACGCTGCGACGTCAGAAACTCGGCACGCTCAACGCTCAACGTTCGGATGCACGGTCCGTGTGCCGACGGCTTAAGGCTAGGCGCGCACCGGCGATTTTCCGTCGCGCGATTTATTTGTCGCAAGAATGAAACACAGTGGCTCGAATAGGAGCGCGCATACGTGCGACATAAAAGTAGCGGCGATTTAAAAGACGCAACCGGCCCTATTTCACACGCGACGCGATTGTCGCAGGTGTGGAATGATTCTCAGGCGCTGGCATGGGCCCGCGCGCAGTAGCGACGCGATTTCTGTCAGTCAGTCGCTCTCGCTCTGTGTTACAGACAAGTTCAGTGCGCCAGCAGCATGTCTGATAACTGGAGTTGCGCTACGGATGACATTGTAAGTTGTGTTGTCGATTCAGAAAGACTAAGTGCAGAAGTAGAAAAGCGACCAGCTCTCTACAACAGGAAATTAAAAGAATACAGTGATCGCAATTTGAAAGAGAAACTGTGGGGAGAAGTATGCTGCGGCCTAATTCGGAACTGACTGAACTGCCTGGACCGGAAAAGACTAACAAAGGTATTTCATGGTTCACTTATTTTATTCATTCATGTAGACATCACAGTTATGACAATTTAATTTTTTTCATATTGCCAAGATACTGATCCTTTGCAAAATAATCCCTTATCTGCATACCACATGCATCAGCTCTTATTCCTACAGGCTCACAGCCTTGCAGAAGGCATTCGTACGACTCGTCCTCACTTCGTACACCGTCATTTCGTCTTACGAAATTATGCAGAATACATGCTTTTATGATTATGGTTGGTTGGTTTTGGGAAGGAGACCAGACAGCGTGGTCATCGGTCTCATCGGATTAGGGAAGGATTGGGAAGGAAGTCGGCCGTGCCCTTTCAGAGGAACCATCCCGGCATTTGCCTGGAGTGATTTAGGGAAATCACGGAAAACCTAAATCAAGATGGCCGGACACGGGATTGAACCGTCGTCCTCCCGAATGCGAGTCCAGTGTCTAACCACTGCGCCACCCTGCTCGGTATGATTATGTTTTTGCAGTTTTTTCATGAAACAAGTTCGCCAGTTTCGACTTGCAGTAGTGATTTTCTTGATGTATCTGATCAGTAATGTAAAATGGCAACAGCAATTGTTGAATGATATGATTCTCTTGATGTATCTAATCAATAATGTAAAAGGGCAATAAAAACTGTTGAATGAAATAATGCGTGCTCACCTCAAAGTCACTGATAAGCGCCCCTCAGGTGGTATACACTTCCTCCATGTCGTATCTTGTTTTGTTACATTCGGTCCTACTGTATGAAGTAGTGTATCAAAACTATTCTTACTCATTCGATAGTATTGAAAGAATTTATTTTGGTGATTTTGTAACTCTTCCTGTAATTTGTAAAACTGCCCTTTAACTAGTCCTTGCCTTACAATCGGATGCACCCAGTAACGACATTTGCGCTGCTTTCTCGCTCTTCTTCGTAGTAAAAGCGCCACCAAACAAGCTGTTTCGATGAAATCCATGCTGGTACTGAGAGTAGTTGCGATTTTCCTGCCGCTGTGTGCGCACCACAATGTACTTCCGCGACAGCGATTGTTAAGTCGCGCCGACTGAAAAATCGCCTGTGCGCGCCTAGCCTAAAGTGTACTGCAGCACCGCGACCAGCTGAGTACTCCGAGGCCGCTCTGCGAGGTCACTGCCGCAGCAGCCCGTGCGACTTGGCACCTCAGCGTGACGTCACGCCTCAGCGTGACGTCACGCTGTACCGCGTATCTGCTGATAGCCAGTGCAGGCATTAGCAGCCGGCTTGCTCTTCTGTTGAAACTTGCAGGCTGAGAGCCGGTGGTCGATGCGTGCAGAGTGGTTATGACTGTTGCTGTTGTGCTCTTCAGCCCTGAGACTGGTTTGATGCAGCTCTCCATGCTACTCTATCCTGTGCAAGCTGCTTCGGAATCTGCTTAGTGTATTCATCTCTTGGTCTCCCTCTTACGATTTTTACCCTCCACGCTGCCATCCAATACTAAATTGGTGATCCCTTGATGCCTCAGAACATGTCCTACCAACCGATCCCTTCTTCTAGTCAAGTTGTGCCACAAACTTCTCTTCTCCTCATTAGTTATGTGATCTTACCATATAATCTTCAGCATTCTTCTGTAACACCACATTTCAAAAGCTTGTATTTTGTCTAAACTGTTTATCGTCCATGTTTCACTTCCATATATGGCTACACTCCATAGAAATACTTCCAGGAAGCACTTCCTGACACTTAAATCTATACTCGATGTTAACAAATTTCTCTTCTTCAGAAACGCTCTCCTTGACATTCCCAGGCTACAGTTTATATCCCCTCTACTTCGACCATGATAAGTTATATTGCTCCCCCAAACAGCAAAAGTCATCTACTACTTTAAGTGTCTAATTTCATAATCTAATTCCCTCAGCATCGCCTGATTTAATTCGACTACATTCCATTATCCTCGTTTTGCTTTTGTTGATGTTCATCTTATATCCTGCTTTCAAGACACTGTCCATTCCGTTCAACTGCTCTTCCAAGTTCTTTGCCGTCTCTGACAGAATTACAATGTCAATTTTTAATATAACACCAGGTAATCTAACTCTCCCTATTATCTAACATCGGGGATAGGTTACAACTCTAGGCGCTACAGTGTGGAACCGCGCGACCGCTGCGGTCGCAGGTCCGAATCCTGCTTCGGGCATGCATGTGTGTGATGTCTTTAGGTTAGTTAGGTTTAAGTAGTTCTAAGTTCTAGGGGACAGATGACCTCAGAAATTAAGTCCCATAGTGCTCAGAGCCATTTGAACCATTTTTAGGCTACAACCCTGTCTCACTCCTTTCTCAACCACTGCTTCCATTTCATGCCCCTCGACTCTTATAACTGCCATCTGGTTTCTGTACAAATTGTAAATAGCCTTTCGCCTCCTGTATTTTACCCCTGCCACCTTCAGTATTTGAAAATTGCAATCAACATTGTCAAAAGCTTTCTCTAAGTTTACAAATGCTAGAAACGTAGGTTTGCCTTTCTTTAATATATAAGGTAAGTTGTAGGGTCAATATTGCCTCAGGTGTTCCAACATTTATACAGAATCCAAACTGACCTTCCCCGAGGTCGGCTTCTACCAGTTTTTGCATTCGACTGGACTTTGAGTATAGTGTAACGTATTACTATCTTTACGACGTTGCTCATCTAGCCATATACGTTATTTCGCATTTCTAGCTGTTTCTCTCGCACAAATAACTATAAAAATTCAGAAATTCAGGGTCGCCACCAGCCCAAGCCTTTGCTAACCATTTAGAAAAAAACGAAGTTGGAAAATTATTAGTTTAATTACTTTAATAATTTAATTACAAGTACGCAAATTCCTTTAAGCAGCCAGATAAATAGAACTCCATGTCGTGCATGAAGCAACTTGATTAATTCAGGATTGGAAATCGGAGTAGGGGATAAGATCGACAGCAAAGAATTGATCTTTCACGAAGATTATTTATTGTAACTAAATATTTGGTTGCACATCCTGACTACACATAACTGGTGGCTGACTCGAAATATTTAAGTAAGAATTACGTGAGAGTGAAACAGAGCACAATTCAACTACAGCAAGAAGAAACACAGAAGACGGGGGTGGGAGACAACGGTGCTATCATCTCCTTTGCATTCATAGGATAAAAATATCTCAGCGAGATTCGCATTACGATGCCACGCATGCACTATTCTGGACAGAGATTTCACCAATGCACGAGGTTGCGCGATAATTATTCAACATACTAACTGCGTCTGCTGCTTGCGAACGGCCGAACTAGAGCACGTGGTGCATTCCGACTCAAACTGTTGTGCTGCTTTGTAGAAAGCGCACGAAAGAACAGATATTCTTGTAGAAATTGTAGCTCATTAAACACACAAGCAAACTGTTGAAATAAAGCCTATTGCGGTGCCGTGGTGGACCGGAAGGGTCATTGATTACCAAACACGTGGCACAAAATCGACACAGAAATACAAAAGCAATTTCCTCAAAATATAAGATTAAAAATTATTAAAAAATAACTCGCTTCGCACGCTTCAGCTAAGCTGAAGTTCTTAAGTATTTCACCAGTTAAACATAACGAAGTTTTAACCTGCTTCCTATCACCTGAAACCCCACTTAAGAGCTGCGATCCGTACTCACCAAGCGTTCACCGAAGAGTGCCCCTTTCTCTTTCCAGATTGCCTAGCTCCCCGTGCAGCGGAAGCTACCAGATATTCTGCCCCCCGCCACCAACCTCACACACAAAAACAGCCTCCGACTAAGATGGGTAAACCTCTCTGTACAGGTATTGGAAACCAAAGTTGGTGATCCTGTGCTCTCCTTAGAAAGAGGAGCAACATCGTCTGCTCCCTTCGACCATAAATATAATAGACTGGCCCTGACGTCATTTTCGTGGCTCCAACATCTCTGGGCTGAAATCACGTGAATGTTGGCAAAACATGGTTGTTTCGTGTTGCGCTTATGGCTGTACTTAGCGTTTTGTCGGGGGAAATGGCATTACATTTCACGTGTAAGTGTTTCTATGATAGTGCAAATCTGCTGAAGTTACTTTTATATGTTTTTTACACTTGAAATAGAGTATCACGTAAATTAAGGTGTTGAAAGTGATGCCTGTAAAGTCAGACTCATATTACATTTTGGAAAGTATCTGCGATAATTCGGTTACAGAAGTAAGTATAACTGTTTCCTACTCATAGATTCCCTAAGGATGAAAACCGAAGGAAACTTTGGATACAGGCCCTGAAACGGAAAAACTTTAAACCATCTGCACATACGCGCCTTTGCTCGAAGCACTTCGCGGAGAAGTGTTTTGATAAGTTAATTATTTACAATGTATATTTATAATTTATATTTACAGTGTCTGTCATTTTTAAACCTAGGCTCCAAAATTATTTTCTGAAACTTCAAAGGCTCACCTTTCAACAAAAATATCATTTTTTAAACTGATAGTTTAAACTTTTGTAAAAATAGTGGGAACTGAACCTTTGAAGTGCACCTAAACTTGATACTCTAAAATGGACCTGCTCCTAAAGTCGACAACTTTGGCAGCTATAGTTGACATAATTTCCATATCCTATTTTCTTTTATAAGTGACTAGAGCTCAAAACGCGGCGAATCCAATGTTAGAAGTTTTGACACGAGCCCACTCTTACCGTTTAAAAGAATTTTAACGACATTTTACTTTAATTGACAGTTTATAGTAATTTCGTCCCGCTGGCCACCAGAGAGGCGTTCGATGTATTTGTTAGATTGTATAAATGGTACTGTGAACAAATCCGGGTCAAATGTAGTTCTGACATAATTTTTCGAAAATAAAAAAGTAATTTTTGTTGGAAGCGTTTGGCAGTCAACTGAGAAATGTAGGTAAAATACGATACAAACATAGGATGGCAGACCGCTGATTTGAAATCCCGCCACGTTTTGCCAACAATCACGTGGTTTATGTTGGAGCCACACTGGCCCCATAGCTTCTGCACAGCAAGGCCAGTCTACTAGTATCTATGGTCGAAGGTCTGCTCCCTATTATAGAGTAAATATCCGTGGAGTGAGTATTGTGTTCTGCGCATGTTGTCATCATTAAACCAGAACAGTCACGTGTTTTCGGGACTTCGGTGTGCGTGTGTGCTTTCTGCAGCGTTTGAAGTTTATAATATCAAGAGCTTTTGTTGTGTTTCACCGTTTGTTGATAGTGTAATAGCGATGGTGAATTACTGTTGTTGCTACGGATGCAAAGAAAAATATGTGAATGGAGGGATAGTAACTTTTCATGGGTACATACCATGTAGCTCTAATTATAGTTATCATATTAGTAAGAGACACTGTATATGTTTAGAAATTTCGAGATGCATTATAATTAAGGCTTGATTCTGTAGACCTATTTTTCTACGATTTTATGATTATGTAATAGATGTTACGGCTCGTACAAAAGCTTACAAACAATTGCTTTCTCTCGTAAATTTGCTAGTGGAACAGGAAAGGGAACGGTTAGTTGCTTCAGCAAATACTATCCTCCATGCATTTATCAGTGATTTGCCGATTATTTATATAGATTGCTCAGTCTACTCTTCATTTAATAAACTGGGAGCAAGTACGTAAAATGCGTTAAATAAATACTTCAACGTGTCACCAGTAAGAAAAATTGTGCTGTAGGTCGCAAAAAACGAGAAAATAAATACGCAGAATAGCACAAAAAAGGGCGAATTAGCAGGGATATAATCGCTAATGTGTGGCAAATTCGGTGTTTTTCGGACACTTGCGAAAGTACTAGCGTACTGTCAAGTCGTTTTGCAAGACTATCACTGCAAAAATGTACGTCAGGATCTGTAATACTATAAAGTGCCGTATCATACCGAATACTACCAAAAATCGAGTGCATTTGAACTGTGACACCTATCGCAAAGAAGCAGGATGTAACATCACTTGCCCTTAAAAGTTACGTAGCTGGTTTATTCCCGGTATCAAATGGATACTGTTAAAATGTCTGCGCAACATTTATAAATAATCCACGACACGTACGAAAATAATCCGTCTGTACTAGGTATGTAGTGAGATTCGAAATATACAGGGCGCTAGACGGACAAACACACGTCCCGAGGTCACGTGACCAGGCCGGCAATGTAATGTTGACAACACAAAATCTGTTCTGCGCATGTGAATGCTCACTCCAAAGATATTTACTCTATGGCTCCCAGCAGGCGATGACCAATTCAGCGATTCCCACAAAACAAAATCGAAACCCCACATTAAAACACACACATAATAATCAATAGGCCTTACTTGAGTGCTCAGTCTTTCAGGAAGAGTTCATGAATTGAGCTAAAATCAGGTAGTAAAGTGAATAAGTTGTACCGAATTCGACAAGCGTCTTATGAAAGGACTTCACACAGACGTTTCAATAGTCTATTTAAAATTCCGGGATGGGATGTCGGCCGCCGCCGCGAGGTATGACGGATATGCGAGATGCTCTGCCGACAGCTGATGTTTAAATGGCCAATGACTGAACTGCGGAAGACAACGGCTTTTGTAGCCCTGAATTTAAACTCATGTCGTAACCCAACCCCAACCTCGTGATGTGCAGTGTATCTGAGAAAACGGCCGGCAGCGGTCTGCGCCAGAACTAAAATCACGGTCTGTGATTTTATCCATACTGGATGAGAGGTCGTGGCTGTGAATGTCAATGTTAGAAATATACCGGCTCAGCCACTTGTTTATAGTGTAAAACACTGAGATTGTCGCGTTTCGGAAGTCAAGCTTCCATCATCAGAATAATAAAAAGTAAAAGAACCTGTTAAAACTCGCTAAAATGGAACATGCACCGGGCACAATAAAACTGATAATAAAATTAAAACATCGTGGCTACTTCCCTTGTTGCAGCCGTGTCTTCCAAGGTGCATCTCCACACAGTCGTCAAAATATTAAAAAAAACCTCTAAAATGGTGTCGCCTATGGTGTTCAACATCTAACCACGTGGCTCTCTCCTCTATCGTCGTAAACCGCCCGTGCGTCTTCGTTGACACCACCCACCACGTAGCCAAACACGACACTGAAACGCGAGTGAGCTCACGCGCAAGTAAACGAGGAAGTCACAGAGATGTCTATACAAACAGATAACGTATACATGATCCAAGGACCTCATGAAATGATGGTATCCTGCCAATTGCTAAAAATGTGGTTACTAAAAGAAACCAGTGAAATGTTTGAAAAAGTTATTTGTGTCACCAGTTAGCTGTTCATTCAGTGTGTTCTGATTATCCACGCTATGTATCGTAATTTCCAGCTGTTCTAGTAGATCCAGATTTCTGCCTTTGTCCTGTCTTTTAGTAACTACATTTTTAGCAACTGGGTTTTGGCACGTCTATATTTCTGAAACTAACAAACGTTTACAATGAATTTTGTTTTTGATGACTGGGAACCTCAAAAAGTTGCTGGCTGGAAGAAAAGCCATTAAGGAGTACATATATTTGGAGTGTGTGAAGAGTTCCAAGGGTCTTGAAAAGCATTCTGCACAGTTTATTGTTACCTGCTTTACACAATCCCACTGTTCACTTCTGAAAAAAAAAACACTTGATTCATTTGAAGTACCATGCCTCAGAGAATAGGTCATTACTAGGTAAACAACGTCTCTTTAACAGGAGCATTATCAGTTTCATAGGAATGCACTAACTTCCTTAGGGTTTGCAATAGACTGTGTGTTAGAGAATCAAGACTGCTTCCGTTTCATTCAATGTAAACTGCCAGTCTTTCGCTTGCTTCAAATACCGGCATGACTGTACGGTGGCAAAAAGAATAAAATATAAACGCTTATTCTACGTAAAAGCCGGACATTATGGATATAAACGGATGTCATTTCTTACAAAATCCTAACAAAACATTGCACGCGTTTGGTTGAGGACGCGTCAGAAACGCAGTGCTGCCAGCCAAACTGATATTTTGTCTTCTACACCTGTGAAAGCGGCGAACTAAAAGACTCACAGTGCAACTGAAACAATTATTCATTGGAGAATGGAATTCTGTTGCATGTAAACAGAACTGTGGACACGTTTGACCTGACCAGATGTAAACACAAAACTATCGCTTTAATACTGTGAAGTTCAGAGAAATCGTGTTAACTGTACTACTACATGTGTCATAGCAATGATGTAAATTGTTTAATTGTTAAAATCAGTGCTTGCTTTCAGATATAAATGAGAAAAACTTTAGCTGTCAATTCCACTCCACACAGCGCGTAATAAACTCGGCCTACTCCTTCGAATCACGTGACTTACAAGGCGGGGGGCAGTGCAGTAGGCTGTCATCTGATGAGTCTGTAGTTTTGCGATGACGTACAAGGTACCTTCTTGTAAGAAAAGTATACTTTGTCATGGATGAAGAAATTATTCTGGCAATATTTGCGTCGCTGACGCTAATGTAACTTTCTATGAGTCGCAGATTCAGAAATGGCTCTTGCCAACACCGCTTTATAACACAAAAGAGGCTAGTCACCATATATGTACGTACTCATAAGAGCTCTCAGAAAAAAGAGCCCTTCATTACCTGCTTTAGTTCAATGTGAAATGATCGTATGGCGTTGTTGACCGGGAGGTTCCAGTCGGGGGAGTTTGGCCGCCACATTGCAAGTCCTCTTTAGTTGACGCCACTTCGGCGACTTGCGAGTCAATAATGATAATGGTGGACACACAACACCCAGTCCCCTGCCGAGAATCGAACCCGGGCCCCCTGCGTGGTAGGCGGTAACGCTACCGCTACGCTATGGAGGCGGAGTGCGCAAGTAATAATATTCTGCTCATGGAGTAACACTGTGAGCCAAGGAGTGCCTGGCTCTCTCGCAGCCACTTCGATAATGTTCATGTACTGGAACAGAGGATGACAGACTAAAGGCCGAAATACTAAATGTCTTTTTCCAAAGCTGTTTCACTGAGGAAGACTGCACTGTAGTTCCTTCTCTAGATTGTCGCACATATGACAAAATGGTAGATATAGAAATAGACGACAGAGGGATAGAGAAACACTGAAAATCGCTCAAAAGAGGAAAGGCCGCTGGACCTGATGGGATACCAGTTCGATTTTACACAGAGTGCAGTGGTGTACCGTAGGTCTCTAGAAGAGCGTAGCGTTCCAAAGGATTGGAAAAGGGCACAGGTCATCCCCGTTTTCAAGAAGGGACGTCGAACAGATGTGCAGAACTGTAGACCTGTATCTCTAACGTCGATCAGTTGTAGAATTTTGGAACACGTATTGTGTTCGAGTATAATGACTTTTCTGCAGACTACATCGGTTTTGAAAAAGACGGTCGTGTGAAATCCAGCTCGCGCTATTCGTCCACGAGACTCAGAGGGCCATAGACACGGGTTCACACGTAGATGCCGTGTTTCTTGACTTCCGCAAGGCGTTCGATACAGTTCCCCACAGTCGTTTAATGAACAAAGTAAGAGCATATGGACTATCAGACCAGTTGTGTGATTGGATTGAAGAGTTCCTAGATAACAGGACGCAGCATGTTATTCTCAATGGAGAGAAGTCTTCCGAAGTAAGAGTGATTTCAGGTGTGCCGCAGGGGAGTGTCATAGGACCGTCGCTATTCACAATATACATAAATGACCTGGTGGATGACATCGGAAGTTCACTGAGGCTTTTTGCGGATGGTCCTGTGATGTATCGAGAGGTTGTAACAGTGGAAAATTGTACTGAAATGCAGGAGGATCTGCACAGAATTGACCCATGGTGCAGGGAATGGCAATTGAATCTCAATGTAGACAAGTGTAATGTGCTGTGAATACATAGAAAGATAGATCCCTTATCATTTAACTACAAAATAGCAGGTCAGCAACTGGAAGCAGTTAATTCCATAAATTATCTGGGAGTACGCATTAGGAGTGATTTAAAATGGAATGATCATATAATGTTGATCGTCGGTAAAGCAGATGCCAGACTGAGATTCATTGGAAGAATCCTAAGGAAATGCAATCCGAAAACAAAGGAAGTAGGTTACAGTACGCTTGTTCGCCCACTGCTTGGATACTGCTCAGCAGTGTGGGATCCGTACCAGATAGGGTTGACAGAAGAGATGGAGAAGATCCAACGGAGAGCAGCGCGCTTCGTTACAGGATCATTTAGTAATCGCGGAAGCGTTACGGAGATGATAAACTCCAGTGGAAGACTCTGCAGGAGAGACGCTCAGTAGCTCGGTACGGGCTTTTGTTAAAGTTTCGAGAACATACCTTCACCGAAGACTCAAGCAGTATATTGCTCCCTCCTACGTATATCTCGCGAAGAGACCGTGAGGATAAAATAAGAGAGATTAGAGCCCCCACGAAGTATACTGACAATCTTTCTTTCCACGAACAATACGAGACTGGAATATAAGGGAGAACCGATAGAGGTACTCAGGGTACCCTCCGCCACACACCGTCAGGTGGCTTGCGGAATATGGATGTAGATGTATGTCTTGAGTCATATTTCTCATGGTTATTAAATGTTACAGTCGCTATTTGCTCAGCGCAACTAAGTAAGTCCTTATTTACAAGATAAATAATTTATGATCACAATACGTGATTCGCAAGACAATAAAATTTACAATCACGATAACTGGTATACTACAGTATCCATTGCTTTATGCTATGCTATGGTGGTGGTGCTTAGCTCTTTTTGATAGTTATTTCTGATTAAAGGTCTTTTGCGGAGTGTGCATATCATATGTCTAATGTCTGCGAGTTCTCGAGAATGTAGGTAGTCACATTTCTTGTCTATTGCTGTTCCTTTTCAAAACATCATTGAAACTGTGATAGTTTTAGATTTTTGATTTTTTAAGTTCAAGATTGTGTATAGTTTCTTCAAAGAGAACTAAATGTTTTGAAGTATCTTCATCTGTTTGTTTAGTCTGTGCACTGTCACAGTATCAGGCATGCTACTGATGTTTCAGCACGAGCAATTTTTCTACACTTGCACATGGTGGGGGGCGCATGATGTGCTCCATCTGTATTGTGCCAGTGATGAGACCAGCACATCTTGGCTTACACTATGTGCACCCGAATTTAAAGTGAAGTGAGCATAGCCGGTCTGTGTGGCCAAGTGGTTCTAGGCGCTTCAGTCTGCAACCGCGTGACCGCTGTGGTCCCAGGTTCGAATCCTGCCTCGGGCATGGATGTGTGTGATGTCCTTAGGTTGGTTAGGTTTAAGTAGTCCTAAGTTGTAGGGGACTGATGACCTCAGATGTTGAGTCCCGTATTGTTCAGAGCCATTTGAACCATTTGAAGCGAGCATACCTCTGCTTATAATGTTTGTACTGACATTTCCCTGAAGCCGGCAAACGTAAGGTACACTACGTGATCAAAAGTATCCGGACACGTGACTGAAAATGACTTCCAAGTTTGTGAAGCCCTCCATCAGTAATGCTGGAATTCATTATGGTGTAGGTCCATCCTTAGCCTTAGTGACAGCTTCCACCCCCGCAGGCATACGTTCCATCAGGTGCTGGAAGGTTTCTTTGGGAATGGCAGCCCATTTCTCATGGAGTGCTGCACTGAGGAGAGTTATCGATGTCGGTTGGTGAGGCCTGGCACGAAGTCGGAGTTCCAAAACATCCAAAAGGTCTTATACAGGATTCAGGTCAGGACTCTATGCAGGTCAGTCGATTAAAGGGATCTTATTGTTGTGTAACCACTCCGCAACAGGCCGTGCATTATGAACAGGTGCTCGATCGTGTTGAAAGATGCAATCGCCATCCCCGAATTGCTCTTCGACAGTGGGAAGCAAGAAAGTGCTTAAAACATCAATGTAGGTCTGTGCTGTGGTAGTGCCACGCAAAACAACAAGAGGTGCAAGCCCCCTCCATGAAAAACAAGACCACACTGTAACACCATTGTCTCCGAATTTTACTGTTGTCACTACACACGTTGGCTGAAGACATTCACCGGGCATTCGCCATACCCGCACCCTAGCAACGGATCGCCACATTGTGAACCGTGATTCATCACTCCATACAACGTTTTTGCACTGTTCAATCGTCCAATGTTTGCCCTCCTTACACCAAGCGAGGCGTCGTTTGGCATTTACCGGCGTGAAGTGTGGCTTGTGAGCAGCCACTCGACCATAAAATCCAAGTTATTTCACCTCTGGCCAAACTGTCATAGTACTTGCAGTGGATCGTGATGCAGTTTGGAATTCCTGTGTGACGGGCTGGATAGATGTCTACCTATTACACATTACGACCCTCTTCACCTGTCGGCAGTCTCTGTCAGTCAACAGACGAGGTTGGCCTGTACGCTTTTGTGCTGTACGTGTCCCTTCACGTTTCCACTTCACTATCACATTGGAGTCTGCCCCGGTAGCTGAGTGGTCAGCGTGACAGACTGTCAATCCTAAGGGCCCGGGTTCGATTCCCGGCTGGGTCGGAAATTTTCTCCGCTCAGGGACTGGGTGTTGTGTTGCCCTAATCATCATCATTTCATCCCCATCGACGCGCAGGTCGCCGAAGTGGCGTCAAATCGAAAGACCTGCACCAGGCGAACGGTCTACCCGACGGGAGGCCCTAGCCACACGACATTTCCATTTATCACATCGGAAACAGTGGACCTAGGGATGTTTAGGAGTGTGGAAATCTCGCGTACAGACGTATGACACAAGTGACACCCAATCACCTAGTCACATTCGAAGTCCGTGAGTCCCATTCTGCTGTCTCACTATGCCTAACGACTAGTGAGGTCGCTGATATGGAGTACCTGGCAGTAGGTGGCAGCACATCGCACCTAATATGAAAAACGTATGTTTTTGGGGGTGACCTGATGCTTTTGATCACATCCTGTATATTCCGCTCGCTGATATCCTTAAGGGGCTACTGCACTTAAAGTTACATTGCATGCACTAATATTCACCTGATGGTAGCGCAAATACATAATCTTATCATTGTGTGCACAATACAGGGCGAGTCAAAAGTACTTGGACACCTCCATAAGTTGGAAGATTGAAGGGAAGATTGAAATGTGATGATGTTAACATAGGTTTGATGTGGGGCCGCAACGTTTGGAGTGAATGTCATTCATGGCCGCCATCTTGAAATTCGCCATTTTGGATTCAAGTCTATATTTTTTTTTAAATGGGAAGGGGGGTGTATGACATTTCAAATAACACTCGTTTCAGCTCTGGAATTTAGTGGTGTAATTTGTTTTTGCCTATCTTGTACAGTTTAGAGGTTATTAATGTTGAAAGTTGGGAAATTACCTTCATACCGAATGTTACAACGCATGGTCGACGTGTTGTCCATCCCGTGCAATGCACAACTGTAATCGCCGCAACCACATTAATAATTCCTAAACTGTACAAGATAGCCAAAAACAAATTACACAACTCAATTCCAGAGCTCAAGCGAGTGTTACTTGATGTGTCATACACCCCTCCTACTTATTTAAAAAAATGACTTGAATCCAAAATGGCGGATTTCAAGATGGCGGCCATGTATGACATTCACTCCAAAATTTGTGGCCCCACGTCAAACCTATGTTCCCATCATCACATTTCAATTTTCCCTTTAATCTTCCAACTTATGAATGTGTCCAAGGGTTGGGTTGGGTTGTTTTTGGGGAAGGAGACCAGACAGCGAGGTCATTGGTCTCATCGGATTAGGGAAGGACGGGGAAGGAAGTCGACCATGCCCTTTCAAAGAAACCATCCCGGCAATTGCCTGGAGCGATTTAGGGAAATCACGGAAAACCTAGATCAGGATGGCCGCACACGGATTGAACCGTCGTCCTCCAGAATGCGAAAGGTGTCCAAGGACTTTTGACTCGACCTGTATTATGAAAACGGAAGTTGGCACTCACCACATAGTGGAGATGATGAGTTACAGATAGGCATGCCAAAAAGTGTCACAAATACAGCTGTCGTGAAAACTAGATGACACACGAGCATGCACACACACACTCATGCAAACACAACTTTCACATCTGGCTGCAGTCTCGGATAACTGAAGCCAAACTGTGAGCACCAGTACCAGAATATGATTGAAGTGGCGACTGAGTGGGGGTGAGAAGGTGGCTGGGTCAGGGAGGGGGGGATAGTAGGGTAGTGATGACGGGCGGGGGGTGTGGAGGTGGCTGGGTCAGGGAGGGGGGATAGCAGGGTAGTGACGACTGAGTGGAGGTGAGGAGTTGGCTGGCTCAGGGAGGGGCCGGCCAGATAGCAGGGTAGTGACAACTGAGTGGGGTGGGGTGGGTGGGTCAGAGGGGCAGATAGCAGGGTAGTGACAACTGAATGGGGATGAGGAGGTGGCTGGGTCATGGAGGGGGGATAGGAGGGTAGTGACGACTGAGTGGGGGTGTGGAGGTGGCTGGGTCAGGGAGGGGGGGATAGCAGGGTAGTGACGACTGAGTGGGGGTGAGGAGGTGGCTGGGTCAGAGGCGGGGATAGGAGGGTCATGACAACTGAGTGGGGGTGAGGATGTGGCTGGGTCGTGGAGGGGGGATAGGGGGGTAGTGACGACTGAGTGGGGGTGAGGTGGTCAGGGAGGGGGGTATAGTAGGGTAGTGACGACTGAGTGGGGGTGAGGAGGTCAGGAAGGGGGGCTAGTAGGGTAGTGACGATTGAGTGGGGGGTGATGAGGTGGCTGGGTCATGGAGGGGGGGATAGTAGGGTAGTGATGACTGAGTGGGGGTGTGGAGGTGGCTGGGTCAGGGAGGGGGGGATAGCAGGGTAGTGACAACTGAGTGGGGGTGAGGAGGTGGCTGGGTCAGAGGGGGGGATAGGAGGGTAGTGACAACTGAGTGGGGGTGAGGTGGCTGGGCCAGGGAGGGGGGGGGATAGTAGGGTAGTGACGATGAGTTGGGGGCGAGGAGGTGGCTGGGTCAGGGAGGGGAGGGGATAGTAGGATAGTGACGACTGAGTGCTGAGATTGTCACCCAGGTCATTGAAATAGATCAGGAACAGCAGAGGTCCCAGGACGCTTCCCTGGGGAACACCTGATACCACTTCAGTTTTACTCCATGATTTGCCGTCTATTACTACAAACTGCGACCTTCCTGACAGGAAATCACGAATCCAGTCTCACAACTGTCCAGTCGCGGGCCGGATACGAGGGATGTCCGGCCAGCTAACGCGGGCCGGTTTCGGCATGCGGGCCGTAGCTTGGAGACCCCTGCTGTACAGCATCACTGAGAAAATACCACCGCTGATATGCTGCGTGTTTTTCAGGCTCGATCTAAATGGCGGATACGAAGCGTGAGGAAGGCAGCTTTGCAAGCGACATGCTGGCGCTGATGGAGTCCGGGCACGGCGCTGACGTGACGCTGGTGGTCGGCGGCTCTGAGTTGGCGGCCCACAGTCTGATTCTGGCAGCGAGGAGCCCGGTCTTTGCCGCCATGTTGCGGAGCGACATGCGCGAAGCCCGCAGCCGGCGCGTGGAGATAACCGACATGCAGGAAGCTGTAGTGCGCCAGATGGTGCTGTTCATGTACACGGAGACGGTGCCGCAGCTGGGGAGCGTGGCGGCCGAGCTGTTGGAGGCCGCCGAGAAGTACAACCTGCCGCTGCTGAAGAAGAGGTGCGAGGAGCAGCTGGCGCGGGACATCACCGTGGACAACGCCGCCGCCACCGCCGGCCTCGCCGTTCTGCACCGCTGTCCGGGACTGAAGACCACCGCCGTGGAGTTTGTGGCCAGACACCCTGCGGTGATGGCCACCACTGGCTGGAAGCAGCTGCTGAGGGGCAATGCAGACGCCGCAGCGGAGATCTGCGGCCAGTTGGCGGGGCTTCTGCCGCCAGCACCACAGCCGGCGGTGCTGGAAAACAGGTTGGGATAACGTCTCTGTGTGTGTGTGTGTGTGTGTGTGTGTGTGTGTGTGTGTGCGTGTTTTTGAAAGCTCCCCATACTACAATCAGTTGGTACCAGTACAACGCCAAACAAGTCTTCAGAAACTGTGATTGCATGCTTCATGTAGAAAGGTCCCAATCTACAGGGTGGCGCACGAAATGTGTTATCAATTGTTTCTATTGTGTACATAGTTCCGCGTAGTCAGTGCGTACACAACTTTCCCACTAGAGCGCGCCCCGCTAAGCACAACAGCGCAGGCGCAGCGCTCGTCCGTCTCCGCACTACGAGATGGCGCTGCCTTAGAGACGGACCAAATTCTGCTTCCGCTGATCCGCGTATTAATGTGTAACGCAGCCAATGAGATTGCTGCTAACGTAGAACCTTTTCTCCTCGCGGATCACACTCACGCAGTGATACCCGAACGCGCGAGGTATTATAACGAGTGTACAGACCACCGATTAGTCAGTCTGCATCAGTCTGCATTTCTCTGTACCAGTCTATAGTCAAGTTTCAGTCTGCGCCTAATAAGATTATCATATTCCTGTACATAGCCATGAAGAGAAATGTATAGACACTTCGTCAAGTATCAGAGATATGTGAGAATAAGATTAACGTACCAAGACCAAAGGAACTTCAGACTGTCAACTGTAAATAGCATCCAGAATCAAGTTACGTAAGGTCTAGGCTTTTGATTATTTTAATAAACGTGTTTGAAAATTAATCAAGTTCTGTTTAAAGTTGGTCGCCGTCAATCTGCTACTCTAGGCGTGCGAGTGGCATTTCTATCATCTGACCTAACGGCAGAAGATAAACACGCCACGATAAGACCACGAAACTTATTGCTGACACTCGCCTACTTCGTTAGAGCGACAAGTCTGATGGTGTGTGTACCGAAGGTCTTACAGTACGCACACCACAGTTTCTTTCACGATTTACGACACACATTTTGGGGAGCAAAATGACTGATGATGGCCGAAGTAGAGAGGATATAAAATTTAGACTGACAATGGCAAGGAAAGCGTTTCTCAAGAAGAGAAATTTGTTAACATCGAATATAGATTTAAGTGTCAGGAAGTCGTTTCTGAAAGCATTTGTATGGGGTGTAGCCATATATGGAAGTGAAACATGGACGATAAATAGTTTGGACAAGAAAAGCTTTCAAAATGTGGTGCTACAGAAGAATGCTGAAGATTAGATGGGTAGATAACATAACTAATGAGGAGGTATTGAATAGAATTGGGGAGAAGAGGAGTTTGTGTCTCAACTTGACTAGAAGAAGGGATCAGTTGGTAGGATATATTCTGTGGCATCTAGGGATCAGCAATTTAGTATTGGAGGGCAGCGTGGAGGGTAAAAATCGTAGAGGGAGACCAAGAGATGAATACACTAAGCAGATTCAGAAGGATGTAGGCTGCAGTAGGTACTGGGTGATGAAGAAGCTTGCACAGGATAGAGTAGCATGGAGAGCTGCATCAAACCAGTCTCAGGGCTGAAGACCACAACAACAACATTAGATATCCCGCTGGGATCTCTAACACAGTACCAGCAGAGCTTGGGAAAAGAAATGAGTTCCTTGTTTATATAAATGATATGCCCTCTAGTATTATGGGTAACTCTAAAATATTTCTGTTTGCTGATGACACTAGCTTGGTAGTAAAGGATGTTGTGTGCAACATTGACTCGGTTTCAAATAGTGCAGTACATGACCTCAGTTCCTGGCTTGTAGAAATAAACTAACGTTAAATCACAGTAAGACTCAGTTTTTTACAGTTTCTAACACATAACTCAACAATACCTGACGTTTTAATCTCACAGAACGGGCATATGATTAGTGAAACTGAACAGTTCAAATTCCTAGGTGTTTAGATAGATAGCAAGCTGTCGTGGAAAGCCCACGTTCAGGATCTTGTTCAAAGACTTAATACTGCCATTTTTACTATTCGAACGGTATCAAAAGTGAATGATACTTCGACATGTAAATTAGTCTACTTTGCTTATTTTCATTCACTTATGTCGTATGGTATTATGTTTTGGGGTAACTCTTCCCATTCTAGAAGGATATTTTTGGATCAGAAACGGGCGGTTTGGGCAATAAGTGGTGTGAGTTCACGAACCTCTTGTCGACCTCTCTTCACGAGTCTGGGTATTTTGTCATTGGCCTCTCAATATGTATATTCCTTATTGTCGTTTCTTGTTACCAATATTAGTTTATTCCCAAGAATAAGCAGCTTTCACTCGGTTAATACTCGGCAGAAATCAAACCTCCATTTGGATCTGATTTCCTTAACTCTTGTGCAAAAAGGTGTGCAGTATACTGCTGCATCCGTTTTCAGTAAGCTGCCACTCGAATTCAAAAATCTTAGCAGTAATCCACGCGCTTTCAAATCGAAACTTAAGAGTTTCCTCATGGGTCACTCCTTGTATTCTGTCGAGGAGTTCCTTGAAAAATTAAGCTGATTCTTTTGTATTGCTGATAGCGTTTACTTAAACTTATGGAAAGACCTTTTGTCAGGTTCATGAACATTTATTTTTATCTGTTATTACTTTTGTGTTGTAAGTTCATTTACTGACACGTTCCATGAACTTGGAGACTTCCTTCTCAATTTGGTCCTACGGAACTTGACATGTAAATAATTTAAAAAAAAAAAGTGTAATTCACGATACTGCCGCTAGGAGCCTAGTAAGCAGCAATGGCTGACAATGGAAGACTTACGACACAACAACGATCAGCAATTGTGCTACTTTTTCATCAAACGAAAAGCCTTGTTGTGACTCACAGGCAGACAACAGTTTAACACACGATGGGTCTCTTAGTCCCTTACAAGACCACCATCCACAGGTTGTACGATAAATTTGTCCAGGAAGGAACAGTATTGGAAGCGAAGAGACCTCGGCCTAGAGCCGTCGGCACACGGACCGTGCTGCCGAACGTTAACGTTGAACGTGCCAAGTTCAACGTGCTGCTGAACGCTCAGGAACGGTGCGACTCGTGCATACGGTACGTGGGCCCCAGCGTGGTATTCGCAATCGCAACGCACTCCAGCGGCAGTTGCGGGAAGTTTCTAATTCATAAATCACATTGTTTACTAAACGGGCGCGCGTAAAATTCCGACGTCAGCTCTATTAAAACGCACATTTCCTCCCTTGTCCATGAAATGGAAAGTACCATTTCCAATCTATAAGGACACAAACTTGTAAACGTTCCGTTACAAACAGTGCGGTGCAAATTTTGAATCCCTCTCCGCATAAGATGAACATTATTTCATCATTCCCACATTTCAGTAAAACCCCAAGGTCAGTTTTACTTGATCACTGTTCCTACCCAGTAGCAGAATCTTTGCAACATGTGAGTTACGAAACGCAAAAGAAGAAGGAGCAAAATATCTTGATACAAGTAGTGTAAGCTGCCCTTTAGATTAAGCCAATCGAACAAAGTCACCCCTCAAAAAAAGGTGAACTTCTGTTTACATAAAATCAAACATTATAGTCTATACTTGTATTAAACGAATAATAAAGTATCAGAACCTAATAAAAACGCGAATGTTAGGGGGAAAAAAAATTGTTGTCAGGACGCGAACCACTGCTCCAACAAAAAAACCTCATTATTATATAGTGACGCTATTCATTACGCTAAACCAACATCACAGCCTCTGTTTCTAATTATAGTTTCTTACGTCTTGCTAAAAATTTTAATCGTAAATATTTTACTAACTGAAATGTAATTATAAGAAATTGTACCAAGAACAATGCGTTTTGGGTGGATGTTCAGTGAGTCGCTGGCCTTCAAATACGCTACTCTCATTATACGCAAGTTACAATAATTATTTTGCCACGAATGTGATGTTTCTCATTATTTTACTGGAACGAATCACACAGTTAACAACGGGTTTTCCAGTGATTCTCAATTTGCTGGTGCTCAGAAACGGCTTATATACGTATAGGCTTGAAATGAATGCCAATATGGCGCCTCACAACTCTGTACTGAAGGGAGACGGCGTGCGTGTGACGTAGGTGGCGGTGTGCCATCTCATTGGTCAACGCTCAGACGCACGCTCAGAATATCTCACACGCCAGATATCGCTCTGCACGTTCGGAAAGTCTCCCGAGCGTGCTATTCCACGCTGTGACGTCAGAAACTCGGCACGCTCAATGCTCAACGTTCGGATGCACGGTCCGTGTGCCGACGGCTTAAGCCTGTTTGTTCGCTGGAGGATATTGAAGAGGTACGAGCTGCTCTACAGAGAAATCCCGGGAAATCGTGTAGAAAGGCAGCAGTGCAACTGGGAATATCCAGACGCTCCGTTCAACGCATTCTTAAAAGTGACCTCCGTATGTACCCATACAAGATGACCTGTGCACAGAAGCTCACTGAAGAACACAAGCAGCAGATACTACTGTTTGCTCAGTGGGCGGAGGATAGGGAAGAAACTCTCAACAACGTTTGCTTTTCAGACGAGGCGCATTTTCATTTAGGCGGTGTGGTTAAGAAACAAAATGTACGCTTTTGGGCCACTGAAAACCCAAGTGCTTCATGAACGACAACATTATGCTCCGAGGATTACAGTGTGCGCAGCAATTTCCAGTCACGGACCCTTTTTCTTTGAAGAAACTGCGAACAGCGAGCGTTATCTGAGCATGTTCCGCAGTAGCTTCATTCCACAGCTTCTTGCTACTGCCTTGCCCTTCAACACGCAGTGGTTCGTGCAAGATGGAGCAAGGCCACATACTGCAAACACTGTGTTGGAGTTTTTACACGAGTATTTAGACATGCGGATCATTTCACTCAGGTTTCCAGGTCGCTTCAGTGACGGACAAAATTGGCCCCCCAATAGCCCAGCCCTCAATCAAATGCTTCAAATGGCTCTGAGCACTATGGGACTCAACTTCTGAGGTCATTAGGCCCGTAGAACTTAGAACTAGTTAAACTTAACTAACCCAAGGACATCACACACATCCATGCCCGAGGCAGGATTCGAACCTGCGACCGTAACGGTCTCGCGGTTCCAGACTGCAGCGCCTAGAACCGCACGGCCACTTCGGCCGGCAGACCTCAATCGATGTTTTTTCTTTGGGGGTACCTAAAGGAAAAAAAATTTCCCGAAACGTCCACGTTATTTAATAGAGCTCAGAAGACTTAAGGGGCTCCGGAATGCCCTATACTGGCAATGTTAAAATAACGCTTATAAATTACATCTTTCCTCACAAAGTATTTGAGGTAGGAAGTTGAACTTTTTACAGATTATTTATTGGAATATGGGCTACAACTTAACACAGGGATATTACAAAATTGTAGTTCAGTTATTAAAGATGATTTTTTTTTTCAACTGTAATGAAAATTCACATTTTTTTGCAATTTTTTATTTATATATTCAAAAATATACAGTTTTTTGGAAAAAGGCTGTGTTAAATTATGCAGAAGGTATTGTGTAACATTTACTGAAAGTTTGAAACAAATATGTTTGGAAGATCCTTAGAAAACATGTAATTAGTATGAGAAAATAAAAGTTTTGGGAATCGAGCGACAAAGATTGGATTAACTTTTTAGTGCATTCCGGGTCCTTAGGATGGATTATCTTCATCCTCTGCAAACTCCTCCTCCAGCTTCCTCTTGTTCCTCCTCCTGTTTACTCTTGCTTGTATTTCTAGACTCTTTACAGCCCTGTCTGCAGCCCGAAGGCGTTCCTTGTCTAAAGCAAGCATCGCTCGTACCATGTTAGAATGTTATTATTTACAGTAATAACACATACCTTTGGCATTCCAACATTTTTCCTTTTCTTAAAAGTCTTCAGAGGATTTCTAATAACTTTACTTTTACTCATTATTATACTTCAACAAAACAGAGACTCAAGAAACAGAATTAATTACGAATATTTTCGAGATAACGACAGAGTAAATAAACATGAAACAATCGACAATCACACCAGCGATATATATTGAACCATAACAGGTTAGCCACAACACATACTTTATCTGACATCACTAAAATGTACCTGATGAACACGGACGTTAATAATAACACCATTTGACCGCAGTTTAACAGCGCCACAGTGGGTCACGCCCATGTAGAACACATTTCAAAAAAAATTTAAAAATAGTTGTAGTCTTCGGAATTGAATAAGTTATATATCTATTAAAAGATAATAGTCTGCAGATTCAGAAAACGCAAAAAAGTAAAAATTGAACTTTTCTTGATTTTGAGCCTTTCCGGAGCCCCTTAAAGCTTGTAGTGAAATTACGGAAGACATGTGCCGTAGGGTTATCACTAACTTCAGTATTCGTTTGAAGGAAGTTAGGAAACGAAATTGTGGACATATTCAGCATGTGCTGAGTTTGAACAAATCTCCATGGACGGCTGTTCATTGTACTATATGTTCCTTTCAGATTGTATTGACAATAAAGTTTATATTCGAAAAGAAAATGGTACACACATTTCGTGCGCCACCCTGTATCTGGCAATGTGGAACTGACTAGTGTACAACCTCGTCAATTAATTTAGCTCACCTGATTAGCCATCAGGAACAGCTACTGTACGCCCTTATGTGAGGGGTAGTCACTAAGCTCTAATAATCGCCTCTAAAGAGAAAAATTATGTAATTAATTTTTTGGTTGTTTGCACGTGTGCGCGCGCACTGCCCTGACTTAAGCCCTCGCAAGTTCAACTCGATTTCTAAACTGAAGGAAACACTTCACAGCATCCGCTTCAGTACTGCTACAAATTCGTCCGGAAATAGACCGCGCCGCTCGAACTGTCAACACAACTAGCACTGCTAAGAGTATCCTACGACTTCCACATCGCTGGCAACGGGTTATACACAATGCTGGTGACTACTTTGAAGGTCGATAAAACTTTGAAACACGTATCAATTTTGTGCGAGGTAAAAAAATGGAAATGTCGTGTGGCTAGGGCCTCCCGTCGGGTAGACCGCTCGTCTGGTGCAAGTCTTTCGATTTGACGCCACTTCGGCGACCTGCGCGTCAATGGGAATGAAATGATGATGATTAGGACAACACAACACCCAGTCTCTGAGCGGAGAAAATTTCCGACCCAGCCGGGAATCGAACCCGGGCCCTTAGGATTGACAGTCTGTCACGCTGACCACTCAGCTACCTGGGCGGACTTATTCGACGTGTAAATAAATAGTTGCCAACCCTCGTACATTAACTCGCATTCTGATTCTCCATGAACCTTTTCCTCCAGTACCAGTCAGCCATCGAACTGTCAGTTGTCACCAGCCCATCATTTTAGTTCATCATCTGGTGCTGTCCTTCATTGACAAAAATGGGAGTCATCTGTGCATGACCTCTGAACATCATAACCGCTTGAAGTGGTGATGGGTCAACTGAATGGTTTTAAAAAGGGATTGGCCAGTCAGTTGTTTTTCGTACAGAAGGTTTTCCATTTGAATGAAGCAACCAAATAAAACTTATCTCTGTGCCCACATCAGCTATAGGAATGCTTATCACCCATTTCTAGGAATGCTTATCACCCATTTCTGGGTTTGAGTGGTTTCATTTAATGTCAGACAATCGATTGACACAAGCGTTTGGCCGGCCGGTGTGGCCGTGCGGTTCTAAGCGCGTCAGTTTGGAACCGCGTGACCGCTACGGTCGCAGGTTCGAATCCTGCCTCGGGCGTGGATGTGTGTGATGTCCTTAGGTTAGTTAGGTTTAAGTAGTTCTAAGTTCTAGGGGACTGATGACCTCAGTAGTTAAGTCCCATAGTGCTCAGAGCCATTTGAACCATTGAACAAGCGTTTGAGTAAACACATTCACGTAACAGGTTTGAGTATTTTCACTTGTGTAGTTCTTCAGCCTTTTTGGTTGTTCATGAGCTATGACTGGCTGCCAACTTTCTTAGACACAAATGACATATCTTCTTTGGTTGCCCCTTTCTTGGAATAACGTATCCTATTTCAAAGAGAAAATAAAAAATATATATTTCTAAAAACGAAGTATTATCCAAATTTATAAATTTATTTAATTTTTCTTACTTCTCGTATTAAATATCAATACTTGGTAGGTTTTAAAAGTTTAATAGCTGGGGCTACATTTTAAATTAATGTTTAAACAAATGAAACATTTTTTATCTACAGTAATTGAATTTCTGCCGCCCCCCCCCTTCCTCCCTCCCTCCCTCCCTCTCTCTCTCTCTCTCTCTCTCTCTCTCTCTCTCTCTCTCTACTGATTTTCACCCGTCACAGATAATTCTCTTTCGGTAAATTCTGGGATGACATAATTTGTTTAATTGCGCTTTTCAAGCTTAGTCACTTGTTGGAAGCACTTTTTCGCGAGAAATATTTGTCGTTATTTGTTAATTTTCTTTGAAGTTCTTTAATTGATACAGTTTTAGGATATGAATCACGTTTGCAGTACAGTATACCATACTGAATTTATTTTGAGGAGTCTTTCTTATCCAATCGTATGCTTTCTTCTGTTCACATGCTTCTGAGCAATACAGCATTCTGTTCCAGTTGCAAAGTTCACGATTAAGTAAACGCTTATTTCTAAACATCGACAAAAAACTGAACAAATTGCTACTTATTTCCCCCCATTAAAAAGTAAATATAAAAAAGACAATAGCAGTGACAGGAGTTAAAGCCGATTACAATAGTTTAACAGTGTCAAAACGAGCGAAACTTTCTGCTCAGAACTGAATGTGGCAAGGGTCAGGTGATTCCAGTTGTCTCTTCCAGTCAATAGTACCTCTTCATGGCTGTGAAATGTTATACCTGCTACTTTTCAGGGAGTGTAAAATGCAGGCATGTTTTGTGCATGGGTATAATATAACTTTCAGCACATTATATTTGTCTTCCATATGTATAAATAGCTAAATAATTACGTGCTAGATACAAATGAATTTTAATAAATGGACATTATCACACCTTTTCAACAAAACGGAATGCCATCGGTCACGAAAATATGGCGACATTCTTTCCTTCTTTCTGTATCCCAAATGCAACTTTCATGCTCAAATTTCTACTGCCACGAATACTACGTCAGCTTAATTAGTTATGTGTTAACTGCAGCTGGAAGTACAGCACTATATTAATCAGTTGTAAATCATGAGAAGACCGGTTTCTGCCACAAGAATGAATAGATAGTTTAGTCAACTAAAATACTGAAGTGTGGTTGTTTGAGTTGAAACGAACGAATCAGTCTATATTTGGTAGCTCGCATAAACTGGTTTCACGCAAAATAATGAATGAATAATTGAACCAATACGTAAAACAACTAAATGAGTCGATTGTCTTCCAGCAACCAACTAAATCGACAGTCTTCACTCGGTTGTTCCTATCACTAGTTTCTAGCTGCATCAAACCAGTCTACAGACCGAAGACGACGACGATGACAAGTGTATGTCACAACTGTAAACATGATTTGAAATCAGTAGACTGAAGAAATAGAATTTTTTCGCTCGTCAGGGGGGGGGGGGGACGATTTTATAAAACATATCTCTGACGAAGTTTATAGAAGACACAGCTGTAGTTCACAATGTTACGAAATATGTTACATACACTCGAAAACATTTGAAAATTCTGTAAAATATATCTTTTACTGGGTAAATATGAAATAAAATTAGGGAGTAATTGTTTCTGAATGAGGATACCCGTGCTACAAATTTGCAGGAAGCGCAGAATTGGCGATGTGGTACAAATTCTTCACCGATTAACAATTGTTCAAAAACTCGCGATATCACAGTATGCACAAAGCTGGACACAACCAGTGAAGGATTATGGGAAAACTAGAAGAACCATAAAATACTGTAAGGCAGAATTTCAAATTGAACTTAACTGACGCATGCAGGCTCACTAAGAGTGAAATTCGGTTATCTGCTAATGTGTGTATATAAATGTGGGAAATACAGACTTTGTACTGACAAAGAGAGGCCACAATATTGCGATCACAGCTTTACTTCAAACATTGTACACCTTTAGTATGTCTTTAAAACATATATCTGTGCGTGGGGCTGACACTAGTGTGCTAAAAATGATCGCTGTAGCGTCGGTCTATCACGGACAAAAACCAGAATCATAGGAAAACAGCAAGACACGTTTTATGTGGGGTAAGGGGTTAGTGTTGGAGCCTCATATGACAAATGTGTATGAAGTGATTGTTGACTTCTGCTCAATCTTAATTTGTAGTCTATATTTTTTGTCACTGGTCATATTATTTAATTTATGACATTTGAGAGATAATAATTTAAAAAAAAACCACGTGTATTTGCATAAAGTTTCAGTGAATTTCATGTTATTTGACTACTTACTATTTTAATGAAATTAAATTACTATTTATAACTGTCCACAAGTAAACGAAGAAATGCGTAGAATTCTGCTGAAAATATATGCCTATCGTGATTTGCAAAATCCCTTATACAAGCAATGTGGTAAGGTACCCAGGATTTATTTTTCTTTATTGTAATTTTTAAGCACCTCATACAAGGCGGGCTGTCAGCAGCATATTACGCCGCTCTTCAGCCTTAAGTGGTACAATAAGATGACAGATAGGTGACACAAACAATACAATAAAAACGGCGGGCAAAAATGTAGATACAAAAACAAGAAACATGAAGCCGTTCACGCTGGACGAAAAAAAACACTAACACTTGTTGACACGTTGACACGGCGCACATAACACGGACGACTGCGACGGCACACGTGGACAGTGGAGGCGTGACGACGAAAGAACACTAAACACAGATGAAGGCACACACGAGAGACTGATGGCGATGATCTCCGGCGCGCGAATGTCCACTGAGCGTGTGCGAGTCCGGGGACCTGCCAAGAGAGGAGGAGGGGGAAGGGGATTGGGAGAGGGAGAGGGGAGAGCAGAGATGCCACGGGCAGGGGAGAGTGGGGGAGGAAGGAAGGGGGAGGGGAAGCCCGGGGGAAGAGGGGCAGAGGAAGGGGGACGGGGGAAAAAGGAAAGAGAAGGGAGGGAGGGTGCCTAAAGGAAAGGAAACAGGAAGTGGGGGGAGGATCAAAGTTGATAGGAGGGGTAAATGGAAGGGAGGAGGACATCATCAGGGAGAGGGAGCTGGCGGAAGCCACCTTGGGAGAGGGTAAGGAGGGTGGAGAGATGGAGACCGGGTGGGACGTGGGAATACAGGCGCGGCAGCGGGCGGGGGTGGGAGAGGATCGGGGAGACGAGCGGGTGAGGGGGTTCGAGTTTACGGGAGGTGTACAGCATCCGTATCCGGGACTACTTTGCACTTTTTTGATGCTTCGAGCTGCAGACACACAGCCAGACTCCATTTGGCAGTTAACCTGCGCCGTGGTGAGACGTTGCTTTTGCAGCGAGAACGATTAGTGTAGGTGCAAATTTTTTGAATATCGCAGAATTTACAGTCGTACTACAGAAGTGAAGCTTTGAGTCGGACTCGAACCATCGAACCTAATACACGTTCGTGTTACCCCAGATCGCGTAAGAAACAGATTGACCGTCCTTAGGGCGGAAGAGGCAACCGTCGGTCAACAGATGTCGCAGGCGGCGCTACAATGCTAACTGACCTGTCCCTGTCGCGGACTTGGCAACGCTGTATCTTCGGTGACGTGAATGACGCCCATTTGCGTTCGGCTAGAGCGCTTGCGCGCGAAATGCATCCGTCACACTGCTGACTGTAGCTCATGACCGGCTGTGGTTTTTCCCGAGTTTTCAATCTAAGAATGTAGATTAGCTCCTGTAATTCTACAAACGAAGTTTATTTCTCAAGATCATATGTGAAATGAAATAAATGAAAAGTAACAAACAAACATTTCTCGCGAGTTACTGTTTAAATGCAGAGTGTTTTGCAGTCGCATAGGTTTTACACTCGCCTTCCATGCCGTCTATTTCCTCTTTGCTATACAGCTCTTCTGATACGGATTATGGCGGTAAAAAAAAAAAAAAAGTTTTCAAAATCCGCACTCGGTTATGATGCGAATTAAGGCTGAACATATTTCAGTGACAGTCATTTCAGATTTAAATTATTTTACTGTGCATGTAACTTATCGTAAATGATATAAGAGTGGCACAAAACGATGAATTTCGGATTGTTGTTGAAAGGGGGCTGCAAACGCGGTAATATACAAGTGAAAGCGTCTTTTTCGAGTATATTTTGGCGGTGTCAACTTTGAAGGGCCACAGATGGCAAACCATGATTACGTTAAAAATTTACTTTGTGCAGTTTAAAGATAACCCGCAATTATTCGCAACAGACGTACGCTCTTGTCTGCAACACAGTTATTACTGGGGATATCCGCACTCGCGCAGACCTGTTACTATAAGTAGTGTTGGTTTCGAGTGAAAGCTGTGTGAGGATTATTAGGGCACAGATAAAAAAAAATTAAAATAGGCAGCGTCTATAGTTTCCAGTCGTTCACTTCGTTCGCTCTAGTATATACTAGGATTTAGAGGGACCGATGACCTAGCAGTTAGATGACGGCTATCATTCATTTATTTCACTGTTGCGATTTCAGCTCTAGAGCCATTTTCAAGTACAAAGGGAAAGGTCTTGTAAGGTAATGCTTCTTAAATTGTTTACCAAATGTTACCACACTATGCTTTGCATTTCGTTATCCATATCTTATATTGGTTTCAGTTTTCACATTGCACACAAAAATGCCTCTACAGCCAAAATTACGATAGTGAAGTGAATAAACAGCTTAAAAAAGTCCAAATCGCAGCAAAGATTTCATTTAAAACTTGTATGACACGATTCTTGTACAGGAAGGGCTGCCACATTATATCAGAATATAAGATCGACAAATTTAGATAGGATAGAACGCTTAGGGCTCTTTATTAATTCTTACTCGTAACTAATTTATTGATTTACCTGAACTTAAAATCCACTTCCGTAACCTTTCTTTATCTTTGACAGGAAATCTGAACATTTTTAGTTCAGGATTTGTCCGTCTACTCCTTCCACAGTTGATATACTCGCAGGCCCTCGGCATGACGACTCGATCCACTACGACCGGTATGTCAGAAACAGCTGTCCTTCACAGGCGCCAAATGGTGGAAAGCTGCACGCGTTCGGACCATGTTGCCACATATTTCACAGAACGGAGTGCCATCTAGTGGTTGGTGCCACAAGTAAGGGTGTGACGCTGTTGCCGCCTGGTGGCCATTCCCTGACAAGGGTTGCCTGCGAGACCAAGCGATCGGGCAATCTGTTTCTTACGTGATCTCGGGTGTTACGATGCTCGAACTCTAAACGTCTGGCAACTACACACAGATGTATCGACTTTCGTGGAATTGCCAGAGCAGTGCATCTTCCTACTTCCACGTTATGTTGTTTTAATAGCCTACTAAAGATGTACAAAACTTTGAAGTAAATCCGTGCTTGCACCGTTGTGGCCTCCCTTCTTTGCCACATTTCTAACACTGACGGTAGCGTGCTAAAAATGATCGCTATAGCGCCGGTTCATCACAGACAAAAACGAGAATCACAGGAAAACAACAAGGCACGTTTTATGTGGGGGCAAGTAATGTACGAGGTCTGTCTGAAATGTATTCGACCCTTGATTTTTTTTTTCCCCCGCAAAATAGGGACGATAGCGCGGCGCCACAGTAAAGGAAGAGAAACCTTTATGCGCATGCGTGAATTTTGTCCCCACTTTCCAGCACGTCAGTCACTGAGTGAGGTTCTACACAACGTGTTCGTCGGATTACCGATTCTCTCGAGATGACTGAACGTGTTGAGCAAAGATACTGCATCAAATTTTGTTCAAAGCTTGCTGATTCTCAAAGCGAAACAATTCACAAGGTTTAGAAGGTGTTTCGAGAAGGTGCGATGGGTTCGACACAAATTAAGGAGTGGTTCAACCGATTCAAAAATGGCCGCCCGACACTGCAGAGCGACCAGCGTTCTGTTAGTCCCCACACTTCTCGGAGTGCAGCTGTTGTTGAGAGGGTGCAACATTTGGTGGTGGCAGATCGTCAGTTGACCGTGCACGAGATTGCCCGAGAGGTTGGAGTGGGTAAAGATTCTGCACATGCAATTTTGCGTCATTATTTGAACTTTCACTGAGTGGCTGCGAAAGTCGTGCCCAAGTTGTTGTCTCTGGAACAAAAAGTTCTCCGTTTTGACGTTGCACAGGACCTTCTGCACACCAGCAGCACTTATCCCGGGTTCCTGAACACCGTGATAACTGGAGATGAGTCACGGGTGTACGGGTACGACCCAGAAACAAGAAGACAGTCGTCACGATGATAGCATCCCGAGTCTCCGAGGCCGAAGGAAGTGCGGCAGGTGCGAGGATGATGCTGACTGTCTTCTTTGATGTCCGTTGAATTGTGCATCACGAATACACACCGGAAGGACAGACAGTGACAGAGGAGTAGTAGCAAGATGTTCTCTGGCGACTCCGTGACGCAGTTCGGCGCAAGAGGCCAGCTGTGTGGACAGTGAAAAACTAGCGACTGCATCACGATGACGCCCCCAGACATTCATCCCACTTAATGCACGATTTCTTGACCAATCATGGAATTATAGCCGTTCGCTAACCTCCACACTTTCCAGACATGGCTCCTTGCGACTTCTGGTTGTTTCCAAAATTGAAGACACCACTGAAAGGACCCTGTTCTGAGAGTAGAGAAGAGATAATGTGGAACACGACGACTGAGCTGAACAACATTCCAAAAGAAGACTTCCAAAGTGTTTCTGGCAGTGGAAGAATCGGTGGGCTAAGTGTGTGCAAGCACAAGGGGCCTAGTTTGAAGGGGATTAGGGTCCCAACCCCGTCAGGTATTCGAAACATTTTTTTATGGCCAAAGGTCGGATACTTTCTAGACAGGCCTTGTATATTAAGAAGGAGGAGGTAAAAACAGTCTTAGATGGGTGTGGAGAAGGGGAGACAGGGAAAGATGAGATGTCAAATCCCAGAAACCTTTTAGACAGTCTGCAGAAGAAATGGAGACACGAAGGACCTGCTAACATAACAGAAAGCTGGTGCTATGTGGAGTGCTAATCCAGATTCTTATACACTTCTGGAAATTGAAATAAGAACACCGTGAATTCATTGTCCCAGGAAGGGGAAACTTTATTGACACATTCCTAGGGTCAGATACATCACATGATCACACTGACAGAACCACAGGCACATAGACACAGGCAACAGAGCATGCACAATGTCGGCACTAGTACACTGTATATCCACCTTTCGCAGCAATGCAGGCTGCTATTCTCCCATGGAGACGATCGTAGAGATGCTGGATGTAGTCCTGTGGAACGGCTTGCCATGCATCCAGTCCCAAACATGCTCAATGGGGGACAGATCCGGAGATCTTGCTGGCCAGGGTAGTTGACTTACACCTTCCAGAGCACGTTGGGTGGCACGGGATACATGCGGACGTGCATTGTCCTGTTGGAACAGCAAGTTCTCTTGCCGGTCTAGGAATGGTAGAACGATGGGTTCGATGACGGTTTGGATGTACCGTGCACTATTCAGTGTCCCCTCGACGATCACCAGTGGTGTACGGCCAGTGTAGGAGATCGCTCCCCACACCATGATGCCGGGTGTTGGCCCTGTGTGCCTCGGTCGTATGCAGTCCTGATTATGGCGCTCACCTGCACGGCGACAAACACGCATACGACCATCATTGGCACCGAGGCAGAAGCGACTCTCATCGCTGAAGACGACACGTCTCCATTCGTCCCTCCATTCACGCCTGTCGCGACACCACTGGAGGCGGGCTGCACGATGTTGGGGCGTGAGCGGAAGACGGCCTAACGGTGTGCGGGACCGTAGCCCAGCTTCATGGAGACGGTTGCGAATGGTCCTCGCCGATACCCCAGGAGCAACAGTGTCCCTAATTTGCTGGGAAGTGGCGGTGCGGTCCCCTACGGCACTGCGTAGGATCCTACGGTCTTGGCGTGCATCCGTGCGTCGCTGCGATCCGGTCCCAGGTCGACGGACACGTGCACCTTCCGCCGACCACAGGCGACAACATCGATGTACTGTGGAGACCTCATGCCCCACGTGTCGAGCAATTCGGCGGTACGTCCACCCGGCCTCCCGCATGCCCACTATACGCCGTCGCTCAAAGTCCGTCAACTGCACATACGGTTCACGTCCACGCTGTCGCGGCATGCTACCAGTGTTAAAGACTGCGATGGAGCTCCGTATGCCACGGCAAACTGGCTGACACTGACGGAGGCGGTGCACAAATGCTGGTGTGTCCGCTGTGCCGTGCGTGTGATCATTGCTTGTACAGCCCTCTCGCAGTGTCCGGAGCAAGTATGGTGGGTCTGACACACCGGTGTCAATGTGTTCTTTTTTCCATTTCCAGGAGTGTATATCTACGTCGACATGTGCATCGATACTCCGCAAGCCACTGTACTGTGCGTGGCAGATGGTACACTGTGCCCCTAATAGTCATTTCCTTTCTTGTTCTGCCCGCATCTCGTGGTCGTGCGGTAGCGTTCTCGCTTCCCACGCCCGGGTTCCCGGGTTCGATTCCCGGCGGGGTCAGGGATTTTGTCTGCCTCGTGATGGCTGTGTGTTGTGTGATGTCCTTAGGTTAGTTAGGTTTAAGTAGTTCTAAGTTCTAGGGGACTGATGACCTAAGATGTTAAGTCCCATAGTGCTCAGAGCCATTTGAACCTTTCTTGTTCTACTCGCAAACAGAGCGAGGGAAAAATTTGGCTGACTATATGCCTCCGTATGAGCCCTAATTTCTCTTACCTTATCTTTGTGGTCCTTAAGCACAATGTATGTTGGCAGCAGTAGAATCGTTTGGTTGTCAGCTTCAAATACCGGCTCTCTTCACTTTCTCAGCAGTGTTTCTTGAAAAGAACATCACCTCTCCTCCATGGATTCTCACCTGAGTTCCCTAAGCGTCTCCATAACACTTGCGTTTTGTTCAACCCTACCAGTAACAAATCTAGCAGTCTGCCTCTGAATTGCTTTGATGCCTTCCTTCAGTCCAACCTGACACAGACCCCAAACGCTGGAGCAGCACCCAAGAACAGGTCACATCAGTGTCCTATACACCGTCTCCAACACAGCTGAACCACTCTTTCCTAAAATTCTCCCAATAAACTTAAGTTTACCATTTGCCTTCCCTACCACAATTCTCACATGCTTGTTCCACTTCATACCGGTTTGCAACGTCACACCCAGATACTTAAACGAGTTGACTGTGTCAAGCAGGACACTAGCAATACCGTATCCAAACCTTACAGGTTTACTCCCCATATTCATCCTCATTAAGGAGCTCTGGAAAGGCTAAAAATCATGAAAAGTTCAATTTCTACTCTTTTGCGGTTTCTGAATCTGCAGACTATTACCTTTTAATAGATATATAATTTATTCAATTCCGAAGACTACAACTATTTTTAAATTTTTTTTGAAATGTGTTCTACATGGGCGTGACCCACTTTGGCGCTGTTAAACTGCTGTCAAATGGTGTTATTATTAACGTCCGTGTTCATCAGGTACATTTTAGTGATGTCAGATAAAGTATGTGTTGTGGCTAACCTGTGATGGTTCAATATATATCGCTGGTGTGATTGTCGATTGTTTCATGTTTATTTACTCTGTCGTTATCTCGAAAATATTCGTAATTAATTCTGTTTCTTGAGTCTCTGTTTTGTTGAAGTATAATAATGAGTAAAAGTAAAGTAGCTGTTGCGACTTTCAATGACGGCAACATTGTGAGGTGCAAGGTATTTAGAAATATGGGAATGAAGATAGGTTCTAACATGGTACGAGCGATGCTTGCTTTAGACAAGGAACGCCTTCGGGCTGCAGACAGGGCTGTAAAGAGTCTAGATATACAAGCAAGAGTAAACAGGAGGAGGAACAAGAGGAAGCTGGAGGGGGAGTTTTCAGAGGATGAAGATAATCCATCCTACGGACCTGGAATGCACTAAAAAGTTAATCCAATCTTTGTCACTCGATTCCCAAAACTTTTATTTTCTCATACTAATTACATGTTTTCTAAGGATCTTCCAAACATATCTGTTTCAAACTTTCAGTAAATGTTACACAGTACCTTCTTCATAATTTAACACAGCCTTTTTCCAAAAAACTGTATATTTTTGAATATATAAATAAAAAATTGCAAAAAAATGTTGTGAATTTTCATTACAATTGAAAAAAAAAATCATCTTTAACAACTGAACTAAAATTTTGTAAAATCCCTGTGTTAAGTTGTAGCCCATATTCCAATAAATAATCTGTAAAAAGTTCAACTTCCTACCTCAAATACTTTGTGAGGAAAGATGTAATTTATAAGCGTTATTTTAACATTGCAAGTATAGGGCGTTCCGGAGCCCCTTAACTTACAGTTTTCCACATTTAGGGCTAGCTCGCATTTGTCACACCAACTGGAAATTTTGGTCTTCCTACCTAGCTACATTAACTTACATTTTTCCACATTCACGGCTAACTACCTTTCATCACACTAACTGGAAATATTGTCTAAGTTGTCTTGTATCTTTATACAGTCACTCAGCTTTGACACCTTATGGTACACCACGGGATCATCAAACAATTGCAGATTGTTAGTACCCCCTGTACCAACTTGCCTAATTTTCATCTCAACTATATCTAACATTGCATGTGTATTTAATGCACTCGTGTGTCATGGGGCACGAAATTCTGTGTGAATGTGCAAACGTCACTAAAATAAAATATTTAGTGTTAAATTGTGCTTGTAGTGCCACACAAGATTGAGAGTTTTCCCATTTGAAAAATGTTAATGTGGGAATTTATATTTACTTGATAGTGCACATGTTTTGTGAATACCCTAACTAGGTGGGTCATATCAGTTGGAATGCAGTACCTGAAGCAGAAAATCTTCAAAAATGGTTTATTGTAAAATTTAGAGCCATATAACTAAAGGAATGAAAGTTGAGCACTATATGAGATTTGCTATTAGTTAAACATTGGTTTTGTTGCTGCGATTGCTACACTTGCAGGTATCTTCCCTCTGTAATTCTTTATGTCCGTCCTAGCACCAGCCATCAGCAGTGCCTTCACAGCTTGTACATTCGATTCTGCAGCCCAGTGGAGCGGTGTCTTCCCCCAACGATCCGTAGCATCTAGAGGTGCTGAAGCCGCTATGAGCATACACATAACCTTCAGGTCAAATAGCCATGCGGCGCTGTGCAGAGGTGTCTGCAGACACGAGTCGGTGGCTTTGACGTCGGCTCCAGCATCGAGAAGGCACTTGACAACTTCCACTTGCTTCTTTAGTACTGCACAGTGCAGTGCAGTATTCCAGTGAGCGCTCCTCCCATCAGGTGGTGCACCCATGGCCAGCAGCTGCCGTACCTCCAACACACTTCCACGTGTTGCTGCCTCTGCCAGACGCAGTCCCAGCTTCTGCTTCTCATCTGTGGATAAGATCCTGCAATGCACAGTATAATTGCTCCATCATTTGCTGCAAAAATAATCAAATGGCATAAATACAGTATGCAGAGCTGACACACACACAGCTGTTGCTTTTTGTGTTGAAAACAGCAGGTCAACTTAACTGAGGATGATATTTGTATAAAAAATAAGAGCAACCTACACTCCTGGAAATGGAAAACAGAACACATTGACACAGGTGTGTTAGACCCACCATACTTGCTCCGGACACTGCGAGAGGGCTGTACAAGCAATGATCACACGCACGGCACAGCGGACACACCAGGAACCGCGGTGTTGGCCGTCGAATGGCGCTAGCTGCGCAGCATTTGTGCACCGCCGCCGTCAGTGTCAGCCAGTTTGCCGTGGCATACGGAGCTCCATCGCAGTCTTCAACACTGGTAGCATGCCGCGGCAGCGTGGACGTGAACCGTATGTGCAGTTGACGGACTTTGAGCGAGGGCGTATAGTGGGCATGCGGGAGGCCGGGTGGATGTACCGCCGAATTGCTCAACACGTGGGGCGTGAGGTCTCCACAGTACATCGATGTTGTCGCCAGTGGTCGGTGGAAGGTGCACGTGCCCGTCGACCTGGGACCGGACCGCAGCGACGCACGGATGCACGCCAAGACCGTAGGATCCTACGCAGTGCCGTAGGGGACCGCACCGCCACTTACCAGCAAATTGGGGACACTGTTGCTCCTGGGGTATCGGCGAGGACCATTCGCAACCGTCTCCGTGAAACTGGGCTACGGTCCCGCACACCGTTAGGCCGTCTTCCGCTCACGCCCCAACATCGTGCAGCCCGCCTCCAGTGGTGTCGCGACAGGCGTGAATGGAGGGACGAATGGAGACGTGTCGTCTTCAGCGATGAGAGTCGCTTCTGCCTTGGTGCCAATGATGGTCGTATGCGTGTTTGGCGCCGTGCAGGTGAGCGCCACAATCGGGACTGCATACGACCGAGGCACACAGGGCCAACACCCGGCATCATGGTGTGGGAAGCGATCTCCTACACTGGCCGTACACCACTGGTGATCCTCGAGGGGACACTGAATAGTGCACGGTACATCCAAACCGTCATCGAACCCGTCGTTCTACCATTCCTAGACCGGCATGGGAACTTGCTGTTCCAACAGGACAATGCACGTCCGCATGTATCCCGTGCCACCCAACATGCTCTAGAAGGTGTAAGTCAACTACCCTGGCCAGCAAGATCTCCGGATCTGTCCCCCATTGAGCATGTTTGGGACTGGATGAAGCGTCGTCTCACGTGGTCTGCACGTCCAGCACGAACGCTGGTCCAACTGAGGCGCCAGGTGGAAATGGCATGGCAAGCCGTTCCACAGGACTACATCCAGCATCTCTACGATCGTCTCCATGGGAGAATAGCAGCCTGCATTGCTGCGAAAGGTGGATATACACTGTACTAGTGCCGACATTGTGCATGCTCTGTTGCCTGTGTCTATGTGCCTGTGGTTCTGTCAGTGTGATCATGTGATGTATCTGACCCCAGGAATGTGTCAATAAAGTTTCCCGTTCCTGGGACAATGAATTCACGGTGTTCTTATTTCAATTTCCAGGAGTGTATGTCCACTGAGCTGAAATAAGAAGGAGAGAAGGAGAGACACCAGAAGAAGTTCACAGCTCTCACTGGCAGATAACCACATTGTGCTGAACAAGTTCATCTACCCTGCAGTGTTCAAATAATGCAGTTATAACAGCAACATTTTGGGTAGAATCTTACATTGATGACATCATTTGAATTGCTGGACATTAAGATGTGTGTATCTCTTTTCCAGAGTTATGGCATATTACCTCCACTATTTGCTGGATTCCTCAGATACACTGGGAACTGGTGAATGGCAGCAGTGCATCTTCCATTCCGAAACAGCTTAAAACTGTGCCGGGAACGTATGCTGGCCTCAGTAGGGATGTGACGCCACGGTGTTGTCAGTCACGGTGGCAGCAACTGGTTCCTGCAGGTTGCCACATAAACAGGAACACTTGGTGATACTCAGTTTGAGCACCCTGGGTAATGTAAACTATTGCGCCCCACATGAGGTGTTAACAAATTCAGGTTTTCTAAATCTACAGCTATAAAGCAACAGTGCATAGGTACCAATACATGTATAACCAAATAGGGAAACAGAAAACCTTAAATACTAGACATATCAGTACATAAACCGCATTTATTTTAAATTTTCTGGGTTTTATTCGTTCGAATAGTTCAATTACATGGCTAAAATTTAAATTAATTTTTTTTCAGTTGATGACATTACAAGGTTGCTTGACATTTCCTGGCTCATAGTCGATCTCTGATACGTCTTTATTAGTTTTAATTTGGGAAAACGTCTTTCACAAGTACCATTTCACATAGCGATTGTTAAAAAAATAGTGTCACAACAACGCTAATTAAACACACATCTTACAATTAATCATCCACTCTCATAGTTCTAAAATTGTCCATGCAATAATTTTCTCTCCTGTATAAAGTTCTCCAAACAAAAAAGTGGGGTCTAATAAGATCTACTTCAGTAATCATAGCTGAAGCATTCATCTCGAAATATTTTTAAGATAATTGCTGAATACTTCCAACAATGCATTCAGCTTTTTACTGCATCCAATAGTAGAGGGTGGTTATAAATAAACTATCGCTGCTTAAGGCAGTGTATACGGGAAACTATTAACCATGTGAGTTCTCAATTTTATAGGAATAACGTTCAGACTGCACAGCAGGAATTGTGTTCTTTGTGTGGTAGTGTCCTGACTTACTGTTAAGCGCTGGTACTGGTACACGAAGGGAAATGGATAGGTTAAAGTTAGATATAGTGGGAATTAGTGAAGTTCTGTGGCAGGAGGAACAAGACGTTTGGTCAGGCGAATACAGAGTTATAAATACACAATCAAATAGGGGTAATGCAGGAGAAGGTTTAATAATGAATAAAAAATAGGAGTGCGGGTAAGCTACTACAAACAGCATAGTGAACGTATTATTGTGGCCAAGATATACACGAAGCCCACGCCTACAACAGTATTACAAGTTTTTATGCCAACTAGCTCTGCAGATGATGAAGAAATTGACGAACTGTATGATGAGATAAAAGAAATTATTCAGGTATTGAAGGGAGACGAAAATTTACAGTCATGGGTGACTGGAATTCGTGAGTAGGAAATGGGAGAGAAGGAAGCATAGTAGGTGAATATGGATTGGGGGTAAGAAATGAAAGAGGAAGCCGTCTGGTAGAATTTCGCACAGAGCATAACTTAATCATAGCTAACACTTGGTTCAAGAATCATGAAAGGAGGTTGTATACATGGAAGAACCCTGGAGATACTAAAAGGTATCAGATAGATCATATAATGGTAAGACAGAGATTTAGGAACCAGGTTTTAAACTGTAAGACATTTCCAGGGGCAGATGTGGACTCTGACCACAATCTATTGGTTATGAACTGTAGATTAAAACTGAAGAAACTGCAAAAAAGGTAGAAATTTAAGGAGATGAGACGTTGATAAACTGACTGAACTAGAGATTTTAGAGAGTTTCAGGGAGAGCTTAAGAGAACAATTGACAGGAATGGGGGAAAGAAATACAGTAGAAGAAGAATGGGTAGCTCTGAGGGATGAAGTAGTGAAGGCAGCAGACGATCACGTAGGTAAAAAGACGAGGGCTGGTAGAAATCCTTGGGTAACAGAAGATATATTGAATTTAATTGATGAGAGGAGAAAATATAAAAATGCAGTAAATGAAGCAGGCAAAAAGGAAAACAAACCTCTCAAAAATCAGATCGACAGGGATGGCTAAGCAGGGATGGCTAGAGGACAAATGTAGGGATGTAGGGGCTTATCTCACAAGGGGTAAGATAGATACTTCCTACAGGAAAATTAAAGAGAACCACTTGTATGAATATCAAGAGCTTAGATGGAAACCCAGTATTAAGCAAAGAAGGGAAAGCAGAAAGGTGGAAGGAGTGTATAGGGGGTCTATACAAGGGTGATGTACTTGAGGACAATATTATGGAAATGGAAGAGGATGTAGATGAAGATGAAATGGGAGATACGATACAGCGTGAAGAGTTTGACAGAGCAATGAAAGAGCTGAGTCGAAACAAGGCCCCGGGAGTAGACAACATTCCATTAGAACTACTGACGGCCTTAGGAGAGCCAGTCCTGACAAAACTCTACTATCTGGTGAGCAAGATGTATGAGACAGGCGAAATATCCTCAGACTTCAAGAAGAATATAATAATTCCAATCCCAAAGAAAACATGTGTTGACAGATGTGAAAATTACCGAACCATCAGTGTAATAAGTCACAGCTGCAAAATACTAACGCGAATTCTTTACAGACGAATGGGAAAACTGGTTGAAGTCGACCTCTGGGAAGATCAGTTTGTATTCCGTAGAAATGTTGGAACACGTGAGGCAATACTGACCCTACGACTTATCTTAGAAAATAGATTAAGGAAAGGCAAACCTACGCTTCTAGCATTTGTATTCTTAGAGAAAGCTTTCGACAATGTTGACTGGAATACTCTCTTTCAAATTCTAAAGATGGCAGGGGTAGAATACAGGGAGCCAAAGGCTATTTACAATTTGTACAGAAACCAGATGGCAGTTATAAGCGTCGAGGGGCATGAAAGGGAAGCAGCGGTTGGGAAGGGAGTGAGACAGGGTTGTAGCCTGTCCCCGATGTTATTCAATCTGTATATTGAGCAAGCAGTAAAGGAAATAAAAGGAAAATTCGGAGTAGGTATTAAAATCCATGGAGAAGAAATGAAAACGTTGAGGTTCGCCGATGACATTGTAATTCTGTCAGAGACAGCAAAGCACTTGGAAGAGCAGTTGAACGGAGTGGACAGTGTCTTGAAAGGAGGGTATAAGATGAACATCAACAAAAGCAAAACGAGGATAATGGAATGTAGTCGAATTAAGTCGGGTGATGCTGAGGGAATTACATTAAGAAATGAGACACTTAAAGTAGTAAATGAGTTTTGCTATTTGGGAGCAATATAACTGATGATTGTCGAAGTAGAGAGGATATCAAATGTAGACTGACAGTGGCAAGGAAAGCGTTTCTGAAGAAGAGGAATTTGTTAACATCGAGTATAGACTTAAGTGTCAGGAAGTCGTTTCTGAAAGTATTTGTATGGAGTGTAGCCATGTATGGAAGTGAGACGTGGACGATAAATAGTTTGGACAGGAAGAGAATAGAAGCTTTCGAAATGTGGTGCTACAGAAGAATGCTGAAGATTAGATGGGTAGATTACGTAACTAATGAGGAGGTATTGAATAGAATAGTGGAGGAGAGGAGTTTGTGGCACAATTTGACTAGAAGAAGGGACCATTGTGTAGGACATGTTCTGAGGCATCAAGGGATCACAAATTTAGCATTGGAGGGCAGCGTGGAGGGTAAAAATCGTATAGGGAGACCAAGAGATGTATACATTAAGCAGATTCAGCAGGATGTAGGTTGTTGTAAGTACTGGGAGATGAAGAATCTTGCACAGGATAGAGTAGCATGGAGAGCTGCATTAAACCAGTCTCAGGACTGAAGACGACAACAACAACAATAACTGGTACAGTGACATAGGATTCAGCCACAAGCGTTGTGTGCCTTATAGCTGCAGACAGCTACTTCAGTGTGGCTTCAGCTGCCAGAGACTGTGGTCATGTGTGTGTGAGTTGCGATTGCGTGAGTGAGTGTCTCTGTCTATTTTTGACAAGGGCGTTGTTGGCCATAAGCTTATTTTGTGACAGTCTTTTTATTGTGCCTATTTGCGACTCACCATATCCGCTGTATGTTGAGTAGCAACTATCCATTTCACAATGTTGTTACTTTCCAGTCTGGATTTTCCATTGTTCAAGTCAGCCCCAGTACGATGTAACTCTACACTGTTATAAATAGGCCAACACGTCTGAAACATGTCTGAGATCATCCAGCTGTGGACCAGTATGCCACAATTCCACAGGGTTCCAAATAGCCTGATAGGTCTTATCTGCATTGTGACGCCAGGGAGCCAGTATGCCGAGGCAGTCGGCATATTGATGCATCATCTCAAGTCTGGGTCAGTATGGCAGAAATCCATACTTTTACAAATAGCCCAACAGGTCTGAACTGGATCTTGATGCCATAGAACTGCTTTATTGTGCCCTAGTCACCATCGTGTATTCAGAGTCGGGCATCTTGAATTCTGGTGTCATAGTTAGGCTGGTGCCCATGTACTAAGTCAGCCAGCATGACGATGCACAATTTTTCATTTCCTTCCAATTTATTCTTATAAGGGAACCTCCCCATCGCACCCCCCTCAGATTTAGTTATAAGTTGGGACAGTGGATAGGCCTTGAAAAACTGAACACAGATTAGTCGAGAGAACAGGAAGAAGTTGTGTGGAACTATGAAAAAATAAGCAAAATACAGAAACTGCGTAGTCCATGCGGTAGATTGGCAACGTCAAGGATAGTGTGAACTCAGGAGCGGCGTGATCCCGTGGTTAGCGTGAGCAGCTGCGGAACGAGAGGTCCTTGGTTCGAGTCTTCTCTTGACTGAAAAGTTTACTTTCTTTATTTTCGCAAAGTTATGATCTGTCCGTTCGTTCATTGACGTCTCCGCTCATTGTAATAAGTTTAGTGTCTGGTTTTGTGACCGCACCGCAAAACCGTGCGATTAGTAGACGAAAGGACGTGCCTCTCCTATGGGCACCGAAAACATTTGACTGCGAGGTCATAGGTCAAACGATTCCTCTACAGGAAAACACGTCTGATATATTCTATACGACACTGGTGACGGCATGTGCGTCACATGACAGGAATATGTTGTCGACCCACCTAACTTGTACACTTTGGCGAATGGGTAAAAAGATTCTTCTACCTTCCGATGTTTGTTTAGGTGTAGCGTCCCCATACTAGGGCGCAGTTACCTCGCATCGGACGGTCGGACGGACAGATAATAATTGTCCGAAAATAAATAATTAAACTTTCCACTCGAGGGAAGACAGGAAGCAAGGACCTCTCCTTCCGCAGCTGTTCACGCTAACCCCGGGACCACGGCGCTCCTGAGCTCACACTATCCCTGACGTTGCCTATCTCCCGCATGGACTACTCAGTTTGTATATTTTGCTAATTTTTTTCATAGTTCCACACAACTTCTTCCTGTTTCCTCGATTGATCTGTGGTCAGTTTTTCAAGGCCTATCCACTGTGCCAACGTATAATTAAATCTGAGGGGGTTGCGATGGGGAGGTTCCCTTGTTAGGATAATAGCACTAAATCCATAAGAAATACACTAGTTGAATTTCCCACTAAAATTTTGAATTTCCCACCAAAATTTTGAATTTCCCTCCAAAACTTGAACTCCTGCAGTTTTATACGTAATGCAGTTAGTCTTTGTCAGAAGGAAGCAGTGGAGGGGAGGCAATGGGCGTAGGTGTGACAATGGGAGTGGGGTGGGCGTGGGTGTGGGCATGGGTGTGGTGCTGTGGATGAGGATGGTTTTGCTGGTGGAGGTGGGGGTTGAGGTATGGGTAGGGGGTGGGGAAGACCCACGACTCATAGATGATGTCATCAGTGGTCAATACACTAGAAAAGCGTGCCAGAACGCTCTTTATGTTTACTGTGACCTACTGGGAGTGAAATTTGTCATTCCTTGATACTCCTGCCTGTGTTGGGTGGCAATCCATGACACTTACGTGAATGAGATCAATGGGATGAGACGGGCCATACTTATTGCCATGCCACATCTGAACTGTCCCATGTGACTAGCGCCCAAGAGGACGGACAAACTGATTTTTGGGTAATCTAGGATCCCAAACCACGTTGCTGCTGTTGTGGTCTTCAGTCCTGAGACTGGTTTGATGCAGCTCTCCATGCTACTCTATCCTGTGCAAGCTTCTTCATCTCCCAGTACCTACTGCAGCCTACATCCTTCTCAATCTTTTTAGTGTATTCATCTCTTGGCCTCCCTCTGCGATTTTTACCCTCCACACTGCCCTCCAATACGAAATTGGTGATCCCTTGATCCCTCAGAACATGTCCTACACACTGGTCCCTTCTTCTAGTCAAGTTGTGCCACAAACTTCTCTCCTCCCCAACTCTATTCAGTACCTCCTCATTAGTTATGCGATATACCCATCTAATCTTCAGCATTCTTCTGTAGCACCACATTTCGAAAGCTTCTATTCTCTTCTTGTCCAAACTATTTATCGTCCATGTTTCACTTCCATACATGGCTACGCTCCATACAAAGACTTTCAGAAACGACTTCCTGACACTTATATCTATACTCAATGTTAACAAATTTCTCTTCTTGAGAAACGCTTTCCTTGCCATTGCCAGTCTACATTTTATATCCTCCCTACTTCGACCATCATCCGTTATTATTCTCCCCAAATAGCAAAACTGCTTTAAGTGTCTCATTTCCTAATCTAGTTCCCTCAGCATCACCCGACTTAATTCGACTACATTCCATTATCCTCGTTTTGCTTTTGTTGATGTTCATCTTATATCCTCCTTTCAAGACACCATCCATTCCGTTCAACTGCTCTTCCAAGTCCTTTGCTGTCTCTGACAGAATTACAATGGCATCGGCAAACCTCAGAGTTTTTATTTCTTCTCCACGGATTTTAATACCTACTCCAAATTTGTCTTTGGTTTCCTTTACTGCTTTCTCAATATAAAGATTGAATAACATCGGGGACAGGCTACAACCCTGTCTCACTCCCTTCCCAACCACTGCTTCCCTTTCATGGCCGTCCACTCTTATAACTGCCATCTGGTTTCTGTACAAACGTAGGTTTGTCTTTCCTTAATCTAGGTTCTAAGATAAGGTCAGTATTGCCTCACGTGTTCCAACATTTCTATGGGGTCCAAACTGATCTTCCCTGACGTCGGGTTCTACCAGTTTTTCCATTCGTCTCTAAAGAATTCGCGTTAGTGTTTTGCATCCATGACTTATTAAACTGATTGTTCGGTAATTTTCACATCTGTCAACACCTGCTTCCTTTGGTATTTGAATTATTATATTGTTCTTGGAGGGTATTTCGCCTGTCTCATACATCTTGCTCACCAGATGGTACAGTTTTGTCATGACTGGCTCTCCCAAGGGCGTCAGTAGTTCTAATGGAATGTTGTCTACTCGCGGGTCCTTGTTTCGACTCAGGTCTTTCAGTTAAATACCTCTAATCATGAAACATTCTGGTTTGCACCAAGAAAAGTACCCACACACATTGCAGTGGTGATGATGCCTGGCTAACTGCAGACTTGTCTGCATGGGGACGATTGTTGCCATTTCCCTTGACATGACAGCAGAGAAAATCGCGCCAGCAGTGCACGATAGTCAAAAAATTTCGGTAATGGCATATTTATAAACATAGCGAGCATAAGGACACTCATACATTGACATCAAGTGATGTATGGCTTGCAACTGGAATTTTTTCACTTTTTTGACACGTGAATGTATGGAGCCAATGGTAACCTGTTGGTGCCACCGACTCTTTGCATACGTAGAAGCTTAAATCAGATCGTGAGCTCACAGAGAAGTGGCGCCAGTTAGAGAGTACAAAACGTGCGCCTGGCCACTAGCTGCAGCAGTTAATATATTGTGCAATCGCGATGTGAGTATTGCTAAGGCACAATGAAAGCGCTGTTGATTTTGCATGGAACTGGTTTCAGTAGTCGATGGGCAGGACTAATGCTGAGTGTTTTGAGTGATTTTCTGCAGTTTTCTGACTTAGTATTGAGAATTTCCATATGCCGCTGAGCAACTGGGTAGGTTATCCGACGACTCTCTGAATTATTTGCAGAGTTTCATTACAATTCCTAACTACGCAAGTTTTGGTAGTTTATTAAGGACTGTAGTGAATTATTTGATAGTGGTCGCCGGACGGTGTGGCCGAGCGTTTCTAGGCGCTTCAGTCTGGAACTGCGTGACCGCTGCGGTCGCAAGTTCGAATCCTGACTCGGGCACGGATGTGTGTGATGTCCTTAGGTTAGTTAGGTTTAAGTAGTTCTAAGTCCTAGGGGACTGATGACCTCAGATGTTAAGTCGCATAGTGCTCAGAGCCATTTGAACCATTTGATAGTGGTCATTAAGAAAGGGGCTATCAAGAATAGTTAACTGTTGAGGCGGTAATGTATGACGAAAGAGGTGTGAAAATAACTGATTGTTAGTGATGAACGATTTTAAGCAAGTGTAGTATCAGAGCATGAACAACACTTCCATGGCTTAATTGGCTGCCTTACGGAACCATCTAAGTGTCGTCTAAAGTAGGGGTGGGAGGTGGGTTACATTGGATGGTAACAGATCAAGTGGTGAAATATTATCTTTGCTGTAGTGAATGATTGGCGATAACGAGTAGTGATCTTTGTTTTATTTTATTCTCTTGTTTCATCCAGGCCAAGTAGATAGGTAATGCTCGTGTTATAAACTCCTGGAAATGGAAAAAAGAACACATTGACACCGGTGTGTCAGACCCACCATACTTGCTGCGGACACTGCGAGAGGGCTGTACAAGCAATGATCACACGCACGGCACAGCGGACACACCAGGAACCGCGGTGTTGGCCGTCGAATGGCGCTAGCTGCGCAGCATTTGTGCACCGCCGCCGTCAGTGTCAGCCAGTTTGCCGTGGCATACGGAGCTCCATCGCAGTCTTTAACACTGGTAGCATGCCGCGACAGCGTGGACGTGAACCGTATGTGCAGTTGACGGACTTTGAGCGAGGGCGTATAGTGGGCATGCGGGAGGCCGGGTGGACGTACCGCCGAATTGCTCAACACGTGGGGCGTGAGGTCTCCACAGTACATCGATGTTGTTGCCAGTGGTCGGCGGAAGGTGCACGTGCCCGTCGACCTGGGACCGGACCGCAGCGACGCACGGATGCACGCCAAGACCGTAGGATCCTACGCAGTGCCGTAGGGGACCGCACCGCCACGTCCCAGCAAATTAGGGACACTGTTGCTCCTGGGGTATCGGCGAGGACCATTCGCAACCGTCTCCATGAAGCTGGGCTACGGTCCCGCACACCGTTAGGCCGTCTTCCGCTCACGCCCCAACATCGTGCAGCCCGCCTCCAGTGGTGTCGCGACAGGCGTGAATGGAGGGACGAATGGAGACGTGTCGTCTTCAGCGATGAGAGTCGCTTCTGCCTTGGTGCCAATGATGGTCGTATGCGTGTTTGGCGCCGTGCAGGTGAGCGCCGCAATCAGGACTGCATACGACCGAGGCACACAGGGCCAACACCCGGCATCATGGTGTGGGGAGCGATCTCCTACACTGGCCGTACACCACTGGTGATCGTCGAGGGGACACTGAATAGTGCACGGTACATCCAAACCGTCATCGAACCCATCGTTCTACCATTCCTAGACCGGCAAGGGAACTTGCTGTTCCAACAGGACAATGCACGTCCGCATGTATCCCGTGCCACCCAACGTGCTCTAGAAGGTGTAAGTCAACTACCCTGGCCAGCAAGATCTCCGGATCTGTCCCCCATTGAGCATGTTTGGGACTGGATGAAGCGTCGTCTCACGCGGTCTGCACGTCCAGCACGAACGCTGGTCCAACTGAGGCGCCAGGTGGAAATGGCATGGCAAGCCGTTCCACAGGACTACATCCAGCATCTCTACGATCGTCTCCATGGGAGAATAGCAGCCTGCATTGCTGCGAAAGGTGGATATACACTGTACTAGTGCCGACATTGTGCATGCTCTGTTACCTGTGTCTATGTGCCTGTGGTTCTGTCAGTGTGATCATGTGATGTATCTGACCCCAGGAATGTGTCAATAAAGTTTCCCCTTCCTGGGACAATGAATTCACGGTGTTCTTATTTCAATTTCCAGGAGTGTATTTTGTTCTAGCACTCATGTCACAAAAATTTCAGCCATTTCCTATGTACAAATACAGCTATCCTGTATGACCATGATGTGTCCGGATTTTACAATGTGTGTAACGTTTTTTTACAATGTGTCAACAGTTTTTTCGATTTTTATTTTTTCCATTCTATATGTAAATGAACAAGTGTAGATATGCTCTCATTGCTCCCATTACAAGGTCTGGGTCGCTATTTTTACCATACAACTGCCATAATGAGTATTTAGAAACTATACCTCTTCCAAATGGCAACATACATAACACTAATTGACAAAACCAATGCACATAAATGGACAGTTGTGAGGTTAGCACGTTGCCTCTATTCTGACGTAAACACATAACTCAGCTACACCGTTTTGTGTGTCTCAAAGGAGGATCTGACCGCGTTATGTATGGAATACTGTTCACGGTGGATCTTCAATGTGAATATTGCTCAGGGTGGACTCTCCATGCGCTACATTCAGGAACACTGTTCAGGGTGGACACACCTGCACGAAGTCCAGGATAATGGCTGGGATGGATGTATCTGCGCAAATTCGAGGACAATATTCCAGTCGTGCATAAATTTGGGAATAAAATTTGGAGCCAGGAGATAAGGCATAGGCTTGGGAAATAATGTAACTGAGCTATGTGTGTTCACAAAAGCATAACTTCAACACTCAACCCTTACACCATCCATGTATGTGCATGTGTTTTAGTATTGGCTTTGGCACGTAAAAGGGATAACCCCAAGTGTAAATCAATTATTGTGATAAGTTAGGTTACTTTACGCAAATTAGGTTGCTAGGACATGTTCTGAGGCACCAGGGGATCACAAATTTAGCATTGGAGTGTAAAAATTGTAGAGGGAGACCAAGAGATGAATACACTAAGCAGATTCAGAAGGATGTAGGGAGCAGTAGGTACTGGGAGATGAAGAGCACAGGATAGAGTAGCATGGAGAGCTGCATCAAACCAGTCTCAGGACTGAAGACCACAACAACAACAACGCCCAATTTCACTTCACTTTCAAGGGCTAAAAAACTTCCCAAAAGGTAATTTGGCATTTAGGTTTAGAGGGAACATCTTCGAAATGATGAAATACGAAAATAGTTTTAATATTAAAGTTTACATGTAATTAATATTATCGAAAATTGTATAATTACAGTGAAGCGCCAAAGAAACTGGTATAGGCACGCATATCCAAATACAGAGATGACTATGTAAACAGGCAGGATAGGCCGCTGCTGACGGCAACGCCTATATAAGACAACAAGTGTCTGGCGCAGTTGTTAGATCGGCTACTGCTGCTACAGTGTCAAGATTTAAGTGAGTCTGAACGTGGTGTTGTAGTCGGCGCACGAGCGGTGGGACACAGCATCTCCGAGATGGCATCAAGTCGGGATTTTCGGTACGACCGTTTCACTAGTGAACCGTGAAAATCAGGAATTCGGTAATACAAATCTCCGACATCGCTGCGACTGGAAAAAGATCCTGCAAGAATGGGGACGGCGACGCCTGAATAGAAACGTTCAACGTGACAAAAGTGCCACATTCTGCAACCCTTCTGCGTATCTGGGAACATTGAAATGTGCTGTTCAGAAGAAATCTCCAACCCCTCCTACTCTCACGGATTTATGGACAGCCCTGCAGGATTCATGGTGTCGGTTCCCATTTAGCATTACTTCAGACATTCCTCGTCGTGTTGCAGCACTGCTGCATTCTCGCCGGGACCCTACACGATATTATAGAGCGCGCCATTTACGACGGTGGCCGAGTTTACGTTCGTTCTGCGCATCTGACGTCACAAAACAATAGGCAGCCAATGAACAGAGAACGACGTTGCCAGAGCTCGACCATAGTGCAGAGCATGGACGAGTGTCTTCAGTTTTAGAAACGTTCAGTCATAAATAAAGTAATTGAACAAAAGCAGTGTCTTGATAGCATACTTTCTATAAAAGAAAGTTTGGAAAATGCATTCTTTATACCAATTGCTTCATATTCTATTAATTAATTAAACCAAACAACCAATAAGCCTCCTAATTCAGGCGATAGCAAGGAAATTCATTCTCACTAACTGCTTTTTCACAATAAAGAACAGTGGTAATTGTTTATTTCCTTTTGTACTTCGACGAAACATGAGTAATTCATTGTCATACCGACAGTAAGTGTGGGTATTTTGCGTGATATTTTAGAGCCCTCCAGCAGTTCTGTCGAAGGACGAGCTGTGTTAGCGTAATGGTTAAGGTGTTTAGCTGCTAAAGGAAAGGTTCTGAGTTGAAATCTCCTTCGGCACCCAATATTTCCTTTATTTAAAAACAATATCGAAGTGTCTTACTTCATGAATTTTATTCATTTGAACGCGAGTTTTTCGGTTTTTCTAATTTTGTCCCCCAATATTTCTTTTCACAGCAATTAAAAACAATGAAAAGGCACACATACAATATTCATGTGAAACTTCCTGGCAGATTAAAACTGTGTGCCCGACCGAGATTCGAACTCGGGACCTTTGCCTTTCGCGGGCATATTCATGTTATCTGCTTTGTTTGAATACCTTCTCTTCCGCAGTCGCTGTCTTAATATTCATATTAAGATATATTCTTTTGCGACAGTATTAAAAGTATTATTTAGAGCAGACTTTCGGCTCGTTCGTTGCCGAGCTACTTGATTGTCTGACGCAACTCTTTGCTTCCCTGCTTTGGCAACATCATTTTCGGCGACTGATCTATGTTTTGGCAAGTATTTGCTGTCCGTTGTGACAAACACGAGTTGTTTGAGCACTGCACCTCACTGACAATATATTTTAGTTTTTTCTGTTTTATTACGTCCACAATTCAGTTTTGTGTACTTTGCCAACTTTGTTTTAATCAGAACGTTTTAGAAAAAAGCGGAATGACTGGTACAAATAAAAGTTTTATTACAGTCGCTGTTTATGTTATAAAGGGTGTTCATTTTAACTGGGGACATTCTAATCTCTTGAAAACGACACACAGAGCCAAAAGAAATCCTAATGAAAATTAGTTCCTCTCGGGAGGGGACATCAAATTATAACAAATTTGACCACAGATTCGTCGGATTTGGTATCATTGGATGTCCCACAGTTTTGTTTAATGTATTTTGTCTACTTCCTTTTGATTGATTGATGTGTTTTAAAATAAAACCAAACGCGCCCGGTGTAAATAAAACTTTTATTACATTCTCGAAAGACGGAACATTTCTCAGTATTACATACCCTTAAATTAAATGAGATATTGTTATACAGTAAATTTGATATGAAATTTAGGTATCTTGTCCACATTTCATTCTCAACATTGTGACAACTAAAATCGACCATATGGAAAATATACGCTATGGACTTTTACCTCTGCAAACTCATCAAAATTTCGTGCAATGGTTTACTACATTTAATGCTGCACAATAACTGCGTTGAACATGGAAACAAAATTAAGTCATTTATGGGGGGGAAGGTATCAGTCAAGAAGATGTGTAAAAATCAAACGTAAGTTTGCGAACTATACTATACTATGGCGCTGCTTCTCTTGGCGCGTCGTCATTTACAACTGGGAACGCAGCAATCTCCCGCGACTGGGCGGGCATGCGCGAGCCGCTGCGATAGAAGAATTGAACTATAGGCAGGTATTCCAGTTTCTTTGGCTTTTCAGCGTATATACCTGTATAATCATAAATATGAAGTACACTTTCTGAAAATAAGTTGTCAGAGTTCTTTCAAAATATCTAATGAAAATATATGATTATTTATTATTATTCTAATTATTCATTTTACTTATATTTTTTTATGTTTTAAATTGTCATATGTTTCACATTCGTGGTCTTTTTATTTTGCTGTTTCCATACATATAATTTGTTAATTGAAAACAATAACTAATTATTATAAAATAATTACAATAATGATAGTCTGTAAAGAAACCCATAAAAAATATTTTTTTACACCATATGCACAGAATGAACGAAATTTCTTCGATAAAACACGATAGACATGACAATAAAAATCAAAATTAAGCAGGATTCTCTCACATTGTGGTGGGCGATCTTCTAAATGTCCTGTTTGTACCAGGCATATTTGAATACATTGGAAAACCTCGGCAAAGGGAATTGATTATATACTTATGACTTCAGCTTGGTTATACTGTTTCTTAAGTGGATATTGACATCATAATCATCTAATAGAACTAGATCTGAAAACCTTCTCATAAAATTCTACCAACAGCTGTACCTGTCCCATTGAGCTTTTTGAGACCACAAGGTGAACAAGTTCCTTGTCCTCAAGAATGATGCTCAAATTAGTTCTTTCACACTGATAACCCAAGAATATAACCACAATACAGTTTTCCTCCTTCTCTGGGAATGAAAACGTGTCTCAAATATCGTGTGATGTCGTCAGATGTTAGTTTACCAGTTCGATGTTACCCCAAGATCATTTGGGGCTTCAAAAATAGATTCTCGAATTATCGGTCCTAACTTGAAAACTACGAGAAATGGGTTAAGCAGTCTGCCAGCTGCAGAGACTGCTGGTTGAATACTATAACTCTGAATAACTGATGACAATGACTGCAGCGCAGATTCAATTTTCTTTGCACCCGTTTGGAACAAACACGTCCAGAGTGCTACTCCAGGTCCAATACGCTCTGACCAGAGTTGCACACATTTTCAGGCCCCAAAACTCTGATGTCCTCCTTAGCTTGCTCTAGAAATCGTAAAATGACCTATTTGAGATCTTTGTATCATTTATACAGTGTCTTGTTATAAACTTTGTTCTTTGCGGTGATATAATTCCGCGCGCCTTTACAAAATTCGATAGCCATTTGGGGCTTGCCTTAAAATTGACTTCAGATCCCAGTTCATTCACAAGGCCCACTTTTGAACATAAGTGTCGTGGACAACCAGTTGATGATCCATAGTACTTTTTGCAAAGTCCAGCAATGTGTTACTTTCAACAGATCACATACTGAGCTGTTGTGAAGAACAGTGATACAGCTGAACCACTGAACCAACTTTGCAATATTTATGCTTCATAGGTGAAAGCGACCTTTTCCTCTTTTTTCCACTTTTCCAAAATTCTGCTGCAGAGTTCTTATATTCGAGATTTAATTCGTTTTCTCGAGAAACGACCTAGCTTGGGCTAGACTTCTCACCAGTTTCTGCTATCCAATCACCTTCAATTATTGCTACATCATGCAGCTCTGATCCATCAGACCATAGTCAATTATCTCGAACTGTTGAAATGATCATTTAGCATTCAGCAAATGACAACTATGTTAACGGTTGGCATGTGCCCTATTCGTAAACTGAAGTATTTGACACAGAATAATATGTCTCAAGTTGGCAACACATTTATTCAACACAAGTATCGCCAGTTCGAAGAATAAGTCGAAGAAAAGTGTGTGTTGTTGTATTAGTAGTACATTAATTATAAAACCTACAAATGAATAAAATGTATTAAAATACTGCAATTTAAAAAAAAATTAAGATTGAAGCTATCTTTGTTTAAGTAAGAAAGTTTATCAAGACGATTAAACTGGGTAATTAACTTACGACAATAGTATACTACCGTCACACAGTAGAAAACATAAATTTAATTAAAATGGTCAGTGCTTCTCGTAAGACACACAGCAACCACTCACAAGAAAAAGACATCCAGCTCGAAATGTTCGCTCAATAGTGGTTATCATGTTGACGTTTGGTCCTATCACCATTATGTTATTGGTAAAGTCTTCTACTCGCCAATAAATTAATAATTTTAACTAATAGACTTACAATTTCAATTAAGTCTATTGTTAGTCCGTCAGTATCGTTGTTGTCACTTGTTAAAGTTGTTATTTTTGTTTTCTTAAGGGGAGTTACCTCTATTTGTTCTTCTGTATCAGAAGTTTTTCTCTTACGTCCTGTGTCTATATCTTTTGCTGGTGTCGTTGGTCTTGTACCGTCTTCGTCTGAATAGTCAGAAGATTCTGATGAAATGTCCTTTTTAGACATATTAAAAAATAAATTTATGTCTTTTTGAGTTGGAGTGAAGTATTTAAATTGTACTTCTTCAGTAGTAATAATAGATATGTAAAAAAAAAAAAAAAAATACATTACTGTTTGGAACTTGGGAGCTGAAAGTCTGTTGAAGGACCGATGTCTAGTGTTAAGTGCTTATTTAGTGGTGTATTCAACACAAGATTCAATGTCACGGTCCTGTATTCATTGTAGCAAGCATAGCTTCATACTGCAAGAATGAGTTTCCTCTTATTTGAATTGAAATTTCTCTGATTTTAGTACTGTGTCCCCTGTTTACAATGTTGCCGTCACAGTACTAATTTTAAAAGCGTAAGACTGCATGCATCATTAACAAGATATGAGTTGAAGTCTGTCGGTACAGTGTTCATTGTAGCAAGCATAAGAATCACACCTGGAGAATACACGATGGTAATACTTCATGCAGCAAGCAGCAAGTGAATGAATGTTCGTGTTTATTCAATAACAGTTTTTACATAAATGAACTGACATTAAGGCTGAAGTGAGCTCTTAAGAATGGCAACAGTTTAGGCAGACACGCAGTGTGTTACTCCAAGAGGAGCAGGTGCGCTGTGTAAAATTTCTCCACCGTGTATTCCTCCACCGTCTATACAGCAGGTATGTCTCCCTTTGAGCACCATTATCCCTTTATGGTTGTGTGTTTGTGTTTTCTTTTTGGAGCAAGTTTCAACCACACACGGATTTACTTAGAGTATTGTCAACAAAGCATATTAGTCAGGTGGATCTTACTAAATAACTAAGATGAAGATGACATTCTGCGAAGCGAGCAGAATATTTCATCCTTTCACAGTAAGTGAGAACCCACACTCACACAAAGCTTTCATTTGGTACAGTTGAGCTTCTGGAGGATCTACGAGTAGCCTCCAGACAGTTTACAGAAGTAGAATAAACGTGGGCCCTGACGGGTTTTAACTGCATGCAGCAGCGGAGGCCATCATGTGCGAAAAGTGCGAGTGGATCGGCACACACTCAGATCCGTGTGTATCTCATTTACATGGGACGTATTACACTACTGGCCATTAAAATTGCTACACCAATAAGAAGTGCAGATGATAAACGGCTATTCATTGGACAAATATGTTACACTAGAACTGACATGTGATTACATTTTCACGAAATTTGGGTGCATAGATCCTGACAAGTCAGTACCCAGAACAACCACCTCTGGCTGTAATAACAGCCTCGATACGCCTGGGCATTGAGTCAAACAGAGCTTGGATGGCGTGTACAGGTACAGCTGGCCATGCAGCTTCAACACGATACCACAGTTCATCAAGAGTAGTGACTGGCATATTGTGATGAGCCAGTTGCTCGGCCACCATTGATCAGACGTTTTCAATTGGTGAGAGATCTGGAGAATGTGCAGGCCAGGGCAGCAGTCGAACATTTTCTGTATCCAGAAAAGCCCGTACAGGACCTGTAACATGCGATCGTGCATTATCCTGCTGAAATGGAGGGTTTCGCAGGGATCGAATGAAGGGTAGAGCCACAGCGGTAGGTTAGAAAGGCCCTACCTATGGGAGGGGGTGGGGAGAGATGTTAGGAAGGAAGGTAAGACTGTTTCTAAGCACCTTATAGTTCAATTCTTTTATCTTGGCGGCTCGCGCATGCCCGCCCAGACGCGGGAGATTGCTGCATTGCCAGTTGTACGCACCAAGAGAAGCAGCAGCATAGTATAGTATAGTTCGGAAACTTACGTTTAGGGGGGAGTGCGCAGTTTATGAAGTAAAGCCTCCACGGCCGCATTAACCCTTTCACTGCTACAAAGACATGATCCCCGCATTCCGCGCTGTGCGCGATTTTGTCATCACTGCACTGCTCGCCTGTGCAGACACATGGTGTTCAGACTGCTTTGACACACGTATCATTCGATTTCACAAAAACTATTTGGCCCCGAAAATTTGATTCTTACACATCTTCTTGACTGATACCTTCCCCCCATAAATGACAATTTTGTTTCCAAGTTCAACGCAGTTATTGTACAGCATTAAATTTAGTAAACCATTCCACGAAATTTTGAAGAGTTTGCAGAGGTTAAAGTTCATAGGGTATACTTTCCATACGGTAGATTTTAGTTTCCACAATATTGAGAATGAAATGTGGACAAGATCACTAAATTTCATATAAATATAACAATATCTCATTTAATTTAAGTATCAGCTAGATGTTTTATGTAATATTGAGAAATATTCCGTCTTTCGCGACTGTAATAAAAGTTTTATTTACACTGGGCGCGTTTGGCTTTATTTTAAAGCACTTCAATCAATCAGAAGGAAGTAGACAAAATACATTAAACAAAACTGTGAACTTACAAAAACATTAGGACTTGAATGTACTGTGTATGAGTGAAGTGCTCTGAGCTATGTCAAATATAATTTTTCTGTGTAGCAGACACAAACAGAATTTATTTGCTAAAACACTGATCAGCCGACACAAACGTTGAATATTGTGTTAATGCAGCACAAAACTACGAAAGGTAACTTGACAATGGAGGAGACAAAATACTGTCCACTGAATATGCTTCAAAAGAGAAAAACGCGTCTGGTGAAAATAAAAGGCTTGTTACAGTTGCAGAAGAGGAATATATTTCAAATTCTGCTCTAAATAATACTTTTAATTCTGTGGCAAAAGAATATATCTGAATATGAATAGTAAAACAGCGTCTGCGGAAGAGAAGATATACAAACGAAACCGATGACATGAATATTGTATGTGTATCATTGTTTGTAATTGCTGTGAAAAGAAATATTGGAGGACAAAATTAGAAAAACCGAAAACTTATGATGGTTATAATGAAGAGACAAAGCACTAGAAACTTAAAAAAATTACATTCAAACGAATAAAATTTATGAAGTAGGACACTTCGATATTGTTTTTAAATAAAGAAAATATTATACACGGAACAAGGTTTGATCCCAGAATATTTCACTTAGCAGCCAAACACCTTAACCATTACGCTAACATAGCTCATCATTTAACGGACCTCCTGGAGGACTCTAAAACATCACGCAAAATACCGACAAACACTGTTGGTATGACCTTGAATTACTCACGTTTTGTCGAAGTGCAATAGGAAATAAACAATTACCACTGTTCTTTATTGCGAAAAAGCAGTTCGTGAGAATGATACAAACACCTTTCCTTGCTATCGCCTGAATTAGGAGGCTTATTGCTTGTTTGGTTTAATTAATTAATAGAATATGAAGGAACTGGCATAAAGAATGCTTTTTCCAAACTTTCTATAAAAGAAAGTCTGCTATCAAGACATTGCCTTTGAGCAATTACTTTATTTATGACTGAACGTTTGTAAAACTGAAGACACTCGTCCGTGCTTTGCACTGCAGTCGAGCTGTGGCAACGTCGTTCTCTGTTCATTGGCTGACTGTGTTTTGTGACGTCAGATGCGCAGAACGAACCTACACTCGGCCGCCGTCGTAAATGACGCGCACTTTAGTCTGTAACCACATATCAAGGTGAACACATGTGCAGTTGGCTCCACTCTGTCATGGTGAGTGAGACCTTTAGGGGTTGGTCTTTGTGGTAGCTGTGATATTACAGTGATGTTTCTCAATTCCCAGTGAGCGTATTGCATTACAATCGCTTGCTAACAAATGGTGGTTTCTCATGAAAATTTCTGTGTGTAATTAGAGCAGCGAATCATTTCCCATCATTTGTGGTATCATGTACTGGCCTTCTTACACTTCAGTTTTCTGCCCTGCCCCTTCTTACCATGTATCTGTGCACAAGTTTCTCGGCAGCTAACACTTGTGGATTGGTGGGAGGCTACTCTTCCTCCACTTCAGAGATAGTTTGCTGTGCTGTCCCTTCTTAGTGTGTGTGTATGCATGTGCGCGCAAGTCCTCAACAGCTGTTTGGCTTGTAGATCTGTAGGTGGCCAACTCTTCCTACACTGCAGTGGTAGTTTCCTGCCCTATACCTTCATACCATCTAACAACCTCCTTAGCAGCTATACACTTGTAGATCAGTAGGAGACAAATTCTGCCGGCAGCAGGTGTAGGACAATTTCCCGACGATTTAAAGTGGTATTGTGGACTAGTGCACACAGCAAGTTGAACATATATACACATACATGATCAGAAAGGGGAACGAAACCCATTTCAAGCGCCCATACGCCAAGGCAAGCGCCTCTGTGTAGTACATTTGGTTTTTTGGTAGGTAGTTTATTTTTTAGAGTTTAGGGGGATAGGAACTCGTGAATGACACTACCCCTGATTTTCGATCCGAAGTAAAATTGCCAAAATAAAATTTATTTCTATGTGAACAAATTTCTATTAAAGTTTTCTAAGTCGCCAGAAGAAAGTGTTTTTAATGCAGTATTGAGAATGTAACTTTTCACTACCGTATCGGACAATATGGGTCAATTTACTACAGAAATAACAACCTTGGATAATTTTTGAGATTTAACTGAGTGAATTTGCTTCTTAGAATCCCTTTTTACCCAATTTTACAGTAGGCTGTGTAGATCGTTTTCTCTTGATAGCTGCTGGTCAGGCTATTGTCTCCATTGGTTTTCTCCCTCCGATTCTTGAAGTAGGTAGGTATGGAAATTATTTTTTTCTAACTGTTGATCTTGCTGTTTTTCATATTCATTTATTGCTTGTACCTATTTACGACCATACGAAATTGAGTTGCAATGAAATCTGACATTATCGAATCTTCAAACTGGTCAATGTCATTTACAAGAATACATCAGTCACTTGCACTGTTCCTATGAACTGCGCTACGTGTTATCACAGTAAGAGATTTTAAGGGGCTCTGGAAAGGCTCAAACTAATGAAAAGTTCAATTTTTACTTTTTTGCGTTTTCTGAATCTGCAGACTATTACCTTTTAATAGATATATAACTTATTCAATTCCGAAGACTACACCTATTTTTAAATTTTTTTTGAAATGTGTTCTACATGGGTGTGACCCACTGTGGCGCTGTTAAACTGCTGTCAAATGGTGGTATTATTAACGTCCGTGTTCATCAGGCACATTTTAGTGATGTGAGATAAAGTATGTGTTGTGGCTAACCTGTGATGGTTCAATATATATCGCTGGTGTGATTGTCGATTGTTTCATGTTTATTTACTCTGTCGTTATCTCGAAAATATTCGTAATTAATTCTGTTTCTTGAGTCTCTGTTTTGTTGAAGTATAATAATGAGTAAAAGTAAAGTTGCTGTTGCGACTTTCAATGATGGCAACATTGTAAGGTGCAAGGTATTTAGAAATATGGGAATGAAGACAGGTTCTAACATGGTACGAGTGATGCTTGCTTTAGACAAGGAACGCCTTTGGGCTGCAGACAGGGCTGTAAAGAGTCTAGAAATACAAGCAAGAGTAAACAGGAGGAGGAACAAGAGGAAGCTGGAGGAGGAGTTTGCAGAGGATGAAGATAATCCATCCTATGGACGTGGAATGCACTAAAAAGTAAATCCAATCTTTGTCGCTCGATTCCCAAAACTTTTATTTTCTCATACAAATTACATGTTTTCTAACGATCTTCCAAACATATTTGTTTCAAACTTTCAGTAAATGTTACACAGTACCTTCTGCATAATTTAACATAGCCTTTTTCCAAAAAAAAACTGTATATTTTTGAATATATAAATAAAAAATTGCAAAAAAATGTTGTGAATTTTCATTACAATTGAAAAAAAATCATCTTTAATAACTGAACTAAAATTTTGTAAAATCCCTGTGTTAAGTTGTAGCTCATATTCCAATAAATAATCTGTAAAACGTTCAACTTCCTACCTCAAATACTTTGTGAGGAAAGATGTAATTTATAAGCGTTATTTTAACATTGCAAGTATAGGGCATTCCGGAGCCCCTTAATTGCGACTGCTGCCGCTCTCGACTGGCGGACGACTATCAACGCTACCGCACCTCTTTGGTCAGAGATAGCAATGCCTTGTCTTCGCTGCTTCCGACCAAAGAGCGCGTTTACAAGAAAATTTATTTATTTATTTTAATATTAATTTACAAAAATGATAATTTAAATAATTAATTGCGTAATTTCATTTGAATAAAAAAATTTTTTTTTCCTTTTTCGTCATTTGCGTCAGTGGGGAGGGGTCTGTTCCACTACATCTGGTTCGTTCAGTTTGGGATAGTGGAATAAGAGGAAGTTCTCTCCTGCACTGTGGATTGAACAGCCGTTTAGAAAAAAGAAATCAGGAACACCTAGCACAGGCAATAGTCTCTTTAAGTTGCAAAATGCATCCACAGTCCATAACGCTGCAACACCATTATTTGATGAAATGTACTCCCCCTATACACATCCATTATCGCCCCCTTCCATTTCTTGCCTAGGGGGCTATGGGCGCAGTACTCAGCTGTTTGCTTACAGCTAATACATATATTAAACTCCTCTCTGTCCGACACCAACATATCATCAACTGATCACATTTCCCACCAGAAATAAAGGCAGTACCTTCCACTCCAAACTTTTAAATTAATCATTGGGGGGGGGGGGGGGAGGGGAGGTGGCGATAGGACAATCCGGCAACAGGACAACACCCTCAAATATAAAGTACATGAATAAAGACAGTGCCTCACATACAGGATTATTACAAATGATTGAAGCGATTTCACAGCTCTACAATAACTTTATTATTTGAGATATTTTCACAATGCTTTGCACACACATACAAAAACTCAAAAAGTTTTTTTTGGCATTCACAAATGTTCGATATGTGCCCCTTTATGATTCAGCAGACATCAAGCCGATAATCAAATTCCTCCCACACTCGGCGCAGCATGTCCCCATCAATGAGTTCGAAAGCATCGTCGATGCGAGCTCGCAGTTCTGGCACATTTCTTGGTAGAGGAGGTTTAAACACTGAATCTTTCACATAACCCTACAGAAAGAAATCGCATGGGGTTAAGTCGGGAGAGTGTGGAGGCCATGACATGAATTACTGATCATGATCTCCACCACGACCGATCCATCGGTTTTCAAATCACCTGTTTAAGAAATGCCGAACATCATAATGGAAGTGCGGTGGAGCACCATCCTGTTGAAAGATGAAGTCGGCGCTTTCGGTCTCCAGTTGTGGCATGAGCCAATTTTCTGCGGGCTACGCGTGAAAGTTGCCCGCACGCGTTCAACCGTTTCTTCGCTCACTGCAGGCCGACCCGTTGATTTCCCCTTACAGAAGCATCCAGAAGCTTTAAACTGCGCTTCCATCGCCGAATGGAGTTAGCAGTTGGTGGATCTTTGTTGAACTTCGTCCTGAAGTCTCGTTGCACTGTTATGACTGACTGATGTGAGTGCATTTCAAACAAGACATACGCTTTCTCGGCTCCTGTCGCCATTTTCTCTCACTGCGCTCTCGAGCGCTCTGACAGCAGAAACCTGAAGTGCGGCTTCAGCCGAACAAAACTTTATGAGTTTTTCTACGTATCTGTAGTGTGTCGTGACCATATGTCAAAGAATGGAGCTACACTGAATGTATGAAATCGCTTCAATCATTTGTAATAGCCCTGTACTTTATCAATTGCAGGCAGTTTTCTTCACGACTTGTAATGCATATACTGCTTACGCCACGTGGGTGTGTGGAAACTGATCTGAGCCCACTTGAAGTACCAGAGTGTGCTAAAGTGTATTAATGTTCTATGGAGTGTGGTAGGGCCTTCCGTGAGAATTTTTGTTAGATTTTAACTATTTCTTTCTGAATGATGTTTCGCCATGTGTGTAGTAGCAGTTCACACTGTACAAAATTCGAGTTTTTCAAGTGTTATGTAGTTTCCTGCACAACGATTTAATGATTTTATGGCCATCAGCTATTTGACTGTAATAATTTAGTGATTTTTGGTGAGCTGCCTGTGTGCATGCTAATGGATTCCATGTGTCTCCGCCATTATGAGTTTATTACCCCCTGTCTATGTGTCTCGTTCGTTTCAGTCACTTGGTGTGGAACAGTAATCCATAAACGCTCAATTGATTTATTTAACTCAAATTACAGTAGATCTTTTTTGTGGAACCCATCCACACCATTTTGCTTTGCTAAACGATGTCAGATACAGTGATTGTCTGTAACGTACACTCCTGGAAATGGAAAAAAGAACACATTGACACCGGTGTGTCAGACCCACCATACTTGCTCCGGACACTGCGAGAGGGCTGTACAAGCAATGATCACACGCACGGCACAGCGGACACACCAGGAACCGCGGTGTTGGCCGTCGAATGGCGCTAGCTGCGCAGCATTTGTGCACCGCCGCCGTCAGTGTTAGCCAGTTTGCCGTGGCATACGGAGCTCCATCGCAGTCTTTAACACTGGTAGCATGCCGCGACAGCGTGGACGTGAACCGTATGTGCAGTTGACGGACTATGAGCGAGGGCGTATAGTGGGCATGCGGGAGGCCGGGTGGACGTACCGCCGAATTGCTCAACACGTGGGGCGTGAGGTCTCCACAGTACATCGATGTTGTCGCCAGTGGTCGGCGGAAGGTGCACGTGCCCGTCGACCTGGGACCGGACCGCAGCGACGCACGGATGCACGCCAAAACCGTAGGATCCTACACAGTGCTGTAGGGGACCGCACCGCCACTTCCCCGCAAATTAGGGACACTGTTGCTCCTGGGGTATCGGCGAGGGCCATTCGCAACCGTCTCCATGAGGCTGGGCTACGGTCCCGCACACCGTTAGGCCGTCTTCCGCTCACGCCCCAACATCGTGCAGCCCGCCTCCAGTGGTGTCGCGACAGGCGTGAATGGAGGGACGAATGGAGACGTGTCGTCTTCAGCGATGAGAGTCGCTTCTGCCTTGGTGCCAATGATGGTCGTATGCGTGTTTGGCGCCGTGCTGGTGAGCGCCACAATCAGGACTGCATACGACCGAGGCACACAGGGCCAACACCCGGCATCATGGTGTGGGGAGCGATCTCCTACACTGGCCGTACACCACTGGTGATCGTCGAGGGGACACTGAATAGTGCACGGTACATCCAAACCGTCATCGAACCCATCGTTCTACCATTCCTAGACCGGCAAGGGAACTTGCTGTTCGAACAGGACAATGCACGTCCGCATGTATCCCGTGCCACCCAACGTGCTCTAGAAGGTGTAAGTCAACTACCCTGGCCAGCAAGATCTCCGGATCTGTCCCCCATTGAGCATGTTTGGGACTGGATGAAGCGTCGTCTCACGCGGTCTGCACGTCCAGCACGAACGCTGGTCCAACTGAGGCGGCAGGTGGAAATGGCATGGCAAGCCGTTCCACGGGACTACATCCAGCATCTCTACGATCGTCTCCATGGGAGAATAGCAGCCTGCATTGCTGCGAAAGGTGGATATACACTGTACTCGTGCCGACATTGTGCATGCTCTGTTGCCTGTGTGTATGTGCCTGTGGTTCTGTCAGTGTGATCATGTGATGTATCTGACCCTAGGAATGTGTCAATAAAGTTTCCCCTTCCTGGGACAATGAATTCACGGTGTTCTTATTTCAATTTCCAGGAGTGTATTTTGTGTCTTCATCAACATGAAATACAACCAAGCCCGTCAGGGATCCCAGCTTTGTTTCGTTTTCCTACAGTGCAAGCTGAGGCAATTGGCTGGAAGACCAACCACGCACAACACCTACCTCTCTGCTGTAGTTCCTATGTGGGACTGCGATGTTGCATGCTGTGTGGAACAGCATTGAAATTAATCCATATAGCGTGACGGAACTTCCCGTTTTTGTACGTGGGAGACTAGTTAATGTAAAGTTCATAACTACCATTAATCCAAATGTGATTATCATACTTACAAGGGAACCTCCCCATCGCACCCCCCTCAGATTTAGTTATATGTTGGCACAGTGAATAGGCCTTGAAAAACTGAACACAGATCAATCGAGAAAACAGGAAGTAGCTGTGTGGAACTACGGAAAAAATAAGCAAAATATATCAACTGAGTAGTCCATGCGCAAGATAGGCAACATCAAGGATAGTCTCAGCTCAGCAGCGCCGTGGTCCCGTGGTTAGCGTGAGCAGCTGCGGAACGAGAGGTCGTTGGTTCAAGTCCTCCCTCGGGTGAAAAGTTTAGTTACTTTATTTTCGCAAAGTTATGATCTGTCCGTTCGTTCATTGACGTCTCTGTTCACTGTAATAAGTTTAGTGTCTGTGTTTTGCGACCGCACCGCGGAAACCGTGCGATTAGTGGACGAAAGGACGTGCCTCTCCAATGGGAACCGAAAACATTTGATCGGAAGGTCATAGGTCAACCGAGTCCTCCACAGGAAAACACGTCTGATATAATCTATACGACACTGGTGACGGCATGTGCGTCACATGACAGGAATATGTTGTCGACCCACCTATCTTGTACACTTGGCGAATGGGTAAAGAGATTCTTCTACCTTGCCCGATTTAGGTTTTCTTGTGGATGTGGTAACCACTCCCAAAAAAGTGTGTTTCGATGTTTGTTTAGGTATAGCGTCCCCATACTACGGCGCAGTTACCTCGTATCGGGCGGACGGACGGACAGATAATAATTGTCTGAAAATAAAAAATTAAACTTTTCGCTCGAGGGAAGACTTGAACCAGGGACCTGTCGTTCCGCAGCTGCTCACGTTAACAACGGGACCACGGCGCTCCTGGGTTCACATTATCGTTGATGTTGCCTACCTTGCGCATGGACTACTCAGTTTGTATATTTTGCTTATTTTTTTTCATAGTTCCACACAACTTCTTCCTGTTTTCTCGATTGATCTGTGTTCAGTTTTTCCAGGCCTATCCACTGTGCCAACTTATAACTGAATCTGAGAGGGGTGCGAAGGGGAGGTTCCCTTGTTAGAACCAATGTCATATTTGCATCACCTAACGTTGAAGACAGTGTTTTAGACCAATAAATGCTGATAATTAGACTGCAGGAAGAATGATATGTGTAATGGTAGTTCACGTGATACAAAAATTTGAAAGTGATTCACAAGTTATTTATTTTCCTGCACGACGATATAATGATTTTGTAGCCAGTGCCTATCTCATACGTAATAACTCAGTAATTTTTTTGAGTTTCTTTTGTTAATACTAATTTAATGTGATGAATGCATTTAATTTATGAAATTAATCCAATTAATGAAATAATGCAATTATTTTAATGGAATAATATCAAATAATCTTTCAGTGCTTTTAATGACCAGGCAAATTTTAGTATTTCTGGCTTAGCAGCCATCATATTCAGGTACCCTTCTTAGAGCAGTGGAGAAGGCAGAAGTGGGAAGGTGACGTAATGTGTTGTGAGAGGTCTATGACAGTTGGTTTGTTTGGTACGGGTATCGTGAGAAAGACCGCATAAATTGTGGTTCTTCTCCGTGATTGGCTGCTGTGTTAGTTTCGTGCCAAAAATGACAATATTGTGTTATTGATAATAGACAAACTAAATATTTGCTTGCATTTCAAATTAAAGCCTCTCTGAAAAGCGTGCTATCATTCCATTATTTCACAACTGTTATTAAGCAGCAGAGTAATAAACAACCGCTAAACGAAAAGGCAGACGTCCGCAGCTCGTGGTCGTGCGGTAGCGTTCTCGCTTCCCGCGCCCGGGTTCCCGGGTTCTATTCCCGGCGGGGTCAGGGATTTTCTCTGCCTCGTGATGGCTGGGTGTTGCGTGATGTCCTTAGGTTAGTTAGGTTTAAGTAGTTCTAAGTTCTAGGGGACTGATGACCATAGATGTTAAGTCCCATAGTGCTCAGAGCCATTTGAACCATTTTTTTTTTTTTTTTTTTTTTGAAAAGGCAGACGAAACACTTCAGTGATATTCAGATCGTTACCAAATTGGATGGCGGGCGAAGTGGTTCGGATGTAAGATCAGAGCTATTTCGGCAGTCTCGGGGGACAGACGTGTTGTCTGCTGTAGTATCAGTTAAGACTCAATTTGGAATACGTAGATTGTAGATGTGAGAGCTGGTTCCGAAGCCTTGGAGGACAGACACGTTATCTGCCACAGTCGGCGTCAGGTTAAGACTTTTATTAGCAATGTATGATTATATGGACGTGCAGTTGAGAACAGTGTGACTGTTATAACAGAAATACGCAGTCCATTAATTTGTTGACGAATGTGGAATGAAATTGTGCAGTTTCTCGTGTTCTGTCAAAAAGAGAGTGGCATCACCTATAAACAGACTGATTGGAAATTTAATCATTTCTAAAATAACAGTTCCTCGCTAAGAGTTTCTTACAACCTCAAGATTGCGGATTCACGACTTACATGCTGTTTTCTGCAGAGGGGACAACAACTATAGAAGACTGCAGGTTGGTGAATATTTATTAGAACTTATGCCTTCCACTCACAGTGGTGCTAGCAAAAGGGCACCTCGTGTGTACTGCAATCTTAGTGCAAATTAGATCAGTGACACGTCATCTGTGGGTGTCACAGAGGAGGTATGAAGGAGAGAAATATTTTTGAGGGAAGTTTTTTTTTTCCTTTATTGTTATTTAAACACCTTTACATAAGGTGGGCTGACAGCAGCATACTACGCCGCCCTTCAGCCACAAGTTTGACAATGAAAATACAAAGAAGACACAAAAGATACTGAACAAGGTGGCGGACAAAAAACAGTAGACACAGAAACAAATAACACGAAGCCGTTCACATTCGACGAAAAACACACTAAAAACTGTCGGCACTGTGCACAAACACTGACAACGTAGACGGTGCAGGTGAATGAAGGAGCGTGACGGCGGAGAACACGAAACCACAAACACGACGGCACACACACGAGAAACTGATGGCGATGATCTCCGGTGCGCGAATGTCCACTTAACGTGTGCGAGTCCGGGGACCTGCCGAGAGGGGAAGAAGGGGGTGGGGGGGAGAGGGGAGAACAAAGATGCCAGTGGCAGAGGAGATAGTAGGAGGAATGGGGGTAGATGAGCCCGGGCGAGGAGTGGGGAGAAAGGGAGGAGGGAGGGAAGGGGAAGAGAAAGAGAGGGTGCCCATAGGAACAAACACAGGAAGAGGAAGGGAGGATCAAAGTTGGTAGGAGGGGTAGATGGAGGGGAGGAGTGCATCATCAGGGAGGGGGAGCTGGCGGAAGCCACCTTGGGAGAGGGTAAGGAAAGTGGAGAGATGGAGAGCAGGTGGGACGTGGAAATACAGGCGCAGCAGCGGACAGGGGTGGGAGAGGATGTGAGAGACCAGCGGGTGAGGGGGATCTAGTTTACAGGAGGTGTATAGGATCCGGATCCGTTCGAGCAACAGGAGGAGGTGGGGGAATGGAATATGATCGTACAGGATCCGCATGGGGGAGGGGAGACAGAGAGAAGGGTTTCATCACATGCACATATATATATATATATATATATATATATATATATATATATATATATATATATATATATATACACTCCTGGAAATTGAAATAAGAACACCGTGAATTCATTGTCCCAGGAAGGGGAAACTTTATTGACACATTCCTGGGGTCAGATACATCACATGATCACACTGACAGAACCACAGGCACATAGACACAGGGAACAGAGCATGCACAATGTCGGCACTAGTACAGTGTATATCCACCTTTCGCAGCAATGCAGGCTGCTATTCTCCCATGGAGACGATCATAGAGATGCTGGATGTAGTCCTGTGGAATGGCTTGCCATGCCATTTCCACCTGGCGCCTCAGTTGGACCAGCGTTCGTGCTGGATGTGCAGACCGCGTGAGACGACACTTCATCCAGTCCCAAACATGCTCAATGGGGGACAGATCCGGAGATCTTGCTGGCCAGGATAGTTGACTTACACCTTCTAGAGCACGTTGGGTGGCACGGGATACATGCGGACGTGCATTGTCCTGTTGGAACAGCAAGTTCCCTAGCCGGTCTAGGAATGGTAGAACGATGGGTTCGATGACGGTTTGGATGTACCGTGCACTATTCAGTGTCCCCTCGACGATCACCAGTGGTATACGGCCAGTGTAGGAGATCGCTCCCCACACCATGATGCCGGGTGTTGGCCCTGTGTGCCTCGGTCGTATGCAGTCCTGATTGTGGCGCTCACCTGCACGGCGCCAAACACGCATACGACCATCATTGGCACCGAGGCAGAAGCGACTCTCATCGCTGAAGACGACACGTCTCCATTCGTCCCTCCATTCACGCCTGTCGTGACACCACTGGAGGCGGACTGCACGATGTTGGGGCGTGAGCGGAAGACGGCCTAACGGTGTGCGGGACCGTAGCCCAGCTTCATGGAGACGGTTGCGAATGGTCCTCGCCGATACCCCAGGACCAACAGTGTCCCTAATTTGCTGGGAAGTGGCGGTGCGGTCCCCTACGGCACTGCGTAGGATCCTACGGTCTTGGCGTGCATCCGTGCGTCGCTGCGGTCCGGTCCCAGGTCGACGGGCACGTGCACCTTCCGCCGACCACTGGCGACAACATCGATGTACTGTGGAGACCTCACGCCCCACGTGTTGAGCAATTCGGCGGTACGTCCACCCGGCCTCCCGCATGCCCACTATTCGCCCTCGCTCAAAGTCCGTCAACTGCACATACGGTTCACGTCCACGCTGTCGCGGCATGCTACCAGTGTTAAAGACTGCGATGGAGCCCCGTATGCCACGGCAAACTGGCTGACACTGACGGCGGCGGTGCACAAATGCTGCGCAGCTAGCGCAATTCGACGGCCAACACCGCGGTTCCTGGTGTGTCTGCTGTGCCGTGCGTGTGATCATTGCTTGTACAGCCCTCTCGCAGTGTCCGGAGCAAGTATGGTGGGTCTGACACACCGGTGTCAATGTGTTATTTTTTCCATTTCCAGGAGTATATATATATATACTTCTCACTTTCTCTTTTTCAACTTTCTGTAGAATGGTTACCGCCCTCTATGCTGAGAGTGTTCCCTTGAGGTGCTGTTTGCATTATCTGTTGCAATGTTCAATTCATTATTCTTGAGGTTCCAAACTAGAACCAGTAAATAAAATTAAAGTTGGGTTGTCGTTGATAATTAGATTCGCTGTGCCAAGAACACTCAGATTAAACCAGCTGACGTTTGACGGAGCTGTCACTTAGTTTCTGCTCTGCCTGACTGTGTTCGGCGTTAGCAGCGCATATCGATATATCTCCCCTCGTAGTATCTTTGCTCAACTGCTATTACTTCCCGGTCGTTGTCTGTCGTTAGGAGTTCGGGTCGGGAGATAGTAAACAATTTCACGGTAGTGTTCGGGTTTATGTATTTCTTTGTCATGTTTTTTCATTCTTTTATATTTAGAAATCGTTACTGGTTATTTTAGTTTATCGGTCTACACTGCCCCTACATTATTAGTACTATTTTTTATTAAATTTTGTGCACTGTATTTAGATAATAGTGTTTCTTGTTTACATTTTATGCACTAAATTAAAACTGGAATGTGTCTGGAGTGCAGTCCGGACCAGCCAGTCGGGGAGCTGCAATGCGGCACCAGTGCAGTCAGGTTGGAGCAGCAGTAAGGTCCATGTCGACATGGCTTGCCTGACCATTGCCGCCACACATCACTTGAGCCGGGCCATGGTTTTGGTGCATCGTCACTCAGTTGTCCTACCGGACGACGCGTATTGGCTCGCCGATCGTTGACGAGTCGGCTCTGTGTGTGTGTGTGTGTGTGTGTGTGTGTGTGTGTGTGTGGGTGGGTGGGTGGGTGGGTGGATGGGTGGGTGGATGTGTGTTCTATCAATACCACCACTTGCAAAGTAGGTTAGAAATCAGATTAAGAATGTTGCTCACGCAGCATATGTTTGCTGTTATATGAAGTCACTGTAAAACAGTCATTAATTTTGGCACGTATCTTGAATGGATTCCCACGTAGATTTCGACGAAGTTGTTGTGGCTCATCTTGTTGATTCTAGGGTGATTCCACTTTGACTGCTAGAAGGTCCAGATCTGTATCTTAGCAATATTCGAAGACCTAACAAATGCGTTTTTCAGGAAATGCTTAATGACCAAACAATCCCAGATCAGAACAATGGTATGGTAGAAATAATTTTTGACTTGGTGTTCACGATGCATGTTTTTATTAAACTTCTTGTAAATTCACATATACTTCTTCTTAATTGTCACATCATCAAGAAAACAGTTTTGTATCAATCTTCATATATTTAATTTCCACTTTAACCAAACACAAGACTTCACTGTTCTTTTACAGAGCAAAATAACAACTTTTTAACCTCTGCAAAGTGAAACAAAGACTGCTCTGTGCGCATTCGTGCCAAAACGGTTTCAACTAAGTGAAAGATTATGACAGTCTCACAGAAATGAATACACACAAGAACCATATGACTGTAATATATCGAAATATGGGAGTACCTATACATTAATAAAACCAAATGTGAATATTGGGACAAAAATATGACTGGTGGGAAGGAATGGTGAATAAAAAGGGGTTTCAAAATCGTAAATGACCGTGAAAAAGGGAAAGAATGAAGAGCAAATCGGACTTCGTATTACAGAAAAGTTATCGGACTTCTTGATTCGGAAAAGCTATTGTTGGGGTTGTCCTTGTGGCGTTTTTGAGCAAAAGTTAAACCAATTTCCACTACAAGAATTATTGAAAAAGAACAGAGACTAACAAAATGTAACTGACAGGGAGAAATGGCGTAGATAAGAGTTCATCCTTTACCAGGTTAACATATCTTCTTTCGTGCGGCGTCCAGGTCTTCAAAAATCTCCTACTTCATTTCTGCGTGAGAAGTCTGCTCCGAAATCTTGGAATAAGTTTGATTGTCCAGGAATTTCTAATGCATACAAAAACCGTCTCGATATTAAATGCAATTTATTTTACGTTGCTTCCCTCCTCCAAATGTCATAACAACTTCCACAATATGTCTACACATTAATAAGTTTTTTTCGTCTTCATCAGATCGCGTCTGCATTAAGCTTCCGCTCTCGAGACACACTAAAGAAACGGATAGGAAACAAAGAAGAGCTACTCTCTGCCGTCAAGCGCTCGTACCGCTGCGACGGTATATTTTTTATCTGACGGAACGAGTGTAGCGCGGCGAAATTCAAAGTCCCGCTACAGTTACTTCGCAGAAAAGTAGTACGATATTACTGGTATCGAGAACTGGTGTTGGAGTGCCGTAATGGTCACGTAAATAATCAACCATTACAGTGAAACTTCCTGGCAGATTAAAACTGTGTGCCCGACCGAGACTCGAACTCGGGACCTTTGCCGTTAAAGTTTGGAAGGTAGGAGACGAGGTACTGGCAGAAGTAAAGCTGTGAGTACCGGGCGTGAGTCGTGCTCCGGTAGCTCAGTTGGTAGAGCACTTGCCCGCGAAAGGCAAAGGTCCCGAATTCGAGTCTCGGTCGGGCACACAGTTTTAATCTGCCAGGAAGTTTCATATCAGCGCACACTCCGCTGCAGAGTGAAAATCTCATTCTGGAACCATTACAGTGTGCTTGTGTGTGTGTGCGTGTGTGTGTGTGTGTGTGTGTGTGTGATTGTGTGTGTGTGCGCGTGTGCGTGCATCGACTCCCGATTTGTCTTCGTGCGTGCTTAGTCACTGTTCAGTATCGTTCAGTTCTTTGTGCAAGTTTTTGTCAGATTGTGTGTGTAGTTGGCGTTGACGACTGTTTTAGATAATGTCGGCATTATGAGAGGAGTCGGTAGGTTGCTGCGGACCAGGGAAGTTGTCTCCGCGTGGTGCAGTCGGCTGGGTCCGCTGGCGGTCCCTGCGCAGTACTGGAGCGTGTGTGGGGCTGTCCGGTCGCCACGAGCTTCGTGGTTCACCGACCCAGCACGGCAAAGTTGAGTAGTGGTTTCGACTACCCAAGCCACGTCCATTCACGTTGTGAGGTTCGTTTTGGTGGTTCGCTGTTGGGGAGGTTTTCGTGTGAGCAGCACCGAGAGTTTCTAAGGCTGAAATTTAGCCGCCATGCGGTGCAATTAACTATAGAAGAGCGTAGCGTTCCAAAGGATTGGAAAAGGGCACAGGTCATCCCCGTTTTCAAGAAGGGACGTCGAACAGATGTGCAGAACTATAGACCTATATCTCCAACGTCGATCAGTTGTAGAATTTTGGAACACGTATTGTGTTCGAGTATAATGACTTTTCTGGAGACTAGAAATCTACTCTGTAGAAATCAGCATGGGTTTCGAAAAAGACGGTCGTGTGAAACCCAGCTCGCGCTATTCGTCCACGAGACTCAGAGGGCCATAGACACGGGTTCACAGGTAGATGCCGTGTTTCTTGACTTCCGCAAGGCGTTCGATACAGTTCTCCACAGTCGTTTAATGAACAAAGTAAGAGCATATGGACTATCAGACCAATTGTGTGATTGGATTGAGGAGTTCCAAGATAACAGAACGCAGCATGTTATTCTCAATGGAGAGAAGTCTTCCGAAGTAAGAGTGATTTCAGGTGTGCCGCAGGGGAGTGTCATAGGACCGTTGCTGTTCACAATATACGTAAATGACCTGGTGGATGACTTCGGAAGTTCACTGAGGCTTTTTGTGGATGACGCTGTGGTATATCGAGAGGTTGTAACAATGGAAAATTGTACTGAAATGCAGGAGGATCTGCAGCGAATTGACGCATGCTGCAGGGAATGGCAATTGAATCTCAATGTAGACAAGTGTATTGTGCTGCGAATACATAGAAAGATAGATCCCTTATCATTTATCTACAAAATAGCAGGTCATCAATTATAAATTATCTGGCAGTAGGCATTAGCAGTGATTTAAAACTGAATGATCATATAAAGTTGATCGTCGGTAAAGCAGATGCCAGACTGAGATTCATTGGAAGAATCGTAAGGAAATGCAATCCGAAAACAAAGGAAGTAGGTTACAGTACGCTTGTTCGCCCACTGCTCGAATACTGCTCAGCAGTGTGGGATCCGTACCAGATAGGGTTGATACAAGACAGAGAGAAGATCCAACGGAGAGCAGCGCGCTTCGTTACAGGATCATTTAGTAATCGCGAAAGCGTTACGGAGATGATAGATAAACTCCAGTGGAAGACTCTGCAGGAGAGACGCTCAGTAGCTCGGTACGGGCTTTTGTCAAAGTTTCGAGAACATACCTTCACCGAAGAGTCGAGCAGTATATTGCTCCCTCCTACGTATATCTCGCGAAGAGACCATGAGGATAAAATCAGAGAGATTAGAGCCCACACAGAGGCACACCGACAATCCTTCTTTCCACGAACAATACGAGACTGGAATAGAAGGGAGAACCGATAGAGGTACTGAAGGTACCCTCCGCCACACACCGTCAGGTGGCTTGCGGAGTATGGATGTAGATGTAGATGTAGATATTGGTTGACTACAATTCCATTGCACCAGCGGAATTTTCTGCCTTTGGCCGTTAGTGTTTTAGTTACCTGCTCTGACCACTGACGTAAATTCACGCAGTGTTCCTTTTGGGTGTAGTTAACTATATTACCATATTTCAGATTCGAGTGTACCAGTGGAATTTTCCGCCTTGTGGTCGTTAGTGTTCCGGTTACCTGCCTTGGCCACTAACTTAATTTCAGGCAGCGTCCTTTCCTCACCTGTTGTCGTTATCGAACATGGTGTGTAGTTTTGACAGATAATACATATTTCATTGGGGGTAATCACGTTCGTAGACTTTTGTGTTTGAGTTCCCATGTACTGATTGGTGGCAAGCAAGTCGTTGTGTCGGTCGGTCTGTGGCTGTCCCCTTGTTGGGTTCCGATGGATCAAGTGTAGTTCGGCTCACCACCTGTCTAACCTAAGTGAACGAGGGCAGACCGACCTCCCTGGAGGTTTCTGAGTGCCGTTTTCTCTTTATTGTCCTTCTCACCACTGTTTAATTGTCTGTTTGTAATCTATCATAGCCAGTGATTTAAAGATTCTAATTTTTACTGGACTTTGTGTATTTTTGAGTTCTCGAAAATCAATTGTGGGCCTTAAGCCACTTGAAACCTTATTCTTAAAGCAAAAACACTGCGGCCTTCTGCCTTAAAAGATTATGGTAATAAATTTTCAAATTTTCAAATTTAATTGTGGTCCTCAGTCGCTTGTATTGCACCTTGCGCATGTTTGTTCTATCTACTTTTCCCTTGAGGCTTTCCAGCATTGCTGTGATATCGTATATACGAGGGCAGTTCAATAAGTAATGCAACACTTTTTTTTTCTCGGCCAATTTTGGTTGAAAAAACCGGAAATTTCTTGTGGAATATTTTCAAACATTCCCGCTTCGTCTCGTATAGTTTCATTGACTTCCGACAGGTGGCAGCGCTGTACGGAGCTGTTAAAATGGCGTCTGTAACGGATGTGCGTTGCAAACAACGGGCAGTGATCGAGTTTCTTTTGGCGGAAAACCAGGGCATCTCATATATTCATAGACGCTTGCAGAATGTCTACGGTGATCTGGCAGTGGACAAAAGCACGGTGAGTCGTTGGGCAAAGCGTGTGTCATCATCGCCGCAAGGTCAAGCGAGGCTGTCTGATCTACCGCGTGCGGGCCGGCCGTGCACAGCTGTGACTCCTGCAATGGCGGAGCGTGCGAACACACTCGTTCGAGATGATCGACGGATCACCATCAAACAACTCAGTGCTCAACTTGACATCTCTGTTGGTAGTGCTGTCACAATTTTTCACCAGCTGGGATATTCAAAGGTTTGTTCCCGCTGGGTCCCTCGTTGTCTAACCGAACACCATAAAGAGCAAAGGAGAACCATCTGTGCGGAATTGTGCGGAATTGCTTGCTCGTCATGTGGCTGAGGGTGACAATTTCTTGTCAAAGATTGTTACAGGCGATGAAACATGGGTTCATCACTTAGAACCTGAAACAAAACGGCAATCAATGGAGTGGCGCCACACCCACTCCCCTACCGAGAAAAAGTTTAAAGCCATACCCTCAGCCGGTAAAGTCACGGTTACAGTCTTCTGGGACGCTGAAGGGGTTATTCTGTTCGATGTCCTTCCCCACGGTCAAACGATCAACTCTGAAGTGTATTGTGCTACTCTTCAGAAATTGAAGAAACGACTTCAGCGTGTTCTTAGGCACAAAAATCTGAACGAACTTCTCCTTCTTCGTGACAACGCAAGACCTCACTCAAGTCTTCGCACCCGAGAGGAGCTCACAAAACTTCAGTGGACTGTTCTTCCTCGTGCACCCTACAGCCCCGATCTCGCACCGTCGGATTTCCATATGTTTGGCCCAATGAAGGACGCAATCCGTGGGAGGCACTACGCGGATGATGAAGAAGTTATTGATGCAGTACGACGTTGGCTCCGACATCGACCAGTGGAATGGTACCGTGCACGCAATCAGGCCCTCATTTCAAGGTGGCGTAAGGCCGTAGCATTGAATGGAGATTACGTTGAAAAATAGTGTTGTGTAGCTAAAAGATTGGGGAATAACCTGGTGTATTTCAATGCTGAATAAAACAACCCCTGTTTCAGAAAAAAAAATGTGTTGCATTACTTATTGAACTGCCTTCATATTTTAATTATTTTACTTGCTATTTTAAATGCGTTTTTATTTTGTTTACTTTTAAGATTTCTTGTTTGGAGACCCTCAGCCATGAAATAATTGCCTTTTTGAAACTCGTAGTTCTAAATGTTCGGCTATGTGCCGTTTTGGTTTAGAGGTGTTATTAAATTACAAAAAATTGCTATTTTGAGCGAACCGGACCGACATCTTATTTGGCCCTTTCCACAATCCTAATCACCTGTTCTGACCAGCGGCTTTAGCGGGCATCTCACTGCTAGTTGTGGTCAGTTTTGCTCTTGTTTCTATTGAATCTGTGACGTCGTATTGTTTGCCTAGTTATTGTTTCTGGTGTTACGATAATGGCAGTCAGACAGAGTCTACATCTACATCTACATCCATACTCCGCAAGCCACCTGACGGTGTGTGGCGGAGGGTACCTTCAGTACCTCTATCGGTTCTCCCTTCTATTCCAGTCTCGTATTGTTCGTGGAAAGAAGGATTGTCGGTATGCCTCTGTGTGGGCTCTAATCTCTCTGATTTTATCCTCACGGTCTCTTCGCGAGATATACGTAGGAGGGAGCAATATACTGCTCGACTCTTCGGTGAAGGTATGTTCTCGAAACTTTGACAGAAGCCCGTACCGAGCTACTGAGCGTCTCTCCTGCAGAGTCTTCCACTGGAGTTTATCTATCATCTCCGTAACGCTTTCGCGATTACTAAATGATCCTGTAACGAAGCGCGCTGCTCTCCGTTGGATCTTCTCTATGTCTTGCATCAACCCTATCTGGTCTGGGGATGAGCGTCCTAAGAAGGCCATCCTGTTTACGGGTTGACAATCAGATGCCAACCGACTGAGGGCAGTGCCGCCATGCTGCAGCCGGTTGACGTCAAGTCGGTGGAGGGAGCGGTAATTCGGTTTCCTTTCAGGCTACTGAAGGCCTTGAAGACACTATTTGTCTTCTAGAGGGAACCCAACCTGGTTACAGTCAGCTGGATTGAGTGCGGGCACTGGTAATCCGTTAAGTTCAGACATTACCTTCTGATCTTAAAGTTCTGGTAGCTCTTTGGTTGTCAGCTTCGAATAGTCCCTTCAACTTTGGTCATCTTGTGAGGCTTAGCTCGGCGCCTTCTACTGTGTAGGGATGTCTGCTTGCCTGGGGCACGTTTCCTCTGCTTTGTCGAAGTCCAAGCGGGTATCTCGCTATTTTCGTTGCTGGCTAACAACGGCTGTGAATTGGTCGTCTTGCAGGACTTAGGTTGGTCTCTTCCCGGGACACGGATGTCGGGTAGCCAGTGGGCGTTATAAAGGCTCCTTTGAAAAAAAAAGAAAATTTTCTTCGTTTACCACTACTACTACTACTACTACTACTACTACTACTAGGCTGTGCGCTAAGTCCGCCGCTGGCGCGCTGCCAAGTTGACGTAGCCGGCCTTATCGGCGCGGGGTCAAAGGTCAACTGGTCAGTGTGATGACGTAACATGCTGTTATATACTCTATGCCGACAGATTCTAGATGTACCCTTGTCCGGTTTTCAGCTACGCTACAGATCACTTTATTTATGAAAATACAAAGTACAGTCTCCAACAAACTTTACATATTCACATACTCCTTTACCTTTAACCCAAATGAATACAGACTCATTAACAGATATTTTTCTTTTGTTACGAGTATACAAAGACAATGCAGAGGTAGACATATAAGCAGATTTACCAAAGTCTTTATTTGCAAGTTCTGCCATATGGTAGGTACGGTAGGCAATAATGTCTCTGTCTACAAAACTTTCAAGTCCAGGAACATTGGGTACTCCTGTACCTCCTCGTACAATAGCTACAGTAAGCCAACCATTACCATGTGTAAATGTATCATTAATATCAATACTAAAATCACTCGCGCTGCTGCTGCTGCACAGGCAACTGCATTGAACGTTGCCAAGATGCCTTACGGAAGATATCGTCGTCGCTCTAAGCAAACAGTCTATAAAACCATCGAGAACATTGAATTCTCAACATCTGCTGCAGACAAGAAGAAGAATGCTGTGAAGACCGTTGCTGCCACTGCTCTTGTCGACGGACCCTGTGTTTTCTGTGGATGTAGACTTAATTTTAGTATTGATATTAATGACACATTTACACATGGTAATGGTTGGCTTACTGTAGCTATTGTACGAGGAGGTACAGGAGTACCTAATGTTCCTGGACTTGAAAGTTTTGTAGACAGAGACATTATTGCCTACCGTACCTACCATATGGCAGAACTTGCAAATAAAGACACAGCTACTGTTTACCTCTACAGGACCTTTTTACTGAAATGTTTCCCACACCACATTGTATTGTCTTTCTATGTGTGTGAGTAACTGTATGTTCACTGTTGTGGGTAAATACATACAGCGTACACAGGGCGATGTGTGAAACTGACAGCGATTACACTCTTCCGCTGTTGTAGAAATCTGCTCCAGATGCTGCAGATACCGTGTTGAGCTGAAAGTGGTAACCAAAGTACGGAGAAATATTATTCGGAGCTCTGTTGCATAGCAATCAGACTGCTTTCAGTTCTGAGAAATGACCAGCTATTATTGTGGATTTGAATGATCCATGAAGTGACTTCTTTTCCGAAGAAAACATCGAACTATTTCATTAGAACTGATCGCTCACGTCGGAACCGTCCTCAAGCTGGTATTTACGAGGGCTATCCACAAAGTACATTACGTTTTGGAAATAAAAATAAATAAAGTACTGGAATTTTTTTTGTTATATACAGATGAAAGCCACACTTAAATACTACTTTTCTACATAGTTGCCATTTAAATTAAGGCACTTATCGTAGCGATGGACCAGCTTGGAAATCCCTTCCTCGTAAAATTCTGCCGCCTGCGCCTTCAACCACGTGGTTAATCAGTAACCCGGTAGAAATACGGTATTTGTGGAATTCCTAGAACGAGGCACTACAATAAACTCTCAAAGGTATTGCCAAACTCTGCACAACCTCAGAAGAGCAATACAAAACAAGCGCAGGGGAAAGTTGGGCTCAAAGATCTTGCCGATTCACGACAACGCCCGGGCCCACACGGCAAATGCCACTCGTGAAGTTCTCGAATCTTTTAAGTGGGAGTTGTTTCCTCATCCGCCGTACAGTCCCGACCTGGCACCGAGCGACTTCCACTTACTCCCAGCAATGAAGAAGTGGTTGGCTATGCAGCGTTTTGATGACGACGCACAGCTTCAAGAAGAGGTAACCACGTGGTTGAAGACGCAGGCGGCCGAATATTGCGACGTAGGAATTTCCGAGCTCGTCCCACGCTACGATAAGTGTCTTAATTTAAATGACAACTATGTAGAAAAGTAGTATTGAAGTGTGGCTTGCATCTTTATATAATAAAAAAAATTTCCAATACTTTATTTATTTTTAATTCCAAAACGTAATGTACTTTGTGCATAGCCCTCGTATTATTAAATCACAATAGAAGTATACGCTGGGTGTATAATAACACGTACCTTCTTGAAATGAACAACATTTTATTGTTCTGTTAACTGATTTCCTTCCATATACACATATATTTTACAATGGTGAATCAAAAACTCGCAATGGCGTCGATTTTTACATCACAAGAATGGCTCTCTTCTAGTCAAATTTACTCTAAAGAAGAACCAAAGCTCTATCTCCTAAGAATAATTATGTGAGCGCTGACCGCCACAGAGTAACAAACAATATCTTTCTCTCTCTCTCTCTCTCTCTCTCTCTCGCACAGTCACAGCAAGTTACGCTGCCTGATACATCATAGCGTGTTTCCTCTGCAGGGGGGGGGGGGGGGGGGGTCCGACCGAGTGTTTTGCTTGTGGCCTTTCTGGGCCACTGTCTTGAACCTGTTTAGAAGCTGCTAGTTACTTTATTTCGGCATATCACCCCCCCCCCCCCTCCCGGGATCTTGTTTGAGGGGGGGAGGTTCAGCCGTGCAAGGCTAGTGTTCCCGCCATCGTGTATTTTACACCCTGTTTGTAATGTACAGGGCTATTACAAATGATTGAAGCGATTTCACAGCTCTACAATAACTTTATTATTTGAGATATTTTCACAATGCTTTGCACACACCTACAAAAACTCAAAAAGTTTTTTTAGGCATTCACAAATGTTCGATATGTGCCCCTTTAGTGATTCGGCAGACATCAAGCCGATAACCGTTCCTCCCACACTCGGCGCAGCATGTCCCCATCAATGAGTTCGAAAGCATCGTTGATGCGAGCTCGCAGTTCTGACACGTTTCTTGGTAGAGGACGTTTAAACACTGAATCTTTCACATAACCCCACAGAAAGAAATCGCATGGGGTTAAGGCAGGAGAGCGTGGAGGCCATGACATGAATTGCTGATCGTGATCTCCACCACGACCGATCCATCGGTTTTCCAATCGCCTGTTTAAGAAATGCCGAACATCATGATGGAAGTGCGGTGGAGCACCATCCTGTTGAAAGATGAAGTCGGAGCTGTCGGTCTCCAGTTGTGGCATGAGCCAATTTTCCGCGGGCTAGGCGTGTAACTTCCCCGCACGCGTTCAACCGTTTCTTCGCTCACTGCAGGCCGACCCGTTGATTTCCCCTTACAGAGGCATCCAGAAGCTTTAAACTGCGCATACCGTCGCCGAATGGAGTTAGCAGTTGGCAGATCTTTGTTGAACTTCGTCCTGAAGTGTCGTTGCACTGTTATGACTGACTGATGTGAGTGCATTTCAAGCACGACATACGCTTTCTCGGGGTCTGTCGCCATTTTGTCTCACTGCGCTCTCGAGCGCTCTGACGGCAGAAACCTGAAGTGCGGCTTCAGCCGAACAAAACTTTATGAGTTTTTCTACGTATCTGTAGTGTGTCGTGACCATATGTCAATGAATGGAGCTACAGTGAATTTATGAAATCGCTTCAATCATTTGTAATAGCCCTATACTTCCCACCTCACTACGTTAATTTTAATTACTAATGTCACTAAGTTGCTGCTTTGACTGACCGTGAGCGGCATTAGCAGCACATATCGATGAATCCCCTCTCGTAGTGTCTTTGTCCGACTGGTATTACTTCCCGGTCGTTGTCTCTCGTTAGGAGTTTGGGTCGCGAGTTCGGGCTGCCAGTCAGTTGGAATGTGTCTGGAGCGCAGTCCGGACCAGCCAGTCGGGGAATTGCAATGTGGCAACAGTGCAGTCAGGTTGGAGCAGCAGTGAGGTCTGCGTCCACATGGCTCGCCCGACCATTGCCGCCTTGCATCACTTGAGCCGGGCCACGGTCTCGGTGGATCGTCCTGTCGGTCGTCCTACCGGACGACGCGGTTTGGCTCGCCGATCGTTCATGAGTCGGCTGAGTGTGTGTGTGTGTGTGTGTGTGTGTGTGTGTGTGTGTGTGTGTGTGTGTGCATAGACTACCGATACGTCTTCGTGAATGCTTAGTTACTGTTGGGTGTCGTTCAGGTCTTCGTGCAAGTGTTTGTCAGGTTGTGTTTGTGGTTGGCGCTGTTTCCACTGGTGACTGTTTTAGATGTTGTCGGCATTCTGAGGTGAGTCGGTCTGTTTCTGCGGACCAGGGAGGATATCTCCTTGCGGCACAGACGGCTGGTTCCACTGGCGGTCGCTGTGCAGTGTTGGAGCGTGTGTGCAGCTGTCTGATCGCTATGAGCTTCGTGGCGCACCGGCCTAGGACGTCAAAGTTGAGTGGTGCCTTAAGGGGCTCCGGAACGCCCTATACTTGCAATGTTAAAATAACGCTTATAAATTACATCTTTCCTCACAAAGTATTTGAGGTAGGAAGTTGAACTTTTTACAGATTATTTATTGGAATGTGGGCTACAACTTAACACAGGGATTTTACAAAATTTTAGTTCAGTTATTAAAGATGATTTTTTTCAATTGTAATCAAAATTCACAACATTTTTTTGCAATTTTTTATTTATATATTCAAAAATATACAGTTTTTTTGGAAAAAGGCTATGTTAAATTATGCAGAAGGTACTGTGTAACATTTACTGAAAGTTTGAAACAAATATGTTTGGAAGATCCTTAGAAAACATGTAATTAGTATGAGAAAATAAAAGTTTTGGGAATCGAGCGACAAAGATTGGATTAACTTTTTAGTGAATTCCAGGTCCATAGGATGGATTATCTTCATCGTCTGCAAACTCCTCCTCCAGCTTCCTCTTGTTCCTCATCCTGTTTACTCTTGCTTGTATTTCTAGACTCTTTACAGCCCTGTCTGCAGCCCGAAAGCGTTCCTTGTCTAAAGCAAGCATCGTTCGTACCATGTTAGAATGTTATTATTTGCGGTAATAACACATACCTTTGGCTTTCCGACATTTCTCCTTTTCTTAAAAGCCTTCAGAGGATTTCTAATAACTTTACTTTTACTCATTATTATACTTCAACAAAACAGAGACTCAAGAAACAGAATTAATTACGAATATTTTCGAGATAACGACAGAGTAAATAAACATGAAACAATCGACAATCACACCAGCGATATATATTGAACCATCACAGGTTAGCCACAACACATACTTTATCCCACATCACTAAAATGTACCTGATGAACACGGACGTTAATAATAACACCATTTGACAGCAGTTTAACAGCGCCACAGTGGGTCACGCCCATGTAGAACACATTTCAAAAAAAAATTTAAAAATAGTTCTAGTCTTCGGAATTGAATAAATTATATATCTATTAAAAGGTAATAGTCTGCAGATTCAGAAAACGCAAAAAAGTAAAAATTGAACTTTTCATGATTTTGAGCCTTTCCGGAGCCCCTTAAGTTCCCAAGCCACGTCCGTTCATGTTGTGTCGTTCGTTTTGGTGGTTCGCTGTTGGGGAGGTTTTCCTGTAAGCAACACAGAGTGTTTGTATTGCTGAAATTTAGCCATAATCCGGTGGAATTAAGTATATTGGTTGACTACGGTTCAGGTGCACCAGCGGAATTTTCTGCCTTGTTGCCGTTAGTGTTCCGGTTACCTGCTCTGGCCACTGGCGTAATTTCAGGCAGTGTCCTTTCCTCACCTGTTGTCGCTGTCCAACACGGTGTGTAGTTTTGACAGCTTAATACATATACATATTTGATTGTGGGTAATTATGTCAATAACATGTTGTGTTTGACTTCTCATGTACCGATTGGTGGCAAGCAAGTCGTTTTGACTGTCGGTCCGTGGCTGTCCCTTGGTTGGGTTCCGACGGATTAAGTGTAGTTTGGTTCAGCCGTGAAATAATTGCCTTTTTCGAAACTCGTAGTTCTAAATATCCGGCTACGTGCCATTTTGGTTTAAAGGTGTTATTAAAATATAATAAATTACAATTCTGAGTGAACTTGACCAACACTTTATTCGGCCCTTTCTACAGTCCTAATCACCTGTTCTGCCCTGCACGTTTAGCGGGCCTGTCACACATGTTTCAATTGTGTAAAATTACGTTCATTCCTGAGTGTGTGACTTTTTTGTCATGGTGTAACGTCATCTCTCTTAGAAGGTATTTCAGAGTAACTGCAATGCTAGGGAAGGACTCTAATGCTTGGCGTTATTAGATAGTAAACAATTTCATGATAGTGTTCAGGTTTATATATTTCTTTGTCATGTTTTTTCATTCTTTTATATTTAGAAATCGTTACTGGTTATTTTAGTTTATCGGTCTACACTACCCCTACATTATTAGTGCTATTTTTTATTAAAGTTTTTGCACTGTATTTACATAATAGTGTTTCTTGTTTATATTTTATGCACTAAATTAAAACTAATAATCTTATAAATTAACTGAAACTTCCTGGCAGATTGAAACTGTGTGCCGGACCGAGTCTCGAACTTGGGACCTTTGCCTTTCATGGGCAAGTGCTCTGCCAACTGAGCTACCCAAGCACGACTCACGCCCCGTCCTCACAGCTTTACTTCTGCCAGTATCTCGTCTCCTACCTTCCAAACTTTACAGAAGCTCTCCTGCGAACCTTGCAGGACTAGCACTCCTGAAAGAAAGGATATTACGGAGACATGGCTTAGCCACAACCTGGTTGATGTTTCTTATAATTTAACTGTTATGAATTGTACCGACTTAATTATAGGATTTAGAGCGTTTGACATATTACTGTTGTGTGTTTGACAGATGTATTTAGTTAAAACTTGTATGAATGAGTAATTTATTTAGTCACAAATTATCATTTGCTGAAAATCAGTCAGATATATTGGTTAGTAAGTTATATATTTGAAAATGTAAGCATTATTGTGGTCCCTAATTTATATGGATTGTTAAATTTGGTGTTTAGAAGTTTTCCTTCAAGATAATTTAGAAATAATTTCCATAAGAAACGTTAAATTTTTGCTGTACTTTGCTGTGGTACATGCTTGATGTGGAGTTTAAAGTGTGACTGAATGTTTATTATTTCATTGAATTTGAAAATCACTAGTCTGTTACCTGGTTGTTGTGATATCCTGCTGGAATTTGATATCTGTTTACAGACCAGTTGAGTTCATGTTGATATATTTATGAACGTCTTTTTCAAATATTTATGCTCTGCCAATGCATGATAAACATTTTATTTCCTTTCCCTTTGGTTATTTTGCTTCTGTAAATAAAGGTTGTGTAATTAAGGGTCTTGAAGATTAGAGGCCTCCTCCAACATATGTCAACAAGAAAAATGATTGGTACAACTGTGTACTGTCTTCAAATCTGTAGTCGATATGTGATGAAGCAGCAGTGTTATAACTCTAATGTTAGAATGTCGCTAGACTGACTATCATGGTACTTTGTAAGAATGAAAAGATACTGTTATGTCACAGTCATGAAATGTGGTGTGTAGACATGAGAATAAATCCGTGGCCGATTTATTTCAATGTGTCGCACTTTCCAGTTCCTCTATATAGCATTCTGCAAGTGTGTGATTGCATGAAGTTCAGATGTAATGGGGTATAGGAAGTTGAGGTGTAAGATGGCAAGAACTATGCCCCTTACATGAAGTCAATAAAGATCACCTATCTCACGTTGAGCGAACAGTAGGGCTGAACAAAAAATGACTGACAAGGCACAATGCATCTTGTGGAGGGTATAGTATAGACATACTGGAATAATTAATGTCGGGTGATGGTTTTAAAGTAATTCACACGACATGAAAACTTTGTGGAAACGAGTCGATTTAGTGGACGCTAGTTTACCCCAGGGAAACATTTAGAGTTGACCGTGGCCAGCTGGGGAATGGCGAAGGGAAGCAACAATAGGCAGCTTAGGGCGGCTCAAGCTCTGAGAAAGCGGTAACGCGGCGCGGCCTCCAGTGACAGTGAGTGGGTGGTTGACCCAGACTCCATGCTGGTGTACCGGGAAACAGACGGAGAACTTGTACGCCTGTTGATAAATGTCTGTCGTCCCATTTTCTGTGAAACGTGCGACAAAGCCGCGCAAAGCTACGGTGGAGCGGTCAACAGAGGTCAAAATATGCATGTTCATGACTATAGCAACTTCACGCTGAAATCACAGTCCGCAGAGCCTGAAGTAAATCAGGTGAAGAGAGACAGCATGAAATACGCTGGCCTCCGATGGGAACGTAGGACCGAGGAATTTGAAGTACTCTCCTGGGAGTCAGAATTCCCGAAAACTTGGTGTTGACGCTAACCTTGATGGGTGGCCTGGGGGGAGTTAAATAGAAGAAGTTGAGAGGAAGGGAAATTTTGTGGGAATTTGTTCACTTCCCAGAGCAGGCATTGGTCAGCGCTGGGAAGCGATGCATAATTAATGCGACTTGCGCTGCAATTGGCGTAAGTGATTTTGCTGGAGGGGAAACCGAGGCGAAGAGCGGACTGGCAGAAGTCTCAGTAGAAGTCTTCTTCCGTTCCCAGCTTGCCTAGAGTGCGGACGTGAAGTTCTTTGCTCAGCTTGCCTGAGAAAGAGTGAGCATCTCTGCAGTTTAGGACTTAGCAAATGGACCAATTGAGCTTGGAGATAGAAAGTTTTGGTTCAGCTATGTACCGAGCAAGATAGCTAGGAGTGAATAGACGAGTGCAGCCTTGCAGCAGCACGAGGTTGGCCGACGACCACACGACGAGGACGCTCCGCCAAGCTGTATTCGGTGATATTGCGCCTGTTCTGGCCACTGATTAATTTGTTGGATCACGTCGGCAAAGTTTCCACGAGGGTTTCATGGGCCATGTACTGTAGAACTCTTCTCGCACTTTGCATTACGCCTGGGTCAGTCGATAGGAATTACTTTTGAGTTATCGAGCTTTACTCCACGCAAACGCAATTTATTACCACTACCTGGTAGGAGAGTCATGTAATGTGATGATTGAAGGTCGTGAGTTAAAATAAATTTGTGATAATCGACTGCATCTGTTTTCAATCAAGTAGTTGAAATCCCAAGTCACTTTCTTGATTAATTTTATGTTCAACATTTGCATCTGGTGTTCAATAGCTGCATATAACATCAATGTGCACCTCCTTGTTAATTAAATGTGATCAATTCTGAATCAATTAATGTCAACACTGCCACCGCAGTTCAATCAGGAGTCACAGGGCCTTATTACTTTCTTTGCGTTATCCGATATTGCGGCAGTTTTGCACTCTCTGTTGATCTGTTAGTCAATTAGCTGGAGTGAACACGCGCCAAAACCAGATAAGTAACGTGGGGTGTTACAGAGGAAGTAGCCAAAGATAGGCAGAGTATAGTGAGGTTGGGAAAAGTGTAAACTGTGGGAAACGTAACCAAAGAGATTGCCTGTAAGCTTCAGAAAATATCGACAGAGTCTTAGAGTAGCGGGCGTCAGGTGGTAACAGCCAGTAGCAGGTGTTTACCTTGAGGCGGTTTGACCAAGGAGACGCTGCCCCCAGAAGTTCGCCATCCTGGGGCATTGTTAGGTGGGCTGTCGTTAGGTGCGGACGCTGATGTTTCGGACCTTTTGCTGACGATGGACAAAAGGTGTAAAAATTAGTTATATTAACGTGGATAGCGTTCATAATACGTCGTCTCTAGCTAATTTAGTGAGGGAAGTGCCAGTAAACGATTTGATTATCATAATTTTGTTCATGGAAAGCAATCGGTAAATTGCGGTCATGAGCATTAAATTTTAGTTTTAGGCACTAGCTGTGGACTCTTTTTGGGGAATAATTGCTAGTGAAATCCATTCATTTTAGAGAATGTGCCGAGTTATTGCTTAATTAGTAAAGTTTTACGAGATAAAATTTAAATTTTGTACCAGTTGTTTTTGTGATGTGGTCATGAGCACTTGTTTGCACCAATTCTGTGAGAGCAGATTAAGAACTAGGAAGTCAAGGTTTTGCATGTGATTAAGCAACTTAACTGCTTACTAAAGAGAATGGATGGCAGGCGATAACATTTTTACTCAGTTGTTTTATCAATTTTTTTTAGTTTTCTTCGTGACATGTGATGCATCTACTGTGCGTAGAATTTGGTCTGAGTCCACCTGACGTATTAGTGTGTGTTAAAGTGTATCAATGTTTTCAAAAGTGCTTCTGTTAAGTGTGATATCCCCTTTCATTAGAATGTTTGTTTTATTTGAACATGTTCTTTGTGAATGATTTTTGGCCGCATGTATAGTAGACCCTAGTAGTTCACATGGTACAAAACATTTGAGAGTGATCCAGAAGTTATTTAATTTCTTGAACAATGGTATAATAATTTTATGCCTATCAGCTATCTTGTACTAATAATTCAGTAATTTTCGGTAACCTGCATTTGTGGATGGTAATGGACTCCATGTGTCTCCGCCGTTGCGAGTTTATTACGCCTTGTCTATGTACTTCGTTTGTTTCAGTCAGTTGGTGTAAAGGCTAAATTCATTAATTTGTTCCAAATTTTAAAAGTCGTGGTAGACCATTATTACTGAATCCATCCACACTATTTTGCTTTGCCAAACGATATCAGATACAGTGACTGTTCTACTAATTGTGTGTAACATAATTTGTGTCTTCGTCAACGTGAAATAATATCAAGGGCGTCAGGAGTCTTAAGTTCTTTTTCGTTTTCTTACAGCGCAAGTTGGCGCAGTTATCGGAATACCTGCCATGCGCAAGCTCTTGCCGCGTTGCTGTAGTATTTACATTATTTTGTGTGACTGTGATTTTGAGTGCTGTTATGTGGAAGAACATTGAATTTAATCCATTCCCTTTCCATTGAGTGTGACGGAAGTTCCCTTTTTTTTGTACGTAGGTGACCAGATAATGTAAAATTCATAACAATTCCCATTGGTCCAAACGGGGTTATCATAGCTAGAATTAAGGTCATATTTACATCAAACCTAATGTTGCATTCAGTGTTTTGCGTCAATAAATGCAAATAATTATAACGAGCCACATTTTATGGTCAGAATAACAAGATCACTTCTCTATTTCTAGCTAAATGCAGATTGTGATATAAAAATGTAAAAGAAAAGTTTGCAGGGAGGATTGTCAAATATGTAAGGGAACAATATCAACTAACCTTTAAATGCTGTTCATATCAGGCAGACCGTTACCTCCCTCTGTATTGAGAGTGTTGCTTTGAGATGCAACTAGCAATGTCTGTTGCATTGTTGAATTCATCAGCTTTGAGATTCGGAAGTAGGACCAGTAACTGTAGTAAAAGTCGAAATGTTGTTGTTAATAAGAATTGCTGTACCAAGAACCCTAGCATCTAGTAAGAGGTTAAGATATTGGTATAAGCCTCGATTACGTACTTTTGAATGTAGAGAAAAATAGTGCAGATTACGAGAGAATTTGCGATCATGCACCACTGAGTTCGAGTTAGTCACACTGACGGTAATCGAACAGTGTGATGTGACATTGATATGATGCATTGTGACATGACGTTACATCGAGAGCAGTTCGCCGAAGCTCGCGCAATTGGAATAATAATAACATTAAATTGTTCTTCTTCTTCTTATTATTTATAACAAATACCCATACCCTGATCCCAAACAACGGCTCCCTGTGGAGCCCAGATCTAAAATCACGAAACTCACGTGATTGGAATAACAGTAAATGTAATTCATTATTATTATTACTTATCATTATTTTTCTTTCCTTTCTCAGACGTTAAGTCTGGTTAAAAATGGAAAGTGACGCGGACCTTGATCGAGCGTGACTTCCTTTTAACTGTACGGTATATGTTACATTGCATTTAGGAACTTTCGGGTAATTGAACATGTATCAATAATTACAGATTTCTGTAGTTGTATACAGGGTGTTACAAAAAGGTACAGCCAAACTTTCAGGAAACATTCATTACACAAAAATAAAGAAAAGATGTTATGTGGACATGTGTCCGGAAACGCTTAATTTCCATGTTAGAGCTCATTTTAGTTTCGTTCCACCTACGCTCAATGGAGCACGTTATCATGATTTCATACGGGATACTCTACCTGTGCTGCTAGAACATGTGCCTTTACAAGTAAGACACAACATGTGGTTCATGCACGATGGAGCTCCTGCACATTTCAGTCGAAGTGTTCGTACGCTTCTCAACAACAGATTCGGTGACAGATGGATTGGTACAGGCGGACCAATTCCATGGCCTCCACGCTCTCCTGACCTCAACCCTCTTGACTTTGATTTATGGGGGCATTTGAAAGCTGTTGTCTACGCAACCCCGGTACCAAATGTAGAGACTCTTCGTGCTCGTATTGTGGATGGCTGTGATACAATACGCCATTCTCCAGGGCTGTATTAGCACATCAGGGATTCCGTTCGACGGAGGGTGGATGCACGTATCCTCGCTAACGGAGGACGTTTTGAACTTTGCCTGTAACAAAGTGTTTGAAGTCACGCTGGTACGTTCTGTTGCTGTGTGTTTCATTCCATGATTAATGTGATTTGAAGAGAAGTAATAAAATGAGCTCTAACATGGAAAGTAAGCGTTTCCGGACGCATGTCCACATAACATATTTTCTTTCTTTGTGTGTGAGGAATGCTTCCTGAAAGTTTGGCCGTACCTTTTTGTAACACCCTGTATATACGTTTGGATTAGCTGTATTGCGTTGATGTACTGGTGGATACTGTGTGCTATGACTATTGTAGTTGATAGTATAATTGGTATAATGTCAACTTTATCCTGATGCCACAAGACCTTGACTTCCTCAGCCAGTTGTATGTATTTTTCAATTTTTTCTTCTGTTTTCTTCTGTATATTTGTTGTATTGGATATGGATATTTCGATTAGTTGTGTTAATTTATTCTTTTTATTGGTGAGTATGATGTCAGGTTTGTTATGTGGTGTTGTTTTATCTGTTATAATGGTTCTGTTCCAGTATAATTTGTATTCATTATTCTCCAGTACATTTTGTGGTGCATACTTGAATGTGGGAACGTGATGTTTTATTAGTTTAGTTGTATGGCAACTTGTTGATGTATTACTTTTGGTACATTGCCATGTCTTCTGGGGTATTCTGTATTTGCTAGTATTGTACATCCGCTTGTGATGTGATCTACTGTTTCTATTTGTTGTTTGCAAAGTCTGCGTTTATCTGTTGTGGTATTGGGATCTTTAATAATATGCTTGCTGTAATATCTGGTGTTTATTGTTTGATCCTGTATTGCAATCATGAATCCTTCCGTCTCACTGTATATATTGCCTTTTCTTAGCCATGTGTTGGATGCGTCTTGATCGATGTGTGGCTGTGTTAGATGATACGGGTGCTTGGCATGCAGTGCTTTCTTTTTCCTATTTACTTTCTTCTTATCTGTTGATGTTATGTGATCTAAAGGGTTGAAGAAGTGGTTATGAAATTGTAATTATTGTTATTATTTTTCTTTCCTTTCTCAGAAGTTATGTCTGGTTAAAAATGGAATTATTATTATTATTATTATTATTATTATTATTGTTATTTGTAACAAATATGCACACCTTGATCCTCTCTCTACGGCGCGCAGAACAAGACTGACGGCATTCACTAACTGCTCTCGTTTTAAACTGCCGAAACTGCCTCACTGTGCAACCTGATAGCTTGGAAGTCTTTGTCCTATCAGTGTAACTTGATAGTTATTATCAAGTCAGTCTCATATCTGCCCTGATACCCTATTGCCCGCTGCCCCTGCGACAGACTGTTGTGTGTCCTGGGGAAGGAAGTATTATCCACCTTCTTAGAGATCAATGCACAACAATGTGCGTCCCACATGTTGCTGAACAATTATCTCGACGCATCAGAGGATATCTTATTTGCATATGATCATTGCATTTCCATGGTTTTCATAAGTATCTAATTAAAGAAGTGCACACCAGGGTCCTACTGATTCTAGAGTTTTTTGTTTTGTGTTGTACGTGCGCCACTGTAGATACACAGCCCACTGCCACCAATGTAAATTCAGCACTGCGGGAAATGTAGTAGAGGATGGACATTTGAAGTTGTGAGGCGCTGTTGTTTGATTAATTTGGGAGAAATATATTTTGAGAAATCATTATGACCCTGGAGTAAACATCTTGTACTATTCTCTTGCTGAGGGTGAAGTACATTTAGGTGAAATGGCACTTAGATGTGATATTTCACTAACGGAAGATATTACGCGCGAAGCACTGTTAGATGAAGTCAGTCATGAAAGTAACCTAATTGAATTTCGTGATGAAACTGATTCTGAAGCTGATGTTCCAGCAGCGTTTATGGACAATAGCGAAACTGATCAGTCTGCTAAATTTGAGACAGTGATGAAGGAAATAGTCGTCCACGGTAAGAACGGTCATTGTGGGAACACAGCTGTCCCTAATACAAGAGGCTAGCCAACACTGAAGTCCGTATTCCAAGAGCGTGGAAATAATTATTGGATCGATTTATGAATAATTTAGATCCCTTCAACATTTTTGTGGAATATGTGCATTTTATTAAATGAATAGTATCTTTATCTAATTGTTGTTGTCGTTGTTTTTGTTGTGGTCTTCAGTCCTGAGACTGGTTTGATGCAGCTCTCCATGCTCCTCTATCCTGTGCAAGCTTCTTTATCTCCCAGTACCTGCTGCTACCTACATCCTTCTGAATTTGCCTGCTGTATTCATCTCTTGGTCTCCCTCTACGATTTTTACCCTCCACACTGCCGTCAAGTACTAAATTGGTGATCCCTTGATGCCTCAACACATGTCCTACCAACCGATCCCTTCTTCTAGTCAAGTTGTGTCACAAACTTCACTTCTCCCCAATCCTATTCAGTACCTCCTCATTAGTTATGTGATCTACCCATCTAATCTTCAGCATTCCTCTGTAGCACCACATTTCAAAAGCTTCTATTCTCTTTTTGTCCAAACTATTTATTGTCCATGTTTCACTTCCATACATGGCTCCACTCCATATAAATACTTTCAGAAATGACTTCCTGACACTTAAATCTATACTCGATGTTAACAAATTTCTCTTCTTCAGAAACGCTTTCCTTGCCATTGCCAGTCTACATTTTATATCCTCTCTACTTCGTCCATCATCAGTTATTTTGCTCCCCAAATAGCAAAACTCCTTTACTACTTTAAGTGTCTCATTTCCTAATCTAATTCCCTCAGCATCACCCGACTTAATTCGACTACATTCCATTATCCTCGTTTTGATTTTGTTTATGTTCATCTTATATCCTCCTTTCAAGACACTATCCATTCCGTTCAACTGCCTTCCAAGTCCTTTGCTGTCTCTGACAGAATTACAATGTCATCAGTGAAGCTCAAAGTTCTTATTTCTTCTCCATGGATTTTAATACCTACTCCGAATTTTTCTTTTGTTTCCTTTACTGCTTGTTCAATATACAGATTGAACAACATCGGGGAGAGACTACAAACCTGTCTCACTCCCTTCCCAACCACTCCTTTCCTTTCGTGTACCTCGACTCTTATAACTGCCATCTGGTTTCTGTACAAATTGTAAATAGCCTTTCGCTCCCTGTATTTTATCCCTGCCATCTTTAGAATTTGAAAGAGAGTATTCCAGTCAACATGGTCAAAAGCTTTCTCTAAGTCAACAAATGCTAGAAACGTAGGTTTGCCTTTCCTTAAACTTCCTTCTAAGATAAGTCGTAAGGTCAGTATTGCCTCACGTGCTCCAATATTTCTAAGGAATCCAAACTGAACTTCCCCGAGGTCGGCTTCTACTGGTTTTTCCATTCATCTGTAAAGAATTTGCGTTAGTATTTTGTGACTTATTAAGCTGATAGTTCGGTAATTTTCACATCTGTCAACACCTGCTTTCTTTGGGATTGGAATTATTATATTCTTCTTGAAGTCTGAGGGTATTTCGCCTGTCTCATACATCTTGCTCACCACATGGTAGAGTTTTGTCAGGACTGGCTCTCTCAAGGCCGTCAGTAGTTCTAATGGAATGTTGTCTACTCCTGGGGCTTTGTTTCGACTCAGGTCTTTCAGTGCTCTGTCAAACTCTTCACGCAGTATAGTATCTCCCATTTCATCTTCATCTACATCCTCTTCCATTTCCATAACATTGACCTCAAGTACATCGCCCTTGTATAGACCGTCTATATACTCCTTCCACCTTTTTGCTTTCCCTTCTTTGCTTAGAACTGTGTTTCCATCTGAGCTCTTCATATTCATACAAGTGGTTCTCTTTTCTCCAAACGTCTCTTTAATTTTCCTGTAGGCAGTATCTATCTTACCCCTAGTGAGATAAGCATCTACATCCTTACATTGTCCTCTAGCCATCCCTGCTTAGCCATTTTGCACTTCCTGTCGATCTCATTTTTGAGACGTCTGTATTCGTTTTTGCCTAATTCATTTACTGCATTTTTATATTTTCTCCTTTCCTCAATGAAGTTCAATATTTCTTCTGTTACCCAAGGATTTCTGCTAGCCCCCATCCTTTTACCTGCTTGATCCTCTGCTGCCTTCACTACTTCATCCCTCAGAGCTACCCATTCTTCTTCTACTATACTTCTTTCTGCCATTCCTGTCAATTGTTCCCTTATGCTCTCCCTGAAACTCTGTACAACCTCTGGTTCTTTCAGTTTATCCAGGTCCCATCTCCTTAAATTCCCACCTTTTTGCAGTTTCTTCAGTTTTAATCTACAGTTCATAACCAATAGATTGTGGCCAGAGTCCACATCTGCCCCTGGAAATGTCTTACAATTTAAAACCTGGTTATTATATCTCTGTCTTACCATTATATAATCTATCTTATACCTTCTAGACATAGGGCAAATTTAAATTGCATCATTTGGGTAGAACTATACTAAGAGCCAAAGAAACTGATACACCTCACTAATATCGTGTAGGGCCCCCGTGGGCACACACACGTGCCGCAACACGACGTGGCATGGACTCGACTAATGTGTGAAGCAGTGCTGTAGGGAAAGTGACACCATGAATCCTGCAGCGCTGTCCGTAAATCCGTAAGACTACGGCGGGGTGGAGATTTCTTCTGAACAGTATGTTGCGAGGTATCCCAGACTTGTTCAATAATATTCATATCTTTGTTGCTTGGTGGTCAGCCGAAGTGTTTAAACTCAGAAGAGTGTTCCTGGAGCCACTGTGTATCAATTCTGGATACGTGTTGTGTCGTATTGCCCAGCTTGAAATGCCAAAGTCCGGCGGAATGCACAATGGACATGAATGCATGCAGGTGATCAGACCCTGTGCTTGTGTACGTGTCACCTTCCAGAGTCGTGTCTAGATGTATCAGAGGTCCCATTCATCAGACTCCACATGGCCCACACCATTACAAAACCTCCACTAGCTTGGACAGTCAATGGATCCATGAGGCTGTCTCCTTACCTGTACACATCCATCCGCTCGATACAATTTGAAACGAGACTCGCCCGACCAGGTAACATGTTTCGTCATCAACAGTTCAATGTCGGTGGTAACGGGTCCAGACGAGGCATAAAGCTTACTGTCGTGCACTCATCAAGGGTACACGAGTGGGCCTTCGCCTCCTACAGCCCATATCGATGATGTATCATTGAACGGTTCGCAAGCTGACATTTGCTGATGGCTCAACATTGAAATCTGCAGCAATTTGCGGAAGGGCTGCACTTGTCACGGTTCTCTTCAATCATCGTTGGTCCTGTTCTTGCAGGATATTTTTCCGGCCGCAGCGATGTCGGAGATTTGATGTTTTACCAGACTCCTGATATTGACAGTACGTACCTCGGAGATGCTGTGTCCCATCGCTCATGCGACCACTATAACACCTCATTCTAACTATCTTAAACTTGATAACCAGCCATTGTAGCAGCGGTAACTGAATTAACGACTGCGCCAGACACCTGTTGTTTTATATAGCCGTTACCGACCGCAGCGCCGTATTCTGCCTGTATACATATTTCTGTATTTGAATACACATCGCTATACCAGTTTCTTTGGCACTTCCTCCTGTGTGTGTGTGTGTGTGTGTGTGTGTGTGTGTGTGTGTGTGTGTGTGTGTGTGTTTGCGCGTGTGCGTGTGCATGTGTGTATACACGCTCACACACACACACACACACACACACACACACTGAAGTGCGAAAGAAACTGGTCTAGGCATGTCTATTCAAATACAGAAATATGTATACAGGCAGAATACGGCGCTGCGGTCGGCACCAGATATGTAGAGTCAAATGAAAAGCAATTTTCGACGTTTCTACATCTACATAGAAACTCCGGAAGCCACCATACGGTGCGTGGCTGAGGGTACCTACTAATCATTTCCTTACCTGTTGCACTCACCAACAGAGTGAGGGAAAAACGCCTGCCTATATGCCTCCGTACCAGCCGTAATTTCTTTCGACACACATCATCTTAGCTACAAAAATCGGATTATGAAATGGTTACATGATCACGGAGCAGGGTTATCAGGCAATGTTTAAACAGAGTGCTGATGTTAGTATATATATATATATATATATATATATATATATATACACACTCCTGGAAATGGAAAAAAGAACACATTGACACCGGTGTGTCAGACCCACCATACTTGCTCCGGACACTGCGAGAGGGCTGTACAAGCAATGATCACACGCACGGCACAGCGGACACACCAGGAACCGCGGTGTTGGCCGTCGAATGGCGCTAGCTGCGCAACATTTGTGCACCGCCGCCGTCAGTGTCAGCCAGTTTGCCGTGACATACGGAGCTCCATCGCAGTCTTTAACACTGGTAGCATGCCGCGACAGCGTGGACGTGAACCGTATGTGCAGTTGACGGACTTTGAGCGAGGGCGTATAGTGGGCATGCGGGAGGCCGGGTGGACGTACCGCCGAATTGCTCAACACGTGGGGCGTGAGGTCTCCACAGTACATCGATGTTGTCGCCAGTGGTCGGCGGAAGATGCACGTGCCCGTCGACCTAGGACCGGACCGCAGCGACGCACGGATGCACGCCAAGACCATAGGATCCTACGCAGTGCCGTAGGGGACCGCACCGCCACTTCCCAGCAAATTAGGGACACTGTTGCTCCTGGGGTATCGGCGAGGACCATTCGCAACCGTCTCCATGAAGCTGGGCTACGGTCCCGCACACCGTTAGGCCGTCTTCCGCTCACGCCCCAACATCGTGCAGCCCGCCTCCAGTGGTGTCGCGACAGGCGTGAATGGAGGGACGAATGGAGACGTGTCGTCTTCAGCGATGAGAGTCGCTTCTGCCTCGGTGCCAATGATGGTCGTATGCGTGTTTGGCGCCGTGCAGGAGAGCGCCACAATCAGGACTGCATACGACCGAGGCACACAGGGCCAACACCCGGCATCATGGTGTGGGGAGCGATCTCCTACACTGGCCGTACACCACTGGTGATCGTCGAGGGGACACTGAATAGTGCACGGTACATCCAAACCGTCATCGAACCCATCGTTCTACCATTCCTAGACCGGCAAGGGAACTTGCTGTTCCAACAGGAGAATGCACGTCGGCATGTATCCCGTGCCACCCAACGTGCTCTAGAAGGTGTAAGTCAACTACCCTGGCCAGCAAGATCTCCGGATCTGTCCCCCATTGAGCATGTTTGGGACTGGATGAAGCGTCGTCTCACGCGGTCTGCACGTCCAGCACGAACACTGGTCCAACTTAGGCGCCAGGTGGGAATGGCATGGCAAGCCGTTCCACAGCACTACATCCAGCATCTCTACGATCGTCTCCATGGGAGAATAGCAGCCTGCATTGCTGCGAAAGGTGGATATACACTGTACTAGTGCCGACATTGTGCATGCTCTGTTGCCTGTGTCTATGAGCCTGTGGTTCTGTCAGTGTGATCATGTGATGTATCTGACCCCAGGAATGTGTCAATAAAGTTTCCCCTTCCTGGGACAATGAATTCACGGTGTTCTTATTTCAATTTCCAGGAGTGTATATATATATATATATTCGGCCAAAATGGTTCAAATGGCTCTGAACACTTTGGGAGTTAACATCTGAGGTCATCAGTCTCCTAGAACTTAGAACTACTTAAACCTAACCAAGCTAAGGACATCACGCACATCCATGCCCGAGGCAGGATGCGAACCTGCGGCCGTAGCGGTCACGCGGTTCCAGACTGGAGCGCCTAGAACCACTCGGCCACTCCGGCCGGCATATATATATATATATATATATATATATATATATATATATATATAAGTGTTGTTCTATTAACCTCAGCCCTCTGTTTAAACATTACCTGATAACCTTGCTCCATGATCACGCAACTGATTTTTTAAAGAGCTAATTACAGAGCTCATTGAAATGCTGGGAGCTGCTCCCGCATTGTGGGACATTAAGTGCAGGGAATGCTGGGATAGAAACGTGAAAACTGATGAAGCATGGAAAATTGCTTTGCAGTTGACAACAAATGTTGATGGTATAACCAGGAATATTAAGTTCATAAAAACTTAACATGGCAGGGAATGGGAGAAAACGCAGGAGAAATTTAAAACTGAAGTTGACGAAATTTCCGAATTCAGTATGTGGTCTGGATACACTTCTACGACCTTCCTCGTAGCAAACTGTCTCTCAGATGGAAGTCGCAGCGCTATTACGGTACATGCTTGTTTCTGTATGTTATTGGCTTAGGTTTTAAAAATAACTAATACCACAGCAGTGTTATTCTATTAGATGTGACTACATACAGAATAGGCGACCACTGAAAACTGTAATCCCTCGGATGGTTACTTTCATTTGTAATGTAAAATATAATAACGTAAAGGAAAGCACACTTATGCAAATTTATTTGCCACGGTAATTACCCTTCTTCTGAAATAAAAATCAGGCTGATGTTTTTGTGATCTTTTTTACGTCCTGAGAAGCATTGCTTGGGATGCGCGGTAATTCCAGTAAACTTCTCTGATCTCCTGACCTCCAGGAACCAGGCGTCACTGTACCAGTGTCTAAATGTTCATTGTCTGCTTTTGAAACTGTTCTATTGGACTTGTCCATTTGTGACATTTCATTTAATATCTAGACTTCTGTCTACCTTGTAAGGGACTGTGAAAAATCTTTGAGTCAGTCCGTTATGCAGTTCAGACATTTATTACAGGTTTACGTATTAGATCAACATGATAGAAAATACTGGTGAGGAAAAAAGAGAAATTAAATTATAGTTTGAAAACATAGATAATCTCAGAATAACGGCGATCACGCAGAAAGTCCAATTGCACAACAGCTGCCTTCACGAAAGGTCTGGTTCATTGACATTGTCAGAAACTCCTCCCTAATCCACATCCTCCTTCCTAATCCACATCCTCCTTCCTAATCCACATCCTCCTTCTTTCACTTCATGTTCACAAGTTGGTACTGCAGCAGGGTTTACTATGTGACTTCTTTCTTTGTAATTATGTCCTCAAGTCTTACACGATTTGTTTAAAATTCATCTTCACTAATGCGAATACTCTTTTTCCCTTGTCCTTCTGATGAAAGAGATCTTACAGTTTGAAATTCTGAAGGAAAGTGACTGTGTTGATTTCGTGAGTCTTACTTTCAGCTCTCCAGTCATATGCTATTCGGTCATACCCCATAATATTCACAGCTCCATGGCTGGAATTCCGGTGTCTGTTCTCTTCAGCTCCTTCTCTATTCGTGCAAAAACTCTCTCGGGAGACAGAAATTAATCGCCAGTTATTGGAAAGTAAATCTCAATATTCGTAAGAGGAGCACGGCAAAGCCAGTGAGACAACATTGTCAGCGAGGTTAAATTTTTATTGTCGCCTGGGGCTCCATCAGCGAAAGTCTTATTAAATTTATGCCTTGCAGATCTGGCATTTGGCGCACATTGTAAACAGCAGATATCACCCCATTGCAAGTCTTAGTGCATTGATTCTACATCTACATCTACATACATACTCCGCAATCCACCATACGGTGCGTGGCGGAGGGTACCTCGTACCACAACTAGCGTCTTCTCTCCATGTTCCACTCCCAAACAGAATGAGGGAAAAATGACTGCCTATATGCCTCTGTACGAGCCCTAATCTCTCTTATCTTATCTTTGTGGTCTTTCCGCGAAATGTAAGTTGGCGGCAGTAAAATTGTACTGCAGTCAACTTCAAATGCTGGTTCTCAAATTCCCTCAGTCGCGATTCACGAAAAGAACGCCTCCTTTCCTCTAGAGACTCCCACCCGAGTTCCTGTCTCTCTCTGTCCAAGTGTACAAGTATGGAGAAGTATAGAGACGTATTGAGAAGTATCGAGAAACCCAGCCTCTAGACCCCATCTGCAAGCAACATCATTGAGGGGATGACTGTGGCTTTTGTGAAGGTTTGATACACACCATGCCCCACAACTGATCTAGGTAAAATATTGTTTCTGCATGTTCCTGAGCAGAGTGGTATAACTTTACATTTTCAAAGTATGAATATCTGTGGCACACCCGTCAGGTAGCTAATGTGGACAGTAGCTGGAGAGCAGATGGCGACATTTTGACTACTGATGACTACACCAACAGGGTCTGTATGCCTACTAGCCTCACGATACGTAGCACTGGGAAGTCTGCTGGATATGAGTAGACTCTTGACACCATTCTTCCTCTTAATTTCCAGCATTCTTTGGTTCGACAGGTACTCAGTACATCACGTTGATAATAAGCCAGTAATGTGGTTTCAGTAATTCCTCTGGTGTCACATGTCGGTGCTTATGGAGAAGTGTATTTAGTGTCCACTAAGAACTAAAGACTGTGACCCAGATTTCTGCCATATCATTTCTACATGTAGATTCAAAGCACTGTGTAAGCTGAGGGGGGGGCGGGTTTCTATGATAAAATATTGTAGAGGTTTCTTTTGCTAATCATGTATTTGGGAATGTTACACAGTTTTGCAAAGTGTGTATGAGAAATGTAATCACACAATTTTCCCAAAACAAATTTTATGTGCTGCAGTTTACATTAGTTAGCGTGTATCTCCCTTTAATTTATCTTTCCTGCACCATTAGTAGATTAGTTACATGCACCACAGATTTATCTTAACAATTCCACCAACTCTAGGCGAACCCACCGTTTAGCGATGTCCAGGGGCGTTTTCCCATTGTCAGTCCTGAGCGACTTGTCTGCCCCTGCCTCGAGCAGCACAGCAGCCACCTCCGCATAGCCTTTTGCTGCTGCCCAGTGCAGTGGCGTCGCCCCGTGCCACCCCACCACATTGGGCTGAGAGGAGGACGCCAGCAGCCGCTGCAGTACACCGACCTTGCCCTTCTGTGCAGCCAAGTGCAGAGGTGTGTACCCTCTGTTATCCCTGAGCTCACTGTCTGCCCCTGCCTCGAGCAGCACAGCCGCCACCTTTGAGCGACCATATACTGCCGCCCAGTGCAGTGGCGTCCACCCGCGCTGCCCCCTCACGTTGGGGTGAGGTGAAGACGCCAAGAGCAGCCGCACGACAGCCACGCGGCTCTTCCGCGCAGCCCAGTGCAGAGGTACAGTCTTCCACCTGTCCGTGGCGTCCAACCGTGCCCCACCTTTTAGCAGACACCTCACCACTCTGAGGTGTCCCCTGCCTGCTGCCCAGTGCATTGCAGTCCTCTTGTCCTCGTCCTTCACTTTTACATCTGCTCCTGCCTGCAGCAGCACAGTCGCCACCTGTGCACGGCCATTTGCTGCTGCACAGTGCAGTGGTGTCCATCCGTACTGACCCCTCACATTTGGGTGGGGGGCAGACGCAGTCAGCAGTCGCACCACGGCTGTGTGGCCATTCCACGCAGCGCAGTGCAGAGGCGTGTCCCCATCGTCATCCCTGAGTTCCCTGTCTGCCCCTGCATCTAGCAGCACAGTCGCCACCCTGGTGCAACCATTTTCCGCCGCCCAGTGCAATGCTGTCCACCTGTCCTCCCCTCTCACATTGGGGTCAGGTGAGGACGCCAGCAGAAGCCGCACAACAGTTGCGTGGCTCTCCCGTGCAGCCCAGTGCAGAGCCACGTTTTTCCACCTGTCTGTGGCGTCCGGCTGCGCCCCACCGTCCAGCAGACATTTCACCATCTTGAGGTGACCCCTGCCTGCTGCCCAGTGCAAAGCAGTCCTCTTCTGCCTGTCCGTCACCCTAAGGTCCGCACCCGCTGCGAGCAGTGTTCGTAGTTGATCCAGTTGTCCCTTCTGAGCTGCCTCGATCAGCCCACAGCCCTTCTCGTATGCAGACCAGCTCCTGCACAAAACAGTGAAATTATGACATAGTACTGAAAACACAAACATCTCATAGAAAAGAAAACCGTTCTAGAGGTGAAAGAGTAGTTACACTATGTGATCAAAAGTATCCGGACACCTTACTGAAAATTCCAGGCATACTTTCAATCAGGTGGAAGAAGGTGGGGAATGGCAGCCCATTCTTCACAGAGTGCTGCACTGAAGAGAGGTATCGATGTCAGCCGGTGAGGCCTGTCACAACGTGGGCGCTCCAAAACATCGCAAAGGTGTTCTATAGGACTCAAGTCAGAACTCTGTGCAGGCCAGTCCATTGCAGGGATGTTATTGTCGTGTAACCACACTGCCACACGCTGTGTATTACGAACAGGTGATCATTCGTGTTGAAAGATGCAATCACCATCCTCGAATTGCTGTTCAAGAGTGGGAAACAAGAAAGTGCTCAAAACACCAATGTAGGCCTGTGCTGTGATAGTGCCACGCAAAACAACAAGGGGTGCTAGCCCCCTCAAAGAAAATACGACCACACCATAACACCACCGCCTCCGAATTTTACTGTCGGCACTACACACGCTGGCAGATGACGTTCACTAGGTATTCACCATATGCACACCCTGCCATCCACACAATTGTTTTCCACCGTTCAATCGTCCAATGTTTATGCTCCTTACACCAAGTGAGGCGTCGTTTGGTATTTACCGGCGTGGTGGGTGGCTTATGAGCAGCTGCTCGACCATGAAATCTAAGTTTTCTGACCTCCCACATGTCATAGTTCTTGCACTGGATCCTGATGCAGTCTGTAATTGCTGTGTGATGGATATATGTCTGCCTGCTACACATTACGATCCTCTTCAACTGCCGGCGGTCTCTGTAAGCCAACAGACTAGGTCATCCTGTATGCTTCTGTGCTGTACGTGTCCCTTCACGTTTCCACTTCACATCCGCAACAGAGACCTAGGGATGTTTATGTGGTGTCACCGCCAGACACCACACTTGCTAGGTCGTAGCCTTTACATCGGCCGCGGTCCGCTAGTATACGTCGGACCCGCGTGTCACCACTGTCAGTGATTGCAGACCGAGCGCCGCCACACGGCAGGTCTAGAGACACTTCCTAGCACTCGTCCCGGTTGTACAGCCAACTTTGCTAGCGATCTACACTGACAACTACGCTCTCATTTGCCGAGACGATAGTTAGCATAGCCTTCAGCTACGTCATTTGCTACGACCTAGCCAGGCGCCATTACCAGTTTATATTGAGATTGTGAAGCATGTACAGTCAAGAGAGATGTTCACCAATTGTGGATTAAAGTTAAGTATTCTACCAGTTACCTCCTTTTTTTACTAAATTCAACCCCTATAACTGTTCCAGACCTCACGCCAGCCTGCGTGAGCTTAAAGGCGTGCATTTCGGCCTCCTCTAGCAACACGGTGTTGGCTCTTCTGCCAACACAATAGTTTAGGAGTATGGAAATCTCGCGTGCGGACGTACGACACAAGTGACATCCGTTCGAAGTCCCTGAGTTCTGCAGAGCACCCCATTCTGCTCTCACACGATGTCTAATGACTGCTGAGGTCGCTGATATGGAGTACCTGGCGGTAGGTGGAAGCACAATGCACCTAATATGAAAAACGTGTGTTTTGGGGGATGTTCGAATACTTTTGATCACATAGTGTATAAAATCATAGATCTGCATTGCTCTTCTTTCTGTAACACTGATCAGTGTAAATCTCTGTATAATTAGATAAGTGCGAATATTGCGCTCTGTTAGTGAATGGTCTGTGGGTACAGAGCGCACAGCCAATAGTGGCCCAAATGTCTCCAATTTCGTTCATATCAGGAAATTTTGGCGGTTAAGACATCAAAGTTAGTTCATTATCATTCTCCCCTACTACTGAAGTGTCATTCTGGCCTTGATAAATGGACAGTTATCCTACTACAAAAAGGCATGACTGTCAGGGAAGAGGTAGAGCAAGAGTAGATGCAAATAGTTTGCCATAATGTGTACATAGTCCACAGCTGCCACAGTGGCTTCAGTTACTACCATAGGTCAGAAGGAAGCCCAGGCGAATGTCTGCCACAACATAACACTACCTCATCAGCCAGAATCCGCAGTTTGTTTTGAGCAGCTTTGCCTGCATGATGGCATATCTAGACACCATCGACCTACTGCAAAGATAAATGTAATTCATCTGACACAGTTTCATATATCCATGCTCTGATATTGATGATCCATGCCCATTGCATTTATAACTAATTATATCACTGAATCACCCCCCCCCCCCCCCCCGCCCTATGAACCATGGACCTTACTGTTGTTGTGGAGGTTTGCCTGCTTCAGCAGTACAGATAGCTGTACTGTAGGAGTTGAACTGTATGTTTAAGAGATGATGTCATCCTCTTGGGTAAAATGCTCCATTCGAATCTCTGGTTGGGGACTACTCGAGAGGATGTAGTTATCAGCAGAAACAAAACTGGATCAGAAGGGGGAATGAACTTCCCTTCAAAATTGGACAGGTAATTAAAAAAATTTAAAAAGGGGGATCGATTGGTTAAAGATATAGTGGCAAACAATGAAATTGAGTGGCAGGAGGAACATGGCTTTTGATCAGGTGAATACAGGGTTATAAATACAAAATTAAATATGGGAAGTGAAGGAGTAGCTTTAATAATGACCAAGGAAACAGCAATGTGGGTAAGCTACTATTAACAGCATAGTGGATGTCAAGATAGACACAAAGGACATATTCACTACAGTAGTAAAGCTTAAATGGCAACAAGCTCCACAGGTGATGAAGAGGTTGAAGAAATGAGATAACAGAAACTATTCAGATATTAAGGCAGACAAAACCATAAATGTAAGAGGGGATTCGTAACAATGAGAGCAGGAAACAATGTAGGTAATATGGACTGGGGGAAAGGAACGAAAGAGGAAGCTGCCTGGCAGAATTTTAACCAGACCGCAATTTCATCATCACTAACACTTTTAATAATGATGAAAAAATGTTGTAAGCATGGCAGAGACCTAGAGACACCAGAAGATTTCAGAGTGATTATATAAAACTGAGACAGAAATCTGAGAACCAGATTTAAAATTGTAAGACATATCCAGGGGCAAATGAGAAACTCTGATCACTATTTATTCGGTGTAAACTGTAGATTAAAACTGATGAAACTGAAAAATAGAAGGAAGCTAAAAAGATGGGATCTGGATAAGTTTAAAGAACCAGAAGTTGTTGAGAGTGGCAGAGGAAGCAGAAAGCATTGGATAATACGGAAGATATTTAATTTAATTGACGATAGAAGAAAATACACAGCTGCAAGTAATGAAGCGTGTGAAATGGAACGCAGTGCTTAAAAATGAGATTGACAGGAAGTACAAAATGGGTAAGAAAGAATGACTAGAGGACGAAGATAAAGATTTAGAAGCATGTTTTATTGGGGGAAACATAGTCATCATCTACAGGAAAATTAAGGAGGTTTTTGGATAAAAGAGAAGCAGATGTATGAGTATAAAAAATGGTTCAAATGTCTCTGAGCACTATGGGACTTATCATCTGAGGTCATCAGTCCCCTAGAACTTAGAACTACTTAAACCTAACTAACCTAAGGACATCACACTCATCCATGCCCGAAGTAGGATTCGAACCTGTGACCGTAGCATTCGCGCGGTTCCAGACTGAAGTGCCTAGAACCGCTCTGCCACTCCGGCTGGCGTATGAGTATTAAGAGCTCAGATGGAAAACCAGTCCTAAGCAAAGAAGAGAAAGGTGAAAGGTGGAAGATGGAAGACGGAAGGAGTATATTGAGGGTCTATACAATGGAGATATAGTTGAGGGTGGCAGTATTATACAAACGTAAGAGGAAGTAGTTGAAGATGAGATGGGACATGTGATAGGAAATATGATACTGCGAGGAGAATTGCCAGAACACTGTAAGACGTAAGTCGCAACAAGGCCCAGGAAGCAGACCACATTCTGTCAGAACTATTGGCAGCCTTGGGAGAACCAGCTGTGATGAAAGTATTCCATTTGGTGTGCGAGATGTATGAGAGATGCGAAATACCCCCAGACTTTAAGGCAAATAGAATAATCCCAATTCCAAAGAAAGCAGGTGCTGACAGGTGTGAACATCTATCAATTTAATAAGTTATGGGTGCAACATACACATACAAATTCTTTACAGAAAAGTGAGAAAATTTGTAGAAACCGACATCAGGGAAGATCAGTTTGGATTCTGGAGAAATGTAGGAAAATGCAAGGCAATACTGACCTTAGGACTTCTCTTAGAAGAGAGTTATGGAAAAGCAAATATATGTTTAGTGTTTGTATACACAGACAAATCTTCTCACAACGGTAACTGGCATACTCTCTTTGAAATTGTGAAGGTAGTAGAGGTGAAATACAACTTGTACAGAAACTAGATGGCTGTTGTAAGAGTTGAGAGTAGAGGCGCGTACGCGGCAGACTGTTAGCCCACCGTAGTCCGCTAGGGGTGGGCTGTCTGCTTGCAGATCACCAGCCCGCCTCACACGGAGAGATCCACAGCGATGCAACTGACTTTTTGAAACTATCTATACGATGGTGTAGGTTAAGATCCCAGTTATCACACACTGCCGCCGTTCACCAAAGTGGGCCCTCTTTTCCAGGTAACTGCCAAGAAAAAAATGCGGATTTTTGTGTTATACTCAATAAAATTAAAAAAGTTATGTTATTTAGTCTGGTTGTGTGCTGTAATGGGTAGGATAACAACTTTACACGAGGAGGTCCTGTGTTCGAATTTTGCCAGGTGCAGAAACTTTTTCTGTTTTTAAATCTTTATCAAAACGACTTTGATCATCATTTTTATTCAATTAATTGATGTAAATGTATTTTTTAAATTTCATTCCTTTGTCACATAATTTTAATCATGATACCAACTTCTTGATTTGATCTAATTTTTCTTACTATCATTCTTTCTCCACTTGAAATCTTTGCTCCTGTGTTTTTATTTTATGTATTAATTTCGATTTAATTTCTTGTGTTTCATCACTCTGTTTTTTGTCCACATTATTGCATTGATTATATATTTTTCTCATTTTGCTTCAATTTTTTTTTTTTTTTTTTTTTTTTTGTAAACCGTCATTCATTTAAATTTTCATCTCTGGTATTTTGTCCACGGTGCAGTAGGTATTTAGGTTATAATTCAAACTTTTTTGCTTTATCACCTTGTTTTTTCGTCCACATTACTGCATTTCTTATATCTATTTCTCATTTTGCTTGAATTTCTTTTTACTTATAAACCCGTCTTTCATTTAAATTTTCATCTGTTATTTTGTCCACAGTGTAATAGGTATTTAGTTTATGTTTTACATGTTTGTATGGTGGTTACCACGAAAAAAATTCTACTTCTGCTAACAAAAATACATTTTTCACACCATTGCACATATATAAATGGATTACGTCATGTCTTCTTTTTTTAACTGTTAGATCGGAATTTTCAAAAAATTGAATATTATAACAGCTAAATAAAATAAAATTTTTGTACACGAAAATTCCGACTGGGAAAGAACAGCTAAAGAGAGCTTAACCCACAATCTGCTGTGTGTGAGAGGCTGTTATCCTAGCCACTAACTAAAATTACATTTTAACCAACTAATGGAGTAAAAATAATGGTCAAAGTAATTTCGATAAAGATTTAAAAATAGAAAAAAATTTGTGTACCTGATGATATTCGTACCCACAATCTCCTGCGTGAGAGACTGTTATCATATCCATTATACGACGCAACCAGGCTTTATAAAGTACTTTTTTTAATGCTAGTGAGTGTCATACAGAATTCAGAATTTTAAAATAACTTCCGAGAATTCAGCGAGGTAACACTTTCAGCGACCGCCGATATTTCGGCGGGAGAATACCCCGTCATTTTCAAGGCAGCTACAACGGACAGGCGACATACATGCAAATTTGAAACCTCGGTTCTCGGACTGATGCAGCAAAGATAACACACACACTGAACACTAGTACCACCAAAGATGACCAAAGTCAGAGCAATCGATAGTGAGACTACGAATTCGCAGGTGAGGTAGCATTGACTCTGTCCCTCTGTTTTTTGACAAGGGAGAGAGCCAGATTCCAAACAGAGTTTAAACAGAAACCTCCATCCCTGTTAACGAGGTTGCTCGCTAATTTAATCTCAACTGCCTCCTTAATAACACTGTCCCAATAGCTGGACGTGCATGCCAATATCTCGGTGTTGTTATATAACATAAGGTGACCAGTATCCAAGCAATGTTTGGCAGTAGCAGATCTCCAGAATGAGATTTTCACTCTGCAGCCGAGTGTGCGCTGATATGAAACTTCCTGGCAAATTAAAACTTTGTGCTGGACCGAGACTCGAACTCGGTCCCGAGTTCGAGTCTCGGTCCGGCACACAGTTTTAATTTGCCAGGAAGTTTCAGTAGCAGATCTACTTGGCTGCTGTAATCGTGTGTGCCGTTTATGCTCAGTACATCGGTCCTCCACGGTCCAGATAGTTTGACCAATACACAGCTACAAGGAATGAGATATACACCCGCCTTACGCAGACCAAGATCATCCTTAACAGGACTCTAACTTTAGATGGAGGTCGAAAAACACATTTCACATCGTATTTCCGTAAAATTCGACCGTTCTTGTTGGAAGTGTTTCCTACGTAAGGCAAAAACGCAGTAGACTTAGGTGTCGACTCAGAATTATCATGAATCACCCGATGTGCAGTTGTTCGATAGCGCAACGCACGTTCAATCTGTATATCACTATAACCATTTTGACGAAACGTAACTTTCAGATGGGACAGCTCAGCTGGCAAAGTCTCAGCGTCGGAAACAACATGTGCCCTGTGTACCAAGGTACGAAGTACCCCTTCACGCTGAGCCGGATAGTGACAACTATTAGCCTGTAAGTACAAGTCGGTGTGAGTACGTTTCCTGTAGACTGCATGTCCCAATGATCCAGCATCCTTCCTCCTAACCAACACGTCAAGACAGGGAAGGCAACCATCCTCTTCCACCTTCATCGTAAAACGAATGTTCGGGTGGATCGAGTTCAGATGTTCTAGAAAGGCATTCAAATTCTCCATGCCATGAGGCCAAACAACGAACGTATCGTTAACGTATCTAAAGAAACATGCGGGTTTCAAAGGCGCCGACTCCAATGTACGTTCCTCGAAGTCTTCCATAAACAAATTTGCGAGCACAGGAGACAACGGACGACCCATCGCAACTCCATCTGTCTGCTCGTAATACTGGTCATTGAATAAAAGGTAAGTGGGTGTCAACACATGCCGAAAGAGATTAGTTAATTCAGCACCAAACCTAGCCTCAATTAAGCGCAACGAATCAGACAGAGGAACACGAGTGGAGAGAGAGGCCACATCGAAACTCACTAAAATAACAGAGTCGAACTGCAGTCCCTCCAAACGACTTAAAAAAAAATCAGCTGAGTTCCTGACACGATGTTCACACCGACCTACTTGTGGACTCAACAGAGAAGCAAGATGCTTGGCTACACGATATGTCGGAGCGCCGATATTACTCATTATAGGACGGAAAGGAACCCCTTCCTTGTGAACCTTCGGAAGGCCATATAACCTAGAGGGAACGGCACTATAGGTGTTAAGATTCTTGATAGTGTCCTGCGACAAACCAATTTTCTTCAGAAGGCTGTTGGTCTTTCTCTCAACACTTTTTGTGGGGTCAGCATCGCTGCGATACGCTGAATCAGATAGTAAGCGATGCATCTTTTGTACATAATTCTTTTTATTTAAAACAACGGCGGCATTGCCCTTGTCCGCAGATAAAATAACAATATCAGGATCAACTCTGCTGCTGTTACATTACTCTTGGGTGGACGAGCCCTAGTCAGCACACGGCGTCTCTCCCTCCTAACTTCCTTTGCAGCGTCAGAAGGTAGTTTGCAAATTAGCTGTTCAGTTGAGCTAATAAAATCAACTGCCGGTAAACTCTTCAGAATGGGTGCAAAATTTAAACCCTTCCCAAGCACGGATAAGGTAGAGTCGTCAAAATATTTCTCTGTGAGATGTATCACAGAACGTCGAGATATAACATCACACTCCGCGCATTGAAAACGTTCAAACTTTGCCAAATGCCGGGCAGTGACGGAATTGTATTCTCAGTCAGCATGAGTCCATGAGGCACCGTCCAATCAATCCGTAGTGAAATCAGACAATTCCGATGCAACCATTAAATAAAAACGAAACAATTCTTTGGAAACAGAATCCAAACGTCGACGAGTAAAACGAATCCTTTCACGAACAAGAGCCAAGCCAGCACATTGCTTGATGCGACTGGCGGCAGGACAATTAATATGGTGCACAACCTTGGCAAATGTTGTGACATGATTTTCATCACGACACCTCAATAAAAACGACAAAGAATATTGCAGTCTAATTCGACAGCTACAAAGTTTATCCAACTTACGTAAACACCGATACATTGCCTCCCTGTAGAGGTAAACAACGTGAGACCTGAGTTTCTCCTGGCGTATACAACTTTCAAATACCTTCCGGGAATTCAACCAGCTAACACTTTCAGCGACCGCCGCTTTGTCGTTTTTATTGAGGTGTCGTGATGAAAATCATATCCCAACATATATCGGCGGTCGCTGAAAGTGTTACCTGGCTGAATTCCCGGAAATTATCTGAAAGTTGTATACGCCAGGAGAAATTCAGGTCTCAGAATTCGGAATTTTTGTTTCGTCAAATACTTGGAAACGAGAATATTGGGACAAGGGGGACACGGCCCCAAAGAACCGTTATCCAAGATGGCGGCCGTGATGTCACATGATGACGCAAGTACCATTAGACCTGTGATGTCACAGACACACCCTCAAGATGGTGGCGATGGCGTCATCCAAGATGACAGCTTGTAGACTTGGCAACAGCGCATGACGTTATGCCAAATGGCGGCTGTGACATCACTGATGATGCAAGTGCCACACACCGTGCCACCCCCCCCCCCCCCCCGCCCCGCCAGGTGGGAAGTTTGAATTTTGGCATGAACATAGGTCAACTGGGCTACATCCACTAACCTAACCCCCCCTCCCCCAGAAAAATGGCTGGAAGTTCAAATTGCAACAGGATAATACATCACACCTAAGAGAATGGCGGGAAAGTAAGGGCAATTATGCTACCCCCGCTACCGTAAGTCACTCGACCGACACCTTTTCCTAGGAAATGGTGCCAAGTTTGAATTTTGGTAGTAAAGAAAGGTTAATTCACGTACCTCTGCTAAGGTAAGAAAATGACATGAAAGACAGGACACTTGGACCACCTCCACTAACCTAAGTCACCTGTCCGCCACCACTTCCTAGCGGTTGGTGACAAAAGGACTCAGCCTGCACTGTGCTGGTGGAAAGAGGAAGGAGTGTACTTCATTTTGGAGCAATTTATTTAGGGATGGAATATATTACTGGACTGATACAAAACACAGGCTCCGACATGATTGGCATCATGGCACACAGCCTACAGACATGCGAACCACTAAAAGACTCTGCAAACGTGCTTGCTAATTGTCAACTGTTGATATCATGCACCAGTCTTTATTTAAACAATTTGAGCCAGTACCGCCATCCGGTGTGTTCGCCACAAGATCCAGAGCCCAACTGACCTAGTACACAGTACCACCACCAGAGGGCACAATCATACCTCTCAGTTGTTTGACCGCTTTCAATCTCCTGCAATTCTAACGGGACACGTCTGACATGCCTAGCCTGCATGCAGGCATAGTGACGTCACATCCTATAACCCGCACTAGCACACGGATGTCGCATCTTTGTCTAAATAAGCACCAAGTCGTCCTCTGGGCGGTGCACGTGCATGTTCACCGCCGCTGACGTAATTCCCAACACTACCCGCATTCCAGCGAAGACCTATTTGCAGAGCGGCTCGCCCTTGCAGACGCTATAGAGAAACTGTTCTACCGCTCATGACATGTGTGTGATGTGCATACTGATGTCGCAGATTATGGAAGAGAAATCTGTTCCCGATTGTAACGTTACTTGTGCAATATGTGTAGCCAGTCACAGTGTATAGCCCGTATATGTATACAGATGTTGCAGATCGTGCAATAGAAATCTGCCTGCGATTCAAATGGAACACGTGGGCACTGCTGCTCTTGGCCTCGAGCCCATCCCGGCCTCCGCCACCAGAGGCATGAATGTACACAGACATACAGAAAACAGCAAACGCTCTCTGGATGTGGAGTTGACTGGAGAACAGTGCTATATTTCGCCTTCCAGTCAGTGCATCTGGGCTAGGGTTTGGCAGCTGTGCTACGTTCAAAAGCAATTTTAGAACACAAAACGAGAGATTATGTCCTGATTGCATGGATATATCTGACATAAAATCGATAGAACTGCGAAAAATGATGAGGGAACAGATATAAATTGACCGAATATACACCAAAATGCGGGTAAATTAAGGAAGTTCTTGTGTATCTTCTGGTCCGCGCTGGACAATTTGTACATGGGAACAAGTATGCAGCAACAAGAAGAATCCGAGAAAACGTCGACATCTAAACGAAGGGAATCAGGGAGGCAGTCAATTTTTTTCCATCGAGGCAGTATTATACTGCATGTCTATTGAGGTAGCAGTGATACACTCGAGTTGACTACTGTATCTGATGCTTTTCAGGAGGACAGAAAACCTATCACCTCTGAACTTACTTGCATCTGCGTTAAAGGATAACAGAGAGTGGACGGGGCGATCGATTGAGATAGAGCTGTAACAAGGTGCGATTTAATGGTTGACTGATGCATTCTAGAGAAGGAGAAGTTGCTGCAGGTCAATTTTTTTTTCCTGTGTTCTGTCCAGGTGCATCAGTCATGTGACATAGCTTGCGTTCTACTTGTATACAGCTACGTGTTCTGTATGTGCTTTAAAGGACTGTCTACTTGCGATAGTTAATGGTAAACCTGTCAGTCATCAGGAGACTTCCATCTCATGTGTGATTAAACTTGACACTCACCTCTAAACGAACTTTGACTTATGCGATCCCCACCCTGTCACATCCTGGGTGTAAAATCGAAACTTCAGACGTGTAGCATTTAAATGCAATTAAGTGACTGGTCCACTCTGATAGGACCTGTACTGTTACTTGTAAGCTTTTGTTAAGTGTAGCGAAGCCGCTACAATACTGTGTTTGTGTCTGAACTATTTTTACGTCATTTTATGGTTATACTTGTTTTGTTTCTATAAGAACTTATTCTACGTAACTGCTGCCGGTAGTGAAGATTGTGGGGAATGATCTGCAGGAATCTTATGTTAATAAATTAAGTATGTGTAAATCAAAGTACAACTACCAACCATGATTCGTCATCCCATTTCCAATCGTGATAATAGTTGTGGTATTGATTGTGCAAGGTTGTATTAAAGGAGCCACATACCAAGTTTGATTTCATCAAATATGATAATTTCCTTGCCTCAATCAAAGGAGGCATATTACTAATTTACTCTGTTTTTCCTGGTGTTTAATGAAACTATTTTTGTACAGCAAATATATTAGTCACTCAACCTTTGTGTAATACCATTTTATCTTGTACCATTAATAACCTTGGTATGTTACTGAGTGGTTTTAATGTGGCAATGCCGGTGAGTCTGATTGTACGAAGGACAATAATCGGTTTAGGCGTTGTATGTTTAGCCACCATTGTGGCTGTCTCACTGAGGCCTCTTTGAACTGTAGTAGTTATTCATGACATGTTTGTTATTTAATATAAAAAGTGTGATTCGCTAGTGCAAACAAAGTTCGTGCACTTTAGATATTCGAATCTGACATGGTTTCGAAAATAAGAAAGCATGCCAGTTATTGCATATTTCCTAAAGACTGAGATTTTCTATATATCGTCAATTTAACTCTCCAGGAGAGTTATGCAACTGTCTGTAGTTGTAAGAGCTTGGTTGCTTATGTTTGTATTATTAACGTTGTTGTAACGATTACCACCAGAATGCTGGTTGTAATCTGTGAGTCTAAAAGGCATTTATTTTGCCACATATTACCATTGTTAACATGTATTTGTTGGAATTTTCTACGTCAATTAGCAGCGCTTTCAGTCCTATGGATACAGCTACCTTTTCCATTCCTGCAGATACTGTGGGTTGCTGAGTTACTGTTTTGTCTGTGCTTCGACATTTACACTCGCCTCTGTAACAGAGATCGCTAATGCTCGCTTGTGTACTTGCGTCCAACTCGGAACTAGCCAATTCAAATCCTGGTTGTGGAGGAAATTTTCACCATCGGCGGAAGACTTCCGGCTTAAGTTCAGGTATACATGCCAACGGCCTTGTCAAAGAGGGCAGAGGGACAGACAGGTGTTCAGGGCACTCTCTTGTCTGTGGGTTGGTAGACTGCTCCTAAAAGCGGAAGAATCAACAATGATCAACCGCATGAGGACGCAGAAGGCAATGGAAACCAGTGCATGAAAGTCACATAATGTGTACCCACAGGACATGTGGCCTATAATTGGAAATGTCTCATGATAATCTCTCCATTAACAAAATATTCGAGAATAGCCCCCATTCGGATCTCCAGAAAGGGAGTGCCAAGGTGGAGGTGACCATGAGATTGAGTAATCAGCGAAAGGATAACATTCTACAAGACAGGGCGTGGAATGTCACAATGTTGAACGTGGTAGGGAAGCCAGAAAATCTGAAAAGGAAAATGCGAAGGCGCAATCTAGATGTAGTAGGGATCAGCGAGGTGAAATGGGAATGAGACAAGGTTTCTGGTCAGATGACTCTGGGGTAATATAAACAGCATCAGAAAATGGTAAAACAGGAGTAGGATTCGTTATTAATAGGAAGACAGGGCAGAGAGTGTTTTAGTGTGAGCAGTTCAGTGATAGGATTGTTCTTATCATAATTTACAGGAAACTGACACCAACAACGATAGTTCAGACATACATGCCGAGGTCGGAAGCTGAAGATAAAGAGACAGAGAAAATATATGAGGATATTCAAACGGTAATACATTACATAAATGATTATAAAAACCTAATGGTTGTGGGGGACTGGAATGCAGCTATAGGGGAAAGAGTAGAAGAAAAGGTTAGAGAAGAATATGGGCTTGGGGCAAAGAATGGTAAAGGAGAAAAACTAATTGAGTTCGGTAATAAATTTCAGCTCTTAAGAACAAATACACTGTTCGAGAATCACAAGGGCAGGAGGTGTACTAGGAAAAAGCTGGGTGATATGGGAAGATTTCAGTTAGATTACATCACAGACAGAGATTCCGAAATCATATACTGGAATGTATGACATAAGGAGGAGCAGATATAGACTCAGATCACACTGTAGTAGTGATGAAGACTAGGCAGAAGTTTAAGAGGTTAGTCAGGAAGAACCAATACTCAAAGAAGTGGCGTATGGAAGTACTAAGACATGACGAGATACACGTGAAGTTCTCTAGGGTTATATATACAACAATAAGGAATAGGTCATTAGGCAGTACATGTGAAGAGGAATAGATATCTCTAAAAAGGGCAATCACAAAAGTTGGAAAGAAAAACATAGGTACAAAGAAGGTAACTGTGAAGAAACCATGGGCAACAGAGGAAAAACTTCAGTTGGTCGATGAAAGAAGGAACTACAAAAATGGTCAAAGAAATTCATGAATCATACAAGTCGCTGAGGAACGAAATAAAAAGGAAGTGCGGGGAAGCTAAAACGAAATGTCTGCATGAAAAATGAGAAGAAATTGTAAAAGAACTCATTGTCGGAAGGACAAACTCAGCATACAAGGTGAAAGGATATCAATGATACGATTCGCCGATGACATTGCAATCCAGAATGAAAGCGAAGAAGAACTACATGATCTGTTGGATGGAATGAACAATCTAATGAGTATACAGATTGAGAGTAAATCGAAGAAGGACGAAAGTAATGAGAAGTAGGAGAAATAGGAACTTGACATCAGGATTGATGGTCACAAAGCAGATGAAGTTAAGAATTTCTACTACATAGGTAACAAAATAACCAATGATGGACAGAGCAAGAAGGACATCAAAAGCAGACTAGCACTGGCCAAAAGGGCAGTACTGGCCAAGAGAAGACTACTAGTACCAAACATAGGCCTTAATTTGAGGAAGGAATTTCTGAGAATGTAGCTTTGGAACACAGAATTGTATAGTAGTGAAACATCGAATGTTGGAAAACCGGGGCAGAAGAGAAACGAAGCATTTGAGATGTGGTGCTACAAATGAATGTTGAAAATTAGGTGGACTAATGAGGTAAGGAATGAGGAGGCTGCATGCCAAATCAGAGAGGAAGGAAACATGTGAAAAACAATGACAAAGAGAAGGGACAGGATGATAGGATATCTGTTAAGACATCAGGGAATTACTTCCATGATATTGGAGGGAGCTGTAGAGAGCAAAACTGTAGAGGAAAACAGAGATTGGAATACATCAAGCAAATAATTGGTGATGTAGGATACGTGCTACTCTGGGAAGAAGAGATTGGCAAAGGAGAGTAATTCGTGCTGGACCACATCAAACCAGTCATAAGACTGATGACTCAAAGAGAAGGGGGAGAAGAAATAGTAGTGAACGTTCCTGATAACCAAACTTTGCACCAGTGTCCTGGACTGAATTGCAAACTTCTCCACAATGTTTTATTGAGTGACGGAACATGGCAGTGGTCTGTTTGATGGACAAATACTCGCATCTACCTCCAGAATGGTGCAGTGGGATTCTTGGGTCTGCCTCCAGTATTAATTTCCTGAGTGTGGGACTGTCTGACTTCTGACGTTTTGGACATTCGTATGTGCTCTGGCAATCTTCCCTGGTTTTTGGATGTAAAGAAGTGGGGAACTTGGTGTTGTAAATATGTTGTTGAAGCAGGCAAATACATAACTTACAGAGGTGGGGTGTGATTTTCTGCTGTAGTTGTGACATCGCTGGGACTGGCACTGATGCCTCCCTATGAGGATGAGTACCCAGTGGAGTGTCCTGTAATGGTGCGTATCATGCTATGGATCTAGAAAATCTGACTCCGTAGTAAACTCACTGGATGCTGGAGATGGTGGCATCATCATACGGGGCAGTTTGGCGAAATGCCACGGATGGCGCTGCTGCGGAGGGAGTCCTGTCGTGGTCCTTGTGGCGCCAAGAGCCAAAGGTTATATTGCTGTTTGTGGAGGGTGTCATGCCTTGGCCCCTGTGGCGCCAAGAACCGGAAGTTACGTTGCCGTCTGCAGAGGAAGTCGTGCCGTGGTCCCTGTGGTGCCACGACCCAGAGGATATCTTGCTGTCTGTGGAGGGAGCCATGCCATGGTCCCTGCAGCGCCAGGAGCCAGATGTTGGGTTGCTGTCTGTGGAGGGAGCCATGCCATGGTCCCTGCAGCGCCAGGAGCCAGAAGTTGTCTTACTGTCCGCAGAGGGAGTCTTGCCATGGTCCCTGCAGCGCCAGGTGCCGGAAGTTATCTTGCTGTCTGCAGAGAGAGTCGTTCCATGGTCCCTGTGGCGCCAGGAGGTGGAAGTTACGTTGCTGTCTGTTGAGGGATTCATGCCCTGGTCCCTGCGGCGCCAGGAGCCAGAGGTTATCTTGCTCTCCATACCTACCAAAAATAAAAAATAAAAGAAAATGGGTTGATTCACACCTATGACGTATCTCAATGAAACTGTTGGTGCAATGCAAAGTACAGAAAAATGTCGGTATGAAAGTCGATATTAGTATTTAGTAAATGTTCCTTTGACGATCTTAACTTTTCCACAGCCTCAGTCTGCAGCTAAGGATACAGACACAGTTGTGTTTTAGTGTCAGATCACTGGCACTTAACCACAGAGTTGCAAGTCGCATCTTTGAAGTACCAATGACTTGTGAGGCATGATCAGCAGCAATATTGCCATAATGCAGGAAGCAGTTGTTTGATGAGATAGACTAGTGTGGAGCTTAACATTCAACCCAGAGGAGCACAGATTGCTACATGCTTATATCTCACACACGTTTCCAACCTTTGGAGAGAGGAGACAAGCACTGGTGTAGAGGTGGGAAACAATGCCTGCACTGGACTGCTTTCCCAGCTGTCTTACCAGCTGAGCCAGAGGAGGCCTGTCATCAGCTGCATGTGGCTCTAATCCATAGGCTCGGTGCAGAAACGGAAAAAGGCTCAAGCCACTGCCTCATTAACAGAAGGGAGGTTATCACCAAGCAGGAGGAGCTGCCTCTGACTTCACCTTCATCACCTGCCCACTCAGACTGATGAAGAAGATGCCAGCTGCTACAGCTGCCCCTGTGTGAGTGGCACTAAGGCTGGTCACCATCGTACAAAAGCAGCACAGAGAGACAGACATGATCTGGCACACTGAAGAGTCGCCCAAGGTGCCATCTTGCAGGGAGGCTGAAACACCACTCAGCTGCCAGCAGGGAAGGAGGATGAGCACAGCTCGTGATGCAGCCCAGAGAGGCCATCACGAAAGAAGGAACTCCTGCTTAAATAGGGCCTCTGCTACACCACTGATGGTCTGTGGCAGTACAGAGCAGTGGGGGGCCTTAACAACAGCACATTCAGCTGCCGTGTTAATTTGAACTGACATAGTGTTGAGAAAGTGATGGGAGTGACGCTGGTATCAAGCTTCATGGTACCCACCACTAACATGTCCTCACTGGAATGATCTCTCACATCCAGCAAACCACTCCACCACTACTTGTCCTGACTGTCATGAAGGTTTTTTTACCCATAACACCTGCCAGGGCATTTTCCCCTCTTCCTTTAATCTACTATTTCTTCATGTGTTTCTGTCCACTACCAACTCCAGATGGACCTTTAATAATAGGGAATCTTACCCAGATACACATTCAACATCACAGTCTTGCATCCTCTTATTTCCTCAATTTGAATAATTAACCAGTGCAGATGTGACAGTAGAATTTTTTCCTGGTGGTCACTATGCTAGTATGGGTGTGGAGAGTCTCCCTTCATTATATTCTTTGGAGACCACATTTCCCTGTTGATCCCTGTACTACGGCTGAGCAAATCAGTCCAGAGGTCGTAGGAGGACAAACGAAAGCACACTGTTTTGAGCAACACACTCCTTTACTAGGCATGGTCTCACTGGATGCAATCTTTACATCGATGACTGTATTGTAGTAATAATTGTTTTATGTGAGTCCACTAGGAAAGTGTCACGCATCTGTCAGTGGAAATCAAAATTCTGGAATCTGTCAGTGGGTTTAGGCAAAAGGGAGCTGTTTCATTTATGACATAAGCTTATAACAAGACTGCTAGTGCATGCTGTATTATGACAACCCATATTTCTACATATCACTGCCATTGGTTAGGAGACATCTATGGTCCCATAACTGATAACTTTGGGAAGAAGATAATGATGGGTACAATGAAAAACAATGTTTGTAGCGAAAACATGGACAGCATGATTTATTGTCGAATGCATGACTGATAGCAAACACTTGATTAATTGTGCATATTACAAAGATTCGGCATGCCAGTATACAATACCAATCATTTCACTCTGAGACCAGCAAATGACATAGTGCACCACAAATAATCATATACAAAACAGATTATCAGCTTCAACCAAATAGTGCCTGTCCACTCATATTCTCAACCGAACTGCATGGTTCACAGGGCACAGCTATACCTGCTGATTGCAGCCAACAAAATGTTCCTAAGCGTTTGCACCCAGCAAGATTAATCAGTCTTTATTTCAAGACATTGTCACTGGACAGCTGTTAGTTTAAAATCCTATGTAGGCAAAACCAGAGGTACCCACAACATAGAGACTCCAATGAAGTAATTCAATAAACTGACTCTCAGATTTTATAAATAATAGCAGATATCTCTATATGTGACGGTATAGGCCTCTCATATATACGGGGGCAGTTCAATAAGTAATGCAACACATTTTTTTTCTGAAACAGGGGTTGTTTTATTCAGCATTGAAATACACCAGGTTATTCCCCAATCTTTTAGCTACACAACACTATTTTTCAACGTAATCTCCATTCAATGCTACGGCCTTACGCCACCTTGAAATGAGGGCCTGTATGCCTGCACGGTACCATTCCACTGGTCGATGTCGGAGCCAACGTCGTACTGCATCAATAACTTCTTCATCATCCGCGTAGTGCCTCCCACGGATTGCGTCCTTCATTGGGCCAAACATATGGAAATCCGACGGTGCGAGATCGGGGCTGTAGGTTGCATGAGGAAGAACAGTCCACTGAAGTTTTGTGAGCTCCTCTCGGGTGTGAAGACTTGTGTGAGGTCTTGCGTTGTCACGAAGAAGGAGAAGTTCGTTCAGATTTTTGTGCCTACGAACATGCTGAAGTCATTTCTTCAATTTCTGGAGAGTAGCACAATACACTTCAGAGTTGATCGTTTGACCATGGGGAAGGACATCGAACAGAATAACCCCTTCAGCGTCCCAGAAGACTGTAACCGTGACTTTACCGGCTGAGGGTATGGCTTTAAACTTTTTCTCGGTAGGGGAGTGGGTGTGGCGCCACTCCATTGATTGCCGTTTTGTTTCAGGTTCGAAGTGATGAACCCATGTTTCATCGCCTGTAACAATATTTGACAAGAAATTGTCGCCCTCAGCCACATGACGAGCAAGCAATTCCGCACAGTTGGTTCTCCTTTGCTCTTTATGGTGTTCGGTTAGACAACGAGGGACCCAGCGGGAACAAACCTTTGAATATCCCAACTGGTGAACAATTGTGACAGCACTACCAACAGAGATGAGTTGTTTGATGGTGATCTGTCGATCATCTCGAACGAGTGTGTTCGCACGCTCCGCCATTGCAGGAGTCACAGCTGTGCGCGGCCGGCCCGCACGCGGGAGATCAGACAGTCTCGCTTGACCTTGTGTCGATGATGACACACGCTTTGCCCAGCGACTCACCGTGCTTTTGTCCGCTGCCAGATCACCGTAGACATTCTGAAAGCGCCTATGAATATCTGAGATGCCCTGGTTTTCCGCCAAAAGAAACTCGATCACTGCCCGTTGTTTGCAACGCACATCCGTTACAGACGCCATTTTAACAGCTCCGTACAGCGCTGCCACCTGTCGGAAGTCAATGAAACTATACGAGACGAAGCGGGAATGTTTGAAAATATTCCACAAGAAATTTCTGGTTTTTTAAACCAAAATTGTCCGAGAAAAAAAATGTGTTGCATTACTTATTTAACTGCCCTCGTAGATGTATCCTACAAACTAAATTTTACATGGAAATTTATGGCGACAAAGCTTCAGTGAGAAATTAATCACTCAAGAGGGGCCCCAGTAGATAGGAGGGACAAAACAGCACAAACTTTGAACTACTCATACATGACTGGTATAGTCACACAACAATATATTTAAAGTTGTAGTGACTGTCACATTATCCACTAATTCTTTATATTATGACCATGAAAATATTTGTACAGGAAGAAAGAAAATAAAAAGTATTCACCATACGTGTCTTTGACTAAATGTCAGACAATGAACAGCACATCTGTAGTGCATACCTTTTATCTCTATGTTTTCATTAAAACGGCAAGTGTCTGGCACAGTTGTTAGATCGATTACTGCTGCTACAATGGAGGGTTATCAAGATTTAAGTAAGTTTGAATGTGGTGTTATAGTCATCACATGAGTGATGGGCTACAGTATCTCTGAGGTAGTGATGAAGTGAGGATTTTCCTGTTTGGCCATTTCACGATGAAAATCAATGTCTGACATTGCTGCAGCCAGAAAAATATCCTGGAGGAATGGAACCAATGCCAACTGAAGAGACTCATTCAGCATGACAAAAGTGCAACCCTTCCTTAAATTGCTGCAGATTTCAATGCTGGGCCATCAACAAGTGTTGGGGGGCCAACCATTCAATGAGACATCATTGATGTGAGATTTCACAGCTGAAGGTCCAGTCATGTACCCTTGAAGACTGCACGACACAAAACTTTATGCCTCACCTGAGCCTGTCATCACTGACATTGGAATGTTGATGACTGAAGCGAGCCTCGTCTGAAGAGGCAACATGTTTCCAAATTGTATCGAGTGGATGGATGTGTAGGAATATGGAGACAACCTCGTGAACCATGGACCCTGAAAGTCATCAGGAGAAGGTTGAAGTTGGTGGAGGCTCTGTAATGGTGTGGGATGTGTGCAGTTGGAATGATATGGGACCCCTGATACATCTAGATACAACTCTGACAGGTGACGCATATGTAACTGCTCTGTCTGATAGCCTGCATCCACTCATGTCCATTCTGCATTCTGGCGGACTTGGGCAATTCCAGCAGCACAGTGCGACGCCCTACATGTCCAGAATTGCTACAGATTGGCGGCAGGAGCAGCCTTCTGAATTTAAGCACCTCTGCTGGCCACCAGACTTCTCAGACATGAACATTATTGAGCATATCTGGGATACCTTGCAACATGCTGTTCAGAAGAGATCTCGGCCCCCTAGTACTCTTATGGAGTTATGGTCTGCCCTGCAGGATTTATGGTGTCAATTCCCTCCAGCAGTACTTAAGACATTAGTCAAGTCCGTGCCATATCATGTTGCAGAACTTACACATGCTCACGAGGGCCCTACACGATATTAGGCAGATGTGCCAGTTTCTTTGGCATTTCATTGTATGTTAGACAAGTAGTTATCATGTGAGTAACATATACATGTTGACTAATAACATCTTAACCAACAGCAACTAAAAGTTTTGTCTCAGAAGAACCTATTAGGACATCTCACTATATTTTGTTCATTATTTTTAAAGGAAACTCCATAAAGATTACCAAACTTTATCTCAGGTGGAATAAATCTTGACACCTGTGACCCCATGTTATGCGAATATGGTAACATAACGAAAGTGATGGTGTAGGTAAGGAAATGAATATACAATGTGTTACAAAAAGGTACGGCCAAACTTTCAGGAAACATTCCTCACACAAAAATAAAGAAAAGATGTCATGTGGACATATGTCCGGAAACGCTTAATTTCCATGTTAGAGCTCATTTTAGTTTCGTCAGTATGTACTGTACTTCCTCGATTCACCGCCATTTGGCTCAACTGAAGGAAGGTAATGTTGAATTCGGTGCTTGTGTTGACATGAGACTCATTGCTCTACAGTAGTAGCATCAAGCTCCTGCACATTTCAGTCGAAGTGTTCGTACGCTTCTCAACAACAGATTCGGTGACCGATGGATAGGTAGAGGCGGACCAATTCCATGGCCTCCACGCTCTCCTGACCTCAACCCTCTTGACTTTAATTTATGGGGGCATTTGAAAGCTCTTGTCTACGCAACCCCGGTACCAAAGGTAGAGACTCTTCGTACTCGCATTGTGGATGGCTGTGATACAATACGCCATTCTCCAGGGCTGCATCAGCGCATCAGGGATTCTGTGTGACAGAGGGTGGATGCACGTATCCTCACTAACGGAGGACATTTTGAACATTTCCTGTAACAAAGTGTTTGAAGTCACGCTGGTACGTTCTGTTGCTGTGTGTTTCAAAAAATGGTTCAAATGGCTCTGAGCACTATGGGACTTAACATCAATGGTCATCAGTCCCCTAGAACTTAGAACTACTTAAACCTAACTAACCTAAGGACATCACACACATCCATGCCCGAGGCAGGATTCGAACCTGCGACCGTAGCAGTCGCGCGGCTTTGGACTGAGCGCCTAGAACCGCTAGACCACCACGGCCGGCACTGTGTGTTTCCATTCCATGATTAATGTGATTTGAAGAGAAGTAATAAAATGAGCTCTAACATGGAAAGTAAGCGTTTCCGGACACATGTCCACATGACATATTTTCTTTCTTTCCGTGTGAGGAATGTTTCCTGAAAGTTTGGCCATATCTTTTTGTAACACCCTGTATGCACAAAAAAATCAACATTTCAATTAAATAGACTGAAGTTAATAATTAACAAGGCAAGAGACGGGAAAAAAAGAAAAGAGAAGGGCGTAACTGTAGATAACTGGCATGCAGTTCACAGATCCAGTTACACGAATACATAGTATGCCATCTGATATTAGGCAGTCCAAAAATCCACGTTTTACATTGTACCTTTTTATCACACTGTGTCATTGCACTTGTGGCTACTCTGCTTTTTGTAATCCTAACTGGCACTATAAACGTGTCGCACGCACTTGAAGATTCAGGTTGCTGCTGCGTCACAGGAAATGAAAACGCCCACCAGGCCGCCTGCTGTGAGGGTGGGTGGAGGTAGGGAGTGGGGGAAGACGCAGCCGGTTCGCGCGGTGCAGTCAGCTGGATCGCCGCTGCGTGCTGAACGACTCAACACAGTGGCGAGCTCCACAGAGAGAGAGAGCTCGAGAACTGTCCTGTTGATCTCGCCTCTCAGAAGCCGCCGCCTCCTTGCACGGTCTGACGCAACAATGCCTTAGCGTTGCTGTTGCACACAGCGCGAAAACGAAAAGGAAAGATGTGGCACAATCATTCTAACACAAAATTCGCATAGCTCAACATTCACACGTAGGTAGTGATGTAATTTTATAGACAGACGCTAACGAAAACGTTAATATATTCCTGTAAGGCCGCCCGCCCCCCCCCCCCCCCCCCCCCGCAGAAGTACCACAAACACGACTAATGTCTGAAGTAGTGCTGGTCGGAATAGACATCGTGAATTCTGCGAGGCTGACCATAAATGTGTAGGAGAATGACGGAGTGGACATCTCTCCTGAACACAACGTTGCAAAGCTTCCCACATACGCTCAATAATGTTCATCTCTGGGGAGTTTAGTGGCCAGCGGAAGTGTTTAAACTGAGAAGAGTGTTTCTGAAGCCACTGTAGCTATACTGGACGTGTGGGGGTGTCGCATTGTCCTGCTGTAATTGCCCAATTGACGATTTCAGTTTCGTTTAAGAACAACATTTAAAGCGAGTTTTACTTCCAAGCCTTTCGTCTGCTTTCGTGTAAGCATGACGCGCAATTTGTAGTGCCAGCACTGCAACTGGCAGGCGTGTCTTGTCCCCCCCCCCCCAACGGCTCCTCACCCCTCGCCAGCCAGCCAGCCAGCCAGGCAGTCAGTGTGGCAGGCGGCAGTTTGGAAAACCACAGGGGCCGGTCGGCTACATGCTACACTCCAGCGACATTCCAGCAACAGCGGTTAACGGTGCGTGCGCATACCTCTCCAAGATCAATCCTCTCTTTCGCTTCCTCGCTTCTGCTAGAGAAAGAGGAAGTGTGTGTGTGTGTGGGGAGGGGGGGGGGGAAGGGGGGGGCTGTGAAGCTGTTATACACTGAAGCGCCAAAGAACCTGGAAGAGGCATACGAATTCAGATACAGATATGTAAAAAGACAGAATGCGGCGTTGTGGTCGGCAACGCCTATATAATACAAGAGTCTGGCGCAGTTGTTAGATCAACTGCTGGCGCTACAACGGCAGGTTATCAAGATTAATGTGAGTTTGAACGTGAGACACAGCATCTTTGAGGTAGCAAAGAAGTGGGGATTCACCCAAATGACCATTTCACGAGTCTACCATGAATATCAGGAATCAAGTAAAACATGAAATCTCCAACATCACTGCAGACGGAAAAATATCCTGCAAGAACGGGACAAATAACGACTGAAGAGAATCGTTCAACATGACAGAAGTGCAACTCTTCTGCAAATTGCTGCAGAGTTCAATGCTAGCTATCAACAAGTGTCAACGTGCGAACCGTTCAACAAACAACCATCGACATGGGTTTCCGGAGCTGAAGGCCCACTCGTGTACCCTTGATGAGTGCATGACACATCCATGGGCCCATCAGCTGTGACATTTGACTGCTGGTGTGAAGGCAACCTCACGAATCCATAGACCCTCCATGTCAGCAGGGGACTGTTCGAGTTTGTGCAAGCTCTGTAATGGTGTGGGGCGTGTGCAGTTGGAGTGATATGGGACCCCTGATACGTCTAGACACCACTCTGACAGGTGACAGGTGTGTAAATGCTGTGTACATAGTTCCGCGTAGTCAGCACGTACGCAACTTTCCCACTACATCTACATCTACATCTACACCTACATCCATACTCCGCAAGCCACCTGACGGTGTGTGGCGGAGGGTACCTTCAGTACCTCTATCGGTTCTCCCTTCTATTCCAGTCTCGTATTGTTCGTGGAAAGAAGGATTGTCGGTATGCCTCTGTGTGGGCTCTAATCTCTCTGATTTTATCCTCATGGTCTCTTCGCGAGATATACGTAGGAGGGAGCAATATACTGCTTGACTCTTCGGTGAAGGTATGTTCTCGAAACTTCAATAAAAGCCCGTACCGAGCTACTGAGCGTCTCTCCTGCAGAGTCTTGCACTGGAGTTTATCTATCATCTCCGTAACGCTTTCACGATTACTAAATGATCCTGTAACGAAGCGCGCTGCTCTCCGTTGGATCTTCTCTATCTCTTCTATCAACCCTATCTGGTACGGATCCCACACTGCTGAGCAGTATTCAAGCAGTGGGCGAACAAGCGTACTGTAACCTACTTCCTTTGTTTTCGGATTGCATTTCCTTAGGATTCTTCCAATGAATCTCAGTCTGGCATCTGCTTTACCGACGATCAACATTATATGATCATTCCATTTTAAATCACTCCTAATGCGTACTCCCAGATAATTTATGGTATTAACTGCTTCCAGTTGCTGACCTGCTATTTTGTAGCTAAATGATAAAGGATCTATCTTTCTGTATATTCGCAGCACATTACACTTGTCTACATTGAGATTCAATTGCCATTCCCTGCACCATGCGTCAATTCGCTGCAGATCCTCCTGCATTTCAGTACAATTTTCCATTGTTACAACCTCTCGGTACACCACAGCATCATCTGCAAAAAGCCTCAGTGAACTTCCGATGTCATCCACCAGGTCATATATGTATATTGTGAATAGCGACGGTCCTATGACACTCCCCTGCGGCACACCTGAAATCACTCTTACTTCGGAAGACTTCTCTCCATTGAGAATAACATGCTGCGTCCTGTTATCTAGGAACTCCTCAATCCAATCACACAATTGGTCTGATAGTCCATATGCTCTTACTTTGTTCATTAAACGACTGTGGGGAACTGTATCGGACGCCTTGCGGAAGTCAAGAAACACGGCATCTACCTGTGAACCCGTGTCTATGGCCCTGTGAGTCTCGTGGACGAATAGCGCGAGCTGGGTTTCACATGACCGTCTTTTTCGAAACCCATGCTGATTCCTACAGAGTAGATTTCTAGTCTCCAGAAAAGTCATTATACTCGAACACAAAACGTGTTCCAAAATTCTACAACTGATCGACGTTAGAGATATAGGTCTATAGTTGTGCACATCTGTTCGACGTCCCTTCTTGAAAACGGGGATGACCTGTGCCCTTTTCCAATCCTTTGGAACGCTACGCTCTTCTAGAGACCTACGGTACACCGCTGCAAGAAGGGGGGCAAGTTCCTTCGCGTACTCTGTGTAAAATTGAACTGGTATCCCATCAGGTCCAGAGGCCTTTCCTCTTTTGAGCGATTTTAATTGTTTCTCTATCCCTCTGTCGTCTATTTCGATATCTACCATTTTGTCATCTGTGCGACAATCTAGAGAAGGAACTACAGTGCAATCTTCCTCTGTGAAACAACTTTGGAAAAAGACATTTAGTATTTCGGCCTTTAGTCTATCATCCTCTGTTTCAGTACCATTTTGGTCACAGAGTGTCTGGACATTTTGTTTTGATCCACCTACCGCTTTGACATCAGACCAAAATTTCTTAGGATTTTCTGCCAAGTCGGTACATAGAACTTTACTTTCGAATTCATTGAACGCCTCTCGCATAGCCCTCCTCACACTACATTTCGCTTCGCGTAATTTTTGTTTGTCTGCAAGGCTTTGGCTATGTTTATGTTTGCTGTGAAGTTCCCTTTGCTTCCGCAGCAGTTTTCTAACTCGGTTGTTGTACCACGGTGGCTCTTTTCCATTTCTTACGATCTTGCTTGGCACATACTCATCTAACGCATAATGTACGATGGTTTTGAACTTTGTCCACTGATTCTCGACACTATCTGTACTTGACACAAAACTTTTGTGTTGAGCCAACAGGTACTCTGAAATCTGCTTTTTGTCACTTTTTCTAAACAGAAAAATCTTCCTACCCTTTTTAATATTCCTATTTACGGCTGAAATCATCGATGCCATAACCGCTTTATGATCGCTTATTCCCTGTTCTGCGTTAACTTTTTCAAATAGTTCGGGTCTGTTTGTCACCAGAAGGTCTAATATGTTATCCCCACGAGTCGGTTCTCTGTTTAACTGCTCAAGGTAGTTTTCAGATATAGCACTTAAAAAAATTTCACAGGATTCTTTGTCCCTGCCACCCGTTATGAACGTTTGAGTCTCCCAGTCTATATCTGGCAAATTAAAATCTCCACCCAGAACTATAACATGGTGGGGAAATCTACTCGAAATATTTTCCAAATTATCCTTCAGGTGCTCAGCCACAACAGCTGTTGAGCCAGGGGGCCTATAGAGACATCCAATTACCATGTCTGAGCCTGCTTTAACCGTGACCTTCACCCAAATCATTTCACATTTCGGATCTCCGTCAATTTCCTTCGATACTATTGCACTTCTTATCGCTATAAACACGCCTCCCCCTTCACTGTTCAGCCTGTCTCTACGGTATACATTCCAATCTGAGTTTAGGATTTCATTACTGTTTACGTCTGGTTTCAGCCAACTTTCTGTCCCTAGTACTATATGGGCATTGTGACCGTTTATTAATGAGAGCAGTTCTGGGACCTTTCTATAGACGCTCCTGCAGTTTACTATTAGCACATTAATATTGTTATTCCCTGTTGCACTAGAGCGCGCCCCGCTAAGCACAACAGTGCAGGCGCAGCGCTCGTCCGTCTCCGCGGTACCAGATGGCGCTGCCTTAGAGACGGACCAAATCCTGCTTCCGCCGATCCGTGTATTAATATGTAACACAGCCAATGAGATTGCTGCTAACGTAGAACGTGTTCTCCTTGGGGATCACACTCGCGCAGTGTTACTTGAACGCGCGAGGTATTATAACGAGTGTACAGACCTTCGATTAGTCAGTCTGCATTAGTCTATAGTCAAGTTTCAGTCTGCGCCTAATAAGATTATCATATTCCTGTACATAGCCGTGAAGAGAAATGTATAGACACTTTGTCAAGTATCAGAGATATGTGAGAATAAGATTAACGTACCAAGACCAAAGGAACTTCAGATTGTCAATTGTAAACAGCATCCAGAATCAAGTTATGTAATATCTATGATTTTTATTATTTTAATAAATGTGTGTGAAAATTAATCAAGTTCTGTTTAAAGTTGGTCACCATCAATCTGCTACTCTAAGCGTGCAAGTGGGATTTCTATCATCTGACCTAACGGCAGACGATAAACACGCCACGATAAGACCACGAGACGTATTGCTGACACTCGCCTACTTCGTTAGAGCGACAAGTCAAATAATCTGATGGTGTGTGTACCGAAGGTCTTACAGTATGCACACCACAGTAAGCATCCTGTCTGATCACCTGCATCCATTCGTATCCATTGTAAATTCCGACGAACCTGGGAAATTCCAGCAGGACAGTCCAACTTTAACCACTTCAGCTGGCCACCAACCTCTGCAGACATGAAAATTATTGAGCATATCCGCGATGCCTTGCAATGTGCTGTTCAGACGAGATCTCCACTCCCTCGTACTCTCACGGATTTGTGGACAGCACTGCAGGATTCATAGTTGCCAGTTCCCTCCATCACTGCATCAGACATTAGTCGAGTCCATGCCTCGTCATGTTCGACACTTCTGCGTGGTCGGTGGGGCCCTACACGACATTAGGCAGGTGTACCAGCTTCTTTGGCTCTTTAGTGTATTATTTACTCACTATAATTTCAGTGAATAGGTATATTTTTTACGAATTTTGAATTAGTTTCTGTGTGAATGGAAAGCAGGGTTGCTGAATCAATATGGACGAAGTAGCGGGCTCCTCAAAAAATATAAACATGTCAGATTACAGAAGTGCGTTCGAAAGTCTATGAAGTCCATTTGGAGGACTTTTGTTGATACTGTCTAGCGTCGGTTAACTGTCAAATATACTGACTCGGATAATTTGCAGTTTCTTTTACTTATATATAACGTCCCTAAGGCTGGATATTTTCATACTCCTCGACTAAGGATGGAACTACGTGGTATATTCTTCAGATGAATTCCGGAACCAACCAGTATTTAGACAAACGTCAATATCTCACCTCCTGTGATCTCAGTGAAGTAGTACAGAGGCATCAAAACAAATGAAATTAATTTCAACCATTCCTGCAATCAGTCTTTCGACAAAAAGATCATTTTCGGCGTTGAAGAGACTCAAAAGTTATCTTCGAAATACACAGTCGGAGACCAGACTGACCCACCTAGCTTTATTGTCCATTGAAAAACTATTGCTCAAGTCTGTGAAGGAACAAGTGACATACGACAACTCTATGACTGAAGTTTTCGACAAGAAGTATGGCAGAATTGACCTTAAATATATATAAAACTGTGATTAATAGAACTTTTACTAACATCCTTGTTCATGTAGATACAATAACATGTATATTACCCTCCGCCACACACCGTCAGGTGGCTTGCGGAGTATTACTAAAGATAACAGAAGTATTCAGCAATGATATAAATATGGCTTTTGGAACAGACAAATGTAAGAAAAATAGCATAGTCAAGGGAAAACACACTAAACTAGAAGATTACATACTGGATAATCACAGTGACTCCATAGAAGCGATGGAAAAAACAGATGCCTATAAATATCTAGGATACAGGCAAAAATAAGAATAGATAATACAAATATTGAAGAAGAACTAACAGAAAAATATAGACAAAGACTAACAAAAATACTGAAAACAGAATTGACAGCAAGAAACAAGACAAAAGCTATAAATACTTATGCTATACCAATATTGACCTACTCATTTGGAGAAGTGAAATGGAGTAACACAGACCTAGAAGCACTCAATACACTTACATGATCACAATGCCACAAATATAGAATACATCACATACATTCAGCAACAGAAAGATTCACATTAAGGAAGGAAGGGGATTCATCGACATAAAAAGCTACATTATGGACAGGTAGACAATTTAAGAAAATTCTTTCTAGAACGAGCAGAAACTAGCAAAATACACAAAGCAATCACTCATATAAATACATCGGCTACACCACTGCAATTTCATAACCACTTCTACAACCCTTTAGATCACATAACATCAACAGATACGAAGAAAGTAAATTGGAAAAAGAAAACACTACATGGCAAGCACCCATATCATCTAACACAGCCACACATCGATCAAGACGCATCCAACACATGGCTAAGAAAAGGCAATATATACAGTGAGACAGAAGGATTCATGATTGCAATACAGGATCAAACAATAAACACCAGATATTACAGCAAGCATATTATTAAAGATTCCAATGCCACAACAGATAAATGCAGACTTTGTAAACAACAAATAGAAACAGTAGATCACATCACAAGTGGATGTACAATACTAGCAAATACAGAATACCCCAGAAGACATGACAATGTAGCAAAAATAATACATCAACAACTTGCCATAAAACATAAACTAATAAAACAACACGTTCCCACATAGAAGTATGCACCACAAAATGTACTGGAGAATGATGAATACAAATTATACTGGAACAGAACCATTATAACAGATAAAACAACACCACATAACAAACCTGACATCATACTCACCAATAAAAAGAATAAATTAACACAACTAATCGAAATATCCATACCCAATACAACAAATATACAGAAGAAAACAGGAGAAAAAATTGAAAAATACATCCAACTGGCGGAGGAAGTCAAGGACATGTGGCATCAGGATAAAGTTGACATTATACCGATTATACTATCAACTACAGGAGTCATACCACACAATATCCACCAGTACATCAATGCAATGCAGCTACATCCAAACGAATATATACAACTACAGAAATCCGTAATTACTGATACATGTTCAATAACCCGAAAGTTCCTAAATACAATGTAACATATACCATACAGTTAAAAGGAAGTCACGCTTGATCAAGGTCCGCGTCACGTTCCATTTTTAACCAGACCTAAGGTCTGAGAAAGGAAAGAAGATAATAATAATGACTTCGTCAAGGAAACATTGACCAATACTACCTCCAAGGTGAAATTCATGGGTGAAATATCCGAGCCCTTCCTGATCAAATCTGGAGTCCGATAAGGTGACAGTCTGTGCTGTCCAATTCAGCCTTGTGCTGGACAAGGTCATCCTCGAATGGGAAAAGGAACTGAAGAGTAAGAACTGATGGAAACATGGCTCTGAGCACTATGGGACTTAACATGTGAGGTCATCAGTCCTCTAGAACTTAGAACTACTGAAACCTAACTAACCTAAGGACATCACACACATCCATGCCCGAGGCATGATTCGAACCTGCGACCGTAGCGGTCGCGCGGTTCCAGACTGAAGCGCCTAGAACCGCACGGCCACAAACGGCCGGCAAGAACTGCTGGAAACCTATACACATGGGACGAGTCAAGAATGACAAAAGAATTACATGTTTAACTTTTGCGGACGACTTAATCTCACTACTGGATGATGAGACAACAGCAACTGAACAGGTTGAAACCCTTAAAGAATGTGCAAAGAAAGTTGGTGTGCAAATACACTCCTGGAAATTGAAATAAGAACACCGTGAATTCATTGTCCCACGAAGGGGAAACTTTATTGACACATTCCTGGGGTCAGATACATCACATGATCACACTGACAGAACCACAGGCACATAGGCACAGGCAACAGAGCATGCACAATGTCGGCACTAGTACAGTGTATATCCACCTTTCGCAGCAATGCAGGCTGCTATTCTCCCATGGAGACGATCGTAGAGATGCTGGATGTAGTCCTGTGGAACGGCTTGCCATGCCATTTCCACCTGGCGCCTCAGTTGGACCAGCGTTCGTGCTGGACGTGCAGACCGCGTGAGACGACGCTTCATCCAGTCCCAACAGATCCGGATCCGGAGATCTTGTTGCCCAGGGTAGTTGACTTACACCTAGAGCACGTTGGGTGGCACGGGATACATGCGGACATGCATTGTCCTGTTGGAACAGCAAGTTCCCTTGCCGGTCTACGAATGGTAGAACGATGGGTTCGATGACGGTTTGAATGTACCGTGCACTATTCAGTGTCCCCTCGACGATCACCAGTAGTGTACGGCCAGTGTAGGAGATCGCTCCCCACACCATGATGCTGGGTGTTGGCCCTGTGTGCCTCGGTCGTATGCAGTCCTGATTGTGGCGCTCACCTGCACGGCGCCAAACACGCATACGACCATCATTGGCACCAAGGCAGAAGCGACTCTCATCGCTGAAGACGACACGTCTCCATTCGTCCCTCCATTCACGCCTGTCGCGACACCACTGGAGGCGGGCTGCACGATGTTGGGGCGTGAGCGGAAGACGGCCTAACGGTGTGCGGGACCGTAGCCCAGCTTCATGGAGACGGTTGCGAATGGTCCTCGCCGATACCCCAGGAGCAACAGTGTCCCTAATTTGCTGGGAAGTGGCGGTGCGGTCCCCTACGGCACTGCGTAGGATCCTACGGTCTTGGCGTGCATCCGTGCGTCGCTGCGGTCCGGTCCCAGGTCGACGGGCACGTGCACCTTCCGCCGACCACTGGCGATAACATCGATGTTCTGTGGAGACCTCACACCCCACGTGTTGAGCAATTCGGCGGTACGTCCACCCGGCCTCCCGCATGCCCACTATACGCCCTCGCTCAAAGTCCGTCAACTGCACATACGGTTCACGTCCACGCTGTCGCGGCATGCTACCCGTGTTAAAGACTGCGATGGAGCTCCGTATGCCACGGCAAACTGGCTGACACTGACGGCGGCGGTGCACAAATGCTGCGCAGCTAGCGCCAGTCGACGGCCAACACCGCGGTTCCTGGTGTGTCCGCTGTGCCGTGCGTGTGATCATTGCTTGTACAGCCCTCTCGCAGTGTCCGGAGCAAGTATGGTGGGTCTGACACACCGGTGTCAATGTGTTCTTTTTTCCATTTCCAGAAGTGTATCTTCCCTAAAGTCTGAGTTCATCGCCACAATAACTGGCTCCAAAAACTAACTACAAAATACGGTAATATCAATAGAGTCCCATATTTTAAATACTGAGATGAAGTCCTTGAGCGTACAGGGGGTGAGAAAATAGCATAAAACATTCGCTTCCAGAAACTAAAGAGAGCATGTGGAAGGACCTACAACGTATACAATAAAAATGCTTGTCCAAAAGCACTAAAATTAGCCACTATGATACAGTATTAAAATCTGAAGTCCTGTATACCAGTGAAACAGTGACTGTCCACATAAAAGTTGAGCTAGAGAACTTATTAAAGGAAAAACGTAAAATCATCAGAAGTATACTAGGGCCAAAGAAAACAGAAGACTACAATCTCGTCAAAGAACTGAGAAATTGTCCAACCTTGCAGCAGACAATAGAAAAAGGCGATTAAAATTTTATGGTCACGTCTCCAGGCTTCCCGAAACAAGACTTATGCACAAAATTGTTACATACATAGAAGGACTTAAAATTATACCCTGGATACAAAAGGTCAAAAAGGATCTACGAAAAAGCTCAGATGAATTATTCACATATTTCGTACAGGAAGATACTTAGGCAGAAAGTTGGCAGATGGTAAGTTACGTCAGAGAACGAAGCTCTGAAGAAAGCAGGACAAAATGGTCACAGGAAAGGAAGAGCGCCCATGCAGAAAAAGTGCGAGTATTGTGGGAAAAAAGGAAAAAGAATCAAGAAGCTTTGCGTGATGCAACAGGGTCTAATCGCACATAGTAATATAATAATAATAATAATAATGGCAATGACAATAATAATTACAACGAAAATACTGTTACTAGGATAATCGTAAACAATTAGACAATAGTAACAATGACAAGGTTAAGATTAGTTACAACAACGAGACTGTTACTTGAAAAAAATTTTCAAAAATGGTTACATTTACAAATACCTCAAGCCACGGCACTAAAGAAGAGTATTGTTTAGCAGAACACGAGCAGTGCGATTTATTGTCGTAGTAAACACTTTGAAACACATACAGTTAATTAATATTCCATGTGCTACTATACACCACTGATCCTTTCACAATGAAACTCTCAAATCAAATAACTTGTCTCGAATGACCATACACTAAACAAGTTAGCGTCAGACTTTATTTCAAAGTACTGCCAACGGGCAGCGATTACCTCAAAATTCTGCCTCGGCGAAGCCTGACCTAGCTGCAACACAGTCACTGCCATTAAGCAGTTCGGTAATTTGACTATCATATGCTGTGAACAGCAGTAAATATCTCTATATGTTCCGCGATACACTATTTGATCAAAAGTATCCGGACACCCCCAACAACGTACGTTTTGTGCTTCCACCTACTGACAGAATATAAGCGACCTCAGTAGCCATTAGACATCGTGAGAGAGCAGAATGTGGCGCTCAGCGGAACTCACAGACTTCGAACGTGGTCAGGTGATTGGGTGCCACTTGTGTCATACGCCTGTACGCGAGATTTCCACACTCCTAAGCATCCCTAGGTTCACTGTCCCCAATGTGATAGTGAAGTGGAAACGTGAAGGAACACATACAGCGCAAAAGCGTACAGGCCGACCTCGTCTGTTGACTAACAGAGACTTCCGACAGTTGAAAAGGATCGTAATATGTAAGAGGGAGATATCTATCCAGACCATCACACAGGAATTCCAAAACGCATTAGAATCCACTGCAAGTACCATTACAGGAGAAAACTTGGACTTCATGGTCGAGCGACTGCTCATAAGCCACACATTACGCCAGTAAATGCCAAACTTAGTGTAGTGTAAGGAGCGTAAACATTGGACGATTGAACAGTGGAAAAACGTTGTATGGAGTGACGAATCATGGTTCACAACGCGGCGATCTGATGGGAGGGTGTGGGTATGGTGAATGTCCGGTGAACCTAATCTGCCAGCGTGTGTAGTGCTAACAGTAAAATTCGGAGACAGTGGTGTTATGATGTGGTCGTGTTTTCCATGGAGGGGGCTAGCACCCATTGTTGTTTTGCGTGGCACTATCACAGTAAGGGCCTACATCGATGTTTTAAGCACCTTCTTTCTTCCCACTGTGGAAGAGGAATTCGGGGATGCCGATTGCATCTTTCAACACGATCGAGCACCTCTTCGTAATGCACGGCCTGTAGCAGAGTGGTTACACGACAGTAACATCCCTGTAATGGACTGGCCCGCACAGACTCCTGACCTGAATCCTATAGAACACGTTTGGGATGTTTTGGACTTCATGCCAGGCCTCAACGACCGCCATCGATACCACTACTCAGTGCAGCACTCCATGAAGAATGGGCCCCCATTCCCCAAGAAAGCTTCCAGCACCTGACTTGAACATACACTCCCGGAAATTGAAATAAGAACACCGTGAATTCATTGTCGCAGGAAGGGGAAACTTTATTGACACATTCCTGGGGTCAGATACATCACATGATCACACTGACAGAACCACAGGCACATAGACACAGGCAACAGAGCATGCACAATGTCGGCACTAGTACAGTGTATATCCACCTTTCGCAGCAATGCAGGCTGCTATTCTCCCATGGAGACGATCGTAGAGATGCTGGATGTAGTCCTGTGGAACGGCTTGCCATGCCATTTCCACCTGGCGCCTCAGTTGGACCAGCGTTCGTGCTGGACGTGCAGACCGCGTGAGACGACGCTTCATCCAGTCCCAAACATGCTCAATGGGGGACAGATCCGGAGATCTTGCTGGCCAGGGTAGTTGACTTACACCTTCTAGAGCACGTTGGGTGGCACGGGAACAGCAAGTTCCCTTGCCGGTCTAGGAATGGTAGAACGATGGGTTCGATGACGGTTTGGATGTACCGTGCACTATTCAGTGTCCCCTCGACGATCACCAGTGGTGTACGGCCAGTGTAGGAGATCGCTCCCCACACCATGATGCCGGGTGTTGGCCCTGTGTGCCTCGGTCGTATGCAGTCCTGATTGTGGCGCTCACCTGCATGGCGCCAAACACGCATACGACCATCATTGGCACCAAGGCAGAAGCGACTCTCACCGCTGAAGACGACACGTCTCCATTCGTCCCTCCATTCACGCCTGTCGCGACACCACTGGAGGCGGGCTGCACGATGTTGGGGCGTGAGCGGAAGACGGCCTAACGGTGTGCGGGACTGTAGCGCAGCTTAATGGAGACGGTTGCGAATGGTCCTCGCCGATACCCCAGGAGCAACAGTGTCCCTAATTTGCTGGGAAGTGGCGGTGCGGTCCCCTACGGCACTGCGTAGGATCCTACGGTCTTGGCGTGCATCCATGCGTCGCTGCAGTCCGGTCCCAGGTCGACGGGCACGTGCACCTTCCGCCGACCACTGGCGACAACATCGATGTACTGTGGAGACCTCACGCCCCACGTGTTGAGCAATTCGGCGGTACGTCCACCCGGCCTCCCGCATGCCCACTATACGCCCTCGCTCAAAGCCCGTCAACTGCACATACGGTTCACGTCCACGCTGTCGCGGCATGCTACCAGTGTTAAAGACTGCGATGGAGATCCGTATGCCACGGCAAACTGGCTGACACTGACGGGGGCGGTGCACAAATGCTGCGCAGCTAGCGCCATTCGACGGCCAACACCGCGGTTCCTGGTGTGTCCGCTGTGCCGTGTGTGTGATCATTGCTTGTACAGCCCTCTCGCAGTGTCCGGAGCAAGTATGGTGGGTGTGACACACCGGTGTCAATGTGTTCTTTTTTCCATTTCCAGGAGTGTATACCTGTGAGACTGGAAACTGTCATCAAGGCTAAGTGTGGGCCAACACGATATTGAATTCCAGAATCACCGATGGAGGTCGCCACGAACTTGTATCTCATTTTCAGCCAGGAGTCCAGATACCTTTGATCACTAAGTGTAGGATCTTCACAAGCTATTACGCTGTTTAGTTGCGTTGTGTGTCTCTTGAAAACATTGGCTATACATAATGGTCTTGCTTTACTGATGATGTGTGTGATTGGTATTTATTATAAATTTCTGTAACTTATCGAGCAATTTAGGTTTGGAAATGGTGAAGGTAATCAGTTTGCCGTTTTTTCAGTATTTATAAATTACTTCTCCATCAACATATCTAAGATTATTCAGCATGGTGTCTGTTCTTTTGGGTACGTCCTGAAGCAGAGAAATTGTCCTGGCATAATATGTCGGCAGGACTCCGATCAGCAAAACGAGCCTGCGAGAAGATCGATAGTAGGCACCAGAGCAAGTGAGCCTGTCAGGAGAGAGGCCAAAGACAAACTCTTTAGAAAAGCGCCGCCAACGTCCTCTCGACTGCACAACATCACCTGGACTAGTAGCTCTCTGTTTCTGTTAATAAGGAACCCTGTTAATATCTGCACACAGTTGTGTTATAGAAAGAGGATACCGGCCACCAAACAACACCCTGTCCTTGTTTCCCACGGCACGAGTCTACAGTGACAGTGAGACGATACAAAAGAAACCACAACGTAATCCAAAGCTGTGACACATATTACGAGGGCAGTTCAATAAGTAATGCAACACTTTTTTTTTCTCGGCCAATTTTGGTTGAAAAACAGGAAATTTCTTATGGAATATTTTCAAACATTCCCGCTTCGTCTCGTATAGTTTCATTGACTTCCGACAGGTGGCAGCGCTGTACGGAGCTGTTAAAATGGCGTCTGTAACGGATGTGCGTTGCAAACAACGGGCAGTGATCGAGTTTCTTTTGGCGGAAAACCAGGGCATCTCAGACACTCATAGGCGCTTGCAGAATGTCTACGGTGATCTGGCAGTGGACAAAAGCACAGTGAGTCGTTGGGCAAAGCGTGTGTCATCATCGCCGCAAGGTCAAGCAAGACTGTCTGATCTCCCGCGTGCGAGCCGGTCGTGCACAGCTGTGACTCCTGCAATGGCGGAGTGTGCGAACACACTCGTTCGAGATGATCGACGGATCACCATCAAACAACTCAGTGCTCAACTTGATATCTCTGTTGGTAGTGCTGTCACAATTGTTCACCAGTTGGGATATTCAAAGGTTTGTTCCCGAACTTCTCCTTCTTCATGACAACGCAAGACCTCACACAAGTCTTCGCACCCGAGAGGAGCTCACAAAACTTCAGTGGACTGTTCTTCCTCACGCACCCTACAGCCCCGATCTCGCACCGTCGGATTTCCATATGTTTGGCCCAATGAAGGACGCAATCCGTGGGAGGCACTACGCGGATGATGAAGAAGTTATTGATGCAGTACGACGTCGGCTCTGACATCGACCAGTGGAATGGTACCGTGCAGGCATACAGGCCCTCATTTCAAGGTGGCGTAAGGCCGTAGCATTGAATGGAGATTACGTTGAAAAATAGTGTTGTGTAGCTAAAAGATTGGGGAATAACCTGGTGTATTTCAATGCTGAATGAAACAACCCCTGTTTCAGAAAAAAAATGTGTTGCATTACTTATTGAACTGCCCTCGTATGTAAGTTGAAGGTGGTGGGAGGAGAAAGGAAAGGAAGGAGGAGGAAGGTAAGGAAGTGGAGCGAATTGCTGATACCAGCTGCAGCGAGGCTTTATCAGCGGCGACGAGTGAGAACGTGTGCCGGGCCGGGGTTTGATCCCGAGGTCTGTTGCCTACCAGGCAGCCGCGTTGGCCCCTGCGCCACCCAGGCACAGTGCTTAGGCCGGTATTACACTATCAAATTTCTTTGTCAAAGATTTGATCAAAGATGTGATCCAATATTCCGTCCAATATATTTGACAAAGATCTTTGACGTAGCGCTAGAGGGGGTATTACACTGTCATCAAATTTTTCGTCAAACTTCAAGATGACTGACAACAACTTGTTACTAACGGCAGCAGTTCTACGTACTCCAATTGCATTGTGTGCACATGCGGAAAAGAAGTGGGGAAAAAATGGAACCATACATACGAGGTTGACAGTCTTAAAAGTCCTGGGATTACAACTTGATAATAAATTCAGTTGGGAGGAGCACACCACAGAACTGCAGAAAGGCCTTAACAAATCTGTATTTGCAATTCGAGTGTTAGCAGACATAGGCAACATAAAAATGAAAAAGCTTGCATACTTTCATTCCATAATGTCATCTGGGATAATATTTTGGGGTAAATCTTCAAGTCAAACAAATGTTTTCAGAGTCCAAAAGCGTGTAATACGTATTATTTGTGGAGTAAATTCACGGACGTCCTGCATAAACCTCTTCAAAGAACTGGGTATACTAACTACTGCCTCTCAGTATATTTACTCCTTAATGAAATTTATCCTAAATAATATATCTCTTTTTCCAACAAACAACTCAGTTCATACATACAATACCAGGAACAAAAATGATCTGCACAAGGACTTAAAAGCACTTACTTTAGTTCAAAAAGGGGTCCACTACTCAGGAACACTCATCTTCAATAATTTGCCAGGAAACATAAAAAATTTAGTTAGAAATAAAGATCAGTTTAAAAGGAGCCTGAAAGACTTACTACTGGCCAACTCCCACTCCATTGGCGAAATTTTTAATAGAAACAAATGATGTATTGTATTTATTCATACTATAAGTATTGTTATTTCAGCTTTAAAAAAATCGACATGTTCCACATCCACGAGGCTCTCCTCAGCACGGATCTATGGAACGAAAAACTAATCTAATCTGGGTGAAGCCGTGAGTTTTACGACGACACGATAAAAGCATTCAACAAAACTTGTTACGTGAGCTTACAGTGGAAGACATCAAGTCGTACATCAATTACTTAAGAATGGATGAGCATACATTTCTGTATGTGCTCAATGAAGTGTATCCTCATATCACAAAGCACAATATTCACTTAAGAACTCCTACATCTTCAGAAGACAGGCTCACTATAACACTCCGATTCCTTGCTACAGGAGAGGGTTATGTTAGGTTAGGTTAGGTTAGGTTAGGTCAGGTCAGGTCTCCAATCTTCTTAATCTATTTTTGTATTCAGGGTGCCTCACGTTGTAAAGCGCCTCATCAGCTTCAGACATCTCTATTAATTTTGTAGTTGTCGGCACACACCAACTGTATTTACCGGCAATGGTTATAAAAACACTACAGACGACAGTACGCTGCAGCGATGCTAGCGCTCCATGTGGTAACATGTCACATTGCAGTGAACAGAAGACAAGCGGTTTCTTTGATCAAATATACAGCGAGGCCCTAGATTTGATCAAATATTGGACCACATTTGACAAAGTCCCTATTACACTATCAAATATCTTTGACAAAGATTTTGGACAAAGATATTGGACAAAGAAATTTGATAGTGTAATACCGGCCTTATCACAGCTGCGCAGACTGCCTCCGGACTCCTCCCGGCTGACCCGCGCTCCCATCCAGGGCCACCTAGCGGCAGTTTGTGTCCTCCACACTCACTGCTTTGAGGTTCCCACTCAGTGGAAGTGTGGTTTGGATCGGAGGTGGCCCAGGATAGCCCGCACAGTTGCGATAAGTGCTGCATGCAGATCGTGCAGTGCTTAACGCGACTGCCTGCTAAGCAGGGGACCCCGGGTTCAGGTCCTGGTTCTGCACACATTTTCACCCACCGCCACCGGTTCTGCATCAAGTACTGACGCAGAAAACATTAATAATTTGTTTCCTTCACCTTTCTTTTCTCCTCCCTCCATTCCCATCTATATAATAAGGGTGTTTCAAAAATGACCGGTATATTTGAAACGGTAATAAAAACTAAACGAGCAGCGATAGAAATACGCCGTTTGTTGCAATATACTTGGGACAACAGTACATTTTCAGGCAGACAAACTTTCGAAATTACAGTAGTTACAATTTTCAACAACAGATGGCGCTGCGGTCTGGGAAACTCTATGGTACGATATTTTCCACATATCCACCATGCGTAGCAATAATATGGCGTAGTCTCTGAATGAAATTACCCGAAACCTTTGACAACGTGTCTGGCGGAATGGCTTCACATGCAGATGAGATGTACTGCTTCAGCTGTTCAATTGTTTCTGGATTCTGGCGGTACACCTGGTCTTTCAACTGTCCCCACAGAAAGAAGTCACAGGGGTTCATGTCTGGCGAATAGGGAGGCCAATCCACGCCGCCTTCTGTATGTTTCGGATAGCCCAAAGCAATCACAAGATCATCGAAATATTCATTCGGGAAATTAAAGACGTCGGCCGTGCGATGTGGCCGGGCACCATCTTGCATAAACCACGAGGTGTTCGCAGTGTCGTCTAAGGCAGTTTGTACCGCCACAAATTCACGAAGAATGTCCAGATAGCGTGATGCAGTAATCATTTCGGATCTGATAAATGGGCCAATGATTCCTTTGGAAGAACTGGCGGCCCAGACCAGTACCTTTTGAGGATGCAGGGACGATGGGACTGCAACATGGGGCTTTTCGGTTCCCATATGCGCCAGTTCTGTTTATTGACGAAGCCGTCCAGGTAAAAATAAGCTTCGTCAGTAAACCAAATGCTGCCCACATGCATATCGCCGTCATCAATCCTGTGCACTATATCGTTAGTGAATGTCTCTCGTGCAGCAATGGTAGCGGCGCTGAGGGGTTGCCGCATTTGAATTTTGTACGGATAGAGGTGTAAACTCTGGCGCACGAGATGATACGTGGACGTCGGCGTCATTTGGACCGCAGCTGCAACACGGCGAACGGAAACCCGAGGCCGCTGTCGAATCACCTTCTGCACTAGCTGCGCGTTGCCCTCTGTGGTTGCCGTACGTGGTCGCCCTACCTTTCCGGCACGTTCATCCGTCACATTCCCAGTCCGTTGAAATTTTTCAAACAGATCCTTTATTGTGTCGCTTTTCGGTCCTTTGGTTACATTAAACCTCCGTCGAAAACTTCGTCTTGTTGCAACAAGACTGTGTTGTAGGCGGTAGAATTCCAACACCAGAAAAATCCTCTGTTCTAAGGAATAAACCATGTTGTCTACAGCACACTTGCACGTTGTGAACAGCACACGCTTACAGCAGAAAGACGACGTACAGAATGGCGCACCCACAGACTGCGTTGTCTTCTATATCTTTCACATCACTTGCAGCGCCATCTGTTGTTGAAAATTGTAACTACTGTAATTTCGAAAGTTTGTCCGCCTGAAAATGTCCCAAGCATATTGCAACAAACGGTGTATTTATATCGCTGCTTGTTTAGTTTTTATTGACGTTTCAAATATACCGGTCATTTTTGAAGCACCCTGTATGTATCACGGCTGCGATTCTGCTCGGTGTCTGTTCTTTCGAACATGTCTGAAAGAACAAACACAAAACGTGCATGTAACTGATTCACCTCGATGGGCCATTAATGCATCACCTTCAGTGTGGATGCAGAATTTCGTTCGATTTCAAGTGAGAATCTCGAAGCAGCGAGCATGCAGAACATCGACAGGCTATAAGTGCACGAAGCAGAAAACTTCACGCTAAGCCTCTCATATTGTCGTGGACAACCAACGTTAAAGAAAATATACAATGCGACACCAGTGTCAAAATTCCCACGCTCCTGAACAGGCACTGACATAGGTTCGTAACTCACGCCACACTGTTGCCCGAAATAACGTATCTAAAGCAAAAACACACCTAATAAATGGGAAGAGCTAGCTCAGAACGTAGTCCCATACATCACAATTTTCGTGTTAGACACTCACTCATGGCAGAAACTGTCCTAATAATAAATATAGCAGCAATCAGTTTTTGAACAAGATCCTGTACATGAGCTTTTGATGACACCTTACCATCTATCTCAGAAGCTAGGAATTTGTATTGTTCCGCTTCACTAACCATATGGCGGCTCTGTTTAATCTAAATGTCAGTTTTATTTCGAGTGTTTGTTAGAAACTGTAACAACTGAGGCTTACTAAAGATTAACATAACACAATTTCCCAAAATTCAACTTTCATTTTGATACACAGTCTATAATATATTCAACAGCCTCCACTACCAAGCTAGTGTCATCAGAGAACAGAAAAACTTTGCAATCATCTGTCATAATAGAATATAAACTGAAGAGCCAAAGAAATTGGTACACCTACCTAATTTATCGTGGAGGGCCCCCGCGAGAACGCATAAGTGCCACGACAGGATGTGCCGTGGACTCGACTACTATCTGAAGTAGTGCTGGAGGGAACTCACACCATGAAACCTGCAGGCCCTTCCATAAATGCGTAAGAGTACGAGGGGGTGGAGAACTCTTCTGAACAGCACGTTGCAAGGCATCCCAGATATGCTCAATAATGTTCATGTCTGGGGAGTATGGTGGCCGGCGGAAGTGTTTAAATTCAGAACAGTGATCCTGGAGCCAGTTTGTAGCAATTCTGGACATGTCGGGTGTCGCATTGCCCTGCTGGAATCGCCCTACTCAGCCGGAATGCACAGTGGACATTGACGGATGCAGGATATCAGACAGGATGCTTACGTATGTGCCACCTGTCATAAACGTGTGTAGACATATCAGGAGTCCCATATCACTTCAACTGCAAACGCCCCACACCATTCACCGAGCGAGGTGGTGCAGTGGCTAGCACACTGGACTCGCATTCGGGACGATGACAGTTCAATCCTGTGTCCGGCCATCCCGATTAAGGTTTTCCGTGATTTCCCTAAATCGCACCAGGCAAATGCCGGGATGGTTCCTTCGAAAGTGGACAGCCGACTTCCTTCCCTACTCCGATGGCACCGATGACCTCGCTGTCTGGTCTCCTCCCCCAAAAAAACCCAACCAACCCACACCATTACAGAGCTTCTACCAGCTTGAACAGTCTCTAACCTCCCCCTCACTTATCGACCTTAATGACAGTGAAAAATTAAACCGCGTGTACCTAATGGAAATTTGGGAAAAGCAATCATCACCGAAGTTAATCAGTCGGTAAAGAGGGAGGAAAGGGTTACATCTAAATGAAAGGAAAAATGCAAATGAAACTGGTGAAAACTAATTTTGAAAAGGGGCAAAGTTAATAAAGAAAGTAAATGTGCAGCCATTACATTAACAATTAACTAGCAGTAATTAGGTATTTGAGATTTGGGGGAAATTACGGTCGCCAGTCCTAAGGACAATTACTATAGTAACTGAAAAAGAAAGGTTATTACACATATAATTAGCACTAGAAGTGTGGCAACTGAAGGTTGACACGTGTAGTGTGAAAACTGACAGTTTGTCAGAAGTAATAAATTTCGCTACACTCTGACTTAATTTAGCAAAAGAATTAATAAAACAGGAAAATCGAAAGTTAATTTAGTGACTGAAGTTAATAGTGAGCTTTCTTTCTGAAGCACGTCGAAATTCAGTAAAATATGGTTAGTCTTGGACTACCTCAACAATCATTTCAAAAGCTACTTGAATCTACGCAATTTAGAAATAAGAGATTTAACTTTGAACTTGAATTAAATGATTCTGAACAATTAACAATAGTAAAATTTAGTACGTACCAAGCTAAGCTGCAGTCACATGTAAGCTAAAATACGGTAACAAAACTCGCACTCTTAATTTGTGCTTGTCTAATCTGAATATTGTAGCCAGCTATGAATACTTTAACTGAACTTTGAAATTAAAGCAGTGAAATAGAATTAGCTATATTACTTTAATGCTGGCGTTTGAGTTTCAACGACACTCGGGTTCATTTCGGAAAAGGAAGGGACCCTGCTTGGTAATGCAACTGGGACAACGAGCAACAAAGGTTCATGCTACGTTGCTGTAATTTTGTGATTTGAACAGTTTTAAAAGCTGAGGTCTGCCATACAGTTCTAAAACTTTACGTGCGTCCAGTCTTCCTTGTTGGTTGATTGAAGGTTTGAAGCCGTCGATCGAGGAGGTTGCGACAGTCACTCATTGTCGGCCGTCGCTGTTGCAGAAGCTGGATGTTGGCGCGCCTTCTTCTCGACACGGTCACCAGACGAAACGGGCTCTTGATGTGCGCCAGCTAATGCTTCCCGTCCGCGACACCGTGTCAGAAACTATCATCGCAAGTCGAGCGCAATCACATGCTGCCGAACCCCGAAAGCGCGGCAACTCGCGGGAGCTTCACACAACACACCTGCTCCACTCGCTACTCCAGCCAGACTCCCTCTGCTCAGCCCGCGCTCCACGCGGCCGAGTTCACACTACCAAAGATCCTAAACACTTTAGTTCTTCACACGACCTATCAATGTAATCGTTCGATAGCAGTTTTCCCTAGGCAAGACCCAGCGTAAAAATACAAATAATATTTACGAAACAAACCAATTATACATCGACATAAATGCATAAATATATATGTATATATATATATATATATATATATACAAACAGTAAAACAATTACAATATATAAAGACACAGAAATGTCATATCTTGAGGTGACAAAACAAGGAAAAAAATTACAGTACACTAGATGGAAATAAGAGGATATGCATTTCCAGCATTACAAGTCCCCTGCTGAAATTCAAGGTCCATGGATTTATGTGCCTGTCTCCATACCTGTACACGTCTATCTGCTCGATACAATTTCAAATGAGACTCGTCCAACCAGGCAACATGTTTCCACTCATCAACAGTCTAATGACGGTGTTGATGGGCCCATGTATAGCTTTGTGCTGTGCAGTCATATCAATGACGTTTCATTTAATGGTTCGGACGCTGACACTTGTTGATCGCCCGGCACTGAAACTTGCAGCAATCTGTGGAAAGGGTTGCACTTCTGTCACGTTGAACGTTTCTCTGCAGTCATCGTTGGTTCCGTTCTTGCAGGATCTTTTTCCGGCAACAGCAATATCGGAGAATTGATGTTTCACCAGATTCCTGATATTCACAGTACATTCATGAAGTGGTCGTACACGAAAATCCCCTCTTCATCGCTACCTTGGGACCGAGCGAGGTGGCGCAGTGGTTAGGACACTGGACTCGCATTCGGGAGGACGACGGTTCAATCCCGTCTCCGGCCATCCTGATTTAGGTTTTCCGTGATTTCCCTAAATCGCTTCAGGCAAATGCTGGGATGGTTCCTTTGAAAGGGCACGGCCGATTTCCTTCCCCATCCTTCCCTCACCCGAGCTTGCGCTCCGTCTCTAATGACCTCGTTGTCGACGGGACGTTAAACACTAATATCCTCCTCCTCCTCGCTACCTTGGAGATGCTGTGTCCCATTCCTTGTGCACCGACTGTAAGACAATGTTGAAACTCACATAACTCTTGATAACTTGTCATTGTAGCAACAGTAACCGATCTAACAAGTGCGTAAGACACTTGTTGCCTTGTATAGGCGTTGCCGAAGCAGCGTCATATCCTGTCTGTTTACATATCTCTGTATTTGAATACGTATGCCTATAGCAGTTTCTTTGGCCCTTCAGTGTAGAAATGGTTGTGACCCCACGACCGGCTGCTGACAGAACCCATCCCACTTGACTGCCATAAACAGGCTCCACCTCGACAATGACAGGAACGCGTTGTGAGGTACACCTACTGTTGCATAATGACAACTCCTTTCTGATTAACACAAGGAAATGTTTTAGCTAAATCAACGTAGATGCATAATGTTCGCAAGTTGTTACTTATTCCGTCCAGTGTCTCACAGACAAAATATAAAGTAGCATTTTCCTTTGTTACAATACTTCCAAAACCAAACTATGAAAACTGGAATGATCTATTACCCTTACATATGCAGCCTTCTCAACATGTTTGCCAACAATGATAGCATATAAATAGGTCTGAAATTGTTAACATTTTCCTTTGTTACAATACTTCTAAAACCAAACTATGAAAACTGGAATGATCTATTACCCTTACATATGCAGCCTTCTCAACATGTTTTCCTTTGTTACAATACTTCTAAAACCAAACTATGAAAACTGGAATGATCTATTACCCTTACATATGCAGCCTTCTCAACATGTTTGCCAACAATGATAGCATATAAATAGGTCTGAAATTGTTAACATTTTCTGATTTTTTATAAAGCGTTTTCACTATTGAGTGCTTTAATCGTTCTGGAAACAGACCATTTCTGAAAGAAAAATTACAGGTGTGGACAGGTACACCGCTAATATTCGCAGCATAGTGATTTAGTATCCTGTTACATGCCCTATCATATTCATGAGAGTCATTGGTCTTCAGTTATTTAATTACTGAGACAGCTTCCTCGCTGTCAGTATTATGGTTATGTACTTAAGATATCAACAAAAGCAAAACGAAGATAATGGAATGTAGTCGAATTAAGTCGGGTGATGCTGAGGGAATTAGATTAGGAAATGAGACACTTAAAGTAGTAAAGGAGTTTTGCTATTTGGGGAGCAAAGTAACTGATGATGGTCGAAGTAGAGAGGATATAAAATGTAGACTGTCAATGGCAAGGAAAGCGTTTCTGAAGAAGAAAAATTTGATAACATCGAGTATAGATTTAAATGTCAGGAAGTCGTTTCTGAAAGTATTTGTATGGAGAGTAGCCATGTGTGGAAGTGAAACATGGACGATAAATAGTTTAGACAAGAAGGGAATAGAAGCTTTCGAAATGTGGTGCTACAGAAGAATGCTGAAGATTAGAGGGGTAGATCATATAACTAATGAGGAGGTATTGAATAGAATAGGGGAGAAGAGGAGTTTGTGGCACAACTTGACTACAAGAAGGGATCGGTTGGTAGGATATGATCTGAGGCATCAAAGGATCACCAGTTTAGTATTGGAGGGCAGCGTGGAGGGTAAAAATCGTAGAGGGAGACCAAGAGATCAATACACTAAGCAGATTCAGAAGGATGTAGGTTGCAGTAAGTACTGGGAGATGAAGCAGCTTGCACAGGATAGAGTAGCATGGAGAGCTGCATCAAACCAGTCTCAGGACTGAAGACCACAACAACATCAACTTCAGTTACCAGTCTCTAACAGCGTTATACTATTCTCTGTAGGTACCAAACTTTTATTTACTTCATCTGCTACGTAAAGAAAGTGATGTTACACACTGAGCATCTACATGACCTATCAGTAACAGAAACATTTTTAGTATGCATCGAGATTAAAACGTCAGCTCTATGCCGCTGGCCAGACACTTCCTTCACGACCCACCATATCGTTTTAATGTTATTCTGACAATTAGCTACTCTGTTGCATGCCACATCCTTTTTGCTTTCCTTATGACATTTGGAGGTACTGTTTGTAATAGGCTACTGCAGTTCGAATGTGACCATTCATCACGTTTTGATACAATTCACATTTTGTTCTGCAGATGTTCTTATACCATTACTCAGTTTCCTACGCCACCTGTCAGTGCTAGTTCCGCGTTTTAAATGTTGTAATACAAACCAGCTTTCAAATATCGTGGGCAATAAGCATGAGCAATGAGGAGACGAGGTACTGGCAGAAGTAAAGCTATGAGGACGCGGCGTGAGTAGTGCTAGGGTACCTTAGACGGTAGAGTACTTGCTCGCGAAAGGCAAAGGTCCCGAGTTCGAGTCTCGGTCCGGAATACAGTTTTAATCTGCTAGGAAGTTTCATCATGTGCAATCTGTTCAGCACTATACTCACCACGCAACTTTTGTTTTTGAATGTGGTTTAATTATGCCACTATTTCCACCGGATTTATATTCTAAATGCTCTGTAATTATATTCAACAGGTCTATATACGCAAATTCCTTTTAGTGTTAAAATTGGTCCCAAAGGCTATTTACTGTTTCTCTATTGTAATTCCCGTCTACTAATGAAGTTGTTGTTGTTGTTGTTTTTGTGGTCTTCAGTCCTGAGACTGGTTTGATGCAGCTCTCCATGCTACTTCTATCCTGTGCAAGCTTCTTCATCTCCCAGTACTTACTGCAACCTACATCCTTCTGAATCTACTTAGTGTATTCATCTCTTGGTCTCCCTCTACGATTTTTACCCTCCACGCTGCCCTACAATGCTAAATTTATAATCCCTTGATGCCTTAGAATATGTCCTGCCAACCGGTCCCTTCGTATAATCACGTTGTGCCACAAACTAGTCTTCTCCCCAATTCTATTCAATACCTCCTCATTAGTTATCTACCCATCTAATCTTCAGCATTCTTCTGCTTTCCTTGCCATTGCCAGTCTACATTTTATATCTTCTCTATTTCGACCATCATCAGTTATTTTTCTCCCCAAATAGAAAAACTCCTTTACTACTTTAAGTGTCTCATTTCCTAATCTAATTCCCTCAGCATCACCCGACTTAATTCGACTACATTCCACTGTCCTCGTTTTGCTTTTGTTGATGTTCATCTTATACCCTCCTTTCAAGACACTGTCCATTCCGTTCAACTGCTCTTCCAAGTCCTTTGCTGTCTCTGACAGAATTACAATGTCATCAGCAAACCTCAAAGTTTTTATTTCTTCTCCATCGATTTTAATACCTACTCCGAACTTTTCTTTTGTTTCCTTTACTGCTTGCTCAATATACAGATTGAATAACATCGGGGAGAGGCTACAACCCTGTCTTACTCCCTTCCCAACCACTGATTCCCCTTCATGTCCCTCGACTCTTATAACTGCCATCTGGTTTCTGTACAAATTGTAAATAGCCTTTCTCTCCCTGTATTTTACCCCTGCCACCTTTAGAATTTGAAAGAGAGTATTCCAGTCAACATTGTCGAAAGCTTTCTCTAAGTCTACAAATGCTACAAACATAGGTTTGCCTTTCCTTAATCTTTCTTCTCAGATAAGTCGTAAAGTCAGTATTGCCTCACATGTTCCAACATTTCTACGGATTCCAAAATGATCTTCCCCGAGGTCGGGGAAGTGTTTCCATTGGTCTGTAAAGAATTCGCGTTAGTATTTTGCAGTCGTGACTTATTAAACTGATAGTTCGGTAATTTTCACATCTGTCAACACCTGCTTTCTTTGGGATTGGAATTATTATATTCTTCTTGAAGTCTGAGGGTATTTCGCTTGTCTCATACATCTTGTTCACCAAATGGTAAAGTTTTGTCAGGACTGGCTCTCCCAAGGCCGTCAGTAGTTCTAATGGAATGTTGTCTCCTCCCGGGGCTTTGTTTCGACTCAGGTCTTTCAGTGCTCTGTCAAACTCTTTACGCAGTATCGTATCTCCCATTTCATCATCATCTACATTCTCTTCCATTTCCATAATATTGTCCTCAAGTACATCGCCCTTGTATAGACCCTGTATATACTCCATCCACCTTTCTGCTTTCCCTTCTTTGCCTAGAACTGAGTTTCCATCTGAGCTATTGATATTCATACAGGTGGCTTGCTTTTCTCCAAAGGTCTCTCTAATTTTCCTGTAGGCAGTATCTATCTTACTCCTAATGAGATAGGCCTCTACATCCTTACATTTGTCCTCTAGCCATCCCTGCTTAGCCATTTTGCACTTCCTGTCGATCTCATTTTTGAGACGTTTGTATTCCTTTTTGCCTGCTTCATTTACTGCATTTTTATATTTTCTCCTTTCATCAATTGAATGCAATATTTCTTCTGTTAAATTCAATATTTCTTCTGTTACCCCTCGTCTTTTTACCTACTTGAGCCTCTGCTGCCTTCACTATTTCATTCGTCAGAGCTACCCATTCTTCTTCTACTGTATTTCTTTCCCTCATTCCTATCAATTGTTCCCTTATGCTCTCCCTGAAACTCTGTACAACCTCTGGTTTAGTCAGTTTATCCAGGTCTCATCTCCTTAAATTCCCACCTTTTTGCAGTTTCTTCTGGTTTAATCCACAGTTCATTACCAATAGATTGTGGTCAGAGCCCACATCTGCCCCTGGAAATGTCTTACAATTTAAAACCTGGTTCCTAAATCTCTGTCTTGCCATTATATAATCTATCTGATACCTTATAGTATCTCCAGGCTTCTTCCATGTATACAACCTTCTTTTATTATTCTTTAACCAAGTGTTACCTATGATTAAGTTATGCTCTGTGCAGAACTCTACCAGACGTCTTCCTCTTTCATTTCTTACCAGGAATCCATATTCACCTACTATGTTTCCTTCTCTCCCTTTTCCTACTGTCGAATTCCAGTCACGCATGAGTATTAAATTTTCGTCTCCCTTCACTACCTGAATAATTTCTTTTATCTCATCATACATTTCATCAATTTCTTCATCATCTGCAGAGCTAGTTGGCATATAAACTTGTATTACTGTAGTAGGCATGGGCTTCGTGTCTATCTTGGCCACAATAATGCGTTCACTATGCTGTTTGTAGTAGCTTACCTGCACTCCTATATTTTTTTCATTGTTAAACCTATTCCTGCATTACCCCTGTTTGATTTTGTATTTATAACCCTGTATTCACCTGACCGTAAGAGATGGTTTGTATCTAAGTACGCCAGGGCGACTGCCACGTGTGATGATGTACAGTGGGGACTACGTGTACCCCGTGAGGAATATGGAGGACCCTAGGTCAGTGCAGAAGCTGTTCATTGGCCACACGTATCCCACTGTTTAATACACGTACCATGAATGTACACATCAGAACCACCTAGATCAGATCCAATAACCTGCTGTTCAGTACCTCTGTTTTGATAACGAGCACGGCGTGAATTACAGAGTGGCCAAGATCCTCCAACTAGTGGTTCCGTCTCATTACTGTCGCACTGTACCCAGTGACAGTGGCTTTGTGTGACAGATCAGCCATTCTTGTTATGTAGTATGGTGCAGCGAGCCTATGAGAAAGGAATGGACGCCACGGTGTTCATTTATTCAATTATTCCATAATTTCTCTTATCCCTATTGTGTTGCAATAAATTCTACAGTACAAGAGCCAAAGAAACTGGTACACCTACATGATATCGTGTACGCTATGGCTCTGAGCACTATGGGACTTAACATCTATGGTCATCAGTCCCCTAGAACTTAGAGCTACTTAAACCTAACTAACCTAAGGACAGCACACAAAACCCAGTCATCACGAGGCAGAGAAAAATCCCTGACCCCGCCGGGAATCGAACCCGGGAACCCGGGCGTGGGAAGCGAGAACGCAACCGCACGACCACGAGCTGTGGACCCGTGTACGATATAAACGTACATTTGCATGCGGAGCTTTTTTTGGCATAAAACGTAATTATAAGTAATAAAAAAAGATATAATTTGACCCATAGACATAGTCCACAGCTGTATAAATATTGTATGCAGCCGCTGGCAATACACTACTGGCCATTACAATTGCTACACCAAGAAGAGATGCAGATGATAAACGGGTATTCATTGGACAAATATATTATACTAGAACTGACATGTGATTACATTTTCAAGCAATTTGGGTGTATACATCCTGAGAAATCAGTACCCAGAACAACCACCTTTTGCCGTAATAACGGCCTTGATACGCCTGGGCATTGAGTCAAACAGAGCTTATATGGCGTGTACAGGTACAGCTGTCCATGCAGCTTCAACACGATACCACAGTTCATCAAGAGTAGTGACTGGCGTATTGTGACGAGCCAGTTGCTCGGCCACCGTTGACCAGACGTTTTCAGTTGGTGAGAGATCTGGAGAATGTGCTGGCCAGGACAGCAGTCGAACATTTTCTGTATCCAGAAAGGCCCGTACAGGACCTGCAACATGCGGTCGTGCATTATCCTGCTGAAATGTAGGGTTTCGAAGGGATCGAATGAAGGATAGAGCCACAGCTCGTAACATATCTGAAATGTAACGTCCACTGTTCAAAGTGCCGTCAGTGCGAACAAGAAGTGACCGAGACGTGTAACCAATGGCACCCCATACCATCACGCCAGTATGGCGATGACGAATACACGCTTCCAATGTGCGTTCACCGAGATGTCACCAAACACGGATGCGACCATCAGGATGCTGTAAACAGAATCTGAATTCATCCGAAAAAATGACGTTTTGCAATTCGCTCACCCTGGTGCGTCGTCGAGTATACCACTGCAGGTGCTCCTGTCTGTGGTGCAGCGTCAAGGGTAACCGCAGCCACGGTCTCCGAGCTGATAGTCCGTGCTGCTGCAAACGTCGTCGAACTGTTCGTGCACATAGTTGTTGTCTTGCAAACGACCCCATCTGTTGACTCAGGGATCGAGACGTGGCTGCACGATCCGTTACAGCCGTGCGGATAAGATGCCTGTCATCTCGACTGCTAGTGATACGAGGCCGTTGGGATCCAGCTCGGCGTTCCGTATTACCCTCCTGAACCCACCGAGTCCATATTCTGCTAACAGTCATTGGATCTCGACCAACGCGAGCAGCAATGTCGCGATACGATAAACCGCAGTCGCGATAGGCTACAATCCGACCTTTATCAAAGTTGGAAACGTGATGGTATGCATTTCTTCTCCTCACTTGAGGCATCACAACGACGTTTCACCGGGCAACGCCGGTCAACTCCTGCTTGTGTATGAGAAATCGGTTGTAAACTTTCCTCATGTCAGCACGTTGTAGGTGTCGCCACCGGCGCCAACCTAGTGTGAATGCTCATTTGCATATCGCAGCATCTTCTTCCTCTCGGTTAAAATTCACGTGTGTTGCACGTCATCGTCGTGGTGTAGCAATTTTAATGGCCAGAAGTGTATTTGATGATTTCTGATCCTCAGATGATTAAGAGGCACCTTGGGTTTTCTGGGTCTTGTCCAGATCGGACGCATTTAGGCGCACCGCCATACGGCACTCGTAATTGTATAGTGTAAGTGTACGTTAAATTGTGTTTTTACTTCAGAATATACTGTTATTACTAACCTATTTTTATTTCATTTTGTATATTTAGTCATTGTAAGATTGTTGGGTAACTTGGCATGGCAAAAGATTCCGTACTTCTAAGCAAAAAGTCGTCCAATTTGATCCACCGTTGTCTTCGGGAGCTGGTTTTTTCACGAAGTCCGATTGACCACAGAGAGAAGAAAATCGGTTAAAAATACATGAACAGACGTTTCACAGTAAAATTCCATGTTCATTCGCCGAGTGTTTTATGAAACATATTTTACCAATCCGTTAACTTAATTGATCTCTATTTAATATTCATTACTATAATTCATTGTATGCCCTCGATCCAAGAGCGAAAAAAAAAAAATTAAAACGACTGGCATGGACTCAACTAATATCTGAAGCAGTGCTGGGAGGAATTGATACCATGAATTCTTGCACGGCTGTCCATAAATCAGGAAGAGTACGTGGGGGTGGAGATCTCTTCTGAACAGCACGTTGCAAGGCATCCCAGATGTGCTCAATAATGTTCATGTCTGGAGTGTTTGATGGCTAGCGGAAGTGTTTAAACTCAGGAGAGTGTTCCTGGAGACTCTTTGTAGCAATTCTGGACTTGCTGTGTGTCACATTGACCTGCTGGAATCTCCCAACTCAGACAGAAAGCACAATGGACATTGATGGATACAGGAGATCGGACAGGATGCTTACGTACGTGTCACCTGTCAGAGTCGTATCTAGGCGTATCAGGAGTCCCATATCACTCCAACTGCACACGCCCCACACCATTACAGAGCCTCCACCAGCTTGAACAGCACCCTGCTGACATGCAAGGTCCATGGATTCATGAGGTTGTCACAATACCCGTACACGTTCATCCACTCGCTACAATTTTAAACGAGCCTTGTCCAGCATGTTTCCGGTCATCAACAGTCCAATGTCAGTGTTGACTAGCCCAGGCAAGCATAAAGCTTTGCGTCGTGCAGTCATCAAGGGTACACGAGTGGGCCTTCGGCTCCGAAAGCCCACATCGACGATGATTCTTTGTACGGTTCGCATGCTGGCACTTGTTGATGGCCCAGCAGTGAAATCTGCATCAATTTGACGGAGGGTTGCACTCCTGTCACATTGAACGAATCTTTTCAGTCGTCGTCGTCTTGAAGGTTCTTTTTCCAGGCGAAACGATATCGGAGATTTGATGTTTTACCGGATCTCTGATATTCAAGGTACACTCGTGAAATTGTCGTACAGGAAAATTCCTACTTAATCGCTACCTCGGAGATGCTTTTTCCGATCATTCGTGCGCCGACTATAACACCACGTTCAAACTCACTTGTTGTTGTTGTTGTTGTGGTCTTCAGTCCAGAGACTGGTTTGATGCAGCTCTCCATGCTATCCTATCCTGTGCAAGCTTCTTCATCTCCCAGTACTTACTGCAACCCACATCCTTCTGAATCTGCTTAGTGTATTCATCTATTGGTCTCCCTCTACGATTTTTACCCTCCACGCTGCCCTCCAGTACTAAACTGATGATCCCGTGATGCCTCAGAACATGTCCTACCAACCGATCCCTTCTTCTGGTCAAGTTGTGCCACAAACTCCTCTTCTCCCCAATCCTATTCAATACCTCCTCATTAGTTATGTGATCTACCCTTCTGATCTCCAGCATTCTTCTGTAGCACAACATTTCGAAAGCTTCTATTCTCTTCTTGTCCAAACTATTTACCGTCCATGTTTCGCTTCCATACATGGCTACACTCCATACAAATACTTTCAGAAACGACTTCCTGACACTTAAATCTATACTCGATGTTAACAAATTTCTCTTCTTCAGAAACGCTTTCCTTGTCATTATCAGTCTAATTTCATATCCTCTCTACTTCGACCATCATCAGTTATTTTGCTGCCCAAATAGCAAAACTCCTTTACTACTTTAAGTGTCACATTTCCTAATCTAATTCCCTCAGCATCACCCAACTTAATTCGACTGCATTCCATTATCCTCGTTTTGCTTTTCTTGATGTTCATCTTATACCCTCCTTTCAAGACACTGTCCATTCCGTTCAACTGCTCTTCCAAGTTCTGCTGTCCCTGACAAAATTACAATGTCATCGGCGAACCTCAAAATTTTTGAAACTTCCTGGCAGATTAAAACTGTGTGCCCGGCCGAGACTCGAACTCGGGACCTTTGCCTTTCGCGGGCAAGTGCTCTACCAACTGAGGTAGAGCACTTGCCCGCGAAAGGCAAAGGTCCCGAGTTCGAGTCTCGGTCGGGCACACAGTTTTAATGTGCCAGGAAGTTTCATATCAGCGCACACTCCGCTGCAGAGTGAAAATTTCATTCTCAAAATTTTTGTTTCTCTCCATGGATTTTAATACCTACTCCAAATTTTTCTTTTGTTTCCTTTACTGCTTGCTCAATATACAGATTGAATAACATCGGAGAGAGGCTATAACTCACTTAACCCTTGATAACCTGCTATAACAGATGTAACCGATCCAACAACTGCGCCAGGCATTTGTTGTCTTATATAGGCGTTGCCGACCGCAGCGCCGTATTCCATCTGTTTGCACATATCTGTATTTGAATTTGCATGCCTCTACCAGTTTCTTTGGCGCTTCAGTGCATTATGTTACTGAAGTCTTGAATCGGATGACTTCACGTTCGTGTTTAACCTCGGTTGATTACGCACCTTTGTCCACGAACGTAAATTCCTGTTACGTGGCAGTAGAGTGCATACTGCAGTCACGCAAGAAAGCGTTAAATAAGATATTGCAGTGCCCGTGTTGTTAAACAGAACGATGTAATGTTCAGCCAGACTTGCATGCAGGCAGTCCGGTGATTTTAGCTGTTACGAAATACATGAAATGCGTTCGCAGTTGCGAGGACAAACAAGCATCAGCTGTACAATGGAGTGATCACAAGGAAAATTTGTGCCGCACCGGGACTCGAACCCGGATCTCCCGCTCATCTGGAGCGGTCGCCTCAACCGCCCTGTGACTATTCGTGCCCCGATCACGAACAGACGCAAACCCCCATATGTTGTTCCTGCACCCCAACTTTTACTCGAATACAAATTATGTACTTCCCGTACAGAGAAGTGCATTTTAATTGAAACTCGCTGCACGGTGTCTGCACAAGTTCTCATTGCCGTCATTCCCTTGAACACATGATGGTTGTTAATATTCGCAACTGCAAATACATTTTATGTACTGAGTGATGAAAAAGTCAGTATAACTTTGAAAACTGAATAAATCACGGAATAAATCACGGAACATGTACAATTGACACACATGCTTGGAAAGACATGGGGTTTTATTAGAACCAAAAAAATACAAAAGTTCAAAAAATGTCCGACAGATGGCGCTTCATCTGATCAGAATATCAATAATTAGCATAACAAAGTAACACAAAGCAAAGATGATGTTCTTTACAGGAAATGCTCAATATGTCCACCATCATTCCTCAACAGTAGCTGTAGTCGAGGAATAATGTTGTAAACAGCACTGTAAAGCAAGTTCGGAGTTATGGTGACGCATTGGCGTCGGATGTTGTCTTTCAGCATCCCTAGAGATGTCGGTCGATCACAAAACACTTGCGACTTCAGGTAACCCCAAAGCCAATAATCGCACGGACTGAGGTCGGGGGACCTGGGAGGCCAAGCGTGACGAAAGTGGCGGCTGAGCACACGATCACCACCAAACGACGCGCGCAAGAGATCTTTCACGCGTCTGGCAATATGGGGTGGAGCGCCATCCTGCATAAACATCGTACGTTCCAGCAGGTGTTTATCAGCCAGGCTGGGGATGATGCGATTCTGTAACATATCGGCGTACCTCTCATTCGTCACGGTAGCAGCTACAAAACCAGTATCACGCATTTCCTCGAAGAAAAAAGGCCCGATAACTGTAGATATGGTAAATCCAACCCATACCGTGACTTTCCCGTTGTGCACTGTAATTTCCAGACAGTTCTAGGATTTTCGGTAGCCCAAATTCTGCAGCTGTGGGCGTTGACAGACCCTCGGAGCGTGAAATGAGCTTCGTCGGTCCACGCAACACGTTACTCAACCAATCGTCATCTTCCGCCGTCTTTTGAAACACCAACACCACAAATGCCCTCCGCTTCACTAAATAGCCAGGTAACAGTTCATGATGCTGATGGATTTTGTACGGATAGCATTGGAGGGTACGCCTAAGTGCCAACCAAACAGCAGTCTATGGAATGCCGGTGCGACGTGCGACTGCACAGACGAACCCGCTACGGTCTCCATTTCTTCCTGAACTGTCTCAGCAGCATTACGCGTCGTGCTCGGTCGGCCACTACGGGGTCTATCGTCTAAACAACCCGTGGCTTCGAGCTTCGAAATCATTCTCGCCACAGCTGCACTTGTCAACGGACATTTACCCGTTCGAATCCCCTTCCTATGGCGAAAGGATCGTAACGCTGAACTAGCACATTCGCCATTCTGATAATACAGCTTCACTAAAAGCGCCTTTTCAGGTAACGTCAACATGCTGCGACTGCTGGCGCATCTGATTCTCTCTGTCATTACAGCTCCTTTTATACACTATTGTCATGCGCAGTCACTGACGTTTTTCTGTCCAGCGCCATCTGTCTGACATTTTCGAGCAAGTGTGTCAATTTTTACCTCTCTATCTACATTATTCCGTGGTTTATTAAGTTTTCAAATTTATACTGACTTTTTGATTACCCAGTATTTCGTAATGGCTGAAGTCACAGGACTGCCTGCATGCAAGTCTGGAGGAACATTGCATCGTTCTCTTTCACAACACAGCCACTAGCGATTTCGTATTTCAAAATCTTAAACACGGCAGCGATTCAGCAAGTGTATAAATTTGAAGAGCATGAAAAAAATCAGCCAACCAGTTGCAACGAAAGGTTTATCTAGCCCTCGATCTATCTAAGCTAATGCTATTTACCACCACGTGATGTGAAAGGGTCCACTCTTTCTGAAAAAGATATTTTTATAAATATCGAAACCTAGGTCAAGGGCTAAATAACCTTTGGTTGGTACTGGTTGGCTGATTTTGTCAACCTCTTCAATACCGTATTTATCAGCCAATACCGGGCAGCATCTTTCAATTAAAATGTCCTCCACTATACGGAATTTAAGACGTGTGTACGAGTACACGCAACTGTGAGTACATTTCATGAAATATGAAATACTATTCAGTGGTTTTCTACTGAAGTGGTATTGAACACTTTTTTTGTGTGAACCGATTGATAGTTGACCTGATGAAAAAGATACTCAAGATTTAATAGATTGAAATTAAAATTGAAGTCAGAATAAGAAGGCGAAATGTTGTTTAACTGAAGCTTTGGTATTATAAACTTACGACAATAAATTTTTTCAACGAAGAGTTAAACGTTCTGTAAGGAACTGTGATGTTTGTGTTACAAGAGATACGATGTTCAGCTGTTAGTAATTAACCTACGGAGATGCGCAACTGAAAATGGAGACATTAAGTAAATTCATACGAGGGTCACTCCAAAAGAAATGCACACTATTTTTTTTTAAATCCATCTTTCATTCTACATGTTTGAAAGTTTTACAGTGTGCAGATACATCCTTTATGAACAATATTTTCATTTCTCCACATAATTTCCATCCCTCTGAACTGCCTTACGCCATCTTGAAACCAGCGCCTGTATACCCGCACGTTAAAATTCTGGACCAACCTGTTGGAGCCACTGTTTGGCAGTGTGCACAAGGGAGTCACCATCTTCAAACCTTGTTCCACGAAGAGAGTCTTTCAGTTTCCCAAAGAAATGATAGTCACATGGAGCCAGATCAGGACTTTAAGGCGGGTGTTTCAGTGTTGTCCATCCGAGTTTTGTGATCGCTTCCACGGTTTTTTGACTAACTTGTGGCCATGCATCGTCCTGCAACAGCAAAACATCCTGCTTTTGCCGATGTGGTCGAACACGACTCAGTCGAGGTTGAAGTTTCTTCAGTGTCGTCACATATGCATCAGAATTTATGATGGTTCCACTTGGCACGATGTCCACAAGCAAGAGTCCTTCGGAGTCGAAAAACACCGTAGCCATAACTTTTCCAGCAGAAGGTGTGGTTTCGAATTTTTTTTTCTTGGGTGAATTTCCATGATGCCACTCCATTGATTGCCTCTTCCTCTCTGGTGAAAAATGATGGAGCCATGTTTCATCACCTGTCACAATTCTTTAATAAATTCATCTCCACCATTCTCGTACTGTTCCAAAAGTTCGCTGCATACCGTTTTTCTTGTTTCTTTGTGAGGCACTGTCAACATCCTCGGAACCCAGCCGACACAAACCTTTTTTAACGCCAACACTTTCAGTATTCTGCAAACACTTCCTTCCCCTATCCCAACGTAGCGTGACAATTCGTTCACTGTGATGCGTCTGTCAGCAGTCACCAATTCGTTAACTCTCTGCACATTGTCTGGAGTGTGTGCAGTACGAGGCCTGCCGCTGCGAGGACAATCCTCAATATTGCCGTGCCCGCTTTCGTCACGTAACCTGCTCGCCCACCGACTAACTGTACTGCAATCGACAGCAGCATCTCCGTACACCTTTTTCAACCTCATGTGGATATTTCCCACTGTCTCATTTTCACAGCACGGGAATTCTATGACAGCACATTGCTTCTGACGAACGTCAAGTGTAGTAGCCATCTTGATGACACGCTGTGACGGCGCCACTCGCGGGAACAGGTTGAACTAAGTTTGAAAACAAGCGGGAAGGATGTATGTACACACTGTAAAAATTTCACACATGCAGAATGAAAACTGTATTTTTACAAAAATAATGTGCATTTCTTTTGGAGTGACCCTCGTAAGGAACAATTTCGAGTGTCAGAGATAACTGTATACTGTGACCACAGACACGCATTACTAGACTGGCAGTACTGAGTGTCACTGAGGCGAGCCGGTTAGAACAGCAATATGGCGTGGAGCACAAAGGACGTGTAAACAGCTGTTTATTCACTGAATAAACACTCGTAAGAAATCGGAATAAACTGATATAAGTACGTTATCTTTTAGAGTTTTGACATAATGGTCAGTACATTCGTTGTGTTTGGCTGTAACTTTTCGTACAACAGACGGAATAGGAACATACATCAGTTCAAGCATAACTAGAAACATCTTACGCATTTTTGCTTTTGTATTGTTTACAGGCCGAAATTATTACTTTCAAGTTTGTCTCATCAGAAAAAAATATTTTCTGCACATTTTAGGGGGCTTAGTAATCTAGTGTTAACAGACATAGCTTAATGATAAGTTTTTAACCAGTTTTGAGCAGCTTTTCGCTTTTGTTCGAATGGTATGGCCGATATGAAAGTGCTCCTATAAGTAGAGCGTGCTATTTGTCGTTGGTAACAAATATCTTTATTCAACTGAGTGTTCTTACGAAAACTACAGTCTACTTTAAGCGTGTATGTGTTACAGCGTAAAGACAAGCATCGGCACGCCAGTCAGAAACGAAAGAGCAGAGAGAGCTGTGATCAGCAAAGCTCATTAATTCGCTTATATTAGCATTGTTGTACTGAAGAAGCTTATATTTTCTTTCGCCCTTCGCTTCCGACACATCTATGTGTTAGGTATTGTCATGTACTTTTCTTAATAAAACTCATTTATAAGATTTACTTGAATTGTTGTCTAGCGATCGGAGAAAGCACTTTTCCTGGACACCGCATATTTGACGATTAGGCAGGATTCAACAATATGTATGTAAAACTTCCTGGCAGATTAAAACTGTGTGCCGGACCGATACTCGAACTCGTGACCTTTGCCTTTCGCGGGCAAGTGCTCTACCAACTGAGCTACCCAAGCACGACTCACGCCTGGTACTCACAGCTTTACTTCTGCCAGTACCTCGTCTCCTACCTTCCAAACTTTACAGAACCTCTCCTGCGAACCCTGAGAACTAAGCACTCCCGAAAGAAAGGATATAGCGGAGACATGGCTTAGCCACAGCCTGAGGGATGTTTCCAGAATGAGATTTTCACTCTGCAGCGGAGTGTGCGCTGATATGAAACTTCCTGGCAGATTAAAACTGTGTGCCGGACCGAGACTCGAACTCGGGACCTTTGCCTTTCGCGGGCATTCTGGAAACATCCCCCAGGCTGTGGCTAAGCCATGTCTCCGCAATCTCCCTTCTTTCAGGAATGCTTAGTTCTGCAGTGCAGTGGCAGAAGTAAAGCTGTGAGGATGGGGAGTGAGTCGTGCTTCGGTAGCTCAGTTGGTAGAGCACTTGCCCGCGAAAGGCAAAGGTCCCGAGTTCGAGTATCGGTCTGGCACTCAGTTTTAATCTGCCAGGAAGTTTGATATCAGCGCACACTCCGCTGCAGAGAGATAATCTCATTCTGGAATATGTATGTAGATTGGTCTCGTAACTTGATTCTATACTAGGGTGACCAAATTATTTTCAGTGAAAATCGGGGCACGTTCACCTGGGTGCCATTGGGCACCTCATTCCACATGTACCCAGGTTTCTTAATTTTAAATATTAATGTTTTGTTGATACATTTTGTTAACCCGATTATTATAACTAATAAGAGGATACAAAAGATTGATATAATCTAGATTATCTGTATGACATTTAATAAACGTATACACTAATAAAGATATGTATTACGATTTTACAAAATTTTACAGCCTTTCAACTTTTAATCGATTAATATTAACATGAGCTTTAATATTACTGAGCACTTGTAGATGGAATTGACTGCCCTTGGAGAAATGGATATTTTTCACTGCCTCCAGCCTTCTTGATCATGTCTTTGTTCTTTGAGACACAGTGATAAAACTCGGCACAATCCATTTTGTAGTTGTACAGGATCTACAGGATTGCTTCAAGAGAGTCCACCTCCATTCTGTTTCTTTCATCAGTTCACTGGACATTCATGAACGAAAATATTCTTTCCACATTAGCATTATGGGCTGGGATTGCAAATAAATACCTTGCAATTATTACCAACTCAGAGTAATGCTGAAGACAGCCACAGCATTTAAAAAAACTCACCCACTTCTCATGACATTCCAATGGAGGTTTTTTTTTCATCATTTCACTTGTGAAGACTTTCTTCAACAAAATTTGTCAGTATGCCGAACTGATGAAAGAGAATGGAATCATCGATTTCGATCTCTTTATTCTTCAAATAAGAAACTGTCTCTTCAACACTTTCCCATTTTGGCACTTTCTTCAGTAACACCCAGACACCGGCGATGAGGGTAAATATGAGGCGCTCCACTTGCTGAGATATTCTACACAAGTGTCATAAAACTTGTTAACTTCTTCTCTAAAACTCCTTTCCGCTGCTTCTGATACTTCTGCTCTTTTAAGGACAGATTTAACATTAAAAGAAATGAACTGCTGTTCTCTCCTCTTAGTAACAGATTCCAGAGTATTTTTCAAAACATCATTTACCTCTATTACACTTTTCGTGCTTCCCTCAATTTCCTTTATCCCATGCTGCAAAGTTCTAAGCTGACTGTGAATGAACCATAAGTGGGCTTCACTTAAAGGGTTACTGAAAAACTGAACCAATATTTTGGGGGCTTTGTCTTCATTTAGGAAAAAATCTTTTAACGGTTCAAACAGACGGATTACTCTTTCACCTGCTGGAAACAGTGATAACCAGCGAGCTTTCGAGTGACACATTACATTCATATATTCAGTTCCCACATAATCACAGACCTCCTTAAGCCTCTCTGTTCTAACAGCACATATGTAAAAGTGTGAGTATACCTTCATGACGATAGTTTCAACATCACAGCTTAAACTGTCAGCAGATGTCTGCACGCTATTGTGTAAAACATGTGCAGGGCACCCTTTGCCTTCAATGCTTTCATGCAATGTTACCTTTAATTTGGTAAATATGTTGCATTTGCCTTGTCTTTTTAAACCATCAAAGTTTGTGTTGGTGTTGTCTCCACAAAATGCCACACATTTACTTTTCTCAAGATCAAACATTTCGATAGTATTCATACAAAATCTTCAAATTTCTTCAGATGTTTCATTAGGTAGGGAACTCAACTTCAAAAGTTTGGTCTCAATTCTCTGATTAATATCGAAAAACTGAACAACGAACGGATATATTTTAGTGGCCTTATGATTGCTGGCATCAGTGGATATCACGTAGAAAGAAGACTTTTTTATGTATTCAAGGCTTTCCTTTACACTCTGGGGAGCCATAACTCCTTTTACTAATGCTGACACTTTAGTTCTTGATGAATTTAACTTTTTTGCAATGGAAGAATCATCAAACATAATGCTGTTAAGCTTATTGGTACAATCACTAGACCTATAAGTTTGGTGATGTTTTACCGTGTGGTAGGCTAGTGTAAGCTCGGCTGCTCGAACTTTCGTCTCTTCACTTGACTGATGTTTCACAAAATAATTTTGTAGAGTTTTACTGCAGCGTGGTGCACTGTATCTGTTAATGTGTTTCTTTGACCTGATGTGATCAACTATGTCGGAACGTCCACCATGACTTATACTAATGAAACAGTTACATACGGAACACTCTGCTTCGTAATCAAAACGACCTTTCTTAATGAAATTCCATTCCTTGAAATAACAGTCACTGAACTTGCAGGCACGTTTCGGCATTGCGTTTCACAGTACTGCAGCAATAATACCACTAATATGAGGAAAACTATTGCAGTTTCTCTGACAAAACATCAACTACTACACTGTTCTTACAATGAGTGTGTGAGTAAGTGGCGCGACAATCGGACGGTTTCATAGCTCTGTTACAATAATACAACTTGGCCACCAAGTACTGCTCAAAGTAAATAATTGCCTGAGTGTTTCAATACTGATACTGTGATACAACTTGGCCACCAAGTACTGCTCAAAGTAAATAATTGCCTGAGTATGGGACAATGGAGGTTCTAGACAAATAAGCTAAAATATATTAATTTCCTGTGTTGTATTTCCTTTAATGTAGGGAAATCCCAAAAATTTGAGAAAGTTTCACGAATTTAAAAACTGAATTCCGGGACTTTTGAGCGTCCCGAAACAAATTTTCGGGACACCGGAACACAGGGATGAAAACCGGGTCAATCCCGGTATTCCGGGACGTTTGGTCACCCTGTATGTGTTAAGCGCGGACCACACGCAACCATCTGTCTGCGCAGACATCAGTGGCAAGCGACTACGCTCCCCATAAACGTCAAAAATTTAATTCAGTTATTTTGAAATATAGAAATGGAGGAAGTTCTGTTGTGGTCTGTGTTCGGAAGTTGTGTTGCAAAAAACATTCAGACCAACCGCAGGAAACAGAGAAAGCGGTCAAAATGGTATAGACAGTGGCTGCTAAAGCGAAAGCAGTTTTCTCACGTAAATTTACTGCGAGATTTGAAGGGCGAATCTTAAGAAAGCCAAGCAGATCAAAATACCATAACGTTGACTGGTACACTTGATCTACCACAACATCAGATCTTCTAGATTTCTGAACTTTGGATAACTCTTTTCGGTAAACAGTTCGCAACGAATTTTTATTATTTTTTAATTTTTTAATTCTGTTTGCCGAGGCGTCAACTGCCCGCAATTTTTCAATTAGAGAATTGTATGGTGCTGTCTTTTTGTCTCGGTCACTATCTTCTTTACTTTTAATGTTCCACAAACTTTTTTTTGTTTTTATTTTCTTTATTGAATTTCAATTCCCCCCGAAGGGGGTGGGCTGGCAGCAGCTTAGTATGCCGCTCTACAGTCTACAGACTTTGTTAGAAAGATGAAGAGAATAAATAATAAAAAACAGGCGATAAAATCGGAGACTTAAAGAGTAACATGGCGAAAAGAAATCGCGGAACTGAAAACAAAGAACAGAGGGATGATGATGCTAATAAAATACATACGAAGCAGACAGGTAAAGCAATAGACAGACAATTAAAAAACACGGCGACAGGCTGGATCCTGTTCGCAAAAGACATAAAATTCACACCTAGCGACAGCATGGTTTCTGTTCGCAACACGAGAAAGACGAACAACACTGAATAGTCACTGGAACACTGCACTAAAAAGTTGGCAAATGTGACATACCACAGCCGAGAGCAGGTGGGGGGAAACTGGACAGATGATGGGAAAACAAAAAAGGGGGGAAAGGAGAGTAAAAGTGAAGGGGGGAACCAGGAAAGGAGCTGATGGAGGATGAGGACCCATAAGAGGGGTGGGGGGCAGACGCGACAGGGAGTGGGATAGGCAGAGGAGGGGAATACAAAAGGCATTGGGGGAGGGGAGAAGGGAGGTAGGGAGAGGTTTAGTGGGGAGAAAACAGGACGGAAGGGGAGAAGAGGGAGCCCAGGGAAAGGAGGGAGGAAAGGAGGGGGAGTGAGGATCAGAGTTGACAGGAGGGATAAATGGAGGGAGAGAGGGCATCGTCTGGGAGGGGGTTCCACACACTTTTTTTTTCTTTATTGTAATTTTAGCATCTGATACAGGCGGGCTGTCAGCAGCATAGTACGCCGCTCTTCAGCCTTAAGTGGTACAATCATGTGACAAAGAGGCGACATAGACAATACAATGAAAATGGTGGGCAAAAAAAGTAGAGACAAAAAAACAATAAACGTGAAGCCGTTCACGCTGGACGATAAAAACACTAACACTTGTTGACACGGCGCACAGAACACGGAGGACGGCGACGGCACATGCGAACAGTGGAGTTGTAACTGCAAAAGAACGCGAAACACAAAACGAAGCACACACACGAGACACTGGTGGCGATGATCTCCGGCGCGCGAATGTTCACTATGCGTGTGCGAGTCCGGGGACCTGCCAAGAGAGGAGGAGGAGGATGGGGAGTGGGAGAGCGAGAGGGGAGAGCAGAGATGCCATGGGCAGGGGAGATAGGGGCGAGGGAGGAAGGGGAACGGGAAGCCCGGGGGAAGAGGGGTGGAGGGAGGGGATGGGGGAAAAGGAAAAAGAAGGGAAGAGAAGAGAAGGGAGGGAGGGTGCCGAAAGGAAAGGACACCGGAAGTGGGGGGTGGGGCAGGGTCAAAGTTGATAGGAGGGGTAGATGGAGGGGAGGAGGACATCATCAGGGAGGGGGAGCTGGCGGAAGCCACCTCGGGAGAGGGTAAGGACGGTGGAGAGATGGAGACCGGGTGGGACGTGGGAGAACAGGCGCGGCAGCGGGCGGGGGTGGGAGAGGATCGGGGAGACGAGCGGGTGAGGAGGATCGAGTTTACGGGAGGTGTACAGGATCCATATCCTTTCAAGGAAAAGGAGGATGTGGGGGAAGGGGATGAGATCGTACAGGATCCGTGTGGGGGAGGGGAGACGGATGTGATAGGCGAGGCGGAGAGCATGGCGTTCAAGGATTTGGAGGGATTTGTAAGAAGTAGGGGGGGGGGGCGGAGATCCAAGCCGGATGGGCATAACAAAGGATAGGGCGGATGAGGGATTTATAGGTGTGGAGAATGGTGGAGGGGTCCAGACCCCACGTACGGCCGGAGAGGAGCTTGAGGAGGGTTCCACACACATGGCTGTTTTCTATATATTTCAATGAATTCACTAACAAACTCTCGAGAACACTAACGAGTATCAGTCATTTTAATGCCCTGTGCGCACAAATACAAACACTAGACTGAGCAAACAGCTGTTTCGCGCCAGATTTGCGGCCATCTCCTGCCCGCATGCTCCAACTTGTCTGCGCAGTTGTGGTTTGAACCCACAGATTTGAGAGGTTTCCCTCGAACCACCAGCTCCAACTTCCAGGTTTGCACACACCTCAGGTCGGTGCAAATCTTCCAACCCAACGATCTGTCTGCGAAGATGTGATGTGCGCAGACATTTTGCGCAGACTGATCGTAGCGTGTTGGCGGGCCTTTAAAGTGAGCCAGAACGCAAATATTTACTTAAGTGTAGAAATTCTTTAAACCACCTCGTAAACGTTACAACGGCATTCCGTTTCAGAAAATCGTGCTAGTACCACAAGCAAAGTTCCTGATGCCGCCACATCACCTCACTTAACGTCAGGCTTCAGTAAAAACTACGTCTTTGCCAGTCGAGTTTCATTGCAACGCGCCAGTTGACGATTATCTCTGGATAACTTAACAGAGCCACAACTGAAAGAAACTCTTGAACGACACCGTCGAAGATTGTAATTATCAGATATCGAGATTTGTAATTCCCCTTGTGTGAAATGCTCTTATCAGAAGGCTGCTACAGTAGCGTAAATTGGAAAACGGCTGACCCACTCTTCCACGGAAGAGATGCGTAATAAATTACGAAACTAGAATACTAGCTAAACGCTTGACTTTACGTGCGCTTTCAGCACGAACCATCCAAGCTCATGTAGCACAGTTCAGTTTGAACTGGGTGTCGCTATTTGCTAACAAGTGGTTCAAATCCTGTCTGGCCTAGACCCACAAAACTCACCCATCCGCCCGACACGCTTTTATTACGCACTTTCTCCGGGGGCCTTTGCGAAGTACACAGATGCCACGCGTGTATTACTCAGGGGCATGTGAATCCGAGGTCAGTTGCAGATGGCCTAAATAAGTTTCATAGTTAAGGGGCTCCGGAAAGGCACAAAATCATGAAAAGTTCAATGTTTACTTTTTTGCGTTTTCTGAATCTGCAGACTATTACCTTTTAATAGATATATAATTTATTCAATTCCGAAGACTACAACTATTTTTAAATTTTTTTTGAAATGTGTTCTACATGGGCGTGACCCACTGTGGCGCTGTTAAACTGCTGTCAAATGGTGTTATTATTAACGTCCGTGTTCATCAGGTACATTTTAGTGATGTGAGATAGAGTATGTGTTGTGGCTAACCTGTGATGGTTCAATATATATCGCTGGTGTGATTGTCGATTGTTTCATGTTTATTTACTCTGTCGTTATCTCGAAAATATTCGTAATTAATTCTGTTTCTTGAGTCTCTGTTCTGTTGAAGTATAATAATGAGTGAAAGTAAAGTTGCTGTTGCGACTTTCAATGATGGCAACATTGTAAGGTGCAAGGTATTTAGAAATATGGGAATCAAGATAGGTTCTAACATGGTACGAGCGATGCTTGCTTTAGACAAGGAACGCCTTCGGGCTGCAGACAGGGCTGTAAAGAGTCTAGAAATACAAGCAAGAGTAAACAGGAGGAGGAACAAGAGGAAGCTGGAGGAGGAGCTTGCAGAGGATGTAGATAATCCATCCTATGGACCCGGAATGCACTAAAAAGTTAATCCAATCTTTGTCGCTCGATTCCCAAAACTTTTATTTTCTCATACTAATTACATGTTTTCTAAGGATCTTCCAAACATATTTGTTTCAAACTTTCAGTAAATGTTACACAGTACCTTCTGCATAATTTAACACAGCCTTTTTCCAAAAAACTGTATATTTTTGAATATATAAATAAAAAATTGCAAAAAATGTTGTGAATTTTCATTACAATTGAAAAAAAAATCATCTTTAATAACTGAACTAAAATTTTGTAAAATCCCTGTATTAAGTTGTAGCCCATATTCCAATAAATAATCTGTACAAAGTTCAACTTCCTACCTCAAATACTTTGTGAGGAAAGATGTAATTTATAAGCGTTATTTTAACATTGCAAGTATAGGGCATTCCGGAGCCCCTTAACGAAAACTCGGACATTCATTATTTCATGTAATCCTTGACCGAATCAAAAAATTTAAAATGGTGTTATAACCTACTCGTTAAGAGGTATAATCTTGAGTCGGAGGTTGAGCACAACAAGACAAGTATTGGAGTTAGAAACTGTCTGTGCATCTTGAGGCGAAGTGACTAACAGCGTGCAAATTCGTGGACTTTGTCCATACAGACTATAGTCCAATTATTTTATCTTAGCGGTTCGCGCATGCCCGCCCAGACGCGGGAGATTTCTGCGTAGCCAAGTTGCAAACGACGCACGAGCCAAGAGAAGCAGCGCCATAGTACAGTATAGTTCGGAAACTTACGTTTAGGGGGGAGCGCGCAGTTTATGAAGTAAAGCCACCACGGCCGCATTAACCCTTTCGCTGCTACAGAGGCGTGCTCCCCGCATTCCGCGCTGTGCGCGATTTTGTCATCACTGCTCTGCTCGCCTGTGCAGACACACAGTGTTCCGACTGCTTTGACACACTTTATCATTCGATTTCTCAACAACTATTTGGCCCAAAAATTTGATTTTTACACACCTTCCCCCCATAAATGACTTAATTTTGTTTCGATGTTCAACGCAGTTATTGTGCAGCATTAAATGTAGTAAACCATTGCACGAAATTTTGAAGAGTTTGCAGAGGTAAAAGTCCATAGCGTATACTTTCCGTATGGTCGATTTTAGTTGCCGCAATGTTGACAATGAAATGTGGACAAGGTACCTAAACTTCATATAAAATTTGCTGTATAACAATATCTCATTTAATTACTAAAAGGTATCAGATAGATTATGTAATGGTAAGACAGAGATTTAGGAACCAGGTTTTAAATTGTAAGACATTTCCAGGGGCAGATGTGGACTCTGACCACAATCTATTGGTTATGACCTGTAGACTAAAACTGAAGAAACTGCAAAAAGGTGGGAATTTAAGGAGATGGGACCTGGATAAACTGAAAGAACCGAAGGTTGTACAGAGTTTCAGGGAGAGCATAAGGGAGCAATTGACAGGAATGGGGGAAAGAAATGCAGTAGAAGAAGAATGGGTACCTTTGAGGGATGAAGTAGTGAAGGCAGCAGAGGATCAAGTAGGTAAAAAGACGAGGGCTAGTAGAAATCCTTGGCTAACAGAAGAAATATTGAATTTAATTGATGAAAGGAGAAAATATAAAAATGCAGTAAATGAAGCAGGCAAAAAGGAATGCAAACGTCTCAAAAATGAGATCGACAGGAAGTGCAAAATGGCTAAGCAGGGATGGCTAGAGGACAAATGTAAGGATGTAGAGGATTATCTCACTAGGGGTAAGATAGATACTGCCTACAGGAAAATTAAAGAGACCTTTGGAGATAAGAGAACCACTTGTATGAACATCAAGAGCTCAGATGGAAACCCAGTTCTAAGCAAAGAAGGGAAAGCAGAAAGGTGGAAGGAGTATATAGAGGGTCTATACAAGGGCGATGCACTTGAGGACAATATTATGGAAATGGAAGAGGATGTAGATGAAGATGAAATGGGAAACACGATACTTCGTGAAGAGTTTGACAGAGCACTGACAGATCTGAGTCGAAACAAGGCCCCGGGAGTAGACGACATTGAATTAGAACTACTGACGGCCTTGGGAGAGCCAGTCCTGACAAAACTCTACCATCTGGTAAGCAAGATGTATGAGACAGGCGAAATACCCTCAGACTTCAAGAAGAATATAATAATTCCAATCCCAAAGAAAGCAGGTGTTGACAGATGTGAAAATTACCGAACAATCAGTTTAATAAGCCACAGCTGCAAAATACTAACACGAATTCTTTACAGACGAATGGAAAAACTAGTAGAAGCCGACCTCGGGGAAGATCAGTTTGGATTCCGTAGAAATACTGGAACACGTGAGGCAATACTGACCTTACGACATATCTTAGAAGAAAGCTTAAGGAAAGGCAAACCTACGTTCCTAGTATTTGTAGACTTAGAGAAAGCTTTTGACAATGTTGACTGGAATACTCTCTTTCAAATTCTAAGCAACAAATACAGGGAGCGAAAGGCTATTTACAATTTGTACAGAAACCAAATGGCAGTTATAAAAGTCGAGGGACATGAAAGGGAAGCAGTGGTTGGGAAGGGAGTAAGACAGGGTTGTAGCCTCTCCCCGATGTTATTCAATCTGTATATTGAGCAAGCAATAAAGGAAACAAAAGAAAAATTCGGAGTAGGTATTAAAATCCATGGAGAAGAAATAAAACCTTTGAGGTTCGCCGATGACATTGTAATTCTGTCAGAGACAGCAAAGGACTTGGAAGAGCAGTTGAACGGAATGGATGGTGTCTTGAAGGCAGGATATAAGATGAACATCAACAAAAGCAAAACGAGGATAATGGAATGTAGTCGAATGAAGTCGGGTGATGTTGAGGGTATTAGATTAGGAAATAAGACACTTAAAGTAGTAAAGGAGTTTTGCTATTTGGGGAGCAAAATAACTGATGATGGTCGAAGTAGAGAGGATATAAAATGTAGACTGGCAATGGCAAGGAAAGCCTTTCTGACGAATAGAAATTTGTTAACATCGTGTATAGATTTAAGTGTCAGGAAATTATTTCTGAAAGTATTTGTATGGAGTGTAGCCATGTATGGAAGTGAAACATGGACGGTAAATAGTTTGGACAAGAAGAGAATAGAAACTTTCGAAATGTGGTGCTACAGAAGAATGCTGAAGATTAGATGGGTAGATCACATAACTAATGAGGAAGTATTGAATAGGATTGGGGAGAAGAGAAGTTTGTGGCACAACTTGACCAGAAGAAGGGACCGGTTGGTAGGACATGTTCTGAGGCATCAAGGGATCACCAATTTAGTATGGGAGGGCAGCGTGGAGGGTAAAAATCGAAGGGGGAGAACAAGAGATGAATACACTAAGCAGATTCAGAAGGATGTAGGTTGCAGTAGGTACTGGGAGATGAAGAATCTTGCACATGATAGAGTAGCATGGAGAGCTGCATCAAACCAGTCTCAGGACTGAAGATCACGACAACAACAACATTTAATTTAAGTACCAGATAGGCGTCGTATGTAATATTGAGAAATATTCCGTCTTTCGCGACTGTAATAAAAGTTTTATTTATACCAGAGTCATTTCGATTTTTTTCTGAAAAGTTCTGATTAAAACAAAGTTGGCGAAGTACACAAAACTGAATTGTGGACGTAATAATACAGAAAAAAAACTAAAATATATTGTCAGTGAGGCACATTGCGCAAATAATTTGTGTTTGTCACAACGGACAGCAAATACTTGCCAAAACATAGATCAGTCGACGAAAACACTGAATATGATGATGTTGCCAAAGCAGCGAAGCAAAGAATTGCGTCCGACACTGAAGTAGGTCGGCAACGTACGAGCCGAAATTCTGCTCTAAATAATACTTTTAATTCTGTCGCAAAGGAATATATCTCAATAGGAGTAGTAAAACAGCGACTGCAGAAGAGAAGATATACAAACAAAACAGACGACATGAATATTGTATGTGTGTCATTGTTTTTAATTGCTGTGAAAAGAAATATTGGAGGACAAAATTAGAAAAACCGAAAACTTGTTATGGTTATAATGAAGAGACAAAGCACTAGAAATTTCAAAAAATTACATTCAAACGAATAAAATTCATGAAGAAAGACACCGATATTTTTTTTAAATAAAGAAAATACAAAGCACCTAAGAAGGTTTGAACCCAAATCCTCTCACTTGGCACCGAAACACTTTTTTTTTTAATCTCGTTTGGTTCGTTATTGTTCGTTTCAATTGTTAGTGGCGGACGTCACCTGACGCCCGTTGAAGTTCGTTATTGATCCATTCATTCAGTTTTTTTATTACAGAGACCTTAACCATTACGCTAACACAGCTCGTCATTCAACAGAACTCGTGGAGGACTCTAAAAAGGACCATAAATACCGACAAACACTGTTGGTATGACTTATGAATTACTCACGTTTCGTCGAAGTACAATAGTAAATAAACAATTACCGCTGTTCATTATTGCGAAAAAGTTCGTGAGAACGATACAAACACCATTCCTTGCCATCGCCTGAATTAGGAGGCTTATTGCTTGTTTGGTTTAATTAATTAATAGAATATGAAGCAATTGGAATAAAGAATGCTTTTTCCAAACTTTCTATAAAAGAAAGTCTGCTATCAAGACATTGCTTTTGTTCAGTTACTTTATTTATGACTGAACGTTTCTAAAACTGAAGACACTCGTCCATGCTCTGCACAACAGTCGAGCTCTGGCAACGTCGTTCTCTGTCCATTTTGTGACGTCAGATGCGAAAAACTAACCTAAACTCGGTCGCCGTCGTAAATGACGCCCACATTTAAGGGCACATAAAATCAATGAACTTACACTATATGATCAAAAGTTTCCGGACAGCCCCAAAAACATACTTTTTTCATATTGGGTGCATTGTGCTGCCACCTACTGCCAGGTACTCCATATCAACGACCTCAGTAGTCCTTAGACATCATGAGTGCAGAATGGGCCGCTCTGCGGAACTCAGGAATGTGGTCAGGTGACTGGGTGTCACTTGTGTCATACGTCTGTACGCGATATTTCCACACTCCTACACATCCCCAGGTCCACTGTTTGCGATGTGACAGTGAACTGGAAACGTGAAGGGACACGAACAGCACAAAAGCGTACAGGCCGACCTCGTCTGTTGACTGACAGAGACCGGCGACAGTTGAAGAGGGTCGTAATGTGTAATGGGCAGACATCTATCCAGACCATCACACAGGAATTCGAAACTGCGTCAGGTCCCACTGTAAGTAATTACTATTAAAAACAGTCTTGATCACGATTTATTTAACAAGGTGACCGGTTTCGACCACTAATGTGGTCATCTTCAGACCTACAAGATGTATACAAAACACTAATTAGAGGGCTACATGCATTAATGAAAATACATAAAGTTAAAAGGCTATAAAGCTATAAAACGTTGAATTACCATTGAGTAGGAACCTCTTTCTGTTGGAGAATCACTACTGGAGAAACCAGTGCATGTCTTACTATATATAATGGAGGCTCCACCCACTTCTGACTGAGGAATAGCAATGCCTTAAAAAATTGGCACTTGTAATCTACATATCAACTTCATAGATAATATTTCATATATACGGACAACTGCTTCGTAGCGTATTTGTGCAGCATGTAGTATACATGTCAGCTACAGATTATTGCAGCTTACTCTTTTCGTTTCAATAAAGACAAGTTGCTGCTCAATAATACATCGCCTGACGCCACAGTCTTTTCCATTCCACTTCGCAACAACTTCGTTGGCAAGAAGCCTGCTGCCACATCTTTGCACTGGCGTTTGTCCTCACCATGGCAACCACTAGTTCGACTATCGACTTTACAACAACTTCAGTGAAAAAAGCCTGCTTCTTCCTCTTTGCAACGGCGTCTAACTTCACCATAGCAACCAGTGGTTCCAAATGGTTCACTGACAGGCCTTGAGAGGGCAACCCATGTACTGCCAAACCAAAGTTCATTTTCCTACATATTTAAATATTTTTAACGCTTCTTAATTGACAATAGCTGTTTAATAAGCTAAGTTTAGTGTGTATTTATTTCTAATTCTTGATAATGTTCTTTTAACTAAGAAATTTTAAATTGTAATTCGACTTATAACTCACTGGTTAATAATGACATCATGCAGTCAGAAGTGGGTGGAGCCTCCATTATATATAGTAAGACATGCACTGGTTTCTCCAGTAGTGATTCTGCAACAGAAAGAGGTTCCTACTCAATGGTAATTCAACGTTTTATAGCTTTATAGCCTTTTAACTTTATGTATTTTCATTAATGCATGTAGCCCTCTAATTAGTGTTTTGTATACATCTTGTAGGTCTGAAGATGACCACATTAGTGGTCGAAACCGGTCACCTTGTTAATTAAATCGTGATCAAGACTGTTTTTAATAGTAATTATTTACAAGACATTGATCACTGCTGTTCCCGTAATGCATTCAAAAGTAACCCACTGTAAGTGCTGTGACACTGACGTGGGACGTGAGAAAACTTGGATTTCATGGTGGAGCGGCTGCTCATAAGCCACACATCACGCCGGTAAATGCCAAACGACGACTCACTCGGTACAAGGAGCGTAAACATTTGACGATTCAACAGTGGAACAACGTTGTGTGGAGTGAAGAAGCACAGTACACAACGTGGCGATCCGATGGGAGGGTGTGGGTATGGCGAATGCTTAGTGAACGTCATCCACCACCGTGTGTAGTGTCAACAGTAAACTTCGGAGGCGGTGGTGTTATGGTGTGGTCGTGTTTCTCAAGGACGTAGCTTGCACCCCTTGCTGTTTTGCGTGGCACTACCACAGCACAAGCCTACATTGATGTTTTAAGGGGCTCCGGAAAGGCTCAAAATCATGAAAAGTTCAATTTTTACTTTTTTGCGTTTTCTGAATCTGCAGACTATTACCTTTTAATAGATATATAATTTATCCAATTCCGAAGACTACAACTATTTTTAAATTTTTTTTGAAATGTGTTCTACATGGGTGTGACCCACTGTGGCGCTGTTGAACTGCTGTCAAATGGTGTTATTATTAACGTCCGTGTTCATCAGGTACATTTTAGTGATGTGAGATAAAGTATGTGTTGTGGCTAACCTGTGATGGTTCAATATATATCGCTGGTGTGATTGTCGATTGTTTCATGTTTATTTACTCTGTCGTTATCTCGAAAATATTCGTAATTAATTCTGTTTCTTGAGTCTCTGTTTTGTTGAAGTATAATAATGAGTAAAAGTAAAGTTATTAGAAATCCTCTGAAGGCTTTTAAGAAAAGGAGAAATGTTGGAAAGCCAAAGGTATGTGTTATTATTGTAAACAATAAAGACGATAGGTTCTAACATGGTACGAGCGATGCTTGCTTTAGACAAGGAACGCCTTCGGGCTGCAGACAGGGCTGTAAAGAGTCTAGAAATACAAGCAAGAGTAAACAGGAGGAGGAACAAGAGGAAGTTGGAGGAGGAGTTTGCAGAGGATGAAGATAATCCATCCTATGGACCTGGAATGCACTAAAAAGTTAATCCAATCTTTGTCGCTCGATTCCCAAAACTTTTATTTTCTCATACTAATTACATGTTTTCTAAGGATCTTCCAAACATATTTGTTTCAAACTTTCAGTAAATGTTACACAGTACCTTCTGCATAATTTAACACAGCCTTTTTCCAAAAAACTGTATATTTTTGAATATATAAATAAAAAATTGCAAAAAAATGTGTTGAATTTTCATTACAATTGAAAAAAAAATCATCTTTAACAACTGAACTAAAATTTTGTAAAATCCCTGTGTTAAGTTGTAGCCCATATTCCAATAAATAATCTGTAAAAAGTTCAACTTCCTATCTCAAATACTTTGTGAGGAAAGATGTAATTTATAAGCGTTATTTTAACATTGCAAGTATAGGGCGTTCCGGAGCCCCTTAAGCACCTTCTTGATTCGCACTGATGAAGAGCAAGCCGGGGGTGGCGATTGCATCTTTCGACACGATCGAGCACCTGTTCATAATGCCCGGCCTGTGGCGGAGTGGTTTCACAACAATAACATCCCTATAATAGACTAGCCTGCGCAGAGTCCTGACCTGAATCCTATACAACAAGTTTGGGACTTTTGGAACGCCGACTTCGTGCCAGGCCTCACCGACCGACATCGATACCTCTCCTCAGTGCAGCACTCCGTGAAGAATGGGCTGCAATACCCCAAGAAACCTTGCAGCACCTGACTGAACGTATGCCTGCGAGCGGAAGCTGTCATTAAGGCTAAGGGTGGGCCAACACCATATGGAATTCTAGCATTACCGATGGAGGGGCGCCACGAACTTGTAAGTCATTTTCAACCAGGTGTCCGGATACTTTTGATCACATAGTGTACACGGGAAACTCCCCAGCGCACGCCGTTCTTATTAAGCGGTAATAAGGCCCAGTACACAGCCCGTCAAAAACTGAACTCAGACCAAGCACAAGAACTGTGAAAGAAAAAAGAAAAATAGAAACAGTAACCGGTCCAAGAGCAAGATGTGCCATATAGAGCTGTGGGGAAGAGCTACAGTTTCGTGGTGAAGTGGTCACGCGAACTACGCCGGCCCACGTCTCTATTGATAGTGTCATTGTACCGGATTTTGAATATTCCCTACGCGCAAAACACAATACTGCTGTGTGGTTGTTGGGCCATACTGTCTACGCCCTCATCGACCGGCAAATTCACGATGGACTCACCTTTTCGACTTACATTTGGGAACAATATGCTAAGATCAAAAACAGTGCAAAATACCATGAATATTTTGCCAATTTCTTATCAGCTGCATTGCATCATGCATATGAGAAACAACTCTAAAATTTGTGCGAGCTCCTCTCAGTTTCCCTCAATTCTCCATTTAGTATCGCAATTGAGTTTTGATGAATCGTACACTGATCTCATTCTTGCGTCTTACATGTTGTTCTAGCAAAAATAAGTCTAGATATATAGTTAGCGTCAGGTGGTGCAATATAACCAATCTCCATGTATCTGTCTATCTTTGTTATATGCTTACCTATAAACTAGTATATATATGACCATACAAGGAAAAAAAAGAAAAAAAAGTAAAAAAGAGGGAGAGAGAGTAACTGAGTAATAGGATGCGGTTCCACTTGATATTTTCTTAAAAAAGAAGAAAAAGAAAAAAAAAGATAAGAAAAAAATACACCGGTTCTCGTCCGATCAAGGAAGTTAAGCAACATCGGGCCCGGTGAGTACTTGGATGGGTGACCGCCTGGGAACACCGGGTGCTGTTGGCTGCCATTCATTTTCTCCTTTTTACATCGCTACCCCTGCCAGCCCTCTTTTCATAAGAAAGAAAAAAAGAAAAAAAATAGAAAAGAAAAAAAAAACTGCAAAGTGGATGCGCCGTGTTCAAAGCTTACAAGTGCCAATTTTTTTTTCTTCTTTTTCCCTCGCTGCTCGCTGTACTCAAATTTGCGCCTGTGTCGTGGTGTAACGTTCATTTCCAACAGCGAGGTCTAAGGTCGGAACTTGTAATGACAGTTGATTCTGCACAACTACTCTGTTAGCAACCGAAAACAAATGGCTTTCGAATGGGAATCGCAAACGTTTGATGACAAGGCGACAAGTCAACCGAATCCTCCACCGACAAACACGTGTGCCGCGTCATACCTGGCGTTAGCGACAGCACGTGTGTCATACGATAGGAATCTCTTATCGACTCCCCTAACGTGTACCGTTGGCATGTGAGTGACATATGCCTGCATAGGTGTTCACATCTATGTGAATGCGATCACTGCCAAAGAAATGATGGACACATAATAGTTTGTCACATAATCTGCACAGTCACACAGATCCTCTGTGCCAGAATGAGACTTTCAAAATGGTTCAAATGGCTCTGAGCACTATGGGACTTAACATCTATGGTCATCAGTCCCCTAGAACTTAGAACTAGTTAAGGGGCTCCGGAACGCCCTATACTTGCAATGTTAAAATAACGCTTATAAATTACACCTTTCCTCACAAAGTATTTCAGGTAGGAAGTTGAACTTTTTACAGATTATTTATTGGAATATGGGCTACAACTTAACACAGGGATTTTACAAAATTTTTGTTCAGTTATTAAACATGATTTTTTTTTCAATTGTAATGAAAATTCACCACATTTTTTTGCAATTTTTTATTTATATATTCAAAAATATACAGTTCTTTGGAAAAAGGCTGTATTAGATTATGCAGAAGATACTGTGTAACATTTACTGAAAGTTTGAAACAAATATGTTTGGAAGGTCCTTAGAAAACATGTAATTAGTATGAGAAAATAAAAGTTTTGGGAATCGAGCGACAAAGATTGGATTAACTTTTTAGTGCATTCCAGGTCCATAGGATGGATTATCTTCATTCTCTGCAAACTCCTCCTCCAGCTTCCCCTTGTTCCTCCTCCTGTTTACTCTTGCTTGTATTTCTAGACTCTTTACAGCCCTGTCTGCAGCCCGAAGGCGTTCCTTGTCTAAACCAAGCATCGCTCGTACCATGTTAGAATGTTATTATTTACAGTAATAACACATACCTTTGGCATTCCACAACATTTCTCCTTTTCTTAAAAGCCTTCAGAGGATTTCTAATAACTTTACTTTTACTCATTATTATACTTCAACAAAACAGAGACTCATGAAACAGAATTAATTTCGAATATTTTCGAGATAACGACAGAGTAAATAAACATGAAACAATCGACAATCACACCAGCGATATATATTGAACCATCACAGGTTAGCCACAACACATACTTTATCTCACATCACTAAAATGTACCTGATGAACACGGACGTTAATAATAACACCATTTGACAGCAGTTCAACAGCGCCACAGTGGGTCACACCCATGTAGAACACATTTTAAAAAAATTTAAAAATAGTTGTAGTCTTCGGAATTGGATAAATTATATATCCATTAAAAGGTAATAGTCTGCAGATTCAGAAAACGCAAAAAAGTAAAAATTGAACTTTTCATGATTTTGAGCCTTTCCGGAGCCCCTTAAACCCAACTAACCTAAGGACATCACACAACACCCAGCCATCACGAGGCAGAGAAAATCCCTGACCCCGCCGGGAATCCAACCCGGGAACCCTGGCGCGGGAAGCGAGAATGCTACCGCACGACCACGAGATGCGGGCAATGAGAATTTCATTCTGTACCGGAGTGTGCGCTGATATGAAACTTCGTGGTAGATTAAAACTGTGTGCCGGACCTAAACTCGACCTCTGGACCTTTTTGCCTCTCGCGGGCAAGTGCTCTACCGACTGAGCCACCCACGCACGACTCACGACCGGACCTCACAACTTCAATTCTGCTAGTACACTGCTGGCCATTAAAATTGCTTCACCACGAAGATGACGTGCTACAGACTCGAAATTTGACCGACGGGGAGAAGATGCTGTGATATGCAAACGATTAGCTTTCCAGAGCATTCACACAAGGTTGGCGCCGGTGGCGACACTTACAACGTGCTGACATGAGGAAAGTTTCCTACCGATTTCTCATACACATACAGCAGTAGACCGGCGTTGCCTGGTGAAACGTTGTGATGCCTCGTGCAAGGAGGAGAAATGCGTACCATCATGTTTCTGACTTTGATAAAGATCGGATTGTAGCCTATCGCGATTGCGGTTTACCGTATCGCGACATTGCTGCTCGCGTTGTTCGAGATCCAATTACTGTTAGCAGAATATGGAATCGGTGGGTTCAGGAGTGTAATACGGAACGCCGTGCTGGATCCCAACGGCCTCGTATCACTAGCAGTCGAGATGGCAGGCATCTTATCCGCATGGCTGTAACGGATCGTGCAGCCACGTCTCGATCCATGAGTCAACAGATTGGGACGTTTGCAAGACAACAACCATCTGCACGAACAGTTCGACGACGTTTGCAGCAGCATGGACTATCAGCTCGGAGACCGTGGCTGCGGTTACCCTTGACGCTGCGTCACAGACAGGAGCGCCTCCGATGGTGTGCTTAACGACGAACCTGGATGCACGAATGGCAAAACGTCATTTTTTCGGATGAATAAAGGTTCTGTTTACAGCATCATGATGGTCGCATCCGTGTTTGGCGACATCGCGGTGAACGCACATTGGAAGCGTGTAATCGTCATCGCCATACTGGCGTATCACGCGGCGTGATGGTATGGCGTGGCATTGGTTACACGTCTCGGTCACCTGTTGTACGCATTGACGGCGCTTTGAACAGTGGACGTTACATTTCAGATGAGTTACGACCCGTGGCCCTACCCTTCATTCGATCCCTGCGAAACCCTACATTTCAGCAGGATAATGTACGACCGCACGTTGCAGGTCCTGTACGGGCCTTTCTGGATACGGAAAATGTTCGACTGCTGCCCTGGCCAGCAGATTCCCCAGATCTCTCACCAATTGAAAACGTCTGGTCAATGGTGGCCGAGCAACTGGCTAGTCACAATACGCCAGTCACTACTCTCGATGAACTGTGGTATCGTGTTGAAGCTGCATGGCCAGCTGTACCTGTACACGCCATCCGAGCTCTGTTTGACTCAATGCCCAGGCGTATCGAGGCCGTAATTACGGCCAGAGGTGGTTGTTCCGGGTACCGATTTCTCAGGATCTGTGCACCCAAATTGCGTGAAAATGTAATCACATGTCACTTCTAGTATATTTGCCCAATGAATACCCGTTTATCATCTGCATTTCTTCTTGATGTAGCAGTTTTAATGGCCAGTAGTATACCTCGTCTCCTACATTCCAAACTTCACAGAAGCTCTTCTGCGAACCTTGCAGAACTAACACTCCTGGAAGTCTCTGTGTGCTCTGTCAAAACATACACTCCTGGAAATGGAAAAAAGAACACATTGACACCGGTGTGTCAGACCCACCATACTTGCTCCGGACACTGCGAGAGGGCTGTACAAGCAATGATCACACGCACGGCACAGCGGACACACCAGGAACAGCGGTGTTGGCCGTCGAATGGCGCTAGCTGCGCAGCATTTGTGCACCGCCGCCGTCAGTGTCAGCCAGTTTGCCGTGGCATACGGAGCTCCATCGCAGTCTTTAAAACTGGTAGCATGCCGCGACAGCGTGGACGTGAACCGTATGTGCAGTTGACGGACTTTGAGCGAGGGCGTATAGTGGGCATGCGGGAGGCCGGGTGGACGTACCGCCGAATTGCTCAACACGTGGGGCGTGAGGTCTCCACAGTACATCGATGTTGTCGCCAGTGGTCGGCGGAAGGTGCACGTGCCCGTCGACCTGGGACCGTACCGCAGCGACACACGGATGCACGCCAAGACCGTAGGATCCTACGCAGTGCCGTAGGGGACCGCACCGCCACTTCCCAGCAAATTAGGGACACTGTTGCTCCTGGGGTATCGGCGAGGACCATTCGCAACCGTCTCCATGAAGCTGGGCTACGGTCCCGCACACCGTTAGGCCGTCTTCCGCTCACGCCCCAACATCGTGCAGCCCGCCTCCAGTGGTGTCGCGACAGGCGTGAATGGAGAGACGAATGGAGACGTGTCGTCTTCAGCGATGAGAGTCGCTTCAGCCTTGGTGCCAATGATGGTCGTATGCGTGTTTGGCGCCGTGGAGGTGAGCGCCACAATCAGGACTGCATACGACCGAGGCACACAGGGCCAACACCCGGCATCATTGTGTGGGGAGCGATCTCCTACACTGGCCGTACACCACTGGTGATCGTCGAGGGGACACTGAATAGTGCACGGTACATCCAAACCGTCATCGAACCCATCGTTCTACCATTCGTAGACCGGCAAGGGAACTTGCTGTTCCAACAGGACAATGCACGTCCGCATGTATCCCATGCCACCCAACGTGCTCTAGAAGGTGTAAGTCAACTACCCTGGCCAGCAAGATCTCCGGATCTGTCCCCCATTGAGCATGTTTGGGACTGGATGAAGCGTCGTCTCACGCGGTCTGCACGTCCAGCACGAACGCTGGTCCAACTGAAGCGCCAGGTGGAAATGGCATGGCAAGCCGTTCCACAGGACTACATCCAGCATCTCTACGATCGTCTCCATGGGAGAGTAGCAGCCTGCATTGCTGCGAAAGGTAGATATACACTGTACTAGTGCCGACATTGTGCATGCTCTGTTGCCTGTGTCTATGTGCCTGTGGTTCTGTCAGTGTGATCATGTGATGTATCTGACCCCAGGAATGTGTCAATAAAGTTTCCCCTTCCTGGGACAATGAATTCACGGTGTTCTTATTTCAATTTCCAGGAGTGTATGTTTTTACCGTTTTGTAGTTACGTTTCGCTTTGGAAGTCTTCACTCTTGAATTCCTCTGTTGTAGCATAGCTCACTCCCGTTTATTTGTTGTTTTCATTTCTGTCAGACATCTACGTCGTATCTCGCCTTCTCTCACTATTCGCCACATTTACTTGCGACGGAAATGCATTCTTACCACATGACTCATATTCCGTAACCAATGTATAGCATGACAACTGCCAAGACTACAGAAAGGGAACAAAGTTTTCAGTGACCAGACAGACAGTTTATGATATTGTAAAAAAAAATTAAAAATAACTGGTAATAGCGGGTTTTTAATCCAGCTGTGCCTGCTTTGCACTCCGTCACCATGCGTAGGTTCTCTTCTTTCCGCGACGTTGCGATTCTTGTTTTTATTTTGCTTTTCCTTTTTGACAGTTCTGCGCACCGCCTCCCTGTTTTCACGCTTGATCCGTGTTCAGTTTTTGACGGGCTGTGTCCTGGGGCCCTCTTCGTCTTACCACTAAATCTGAGCGGCGTGGAATGTGGAGTTTCCCTTGTTAGTACGGAATTCTGAACCTGTACAATACTTTCCCGCTCTGAACACCCGACACACAACAGAAAAAAAGTTGATCAGTTACTACATTTCCAGTTTTCAAACACTATAATTTTAGCATCGGGCATGGCGTTTTAACTTACTGCTGCCTTTACTAACTCTACTAGCAATGCATTTGATAGAGGCTGTCCACTGACACATAGTTCAGCAGATTTGACGTAATAATAACTCAGATGTGTCGAAAACTAGCTTTTGTACTCATCCAGTGTTTGATCATGAAAGCACTTGGCGATTCCCAGCAAACTTTGAACATAATTTCAAACTTTTTCTAATTTTTTTTCTGCCTTACCCCGCTCAATGTCAAATATTTAACAATTTAACTCTTGTGACAGCGTCTGTTTTGAAAGGAACTTACTCCAAAATCCTTAGTTCTCAAGAACGAAGGAAAACCTTCTACAGGTACATGGATTGTAACAGGACGGGCTTCCTAATGTTCAAAGAACAGAAAATAAATGCGTGTTTTACCATTACTGCTGCTGCTAAGATTTGCAGTCGCCTTGAAAAGAGCAAGTGCAAAATCTTGGAATGCGGTCCTTTCCTTAAGAAAGTAATTCATGTACATAGTGGAATTACGTCTTTAGTATTGTTTCAAGTTGCTTCTTTGTTTACTCATACGTTCCCACACTACAGCATCTCTAATCAAAGTACGTAGACGACGATTTCATCAGCAGGAGCAGTAGTGAAACATGCAGAACATGTCATCAAGTCATCCTAGAAATATCTGTATGCATGCGGAATATAATCAATCAAACGTTGAATGTGTTGCATTTTGTTCTTGTTAATAGCCACTGGTCCAGTGTAAAACTTTTCAAAATTAAAAACAACAAACACTTCCTCAAATAAGAGACACATTATATGCTTCTGTAATTCTCCTATGTACTCAGAAGCCACAACACCTGACTATCTAGTTGCGTTCAAAATGCAAAAAGGAACGTGGCTGGAACCTGACTTTCAGAAACAATAACAGTTTAGAAGCAAAACCTAACGCATAGGGCATTAGCTACTCGACAGGTGACATGCGAATATGATCGCCATTGAAAGGGCGGTATTCCAGGAGTAAAGCCCTTTCAAAAATGACGGCGCTCCAACAATGCCGCAAAAACATATTTACAACATTTAAAATGTAGAGCAGACAGGCGTCATTTCCGGTCAGTGTTTTGTTGAGGTTAATTTTTTTATTAATGTTACCATATTTATAGAATTAATGTATATCATTTCACGAATTAAGTTGCAATCTGTGATCTCTGTTTTGACGGAGCTGGTGTTACTTGATATAATTGACAGTATACGAAAGAATCGGCAAAGAGATTGTTAGTGCTTCCTGGCTTGTAAAACGATTGATATTAACCTTCTGCAAGAATAGGGAAATCAGTCACTTGTAAAAATTCTTGAATGAAATACATCGTTGATACTATTCAGCATTTTGTACGTGGACTTTCAGTAGTCTGTCTAGATAGCAGTTTGCATGAAATACTGATGTAAAAATTTTCACTGTCATTTCAGGTCTTGATCTACAGTTTTTGTAACATGTTGGTTTGAATTTTTATTTTGTTGGAGGGAATGAAACAGAAACCTCTAACGCACAGTTGCGAATTGTCAGAGATGTGGGTGGTCAAAGATATAGGCTGAAAACTGTAGCATTAAAACTGTATTAATGCTATAGTATGTGGACTGAAGGAAACAATATTTGATTGTAAATGGAATTTTTACAGTTTTTTTTAGTGGTAGTTCCATGAAACCAGCAAATGTTACAGAAATCAGCTGCAATATTATGACTGTATTTTTTAATACCAGTACCTTCAAACCTGATGCTGAAAGATTTATATTTATCATGTTTCAGGTCACTAACTGTAAATTATTTTTATACATATCTTCAGCTGACTTTATAGTTTGACCTTATTGTGTCCTTGCTTCTCTCATGTAAAACTTTAAGAACTCTTGTGAATATAATACTAGTATTTATATTTTTAGGTAACAGTTCACTACAAAATATTTCTCACGCAATCATTTCACATTACAATAGCAAAGGATGTGTATCTGTCTATTCATGTGCCTTTTAAATAAAATACTCATCTATGTGCACTGATGCATAATCACAGTTTCTTCTTCAAACTGGTATTTCTTATATCTACAATAGTAGACATATCATGGCTGTAAATGTTTTTAATGTTTAACTGCAAATAAAATTTGCTTTAAATTGACTTGTGTACACTCTATATTGATGTAAGTTATACTGATTGTTAGTGGCGTCAATGCCCTGGCATTTCACAAGTAACAATCAATGCGTTACAGTACTTTCAATTTTGTGATCATTTTTAATATTTTGTCTGGTAGTACATTGCTTACATTGATGAACACTCTGCTCGACACATCATATATTGTCATTACTATCAAGACAGTGCTGTTGGGTGTTCAAAATTTACACATTCTGTTATTTAAAGTATAGCACTAACGCAAAAAGTTATTTATTGGACTAAGAAATTGTTGAGTTTCGGTATTATTGCCTCTGCTCCTCAAAAAGTGGATTCTAAATTAGACATTTGTCTTTTCCAGACAATCTCGACAATCTGTATTTGTGGAAAGGAAAGTAAAATTTCTATGTATTCTGTAAACAACCCAGTGCCTATTACAAAGCTAATGTATACGACTGGCTACACATGTAAAAACCCTTTTCAAACTGTAAATTGTGTAAATATATTAATCTGTTTCGATTCACATTTTGATGTCATATTCTGTACCTTTTTTTAACAAAACAGTTTTAATATCGAAAATAATTAAAGTAAATTTAAAAAAAGTGGTTCCATGAACCCTCTACCAGGCACTTGAATGTGATTTGCAGAGTATCTACATCTACATGATTACTCTGCAATTCACATTTAAGTGCTTGGTAGAGGGTTCATCGAACCACAATCATACTATCTCTCTGCCATTCCACTCCCGAACAGCGCGCGGGAAAAACGAACACCTAAACCTTTCTGTTCGACCTCTGATTTCTCTTATTTTATTTTGATGATCATTCCTACCTATGTAGGTTGGGCTCAACAAAATATTTTCGCATTCGGAAGAGAAAGTTGGTGACTGAAATTTCGTAAATAGATCTCGCCGCGACGAAAAACGTCTTCGCTTTAATGACTTCCATCCCAACTCGCGTATCATATCTGCCACACTCTCCCCCTATTACGTGATAATACAAAACCAGCTGCCCTCTTTTGCACCGTTTCGATGTCAATCACACCTGGTAAGGATCCCATACCGTGCAGCAATATTCTAACAGAGGACGAACGAGTGTAGTGTAAGCTGTCTCTTTAGTGGACTTGTTGCATCTTCCAAGTGTCCTGCCAATGAAACGCAACCTTTGGCTCGCCTTCCCCACAATATTATCTATGTGGTCTTTCCAACTGAAGTAGTTCGTAATTTTAACACCCAGGTACTTAGTTGAATTGACAGCCTCGAGAATTGTACTATTTATCGAGTAATCGAATTCCAACGGATTTCTTTTGGAACTCATGTCGATCACCTCACACTTTTCGTTATTTAGCGTCATCTGCCACCTGCCACACCATACAGCAATCTTTTCTAAATCGCTTTGCAACTGATACTGGTCTTCGGATGACCTTACTAGACGGTAAATTACAGCATCACCTGCGAACAACCAAAGAGAACTGCTCAGATTGTCACCGAGGTCATTTATATAGATCAGGAACAGCAGAGGTCCCAGGACGCTTCCCTGGGGAACACCTGATATCACTTCAATTTTAATCGACGATTTGCCGTCTATTACTACGAACTGCGACCTTCCTGACAGGAAATCACGAATCCAGTCGCACAACTGAGACGATACCCCATAGGCTCGCAGCTTGATTAGAAGTCGCTTGTGAGGAACGGTGTCAAAAGCTTGCCGGAAATCTAGAAATACGGAATCAACTTGAGATCCCCTGTCGATAGCGGCCATCCATGTAGATGTGGATGTATCTATGTGCATAGAATCTCGTACCGTTCTTAACTCATTTTCTCAAAACTTGGAGAAAGGCCCTTTTATAAACGACGATGTCATCCGTAGAGTAATCGGAAGTTTGAAGCTGCTTTATACACAGGAGTTCGATCTCGCCAACAATCGAGGGCTGTACTGCTGAAGTCCTAATTGCGTGGGGGATAGAAAACGGCAGCTGCTCGGTTTGTGATAAAAGCGCAGGAGGGGACACGAGAAGCAGGTCGCATTCCGAGTAGGCGCCACTCACCTCAGGGAGATTGCAGCCCGGTGTGGTCGGGACAGGACAGCTCAGCAGGTTACGTCCAGCCCACCAGACAAGTCCGCAGTGCTTTGGCGGAACAGGCAGCCAGACAAATGTACCCGTCCCCCCCCCCCCCCCCCCTGCCATACACCAGCCAGAGAACAGATTAGATAATCTGACCACTGTACTTCCCTGCCCTCCCTCATACACTTGCCAGAGATTAGATTACATTAAATCAGATTAGAGGTACTTTTCATTCCAACTGATCCACAGTGAAGAGATCGTCTGGGATGGGAAGAGAACAGATCAGATAATCTGACCACTGTACTTCCCTGCCCTCCCTCATACACCTGCCAGAGATTAGATTACATTAAATCAGATTAGAGGTACTTTTCATTCCAACTGATCCACAGTGAAGATATCCTCTGGGATGGGTAACATGTCAGAAAACAAGAATACACAATAAACATTTAAAAAATAAGGACAGATTGAAACGTCCCCTTTGAACATTTATACATGACTGTGCTTAAACTGACACACAATATTTTTAGCGCAACGCAATCTGACTTTCAGAAATCCCTACAAAAGAATGGCCCTGACTAACATTAACCTATACCTTTCACAAATCACTTACCTCACAAAAATCTTCATTACTCGAACTACTGCACTACAGCGAGCGCCACTACTGCCAGCTAAATAAAAGATTCAAACTACGCAAGGCACTAACTACTGATAGGCATAGTTATCAAATGAAAGATTTTAATAGAGAACAAACAATGTATTTACCTTAATAGTCATAATATATATAGCAGTTCATGATATCCAGTATTACAAATTTAAAAACTCCGCCATGTCTCTCCCCACATCCACCACTGCTGGCGGCTCACCTCCAACTGCGCAACGCTACGCGCTGTTCACATCCAGCTGCCGCTGCCCAACACTACAATGGCAGACAACAATGCAAACTAGCCACAGACTGCACACAGCACAGCCAGTGATTTTCATATAGAGCGCTACGTAACGTTGCCAATAAGAAAACATAAACAGCCTACTTACATAAAGAAAACATAAACAGCCTACTTACATAAAGAAAACATAAACAGCCTACTTACATAAAGAAAACATAAACAGCCTACTTACAAGATATGCTAATGAACCATCCACAAATCCCAACTGAAATAGCCCCTGTGGAAGTTGTTGTTGTGGCCTTCAGCTCTAAGACTGGTTTGACGCATCTCTCTATGCTACTCTATCCTGTGCAAGTCTCTTCATCTCCGAATAACTACTGCAACCTACCTACCTTCTGAATCTGCTTCGTGTATACATCTCTTGGTCTCCTTCTACGATTTTTACTCTCCACGCTCCCCTCCAGTACTCAACTGGTGATCCCATGACGCCTCAGAATGTGTCTTACCAACCGATCCCGTCTTCTAGTCAGGTTGTGGCACAAAAACTCTTCTTCCCAATTCTGTTCAGAACCTCCTCATTATTTACATGATCTACTCATCTTCTGTAACGCCACATTTCAAAAGCTTCTATTTTCTTCTTGTCTAAACAATTTATCGCCCATGTTTCACTTCCATACATCCTCCTTACAAATACTTTCAGGGAGGATTTCTTGACACTTAAATCTATACTCGATGTAAACAAATTTCTCTTGTTCAGAAACGCTTTCCTTGCGATTTCCAGTCTACATTTTATATTCTCTCTACTTTTACCATCATCCGTTATTATTATCCCCAAATAGCAAAACTGCTTTAAGTGTCTCATTTCATAATCTAGTTCCCTCATCATCACCAGATTTAATTCGACTACATTCCATTATCCTCGTTTTGCTTTTGTTGACGTTCATCTTAGATCCTCCCTTCAAGACACTGTCGATTCCGTTCAGCTGCTCTTCCAGGTCCTTTACTGTCTCTGACAGCATCACGATCCCATCAGCGAACCTCCAAGTATTCATTTCTTCTCCGTGGCTTTTAATTCCAACAGCAAACTTTTCTTTTGTTTCCTTTACTGCTTGCTCAGTATACAAATTGAATAACATCGGGGAGAGGCTACAACCCTGTCTCACTCCCTTCTCAACCACTGCTTCCCCTTTGTGCCCCCAACTGCCATATGGTTCCTGTAAAAATTGTAAATAGCCTTTAACTCCCTGTATTTGACCTCCGCCATCTTCAGAGTTTCAAATAGAGTATTCTAGTCGACATTGTCAAAAGCTTTCTCTAAGTCTACAAATGCTAGAAACGTGGGTTTGCCTTTCCTTAACACATTTTCGAAGATAAGGCGTAGGGCCAGTATTGCCTCACGTGTTCCAACATTTCTATGGAATCCAAACTGATCTTTCCTGAGGTCAGCTTGTACCAGTTTTTCCATTCGTCTGTAAAGAGTTCGTGTTAGTACTTTGTAACCATGACCTATTAAACTTATAGTTCGGTAGTTTTCACACCTGTCAGCACCTGCTTTATTTGGAATTCGGATTTTTATAGTCTTCTTTAAGTCTGAAGGCATGTTTCCTGTGTCATACATCTTGCTCACCAGATGGAAGACTTTTATCATGGCTGGCTCTCCCAAGGCTATCAGTTCTTCTAATGGAATGCTGTCTACTCCCGGGGCCATGTTTTGACTTCGTTCTTCCTGTGCTCTGTCATATTCTTCACGCAATATCATATCTTCCATTTCATCTTCATCTACGGTCTCTTGATATTTTCGAAATATGGCCCTCAGGCACATCGCCCTTGTATAGACCCTGTATGTGGATGTGAAGTCGCTAAAAAAGGAAAAATTAAAAGGATATAAAACTTATCTCCAAGTATTAAATGTTAAGTAAGCTTTGGTGCATAAAGTAATTCTTAGGCTATTTTAGCTAACCATCATGAAATGAAAAAATAAAAATAAAATTTAAAAAAAGTTTTACAGTACTTATTAACAATGATAGTATTACTGCACAAAATTTGTATGGGAAGTCAGAGTGCATGCAATCCTCACATTATGTAATGTTACCAATAGAATACACGCATGCACACATCAATCGATTCTGCTGAGAAATTGACGAATGGAGTAAAATGAGTCCTTTAGACTCTTCTCAAATCGAACTTCATTATTAGTTAACCGTTTTATTGCTGCTGGTATGTTATTGAAAATGTGTATTCCTGAATAGTGGACATCTTTCTGAATCAAAGTAAGTGATTTTCAATATTCGTGAAGGCTATTCTTATTTCTAGTATTGATTCCGTGAACTGAGCTGCTGGTATATATATATAACGCTACAGTCTGGAACCGCGAGACCGCTACGGTCGCAGGTTCGAATCCTGCCTCGGGCATGGATGTGTGTGTTGTTCTTAGGTTAGTTAGGTTTAAGTAGTTCTAACAAGGGGATCTCTCCATCGCACCCCCCTCAGATTTAGTTATAAGTTGGTACAGTGGATAGGGCTTGAAAAACTGAATACAGATCACTCGAGAAAACAGGAAGAAGTTGTATGGAACTATGAAAAAGATAAGCAAAATATACAAACTGAATAGTCCGTGTCCAAGATATGCAACATCAAGGATAGTCTGAGCTCAGCAGCGCCGTGGTCCCGTGGTTTGCGTGAGCAGCTACGGAACGAGATGTCCTTGGTTCAAGTCTTCCCTCGAGTGAAAAGTTAGCTTATTTTGCGAAGTTGCACAGGTACAGAGAGCAGTATTGTTTACGTGATCGTGTGTCAATTATCAAATTTCAGGCACTCACACATGATCAATTTCGCTCTCCAAAATTCCAGGACATGTTCAGATTTGCGTGGACATACGCAGGATTTGACGGTCTACACACGGAAAAATTTGAAAACGTTACAAACATATGTTTTGAGAGAGCACAGGGAAAACTGTGCGACTGTGAAACTGTGGCATTCATTTGTTGCAGTTTATGTGACAAACTCTTATGTTTTCATCACTTTTTTGGGAGTGATTATCACATCCACAAGAAAACCTAAATCGGGCAAGGTAGAAGAATCTTTTTCGCCAAGTGTACAAGTTAGATGGGTCGACAACATATTCCTGTCATGTGACGCACATGCCGTCACCAGTGTCGTATAGAATATATCAGTCGTGTTTTTCTGTGGAGGAATCGGTTGACCTATGACCTTGTGATCAAAATTTTTCGGTTCCCATTGGAGAGGCACGTCCTTTCGTCTACTAATCGCACGGTTTTGCGGCGCGGTTGCAAAACACAGACACTAAACTTATTACAGTGAACAGAGACGTCAATGAACGAACGGACAGATCATAAGTTGGCGAAAATAAAGAAAAATTTTTTCTTGAGGGGAGACTTGAACCAAGGACCTCTCGTTCTGCAGCTGCTCACGCCAACCACGGGACCACGGCGCTCCTGAGCCCACACTATCCATGATGTTGCATATCTTTCGCATGGACTACTCAGTTTGTATATTTTGCTTATTTTTTTCATAGTTCCAGACAACTTCTTCCTGTTCTCTCGATGGATCTGTGTTCAGTTTTTCAAGGCCTATCCACTGTGTCAACTTTTAACTAAATCTAAAGGGGGTGCGATGAGGAGGTTCCCTTGCAAATTCTAGGCGACTGATGACCTCAGAAGTTGAGTCCCATAGTGCTCAGAGCCATTTGAACCTTTTTTTTCCCCTTCCTTCTCTGTATGCTCTACTGTGTTTATTTTGTTATCCTTTTCAGATATTGCGTTCGCTTTGACGCCTGTATTACTGCCTTAAGTATTTTCCAGAGCGTTTTGCAACACTGGCGTCACATGGCGATCTCACCCAGTGGTACATTCTGCGACACACGTGACCACACGGCTGCGACAGCTACCAGCTTAGCACTTATCACAAATGTATTCCTTCAGATACGACCGTATCAGTCGGCCACTACGCCGCCTAAGTAATGATCCGTCAGCCAACGCCCACGGACACATTTGGTTCCCAGGAACAGGTTTCCTCATGTTACTTTGTATAATTACGCTGGCAAAAACTGCAGCACCAAAAATAATTAATGAAGAGAACTGAAATTTGAATAACACATCTGTCTAGGTTGTTGTTGTTGTTGTTGTGGTCTTCAGTCCTGAGACTGGTTTGATGCAGCTCTCCATGCTACTCTATCCTGTGCAAGCTTCTTCATCTCCCAGTATCTACTGCAACCTACATCCTTCTGAATCTGCTTAGTGTATTCATCTCTTGGTCTCCCTCTACGATTTTTACCCTCCACACTGCCCTCCAATGCTAAATTTGTGATCCCTTGATGCCTCAAAACATGTCCTACCAACCGATCCCTTCTTCTAGTCAAGTTGTGCCACAAACTTCTCTTCTCCCCAATCCTATTCAATAGCTCCTCATTAGTTACGTGATCTACCCACCTTATCTTCAGCATTCTTCTGTAGCACCACATTTCGAAAGCTTCTATTCTCTTCTTGTCCAAACTAGTTATCGTCCATGTTTCACTTCCATACATGGCTACACTCCATACAAATACTTTCAGAAACGACTTCCTGACACTTAAATCTATACTCGATGTCAACAAATTCCTCTTCTTGAGAAACGCTTTCCTTGCCATTGCCAGTCTACATTTTATATCCTCTCTACTTCGACCATCATCGGTAATTTTACTCCCTAAATAGCAAAACTCCTTTACTACTTTAAGTGTCTCATTTCCTAATCTAATTCCCTCAGCATCACCCGACTTAATTTGACTACATTCCATTATCCTCGTTTTGCTTTTGTTGATGCTCATCTTATATCCTCCTTTCAAGACACTGTCCATTCCGTTCAACTGCTCTTCCAAGTCCTTTGCTGTCTCTGACAGAATTACAATATCGTCGGCGAACGTCAAAGTTTTTACTTCTTCTCCATGAATTTTAATACCTATTCCGAATTTTTCTTTTGTTTCCTCTACTGCTTGCTCAATATACAGATTGAATAACATCGGGGAGAGGCTACAACCCTGTCTTACTCCTTTCCCAACCACTGCTTCCCTTTCATGCCCCTCGACTCTTATAACTGCCATCTGGTTTCTGTACAAACTGTAAATAGCCTTTCGCTCCCTGTATTTTACCCCTGCCACCTTCAGAATTTGAAAGAGAGTATTCCAGTTAACATTGTCAAAAGCTTTCTCTAAGTCTACAAATGCTAGAAACGTAGGTTTGCCTTTTCTTAATCTTTCTTCTAAAATAAGTCGTAAGGTCAGTATTGCCTCACGTGTTCCAACATTTCTACGGAATCCAAACTGATCTTCCCCGAGGTCGGCTTCTACCAGTTTTTCCATTCGTCTGTAAAGAATTCGCGTTAGTATTTTGCAGCTGTGACTTATTAAACTGATTGTTCGGTAATTTTCACATCTGTCAACACCTGCTTTCTTTGGGATTGGAATGATTATATTCTTCTTGAAGTCTGAGGGTATTTCGCCTGTTTCATACATCTTGCTCACCAGATTGTAGAGTTTTGTCAGGACTGGTTCTCCCAAGGCCGTCAGTAGTTCCAATGGAATGTTGTCTACTCCCAGGGCCTTGTTTCGACTCAGGTCTTTCAGTGCTCTGTCAAACTCTTCACGCAGTATCATATCTCCCATTTCGTCTTCATCTACATCCTCTTCCATTTCCATAATATTGTCCTCAAGTACATCGCCTTTGTATAAACCCTCTATATACTCCTTCCACCTTTCTGCCTTCCCTTCTTTGCTTAGAACTGGGTTGCCATCTGAGCTCTTGATATTCATACAAGTGGTTCTCTTCTCTCCAAAGGTCTCTTTAATTTTCCTGTAGGCAGTATCTATCTTACCCCTAGTGAGACAAGCCTCTACATCCTTACATTTGTCCTCTAGCCATCCCTGCTTAGCCATTTTGCACTTCCTGTCGATATCATTTTTGAGACGTTGTTTGTATTCCTTTTTTCCTGCTTCATTTACTGCATTTTTATATTTTCTCCTTTCATCAATTAAATTCAATATTTCTTCTGTTACCCATGGATTTCTATTAGCCCTCGTCTTTTTACCTACTTGATCCTCTGCTGCCTTCACTACTTCATCCCTCAGAGCTACCCATTCTTCTTCTACTGTATTTCTTTCCCCCATTCCTGTCAATTGTTCCCTTATGCTCTCCCTGAAACTCTCTACAACCTCTGGTTCTTTCAGTTTATCCAGGTCCCATCTCCTTAAATTCCCACCTTTTTGCAGTTTCTTCAGTTTCAATCTGCAGTTCATAACCAATAGATTGTGGTCAGAATCCACATCTGCCCCAGGAAATGTCTTACAATTTAAAACCTGGTTCCTAAATCTCTGTCTTACCATTATATAATCTATCTGATACCTTTTAGTATCTCCAGGATTCTTCCAGGTATACAACCTTCTTTTATGATTCTTGAACCAAGTGTTGGCTATGATTAAGTTATGCTCTGTGCAAAATTCTACAAGGCGGCTTCCTCTTTCATTCCTTCCCCCCAATCCATATTCACCTACTATGTTTCCTTCTCTCCCTTTTCCTACTGACGAATTCCAGTCACCCATGACTATTAAATTTTCGTCTCCTTTCACTACCTGAATAATTTCTTTTATCTCGTCATACATTTCATCTATTTCTTCATCATCTGCAGAGGTAGTTGGCATATACACTTTTACTACTGTAGTAGGCATGGGCTTTGTGTCTATCTTGGCCACAATAATGCGTTCACTATGCTGTTTGTAGTAGCTAACCCGCACTCCTATTTTTTTATTCATTATTAAACTTACTCCTGCATTACCCCTATTTGATTTTGTATTTATAACCCTGTAATCACCTGACCAAAAGTCTTGTTCCTCCTGCCACCGAACTTCACTAATTCCCACTATATCTAACTTTAACCTATCCATTTCCCTTTTTAAATTTTCTAACCTACCTGCCCGATTAAGGGATCTGACATTCCACGCTCCGATCCGTAGAATGCCAGTTTTCTTTCTCCTGATAACGACGTCCTCCTGAGTAGTTCCCGCCCGGAGATCCGAATGGGGGACTATTTTACTTCCGGAATATTTTACCCAAGAGGACGCCATCATCATTTAATCATACAGTAGAGCTGCATGTCCTCGGGAAAAATTACGGCCGTAGTTTCCCCTTGCTTTCAGTCGTTTGCAGTACCAGCACAGCAAGGCCGTTTTGGTTAATGTTACAAGGCCAGATCAGTCAATCATCCAGACTGTTGCCCCTGCAACTACTGAAAAGGCTGCTGCCCCTCTTCAGGAACCACATGTTTGTCTGGCCTCTCAACAGATACCTCTCCATTGTGGTTGCACCTACGGTACGGCCATCTGTATCGCTGAGGCACGCAAGCCTCCCCACCAGCGGCAAGGTCCATGGTTCATGGGGGGTCTGTCTAGGTAACATATTTAAATGATTAACGTTGCAAGATTATAGGCTAATGTACACTACTGGCCATTAAAATTGCTACACCAACACGAAATGCAAATGAAAAAGGGGTATTCATTGGACAAAGATATTATACTACAACTGACATGTCGCGCAATTTGGGTGCACAGATCCTGAGAAACCAGTACCCGGAACAACCACCTCTGGCCGTAATAACGGCCTTGATACGCCTGGGCATTGGGTCAAACAGAGCTCGGATGGCGTGTACAGGTACAGCTGCCCATGCAGCTTCATCACGATACCACAGTTCATCAAGATTAGTGACTGGAATATTGTGACGAGCCATTTGCTCGGCCACCATTGACCAGACGTTTTCAATTGGTGAGAGATCTGGAGAATGTGCTGGAACATTTTCTGTATCCAGAAAGACCCGCACAGGATCTGCAACATGCGGTCGTGCATTATCCTGCTGAAATGTAGGGTTTCGCAGGGATCGAACGAAGGGTAGAGCCACGGGTCGTAACACATCTGAAATGACCGAGACGTGTAACCAATGGCACCCCATACCATCACGCCGGGTGATACGCCAGTATGGCGATGACGAATACACGCTTCCAATATGCGTTCACCGCGATGTCGCCAAACACGGATGCGACCATCACGATGCTGTAAACAGAACCTGGATTCATCCGAAAAATTGACGTTTTGTCATTCGTGCACCCAAGTTCGTCGTCGTGTGCACCATCGCAGGCGCTCCTGCCTGTGATGCAGTGTCAAGGGTAACCGTAGCCGTGGTCTCCGAGCTAGTGATACGAGGCAATTGGGATCCAGCACGGCATTCCGTATTACCCTCCTGAACCCACCGATTCCATATTCTGCTAACAGTCATTGTATCTCGAACAACGCGAGCAGCAATGTCTCGACACGATAAACCGCAATCGCGATAGGCTACAATCCGACCTATATCAAAGTCGGAAACGTGATGGTACGCATTTCTCCTCCTTACACGAGGCATCACAAGAACGTTTCACCAGGCAACGCCGGTCAACTGCTGTTTGTCTATGAGAAATCGGTAGGAAACTTTCCTCATGTCAGCACGTTGTAGGTGTCACCACCGGCGCCAACCATGTGTGAATGCTCTGAAAAGCTAATCATTTGCATATCACAGCATCTTCTTCCTGTCGGTTAAATTTCGCGTCTGTAGCACGTCATCTTCGTGGTGTAGCAATTTTAATGGCCAGCAGTGTAAAAAAGCAGTTCCTGTCTGTTCTTGCTGCAGGTCAAGAATACTATACGGAGAAACACCGTCGACAGTAAAGGCTTGAATTGGCTTGGTTCAGCTCTTGAATCCTGCGAGAGTACGAGGAGAGAACCACGGAGAATTTTTGTTATCGGCATCTTGAATAGCGTCCAGTCTATGGTGTGCCAAACGATAACTGAGAACGCCGCTAAATGTAGGTACTGACAGAATTTACCATCATCTTGCGAGTAGAACGACAACGGCGAAAAATGGAGTGCTAAACTTGATCAGTGTTTCCAAGATGGCGGTTGGCTCGGAACCGAGGCCGTCTCTGCTATTCACATGCGGCCCTCTCGCTCCACTGGTAACGACTGCCTTTCCTTGCAGTCTCTCGTGAGCAGCTCTCGGCACAAAATGCATTAAGGGTGAGCAAGAAATCGCCTATCTGTTACAAATCACAGTGAGTTAGTGGTCACATCACAATAACAACTTCACAGAATCTGACTGGGATTTCAGTCACAACTAGGAATCGCAAGTATAACATTCACCTCGGTATGAGTATTGGAACAACCTGCATACCAGTCCAAAGTACCGTTATCCAAGATGGCGGCGATGACGTCTCGCAGGATGGCGGCTGTGACGTCAATCAAGATGGCGAATTTTGGTGGGAAGTTTGAAGTTTGTTGGGAAAGTGACACAGCCCGCCCTCCCCCATAAAAATGGCGCGATGTTCGTATTCCAACAGGATAATGCACCACACCACTCTTATCTCTACTAAGCAAACAAAATGGCGGTGAAAAAGCCCCTTAAGGGGCTCCGGAACGCCCTATACTTGCAATGTTAAAATAACGCTTATAAATTACATCTTTCCTCACAAAGTATTTGAGCTAGGAAGTTGAACTTTTTACAGATTATTTATTGGAATATGGGCTACAACACAACACAGGGATTTTACAAAATTTTAGTTCAGTTGTTAAAGATGATTTTTTTCAATTGTAATGAAAATTCAAAACATTTTTTTGTAATTTTTTATTTATATATTCAAAAATATACAGTTTTTTGGAAAAAGGCTGTGTTAAATTATGCAGAAGGTACTGTGTAACATTTACTGAAAGTTTGAAACAAATATGTTTGGAAGATCCTTAGAAAACATGTAATTAGTATGAGAAAATAAAAGTTTTGGGAATCGAGCGACAAAGATTGGATTAACTTTTTAGTGCATTCCAGGTCCATAGGATGGATTATCTTCATCCTCTGCAAACTCCTCCTCCAGCTTCCTCTTGTTCCTCCTCCTGTTTGCTCTTGCTTGTATTTCTAGACTCTTTACAGCCCTGTCTGCAGCCCGAAGGCGTTCCTTGTCTAAAGCAAGCATCGCTCGTACCATGTTAGAACCTATCTTCATTCCCATATTTCTAAATACCTTGCACCTTACAAAGTTGCCATCATTGAAAGTCGCAACAGCAACTTTACTTTTACTCATTATTATACTTCAACAAAACAGAGACTCAAGAAACAGAATTAATTACGAATATTTTCGAGATAACGACAGAGTAAATAAACATGAAACAATCGACAATCACACCAGCGATATATATTGAACCATCACAGGTTAGCCACAACACATACTTTATCTCACATCACTAAAATGTACCTGATGAACACGGACGTTAATAATAACACCATTTGACAGCAGTTTAACAGCGCCACAGTGGGTCACGCCCATGTAGAACACATTTCAAAAAAAATTTAAAAATAGTTGTAGCCTTCGGAATTGAATAAATTATATATCTATTAAAAGGTAGTAGTCTGCAGATTCAGAAAACGCAAAAAAGTAAAAATTGAACTTTTCATGATTTTGAGCCTTTCCGGAGCCCCTTAACCAATTTCAAGCAGACGTGTTCGCCACTAGGTCTGGACTCTAACTGGATTAGTTCATATCGTCGCCACCAGAGAGCGCCACCAAGACATCAGATCATGACGCAAGTGCCATTGTTCAAGATAGTTGAACCCAGTGTATCCACCACGAGCTCCAGAGCCCAGCTGGCTTAGTTCATATCGTCGCCACCAGAGGACGCTACTGTGATGTAGGGTGATGACACAAGATTGTCTGCTCTCTCTCTCGTGGGCACTATAACCGGACACGCACCACGTCAGCGGCCCACGAGCGAGTGGTCCCTGACGTCACAGCCTCCAGCCTAGACATTTATCCTTGCGCCAGACTTAGTCTTCTGTAAATATGCTAACGAATTTAACTGAACACATGTGACACCAACATCGCTCATCTAACTATTAATTACCTAGGTACTTAATTCCATTTCAATTTTAATCATATTGAATTACTCAATTGACAATTTCAATATTCAATGACCAAGTGAAAAGTTCCACATTTTCCCACTATGAGCGCAGTGTTCATTCATGACCTAGCATCCCCCACCCCTATCAGCTACTGCATTAGTCATGTGATTAAACTTCGTAGAACCTAGGGCATGGAATCAATTTTCGCGAATGCCACACCCACCTGGACTTGGAATCAAATAGTTAAAATCTCCACCAGTATCCCCAACCGACCGTCACACCCCCCTACAAGCCCATGTTGTTGGGCTAACGTCCACTAACGTGTGCTAACGTGCGTAGTGCACGACGTAACCCAAGATGGTGGGGCGAAATGGCGGGAAAACAGATCTGAACACAAGTTATTATTTTGGAATCAATGTCTCCACCACAAAATCTAGAGTCCAACTGACCTAGAACACACTACTGCCGCCAGAAGATACTGCCATCCCTCCTACGAACTAATCCCAGATGGAGGTCTGTAGGGGAAGAAATGGCGCGCTTGGCTGCTGGGGAGAGTAAGGAATGGGTGCACTCTATTTATTTTCGAACATTTTGTTTAGGGATGGAGTATATTTATCCCACTGACGCAAAACACTCGCCATGTTATGCCTGGGGTCACAATACACAGTACTCAGACATGCAAACAACTCCTAATATCAGTACAGACCTGCAAACTGCTATTAAACAATGCTTCACGGTGATGTGCAGACCTGCTCGTGGAATAATGCAACCAATGAACACAGGCAGCCCAGCCAAGTGACACACCCTGCCAGCTGTCAAACCACTCACAGCTGCCCACAGGCATGACGCGGATACGTCCCCTCTCAAACTTGACACTAGAGAAATTCCTATCACAATACGTGTTCACCTAGACGCTGATGATGACGCGATCGGACGAGAGCGAAGACATATTTACAGAGCGCAAATGCTAGAAGCTGGTCAACGCGCACGTGCTGTTGATGCAGCCGTCAGCTGTCAAAGCACACACACATGTCTGTTCAGAACCCCGCTCCGACACAGCCCCGAGCCACCGCCGCCGAACGCAGGTGAAAGTTGGATCTACAGGGCGTTACAAAAAGGTACGGCCAAACTTTCAGGAAACATTCCTCACACACAAATAAAGAAAATATGTTATGTGGACATGTGTCCGGAAACGCTTACTTTCCATGTTAAAGCTCATTTTATTACTTCTCTTCAAATCACGTTAATCATGGAATGGAAACACACGGCAACAGAACGTACCAGCGTGACTTCAAACACTTTGTTACAGGAAATGTTCAAAATGTCCTCCGTTAGCGAGGATACGTGCATCCACCCTCCGTCGCACGGAATCCCTGATGCGCTGATGCAGCCCTGGAGAATGGCGTATTGTATCACAGCCGTCCACAATACGAGCACGAAGAGTCTCTACATTTGGTATCGGGGTTGCGTAGACAAGAGCTTTCAAATGCCCCCATACATGAAAGTCAAGAGGGTTGAGGTCAGGAGAGCGTGGAGGCCACGGAATTGGTCTGCCTCTACCAATCCATCGGTTACCGAATCTGTTGTCGAGAACCGTACGAACACTTCGACTGAAATGTACAGGAGCTCCATCGTGCATGAACCACATGTTGTGTCGTACTTGTAAAGGCACGTATCTAGCAGCACAAGTAGAGTATCCCGTATGAAATCATGATAACGTGCTCCATTGAGCGTAGGTGGAAGAACATGGAGTCCAATCGATACATCACCAACAATGCCTGCCCAAACATTCACAGAAAATCTGTGTTGATGGCGTGATTGCACAATTGCGTGCGGATTCTCGTCAGCCCACGCATGTCGATTGTGAAAATTTACAATTTGATCACGTCGGAATGAAGCCTCATCCGTAAAGAGAACATTTGCACTGAAATGAGGATTGACACATTGTCGGATGAACCATTCGCAGAAGTGTACCCGTGGAGGCCAATCAGCTGCTGATGGTGCCTGCATACGCTGTACACGGTACGGAAACAACTGGTTTTGCCGTAGCACTATCCATACAGTGACGTGGTCAACGTTACCTTGTACAGCAGCAACTTCTCTGACGCTGATATTAGGGTTATCATCAACTGCACGAAGAATTGCCTCGTCCATTGCAGGTGTCCTCGTCGTTCTAGGTCTTCCCCAGTCGCGAGTCATAGGCTGGAATGTTCCGTGGTCCCTAAGACGCCGATCATTTGCTTCGAACGTCTTCCTGTCGGGACACCTTCGTTCTGGAAATCTGTCTCGATACAAACGTACCGCGCCACGGCTATTGCCCCGTGCTAATCCATACATCTAATGGGCATCTGCCAACTCCGCATTTGTAAACATTGCACTGACTGCAAAACCACGTTTGTGATGAACATTAACCTGTTGATGCTACGTACTGGTGTGCTTGATGCTAGTACTGTAGAGCAATGAGTCGCATGTCAACACAAGCACCGAAGTCAACATTACCTTCCTTTTAATTGGGTCAACTGGCGGTGAATCGAGGAAGTACAGCACATACTGACGAAACAAAAATGAGCTCTAACTGTTATAACCAGGAATAACACAATAACCTCTTCAGTCTGGTTTATTAAATCACAAATCACTTTTTAACAATTGTGTTAGTCAAGCGTCTACCCAGGCTCACACTCAGAAGTAATGCATAATTACATTTTGGTTATACCAATGTCCAAATGTGCATGGTGGGGTGGACGTTCCGTAGTTATTCCCAAGTCCAGTGAAGTTCAGTCTCTCCGAGTGAAGTCGCAAGATTTCCCGCCGAGCAGCCAGGTAACGTCGAGTGATGCGACGAGTGGTCCACAAGCAGCTGGAACACGGCGTACTGCACTTCCCGATGAGAACTGTCGTTTGCGGCTTTTTTTTTTCCTTTATTGGGTTTCGATTCCCCCTACAGGGGGCGGGCTGGCAGCAGCTCATTACGCCGCTCTTCAGCCTACAGAATTTGTTTTAAAAAGATGAAGATAATAAAAAATAATAACAGTTGGCGATAAAATCGGTGACGTAAAGGTAAAAATGGTAGAAAATTCTGGAGCGTAAAACATAAAACACAGGGTCGATGAAGCTAATAAAACACCCAGGAAGCAGAAAAACAAGAGACAGACAATTAAAAAAACACGGCGGCAGTCTGGGTTCTGTTCACAAGAGATATAAAAAGCACACCCAGCGACAGCATGATTTCTGTTCGCAACACCGTGGAAGGACGCACAACACTGAACACTCACTTAAACACTGCGCTAAAAGTTGGCACAAATACGACATACCACACCCGAGAGCAGGTGGGGGGAAACTGGTCAGATGACGGGAAAAGGGGGGGGGGGAAGGAGAGGAAAAGTGAAGGGGGGGGGGAAATGAGCCAATGGAAGAGGAGGATCCATAAGAGGGGTGGGGGGTGCTGAGCAGACGGGCCAGGGATTGGGGAAGGCAGAGGAGGGGAGTACAAAAGGACTCGGGGGGAGGGGGAGAGAAAGGATATGTGGGGAGAAAACACAAGATGGAACGGGGGAGGAAGAGGGAGCCCAGGGAAAGGACGGAGGAAAGGAGGGGGGTTGAGGAGCAGAGTTGATAGGAAGGATAAATGGAGTGAGAGAGGGCATCATCCGGGAGGGGGAGTTGATGGAAGCCACCTTGGGAAAGGAGATGTAGGCTGTAGAGATGGAGGGTAGGGGGGACACAACGGTGAAGACATGGCAGGGGGCGAGGATGGGAGAGGAGAGGAGCAACCAGGGGGTGAGGGGGTTCAAGACGGCGGGAGGTGTAAAGGATGCGGATATGTTCGAGGAATAGGAGCAGATGGGGAAAAGGAATATCACAGAGGATCCGCGTGGGGGACGGGAGGCGTATACGGAAGGCGAGGCGAAGTGCATGACGCTCAAGGATTTGGAGGGACTTATAATATTTGGGGGGGGGCAGATATCCAGGCAGGACTGGACAGATTAAGGATTTGTAGGTGTGGAGGACGGTAGAGGGGTGCAACCCTCACGTCCAGCCAGAGAGGAGTTTGAGGAGTCGGAGGCGGTTGTGGGCTTTGGATTGGATGGAGCGGAGATGAGGGATCCAGGTGAGGTGACGGTCAATGGTGAGGCCGAGGTAGGTGAGGGTGGGGGTGAGGCGGACAGGACGTGCGCAGACAGTAAGGGAGAAATCCAGGAGCCGGAAGGAGCGAGTGGTACGACCGACGATGATTGCCTGGGTCTCGGAAGGATTGAGTTTCAGGAGCCACTGGTTACACCATGCAGCAAAAAGGTGAATGTGATTCTGGAGAAGGCATTGGGACCATTGGAGGCTAGGAGCGAGGGCGAGGAATGCGGTGTCATCAGCATATTGCAAGAGGTGTACTGGAGGGGGGGGGGCTGGGGCATATCCGCCGTGTACAGGAGGTAGAGGAGAGGGGAGAGGACAGAGCCCTGGGGCACACCTGCAGAGGGGTAGAAGGTGTGGCAATTGGCATTATGGATGGTAACATAGGAGGGGCGGTGGGAGAGGAAGCAGGCCATCAGACGGATGTAGTTGATAGGAAGGGCGTAGGTTTGGAGTTTAAACGGGAGACCGGGATGCCAGACACGGTCGTAGGCCTTTTCGAGGTCAAGTGAGACAAAAATGGCGGAGCGACGGGAGTTAAGCTGGAGGGAGAGGAGATGAGTGAGGCGGAGGAGTTGGTCATCAGCAGAGATCGTTTGCGGCGGCGGCCGGGTTTATATATGGCTTGCTAGTTAATGGATTCGTCGGCTGGGGTCGCTGTTTTCCAGGGAAAACCAATCGCAATGTTTCCTGTCGTAGCCAATTGCTGTGTGCTGACAAATGCGCGCGCGAAGACGGCCAGCGATGGTAGCCGCGAGCCGCCTGGAGAAGTGCGGCCAGCGATGTATTTCTCGGCCACATAAGGGAGCGTGCGTGTGAAGACGGAGGATTCTAAGTTCACCCAACCTGGATATGATGTGACGCCATTATGACGTGTATACGCTTTAGTCGATTAACACACCTATCGACTTTTACGAACGTTCGAGATTCTAAACTGTCGTCAGCTAGTGGTTTGCTTTGACACGTGCGATTCTGAAAACAGCTCAGTGTGGCAGTGTATATGTATTTCGCCAAAATAAAAGAGCTGGATATTAATAGAAATATTCCTAACCGTGGCCTTGAAAACACCACGGACAACACGCTTCGTAAAAAAGTGAAGTCTTCTTATGTCCCGACCAGATTAGATTCCGTGATTGTTGTATTTAATGCTTACGCCGAAAATAATATTTATTTATTATCAACATTTTAGTATGGTTTCATACAATTGGTCTCGTGAGTACATATTAGATTGTAGCAGCATACTCTTGCTGACTTTTTTTTCTTAATTTATATTGCTGAAAGAGAACTCGTGCAAGTTCGTTAGCTAAGTGATTTATATCTCCATCCCAAGATAGTCTTTTTATCAACCATAATTCCAAGTAATTTTACACTCGGACCGCAGAGACAGGTACCTTAGTGTCCAGTAATGACTGGTGTGTAGAATGATTGAATTTCGAACTTAAAAAGAAAAATATGAGGCATTGTTGAAGAAAAATCGTCGACCGGAGATGAAATACGAGGGGAAGTGGATTTCTCAATGTAATCTTAACCAAAGGTTAGTGTCTAGTACTGATTGACGTATGAAATGATTGAATGCAGTGTCAAAGCATTCCATGGTGGTATGATAAACCAGACGTACTGTATATTATGTCATGTATACAACCACAATAGTTTTAGCATGTACCTGGCCATGTCAATGTGGTTTATGTCAGCAGTATAATTTGCTAAGACAAGATTATGCAAAATACGAATTGCATCACAACATGAGCGGATACCTTAAACTACGCAGAAGTCTCGTTACTTTTGCTGGATGCAGCTTGCAGAAGATGGCACCAGTAAAGGTCTCTTACTCGGAGAACCAATGTGTTTGGTCATCGTATACTCAGTTCAGCTTTGGAGTCTACTGTTCACAAACGAATGGATCAGAGCACAGCGCTACCCTGTCACAACCTCTCGAAAGTTCACAAAAGTCGAATAGTCGGTATACGGTTTCTATCGTTTTCGATGTAGCGTGTATACGTCATAATGACGTCACATCGTATCCGAGTCCGGTGAACTTTGCATCCTCCTGTGAAGACGGCCAGCGATGGAAGCAGCGGGCCGCCCAGAGAAGTGCGGCCAGCGATGTACACGGTTATTACAAATGATTGAAGCGATTTCACAGCTCTACAATAACTTTATTATTTGAGATATTTTCACAATGCTTTGCACACACATACAAAAACTCAAAAAGTTTTTTTAGGCATTCATAAATGTTCGATATGTGCCCCTTTAGTGATTCGGCAGACATCAAGCCGATAATCAAGTTCCTCCCACACTCGGCGCAGCATGTCCCCATCAATGAGTTCGAAAGCATCGATGATGCGAGCTCGCAGTTCTGGCACGTTTCTTGGTAGAGGAGGTTTAAACACTGAATCTTTCACATAACCCTGCAGAAAGAAATCGCATGGGGTTAAGTCGGGAGAGCGTGGAGGCCATGACATGAATTGCTGATCGTGATCTCCACCACGACCGATCCATCGGTTTTCCAATCTCCTGTTTAAGAAATGCCGAACATCACGATGGAAGTGCGGTGGAGCACCATCCTGTTGAAAGATGAAGTCGGCGCTGTCGGTCTCCAGTTGTGGCGTGAGCCAATTTTCCGCGGGCTACGCGTGAAACTTGCCCGCACGCATTCAACCGTTTCTTCGCTCACCGCAGGCCGACCCGTTGATTTCCCCTTACAGAGGGGCATCCAGAAGCTTTAAACTGCGCATACCATCGCCGAATGGAGTTAGCAGTTGGTGGATCTTTGTTGAACTTCGTCCTGAAGTGTCGTTGCACTGTTATGACTGACTGGTGTGAGTGCATTTCAAGCACGACATACGCTTTCTCGGCTCCTGTCGCCATTTTGTCTCACTGCGCTCTCGAGCGCTCTGGCGGCAGAAACCTGAAGTGCGGCTTCAGCCGAACACAAGTTTATGAGTTTTTCTACGTATCTGTAGTGTGTCGTGACCATATGTCAATGAATGGAGCTACAGTGAATTTATGAAATCGCTTCAATCATTTGTAACAGCCCTGTATTTGGCGGCCGCGCACTGGAGCGCGTTGTTCGGTGTTTGTTAGAAGTGGTGTATACCACACTCACATGGAAATCAAGCGTTTCCGCACACATGTCCACATAACATCTTTTCTTTATTTGTGTGTGAGGAATGTGTCCTGAAACTTTGCCGTGCCTTTTTGTAACACCCGGTATACAGTCACCGTTATACCGACGTCGCAGAATTCCAAGGCGCACTCACGCCAGTCTCATATGCCAGACATCTCCAGCCACCACTTGTCTTTACCATTGGTGTCAGAATAGCACAGGGCACATTGCTCCTAGCGCCACATGACACACCCATTTAACCACACCTAACTATCCAGCGTGACTGATGCAACACCGCCAAGTGCACGCACATAGTTACAGACGCATCTAACAATGTTCCCAATGTTGTTGTTGTTGTGGTCTTCAGTCCTGAGACTGGTTTGATGCAGCTCTCCATGCTACTCTACCCTGTGCAAGCTTCTTCATCTCCCAGTACCTACTGCAACCTACATCCTTCTGAATCTGCTTAGTGTATTCATCTCTGGGTCTCCCCCTACGATTTTTACCCTCCACGCTGCCCTCCAGTACTAAACTGGTGATCCCTTGATGCCTCATAACATGTCCTACCAACCGGTCCCTTCTTCTGCTCAAGTTGTGCCACAAACTTCTCTTCTCCCCAATCCTATTCAATACTTCCTCATTAGTTATGTGATCCACCCATCTAATCTTCAGCATTCTTCTGTAGCACCACATTTCGAAAGCTTCTATTCTCTTCTTGTCCAAACTATTTACCGTCCACGTTTCACTTCCATACATGGCTACACTCCATACAAATACTTTCAGAAATGACTTCCTGACACTTAAATCTATACTCGATGTTAACAAATTTCTCTTCTTGAGAAACGCTTTCCTTGCCATTGCCAGTCTACATTTTATATCCTCTCTACTTCGACCATCATCAGTTAATTTGGTTCCCTAAATAGCAAAACTCCTTTACTACTTTAAGTGTCTCATTTCCTAGTCTAATTCCCTCAGCATCACCCGACTTAATTCGACTACATTCCATTATCCTCGTTTTGCTTTTGTTGATGTTCATCTTATATCCTCCCTTCAAGACACCGTCCATTCCGTCCAACTGCTCTTCCAAGTCCTTTGCTGCCTCTGACAGAATTACAATGTCATCGGCGAATCTCAAACTTTTTATTTCTTCTCCATGGATTTTAATACCTACCCCGAATTTTTCTTTTGTTTCCTTTACTGCTTGCTCAATATACAGATTGAATAACATCGGGGAGAGGCTACAACCCTGTCTTACTCCCTTCCCAAGCACTGGTTCCCTTTCATGTCCCTCGACTCTTATAACTGCCATCTGGTTTCTGTACAAATTGTAAATAGCGTTTCGCTCCCTGTATTTTACTCCTGCCACCTTTAGAATTTGAAAGAGAGTATTCCAGTCAACATTGTCAAAAGCTTTCTCTAAGTCTACAAATGCTAGAAACGTAGGTTTGCCTTTCCTTAATCTTTCTTCTAAGATAAGTCGTAGGGTCAGTATTGCCTCACGTGTTCCAACATTTCTACGGAATCCAAACTGATCTTCCCCGAGGTCGGCTTCTACTAGTTTTTCCATTCGTCTGTAAAGAATTCGTGTTAGTATTTTGTAGGAAATAACAACCAGGTCAACCTCTCGGGAATTGTGTACTGTTCCAGAAATAGGCAACGCTCGCTTTCTAGATGCCTCAGCTTGTGTGCACGGAAATTCTTACCCTAACAGCCCGCATCTCGTGGTCGTGCGGTAGCGTTCTCGCTTCCCACGCCCGGGTTCCCGGGTTCGATTCCCGCCGGGTCAGGGATTTTTTCTGCCTCGTGATGGCCGGGTGTTGTGTGATGTCCTTAGGTTAGTTACGTTTAAGTAGTTCTAAGTTCTAGGGGACTGATGACCATAGATGTTAAGTCCCATAGTGCTCAGAGCCATTTGAACCATTTTACCCTAACAGAACCTGTTTACGAAAATAACATCGAATGCACTGTCCCCAGCGATTCTAACGTGATACCCTTCTTGCTCTCAACATACGCAAATGCTCCCTACGCTATGTAGAGGCTCCTATATCTCAGCACAAACGATGTGGCGTTTTGATTGGCTCTTATAGCGTTTACCTTACGAATTACTGATGCCGCCGGTATCGAAGCACCATCCACCTATTCTTTATGGACTTTTCAGAAGTAAAATTATTTTGAAGGCATCGCTAAATTGCATTGGCAGTTAAACCCAGAAAGTTGTCTACAGATACAGTCGAGTACAGTGCTATATTATTCCTCCCGATCGGTGCATTTGGGCTAGGTGTTGGCGGCTGTGCTACATTTACAGGCAAATTTATAGAGCACAGAACGAGGTTGTTATGTCGTGATCGCTTGGATAGATCTGACATAAAATATGTATAATTGCGAAAAATGACGACGGAATAGGTATAAATTGACAGAATATACACCGAAGTGCTGTGAAATTGAGGAAGAGCTTGGGTAACTTCCTGTTCGTGCCGTACAGTTTGTACGTGGGAGCAAGTAATCGGCAACAGGAGGAATCCGGGAAAACGTCGACATCGAAAAGAATGGAATCAAGGAGGCAGTCAATTTTTTTTACGTCGAGGCAGTATTATACTGCATGTCTATTGAGGTACCAGTGGTAAACTCGAGTTGACTACTGTATCTGATGCTTTTCAGGAGGACAGAAAACGATTCGCGTCTAAAATTACTTGCATCTGCGTTACAGGAGAATCGACTGAGATAGAGCTGTAACGAGATACGATTTAATGGTTGACTGATTCATTCTAGAGAAGGAGAAGTTGCTGCAGGTCTATTTTTTCCAGTGTTCTGTCCAGATGCATCAGTCATGTTACATAGCCTTCGCCGGCCGAAGTGGCCGTGCGGTTAAAGGCGCTGCAGTCTGGAACCGCAAGACCGCTACGGTCGCAGGTTCGAATCCTGCCTCGGGCATGGATGTTTGTGATGTCCTTAGGTTAGTTAGGTTTAACTAGTTCTAAGTTCTAGGGGACTAATGACCTCAGCAGTTGAGTCCCATAGTGCTCAGAGCCATTTGAACCATTTTACATAGCCTTCGTTCTACTCATATACAGCCACGTGTTCTGTATGTGGTTTAAAGCACTGTGCACTTGCGTTGGTTACCGGTAAACCTGTCGGTCAAAAGAGGACTTCCATCTCATGTGTGATTAAACTTGTCACATTGCTCTAAAAGAACTTTGATTTATGCGATCCTCTCTGTCGCAATGTAATGTCTCTTGCAGCGGTCTCTCCGCGATATTTTCAGAAATTTTATAAATTATATAACTCAGTACATATTTCGAAATATCTCTTCTTATCTTACCGATTCCTAAACGTTAATATACGATGATTATCAATGCAAAGTAGTTTCAAGCCCTATTATTCCTCGGAGCGTCCATTTACTCCATGGAATAGTTTCTCTGCTATCTATGTTTTCTTTTATGAAAAGAATGAAGATCTTGCGGATTAGCCGTGAAAGAAGGAGGATGTATATGTATGTATTGTTGAGCGAGTCGCCATCTTGATGAGATTCTGTATGAGAAGGAATTTGATACATGAACTAAACTGAAGTAAGTGTGTTAGCGTATTATTTAACTGATTATTATTGACAGTGTCTGCTTGCTACGCTGTGTTGCACGGGAGCAGTGGGGAACGTCTGAGTTACACTGGACGAACCTGCCGTTTTGTACGCTCAAGATGTCCAGTTTATTACTTCCAAAAAATAGGCTAACACGGTCTTACCAGCAGATCTCCGGTCTTCCCCATGTGATCACCGAAAGTTAATAATTATTACGAATGTTTTCAGGAGATGGACTGACAATTTTCGTCGCACCGAGATTTCGAAATTGCTTCACTGCCTTATGGAATTTAAGTTAAGCTCAATTTAATCAGGATAGAACAGTATTGAACTGTGTGAACGTGATAAGCCTGCTTTTTGAATGAAAATTCCCTTAATATACGCATGTTTTTACTATCCTGATCAGTGAAGCTAAATCAGGCCGGTGTGAGAGAGGTTTTCTAAATTTTAGATCCCACAAAAAAATATTAAAACGTCTTGGATGAAAAATTGAGACTTGAGCGTCATAACTAAGTTAGCCATAGGAGCTTGTGAGGCGCTACAATCCCCATGTACACAATTTCCCGACACATGTGCGGTTTACGTAGTTAGTGACGGAATGACTTGTAATTTTCACATGTTGGACGCTGCTGCTATGCGTTTATCTGTTTCCTTGTAGGATGTAAACATCGCTAATGAGCATCATTTTATATAGGCCTGATGCAGGCACAGTATAATTTCTGAAACATGATGAGATAGTGGACACTATACGTATCAGGGAAGCTTTATTGTGCTCGTATCACACAGAGCAAGTGTTTTACGGAATTAGTTTGTTTTTCGTTTTACGGTTCGATGAGATAATTTATGGTAGAAAAATCTGGAAGAAGGATGTATGTCATGAGCTTGCAATCTATTTCTCACATTGGAATATTAACAACGCTCCAATTCCATACCTCTGATAGGTCGCAAACGCATGCGATCTAACATTATAGGTCTGTTTTAAGTGCAGAACGTTGTATCCTTAGGAGTGCGTGTGTTTATGTTCTCTCTCTTACGAATACCTTCCAGGTGCCGATCCTAGGCTCTAGAACAATACTTTAGAGTTGATAGCTTGATTGATTTACGTAAAAATGCGTAGAACACCATCCGTCCGGGGCTTCATCGCGTATAAAAATCAGTCGTTTGTTGTTCTTCTTAACTGTCAGCTATTATATGAAGGCACTTTGAAATCTGTTACTATACATCGATAAGGAGTGCTAAGCTCCTCGACATGGTCGCATCTCGAGAAATCTCGTGCACCTGGACGGATTAGGACCGGGAAAGTTCAACTGATTCACGAGACGTGGAGTGTAGCGGTCTCCTTCTGGTTGGTCGCTGATTAATTCGCTAACTGTGCTGCAGAACTGGTCTTCCTAATTTTACCCTAAGACAGCGAGAATGCTCTGTGAATCCCATACGCAGAGAGATAGATCGTAAATTAAACACCAGTCTTGAGGTTGTAACATTACGAGTCAAGATAGCTGTAACGGAAATTGAATAGCGTAAAGTTTGTTATGTGTCGACAGAAGTGCCGACACAGTGTTATTATAAAGGGGCCGAATAGGACACGCGTCAACTCACGCCGCCCTGCATTAAGTCTGAAACAGGATACTTCATAAATGCTATAAAGAAAAGAACGTAATGTCGGTTTACTTAACTTTAATCCATCCTTTTGGTATACATCGTTTATGGTGAATACAAGTAAGACTCTCTCCAGATAAGGTTAACTGCGCCTTGCTAGGTCGTAGCTATGGACTTAGCTGAAGGCTATTCTAACTATCTCTCGGCAAATGAGAGGAAGGCTTCGTACGTCTAGTCGCTAGCAATGTCGTCCGTACAACTGGGGCGAGTGCTAGTCCGTCTTTCTAGACCTGCCATGTGGTGGCGCTAGGTCTGCAAGTACTGACAGTGGCGACACGCGGGTCCGACATGTACTAATGGACCGCGGCCGATTTAAGCTACCACCTAGCAAGTGTGGTGTCTGGCGGTGACACCACATTCCTCCCCCGCAAATCGGCGAACGGTCGTGTTATAAGGCTTCCGCCCGCCGTGGGGAGGGCCCCATATTGACGTATGCGATGAGGTGGGGAGCCTAACAACAGGCGAGGCTGTGCCACCCGCACCCGGCCATTCGGTCTGAGGGGAGCTAGGAAACGCCTGGAAACCTACTCCAGGGTGCACGTCAACATGCGGCGTATGCGCCCGTAATGAGACAGGGTCGACCTCCATTGCGTCGGGGTATCCGACGCGCGATGACGCCATGTGGTCCGGAGCGGGCAAGAGGTCCAGGGCGGACGACAGCTGGTCACGGGAAGCGATCGGCGGCGCGTGACCCAGGGAGGCGGTTGGCGGCTGCAGCGAAGCGTCCTCTGCGGGCTGCGCCGGCGGCGGCGGCGGCGGCGGCGGCGGCGGCGGCGCGACGCCATGAGGCACAATGGAAGGCATCGTCGGTAACACCTGGGGATGAGGCGAGCCAGTAGATGGGTCCCCAGGGCGCTGACCGGACGGCTCCGTCGCTGAAAGCAGATGGGGAGCGGCAGAACCCAGGCGACGACAGAGGCGCAGCTGATTGAGTTGCCGACGCACCTCACCAGAGGCCCCCAAAACCAAATACATCGCGCGGCCGAGGCAGCGAAGAATGCGCCCTGCGAGCCAACGCCGTGAACCGCGATAGTTGCGATAGAATACAACGTCGCCAGGAGCAAAAGCAGGAGTCTGCCGCTGCACAGGAACCTGATGCGGCGGATGCAGCAAAGACATCAAGGTTCGATGAGGACGACCGTGAAGCAACTCAGCCGGCGAGCGACCATCGCGGGGCTGAGAGCGATACGAAGACAAAAAGAGCAACAACGCGTCCTCCCGAGAATGCGACTCTTTCAACTTCAACATCTGTGACTTAAAAGTCCGGACCAAACGTTCAGCGGCACCGTTTGACTGAGGCGAAAACGGCGCGGATGTCAGATGTTGAATACCATTGGCCTTGCAGAATGACTGAAATTCTGCGGACATGAATTGTGGGCCATTGTCGGAAACAATAGTCTGTGGAAGACCTTCAATGCAAAAGATAGCAGACAACGCTTGGATGGTGGCAGATGACGTCGTGGAAGACATCCGGACAACAAAAGGAAAATTACTGAAGGAATCGACAACAACCAACCATCGAGCATTCCAGAATGGACCAGCAAAATCTATGTGTAAGCGTTGCCATGGGGAAGTGGCTTTTGGCCAAGCAAAGAATTTCCGCGGCGGCGCGGATTGTTGTGCGGCACACGCCATGCAAGAAGAGCACATATTCGTAATCGCAGCATCGATTCCGAACCAAGTACAGTGCTGACGAGCAAGTTGTTTCGTACGCACTATACCCCAATGTCCTTGGTGGAGAAGCTTTAAGACAGAGGACTGTAACGAACGTGGGACCACGACTCTAGACTGATCATTATCAGAACGCAACAACAAAACACCACGTCGTACAAAAAGTCTCTCCTTGTGAGCAAAAAATCTGCGAACCAACGGATCCTCGATCCGCGACTTCGACAAGGGCCATTGCGTAGCAACAAAACGCAAAACGGTAGCAAGGACAGGGTCAGCAGCTGTGGCTGTAGCTACACGACGAAAATCAATCGGAAACGATTCGACCACGTCATCGGTTTCCGCATCAATGAACATGCAAGCAAGTTCGGAAGAATCGAATGCTTTATCCTCGGTAACAGGCAAACGGGACAACGCATCAGCGTTGACGTGCTTAGCAGTGGACCGGTACAAGATATCGTAGCGGTACTGCGAGAGGAAAATAGACCAGCGAATGAATTTCTGCGCGGTACGCGGAGGTACAGGCTTGTTCGGATGAAAAAGCGATGTCAAAGGTTTGTGGTCTGTGATGATGGTAAAGTGACGACCATACAAGAAATCGTGAAACTTTGTAACACCAAACACGAGAGCCAAAGCTTCTTTCTCTATCTGGGAATAATTTCTTTGCGCTGACGAGAGCAATTTGGACGCAAAGGCAATAGGGCGATCATGCGAACCATCTTTGTGAGCAAGCACAGCACCGATCCCGAAATCCGAGGCATCTACCATCAACAAAAGGGGTTTCTGTGGATCGAATGGCGTAAGGCAAGTATTTGAAAGCAACGCCGATTTCAATTGGCGAAAGGCGCGTTCGCATTCCGTCGACCAGACGAACGGAACACCTTTACGGCGTAAGCGATGAAGTGGAGCTGAAATGGAAGAGGCATTGCGCAGAAAGCGATGGTAGTAATTTATTTTACCCAGCACACTCCGTAGCTGCTTCAAATTTTGCGGTGAAGGCAAGTCCTGTATGGCACGGAGGTGCTCTGGACTCGGATGTATGCCTTGAGCATTAAGTGCATGGCCCAGATATGGCAAGTCACGAGCAAAAAACACACATTTGTCCTTCCTCAAGCGAAGACCATTCTGTCGCAAGACCTGAAATAATGTTCGGAGATTTTGTAAATGTTCCGCTTCTGTCTTTCCTGAGATCACTATATCGTCCAGATAGTTTGCTGCAGTAGGGACCGACGCACAAATAGTTTGTAAATATTGCTGAAACAAGGCAGGGGCGGATGCACACCCGAATGGCAGTCTTTTGAATCAGTACAATCCAAGATGCGTGTTAACCACCAATACGCGCTGGGATTCTTCGTCCACCGGTATTTGCAAGTACGCATCTGCTAGATCCAACTTTGAAAAATATTTTCCCGGGCACAGTTTGTCAAAAAGATCTTCCGGGCGGGGCAAAGGAAAAGTAGCAGTCACTAGTTGGGGATTCACTGTTGCTTTGAAGTCCACGCAAAGTCTCAATTTTCCGGAAGGTTTTTTTGCAAAATAACTAAGGGTGAGGCCCAAAGAGAAGCCTGCACACGTTCAATGACACCTTGTGATTCTAAATCGTTTAATGTTCTTGCGACTAGAAACACTGGCTGAAGGCACAGTCCGGTTCACTGATAGGACCTGATTCACTATTGACAAGTTAAACAATTGAAATAAATCTAAACCAAACAAGTTCACTGCCGTAGAAGAACGAAGAACATAAAACGACACAAGTTTTGTTTGTCCCTTGTATGTTGCAAGAAGGCTACACTGTCCTAACACAGGGATATGCTGTCCTGAATAACTAGTGAGCTGAACATTTGCGGCACGCAAAGGCGGTGCGCCCAGTTGTTTGTACGTGGCGTGATTGAGCAATGAAACTGCAGCTCCGGTATCGAGCTGGAACGGTATCACTTGTCCGGCAAAGTCCAAATCTACAAAGAGTTTATTGTCTTGCTGACGACAAGAGCGACTGTTTTGTGCAACTTGAACAGACACTGGTACAGAATCACTTGCGACGTGACGGGATTGCCGTCGACGTCGAACACAGTCACTATTAGAGAGAGGAACAGTGGGCGGAGTGGCATTAACTACATGAATGTCCATGGGCGAATGTTCCCGAGCCTGAGTGTCCTTGGTTCGATTCCGGCGCGAAGCAAAGGGCCTGGAACGGTTGTGATTGTCTGATCTGAGCTTTTTCTGGCAAACACTTTGAACATGTCCTTTCCTATTGCAGAAAAAGCAAATAGCTTGGCGTGACGGGCAATGTTCACGCGAATGTCTAGTAGCACACCGCGGGCATGATTTCAGCACTGCATTTGCTTGCTGTCGCAGGACACGTGTTTTTGCACTTGGCGTGCGCGAAGGCTGTTTACAGTTCCTTGCAGCGCGCCCGGCGGGCCGGTTAATGCGACACACAGCTGGCGAAGTTTCAAATGATTCCTGAGCAAAGTCAAGTGTGTCTTGCCTATCCAATATGTCTATCACTTGTTGAAGGGAGGGATTGACTAGTTTCAATATCTGTTCCCTTATGCGAACATCAGAAACGTTCTGTGCTATTGCATCACGCACCATTGTATCTGAATAAGGAAGGCCACAGTCACACTGAAATTCACAATCCCTAGTAAGGCCTTGCAAAGTTGCAACCCACTCCCTATTAGTTTGACCGGCCGTACGTTTTGTACGAAAGAACGTATACCTTTTTGCAACCACATTAACTGTTTCTTTGAAATAGGCATCTAAAGCCGACAAAATTTCTTCGTATGACAGAGTTGCGACGTCGCGTCGGGGAAACAATTTCACTATCACACGGTACGTTTACACGCCGACACAAGACAATAAGTGAGGCTGCCGCTCGTTACCTTGAATTCTGTAGGCTGCGAGATGAAAGCCGAACTGTCGTGACCATTCCGGCCACGATTCTTGAGTGGAATCAAAGGGTCTGAACTGCGGTGCAACAGCATGTGGTGGCTGCGGTAGCTGTGACGCGGCGGCGGCCGCATCATTTTGCAGCGCACGTTGACCCTGGACGAGCTGTCCCAGGGCATCCAATAACGCCTGCGTCTGCTGATTCTGCAAGCGATAAAATTCGGACAGTACATCTGGAGATTGTGGCGAAGCCATGACACAAATAATTCAGAGCAAGGGGAAAGAACAAGACCCTTTTTTTTTAACTCGTCGCCAAACTGTTGTGGCGTAGCAAGACAGCCACGCCACTCGGAGGTAGCCGAAAGGCACGCTAACTAATGCAGACGGGCGTGAAGCCTTATAACACGACCGTTCGCCGATTTGCGGGGGAGGAATGTGGTGTCACCGCCAGACACCACAAAGTTATCATTAAAAACGCACGCCGCGCGATTTGTGACGATTTGGTTGGCTATAATAGTAGTAACATGCTTTTGAATACAATTAAAATATAACGGCGATACCTGTTTAGTGTTATTGGAAATAATATGTAGTAAATTAATGAGTGAGGTAGCCGATCCTACAAGAAGAGGCATATTAAGGTGTTTTGCTTTATGTCGACTAAGCCGATTATACGGCGTCTTTTTTTTCGTTTACGCTTAGAAAAAAAAACCAAATAAGTAACGAAGTGCTAATTGTGCGTTGTGAAAAATATAGGGGCGAATTTTAAATAGCTACAGTGTATAATCAGACTAACAAATGGACATTCAGTTACGCGAAATAGCGGACAGCGAAGTGTGATCATTAAATTGAGTACACCGACAGGGCTGTAAATTCTGGGATAAGTCTATTCGCATCTCACGAGGGACGCGGTATTGAGACCGGTTTTTTTTATTATATCACGGAGAGCGGGCATCAATTTATAAAAAGGAGAAAAGCTGTATCATTATCATTGACTGTTGGTGTTAAGCAACCAAAACTGTTCATCAAAGGGTTTCGGTGAATGAGTGGTGAATGCGAAATGAAACTGTGAACGAAGTTATGTTAAATAAAGCAGAAGAGACAAGACAGTTTGGTCGTATCTGTTATTATTCCATCAACCGTAACATTTCTTCTCGTTGTACGAAGCCTTTATAGACGATCGTTATGACAATTTGCTTTGAAGGGATCTAGTTACGAGTTAAGTTTTGGGGACCTGGTCAACAGGGGATAGTTCGTGGATCATAGCTACTGCAGCTATTCTGGAATCAGGTGCTACCGTGACCGTTGTGTGTTGTCAATGGCTTAAGGTCATCATATCTCATGCTCTAAGATCGACGCGCCTTTCCTCTTGGTATAACGGTGTCTCACGGTAACAACGACAACGCCGACGGCGAAGAAAGATACGGTAGAAGGTGATAGAAATACACTCCTGGAAATTGAAATAAGAACACCGTGAATTCATTGTCCCACGAAGGGGAAACTTTATTGACACATTCCTGGGGTCAGATACATCACATGATCACACTGACAGAACCACAGGCACATAGACACAGGCAACAGAGCATGCACAATGTCGGCACTAGTACAGTGTATATCCACCTTTCGCAGCAATGCAGGCTGCTATTCTCCCATGGAGACGATCGTAGAGATGCTGGATGTAGTCTTGTGGAACGGCTTGCCATGCCATTTCCACCTGGCGCCTCAGTTGGACCAGCGTTCGTGCTGGACGTGCAGACCGCGTGAGACGACGCTTCATCCAGTCCCAAACATGCTCAATGGGGGACAGATCCGGAGATCTTGCTGGCCAGGGTAGTTGACTTACACCTTCTAGAGCAAGTTGGGTGGCACGGGATACATGCGGACGTGCATTGTCCTGTTGGAACAGCAAGTTCCCTTGCCGGTCTAGGAATGGTAGAACGATGGGTTCGATGACGGTTTGGATGTACCGTGCACTATTCAGTGTCCCCTCGACGATCACCAGTGGTGTACGGTCAGTGTAGGAGATCGCTCCCCACACCATGATGCCGGGTGTTGGCCCTGTGTGCCTCGGTCGTATGCAGTCCTGATTGTGGCGCTCACCTGCACGGCGCCAAACACGCATACGACCATCATTGGCACCAAGGCAGAAGCGACTCTCATCGCTGAAGACGACACGTCTCCATTCGTCACTCCATTCACGCCTGTCGCGACACCACTGGAGACGGGCTGCACGATGTTGGGGCGTGAGCGGAAGACGGCCTAACAGTGTGCGGGACCGTAGCCCAGCTTCATGGAGACGGTTGCGAATGGTCCTCGCCGATACCCCAGAAGCAACAGTGTCCCTAATTTGCTGGGAAGTGGCGGTGCGGTCCCCTACGGCACTGCGTAGGATCCTACGTTCTTGGCGTGCATCCGTGCGTCGCTGTGGTCCGGTCCCAGGTCGACGGGCACGTGCACCTTCCGCCGACCACTGGCGACAACATCGATGTACTGTGGAGACCTCACGCCCCACGTGTTGAGCAATTCGGCGGTACGTCCACCCGGCCTCCCGCATGCCCACTATACGCCCTCGCTCAAAGTCCGTCAACTGCACATACGGTTCACGTCCACGCTGTCGCGGCATGCTACCAGTGTTAAAGACTGCGATCCATCCCATCCCTGCATTGGTTAGCAGATAATGATTGACTGATATGGCTTGTTTGTGTTGGGGAAAAAGTTTTGGTTGATGGACAGCAACTTCTGGGGGTTGCTAGCAGCGAAACGGTGATCGCGTACATGAGTGCAACATGAGAAATGAGTCGAAAGGGAATGCATAGTCGCCAGCTATTCCGTCAGTGTGGGAGACAAGTCTGAATGTAGAGCTCGTGAATCACCTTCGGACTATAGTTTGGAGACCTACGCCGACACCGTGAAGGTCTTCCAGTCTGCTTATGTTGTAACTGTCTTTTACTTCAAATCAGCAGATGTGTGGCGTGTTACGGTTTCTGCAGTAAGACACAGGAGGCAGTAGCAGCAGCAGTTTGAGGTGAAAATTCGCAGACTGAATGTAATTTGGGGACGTACAACATTGTGCGAATTTCCGCCTAATGGTCAAATCACAGTCCTGTTGCACTAACTAAGGTCGTTCTGTTTCTACATAGGTTGCAGAAGGTGGTGGATATGTCTTTCTCCAACTTTTGCTGAGTTTCCGCTTACATTGGAACGATCACATGCTGAAAGCTGTAGAAATGGGAGCAGTAGGCGGTGACTAAAACGATGTTGGAACAATGTATTTACCTTAATAGTCATAATATATATAGCGGTTCATGACATCCAGTCTTACAAATTTCAAAACTCCGCCATCTCTCTCCCCACATCCACCACTGCTGGCGGCTCACCTCCAACTGCGCAACGCTACGCGCTGTTAACATCCAGCTGCCCAACACTACAATGGCAGACAACAATGCAAACTAGCCACAGACTGCACACAGCACAGCCAGTGATTTTCATACAGAGCGCTACGTAACGTTGCCAATAAGAAAACATAAACAGCCTACTTACACAGTGCCATAAATATCATTCAGTAGTGTTTGTAATAATTAAAGGAATTGTCAGTAGGATCGAAAGCGGGTATGCGCTTGAATGGAAAGACCCGATTCCAAATGACTGACATCATTTCTAGCGGATAGCGTGACACTAGAGATCAGGGAAACTAGTGTACATTTTCATACGATCTGAATCAGCACATCATCATCTTCTTCTTCTACTACTACTACTACTACTACTACTAATACTGTTTGTGTTCCTTCTCCATCAGTCAGCGCCTATAGCTCAGTGCATATATCGCTGAACGTCTGATATGGTCTCGAGACAGAATGCACTAGAAATACTACAGAGTTATTTACCTTGGGCTGAGGGAGTCGCAAATACCGCTTACATACCACTTTCCTTAGCCGATTGACTTTCAAATGTGGTAATTTTATCACTAGGTTGCGTTGCGGGCTTACACATTTCTACGATCATGGTCACGGTATTTGTCCGGAAAAAAGAAAACTACCTAATTCAGTGGTAATGTCGTACCACAATTTGTAAAGCGGGTATAGCTTTTAACATGGATACTTGTGTACACCTTAGAACCAGGAGCGCTTGTGGGTGTAACATGCAGTACTTTTTGGTATCGGGTTTCTTGTTTAACATCTGGTCGATTATGTCTCTCTTTCCATGACATGGTGGTAGGACTCGCAAGAAGAACATAAGGGACATGCACACTTATCATTGATTTTCGGTCAGTATTATTTCGTATCGTAGACAATGATTTATTGACGAAATATTATAATTAGTAGTAGCGGTGGGTGCGTTATATGTACGTATTTGTGCATCAGGTTTATAAAGTATGTGTTTGTGGAAAGGAGATTATGCCCTGTTGTAGGGAACTTACGGATTTGACTTGGAGTACTGTGATAGCAAAGGGAAGAGTATGTCCCGTCATAAGGCGGCTACAGATATTCCCATTCACAGAGCCACTGCCTTAGGTAGGGTGCATTTCTGATACTTCGTTCATTGCCAAATGATGTTCAATTGAGACCGTGATCGTAAGATGGGCAGCTTTCGTGATCAAGTGGAAATTTGATAAGATTGTGTATGGAGGTCCATTTATGCTAGACCTTTATTGCCTTCCATGTAAATTGTTCGGTTGACTGCTTCTGCACATTTTGCGACCTTATTTAGTTGAGAGAACATAGATTGTGGTCAGAATGAGATTTTCACTCTGCAGCGGAGTGTGCGCTGATATGAAACTTCCTGGCAGAATAAAACTGTGTGCCCGACCGAGACTCGAACTCGGGACCTTTGCCTTTCGTGGACAAGTGCTCTGCCATCTGAGCTACCGAAGCACGGCTCACGCCCAGTCTCACAGATTTACTTCTGCCAGTATCTCGTCTCCTACCTTCCAAAATTTACAGAAGCTCTCCTGCGAACCTTGCAGAACTAGCACTCCTGAAAGAAAGGATATTTTAATCTGCCAGGAAGTTTCATATCAGCGCACACTCCGCTGCAGAGTGAAAATCTCATTCTGGAAACATCCCCCAGGCTGTGGCTAAGCCATGTCTCCGCTATATCCTTTCTTTCAGGAGTGCTAGTTCTGCAAGGTTCGCAGGAGAGCTTCTGTAAAGTTTGGAAGGTAGGAGACGAGATACTGGCAGAAGTAAAGCTGTGAGTACCGGGCGTGAGTCGTGCTTCGGTAGCTCAGTTGGTAGAGCACTTGCCCGCGGAAGGCAAAGGTCCCGAGTTCGAGTCTCGGTCGGGCACACAGTTTTAATCTGCCAGGAAGTTTCATATCAGCGCACACTCCGCTGCAGAGTGAAAATCTCATTCTGGAAACATCCCCCAGGCTGTGGCTAAGCCATGTCTCCGCTATATCCTTTCTTTCAGGAGTGCTAGTTCTGCAAGGTTCGCAGGAGAGCTTCTGTAAAGTTGGGAAGGTAGGAGACGAGATACTGGCAGAAGTAAAGCTGTGAGTACCGGGCGTGAGTCGTGCTTTGGTAGCTCAGTTGGTAGAGCACTTGCCCGCGAAAGGCAAAGTTCCCGAGTTCGAGTCTCGGTCAGGCACACAGTTTTAATCTGCCAGGAAGTTTCATAGATTGTGGTGTGTGCATCTGACATGTGGAAGACTCGTTTACCTATTCTCTAGAAATGGGAAACACTTGGCTTGTAAGACTTGGCTTGTAACTTACAGGGATGATTTGGAATTTGTTAGATCAGTGAGATCAGTATTTACGGGTGGAAATATCATTTTTCATCTGTTTGTTTCTAGTTACTTAGTGGTCTAGAGCACACTCGACCTAGCTAAAGTTTGGGGTTTGTAGAGAAATAATTTCTCGTCTGTATCTTCGGAATTATTTTGCGTGAATGATCAGGCGTCTACTGCCATGGGCTTTATATCGAGAAGTACGGCGAATATGATATAATATTATGGCGAAAATAGGTGTGTTCTTGTAATCCCAGAGTCTGGAGACGTGTCTAGAGAAGCAAGCAAGTAGGCACATGTGGACCAGAAACAGTAGTGCGTTTGAACCAAGGGGAAACGAGCCTGTCTCTGCACATAAGTTCTGAGAGTGGCCTCGATTGAGTAAGGGCTTTCTCATGTAAAAGGGGTGATTTTCTATAGCATAGGATAGGAATTGTATGTTTACTACATCGACTTGGTATGCATTGATATATTGCTGAGTTGGAGATCGGTTTCATGTACTAATATTCAAGCTCCTGGCACGAGTGGGAGGACATTGTAAATGTGTAGATGTCTTTACGTATTTGACGATACGTATGGCACTTTGTGAGGCTTAGTTGTCGATGCAATATGGCGAACAGTGTAAAATAGTTTATTGCAGCTGAATGTCAAATCTGTAGAAAGAAAGAAAAGGTGGATGATGCCTTCCTAGGACTGGGGAGCATCGCGACATATAGCCTGTGTGAGTGTAGGCATACAATAATTTTTTGGGTGCTGTACGGATATAAAAGGTAATTGCACTGTTTGTGTAAAATGTGTATATATTGCATTGTAAAGTTACTATGGTTTATGGTATGGCATGACTAGAGGGGATGCTGTGTATCCTATCTTGAGGAACATGTACAGGGTGAGTCACCTAACGTTACCGCTGGATATATTTCGTAAACCACATCAAATACTGACGAACCGATTCCACAGACCGAATGTGAGGAGAGGGGCTAGTGTAATTGTTTAATACAAACCATACAAAAATGCACGGAAGTATGTTTTTTAACACAAACCTACGTTTTTTTTTAAATTGAACCACGTTAGTTTTGTTAGCACATCTGAACATATAAACAAATATGTAATCAGTGCCGTTTGTTGCATTGTAAAATGTTAATTACATCCGGAGATATTGTAACCTAAAGTTGACGCTTGAAACCTCCGATGTTCTGTTGCGTGTTGTAACGAACATGGGCCATGGTCGGCGAGCAGCATCTGCAGGGACATGTTTACGATGACGACCGTGTTTACGAGTGTGGCTGTAGTGCACTGTTGTGGTTTGGTCTAGCTGTCGCAGTGTCCGCATGTAGCGCTTGCTACTATTGTTATTCTGCATTCGTCTCCGCACGCAATGGCTCTGAGCACTATGGGACTCAACTACTGAGGTCATTAGTCCCCTAGAACTTAGAACTAGTTAAACCTAACTAACCTAAGGACATCACACACATCCATGCCCGAGGCAGGATTCGAACCTGCGACCGTAGCGGTCTCGCGGTTCCAGACTGCAGCGCCAGAACCGCGCGGCCACTTCGGCCGGCTCTCCGCACGCAGACCAACTGTAGTACACCGTGTTACCAGATGTCTGTGATAGTGTAGTGTTGTAGGAACTGTGACCGTGGTGTATTCGAACTCTGAAAAGGCGGAGATGATACTCATCTGTGGCGAGTGTCGACGAAATGCTGCTGAAGCCTGCAGGGTGTATGCAGAACGGTACCCGGACAGAGAGCATCCAACGTGCCGCACATTGCAAAACATCTACCGCCAACTGTATGCAACAGGTATGGCCGTAGCACGCAAACGGGTCCATAACAGGCCCGTCACAGGAGAAGCGGGAGCAGTTGGTGTGTTAGCTGCTGTTGCCATGAACCCACACATGAGTACACGGGACATTGCGAGAGCCAGTGGACTGAGTCAAAGTAGTGTCATGCGCATACTGCATCGTCACCGCTTTCACCCGTTTCATGTGTCGCTACATCAGCAATTACATGGTGATGACTTTAATCATCGAGTGCAATTCTGTCAATGGGCATTAACAGAGAATGCGTTGCAGTTCTACCTGTTTACCGATGAAGCGGGTTTCACAAACCACGGGGCAGTGAATCTACGGAACATGCATTACTGGTCCGTGGACAATCCTCGCTGGTTGACAGGTAGAGCGACAGCGACCGTGGACTGTAAATGTACAGTGCGGAATCATTGGCGACCACCTCATTGGTCCTCACTTCATTGCAGGGGCCCAAACAGCTGCAACATACATCGCGTTTCTACAGAATGGTCTGCCAACGTTGCTCGAAAATGTCCCACTGGAAACGCGTCGACGTATGTGGTATCAGCATGATGGTGCGCCTGCACATTCCGCAATTAACACTAGGCTGACCCTTGACAGGATGTTCGACGGGCGTTTCATAGGACGTGGAGGACGCATAAATTGGCCAGCCCGTTCTCCTGATCTTACACCTCTGGACTTCTTTCTGTGGGTACGTTAAAGGAGAATGTGTACCGTGATGTGCCTACCACGCCAGAGGATATGAAACAACGTATTCTGGTAGCCTGCGGCGACATTACACCAGATGTACTGCGGCGTGTAAGACATTCATGACGCCAGAGATTGCAATTGTGTGCAGCAAATGATGGCCACCACACTAAACATCTATTGGCCTGACATGTCGGGACACACTCTATTCCACTCCGTAATTGAAAACGGAAACCACGTGTGTACGTGTACCTCACCCCTCATGGTAATGTACATGTGCGTCAGTGAAAAAGACCAATAGAAAGGTGTTAGCATGTGGACGTAATGTGCTGCTCCAGTCTCTTCTGTACCTAAGGTCCATCACCGTTCCCTTTGGATCCCTACGTAATTCGGTGCTTTCCGATACACACGATCGAACAGCGGAGGAGTGGTACTGAAGCATCAACTTTAGGTTACAATATCTCCGGATGTAATTTTACAATGCAACAAACGGCACTGATTACGTATTTGTTTATATGTTCAGATGTGCTAACAAAACTAACGGGGTTCCATTTAAAAAAACGCTTTCCTTGCCATTGCCAGTCTACATTTTATATCCTCTCTACTTCGACCATCATCGGTTATTTTACTCCCTAAATAGCAAAACTCCTTTACTACTTTAAGTTTCTCATTTCCTAATCTAATTCCCTCAGCATCACCCGACTTAATTTGACTACATTCCATTATCCTCGTTTTACTTTTGTTGATGTTCATCTTATATCCTCCTTTCAAGACACTGTCCATTCCGTTCAACTGCTCTTCCAAGTCCTTTGCTGTCTCTGACAGAATTACAATGTCATCGGCGAACCTCAAAGTTTTTACTTCTTCTCCATGAATTTTAATACCTAAACCGAATTTTTCTTTTGTTTCCTTTACTGCTTGCTCAATATACAGATTTAGTAACATCGGGGAGAGGCTACAACCCTGTCTTACTCCTTTCCCAACCACTGCTTCCCTTTCATGCCCCTCGACTCTTATAACTGCCATCTGGTTTCTGTACAAACTGTAAATAGCCTTTCGCTCCCTGTATTTTACCCCTGCCACCTTCAGAATTTGAAAGAGAGTATTCCAGTCAACATTGTCAAAAGCTTTCTCTAAGTCTACAAATGCTAGAAACGTAGGTTTGCCTTTTCTTAATCTTTCTTCTAAGATAAGTCGTAAGGTCAGTATTGCCTCACGTGTTCCAACATTTCTACGGAATCCAAACTAATCTTCCCCGAGGTCGGCTTCTACCAGTTTTTCCATTCGTCTGTAAAGAATTCGCGTTAGTATTTTGCAGCTGTGACTTATTAAACTGATAGTTCGGTAATTTTCACATCTGTCAACACCTGCTTTCTTTGGGATTGGAATTATTATATTCTTCTTGAAGTCTGAGGGTATTTCGCCTGTCTCATACATCGTGCTCACTAGATGGTAGAGTTTTGTCATGACTGGCTCTCCCGAGGCCATCAGTAGTTCAAATGGAATGTTGTCTACTCCCGGGGCCTTGTTTCGACTCAGGTCTTTCAATGCTCTGTCAAACTCTTCACGCAGTATCTTATCTCCCATTTCGTCTTCATCTACATCCTCTTCCATTTCCATAATATTGTCCTCAAGTACATCGCCCTTGTATAAACCCTCTATATACTCCTTCCACCTTTCTGCCTTCCCTTCTTGGCTTAGAACTGGGTTGCCATCTGAGCTCTTGATATTCATACAAGTGGTTCTCTTTCCTCCAAAGGTCTCTTTAATTTTCCTGTAGGCAGTATCTATCTTACCCCTAGTGAGACAAGCCTCTACATCCTTACATTTGTCCTCTAGCCATCCCTTCTTAGCCATTTTGCACTTCCTGTCGATCTCATTTTTGAGACGTTTGTATTCCTTTTTGCCTGCTTCATTTACTGCATTTTTATATTTTCTCCTTTCATAAATTAAATTAAATATCTCTTCTGTTACCCAAGGATTTCTATTAGCCCTCGTCTTTTTACCTACTTGATCCTCTGCTGCCTTCACTACTTCATCCCTCAGAGCTACCCATTCTTCTTCTACCGTATTTCTTTCCCCCATTCCTGTCAATTGTTTCCTTATGCTCTCCCTGAAACTCTCTACAACCTCTGGTTCTTTCAGTTTATCCAGGTCCCATCTCCTTAAATTCCCACCTTTTTGCAGTTTCTTCAGTTTCAATCTGCAGTTCATAACCAATAGATTGTGGTCAGAATCCACATCTGCCCCAGGAAATGTCTTACAATTTAAAACCTGGTTCCTAAATCTCTGTCTTACCATTATATAATCTATCTGATACCTTTTAGTATCTCCAGGATTCTTCCAGGTATACAACCTTCTTTTATGATTCTTGAACCAAGTGTTGGCTATGATTAAGTTATGCTCTGTGCAAAATTCTACAAGGCGGCTTCCTCTTTCATTCCTTCCCCCCAATCCATATTCACCTACTATGTTTCCTTCTCTCCCTTTTCCTACTGACGAATTCCAGTCACCCATAACTATTAAATTTTCGTCTCCCTTCACTACCTGAATAATTTCTTTTATCTCGTCATACATTTCATCTATTTCTTCATCATCTGCAGAGGTAGTTGGCATATAAACTTGTACTACTGTAGTAGGCATGGGCTTCATGTCTATCTTGGCCACAATAATGCGTTCACTATGCTGTTTGTAGTAGCTAACCCGCACTCCTATTTTTTTATTCATTATTAAACCTACTCCTGCATTACCCCTATTTGATTTTGTATTTATAACCCTGTAATCACCTGACCAAAAGTCTTCTTCCTCCTGCCACCGAACTTCACTAATTCCCACTATATCTAACTTTAACCTATCCATTTCCCTTTTTAATTTTCTAACCTACCTGCCCGATTAAGGGATCTGACATTTCATTTGATGTGGTTTACGAAATATATCCAGCGGTAATGTTAGGTGACTCACGCTGTATGCACTGGTGACGATCTTCGGCATGGAAAACACTGAACACACTAATGAGATGAGGGTCGGGGGGGTGGGATGGGGGCGCCTGCCACTGAGTGTAGGGGAATCGCAGGGGGAGAAGGAGGGGGGGAAGGAGGGGGAGGGGGTGGGGGTGTTATCAATTATGCCTCTTTTAAGCTGCGAGTTCTTCAAGAGTCATCTTTAACCTTCCCAATTATATCTTCCAGATATGGACAGGTACATTCAGCAGTGGCTATCGACATGGGACGTGTGTCTGGAAAATCACGACCATTATTAAACTTGTATACTGCTACCAACTACTACCAATATAATACACTTTATGCAAATGCTAATATTTCTCGTAATGAAAGCAGTTGAGTAGGGGGAGGTTTCAGACTTTGCTTAAACGATGTCGCTACGTTCAGTTACAAACTTAGAAACTAACCTTACTGCTGACGAAGGCGGTGTAAAGACGCTGTGGCGACTTCTCCGCTTCTTCTGTGAATGATATTCTGAATTATCGCTGTACCGAATGACTAGAATACAGCTTTTGGAACACGTATTATGTTCGAGTATAATGACTTTTCTGGAGACTAGAAATCTACTCTGTAGGAATCAGCACGGGTTTCGAAAAAGACCGTCGTGTCAAACCCAGCTCGCGCTATTCGTCCACGAGACTCAGAGGGCCATAGACACGGGTTCACACGTAGATGCCGTGTTTCTTGACTTCCGCAAGGCGTTCGATACAGTTCCCCACAGTCGTTTAAGGAACAAAGTAAGAGCAAATGGACTTTCAGACCAATTGTGTGATTCGATTGAAGAGTTCCTAGATAACAGAACGCAGCATGTCATTCTCAATGGAGAGAAGTCTTCCGAAGTAAGAGTGATTTCAGGTGTGCCGCAGGGGAGTGTCGTAGGACCGTTGCTATTCACAATATACATAAATGACCTTGTGGATGACATCGGATGTTTCACTGAGGCTTTTTGCAGATGATGCTGTGGTGTATCGAGAGGTTGTAACAATGGAAAATTGTACTGAAATGCAGGAGGATCTGCAGGGAATTGACGCATGGTGCAGGGAATGACAATTGAATCTCAATGTATACAAGTGTAATGTGCTGCGAATACATAGAAAGAAAGATCCCTTATCATTTAGCTACAAAATAGCAGGTCAGCAAATGGAAGCAGTTAATTCCATAAATTATCTGGGAGTACGCATTAGGAGTGATTTAAAATGGAATGATCATATGAAGTTGATCGTCGGTAAAGCAGATGCCAGGCTGAGATTCATTGGAAGAATCCTAACGAAATGCAATCTGAAAACAAAGAAAGTAGGTTACAGTACGCTTGTTCGCCCACTGCTTGAATACTGCTCAGCAGTGTGGGATTCGTACCAGATAGGGTTGATAGAAGAGATAGAGAAGATCCAACGGAGAGCAGCGCGCTTCGTTACAGGATCATTTAGTAATCGCGAAAGCGTTACAGAGATGATAGATAAACTCCGGTGGAACACTCTGCAGGAGAGACGCTCAGTAGCTCAGTACGGGCTTTTGTCAAAGTTTCGAGAACATACCTTCACCGAAGAGTCAAGCAGCATATTGCTGCCTCCTACGTATATCTTGCGAAGAGACCGTGAGGATAAAACCAGAGAGATTAGAGCCCACACAGAAGCATACCGACAATCCTTCTTTCCACGAACAATACGAGACTGGAATAGAAGGGAGAACCGATAGAGGTACTCAAAGTACCCTCCGCCACACACCGTCAGGTGGCTTGCGGAGTATGGATGTAGATGTAGATGTTCTAACCACGTCGTTATATTCGGAGGTATCTGAACCACATTTTCAAATATAAACTCTTATGGTACTGTGTGGCAATTTGTGTTACGAATCTCAGCATCACGTTATCAAAATTTTCACTTTGTTCTGTTAATACAAAATTAGAGACAAAGGAATAACAAAAGAAAAACATATCTACTACCGATTCTTTTCTTGCCATGATATTTTATCTGCACCTAAGTATATTTTCGTATATCATGTAACAACTGAGAAAGAATCGTTGGAAATATTATTAATACCATTTCACGTAACTTTTTATCAGCTGGTTTACTGAAACATTAACCTTAGGACCCGACAAGTAATCGACTATACAGGCGAGAACAGATATCTTGATTGTATTGACACAGTTAGTTTCTTACTTGAGACTGACAGTGTAACATCTGTGGTGATAAACCACAGAAATCGCAAAAGTAGCAGAAATAGCATTAGTGGACTGCATAGAGTAAATATCTCTGGAGTGAGCATTCACATCTTCGACCATAGATACTAGTAGACTGGCCTTGCTATGCAGAAGCTGTAGGGCTGGTGTGGCTCCAACATAAACCACGTGATTGTTGGCAAAACGTGGCGGGATTTCAAATGAGCGGTCTGCCATCCTGTGTTTGTATCGTATTTTACCCACATTTCTCAATTGACTGCCAAACACTTCCAACAAAAATTACTTTTTTATTTGCGAAAAATTATGTCAGAACTACATTTGACCTGGATTTGTTCATAGTACCATTTATAAAATCTAAAAAATATATCAAAGGCCCCTCTGGTGGGCAGCAGGACTAAATTACTATAAACTATCAGTTAAAGTAAAATGTTGTAAAAATTCTTTTAAACAGTAAGAGTGGGCTCGTGTCTAAACTTTAAATATTGGATTCGCCGCGTTTTGAGATCTAGTCACTTATAAAAGAAAATGGGATATGGGAATTATGTCAACTATAGATCCCAAAATTGTCGACTTTAGGAGCAGGTCTATTTTAGAGTATCAATTTTAGGTGCACTTCAAAGGTTCAGTTCCTACTATTTTTATAAAAGTTTAAACGATCAGTTTAAAAAAATGATATTTTAGATTAAAGGTGAGACTCTGAAGTTTCAGAAAATAATTTTGGAACCTACATTTATTTAATAGTATTAGAAGGTAGAAAAAATGCTCTTCATGTGTCGACTATAGGTGCTCTTACCTTACTATAATCTCACTTGTATATACAAAAAGGCGCATATCTGCAGATGGCTTAAAGTTTTTCCGTTTCAGAGCCTATATCCAAAGCTGTCTTCGGTTTTAATTCTTAGGGAACCTATGAGTAGGAACGAGAAACAATTATACTTACTTCTGTAACCGAATTATCACAGATACTTTCCAAAATGTAATATGAGTCTGACTTTACAGGCATCACTTTCAACACTTTAATTTACGTGATACTCTATTTCAAGTGTAAAAAACATATAAAAGTCACTTCAGCAGATTTCAGTAAACGTATCTGCATTATCACAGAAACACACGTGAAATGTAATGCCATTTCCCCCGACAAAACGCTGAGTACAGCCATAAGCGCAACACGAAACAACCATGTTTTGCCAACATTCACGTGACTTTAGCCCAGAGATGTTGGAGCCACGGAAATGACGTCAGGGCCAGTCTGTTATATTTATGGTCGAAGATTCACATGCGCAGCACAGATTTTGTGTTGTCAACATGCATTGCCGGCCTTGTCACGTGATCTCGGGATGACGTGTGTTTGTCCGTATAGCGCCCTGTATATTTCGAGTGTCACTACATCCCTAGTACTGACGTATTCTTTTCGTACGTGTCGTGGATTATTTATATATGTTGCGCAGATATATTAACAGTATCCATTTGATACCGGGAATAAACCAGCTACGTAAATTTTAAGGGCAAGTCATATTGCAATCTGCTTCTTTGCGATAGGTGTCACAGTTCAGATACACTCAATTTTTGGTAGTTTTAGGTATGATACAGCTTTTAATAGTATTTCAGAGCCTGACGTACATTTTTGCAGTGATAGTCTTGCAAAACGACTTGACAGTACGCTAGTACCGTACTTTTGCAAGTGTCCGAAAAACACCGAATTTGCCTCACATTAGTGATTTTATCCCTGCTAATTGGTCCTTTTTTCTGCGTATTTATTTTCTCGTTTTTGTGACCTAAAGCACAAGTTTTCTTACTGGTGACACTTTGAAGTGTTTATTTAACGCATTTTACGTACTTGCTCCCAGTTTATGAAATAAATAGTAGACTGAGTTAGAAGGGGGGAAAAAGGGTGACCGGAGAATAAATGTACTGTAAAGCAAATACAGTTGGTCATGTAACAGTCAACCCATAGAACACCATTAAGGGAAGTGGAAAGTGACACAAATGAAAGAGCTTGGGGACATGTTTACCAATATTTTACGCTTCTTAATCAAATGGTGAAGAAAATAAATTGAAGGCAAAATACACCAAAGAAGATGAATGTGCACTTTGATTAGCTACACTATTGTGTTTTTTATTGGATTTCTGCAGAAAATGTATTTAAGCTGAATGCAGAAATTGGTAGCAGGTGCTGTGGAAAATTAAAAATAGTTGGGATAGCATCTACCTTCAGCCACAAACGTCCAAATTTTTCTCTTTCTAAACATTCCTCTTCAAAGTGTTTTGAACATACTGTGGAATATTTTGTGGGGACAAAATTACTCCTCCTTATTTTCTGGAGCCACGTCTTTACTCATTGTTCATCCTTCGGGAAACTAAAATACAAAACGCACATAATCATTCTCCATGTCATAGACACACTTAACATGGTCTCCTACTGTAACTTTACAGTAAACAAAAGATTTGGACACACATATTATACGAAGACAATTACAGACTCCCACTCTATGGAATTTATCTGTCTCCCGTCTTTCAAATCTATATACGTAATCGACAAGTCACCGATAAATGCATGGAGGATAGTATTTGCTGAAACAACTAATCATCCCCTTTCCTGTTCCACTAGCAAATTTACGAGAGGAAGAGATTGTTTGTAAGCTTTTGTACGAGCCGTAACATCTATTATATAGTCAAAAATTCGTAGAAAAATAGGTCTACAAAATCAAGCCTTAATTATCATGCGTCTCGAAATTTTTAAACATAGTACCCATGAAAAATTACTATCCCTCCTTTCGCATATTTTTCTTTGCATCCTTAGCGACAACAGTAATTCACCATCGCTATTACACTATCAACAAACGGTGAAAACAAAAAAAATTGTTCAAATGGCTCTGAGCACTATGGGACTTAACTTGTAAGGTCATCAGTCCCCTAGAACTTAGAACTACTTAAACCTAACTAACCTAAGGACATCACACACATCCATGCCCGAGGCAGGATTCGAACCTGCGACCGTAACGGTCGCGCGGTTCCAGACTGTAGCGCCTACAACCACGCGTCTACCCTGGCCGGCCGGTGAAAACACAACAAAAACTCTTGATATTAAAAACTTCAAACTCAGAGTAAAAGCACACACGCACAGCGAAGTCCCGAGAACATGCGACAGTCCTGGTTTAATGTTGACAACATGCGCAGGACGCAGTGCTGACTCCAGAGATATTTACTCTATGGTGGACTGCACAGGGATAGAAGTTGTTAATTCGTTAACTGCATTTGTTAACTACGACAAATCGCATTTAAGAATCACAGTTACCGAACAGTAGCATTCACAGAAATCACTGATGTCGGAAAATCACAGTTTGGCCCATCCCGACAAGAAGGGGCCGTACAGCCGACCCATCCAGCATGGCTCATACCGTCAGCGTAGGCGTGCAGCGGTCGGGGCGCCCAGCCCAGAGGTTGGTGCTTTTACTGTGACGGGTATGTCGTGGATACGGCAGCCTCTCGTGCATTATGTGATCAAAAGTATCCGGACAGCCCCAACAATATACACGTTTTTCATATTGGGTGCATTGTGCTGCCACCTACTGCAAAGTACTCCATATGAGCCACCTCGGCAGTCGTTAGACATCGTAAGAGAGCAGAATGGGCCGTTCCGCGGAACTCACGGACTTCGAACGTGGTCAGGTGACTGGGTGTCACTTGTGTTGAACGTCTGCACGCGAGATTTCCACACTACTGAACATCTCTAGTTCCGCTGTTTCCGATGTGATAGTGAAGTGGAAACGTGAAGGGAGACGTACAGCACAAAAGCGTACAGGCCGACCTCGTCTGTTAACTGACACAGACCGCCGACAGTTGAAGAGGGTCGTAATGTGTAATAGGCAGACATCTATCCAGACCATGACACAGGAATTCCAAACTGCGTCAGGATCCACTGCAAGTACTACGACAGTTAGGCGGGAGGTGAGAAAACTTGGATTTCATGGCCGAACCATAAGGCATGCCAAACGACGCCTCGCTTGGTGTAAGGAGCGTAAACATTGGACGACTGAACAGTGGAAGAACGTTGTGTGGAGTGACGAATCACGGTGCGCAATGTGGCGATCCGATGGCAGGGTTTTGGTATGGCGAATGTCCGGAGAACGTCATCTGCCAACGTGTGTAGTGCCGACAGTAAAATTCGAAGGCGGTGGTGTTATGGTGTGGTCGTGTTTTTTGTGGAGGGGGGCTTGCACCCCTTGTCGTTTTGCGTGAAACTATCACAGCACTGGCCTACATTGATGTTTTAAGCACCTTCTTGCTTCCCACTGTAGAAGAGCAGTTCAGGGATGGCGACTGCATCTTTCAACACGATCGAACACCTGTTCATAATGCCCGTCGTGTGGCGGAGTGGTTTCACGACAAGAACATTCCTGTAATGGACTGGCCTGCACAGAGTCCTGACCTGAATCCTACAGAACACCTCTGGGATGTTTTGGAACGCCGACTTCGCGCCAGGCCTCACCGACCGACATCGATACCTCTCCTCGGTGCAGCGCCCCGTGAACAATGGGCCGGCATTCGCTACGAAACCTTTAGGCGCCTTATTGAACGTATGCCTTTGAGAGTGGAAGCAGTCATCAAGGCTAAGGGTGGGCCAACACCATACTGAATTCCAACATTACCGATGGAGGGCGCCACAAACTTGTAAGTCATTTTCAACCATGTGTCCGGATACTTTTGATCACATACATCTACATCTACATCTAAATCTACATTTATACTCCGCAAGCCACCCAACGGTGTGTGGCGGAGGGCACTTTACGTGCCACTGTCATTACCTCCCTTTCCTGTTCCAGTCGCGTATGGTTCGCGGGAAGAACGACTGTCTGAAAGCCTCTGTGCGCGCTCTAATCTCTCTAATTTTACATTCGTGATCTCCTCGGGAGGTATAAGTAGGGGGAAGCAATATATTCGGTACCTCATCCAGAAACGCACCCTCTCGAAACCTGGCGAGCAAGCTACACCGCGATGCAGAGCGCCTCTCTTGCAGAGTCTGCCACTCGAGTTTGTTAAACATCTCCGTAACGCTATCACGGTTACCAAATAACCCTGTGACGAAACGCGCCGCTCTTCTTTGGATCTTCTCTATCTCCTCCGTCAACCCGATCTGGTACGGATCCCACACTGATGAGCAATACTCGAGTATAGGTCGAACGAGTGTTTTGTAAGCCACCTCCTTTGTTGATGGACTCTCCCAATGAATCTCAACCTGGTACCCGCCTTACCAACAATTAATTTTATATGATCATTCCACTTCAAATCGTTCCGCACGCATACTCCCAGATATTTTACAGAAGTAACTGCTACCAGTGTTTGTTCCGCTATCATATAATCATACAATAAAGGATCTTTCTTTCTATGTATTCGCAATACATTACATTTGTCTATGTTAAGGGTCAGTTGCCACTCCCTGCACCAAGTGCCTATTCGCTGCAGATCTTCCTGCATTTCGCTACAATTTTCTAATGCTGCAACTTCTCTGTATACTACAGCATCATCCGCGAAAAGCCGCATGGAACTTCCGACACTATCTACTAGGTCATTTATATATATTGTGAAAAGCAATTGTCCCATAACACTCCCCTGTGGCACGCCAGAGGTTACTTTAACGTCTGTAGACGTCTCTCCGTTGATAACAACATGCTGTGTTCTGTTTGCTAAAAACTTTTCAGTCCAGCCACACAGCTGGTCTGATATTCCGTAGGCTCTTACTTTGTTTATCAGGCGACAGTGCGGAACTGTATCGAACGCCTTCCGGAAGTCAAGAAAAATAGCATCTACCTGGGAGCCTGTATCTAGTATTTTCTGGGTCTCATGAACAAATAAAGCGAGTTGGGTCTCACACGATCGCTGTTTCTGGAATCCATGTGGATTCGTACATAGTAGATTCTGGGTTTCCCAAAACGACATGATACTCGTGCAAAAAACATGTTGTAAAATTCTACAACAGATCGACGTCAGAGATACAGGTCTATAGTTTTGCGCATCTGCTCGACGACCCCGCCTGAAGACTGGGACCACCTGCGCTCCCTTCCAATCACTTGGAACCTTCCTTTCCTCTAGACACTTGCGGTACACGGCTGTTAGAAGGGGGGCAAGTTCTTTCGCGTACTCTGTGTGGAATCGAATTGGTATCCCGTCAGGTCCAGTGGACTTTCCTCTGTTGAGTTATTCCAGTTGCTTTTCTATTCCTTGGACACTTATTTTGATGTCAGTTATTTTTTCGTTTGTGCGAGGATTTAGAGAAGGAACTGCAGTGCGGTCTTCCTCTGTGAAACAGCTTTGGAAAAAAGTGTTTAGTATTTCAGCTTTACGCTTGTCATCCTCTGTTTCAATGCCATTGTCATCCCGGAGTGTCTGGACATGCTGCTTCGAGCCACTTACTGATTTAACATAAGACCAGAACTTCCTAGGATTTTCTGTCAAGTCGGTACCTAGTATTTTACTTTCGAATTCACTGAACGCTTCACGCATAGCCCTCCTTACGTTAACTTTGACATTGTTTAGTTTCTGTTTGTCTGAGAGGTTTTGGCTGCGTTTAAACTTGCAGTGAAGCTCTCTTTGCTTTCGCAGTAGTTTCCTAACTTTGTTGTTGTACCACGGTGGGTTTTTCCCGTCCCTCACAGTTTTACTCGGCACGTATCTGTCTAAAACGCATTTTACGATTGCCTTGAACTTTTTCCATTAACACTCAACATTGTCAACTGTATGTCCTCCGGAGACTAGCCGCTACCTGAATTTGAAGACAATGGCTGGGTAGCCTGTCCCGATTTTCGCCACCTTGCCGTAATTTTGATCCTGTAAATTCGTCCGCCCCCACGCGAGCCCCTATTCCGCTGGTTAAGGAAGCCGTCGTTGGTCTCAGATCGTCGTGGGAAATTAGTTTGAGGTCGCATAATTAAAGATGAGTTACAGTGATATTTTAGATAATTAATTTATCAGCTGGAGTGGCGCATGAAATGGAAGGCAATTCAACGAACAACCCGAGTCTGATGTCAAAATTATCGACTTTATTTAATTTGTGCCACTGAGCCACTGACTTCTGGGCAGTCCACGAAAAGTCTGCACCCCACATACCGTACTGGACGAATCAATATAGGCTCTGAACTTGCTTTTTCATGTGCGCCGACAACGCAAGAAAGGGAATACCGCGTTTATCGAGAATTCTCAGTTTTCGCATATCAGTGTCGTAATTTGTGGTTTAACTGTTAGAATTTTACTGGTTCAAGCACTTCATAATATGCACGACACAGGAACGGATCGGATTACCTGTACCCCTTTGTCCTTCAAAGTACTAAATATAAGAAAAAGTTTTATCGGAGGTGTTATTTTCTTGAGATTCGTATTGCAATATCGGAAACCACTGCTATTCTCAGTAACAAAGATTAATTGTATACGACACTCAAAATGAAGATACTGAAAATTAGGAACACTCGAAATCCCGTGCTGACTGCGGTAAGCGAACACAGAGTTAGTTCCGTTTACTGTTAGACCAAAATAAGTGAAACAACGAAAGTAAGAAACAACGTTTGTCGTCCCACAACGGCTTCGTTACAACTTTTCGTTTTCCACTGTTGACAACATCTACAGTGTAGCTGTCCGGCATGCGTGTGTTGCTACGACCGAACTGTCTGCAACATTTAAACATGAACATCCCTAGATTGCAACTACACGAAACGTTTCCAGAATGAGATTTTCACTCTGCAGCGGAGTGTGCGCTGATATGAAACTTCCTGGCAGATTAAAACTGTGTGCCCGACCGAGACTCGAACTCGGGACCTTTGCCTTTCGCGGGCAAGTGCTCTACCAACTGGGCTACCGAAGCACGACTCACGCTCGGCCTCACAGCTTTACTTCTGCCAGTATCTCGTCTCCTACCTTCGAGTCTCGGTCGGGCACACAGTTTTAATCTGCCAGGAAGTTTGATATCAGCGCACACTCCGCTGCAGAGTGAAAATCTCATTCTGGAAACATCCCACAGGCTGTGGCTAAGCCATGTCTCCGCAATATCCTTTCTGTCAGGAGTGCTAGTTCTGCAAGGTTCGCAGGAGAGCTTCTGTAAAGTTTGGAAGGTAGGAGATGAGATACTGGTAGAAGTAAAGCTGTGAGTACCGGGCGTGAGTCGTGCTTCGGTAGCTCAGATGGTAGAGCACTTGCCCGCGAAAGGCAAAGGTCCCGAGTTCGAGTCTCGGTCGGGCACACAGTTTTAATCTGCCAGGAAGTTTCACACGAAACGTTGTTACTTTCGTTTGTCCTTTGTGTCGTAGCAGCTGATCGTTACGGGTGGTAGAAGTTGACAGCAATGTCAGAGACAAAGGAAAACTTCTCACATGTGTGTGTGTGTGTGTGTGTGTGTGTAGTCGTAATTATTGAAAATGAAGAAATTAAAAATTAGGAACTTACTTCAAGAATGAGATTTTCACTCTGCAGCGGAGTGTGCGCTGATATGAAACTTCCTGGCAGATTAAAACTGTGTGCCCGACCGAGACTCGAACTCGGGACCTTTGCCTTTCGCAGGCAAGTGCTTTACCAACTGAGCTACCGAAGCACGACTCACGCCCGGTACTCACAGCTTTACTTCTGCCAGTACCTCGTCTCCTACCTTCCAAACTTTACAGAAGCTCTCCTGCGAACCTTGCAGAACTAGCACTCCTGAAAGAAAGGATATTGCGGAGACATGGCTTAGCCACAGCCTGTGGGATGTTTCCAGAATGAGATTTTCACTCTGCAGCGGAGTGTGCGCTGATATGAAACTTCCTGGCAGATTAAAACTGTGTGCCCGACCGAGACTCGAACTCGGGACCTTTGCCTTTCGCAGGCAAGTGCTTTACCAACTGAGCTACCGAAGCACGACTCACGCCCGGTACTCACAGCTTTACTTCTGCCAGTATCTTGTCTCCTACCTTCCAAACTTTACAGAAGCTCTCCTGCGAACCTTGCAGAGCTAGCACTCCTGAAAGAAAGGATATTGCGGAGACATGGCTTTGCCACAGCCTGGGGGATGTTTCCAGAATGAGATTTTCACTCTGCAACGGAGTGTGCTCTGATATGAAACTTCCTGGCAGATTAAAACTGTGTGCCCGACCGAGACATTCTGGAAACATCCCCCCGGCTGTGGCAAAGCCATGTCTCCGCAATGTCCTTTCTTTCAGGAGTGCTAGTTCTGCAAGGTTCGCAGGAGAGCTTCTGTAAAGTTTGGAAGGTAGGAGACGAGGTACTGGCAGAAGTAAAGCTGTGACTACCGGTCGTGAGTCGTGCTTCGGTAGCTCAGTTGGTAAAGCACTTGCCTGCGAAAGGCAAAGGTCCCGAGTTCGAGTGTCGGTCGGGCACACAGTTTTAATCTGCCAGGTAGTTTCAACTTACTTCAAACTTTTCTGGTAATGGCAGAAAATAACCACACGGTTCCTGTTATAGAAAAGTTGGCGAAATACCGACGGCAATATACAACGTTATTTACAGGCTTCGTTACTACAGTATGTTGATTTTTCAATGCTGACATCATCGGGCTAGCAGATTGTTGCACTGTAGCTGCCCGGTATGCATGTTTTATTGAAAATGAACCATGGTAGAAACATATGTAGATTGCGATTTCATGAAACGGTATTACTTCCGTGTGTTATTTCTACCATAGCACTTGGTCAGTGCTCAGGGCAGATGTTAAATTTTCGATGTTCAGGTATTGGAGATTTTACTGCCTGATGCAGAACGAAACATCAGTGTTCTGAATGTGAAAGCTTCTACTCCTCTGACCAGCCTTAACGGCTACATACACACATTATTTTCTTTGTGCACATCTATGGAACAGTACTTTTCGAATGATATCAGGATCATTGGCCTCCTTTTACAGTTCATATTAAGAAATCGGTACTTCAATTTTCGTGTTCACGTATTAATACTACAAGGTGTTTCCAAAATGACCGGTATATTTGAAACGGCAATAAAAACTAAACGAGCAGCGATAGAAATACACCGTTTGTTGCAGTATGCTTGGGACAACAGTACATTTTCAGGCGGACAGACTTTCGAAATTACAGTAGTTACAATTTTCAACAACAGATGGCGCTGCAAGTGATGTGAACGATATAGAAGACAACGCAGTCTGTGGGTGCGCCATTCTGTACGTCGTCTTTCTGCTGTAAGCGTGTGCTGTTCACAACGTGCAAGTGTGCTGTAGACAACACGGTTTATTCCTTAGAACAGAGGATTTTTCTGGTGTAGGAATTCCACCGCCTAGAACGCAGTGTTGTTGCAACAAGACGAAGTTTTCAACAGAGGTTTAATGTAACCAAAGGACCGAAAAGCGATACAATAAAGGATCTGTTTGAAAAATTTCAACGGACTGGGAACGTGACGGACGAACATGCTGGAAAGGTAGGGCGACCGCATACGGCAACCACAGAGGGCAACGCGCAGCTAGTGCAGCAGGTGATCTGACAGCGGCCTCGGGTTTCCGTTCGCCGTGTTGCAGCTGCGGTCCAAATGACGCCAACGTCCACGTATCGACTCAAGCACCAGAGTTTACACCTCTATCCATATAAAATTCAAACGCGGCAACCCCTCAGCGCCGCTACCATTGCTGCACGAGAGACATTCGCTAACGATATAGTGCACAGGGTTGATGATGGCGATATGCATGTGGGCAGCATTTGGTTTACTGACGAAGCTTATTTTTACCTGGACGGCTTCATCAATAAACAGAACTGGCGCATATGGGGAACCGAAAAGCCCCATGTTGCAGTCCCATCGTCCCTGCATCCTCAAAAAGTACTGGTCTGGGCCGCCATTTCTTCCAAAGGAATCATTGGCCCATTTTTCAGATCCGAAACGATTACTGCATCACGCTATCTGGACATTCTTCGTGAATTTGTGGCGGTACAAACTGCCTTAGACGACACTGGGAACACCTCGTGGTTTATGCAAGATGGTGCCCGGCCACATCGCACGGCCGACGTCTTTAATTTCCTGAATGAATATTTCGATGATCGTGTGATTGCTTTCCGAAACATACAGGAGGCGGCGTGGATTGGCCTCCCTATTCGCCAGACATGAACCCCTGTGACTTCTGTGGGGACACTTGAAAGACCAGGTGTACCGCCAGAATCCAGAATCAATTAAACAGCTGAAGCAGTACATCTCATCTGCATGTGAAGCCATTCCGCCAGACACGTTGTCCAAGGTTTCAGGTAATTTCATTCAGAGACTACGCCATATTATTCTACGCATGGTGGATATGTGGAAAATATCGTACTATAGAGTTTCCCAGACCGCAACGCCATCTGTTGTTGACAATTGTAGCTACTGTTGTACTGTTGTCCCAAGCATATTGCAACAAACGGTGTATTTCTATCGCTGCTTGTTTAGTTTGTATTGCTGTTTCAAATATACCGGTCATTTTTGAAACACCCTGTATGATACATGTTTATATTCTTTAATCCAGTTGATTAATATACTGATGAATTAATTTCAAGTCATTCGCCATTCAACCTCCATATTTCACTTGCCTATTCAGAAGTTTGAAAAGTAGAAATTGTTGGTACTTGCATTGCAGTTCGCGCGATCCAGTTATTAATTTATAATCAGCTGGCGCTCGGTATAACTGCATTGCACTCAGCAGAGTTTATTCATGATTTACCAAAAGCAGCGCGATTTTGTTCAGATCCTCTTGTCGCAAATAATTGGATTGCACAATAGAGATACGTTTTCATTGTTGCTCATGTAAATCTTGTGATTATTAGAGCCACGTTGAGGTAAAGTTTAGTGCATTTAGGGAATAGTGAGGTTACGTTCAGTGGAATTATGTACTAGTTTAAATTCCGATATTGTACAATTAAAAGTATTGTGTAAATGTTTTGTATTATAAATTCGAAGACAAGGATTACGTAAAAAGTTTATACTGTTAATGAGCAACCATATCTAGCGTTCAGAACCGCAGGCTTCGTAGGAATTGCACATGACATTCGAGTGACATTTACGACTATATGGACCCTGAACACGGAAGTTTCGAATAGCTCCAACGAGTAGAAACTTCCGCCAAGTAGACAGTCACGCAGATAGGAAAGTTAACGCACAGAAACCCCTTCACCAGCAAACTACCGACCTGTCTACCGCTTGTTATTTTGGGGCATTACTTTCTCTTCTCCCCTGCTCAGATGCGCCACCTAAGCTTCACCATCCTTCTGTAGCATCAAATTTTAAAGGTTTCTATTTTCTTCTTGTCTGAACTGCTTATTGTGCAGGTTGCACTTCTTTACGAGGCTATTCACAGAAATACATTCACAACCGATTCACCAACAATTAATTTCATATTTGGTATTCGCCTGTTTAAGAAGTGCTTCTGTTTCTGTTGCCAGTTTCCCGTTTATATCCTTTTTACACTCCTGGAAATTGAAATAAGAACACCGTGAATTCATTGTCCCAGGAAGGGGAAACTTTATTGACACATTCCTGGGGTCAGATACATCACATGATCACACTGACAGAACCACAGGCACATAGACACAGGCAACAGAGCATGCACAATATCGGCACTAGTACAGTGTATATCCACCTTTCGCAGCAATGCAGGCTGCTATTCTCCCATGGAGACGATCGTAGAGATGCTGGATGTAGTCCTGTGGAACGGCTTGCCATGCCATTTCCACCTGGCGCCTCAGTTGGACCAGCGTTCGTGCTGGACGTGCAGACCGCGTGAGACGACGCTTCATCCAGTCCCAAACAAACATGCTCAATGGGGGACAGATCCGGAGATCTTGCTGGCCAGGGTAGTTGACTTACACCTTCTAGAACACGTTGGGTGGCACGGGATACATGCGGACGTGCATTGTCCTGTTGGAACAGCAAGTTCCCTTGCCGGTCTAGGAATGGTAGAACGATGGGTTCGATGACGGTTTGGATGTACCGTGCACTATTCAGTGTCCCCTCGACGATCACCAGTGGTGTACGGCCAGTGTAGGAGATCGCTCCCCACACCGTGATTCCGGGTGTTGGCCCTGTGTGCCTCGGTCGTATGCAGTCCTGATTGTGGCGCTCACCTGCACGGCGCCAAACACGCATACGACCATCATTGGCACCGAGGCAGAAGCGACTCTCATCGCTGAAGACGACACGTCTCCATTCGTCCCTCCATTCACGCCTGTCGCGACACCACTGGAGGCGGGCTGCACGATGTTGGGGCGTGAGCGGAAGACGGCCTAACGGTGTGCGGGACCGTAGCCCAGCTTCATGGAGACGGTTGCGAATGGTCCTCGCCGATACCCCAAGAGCAACAGTGTCCCTAATTTGCTGGGAAGTGGCGGTGCGGTCCCCTACGGCACTGCGTAGGATCCTACGGTCTTGGCGTGCATCCGTGCGTCGCTGCGGTCCGGTCCCAGGTCGACGGGCACGTGCACCTTCCGGCGACCACTGGCGACAACATCGATGTACTGTGGAGACCTCACGCCCCACGTGCTGAGCAATTCGGCGGTACGTCCACCCGGCCTCCCGCATGCCCACTATACGCCCTCGCTCAAAGTCCGTCAACTGCAGATACTGTTCACGTCCACGCTGTCGCGGCATGCTACCAGTGTTAAAGACTGCGATGGAGCTCCGTATGCCACGGCAAACTGGCTGACACTGACGGCGGCGGTGCACAAATGCTGCGCAGCTAGCGCCATTCGACGGCCGACACCGCGGTTCCTGGTGTGTCCGCTGTGCCGTGCGTGTGATCATTGCTTGTACAGCCCTCTCGCAGTGTCCGGAGCAAGTATGGTGGGTCTGACACACCGGTGTCAATGTGTTCTTTTTTCCATTTCCAGGAGTGTAATTCGGCCTTCGCGACTTATCTAACTGCCCCAATGACAAAACTCATTTAGTGTTTGATTCCTAACCTAACACCTTAATGCCCTGAGCATCGCCCAGTTAAATTCGACTACATTCCAGTACCCTTGCTTTACCGATATTGACCTTTTCAAGATACTATTAGTTTTGTTCAATTCCCCTTCCGTGTCCTTTGCTGCCTCTGGCAGAATTACAATTTCATCAACAGACCTGAAAAACTTTGAAACATATTCCTCTACAAGCCGAAGAACCACTTTGCAAAGTTCCACTTGGTAATCCTATACTGCTTGCTCTATGTACAGGTTTAATAAAATCTGCGATAGTCCCTGCCTCACTCCCACCTTCGCTACTGCTTCCCTTTCATGTCCCACTACTCTTAGAACTGCCGTCTGGTTTCTCAACAATGACGTCATAGAAAGTTTAATCTTGTTGAAAATTTTCAGTCCTGTCTTGTGAAGGCTCAGGTTCACGTCTATATGTAGGAAGATAATAAACTAGTGGATGCTGCAAAAGTTTAAATACGTGTTCCGAGGATTTATTTGTGAAGAATTATGTGAATGAATTAATAATATATTTGATAAGATTATTAATTTTTGACAACGTTTGAATCTGGAAAGTTTATTCAATGTGGTTCTAATATTTATTAAATCAGATAACGTGCATTAATATAATTTCTGAGGAGAAACATACGACATCTAAATTAAAAAAGTTTGCGCAAACCAATTGGACTGAGTGACGTAATTCTGCGCATACGACTCAAATGATGTTTTACAGTTTCGTTCAAGAACCAGTCTGAGACAATTTAAAAAGAAAATAAATAATTTTGAAGTGGGTTGTAACTGACGTAGGTGACGAAGTCTACACATGGTCATATGTCCAAAGAAAATCGTTTATAAAAAACTTACGTCGTTACACTACACCGTGGCGACCTTATAAACAGGACTTGTGTGCAACTAAGGCACACAGGTACGAAACAAAACATCAAGAGCCATTCGGAAGTCAACGCGAGTTTTCGTGGAGCCTTCACCAGCCAGCGGCGACTTCGCGGGTGTGGGCATCTGACGGAGCGCAGCCAAGCAGTACGGTCACAATTATTCCATGACCAGGCGCATCTGTTGGGCAGCAGCTGAACGCTGCAAACCCCAACACCCTTTTTCTCCCTAAACTAACAGGCCCAGTACGTCAGCTGCGGGGTGTTCCTCCGGCTGGTATTAGAGGTGTTGCTGAGGGCTTCGCCTGTCTACGGCGGTGCCGGGCGTGGTTGCAGCCAGTGACGTCTCCGGTGTTCGACTCAGCGTCCTGCCGGTTGCGGAAGCGGGGTCGCAGCATCTCAGCGGCTGCATCGATGGCTGTTACATCTGCAGCCCATAGCAGCACACTGATCATCGAGAACTACAAATTACAATATTAGTGTCCGGTGAGTCTGTTTTAAGTTGGAAGTGGAGTGTTGTATGTAGGGAGTGTGCTTTTACAGGATTGTTGATTACAGGTCTGCGTGTGTAACTAGTTAATATATTACAATAATGTCGGGAAGTGAAATGTCAGACGAAGAGCAATCTATGTCCGATAGGAGCATGAGATCCCTTTTTAGGGCGATCGCTAAATTGAAACAATCTAACGAAGAATCTACTGCTAGATTGAAAGAGGAACTAAAACAGGAATTAAAACAGTCTAACGAAGAATCTACTGCTAGATTAAAAGAGGAACTAAAAAAGGAATTAAAACATTCTAACGAAGAATCTACTGCTAGATTAAAACAGTTTAACGAAGAATCTACTGCCAGATTAAAAGAGGAACTAAAACAGGAATTAAAACAGTCTAACGAAGAATCTACTGCTAGATTAAAACAGTTTAACCAAGAATCTACTGCCAGATTAAAAGAGGATCTAAAACAGGAATTAAAACAGTCTAACGAAGAATCTACTGCTAGATTAAGTGGGGAGCTAACAAAATCTACAGACAGGTTACAGGAATATCTTAATGAAACCAGTCGAGAATCAAGTGATAAAATAGAGGCTTCTAAAGTTGAAATGCAGGAAAAACTAGTAGGACTTAGTAATAAGATTGCTGATAATTGTAAAAGGTTAGAAAAATCGCGTGAGGAAAAAGCTCGCATGCGAAATGATATTACTGACTTAACCAAGAGAATAGATAATGTCAATGTCTTAGTTGTAAATGAAATAGAGAAAAATAACGATAAGTTACGAGATGAATTTTCTATGCAAACAGAAAATGTTCGTAGAGAATTATTAGAATCTATTAAAGAGGTTTCTACCAAACCTGTAGAGAGTTCTTCAATAGATAATGTAGAATTAGAGACATTAACTCATCGAGTAGAAAAAGATCATACTGAAATAGAAAACATGAAATTTTTAATTACCGAAATATGCAGTAACCTTCAGACTTCCAAAGATAATAACATTGACGAAGGTACAGAGCGTTCACATCGTGAACACAGTGAAGAATCGATATTGGCTAATCGCGTATCCAATACAGAAATGCGAATACAGGAAAATACTAAACGGTTATCGGAATTAGATAATAATGAAAACATTTCAAGTAGTAGAAGTAATAACGTAATCAGAGACAACAGTCGCATCGTGTTTGCTAGCTCGGACGACAACAACACAAATAAAGAAATCACGGCAAGCCAATCTGATGCAACTCCATCTCTGCAATCTAAACAAAATCCAACTATGTCTCTCGCAGAATGTTGGGATGATATAACTACAAATTCAAATGTAGCAAGTCGATTTCCTGTATTCAAACCAGGAGGCGAACTTCACCCTATAATCTTTACAAAAGCTTTTGAAACTTCATTATCTCCTAAATGGAGTAATGAAAAATGGATTCAATTTGTAATAGGACATTTAGAAGCAGAAGCTGCGGAATGGGTAGTACTGCATAGAACTGAATTTAGGGACTGGGATGATTTTGTTAAGCAGTTTAAACAAAATTATTGGTCAAGAGGAAAACAACAACACTTAACTTTAGAGTTGTTAGACCCTCCTCCATATTCTAAACGGTGGGGAGGTTATAGGAATTATTTAGAATGGCATTTAAACCGTGCTAAATTAATTGAAGAACCAATTATTGAAAGTCATCTAATACGAGTCCTAATTAGTAGGTTGCCGTATTATGTAAAGGAAAGAATGATAGAAAGAGAATGGTCACAACCTTGCGAATTATTAGGATATTTAGAACAGTTAGATATGCTTAATAGAGAAAGGGAAGACGAGAAATTTAGATTTGGTAGAAATGACAATCCTCGAAATAATAATAATTCAGAACCACGAAAATTTAACAACAACAATCATAGCCGGTTTTGTTATATAAAACGTCAATCTAAAGATAAAGAGAGCCAACAAAATAGCGGTAATAACTCTAAAATGCGGAAATTACACAATAACGATAATGAGATAAATCATCCTCAAATAATTAATGAAGGTCAAGTTGTAGGTGACGTTATCATAGAAAGTTCGAAAAACTAGTAAAGTCCTTTAGTACAGGTCAACTAAAGGGAACTGTTAGTCAAGATTATACAAGACCCAATTGCAATTTATCATTAAGCTGCCAAAAGGAAGGTGATTGGCAACAAGATTTACTTCAAGAAGACAATCAGATAAGGGAGAATATAACTTATAAACCCGTTATTAAAGGTATTATTAAAGATACCGAAGTAAATATTATAATCGATTCAGGTAGCAAAGTAAGTATTTTATCTAAAGAATTATTTCAGCTTAAAAGAAAATATTGGAATTTCCCAACCTTACCTGTAACTGGGGTGAAAATTATAGGAGTTACTGGTAAAAGAAGTCAAAATATTACTGAGGAAGTTTATTTAACTTTTGAAATTGCTAAACAATTAATTGCTCACTCTGTACTTCTCGTAGCCAGCTTAAATGTGGCCATAATTTTAGGTAGAGATTGGCTATGTAAATATAAAGCTATATTAGATTTTAAAGACTCTTCCTTAACCATCCATAAGGAGGCATGTGCTTTTAAAGTGAGGTTTTCTAATACTCAAGTACCTCAAAATTGCTACGAATCCTTACAGATTAAGTACGCACAGACCATGAACCTATTAACAGATTTTAGTGATTTTGAATATGAAGTATACCAATGTGAGGCTAGTAATAGCATCGAAACCGAAGTGAAAGAAAAATGTTATTCTACGAATTGTCTATCCGAACAAAAAAAGGAAGAGTTGAAATCTTTGTTGTTAGAATTTAGAGCCGTCTTCTCAGATGAACCGGGGAGAATCAAAGATTACGTTTGTAAACTTAAGATTAAAGATCAAAAACCATTCTTTAAGAAACCTTATCCTATTCCAGTACAATTCAAAGAACCGGCTAGTAGAGAAATAAGTAAGATGCTAGAACAAAACATTATCGAACGATCATGTAGCGCTTTTAACAGTCCTTTGTGTGTAGTTAAGAAAGCTACTGGTGGGGTACGACTGGTTCTGGATGCCCGTGAATTAAATAAAATTATAGAGATGGAAAGAGACAGACCTATTCCTATGGAGGACGTACTTCTTAAGATTGCTGGTTCTCGTTATAGGAGTACAATGGATTTAACTGCTGGCTACCATCAAGTAATATTACACCCGGATTCACGGCAATATACGGCTTTTCTTTTTGAAGGCAGATCATATCAGTTCCAAGTTTTACCTTTTGGACTTAATATATCAGTGTCAACTTTCATTAGGGCATTAGATTCTGCATTGGGTCAGCGATTATTACAAAAGATTATTTTATATGTAGATGATATTTTGGTAGCCACTAAAACGTGGGAAGAACACGTAACGATATTACGGGAATTGTTTAACCGTTTAATTGACAGAGAAATTACTTTAAAATTATCTAAGTCTTACTTCGGAAAGGAGGAAGTGAGATTTTTGGGGCATATAGTGGACAATAAAGGTATTAGGCCAGATCCAGCACGTATTGAAGCTATTGCTCGATGCCCGAGTCCTAGAAATCGGAAACAACTGAAATCATTCTTAGGAGTGGTAGGATTTCTGAGAAGATTTCTTCCAGGGCAGGATATTGTTAATCCTAAATTACTGGATTTATTTAAAGAGAAGTCAGTATGGCTCTGGGGAAAAGAGGAAGAGGAAGTTTTTAATAAGATAAAAGGAGCGTTTTAGAAGCCAAAATGTTATACCATCCAGATTTCAATCAGGACTTTTGTATGTGTACGGATGCCTCTGATTATGGTGTGTCGTGCGTAATATTCCAAGGTGATCTGACCAATGAAGAGGGATTATATCGGCCTATTGGATTCGCTAGTAGAACTTTAAATAAACATGAAAGAAATTATTTTGTAACCGATAAGGAAGCTCTCGCAGTGGTATGGGGTTTTCAACGATTTAGAGGATTATCAATGGGAAGAAAAACAATTGTATATGCTGATCATCAAGCTTTAACCTTTTTGTACAATTGTTGGTTACTTCACCGTAGATTGTTACGTTGGGTATTATGCTTGCAAGAATTTCAGTACGAAATTAGGTATATAAAAGGATCTCAGAATGTAGTTTCGGATGTTTTGTCGAGACTTCCAGTAGGAATAGATAATATTAACATTGCAGAAGAACCAGGAACAAATTACCATGTTTATTTCCTTTTAACTCAGGAGAACGAACGTAAGGTTAAACGGATAGTAACTGCTATTAGATGCAATCAAAGAAATGACGATCAATATAGGGACCTTGTACAAAACGTTAATAATGGGGACGAAACAGTTAACACCCGGGGTGTGTGGTTATATTTCAACGACTTGTTGTATTGGAAAGCACAGAGGGAACACCAGAGATGGAAAATCTGCATTCCGAAAACTGTTGTGTACGAGTTAATTACTTATATTCATGAAGGTTACGGGCATTTTGGAATTCATAAATGTATTAAACATCTAATGAAGTATTATTATTTCAAAAATATGTCCCATATTGTGAGAAGTATTATTAGGGCTTGTGAAGCCTGTCAAAAGGTTAAAGTTAATAACAAATCTAAGCGTTATAAATTATATGCTGTAATTCCTCGAGGTCTGTGGGATCAACTGTCATTAGATTTTTTCGGCCCTCTGCCTCGTAGTTCAGGAGGATTTACTTATGTGTTTGCTGTCATGGAATGTTGGTCCAAACATGTGAAGCTATATACTTTGAAACGAGCGAATACAGCAAGCGTTATACGCTGCCTCACCCAAAATTACTTTAACTGGGGCATTCCTAAACGACTTATGCCTGACAACGGTAGTGCCTTTATTAGTCAAAAGTTTCAAGATATGATAAAACAATATGGAATCAAACATATCTTAATTTCGAAATATCACCCTCAAAGTAATTTAGTAGAAAGAGTCATGAAAGAACTTGAACGATTATGTAGAACTTATTGTGCACGTAAACATACTCGGTAGGCCAAACTAATGCCTGAATTCGAAAAGATATTAAATAAATTGCCTCACCTAACGACGGGATTATCACCTATAGAAGTTTTAGGCAAACGAATTATAGGTGAGCCTTTACTAGCTGCTCTACCTTGGCCACCAGTAAATGAGATCCAACAATGCATCCCAGACGAAACAGTTTGCGAACAGATTGTTAAAAATTCTGAACGGAGAATTAAAAGTTATAATCAACATGCTATAGAACCCTCATTTCAGGTAGGAGGTCTTGTATTAGTACGATCTCACTCTAAAAGTTCGAAGATCAATAAGGAATGTAGAAAATTCTTCTTTATCTTTGAAGGTCCATATGTTGTACATAAGATTGTACATCCCAAAGAGTTACTTCTTATGGAACCTTCATCAGGTGTAATTAAAGGGTTATATAGTGTTGATCAAATGAAACCCTTCATTCCTAAATAAGTTAATATTTAGTATATGTTACATACGGAAGAGCGTTCATAGTTTATTCATGTGAAGTTTTTTGTGATAGTTACGTGTTATTTTAAAGTAATAACAGAAAGTTTAAACAAGTGTTCTACAATAATCTACCGATACTTCAAAAGGAGAAAGATAAATAAAAGGGGATTTATATGGAAGAAATTTTGTTATTAGGTCAGAAGGAATTTTGTATATTTTATATTTACTCGGATAGTAGGAACCAAAGGGGATGGTTAATAATTTTAGGGACCATGGGCGTCCAGAGCTATATGGCTCACGAGAACATAGCAGAGTGCTTTTAATAGAGATTTGTAATAGTGTTAATATAGAACACACCAAACGGGGCTCTCTCGCTTGTTTCTCCTAAATAAATTCCCATTACCCAACAAAGTGTCCGAAGGTAAAGAAAGCCATGCCGAGATTCTAAAGACAGTTTTGCTTGATTTCTTATTGACCTCAGGCATAAATAAAACATTAGGGAAAGAAACGAAGTAAAGTAAATAGTACTATTAGTTACTGTGAGAAACTTATTAGTAATATACATTTTGGAAAGAATAACTCTAGTAAATGAATAAAACTGAAACTAACCTATCACAATTTGAACGCTCTGTCCTAATGAAACAACGTTAAAGAACGTACTAAATTATTATTTCCTAGCAACTATTAAATGAAAAGGAGTAATCTCCATATATTCGGTTGTGAATTATCATATTAGCACAATTAAAAGTAAATGACAAACCGTCACAACAATATTGTAGTAAAAGGATTAAATCTATCTAAGTGCAAGGACTCTAGATTACGTAAAATGTGAGAAAAATGTATTAACAGTTAAATATTGTATATAGAAAAAGTTTTATTTTCGCTTGAAACCTGACGACCTGAGCTTGTGGATGGGGTATGTAGTGGGACGTGAAATTGAAGCGTCCCCCATCCACCAGTGTCAGCCCAGTTTGCAGGTAAATATAAGTTTAATTTATTGTTTTGTTTATGTATTTTTGTAATATTTGTAATAGCTGTGAATTATCTAAAGTTTTGTATTTATTTTTTATGTTTCATGTACGGAGAGGGCGGCGCAACGAACGGAGACAGCATCTTCGCTGCCGGGACCAGAGAGAAAATTGCTGGCCACTATACGTCGCGGGTCGACAGCCAAAGAGCAACAGAAGATCCTGAAACCGAGTTGTTGCGTCGTGCTTCTAAAAATTAAATAATTGCGAATTTGTAATGTTTGTACAACAATGACGTCATAGAAAGTTTAATCTTGTTGAAAATGTTCAGTCCTGCCTTGTGAAGGCTCAGGTTCACGTCTATATGTAGGAAGATAATAAACTAGTGGATGCTACAAAAGTTTAAATACGTGTTCCGAGGATTTATTTGTGAAGAATTATGTGAATGAATTAATAATATATTTGACAAGATTATTAATTTTTGACAACATTCATCGCGAGTTTGAATCTCGAAAGTTTATTCAATGTGGTTCAAATATTTATTAAATCAGATGACGTGCATTAATATAATTTCTGAGGAGAAACAAACGACATCTAAATTAAAAAAGTTTGCGCAAAGCAATTGGACTGAGTGACGTAATTCTGCGCATACGACTCAAATGATGTTTTACAGTTTCGTTCAAGAACCATTCTGAGACAATTTAAAAAGAATATAAATAATTTTGAAGTGGGTTGTAACTGACGTAGGTGACGAAGTCTACACATGGTCATATGTCAAAAGAAAATCGTTTATAAAAAACTTACGTCGTTACACTACACGACGAGGTAGGCTGTCACGTGACAGACACTTGTCAGACCTACACCGCCTAGAGCACTCCAGCAATGTTTTTTTCCACTGAGCCTACAAAGCTTTAGACCAACTGGAAGAACGTTTCGCTCTTACATTCAAAGGATGTTAGTACACAGCGTAGACAACCGTTACTGTAGTAAAAATAAATAAAATAGCATAATCTGAGAGGAAAATTATTTAAAACTAACAAATAGAAGAAACGAACACTTTAAAAGTCTGACAAAAGAAAATTTTGTGTGTGAATGTAAATTTCCGCTTTTTTTTTTAAAATAAATTTCCTCAAATGCACCAAAGTCGCATTAATAGATACGAAATATCATACGTTTACTGAAAAAATATCCCGGAGCCAACGTTATCTCTAGCCGAGAACTGATAATCGGATGGTTTCGTGTTACTAACGCAAGTGGAATTTTAATCGAAGCTGGCAATAAACACTCCAAACGTTCGATATGCCGATAAGCGTCGTCCACTTATCTTGAAAGTGACAACGCCTGTACAGACAGTACGTAAGTTTATCTCGATCCGTATTTGGACAAAAAAACCAAAGAGAATTAGTACGAGCTGAGGAAGTCTGCAGCACCACCAACTAGACCTCGTACTATAAGGGAAAAAAAGGGAGATTAGCAAAATATCAGCCCGAGCAATCGATCCCACACGAAAATTTGGACCATTATCCAGATAGCACACAGTTATGACCTTCTGTATATACAGCTTTTTAATTTATCGCCCACAAGTTTTGTCGCTTGCTCCTGCTCACTGCAACCGACTGAGGGGCCATTAAGACCCTATTACAGACGAGGACTGCAAAACAGAGTAGCATACACGAAACTCGGAAAAATAACACAAGTGCACCCTTAGGTATTGGCCCTTTAAAGTGTAGCAGATTGGAGTGCATACATCCACAACAACTTTCTGAAATGATGCCTGTGTATCCTGTGGCTAAAATCCAGACTCGTAGAAGATTCCCCTGTTGCCAGGAAATATAATCTTACAACCCGCCTGCATCATAACAGGGCGTATGATGGTATTTTATTCGTAATGTAGACTGGTATGATCGTAAAACATGTAAACATATGACGTAATTCTTACTTTCGAGAATGTGAGACAGCCTCCCTCACTACTGTGTCACACGTGCTCATTCCATCTTCAATCATCTACATCTACATCTACATTTATACTCCGCAAGCCACCCAACGGTGTGTGGCGGAGGGCACTTTACGTGCCACTGTCATTACCTCCCTTTCCTGTTCCAGTCGCGTATGGTTCGCGGGAAGAACGATTGTCTGAAAGCCTCTGTGCGCGCTCTAATCTCTCTGATTTTACATTCGTGATCTCCTCGGGAGGTATAAGTAGGGGGAAGCAATATATTCGATACCTCATCCAGAAACACACCCTCTCGAAACCTGGCGAGCAAGCTACACCGCGATGCAGAGCGCCTCTCTTGCAGAGTCTGCCACTCGAGTTTGTTAAACATCTCCGTAACGCTATCACGGTTACCAAATAACCCTGTGACGAAACGCGCCGCTCTTCTTTGTACCTTCTCTATCTCCTCCGTCAACCCGATCTGGTACGGATCCCACACTGATGAGCAATACTCGAGTATAGGTCGAACGAGTGTTTTGTAAGCCACCTCCTTGGTTGATGGACTACATTTTCTAAGGACTCTCCCAATGAATCTCAACCTGGTACCCGCCTTACCAACAATTAATTTTATATGATCATTCCACTTCAAATCGTTCCGCACGCATACTCCCAGATATTTTACAGAAGTAACTGCTACCAGTGTTTGTTCCGCTATCATATAATCATACAATAAAGGATCCTTCTTTCTATGTATTCGCAATACATTACATTTGTCTATGTTAGGGGTCAGTTGCCACTCCCTGCACCAAGTGCCTATCCGCTGCAGATCTTCCTGCATTTCGCTACATTTTTCTAACGCTGCAACTTCTCTGTATACTACAGCATCATCCGCGAAAAGCCGCATGGAACTTCCGACACTATCTACTAGGTCATTTATATATATTGTGAAAAGCAATGGTCCCATAACACTCTCCTGTGACACGCCAGAGGTTACTTTAACGTCTGTAGACGTCTCTCCGTTGATAACAACATGCTGTGTTCTGTTTGCTAAAAACTCTTCAATGCAGCCACACAGCTGGTCTGATATTCCGTAGGCTCTTACTTTGTTTATCAGGCGACAGTGCGGAACTGTATCGAACGCCTTCCGGAAGTCAAGAAAAATTGCATCTACCTGGGAGCCTGTATCTAGTATTTTCTGGGTCTCATGAACAAATAAAGCGAGTTGGGTCTCACACGATCGCTGTTTCCGGAATCCATGTTGATTCCTACATAGTAGATTCTGAGATTCCAAAAACGACATGATACTCGAGCAAAAAACATGTTCTAAAATTCTACAACAGATCGACGTCACAAATATAGGTCTATAGTTTTGCGCATCTGGTCGACGACCGTTTTCTTCTCGAAACAGGCCTTGTCCATCCTCACGAAGGTCCGATGTTCTTGTGGATCTTCGGGCCTCGGTTCTTTCATAAACATTGAATATAATCCTCTGCCGTCGTCCCTTCTTTTCAGGCAGGGTTGAACTCAACAACTTCGGGATTTTTGTTTTCGTCGTCGTTCTGCCCCAATCAGAAGATTTCCTGTCACTGTCGGGGCAATAGCCCCAAAAACAAGTGTGTCCTCCACGTGAAAATGCTGAATAAGTCCAAATTTATATATATATATATATATATATATATATATATATATATATATATATATATATGTACCTGTGTAACCAAGTGTTGAAATATGAAACTGTTGAGTCAGTAATACGGTACAATAGTAACCTACATAAGAGAATAAAATTGATTATGGAAAAACAATTTCACATTAAATGGGAAATTTCATATTAAATTCGGTAAGTGCTAGAGTAGATAATCAGGGACAGCTTCAGGTATGTAAGTGACCCCTTCAGAAAGAGATGAATTTATTATTTCATTCATACGGGGTCAATCCAAATCAAGTGGTCCAATAAAAATTAAGTTGGTTGCTTGACCATTTTTAAATATTTCAATTTTTTTATATGTTATTACCCTATAATTGAGAAGATCAAAACAGTTTTTAAAAAAATTTTACTTTTCACGTTTTCTGAATGGCGGCCATTTTCGTTCGTAAGGTCGCGACGATGTTTCAATTTTGAGACGTTAGCAAAAATATGAATATCTCTGCACTGGGTTATGTTACAACATTGCAATTGACATGATTGTTTTTAGAAAAGTGTCCTCTACAACTTTGTCTGTTACACAAAATACCTTAAATTCAAAAATAACAAATCGAAGTGACCTCCAAAGTTTGGCATCCAAATTTTCAAAAATCCACTTTTTAGACCCAAAAATAACAAACAAGGAGTGATTTATGAGAGTCTGTTTTTCCTATAGTTAGATATCATGCACTGCTAGCCTCATATTGAGCAAGAACACTTACAAATGTTTCCTTAATTTTTTACGAATTTTTGAAATGTGAAAATTTTCATATTTTGTAAAGTTTGGGGTTAGTTATCTCAGTTGTGACTGAATATAAAAATATGATTTTTTCACAGTTTGTATACCTATATGATAGCAACGTACTGTAAAAGTTTCAACTTTGATATCTGACTGTGAACAAAGATATGAATTTTTTTAATGGGAAGATAATTCACATTACTCTACAACTGATCTTATGGCTATTGCCTATCCGTGTGTGATATTGGTGGTATATAATCAATTATTATCGAAGTAAGGTACTGAATTATATACAAAAAGTGGAAACTCACTGAAATTAACTTTTATATTACTTTGGCATACTTAAATATTTTCAATTAACATATTTCGAGATGCGACTGTTCCTAGACCTGGTGGTGAATGTTAAGAACACTTATTTCTTCAGACAGCTTCTGTGATACAGAATAAGACCTCCCAGTTGCTGTGGTAAATTCAAGCACTGAAAATTTCCTTAAAACATTTTTCATTGGTATCAAAACTTCGTCACTAGTAGATTTCTTGAATGATGTTCTTGGGCCAGCAGGTTGGTAAAAATGCACAAAAACATCCTTGTTTTCACAAACCTCTGCAAGCCAGCACTGTCCATCATACACACATGCCACTATGTCATTCAACGTTAAAGACAGAGACGTAATTGTACTTGTAACCTCCCCCTCTCTTATCGACCTTAATGACAGTGAAAAATTAAACTGTGTGTACCTAATGGAAATTTGGGAAAAGCAATCGTCACCGAAGTTAATCTGTCGGTAAAGAGGGAGGAAAGGGTTACATCTAAATGAAAGGAAGAATGCTAATGAAAAGGGGTAAAGTTAATAAAGAAAGTAAATGTGCGGCCATTACGTTAACAATTAACTAGCGGTAATCAGATATTTGAGATTTGGGGGAAATTACGGTTGCCAGTCCTAAGGACAATTACTATAGTAACTGAAAAAGAAAGGTTATTACACATATAATTAGCACTAGAAGCGTGGCAACTGAAGGTCGACACGTGTAGTGTGAAAACTGAAAGTTTGTCAGAAGTAACAAATTTCGCTACACTCTGACTTAATTTAGCAAAAAAATTAATAAAACCGGAAAATCGAAAGTTAATTTAGTGACTGAAGTTAATGGTGAGCTTTCTTTCTGAAGCACATCGAAATTCAGTAAAATACGGTTAGTCTTGGACTACCTCAACAATCATTTCAAAAGCTACTTGAATCTACGCAATTTAGAAATAAGAGATTTAACTTTGAACTTGAATTAAATGATTCTGAACAATTAACAATAGTAAAATTTAGTACGTACCAAGCTGAGCTGCAGTCACAGGTAAGCTAAAATACGGTAACAAAACTCGCACTCTTAATTTGTGCTTGCGTAATCTGAATATTGTAGCCAGCTATGAATACCTTAACTGAACTTTGAAATTAAAGCAGTGAAATAGAAAATGTTACTTTAATGCTGGCGTTTGAATTTGAACGACACTCGGGTTCATTCCGGAAAAGGAAGGGACCCTGCTTGGTAATGCAATTGGGACAAGAGCAACAAAGATTCATGCTACGTTGCTGTAATTTTGTGATTTGAACAGTTTGAAAAGCTGAGGTCTGCCATACAGTTCTAAAACTTTACGTGCTTCCAGTCTTCCTTGTTGGTTGATTGAAGGTTTGAAGCCGTCGATCAAGGAGGTGGTGACAGTCACTCATTGTCGGCCGTCGCTGTTGCAGAAGCTGGATGTTGGCGCGCCTTCTTCTCGACACGGTCACCAGGCGAAACGGGCTCTTGATGTGCGCCAGCTAATGCTTCCCGTCCGCGACACTATGTCAGAAACTATCATCGCGCGTCGAGCGCAATTACATGCTGCCAAACCCCGAAAGCGCGGCAACTCGCGGGAGCGTCACACAACACACCTGCTCCACTGCACCACCCCAGCCAGACCCCCTCTGCTTAGCCCGCGCTCCACGCGACAGAGTTAACACTACCAAAGATCCTACACACTTTGATTCTTCACACGACCTATCGATGTAATCCTTCGATAGCAGTTTTCCCTAGGCAAGACCCAGCGTAAAAATACAAATAATATTTACGAAACAAACCAATTATACATCGACATAAATGCATAAATATATATATACAAATAGTAAAACAATTACAATATGTAAAGACACAGAAATGTCATATATTCAGGTAACAAAATAAGGAAAACAAATTTATAGTACAATAAATCGAAATAGGAGGATATGCATTTCCGGCATTACATACTGACACAATGATCATCATAAATTTCTGTTTCTGATGTTACATAGCATCGAACTAAATTTTCTGCAATGCCAAGGAATTTGTGGAAATGCCTTGTTCCTTTTATTGCTATACACTTTTCAAATCTGATTTGAAGTGTTCCATATGCAAAACCACTTCTTCTTTCTTGATCAGAAAATAGGTATTGCCTTTAATATTATCCTTGCAAAAGACATACGTGTCCTGTACTGTGAGAATTTATTCTGTTTTTGGTCTTTGTAGGCTGGCTTTACTTACTTCACGTTTTGTCGAACCTCCTACTCCATCACATGCCTTTTTACCAAGGCAAGATGCAAGAAAGTGCCATTCAGCCTCCAGCACAAAGTCTACTTTGTGGTTCCACATATTTGAAACATTCTTTTTGTTCTTATACTCACTACCACTTCCATCTGAAAAGTATATCAGCTTCTCAACTTTGGGAAAATTTTCTTTTATGTAATTTATTACATACTTTTGAAACACATGTACAGCCAAAGTGTTGTGCTCCAAGTAGTCGCTTAGAATGCAAATTGAAGAAGTGCAAACTTCATCTTTCTCATTTTTAAAGTAGAGAATAGAGATGCACTATTGCCTGCTCATTGACCCAGTGCTACCCTTGTATTACATCTTGAATCACAGATGTAGAATTTTCTACAAAATCAGCTAGCACTATGCATTCAGTTTCATGAAGTTGTGCTTTTGGTCCTTCAAAAACTTACTTTGGATTTTAGAAACATAGTGGTGATTTTTTAGTTAAAGATTCGAAGTAGTCTTCCTGAGATTTAACCACTGTTATCATTTCTGCCCTGCTGCCCTGTCGGTTGTGAACCACTGTTTGAAGGTAACACTGTCTAGCATTTCCTCTTCATATTCGCGAAACAATTCAATAACGATTTCCTTACCAGGGCATTTATTACACAAACTCAACATGCAGTCATAACTGTTAGTGTCACAGACCATTAAATTTAGTAACTCTTTGTAGTTAGGTCACTGAGTTTTTCACCCACAATCATCAGTTTGACATTTTTATATTATAAACAAACACATATGGAGTGTGTCCCTGAGGATCCAGCGAAAATACACCACTTAGAGCGGAGATCACAGAATTTTGTCCTTCCAATTTTGCATTCAGAATGAGAATTTTTGAAAGCTACGTAAAGATCATTTAAATCTGACAGCACTAGTCGTTTCTGCTTTGTTACTTAACTCCATTTATAACAACCCTTTTGCTGTCTTTGCAACCTGAGCACATTCTGCTGTTTTCATCATCTTCAAGAAACTGCTGAATCTTTTTAATTGTTTCTTCACTTATACCTACTCATTTATTCTTTCCTAAAACTGGGAGAATGCCTTTCTCTTTCACTAATTTTCGAGTTAGTTCAACCAAACAATGAGAAACGTTGAATTTATGAACTATTTTTTTCTCCTGACCCTGAGTCAGGGAGCAAATTTAAAATTTTTACTTTTTCCTCTTTAGATGTCACTGAACATTTAATTTTTAATTTCTCTATTAAGCTCGAATATTAAGTGTCAGATGATGCTGGAGGTATGTTTTCTTCTTCTTTAGAAATAATGTTGGTATCTGTATTATTAAAGCTTGATTCCAAGTCTTTTCTAATTTTGTCTGAAATGTTTTTGTACCTATTTTCAGTAGCTGCTTTTCCTTTTCTGCTATTTAATTTTATTATTTTCGAAGCAGGAGATACGTCTAACTTAGAACAATCAAAATCCAATATGCTAACAGCTCCTTCATTAGGAATATAAATGTCGTTAACAAGGTTATATGAGTCTGGTTCTGGATTCACAACAAACATTTTTGAGTAACAATTTGGGCACAGGGAATTTCGAGGAATCGCATTACATTTCACTTGGGAAGCTGTTTCACAAGGACAGATGTTCATGTTTTATTTCCCTCAAACCTTTAGAAATAGGCTTTTTATGAACTTTAAGTGGATCACAGCACTTTCTTACAAAAATGTGGTTGTACTTCAGAATATATGTCTTCTCTTGATACTCGGACGCTGATGTTACAGGAGAACTTACTCGAAATTTAATCAAAATTTTACTTCATCAAAGTCATTGACATTTTTCAAGTTTTTTGAAACTGAACCAAAAACTGCTTTGTGACACACTTCACTTGCTATCTGTCCAACAGAGCACTGTTCATTCATGTTATTGCATTCCAGTTAATCTCTCAAAATTAATTACGAATTACACACAGAACAAAGCACATAACACAGTCTACACTTTCGATGAAGTACACTCCTGGAAATGGAAAAAAGAACACATTGACACCGGTGTGTCAGACCCACCATACTTGCTCCGGACACTGCGAGAGGGCTGTACAAGCAATGATCACACGCACGGCACAGCGGACACACCAGGAACCGCGGTGTTGGCCGTCGAATGGCGCTAGCTGCGCAGCATTTGTGCACCGCCGCCGTCAGTGTCAGCCAGTTTGCCGTGGCATACGGAGCTCCATTGCAGTCTTTAACACTGGTAGCATGCCGCGACAGCGTGGACGTGAACCGTATGTGCAGTTGACGGACTTTGAGCGAGGGCGTATAGTGGGCATGCGGGAGGCCGGGTGGACGCACCGCCGAATTGCTCAACACGTGGGGCGTGAGGTCTCCACAGTACATCGATGTTGTCGCCAGTGGTCGGAGGAAGGTGCACGTGCCCGTCGACCTGGGACCGGACCGCAGCGACGCACGGATGCACGCCAAGACCGTAGGATCCTACGCAGTGCCGTAGGGGACCGCACCGCCACTTCTCAGCAAATTAGGGACACTGTTGCTCCTGGGGTATCGGCGAGGACCATTCGCAACCGTCTCCAGGAAGCTGGGCTACGGTCCCGCACACCGTTAGGCCGTCTTCCGCTCACGCCCCAACATCGTGCAGCCCGCCTCCAGTGGTGTCGCGACAGGCGTGAATGGAGGGACGAATGGAGACGTGTCGTCTTCAGCGATGAGAGTCGCTTCTGCCTTGGTGCCAATGATGGTCGTATGCGTGTTTGGCGCCGTGCAGGTGAGCGCCACAATCGGGACTGCATACGACCGAGGCACACAGGGCCAACACCCGGCATCATGGTGTGGGGAGCGATCTCCTACACTGGCCGTACACCACTGGTGATCGTCGAGGGGACACTGAATAGTGCACGGTACATCCAAACCGTCATCGAACCCATCGTTCTACCATTCCTAGACCGGCAAGGGAACTTGCTGTTCCAACAGGACAATGCACGTCCGCATGTATCCCGTGCCACCCAACGTGCTCTAGAAGGTGTAAGTCAACTACCCTGGCCAGCAAGATCTCCGGATCTGTCCCCCATTGAGCATGTTTGGGACTGGATGAAGCGTCGTCTCACGCGGTCTGCACGTCCAGCACGAACGCTGGTCCAACTGAGGCGCCAGGTGGAAATGGCATGGCAAGCCGTTCCACAGGACTACATCCAGCATCTCTACGATCGTCTCCATGTGAGAATAGCAGCCTGCATTGCTGCGAAAGATGGATATACACTGTACTAGTGCCGACATTGTGCATGCTCTGTTCCCTGTGTCTATGTTCCTGTGGTTCTGTCAGTGTGATCATGTGATGTATCTGACCCCAGGAATGTGTCAATAAAGTTTCCCCTTCCTGGGTAATGAATTCACGGTGTTCTTATTTCAATTTCCAGGAGTGTATGTATATCCACTCTAACAGAGGTTTCAGAACAGGCTGACTACAACAATGCCATACCCAGCAATAATGTACTTCTTTATTGACAATAAATCTAAATGTAAATGGGCAATTTTTATTGTCATAGAAGAAAAGCGAAAGCTCTTATTGTTTAATATTGCATTATTAAAAATATATAAACTAAATGAATATTGGGTGATAGTGTTAACTTAATAAATGTTACAATTAAGTTTTATTACAATGAAACAGTAAACCATTTAAATAAGCAACAACCATAAGATCAATGATAAAATCTTCTCGGGTTGACAGCCGAGTCAATGTGTTGTTTTCCAGCAACGTTTCGGCAAGTTTCTTACTTGCCATCTTCAGGTGACGTGTCGGGTTCATGTCTCGTCCGGATCTTTACAGCCGCTGGACCACAGGCTTCTCTCCATCCTCGGCGCCGGTCAGGCCAATCAGGAGCGATCGGTACCGGCGCGGCGATGAATGGTGGTGGGTGGGGGGGGGGGAGGGGGGAGCCGCGGGCGCCGGCTCCTGTTGCGGTCTGTTTATTCCATCCGCCGCCACCGACTTGCCTCCACTGGTGCGCTCTTGTCTCATTCGTGGCAATGTTGTGTTGAACGCGCTGCTGACAAGGGAACCTCCTCATCGCACCCCCCTCAGATTTAGTTATAAGCTGGCACAGTGGATAGGCCTTGAAAAACTGAACACAGATCAATCGAGAAAACAGGAAGAAGTTGTGTGGAACTATGAAAAAAATAAGCAAAATATACAAACGGAGTAGTCCATGCCAAGATAGGCAACATCAAGGATAATCGGAAGCCAAGGGCGCCGTGGTCCCGTGGTTAGCGTGAGCAGCTGCGGAACGAGAGGTCTTTGGTTCAAGTCTCTCCTCAAGTGAAAAATTTTTCTTTATTTTCGCAAAGTTATGATCTGTCCGTTCGTTCATTGACGTCTCTGTTCATTGTAATAAGTTTAGTGTCTGTCTTTTGCGACCGCACCGCAAAATCGTGCGATTAGTAGACGAAAGGACGTGCCTCTCGAATGGGAACCGAAAACATTTGATCGCAAGGTCATAGGTCAACCGGTTCCTCCACATGAAAACACGTCTTATATATTCTATACGACACTGGTGAGGGCATGTGCGTCACACGACAGGAATATGTTGTCGATCCACCTAACTTGTACCCTTGGCGAATGGGTAAAAAGATTCTTCAACATTGCCCGATTTAGGTTTTCTTGTGGATGTGAGAATTACTCCCAAAAAAGTGATGAAAACATAGCAGTTTGTCACATAAACTGCAACAAATGAATCCAACAGTTTCACAGTCGCACACTTTTCCCTGTACTCTGTCAAAACATATGTTTTTAACGTTTTCAAATTGTTCCGTGTGTAGACCGTCAAATCCTGCATATAACCAAGCAAATCTGAACACGTCCTGGAATTTTGGAGAGCGAAGTTGATTATGTGTGAGTGCCTGAACTTTGATAATTGTCTGAAAATAAAAGTTTACGCTCGAAGGAAGACTTGAACCAAGGACCTCTCGTTCTGTAGCTGCTCACGCTAACTGGGGGACCACGGCTCTGGTGACCTCAGATTATCCTTGATGTTGACTATCTTCGCATGGACTACTCAGTTTGTATATTTTGCTCATTTTTTTCATAGTTCCACACAACTTCTTCCCGTTTTCTCGATTGATCTGTGTTCAGTTTTTCAAGGCCTATCCACTGTGCCAACTTACACTCCTGGAAATTGAAATAAGAACACCGTGAATTCATTGTCCCAGGAAGGTGAAACTTTATTGACACATTCCTGGGGTCAGATACATCACATGATCACACTGACAGAACCACAGGCACATAGACACAGGCAACAGAGCATGCACAATGTTGGCACTAGTACAGTGTATATCCACCTTTCGCAGCAATGCAGGCTGCTATTCTCCCATGGAGACGATCGTAGAGATGCTATATGTACTCCTGTGGAACGGCTTGCCATGCCATTTCCACCTGGCGCCTCAGTTGGACCAGCGTTCGTGCTGGACGTGCAGACCGCGTGAGACGACGCTTCATCCAGTCCCAAACATGCTCAATGGGGGACAGATCCGGAGATCTTGCTGGCCAGGGTAGTTGACTTACACCTTCTAGAGCACGTTGGGTGGCACGGGATACATGCGGACGTGCATTGTCCTGTTGGAACAGCAAGTTCCCTTGCCGGTCTAGGAATGGTAGAACGATGGGTTCGATGACGGTTTGGATGTACCGTGCACTATTCAGTGTCCCCTCGACGATCACCAGTGGTGTACGGCCAGTGTAGGAGATCGCTCCCCACACCATGATGCCGGGTGTTGGCCCTGTGTGCCTCGGTCGAATGCAGTCCTGATTGTGGCGCTCACCTGCACGGCGCCAAACACGCATACGACCATCATTGGCACCAAGGCAGAAGCGACTCTCATCGCTGAAGATGACACGTCTCCATTCGTCCCTCCATTCACGCCTCTCGCGACACTACTGGAGGCGGGCTGCACGATGTTGGGGCGTGAGCGGAAGACGGCCTAACGGTGTGCGGGACCGTAGCCCAGCTTCACGGAGACGGTTGCGAATGGTCCTCGCCGATACCCCAGGAGCAACAGTGTCCCTAATTTGCTGGGAAGTGGCGGTGCGGTCCACTACAGCACTGCGTAGGATCCTACGGTCTTGGCGTGGATCCGTGCGTCGCTGCGGTCCGGTCCCAGGTCGACGGGCACGTGCACCTTCCGGCGACCACTGGCGACAACATCGATGTACTGTGGAGACCTCACGCCCCACGTGTTGAGCAATTCGGCGGTACGTCCACCCGGCCTCCCGCATGCCCACTATACGCCCTCGCTCAAAGTCCGTCAACTGCACATACGGTTCACGTCCACGCTGTCGCGGCATGCTACCAGTGTTAAAGACTGCGATGGAGCTCCGTATGCCACGGCAAACTGGCTGACACTGACGGCGGCGGTGAACAAATGCTGCGCAGCTAGCGCCATTCGACGGCCAACACCGCGGTTCCTGGTGTGTCCGCTGTGCCGTGCGTGTGATCATTGCTTGTACAGCCCTCTCGCAGTGTCCGGAGCAAGTATGGTGGGTCTGACACACCGGTGTCAATGTGTTCTTTTTTCCATTTCCTGGAGTGTATAACTAAATCCGAGGGGGGTGCGATGGGGAGGTTCCCTTGTGAGTTGGAAGCCACTATCCCGATTGACCAGGTTATCACTGACCCGTATCTCCACTGCCTCTTTAATAATAGAGCCCCAGAACCTTTCGCTCTACACAGTCTCATGGTTTCTTCAAATTGAAACGTGTGTTCTTCACTACGGCTGTGCTCCGCTACCACGGATTTTTCTTTTTGTCCGAGGCGGACGCTTCTCAAATGTTGAGAGATGCATTGTGTTATGCAGCGCTGTGTCTGTCCAATATAACGGAGGGTTGGGAGGGAAGGAAGTGACGTTGGGAGGGAGGGAGGTGGGGTTGGCAGACAGGGAGGGAGTATGGGAGGGTGGAATGGAGTCTGTGTTCAGGAGGGAGAGAAAGGTGCATGCAAGAGTGAGACAATGGGATGGAGCAAGGGAGTGTGGGAGGCAGACCCCAGCAGCACTGAGGCGGGAAGGGCGCAACTCTGGATCTGTTGGTCTTCACATGCCAACTGGTATTCTGGTAGCAGCTGGCATGTGCTAACATTGTGATTGTACACTTGTAGATCCGTCATTTTGTGCCATTGTTTGACACGTTACCTAGATACCTTTTAGAAACAGAATCGTGCTTCGAACATGTGTACTTGTGTGTTATTTGTTTGATTTATTGGTGTAGTTTCTAACAGTACTATGTGGAGTGTGTCCCTAAGGACACACCGAAATCACAATCGAAATCAGTTGTAGTTGCCACACACTTCTTTATTACAAACATAGTACATTAACAATAACCATAATTACAACAAAGCTTGTCTTATAGAACACAAAATCTTTCAAGATATATTTCACATATTGTTTCCTTCCAACAACTTACATTAATGTAAACAATGTCCATGGACCCAATATTACTGACAAATAAACCACACCTACTTCATCACTTACATAGAAACCCCTTTATCTATCTTAACATCACATCCACCTTCGGAGTTCAACAGACAGTAATGTTTTAAGACTTCCACGGTCAACTTTTCGTAATTAAAAATACCGTACGCATGAAAGCACTCTTCATAAAATATGATTGACATATCTAGCTCCGATAGAAGTTCTGAGCTCAACAAACAACAATATTTTAAAGTTTACTCGACCAATTCTTCATTAAATGAAATGCTGAGGGAATTAGATTAGGAAATGACACACTTAAAGTAGTAAAGGAGTTTTGCTATTTGGGGAGCAAAATAACTGATTATGGTCGAAGTAGAGAGGGTATAAAATGTAGACTGGCAATGGGAAGGAAAGCGTTTCTGAAGAAGAGAAATTTGTTAACATCGAGTATAGATTTAAGTGTCAGGAAGTCGTTTCTGAAAGTATTTGTATGGAGTGTAGCCATGTATGGAAGTGAAACATGGACGATAAATAGTTTGGACAAGAAGAGAATAGAAGCTTTCGAAATGTGGTGCTACAGAAGAATGCTGAAGATTAGATGGGTAGATCACATAACTAATGAGGAAGTATTGAATAGGACTGGGGAGAAGAGAAGTTTGTGGCACAACTTGACAAGAAGAAGGGACCGGTTGGTAGGACATGTTTGAGACATCAGGGGATCACAAATTTAGCATTGTAGGGCAGCGTGGAGGGTAAAAATCGTAGAGGGAGACCAAGAGATGAGTACACTAAGAAGATTCAGAAGGATATAGGTCGCAGTAAGTAGTGGGAGATGAAGAAGCTTGCACAGGATAGAGTAGCATGGAGAGCTGCATCAAACCAGTCTCAGGACTGAAGACCACAACAACAACAACATACTCACCAAAACGTACAACACAAAGCACAGATTAATGCAACAACCATCTGACAGGCAGAACATATTGCCTTCCCTGTACGAAAGCATAGTTTAGACAGGTCTCTATACCAGCATATTCAGTGAAACCTATCCACAATGCTATCACTGTCAAGGCATAATTAAATACCTAAACACGAGAAAGCACAAGTAAAAAAAAACATTACTGTAAAGACAGCAATACAGATAAGGGAAACGTCTATTCATATCTTAATGTCTATGTCACATCTTAACACTGGAGTGGTGCACCACGACAAATTATTCTACAAAAAAAAAAAAAAAAAAAAAAAAAAAAAAAAAAAAAAAAAAAAAAAAAAATTACCAAGTCATTGAAAAGAAAATTATGTATGCAATTCCTCTTTACGCTACTTCCCTCTCCAAGTGCTCTTTTTTAAGATTGTGGATCATGAGATTATTATTTAATAGATCAGTTGACAGAAAGTGTATACATTAGCATTTGTATTATTTTTTTATTTTATAAAACCAATGCTGCAGTGCAGCTACAAACTAGATATCAAATAAAATAAGCAATTATGTACAAAGCAAAGAATAAAAAACATCATTCACTAGCCATGTGGCATTTCTTAACTCAGTAAAAATTCTCTCAACTTTCGTAGAAAGATATTTGTCATAATCAGGTGTGCAGACGTAAAATATTTCTCATCACTTTTCAGTAAGTAGCACAAAATACGAGCTCCAAAGTGTAATCATATGTTTCCAAGTAATAGTGTGTCGTGTTTGTGGTGCGTTCTGCAAAGAAATGCCAATAGTGAGGTCAACAGCCTCTCTTTTCTGTAGCTATGCGAGCACTTACGCTTCAAAGTTGCTGCAGCGGCGTGAGGAAAGATGAAAATTCACACAACAATAGGTATGTTTCAAAGTGGCTTGCATGCAGCTGGGCACAGCAGACGATTACGTCAAGGTCACATACACTTTTTACCTAAATATTAACAAGATTAGTTAGAGCTACAACAACAGTTCCACACAAAATAAAAAAAAATCGCAGCTTGAAAATTTACAGAAGTATGTAGAAACGAAATCTCATGAATAACAGTGTCCAAAACTTTCCGTCGGCATTGTCCCTCTGTTTTTTGATGAGAGACAGAGCCGGATTCCAAGCAGCTTTTAAACAAAATCCACCATCTCTGTTTATAAGGTTACTTGATAGTTTGATTTCAACAGCTTCCTTAATAACCCTATCCCGATAGCTGGACGTGCAATCCAGAATCTCCGCGTTGTATTCCATAGGATGACCGGCGTCAAGGCAATGTTCTGCAATAGCGCGTTTGCTCGGCTGTTGTAAGCGTGTGTGACGCTTATGTTCAATACACCGGACTTCCACAGTCCCGATTGTCTGACCAATATATGACATGCCACATCTGCAAGGAATACGATAGACGCCAGCCTTACGCAAACCAAGATCATCTTTTACGGACGCCAACAGGGCCTTAATCTAAGAAAGTGGTCGAAAAACACATTACATCATACACTCCTGGAAATGGAAAAAAGGACACATTGACACCGGTGTGTCAGACCCACCATACTTGCTCTGGACACTGCGAGAGGGCTGTACAAGCAATGATCACACGCACGGCACAGCGGACACACCAGGAACCGCGGTGTTGGCCGTCGAATGGCGCTAGCTGCGCAGCATTTGTGCACCGCCGCCGTCAGTGTCAGCCAGTTTGCCGTGGCATACGGAGCTCCATCGCAGTCTTTAACACTGCTAGCATGCCGCGACAGCGTGGACGTGAACCGTATGTGCAGTTGACGGACTTTGAGCGAGGGCGTATAGTGGGCATGCGGGAGGCCGAGTGGACGTACCGCCGAATTGCTCAACACGTGGGGCGTGAGGTCTCCACAGTACATCGATGTTGTCGCCAGTGGTCGGCGGAAGGTGCACGTGCCCGTCGACTTGGGACCGGACCGCAGCGACGCACGGATGCACGCCAAGACCGTAGGATCCTACGCAGTGCCGTAGGGGACCGCACCGCCACTTCCCAGCAAATTAGGGACACTGTTGCTCCTGGGGTATCGGCGAGGACCATTCGCAACCGTCTCCATGATGCTGGGCTACGGTCCCGCACACCGTTAGGCCGTCTTCCGCTCACGCCCCAACATCGTGCAGCCCGCCTCCAGTGGTGTCGCGACAGGCGTGAATGGAGGGACGAATGGAGACGTTTCGTCTTCAGCGATGAGAGTCGCTTCTGCCTCGGTGCCAATGATGGTCGTATGCGTGTTTGGCGCCGTGCAGGTGAGCGCCACAATCGGGACTGCATACGACCGAGGCACACAGGGCCAACACCCGGCATCATGGTGTGGGGAGCGATCTCCTACACTGGCCGTACACCACTGGTGACCGTCGAGGGGACACTGAATAGTGCACGGTACATCCAAACCGTCATCGAACCCATCGTTCTACCATTCGTAGACCGGCAAGGGAACTTGCTGTTCCAACAGGACAATGCACGTCCGCATGTATCCCGTGCCACCCAACGTGCTCGAGAAGGTGTAAGTCAACTACCCTGGCCAGCAAGATCTCCGGATCTGTCCCCCATTGAGCATGTTTGGGACTGGATGAAGCGTCGTCTCACGCGGTCTGCACGTCCAGCACGAACGCTGGTCCAACTGAGGCGCCAGGTGGAAATGGCATGGCAAGCCGTTCCACAGGACTACATCCAGCATCTCTACGATCGTCTCCATGGGAGAATAGCAGCCTGCATTGCTGCGAAAGGTGGATATACACTGTACTAGTGCCGACATTGTGCATGCTCTGTTGCCTGTGTCTATGTGCCTGTGGTTCTGTCAGTGTGATCATGTGATGTATCTGACCCCAGGAATGTGTCAATAAAGTTTCCCCTTCCTGGGACAATGAATTCACGGTGTTCTTATTTCAATTTGCAGGAGTGTATTTCTGCAAAATACGGCCAATCCTGTTGGAAATGCTTCCTGCGTAAGGCAAAAAGGCCGTAGACTTAGGCGCCACTTGGTTGCTTTCGTGACTCACCCGTTGCACAGAAGGCTGATGGCGCGACGCACGTTTCATCTGCCTGTCACTATAACCATTCCGACGAAAGGTGACTTCGAGATGTGACAGCTCAGCTGCCAAACGTTCAGGGTCTGAGGTAACGTGGGCCCTGTGAACCAAGGTGCGAAGTACTCCTTCACGCTGAGGTGGATGGTGACAACTATCAGCTCGCAGATACAAGTCAGTGTGAGTAGGGCTCCTATAAACAGAATGTCTCGACGTACCATCAGTCTTGATTCTGACCGACACATCAAGGAAGGGAAGGCATCCATTCTTTTCCACCTCCATGGTGAACTGAATATTCCGGTGGATTGAATTCAGGTGTTCCAAAAACCAGTTTAAATTGTCACTACCTTGAGGCCAAACAACAAAAGTATCGTCTACATATCTGAAAAACAAGCAGGTTTCAAGGTCGGTGACTCCAATGCACTTTCCCCAAAGCCCTCCATAAACAAATTGGCCACAATAGGTGACAACGGGCTTCCCATTACATCTCCATCAGTCTCTTCGCAGTACTGACGATTGAATAAAAAGTAAGTAAAAGAAACCAATTTGTTAATTCGACGCCAAACTTAACCTCAATTAGCTGCAACGAATCGGAGAGAGGAACGCGAGTGAAAAGAGAAACCACATCAAAAGTGACTAAACTATCATTCAACCGCAATCCCTGCAATCGACGCAAGAAATATGCAGAGTTCTTAATGTGGTGTGCAGACCTACCTACTAGTGGGCTCAACAAACTGGCAACATGTTTAGCTGCACGATATGTCGGAGCACCAATATTAGAAACAATGGGCTTCAACGGGACAGCCTCTTTATGGCCCTTAGGGAGGCCATATGATATAGGTGGTACAGCACAGTAAGAATTAGGACTCTTGATAGTCTCCTGTGACAAAGAACTTTTCTTTAGGAGGTTATTAGTCTTTCTCTCAACACTCTTAGTCGGGTCAGCACCGATTTTGCGATACGCCGAATCAGAAAGTAGACACTGCATCTTTTGAATGTAGTCGTGCTTATTCAACAAAACCGTGGCATTTCCCTTGTCCGCAAGCAAAATAATATGAGGATCCATTCTGACCGTTGCAACGTGTATTTAAAGCGAACCTGATTTGCATCCTCATAGTGGCGCTACCTACCCCCCGTGAACCACGGACCTTGCCGTTGGTGGGGAGGCTTGCGTGCCTCAGCGATACAGATAGCCGTACCGTAGGTACAACCACAACGGAAGGGTATCTGTTGAGAGGCCAGACAAACGTGTGGTTCCTGAAGAGGGGCAGCAGCCTTTTCAGTGGTTGCAGGGGCAACAGTCTGGATGATTGACTGATCTGGCCTTGTAACACTAACCAAAACGGCCTTGCTGTGCTGGTACTGCGAACGGCTGAAAGCAAGGAGAAACTACAGCCATAATTTTTCCCGAGGGCATGCAGCTTAACGAGAGCTGCATCAAACCAGTCTCAGGACTGAAGACCACAACAAAAACAGTGGCGCTACCAGCCCCACTCTTAAGTGCCTGGGGCAAAGTGTTAATAGAAATCCTCTTTCAGATTGTAATGGCCGCCTGGTCGTAGATATTGCTAATTGCTATAATCGCACTATTTCACTCCCATTTACGGAGCTTGTTAGCACTTGATGTTAGGTTGGCGCCATTAAAATGCATTGTGTTGTGGTAATCGCTGCTACTTGCTGGATCGCTGCTGTCTCTCGATGCTGATGCTGGCTCTACATATGGTTGTCTAGGGTTAAAAACATGAGGTCCCGTGTTTTTTATGTGCTTTTGATGATAAAGAACGAGCGAAACCAACAAATATGTAAACTTCAAATATTTATTATTCTGGTGGCCATCTTAATTCCACCTGTCCACCAAAGACCATGACTCAACACAAAGTAGTACTTCCGTTACATGTTCTTTGCATTGTTTATCCACCTCAAACAATAACACACAAACACACTTTACCAAAGTGACATTCCGACTGCCTCCCCACCGTTCTTGCTGGTTGTATTTATAACATTGTCAAAGAACTGCTAAAAAGAGATATAGTTTACAAGTCACATGTACATCTGTTATCATAATTTGTGCAGAAAAGTTATTAATTTGCATCGAGCGACATAATTTAACATGTTATTAAAATGACAGACAGATTTGTTGACTTGACAGAATAATTCTTTGTTACAAAAAGGCCGTTTTTTAGAAGTTTGTCAATTGACTTCTCTAATTTGCATAAATAAGTAAATAACATGAATTATTAAGAATTACATTGGTTTTCGTCTAAAATAGGATTGATTTCGTGAATACTGAGTCAAACCGCTCCTAGTGAACAAATAGGTTTCACTGGGTGATTTTTATTTAAGGCGATCCAAAATACCTAAGTTGGCCACTATTTTTCGTACTTCATATTAATTATTTAAGATGAACTTAGTGTTTTTACATGATGACATTTGCTATATCAGTGATCAAGTGATATAATCTTTTGTGTGGGTCAGTTACTCAGAATAATTTAATGGGTTGACTGTTTATGGAGACAAGTTATGCAATCATTGTTAACATACACAATAACTTTTCTATACTCATAAATACTCATTAAACTGGCTGAATTTGGAGGGTATTACATACTTCGGTAAAGTAAAGCCTTTAATATGTTCCGTTACAAGATGTAGAAACACGCCTGTAACTTTCGGTTATGTCGCACAACTCCTTCTTGGTGTTGGGATTATTTTCTGTCTGTGTGAGTATTGTTTGCAATGCTTTGCAAAAGAGTTGTGAACTCATAGCAAAAAAAATGGTTCAAATGGCTCTTAGCACAATGGGACTTAACATCTGAGGCCATCAGTCCCCTAGAACTGCTTCAACCCAAGTAACCTATGGACATCACACACATCCATGCCCGAGGCAGGATTCGAACCAGCGACCGTAGCAGCAGCGCGGTTCCGGTCTGAAGCGCCTAGAACCGCTTGTCCACCACGGCCGGCAACTCATAGCAAAAAAATTTTTTTTCAAAACTGGGCATCCTTATTTGTAGAAAATACGTTTATTCCCAGTCTGTGAAGCTGTGTCACCATTACCGGTTGTTGCTCACCTGCAGACCTGACTTGGAGAAACACTGTTCGACCTGTCATACCTACTTCACCTGTAAGGAACTTTGGAAAGAGACTCTGGTTCAAAACTTCTTTTTTTTATAATAAATCTAGAGTGAATCAACTTGTCTGATCCCAGATGCAGTGATAAAACTGCGGGGGACCGATTCCTCTGGTACTCTAGTGACCTGTATCACACGGCTCTTGAAGATGATCTGCGCCATTCTCGGTTGCTCTGCACTCACAAAGGAAACTCCCCATCGCATCCCCCCTCAGATTTAGGGGTAAAATGGACACAGCGGATGGCTCGTCAAAAACTGAACACAGGTCAAGCATGAAAACTAGGAGAAGGTGTACCGAACTGTCAAAAAATAGGGAGAATACAAACAGTGAACGGCCCAAGCTCAAGATGGGCAACAACCACAGTGTCCTGGTTGTGTGGTCGCAATGTGGGCTGCAAAGGGCAGAGCCCTGTCCTAACCTCCCTCGTGCCCAGTTTTTGTTCTTTCACGAATTTATTAACTGTCCATTTGGTCACTGATGTGCGTGTTCTCCTTCTGTAGTCATGCCTCCTGTCATATTATATATTGCTTATAGAATATGAGTCGTGTAGTAGGCATATATGACTTCGCAAGTAAATGTGATGAATAGTGACAGCAGGCGAGATGCCTCATAGACTCCTGACAGAAATGAAAACAACAAATAATCGAGTGTGAACTATGTTGCGACGAAAGAATTCATGAGTGAAAACTTCCAAAACAGAACGCAAGAGGGATAACATGTGGTACTTGTGTAGAACAAATAGGAGGTACGTACATCTGGAGATCCCTTAGTTACATATTGCAGCTGCAAGCGGAATCTGCACTGCGATACCGACACAAATTTGACCGAGATAGGTGGTTCAGTGGCTAGCATACCAGACTCGCATTCGAGAGAACGACGGTTCAAACCCGCATCTGGCCATCCTGATTTACGTTTTCTATGACTTTCCAGAAATCACTGCAGGCTAATGCTGGGATGGTTTCTCTGACAGGGCATGGCCAACTTGTGGGGCTGTGGGTGGATATTTTTGTTAATGTTCCTATTATTTATTTAATGCTGTTGTTTGCCGTAGTCAACACTGGCTCTCTAACTACAATATTGGCAACCAGAAAGAGATTAGCAAAACGTGAAGCCTGTAATTAGAATTCCTAGTGCCCACTTCATCTGATAAATACACTTATAGCTACAGCTTATAGCTTCGAGGAATTAGGAGATTGTCTGGGATTCATAATCAAAAACCATTCTCTCTAAAATGTTCACTATATTCTTAAAATCACAGACCAAAAAGAATCCACACAATCCAACTACCAGGGCAGTTCAGAGTGTAATGCGCTGATGCAACTATAACTGTTCAAATTAAATGTTTAAGTGAATGCTCGCCATAATTTGATGATAATGTTCATCAAACGCCACGCTAATAATGGTAGAATGTCTGTCCTGCGGTGGCACGTGAAAATACGACATACGCAAACTGAAGATAGATCATTAAAGTCATCCCAGAATTAACACTTAACTCGGAAACGATTTCACGGTTACGTGTATCCCGAGTAACTTATTACTGCATCCGAGGCTGTTTATATCAATGATACCGACGCGACGCGACTCCCGGCACAGGAGGTGCGCTAATCAGCGTCTGGAGAGAACTGGGGCCTTTCTTTCTCACGCAGTGTTCTTATATTTAAAGCCGCGGTGCGGACGGCTAAGGGAACGCCTGATCAAGTCTGCTCTCCCGACTAGCCGCTGGGCACCACTTCAAGTTATTGAATAAATCATTGCTTCCTTTGCTGATGGCTGATGAAGCTTTCAATTTAACTGTGCAATCAGCACACAAGTAAATAATCATAATAAAAGTCTGATGTGGCTAAGTCAAATATTTTGGGCGAGAGAATTAATTTAATTACACTACACGCAGTAGACGAGCTCTGAACTTGCTCTTTGCAGGTACACCATAGCTACAGTTTTATAGTTATTCTGTTGAGACTTCTCACATTTTTATGATTATAGCTGATCTCCCTTCTACTTAAATTTAAACATCCTAGCTTTATTTATTCGCCTACTTATTCTATCTTGCTTCCTTAATTACTAAGACAAAAACCACAAAATCAAGAATTTCAACTAAAATTGTAATTTGTGAGATCCAGAATACTGTTTCTACTAAATTATTATGCAAAAGGAATCTAAATATAAATTTTTAAGTATCTAGCTGTTTTCTGTTGCGCCAATGATTTTTACAGAAAAACGTCCAAATTTCGAAAATGGTTAAAGTTATTGAACTGATATATGACACATATTGATTTTGTATTACTCCTGACATGCTAGAAACGTGTCAGGTTATTTACTTCATTTTAAAGTATTGCGCAATATATATGACGTCAGAGCTAGTTACAGCGGACTAGGCTGGCACACAATGGAAAGGCTGATGTGAATTTTATAAGGCATGAGTATGCTGCTTCCCTACAAACTTCCTTCCCAATACTTCCCTAATCTGATGGGACCACGTTATCTGGTCCCCTCCCTCAAATCAACCAACCAACACATACTTGAATACAGCAAACAGTCACGTCAGTGACCGGATGTACGGTTCATAATTTTGCGGAAAAAAAAAGTGAGGCACGAGGGAGATCTGAAGCTAGATCTCTCTCCCTTCACAGTCCAACAGCGTAACCACACGACGATGACGCTATGATCAGTCAATGCCGCCCAGTATAGCACGTGTCGATTTTGGACTGCCCACTGTTTCTATTTTTCTCCTTTTTTCCTTGTTTTTGTTTTCATGCTTGATCTGAGTTCAGTTTTCGACGGGCTATCTTAACACTGAATCTTAGGAGGGTGCGATGCGGAGTTTTTGTCTTCATGGTCTGAGTTTTGGCCAGCAGGTTGGGCAGGGAAGCGGTGTAGGGTGGAGGTGGTGTACACAGAGTGTACAAGTAAGTAGAGGGGCTTTCCTGTGGTTAAGAACAGAAGGGCCTGTGTCCCAAACATCACCCCCCCCTCCCCCCGCCCCTTCGGTACCTACCGTGCCTAGTGGAGCACCAGTTTCGCAGCTACGAGGGCTGTCCAGAAAGTAAGTTACGATTGATCGCGAAATGAAAATCACAGTGAAAATCAGAAATGTTTCATTTGTAACAGTTAGCTACACCTTTCAGCTACTTCTCTACTTAGTCGCCGTTCTGACTCAGACATTCGTCGTAGCGTTGTACCAACTTTCCAACACCCTCATCATAGAACGCAGCCGCCAATGCTTTCCACCAATTCTCTACGCTGGCCTAAAGCTCGTTGTCCATGCCACAATGTTGTCTTCATAGCCAGCGGTTCGTTTGAGCAGAGATGAAACTCAGTGGGAGACAATTACGGGCTGTATTGTGGGTAACCAAATATTTCCAATTGAAACGATGCAGGAACATCTTCATTGCCCCTGCAGAATGAGGCTGAGAATTGTCTTGCAGAAGAAACCGCACGACAGTTACGTAATATTGGTTGCATAGCTTCAGGGGAAAATTCTCACCAGGCCCTCGTACTTGGCGAGAGACAGAATTTTCTATAACATCTTTACGCGCTCACTAAGAGCTCAGGAATGAAAAGAGCGACATAATTCTACCTAGAGTCATACTAGAGACACTGCCCAACACATCTTTGCAAAGCTCTATCGGATTTTCGTAGTCGTTTCCATTTCACGACCGATCGTAACTTACTTTCTGGACAGCCCTCGTATTTTCTCAGTGTCTGCTTATTCACTCACTGCCTCATCCCTCTTTCCTACCAGATTGCTATAAATACGTTAGTTCTCAAGGTCACCGTAACTTGTTCTTTTTACAATTGCTGATGACAGAAGGCGGAACTAAACTTTGTTTATGTACAGATGGGACTAAAGGCGCCTGACAGTGCGCGACTGTACATGACAGATGCATGCTCCTCGGCATTGTACAGTCACATTTTAGTCATAGCGTGTTACTACTTCCACATATTCTTAGCGTCTGCTAAAATGGATAGTCATCGCTTTAGCGAAAAGTACACTCAGATGAGAAAGTGGTAATAAATAACCTAGTTCAGTTCTGTTGAGACGAGAAACTGAAAGGTCTGCTACGTTTCAAAAAGAAAATAGGAGATTTCTGGTTGAGAGGGAGAACACTGTAGTATGACGTGTACATCTACATCTACATCTACATTTATACTCCGCAAGCCACCCAACGGTGTGTGGTGGAGGGCACTTTATGTGCCACTGTCATTACCTCCCTTTTCTGTTCCAGTCGCGTATGATTCACGGGAAGAACGACTGTCGGAAAGCCTCTGTGCGCGCTCGAATCTCTCTAATTTTACATTCGTGTTCTCGTCAGGAGGTATAAGTAGGGGGAGGCAATATATTCGATACCTCATCCAGAAACGCACCCTCTCGAAACCTGGACAGCAAGCTACATCGCGATGCGGAGCGCCTCTCTTGCAGAGTCTGCCACTCGAGTTTGCTAAACATCTCCGTAACGCTATCACGCTTACCAAATAACCTTGTGACGAAACGCGCCGCTCTTCTTTGGATCTTCTCTATCTCCTCCGTCAACCCGATCTGGTACGGATCCCACACTGATGAGCAATACTCAAGTATAGGTCGAACGAGTGTTTTGTAAGCCACCTCCTTTGTTGATGGACTACATTTTCTGAGGACTCTCCCAATGAATCTCAACCAGGCACCCACCTTACCATCAATTAATTTTATATGATCATTCCACTTCAAATCGTTCCGCATGCATACTCCCAGATATTTTACAGAAGTAACTGCTACCAGTGTTTGTTCCGCTATCATATAATCACACAATAAAGGATCCTTCTTTCTATGTATTCGCAATACATTACATTTGTCTATGTTAAGGATCAGTTGCCACTCGCAGCACCAAGAGCCTATCTGCAGCAGATCTTCCTGCATTTCGCTACACTTTTCTAATGCTGCAACTTCTCTTTATACTACAGCATCATCCGCGAAAAGCCGCGCGTAACTTCGGACACTATCTACTAGGTCATTTATATATATTGTGAAAAGCAATGGTCCCATAACACTCCCCTGAGTGAGGTTACTTTAACGTCTGTAGACGTCTCTCCATTGATAACAATGTGGTGTCACCGCCAGACACCACACTTGCTAGGTGGCAGCCTTTAAATCAGCCGCGGTCCGTTAGTACACGCCGGACCCGCGTGTCGCCACTATCAGTGATTGCAGACCGAGCGCCGCCACACGGCAGGTCTAGAGAGACTTCCTAGCACTCGCCCCAGTTGTACAGCCGACTTTGCTAGCGATGGTTCACTGACAAATTACGCTCTCATTTGCCGAGACGATAGTTAGCATAGCCTTCAGCTACGTCATTTGCTACGACCTAGCAAAGCGCCATTATCATTTGCTATTTATCTTATGATGCATGTACTGTCAGACCGATGTTCACCAATTATGGATTAAAGTTAAGTATTCCAACAGCTACGACCTTTTTTACTAGACTCAACTCCTTTAACTGTTCCAGACCTCACGCCAGCCTGCGTGAGCTTAAACGCGTGCCTTTCGGCTTCCTCATAGTGGCTTGGCTGTCTTGCCAAGTCACAACAGTTTGGTGACGAGAATTTTGCGTTCGTATTGATACTACTCTTGATTTACTCGTGTCATGGCTTCGCCACAATCTCCAGATGTACTGTCCGAATTTTATCGCTTACAGAACCAGCAGACGCAGGCCTTATTGGATGCCCTTGGACAGCTCATCCAGGGTCAACGTGCACTGAAAAACGATGCGGCAGCCGCCGCTCCTCCGCTCACACAGCCACAACACGCAGTTGCACCACCTTTTCGTCCTTTTAATACTGCACTGGAAAGCTGGACGGACTGGTCACGCCTATTTGGATTTCATCTCGCCGCCTACAGAATTCAAGGTAACGAGCGGCAGCCTTTTTTGTTAGCATCCGTAGGCGTCCAGACGTACCGTGTGATAGTGAAATTATTTCCCCGACGCGACGTAGCAACTCTGTCCTACGAAGAAATTTTGTCTGCATTATATGCATATTTCATAGAATCAGTCAATGTAGTTGCAAAAAGGTATACCACCTTTCGTACAAAACGTACGGCCAGTCAGACTAATAGGGAGTGGGTTGCAACCTTGCAAGGCCTTACTATGGATTGTGCTTTTGAGTGTCAATGTGGACTCTGATATTCAGATACTATGGTGCGTGATGCAATTGCACAGAACGTTTCTGATGTTCGTATACGGGAACAGATTTTGAAACTAGTCAATCCCTCCCTTCAACAAGTGATGTACATATTGAATCGGGAGGACACACTTGACTTTGCTCAGGAATCATTTGAAACTTCGCCACCCGTGTGTCAGGTTAAACGGCCCGCCGGGCGAGCTGCACGGAACAGTAAACTGCCCTCGCGCTCGTCCGCGCAGCCACGTGTGGCGCGCAAGCATGCACATGCAGTGAAATCATGCCCGCGGTGTGCTACTAGACATTCGCATGAGAATTGCCCGTCACGCCACGCTATTTGCTTTTTCTGTAATAAAAAAGGAAATGTTCAAAGTGTTTGCCAGAAAAAGCTCCGATCGGACACTCACAACCATTCTAGGCCTTCTCCTTCGCGCTGGCATCGGAATGGAACCAAGGATACTCAGGCTCGTGACACTTCGCCCATGGACATTCATGTAGTTCATGCCACTCCGCCCAGTGCTACTCTCTCTAACAGTGACTGTGTTCGTCCCACAAATAGTGTGCGTCGACATCGACAGAAATCCCGTCAAGTCGCAAGTGATTCTGAACCGGTGTCAGTTCACGTTGCACGAGACAGTCGCTCTTGTCGTCAGCAGGACAATAAACTTTTTGTTGATTTGGACATTAACGGCACAGTGATACCGTTCCAGCTCGATACCGGGCTGCAGTTTCACTGATCAATCAAGACACTTACAAACAGCTGGGCCAACCTCCGTTGCGTGCCGCAAATGTTAAGCTAACTACATATTCATGTCACGGGCTCCCTGTGTTAGGACAGTGCAGCCTTCTTGCAACATACAAGGGACAAACAAAACTTGAGTCATTTTACGTCCTTCGTTCTTCTTCTGCAGTGAACTTGTTTGGTTTAGATTTGTTTCAGTTATTTAACTTGTCTATAGTCAATCAGGTCCTATCAGTGAACCAGACTGTGCCTTCAGCCAGTGTTTCTCGTCTATGTGAAGAAGTTGCAGACATTTTTGCACCGGGCCTCGGTTGCGCTAAGAACTATAAAGCACATTTGGAACTGAAAGTCAACGCGCAACTGAAATTTTTCAGAGCGCGCAATGTTCCCCACGCATTGCGTGATGAGGTCGCAAGAACATTACACGATTTGGAATCACAAGGTGTGATTGAACGCGTACAGGCTTCTCTCTGGGCATCAGCCCTAGTAATTTTGCAAAAACCTTCCGAAAAATTGAGACTTTGCGTGGACTTCAAGGCAGCAGTGAATCCACAACTAGTGACTGCAACTTTTCCTTTACCCCGCCCAGAAGAGCTTTTTGACAAACTGTGCCCGGGTAAATATTTTCGAAGTTGGACCTAACAGATGCGTACTTGCAAATACCGGTGGACGACGAATCCCAGCGCGTCTTGGTGGTTAACACGCATCTTGGTTTGTACCGATTCAAACGACTGCCATTCGGGTGCGCATCCGCCCCTGCATTGTTTCAGCAATATTTACAAACTGTTTGTGCGTCGGTCCCTACTGCAGCAAACGATCTGGACGACATTGTGATCTCCGGAAAGACGGAAGAAGAACATTTAGCCAATCTCAGAACATTATTTCAGGTCTTGCGACAAAATGGTCTTCGCTTGCGGAAGGACAAATGTGTGTTTTTTGCTCGTGATTTGCCATATCTGGGACATGTCCTCAATGCCCAAGGCATACATCCCAGTCCAGAGCACCTCCGTGCCATACAAGACTTACCTTCGCCGCAGAATTTGAAGCAGCTACAGAGTGTGCTGGGAAAAATTAATTATCATAAATATGTGCGCCACGCCTCTTCCATTTCAGCTCCGCTTCATCGCTTACGCCGTAAAGGTGTTCCGTTCGTCTGGACGATGGAATGCGAACGCACCTTTCGCCAGTTGAAATCGGCGTTGCTTTCCAATACTTGCCTTACGACATTCGATCCCCAGAAACCCCTTTTGTTGATGGTGGATGCATCGGATTTCGGGATCGGTGCTGTGCTTGCACACAAAGATGGTTCGCACGATCGCTCTATTTCCTTTGCGTCCAAATTGCTCTCGTCTGCGCAAAGAAATTATTGACAGATCGAGAAAGAAGCATTGGCTCCCGTATTTTGTGTTACAAGGTTTCATGATTTCTTGTATGGTCGTCACTTTACCATCATCACAGACCACAAACCTTTGACATCACTTTTTCATCCGACCAAGCCTGTACCTCCACGTACAGCGCAGAAATTCATTCGCTGGTCTATTTTCCTCTCGCAGTACCGCTACGATATCTTGTATCGGTCCACTGCTAAGCACGGAAACGCCGATACGTTGTCCCGTTTGCCTGTTGCCGAGGATAGAGCATTCGATTCTTCCGAACTTGCTTGCGTGTTCATTGATTAGGAAACCGATGACGTGGTCGAATCGTTTCCGATTGATTTTCGTCGTGTAGCTACAGCCACAGCTGCCGACCCTGTCCTTGCTACCGTTTTGCGCTTTGTTGCTACGCAATGGCCCTTGTCAAAGTCACGGATCGGGGATCCGTTGGTTCGCCGCTTTTTTGCTCACAAGGAGAGACTTTTTGTACGACGTGGTGTTTTGCTGTTGCGTTCTGATAACGATCAGTCCAGGCTCGTGGTCCCGCGTTCGTTACAGTCCTCTGTCTTACGGCATTTCCACATTGGGGTATAGTGAGAACGAAACAACTTGCTCGTCAACACTGTACTTGGTTCGGAATCGATGCTGCGATTACGAATATGTGCTCTGCTTGCATGGCGTGTGCCGAACAACAATCCGCACCTCCGCGGAAATTCTTTGCATGGCCAAAAGCCACTTCCCCTTGGCAACGCTTACACATCGATTTTGCTGGTCCCTTCTGGACACCTGGTATCCACATACTAAATAGACACTCACGCCTCCTGTTCATTGCACATCCACTAAGGTGGCAAAAGTGATGAACAGCGATATGCACGTATACGGATGGCGGTGGTACTGCATGCTCAAGGTGTAGAAGGGCAATTTTCTAAGTCCTTATCCCGGACGCGTGCACTAGGAATGTTAGGTGCTCGCGCGCCGCCACGGTTGCGTAAGCAAGCCGCGACCCGAGGTCAACATGGTCAACTGATAAGAACATATAAAAACAAACTGTTGCAACCTTGAGCTCCCGTTACGAGATGTACTAAATGGAAATAATGGCTAAGGCAAAGTTTGAATATAGATCAATTTATTTATGAAAATACAAAGTACAGTTTAATAAGCCACAGCTGCAAAATACTAACACGAATTCTTTACAGACGAAGGGAAAAACTAGTAGAAGCCGACCTCGGGGAAGATCAGTTTCGATTCCGTAGAAATACTGGAACACGTGAGGCAATACTGACCTTACGACTTATCTTAGAAGAAAGATTAAGGAAAGGCAAACCTACGTTTCTAGCATTTGTAGACTTAGAGAAAGCTTTTGGCAATGTTGACTGGAATACTCTCTTTCAAATTCTAAAGGTGGCAGGGGTAAAATACAGGGAGCGAAAGGCTATTTACAATTTGTACAGAAACCAGATGGCAGTTATGAGTCGAGGGGCATGAAAGGGAAGCAGTGGTTTGGAAGGGAGTGAGACAGGGTTGTAGCCTCTCCCCGATGTTATTCAATCTGTATATTGAGCAAGCAGTAAAGGAAACAAAAGAAAAATTCGGAGTAGGTATTAAAATCCATGGAGAAGAAATAAAAACTTTGAGGTTCGCCGATGACATTGTAATTCTGTCAGAGACAGCAAAGGACTTGGAAGAGCAGTTGAACGGAATGGACAGTGTCTTGAAGGGAGGATATAAGATGAACATCAACAAAACCAAAACGAGGATAATGTAATGTAGTCGATTTAAGTCGGGTGATGTTGAGGGTATTAGATTAGGAAATGAGACACTTAAAGTAGTATAGGAGTTTTGCTATTTGGGGAGCAAAATAACTGATGATGGTCGAAGTAGAGAGGATATAAAATCTAGACTGGCAATGGCAAGGAAAGCTTTTCTCAAGAAGAGGAATTTGTTAACATCGAGTATAGATTTAAGTGTCAGGAAGTCGTTTCTGAAAGTATTTGTATGGAGTGTAGCCATGTATGGAAGTGAAACATGGACGGTAAATAGTTTGGACAAGAAGAGAATAGAAGCTTTCGAAATGTGGTGCTACAGAAGAATGCTGAAGATTAGGTGGGTAGATCACATAACTAATGAGGAGGTACTGAATATGATTGGGGAGAAGAGGAGTTTGTGGCACAACTTGACCAGAAGAAGGGACCGGTTGGTAGGACATGTTCTGAGGCATCAAGGGATCACCAGTTTAGTATTGCAGGGCAGCGCGGAGGGTAAAAATCGTAGGGGGAGACCAAGAGATGAATACACTAAGCAAATTCAGAAGGATGTCGGTTGCAGTAAGTACTGGGAGATGAAGAAGCTTGCACAGGATAGAGTAGCATGGAGAGCTTGCATGAAACTAGTCTCAGGACTGAAGACCATAACAACCACAACAACAACAGTCACCAACAAACTTAACATATTCAAAAACTCCTTTACCTTTAACCCAAATGAACACAGACTCATTTAGAGATATCTTTCTCCTATTACGAGTATATAAAGACAATGCAGATGGCGACATACATGCCGATTTACCAAAGTCTTTATTTGAAAGTTGGTGACTGTACTTTGTATTTTCATAAATAAAGTGATCTATATTCGAACTTTGCCTTAGCTATTATTTCCATTTAGTACTTGACGAAACGGGGGCTCGAGAACGCAACAGTTTGTTTTTATATGTTCTCATCAGTTGGCCTTGTTGACCTCGGTTCGCGGCTTGCTTACGCAACCGTGGCGGCGCGCGAGCACCTGACAATCCTAGTGCGCGCGTCCGGGATAACACGTCTGGACGCGTCCGGGATGAGGACTTAGAAAATTTCAGCTCTGCATAAACTACAGGGCTATTACAAATGATTGAAGCGATTTCATAAATTCACTGTAGCTCCATTCATTGACATATGGTCACGACACACTACAGATACGTAGAAAAACTCATAAAGTTTTGTTCGGCTGAAGCCGCACTTCAGGTTTCTGCCGCCAGAGCGCTCGAGAGCGCAGTGAGACAAAATGGCGACAGGAGCCGAGAAAGCGTATGTCGTGCTTGAAATGCACTCACATCAGTCAGTCATAACAGTGCAACGACACTTCCGGACGAAGTTCAACAAAGATCCACCAACTCCTAACTCCATTCGGCGATGGTATGCGCAGTTTAAAGCTTCTGGATGCCTCTGTAAGGGGCAATCAACGGGTCGGCCTGCAGTCAGCGAAGAAACGGTTGAACGCGTGCGGGCAAGTTTCACGCGTAGCCCGCGGAAAATTGGCGCATGCCACAACTGGAGACCGACAGCGCCGACTTCATCTTTCAACAGGATGGTGCTCCACCGCACTTCCATCATGATGTTCGGCATTTCTTAAACAGGAGATTGGAAAACCGATGGATCGGTCGTGGTGGAGATCATGATCAGCAATCCATGTCATGGCCTCCACGCTCTCCCGACTTAACCCCATGCGATTTATTTCTGTGGAGTTATGTGAAAAATTCAGTGTTTAAACCTCCTCTACCAAGAAACGTGCCAGAACTGCGAGCTCGCATCAACGATGCTTTCGGACTCATTGATGGGGACATGCTGCGCCGAGTGTGGGAGGAACTCGATTATCGGCTTGATGTCTGGCGAATCACTAAAGGGGCACATATCGAACATTTGTGAATGCCTAAAAAAACTTTTTGAGTTTTTGTATGTGTGTGCAAAGCATTTTGAAAATATCTCAAATAATAAAGTTACTGTAGAGCTGTGAAATAACCCTGTATATAAGCGAGCGAGAGCCGCGCAGAGGCTCAGTCGCGCTGCTGCTGCTGCTGCACAGGCAACTGCATTGAACGCCGCCCCGATGCCTCACAGGAGAATTCGTCGCCGTTCTAAACAGACAGTTTACGAAACGATCGAGAACATCGAGTTCGCCACAACAGCTGGGGACAAGAAGAACCGCATACCAGTTAAGAGTGTTGCTGCTACTGCACTTGTCGACGGACCGTGTGTCTTCTGTGGTTGTAGACTTAATTTTAGTATTGACCTCAATGATACATTTTCACACGGTAATGGTTGGCTCACTGTAGCCGTTGTACGTGGCGGTACAGGTGTGCCTAATGTTCCTGGACTTGAAAGTTTTGTCGATAGAGGCATTATTGCCTATCGTAGCTACCATGTGGCCGAACTTGCAAATAAAGACTTTGGTAAATCATTTGTACTCAGGTGATTCATGTAGAATGGTTTCCCACATGTCTGCACGCCGAGAATTGACAGACCCTGAACATCTACATCTACATGACTACTCTGCAGTTCACATTTAAGTGCTTGGCAGAGGGTTCATCGAACCACAATCATACTATCTCCCTACCATTCCACTCCCGAACAGCGCGCGGGAAAAACGAACATCTAAACCTTTCTGTTCGAGCTCTGATTTCTCTTATTTTATTTTGATCATCATTCCTACCTATGTAGGTTGGGCTCCACAAAATGTTTTCGCATTCGGAAGAGGAAGTTGGTGACTGAAATTTCGTAAATAGATCTCGCCGCGACGAAAAACGTCTTCGCTTTAATGACTTCCATCCCAACTCGCGTATCATATATGCCACACTCTCTCCCCTACTACGCGATAATACAAAACGAGCTGACCTTTTTTGCACCCTTTCGATGTCCTCCGTCAATCCCACCTGGTAAGGATCCCACACCGCGCAGCAATATTCTAACAGAGTACGAACGAGTGTAGTGAAAGCTGTCTCTTTAGTGGACTTGTTGCATCTTCTAAGCGTCCTGCCAATGAAACGCAACCTTTCGCTCGCCTTCCCCGCACTATTATTTATGTGCTCTTTCCAACTGAAGTTGTTCGTAATATTAACACCCAGGTACTTAGTTGAATTGACAGATCTTTATAAGAAAATTAGAGAAATTAAAGGAATATTCCAGGCAAAAATTGGAATGATAAAAGATAGAAACGGGAAAGATCTGAGTGAAGCAGAGGATGTTAATGAAAGATGGGCAGAATATGTAGAAGACCTATACAAGAAAGAACTGCATCATGACAGGGTTCCTACTGCTAATGTTAATGTTAATTTAGACCTAGAGCCAGATATTTTGGAGAGCTAAATCCAGTGGGCCCTTGAAAATATGGCTGATAACAAAACTAGTGGACATGATGAAATGCCAGCAGAATTGTTTAAAGTCACTGGAAAGGATGCAGTGAAAGTGCTGCACTCAATATGTCAAAAAATATGGATAACGCAGCAGTGGCCAGAAGACTGGAAAAGATCAGTATTCATCCCCATTCCAAAGAAGAAAAGTTATCAAGAATGCTCAGATTACTGAACAATCGCACTTATTTCACATGCTAGCAAAGTTATGTTGAAAATCTTACAAAATAGACTTCGCCAGTATCTAGATCGAGAGCTACGAGAAGAACAAGCTGGATTTATGAAAGGAAGAGGAACTAGAGATAAAATTGCTAACATTCGGTGGATTACGGAAAAAGCGAGAGAATTCCAGAAAGATGTGTACCTCTGCTTTATTGACTACGCCAAAGCCTTTGACTGCGTCGATCACAACAAATTAAGGAACGTACTGAAAAGCACGGGTGTATCAGATCACCTCATTCATCTGATACGGAGTTTATACCTTGACCAAGAAGCCACGGTGAGAACTATGTATGGAACAACGAAATGGATAAAGATTCAGAAAGGGGTCCGGCAAGGCTGCATACTGTCACCGCACTTATTCAATCTGTGTGCAGAACATGTTATGAGGAATGCGAGGCTAGATGAAGGAGAAACAGGAATTAAAATAGCTGGAATAAATGTAAACAACCTCATATACGCGGATGATACGATCCTGTTGGCAGAAAGTGAAGAAGAATTGAGAACACTCTTACTGAAGGTGAAAGACGAAAGTGAAAAGGCCGGTCTTATGCTGAATGTGAAGAAAACGAAAATTATGGCAACTACACCTACCAATTCGTGGGATATAGCAGGAGAAACCATGGAGGTAGTGACCACATTCAGTTATCTCGGTTCCCAGATCTCTGCAGCCATGAAATCCGGAGACGCCTGTTGCTCGGTAGACAGGCGATGTCAAACCTTGACAAGGTAATAAGGTCCAGAGATATAACACTAGGAACAAAGATCCGTATTGTGAGGGCTATGGTCTTTCCAGTTGCGATGTACGGATGTGAGACCTGGACCATTAGAAAGGCTGAACGGCGAAGAATTGAATCTTTCGAATTGTGGTGTTGGAGGAAACTTCTTACAAAGGAACCTCCCCATCGCACCTCCCTCAGATTTAGTTATAAGTTGGCACAGTGGATAGGCCTTGAAAAACTGAACACATATCAATCGAGAAAACAGGAAGAAGTTGTGTGGAATTATGAAAAAAATAAGCAAAATATACAAACTCAGTAGTCCATGCGCATGAGAAGCAACTTCATGGAGAGTGAAGACTAAGGAACGCCGTGGTCCCGTGGTTAGCGTGAGCAGCTGCGGGACGAGAGGTGCTAGGTTCAAGTCTTCCCTGCAGTGAAAAATTTACTTCTTCTTTCTCGCAAAGTTATGATCTGTCCGTTCGTTCATTGACGTCTCTGTTAACTGTAATGAGACCAGTGTCTGTGTTTTGCGACCGCACCGCAAAACCGTGCGATTAGTAGACGAAAGGACGTGCCTCTCCAATGGGAACCGAAAACATTTGATAGCAAGGTCATAAGTCAACCGATTCCTCCGCAGGAAAACACGTCTGATATATTCTATACGACACTGGTGACGGCATGTGCGTCACATAATTGTCTGAAAATAAAAAATTAAAATTTTCACTCGAGAGAAGGTTTGAACTAAGGACCTTTCGTTCTACAGCTGCTCACGCTAACCACGAGACCACGGCGCTCCTGAACTCACGCTCTCCTTGATGTTACATATCTTGCAAATGGATTACTCAGTTTGTATATTTTGCTTATTATTTTCATAGTTCCACACAACTTCTTCCTGTTTTCTCGATTGGTCTGTGTTCAGTTTTTCAAGGCCTATCCACTGTGCCAACTTATAACTAAATCTGAGGGAGGTGCGATGGGGACGTTCCCTTGTCAGAGTTCCATGGACTGCAAAGAGAACTAACAGATCAATATTGGAGCAAATTAAACCAGATTTCTCCCTGGAAGGTCTAATGTTAAAACAAAAGCTGACCTACTTTGGACACACAATGCGAAGGCATGCCTCGCTGAAAAAAAAACATTAATGCTGGGGAAGATTGAAGGAACTAGAAGGAGAGGACGTCAGAGGATGAGATGGATCGATGGCATCACAGAAGCAATGTGTTCCAACCTGGAAGGTCTACGGGAGAAAGTGCAAGACTGGAAAAAGTGGCGTGATTTGGTTCATGGGGTCACGAAGAGTCGGAACCGACTAAACGAATAGGGAGAGAGAGGGAGAGTCTAACAGGTTGCTCGCAGGCATCAGACAGAAAACTGGAAACCCCAGATATTAATTAAATGTAATTACTTCTGAAACAGTGATTTACTGCCATATGGAGTTCTGCTCCACAAACAGCCACTGCCAATGGGTCTGAAGATGACCACATAAGTGGTCGAAACCAATGACCACAAATAAATACAAATTGTGATCGAGAATGATTTAAAGTAAATTATCCAAAATAAATATAAAGTAAAAGAGTATCTCATTAGCCTCCTCTCCTATAATTAATCATAATGTTTGGACTCAAGGATGCATGTACTGGATAACAGTAATGTTCATATTAAACAGATATTTAACTTTACAGTTATATGAACAGCTGATGGTGCTCTCTAAAAATTATAAAATGGTTTGTATGAACTATTAGAGGAAACAACAGTTGAGTAAAAAACTATTTCTAGCTTTCTGTACTCGTAGTTCCTTCCTCCGGGAAGACTGGGAAGACTGGCAATGGGGGGAGTGTCGCTCAGACCACAAGCTGAGAGAAACCCACCTGTACTGAACACTGACGCAATTCATTCTGGAGTACCACTTGAATTTTTGGGATCCCCACCAGGCCAGTTTAAGGAAGAAACCAAGCAGTTCAGAAGTGGGCTTCTAGATTTCTTACTGGTAGGCTCAATCAATAAGCAAGTATTATGGAGATGCTTCAGGAACTCAAATGAGAAAACCTCGGACAAACATGCTCTTTACATGGAACACTATTGAGAAAATTTAGAGAAATGTCATACAAGGTACCCATCACCACATACCGTATTGTAGCTAGCAGACTAGGCCCTTTGTTTGTAATACAGAATACGGAAAAGAACTATGGGTGAATGTCTAATACATTAAAACATACGGTAGCACTCTGAAACTTTGTGATTTATTTTAAATGTTTTGTTACACATTTCACTGTAACTGATAAATTGTGATTACCAGTGACCTACATCTATAACAGTCTCACCATCTGGAGATGTGAGCATTGTCTAGACCTATTAATCTATTAATAATTCCTCATTCAGTATTGTTTATCACAATGCCATATGAACATAACCCAGATTCTGAAAAACTAGATAAGGTATAGGAAGATTAGAGTGGTGCAAACGTGTGAAGCAAGCAGGCAGGCAGCCAGCCGTGCCACAATGCACTCGTGCTCCCTACAGCCAACTGAGCCAGGCCGAAAGGGTTGAGACTGTGGCCTTCCGAGTGGCAGTGGGTTCCTTTCGGAGAATTACGACGAAGGTTGGCTGTGCTGCATCAGATGTCCAGCGATGCCGGGACCAGTGGTCCCATGAACATTCTCACCTGTCAACGAGGTTCTGGACTTCACTGCAGCGTAGACACCCACCAGGATCGTGGGTCGGTCGTACAGCTACTGCAGCACAGATAAGATGGCTCGAGAGCCCAAACGTGTCGACACAAACTGTTGCGAACTGTTTTTTACAGGGTGTTCCAAAAATGACCGGTATATTTCAAACGGCAATAAAAACTAAACGAGCAGCGATAGAAATACACCGTTTGTTGCAATATGCTTGGGACAACAGTACATTTTCAGGCGGACAAACTTTCGAAATGACAGTAGTTACAAGTTTCAACAACAGATGGCGCTGCAAGTGATGTGAAAGATATAGAAGACAGCGCAGTCTGTGGGTGCGCCATTCTGTACGTCGTCTTTCTGCTGTAAGCGTGTGCTGTTCACAACGTGCAAGTGTGCTGTAGACGACATGGTTTATTCCTTAGAACAGAGGATTTTTCTGGTGTTGGAATTCCACCGCCTAGAACACAGTGTTGTTGCAACAAGACGAAGTTTTCAACGGAGGTTTAATGTAACCAAAGGACCGAAAAGCGATACAATAAAGGATCTGTTTGAAAAATTTCAACGGACTGGGAACGTGACGGACGAACGTGCTGGAAAGCTAGGGCGACCGCGTACGGCAACCGCAGAGGGCAACGCGCAGCTAGTGCAGCAGGTGATCCGACAGCGGCCTCGGGTTTCCGTTCGCCGTGTTGCAGCTGCGGTCAAAATGACGCCAACGTCCACATATCGTCTCGTGCGCCAGAGTTTACACCTCTATCCGTACAAAATTCAAACGCGGCCGCTACCGTTGCTGCACGAGAGACATTCGCTAACGATATAGTGCACAGGATTGATGACGGCGATATGCACGTGGGCAGCATTTGGTTTACTGACGAAGCTTATTTTTACCTGGACGGCTTCGTCAATAAACAGAACTGGCGCATATGGGGAACCGAAAAGCCCCATGTTGCAGTCCCATCGTCCCTGCATCCTCAAAAAGTACTGGTCTGGGCCGCCATTTCTTCCAAAGGAATCATTGGCCCATTTTTCAGATCCGAAACGATTACTGAATCACGCTATCTGGACATTCTTCGTGAATTTGTGGCGGTACAAACTGCCTTAGACGACACTGCGAACACCTCGCGGTTTATGCAAGATGGTGCCCGGCCACATCGCACGGCCGACGTCTTTAATTTCCTGAATGAATATTTCGACGATCGTGTGATTGCTTTGGGCTATCCGAAACGTACAGGAGGCGGCGTGGATTGGCCTCCCTATTCGCCAGACATGAACCCCTGTGACTTCTTTCTGTGGGGACACTTGAAAGACCAGGTGTACCGCCAGAATCCAGAAACAATTGAACAGCTGAAGCAGTACATCTCATCTGCATGTGAAGCCATTCCGCCAGACACGTTGTCAAAGGTTTCGGGTAATTTCATTCAGAGACTACGCCATATTATTACTACGCATGGTGGATATGTGGAAAATATCGTACTATAGAGTTTCCCAGACCGCAGCGCCATCTGTTGTTGAAAATTGTAACTACTGTAATTTCGAAAGTTTGTCTTCCTGAAAATGTACTGTTGTCCCAAGCATATTGCAACAAACGGTGTATTTCTATCGCTGCTCGTTTAGTTTTTATTACCGTTTCAAATATAGCGGTCATTTTTGAAACACCCTGTAGAAGTACAGCTACAGGCATGCACACATCTAGCCCGTCTTCTGCTCAAGCCTAAGCATCGAGGTGCAGGCCTAGACTGGTGCCGTGAGAGGAACATTTGGCTGATGGAATGGCACACTAAGGTCTTCAGCGATGATGACAAACTGTGTCTGCACGCAAGTGATGATCGTTCAAATGTTCAAAGGTGTGTGAAATCTTAAGGTCATCAGTCCCTAAGCTTACACACTACTTAACCTAAATTATCCTACGGACAAACACACACACCTATGCCCGACGGAGGACTCGAACCTCCGCCGGGAGTGATGGTCGTCTGCACATACGACAGACCCTGGTGAGCACTGTCTCATGGAGTGCATTCGTCCAAGACACTGGCCCCGCCAGAGGCCTTATGGTGTTGAGAGCTCTCTATAAAACATTCTCTGTATGTGAAAAAACTGAATATATAGATACCAAAAACATTCTTCTTATATAACTTTAGATATCTTACTCAACTCTTGAGCAAAACTGACTGTTGGTTGGCCCTATATTGCCTATGTGAGCAGTGTAATGGAATAAAACTAAGTGGAATGCAAAATTTGAAATAAAGGAAAATGAACCTACTTAAATGCCAAAAGGAACTAATTGTGTGCTCAGTGAAAACTATGCAACTAACTCAGTACTCAAGTACATAATGAATGTTGCATCTACATCTACATCTACATGACTACTCTGCAATTCACATTTAAGTGCTTGGCAGAGGGTTCATCGAACCACAATCATACTATCTCCCTACCATTCCACTCCCGAACAGCGCGCGGGAAAAACGAACACCTAAACCTTTCTGTTCGAGCTCTGATTTCTCTTATTTTATTTTGATGATCATTCCTACCTATGCAGGTTGGGCTGAACAAAATATTTTCGCATTCGGAAGATAAAGTTGGTGACTGAAATTTCGTAAATAGATCTCGCCGCGACGAAAAACGTCTTTGCTTTAATGACTTCCATTCCAACTCGCGTATCGTATCTGCCACACTCTCTCCCTTATTACGTGATAATACAAAACGAGCTGCCCTTTTTTCCGCCCTTTCGATGTCCTCCGTCAATCCCACCTGGTAAGGATCCCACACCGTGGAGCAATATTCTAACAGAGGACGAACGAGTGTAGTGTAAGCCTCTCTTTAGTGGACTTGTTGCATCTTCCAAGTGTCCTGCCAATGAAACGCAACCTTTGGCTCGCCTTCTCCACAACATTATCTATGTGGTCTTTCCAACTGAAGTTGTTCGTAATTTTAACACCCAGGTACTTAGTCGAATTGACAGCCTCGAGAATTGTACTATTTATCGAGTAATCGAATTCCAACGGATTTCTTTTGGAACTCGTGTGGATCACCTCACACTTTTCGTTATTTAGCGTCAACTGTCACCTGCCACACCGTACAGCAATCTTTTCTAAATCGCTTTGCAACTGATACTGGTCTTTGGATGGCCTTACTAGACGGTAAATTACAGCATCATCTGCGAACAACCTAAGAGAACTGCTCAGATTGTGACCCAGGTCATTTATATAGATCAGGAACAGCAGAGGTCCAAGGGCGCTTCCCTGGGGAACACCTGATATCACTTCAGTTTTACTGCATAATTTGCCGTCTATTGCCACGAACTGCGACCTTCCTGACAGGAAATCACGAATCCAGTCGCACAACTGAGACGATACCCCATAGGCCCGCAGCTTGATTAGAAGTCGCTTGTGAGGAACGGTGCCAAAAGCTTTCCGGAAATCTAGAAATACATAATCAACTTGAGTTCCCCTGTCGATAGCGGCCATTACTTCGTGCGAATAAAGAGCTAGCTGCGTTGCACAAGAACGATGATTTCTGAAACCATGCTGATTACGTATCAATAGATCGTTCCCTTCGAGGTGATTCATAATGTTTGAATACAGTATATGCTCCAAAACCCTACTGCAAACCCACGTCAATGATAACATGAAGTGCAATGTTTGACTTGGGAACGTTTAGACGTAGTAGCTCTACTTGTACGTGTTCATCCCACAGTCATATGGTGTTTTTACCAGTAGGAGAACAAAATTTTGTTGTGGCAAGAATTTTCATAATCAAGAAGTGGCGATAAAACTTTGTTAAACCAAGGAAGCTAGAACTTGTATTTTGGTGGTAGGAACAGTAATTTCTCTGAGTGCCTCTCAAGTCTTTTGGGATCAGGCTCTTTGCCTCCAGACAAGATGACGTATTCTAGAAACTAAACTCTGGTGTTGCCAGATTCTCATTTTTCCAGATGGACAGTGCTACAGATTTTTTAACTATCAGGAATTACACTATTCAGTATACAGGTACGTTGTGACCAAGACTTTTCAGTTATGAGGATGTCATCAACACATGAGAGAGTACTGCTGCAAGTATTCAGGTAAGACAGGGTTTAAACTGCTAGTGAAGGTGTCAGAAGAAATGTTAAGACTGAACGATAACTTGGGGAATATACTCTCCTGGAAATAGAAATAAGAACACCGTGAATTCATTGTCCCAGGAAGGGGAAACTTTATTGACACATTCCTGGGGTCAGATACATCACATGATCACACTGACAGAACCACAGGCACATACACACAGGCAACAGAGCATGCACAATGTCGGCACTAGTACAGTGTATATCCACCTTTCGCAGCAATGCAGGCTGCTATTCTCCCATGGAGACGATCGTAGAGATGCCGGATGTAGTCCTGTGGAACGGCTTGCCATGCCATTTCCACCTGGCGCCTCAGTTGGACCAGCGTTCGTGCTGGACGTGCAGACCGCGTGAGACGACACTTCATCCAGTCCCAAACATGCTCAATGGGGGACAGATCCGGAGATCTTGCTGGCCAGGGTAGTTGACTTACACCTTCTAGAGCACGTTGGGTGGCACGGGATACATGCGGACGTGCATTGTCCTGTTGGAACAGCAAGTTCCCTTGCCGGTCTAGGAATGGTATAACGATGGGTTCGATGACGGTTTGGATGTACCGTGCACTATTCAGTGTCCCCTCGACGATCACCAGTGGTGTACGGCCAGTGTAGGAGATCGCTCCCCACACCATGATGCCGGGTGTTGGCCCTGTGTGCCTCGGTCGTATGCAGTCCTGATTGTGGCGCTCACCTGCACGGCGCCAAACACGCATACGACCATCATTGGCACCAAGGCAGAAGCGACTCTCATCGCTGAAGACGACACGTCTCCATTCGTCCCTCCATTCACGCCTGTCGCGACACCACTGGAGGCGGGCTGCACGATGTTGGGGCGTGAGCGGAAGACGGCCTAATGGTGTGCGGGACCGTAGCCCAGCTTCATGGAGACGGTTGCGAATGGTCCTCGCAGATACCCCAGGAGCAACAGTGTCCCTAATTTGCTGGGAAGTGGCGGTGCGGTCCCCTACGGCACTGCGTAGGATCCTACGGTCTTGGCGTGCATCCGTGCGTCGCTGCGGTCCGGTCCCAGGTCGACGGGCACGTGCACCTTCCGCCGACCACTGGCGACAACATCGATGTACTGTGGGAGACCTCACGCCCCACGTGTTGAGCAATTCGGCGGTACGTCCACCCGGCCTCCCGCATGCCCACTATACGCCATCGCTCAAAGTCCGTCAACTGCACATACGGTTCACGTCCACGCTGTCGCGGCATGCTACCAGTGTTAAAGACTGCGATGGAGCTCCGTATGCCACGGCAAACTGGCTGACACTGACGGCGGCGGTGCACAAATGCTGCGCAGCTAGCGCCATTCGACGGCCAACACCGCGGTTCCTGGTGTGTCCGCTGTGCCGTGCGTGTCATCATTGCTTGTACAGCCCTCTCGCAGTGTCCGGAGCAAGTATGGTGGGTCTGACACACCGGTGTCAATGTGTTCTTTTTTCCATTTCCAGGTGTGTAGCATTCTCCAAAACAGGGAAACGCAGTTCATTTTATACACTCTGGGTGTAACTCTACAGGCCAGAAGCTTTTGCTGAAGTCCACCACAGAGAGATGTGTACACCGCAAAAATTCTGAAGTAATTCATCTAAAGCTTGTCGGTGTTTGTCTGCAGTCCATCTTTCTTCGCTATTATGTGCAGCAGGCTATTATATGAACTAAGTGGCGGTTCGATGCCACAGTCTGAATTTCAGCTTTTACTTTGTCTCAGCGGCAAGCAGGAATAATATACAGATTAATGAAAAATTTGTCGAGATCTTTGACTTGAAACCTGTGCTGGAAATGCTTTTACTCACTGTGGTGACACCGCCAGACACCACATTGCTAGGTGGTAGCTTTAAATAGGCCACGTTCCATTAATACATGTCGGACCCGCGTGTCGCCACTGTCAGTAATTGCAGACCGAGCGCCACCACACGGCAGGTCTAGAGAGACGTACTAGCACTCGCCCCAGTTGTACGGACGACTTTGCTAGCGACTACACTGACGAAGCCTTTCTCTCATTTGCCGAGAGACAGTTAGAATAGCATTCAGCTAAGTCCATGGCTACGACCTAGCAAGGCGCCATTAACCATTTCTAGAGAGAGTCTCACTTGTATCATCAAGAATGCTGCATACAAATGATGGATTAAAGTTAAGTATTCCAGCAGCTACGTACTTCTCTTTATAGCATTCATTACGTATCCTGTTTGAGACCTAACGCCAGCCGGCGTGTGTAAACGCGTGCCTTTCGGCTACTTCCGAGTGGCATGGCTGTCTTGTTACGCCACAACACTCACCATACAGTAACTATAAAGTAATAGAGCGTGAATGCAAAATGTCAAAAAGATTCTTTCTGTCTGTATCAATATACTTCTTAACTTATATACAGTCTTATCGTAGAGAAAACAGACAATCTATATTCTGAGCAGTATCATCACAACAATTACGTAAACAACTTCTGTCATGAAAAAAGAATTTAGGTGGAAAATGAGTTGATTGGTCTGACATAAGGTATAGGCGATTCGTCTCTTCATCCTGTCTTGATTGCAATCCACAAATTTCAGAGTAATTGACTTACCTCAAGCTTCTATGGTTATTTCAGCATTATTAAAGTTTTTAAATGACCACAAAGCAATTTTAAAGTACACTACTGATATCATTTCTGTTGACAAAAGCGCTACAATTAAAAGCTAAGCGCTAGAATTAAAAGCTAAGAGCTACAATTAAAAGATAAGCGCTACAATTAATATCACGTATCGCAGATGCGAAGACAGTTTTGTTAAGGGTCTCCAGAAAGGTCCAAAATCATTAAATGTTCTACTTTTACTTTTTTACATTTTAAAACTTTACAGAATTTCCCCTTTCAATCGATACACAATTTCTTCAGTTCAGAAGACTACAACGGTTGTTAAAATATTTTTTAAATAAGTTCTGCGTGGGTGTGATGTGCTGTTAAACCGCTTATGCAATATTTTTAATTTAGCCCGTAATATTTTAGCATTAACAGTGCCTCTAGGATATCACATTAGTCATATGAGAATTATCGAGTTCTACTGCGGCGGCACAAATGAGCAGATGGTTGCAGAATTACAGACCCATATCACTAACGTCGATTTGAAGTAGGGTTTTGGAACATATACTGTGTTTGAGCATTATGAATTACCTCGAAGAAAACGATTTATTGACACGTAGCACGGATTCAGAAAATACCGTTCTTGTGAAACACGACTAGCTATTTACACTCATTAAGTGATGAGTGCTATCGGCAGGGGATGTCGAATTGATTCCACATTTTTAGATTTCCAGAAGGCTTTCAACACCGTTCCTCGCAAGCGTCTTCTAATCAGACTGCATGCCTACTGAATTGCACCTCGGTTGTGCGACTGGATTCGTGATTTCCTGTCAGAAAGGTCACCGTTCGTAGTACGAGGTGCATTCAAGTTCAAAGGCCTCCGATTTTTTTTTCTAATCAACTACTCACACGAAATCGATGAAACTGGCGTTACTTCTCGACGTAATCGCCCTGCAGACGTACACATTTTTCACAACGCTGACGCCATGATTCCATGGCAGTGGCGAAGGCCGCTTTAGGAGTCTGTTTTACCACTGGAAAATCACTGAGGCAATAGCAGCACGGCTGGTGAATGTGCGGCCACGGAGAGTGTCTTTCATTGTTGGAAAAAGCCAAAAGTCACTAGGAGCCACGTCAGGTGAGTAGGGAGCATGAGGAATCACTTCAAAGTTGTTATCACGAAGAAACTGTTGCGTAATGTTAGCTCGACGTGCGGGTGCGTTGTCTCGGTGAAACAGCACAAGTGCAGTCCTTCCCGGACGTTTTTGTTGCAGTGCAGGAAGGAATTTGTTCTTCAAAACATTTTCGTAGGATGCACCTGTTACCGTAGTGCCCTTTGGAACGCAATGGGTAAGGATTACGCCCTCGCTGTCCCAGAACATGGACACCATCATTTTTTCAGCACTGGCGGTTACCCGAAATTTTTTTGGTGGCGGTGAATCTGTGAGCTGACTGGCGCTTTGTTTCTGGATTGAAAAATGGCATCCATGTCTCATCCATTGTCACAACCGACGAAAAGAAAGTCCCATTCATGCTGTTGTTGCGCGTCAACATTGCTTGGCAACATGCCACACTGGCAGCCGTGTGGTCATCCGTCAGCATTCGTGGCACCCACCTGGATGACACTTTTCGCATTTTCAGGTCGTCATGCAGGATTGTGTGCACAGAATCCACAGAAATGCCAATTCTGGAGGCGATCTGTTCAACAGTCATTCGGTGATCCCCCAAAACAATTCTCTCCACTTTCTCGATCATGTCGTCAGACCGGCTTGTGCGAGCCCGAGGTTGTTTCGGTTTGTTGTCACATGATGTTCTGCCTTCATTAAGCTGCCGCACCCACGAACGCACTTTCGACACATCCATAACTCCATCACCACATGTCTCCTTCAACTGTCGATGAATTTCAATTGGTTTCACACGACGCAAATTCAGAAGACGAATGATTGCACGCTGTTCAAGTAAGGAAAACGTCGCCATTTTAAATATTTAAAACAGTTCTCATTCTCGCCGCTGGCGGTAAAAGTCCATCTGCCGTACGGTGCTGCCATCTCTGGGACGTATTGACAATGAACGCAGCCTCATTGTAAAACAATGCGCGTGTTTCTATCTGTTTCCAGACCGGAGAAAAAAAATCGGAGGTCTTAGAACTTGAATGCACCTCGTAATAGACAGACAGTCATCGAGCAAACCAAAAATAATATCAGGCGTTCCCCAAGGAAGTGTTATAGGCCCTCAGTTCTTCCTGAATAGCCACCTTAGATTGTTTGCAGATGACGCTGTCATTTACCATCTTGTAAAGTCATCAGATGACCAAAACGAATTGCAAAACTATTTAGATAAGATATCTGTATGGTGTGAGAAGTGGCAATTGACCGTCAGTAAAGAAAAGTGTGCAGTTATTCACATGAGTACTAAAAGAAATCCTCTAAATTTCGATTACGCGATAAGTCACACAAATCTGAAAGCTGTTTATTCAACTAAATACAGATCACAATTGCAAATAACCTAAACTGGAACGATCACATAGGTGAGGTTGTGGGTAGAGCAAGCCAAAGACTGCGATTCACTGGCAGAACACTTAGAAGATGCAACAGGTCTACTAAAGAGTCTGCTTACACCACGCTTGTCCGCCCTATTCTGCAGTATTGCTGTGCGGTGTGGGATCCGCAACAGGTGGGATTGACGGATGATATTGAAAAAGTACAAAGAAGGGCGGCTCGTTTTGTACAGGGCTATTACAAATGATTGAAGCGATTTCATAAATTCGCTGTAGCTCCGTTCATTGACATATGGTCACGACACACTACAGATACGTAGAAAAACTCATGAAGTTTTGTTCGGCTGAAGCCGCACTTCAGGTTTCTGCCGCCAGAGCGCTCGAGAGCGCAGTGAGACAAAATGGCGACAGGAGCCGAGAAAGCGTATGTCGTGCTGGAAATGAACTCACATCAGTCAGTCATAACAGTGCAACGACACTTCAGGACGAAGTTCAACAAAGATCCACCAACTGCTAACTCCATTCGGCGATGGTATGCGCAGTTTAAAGCTTCTGGATGCCTCTGTAAGGGGAAATCAACGGGTCGGCCTGCAGTGAGCAAAGCAACGGTTGAACGCGTGCGGGCAAGTTTCACGCGTAGCCCGCGGAAAATTGGCTCACGCCACAACTGGAGACCGACAGCGCCGACTTCATCTTTCAACAGGATGGTGCTCCACCGCACTTCCATCATGATGTTCGGCATTTCTTAAACAGGAGGTTGGAAAACCGATGGATCGGTCGTGGTGGAGATCATGATCAGCAATTCGTGTGACGGCCTCCACGCTCTCCCGACTTAACCCCATGCGATTTCTTTCTGTGGGGTTACGTGAAAGATTCAGTGTTTAAACCTCCTCTACCAAGAAACGTGCCAGAACTGCGAGCTCGCATCAACGATGCTTTCGTACTCATTGATGGGGACATGCTGCGCCGAGTGTGGGAGGAACTTGATTATCGGCTCGATGTCTGCCGAATCACTAAAGGGGCACATATCGAACATTTGTGAATGCCTAAAAAAACTTTTTGAGTATTTGTACGTGTGTGCAAAGCATTGTGAAAATATCTCAAATAATAAAGTTATTGTAGAGCTGTGAAATCGCTTCAATCATTTGTAATAACCCTGTATTATCGCCAAGTATGGTAGATAGTGCCACAGACATGAGACGTGAATCGGAGTGGCAATCATTAAAACAAAGGCGTTTTTCGTTGCGACGGGATCTTCTCATGAAATTTCGATCACCAATTTTCTCCTCCAATTGCGTAAACATTCTGCTGGCACCCACCTACATAGGAAGAAATGATCATGACGTTCAAGGTGATTCATTGAACCCTCTGCCAGACACTTTATTGTGAATAGCAGAGTAATCACGAAGATGTAGATATGCTGCTAAATCATAACGCCAAACTACCGCTGATTATAGGCCGTATTCAATTTCCAGTTATCAAAGATTTCCTCAACAGTGTGTGAATAGCATCGACACCACTAACACGTCACCCAGTACACCATGCAGTCTATAATGGTCGCCTAGTCGTAGACATTGCTATAATCGCACTATTTCACTCCCATTTACGGAGCTTGTTAGCACTTGATATTAGGTTGGCGCCATTAAAATGCATTGTGGTAGTCGCTGCTGCTTGCTGGATCGCTGCTGTGACTCGATGCTGATGCTGGCTCTAAATGTGGTTGTCTAGGGGTACAAAGATGAGGTCCCGTGTTTTTGATGTGCTTTTGATGATAAATAATGAGCGAAACAAATATTTAAACTTCAAATCTTTATTACTCTGGTGGCCTTCTTAATTCCACTGTCCACCAAAGACAATGACACAACACAAAGTAGCACTTCTTTTACATGTTCTTTGCAATGTTTATCCACCTCGAACAATAACACACATACACTATACCAAAGTGACATTCACACTCCGCTCCTGACCCTTCTTGCTGCTTGTATTTATAACCTTGTCAAAGAACTACTAAAAAGATATATATTTTATAAGTCACATGTACATGTGTTATCGAGTGACATAATTTAACAGGTTATTAAAATGACAGATTTGTTGACTTGACAGGTTCAAAGAAAATGGTTCAAATGGCTCTGAGCACTATGGGACTCAACTGCTGAGGTCATTAGTCCCCTAGAACTTAGAACTAGTTAAACCTAAGTAACCTAAGGACATCACAAACATCCATGCCCGAGGCAGGATTCGAACCTGCGACCGTAGCGGTCTTGCGGTTCCAGACTGCAGCGCCTTTAACCGCACGGCCACTACGGCCGGCTTGACTTGACACAATAATTCTTTGTTACAAAAAGGCCGTTTTTTAGAAGTTTGTCAATTGACTTCTCTAATTTGCATAAATAAGTAAATAACTTGAATTATTAAGAATTAAATTGGTTTTCGTCTAAAATAGGAGTGTTTACGTGAATACTGAGTGAAAACGTTCCTAGTGAACAAATAGGTTTCACTGGGTGATTTTTATTTAAGGAGATCCAAAATACCTAAGTTGGCCACTATTTTTCGTACTTCATATTAATTATTTAAGATGAACTCAGTGTTTTTACATGATGACATTTGCTGTATCAGTGATCAAGTGATATAAACTTTTGTGTGGGTCAGCTATTCAGTATAATTTAATGGGTTGACTCTTTATGGATACATGTTATGCAGCCATTGTTAACATACACAATAACTTTTTCTATAATCATAAATACTCGTTAAACTGGTTGAATTTGGAGGGTATCGCATACTTCGGTAAAGTAAAGCCTTTAATAGGTTCCGTTACAAGTCCCAGTATAGGCCATTTAATTGCTGAAAAATGCTCCGCGCTCGCATCTTTAAAAAGCCAACGACTTAATTTCTACCGCAGTCGTAACCGAGCCAATAAAGGAGTGTTATGTCCTACCACACCGTCGTTGTTGCTTGTCTGTCATCAATGACAACCCCACGCGAGCGTAGCTGCTCTCGTTAGTTACGTGAAGGCCATCGGCTACTTCGTTGTCCGTGTTGAAAGGTAATGCCTGAAATCATGTCTTCACAGCACAGTCTTGACTGTATGGATCGCGGAATATTGATTTCCCTAATGATTTCCGATGCGGAATGTAGCGTGCGTCTAGCTGCAACTGCCATTCCACGTTCAAAGTCAGTTAATTCCCGTCGAGCGGTAATAATGACGTCGGGAATATTTTCACATGAATCACCTGAGAGCTCTGCCGATGCACTTCGCTTTTATACCTCGTCTACGCGACGTATGTATGAGTCTGGCGATATACCATCTGACTTTCGGAAAAGCATCATCCACACAATTCCGAAGACGGCAAGAGCTGACAAGTGCGAGAATTATCGCACAATCAGCTTAACAGCTCATGCATCGAAGCTGCTTACAAGAATAATATACAGAAGAATGGAAAAGAAAATTGAGAATGCGCTAGGTGACGATCAGTTTGGCTTTAGGAAAAGTAAAGGGACGAGAGAGGCAATTCTGACGTTACGGCTAATAATGGAAGCGAGGCTAAAGAAAAATCAAGACACTTTCATAGGATTTGTCAACCTGGAAAAAGCTTTCGACAATATAAAATGGTGCAAGCTGTTCGAGATTCTGAAAAAAGTAGGGGTAAGCTATAGGGAGAGACGGGTCATATACAATATGTACAACAACCAAGAGGGAATAAGAGTGGTCGATCAAGAACGAAGTACTCGTATTAAGAAGGGTGTAAGACAAGGCTGTAGCCTTTCGCCCCTACTCTTCAATCTGTACATCGAGGAAGCAATGATGGAAATAAAAGAAAGGTTCAGGAGTGGAATTAAAATACAAGGTGAAAGGATATCAATGATACGATTCGCTGATGACATTGCTATCCTGAGTGAAAGTGAAGAAGAATTAAATGATCTGCTGAACGGAATGAACAGTCTAATGAGTACACACTATGGTTTGAGAGTAAATCGGAGAAAGACGAAGGTAATGAGAAGTAGTAGAAATGAGAACAGCGAGAAACTTAACATCAGGATTGATGGTCACGAAGTCAAAGAAGTTAAGGAATTCTGCTACCTAGGCAGTAAAATAACCAATGACGGACGAAGCAAGGAGGACATCAAAAGCAGACTCGCTATGGCAAAAAAGGCATTTCTGGCCAAGAGAAGTCTACTAATATCAAATACCGGCCTTAATTTGAGGAAGAAATTTCTGGGGATGTACGTCTGGAGTACAGCATTGTATGGTAGTGAAACATGGACTGTGGGAAAACCGGAACAGAAGAGAATCGAAGCATTTGGGATGTGGTGCTATAGACGAATGTTGAAAATTAGGTGGACTGATAAGGTAAGGAATGTGGAGGTTCTACGCAGAATCAGAGAGGAAAGGAATATGTGGAAAACCTGATAAGGAAAAGATAGGACATCTGCTAAGACATGAGGGAATGACTTCCATGGTACTAGAGGGAGCTGTAGAGGGCAAAAACTGTAGAGGAAGACAGAGATTGGAATACGTCAAGCAAATAATTGAGGACGTAGGTTGCAAGTGCTACTCTGAGATGAAGACGTTAACACAGGAAAGGAATTCGTGGCGGGCCGCATCAAACCAGTCAGTAGACTGATGACCAAAAAAAAAAAAAATCGCGATGTTAGCCCCAACTGTATATGTACATACCGCTGTCCAGTGTCTTTTGTCATCTCAGTACGTTTTATTGTTGGATGCGTTCGCAGTGCAGAGCTCATAGCCGTTTCGCAGTTGTCTGCGAGTTCCGGTTCGGCCGCTTGGCGGCAGCACTGCAGCGCCAGCGGTTCTGCGTCGAGTCCCGGTTCGGCCGCTTGGCAGCAGCACTGCAGCGTCAGCTGTTCTGCGTTGCAGTTCGTTACCGGCGTGTATGCAGGCAGCGTAATAACATCGCGCGGTGAATTGCGAAAGCACTTCACAAAACAGACGGCGGTAAGTCAGCTGCGCATGTGTGTAACTTCCACACGCGTTTGTGTCTCGCTCAGAGCCTAGTTACTAATTTGCGAATTAACGGACTAGGCAACAACTGCTTTGGTAGAGATGCCTTTCTTCCAAAATGTAGTTACTTACTAGCCTGATATTTAGTTCGATCATTCAGCACTTATGCAGTATAGTGGGTACATGGCGCTGATCACGAGTAAAGCACCTATTGATCACGAGAAAAGTACCTATTTTTGAAGGAAAAGCGTATTTCCAAAGATATAAGCAAGACGAGAGCTTTTATTTCAAAAATTGTGTGTTACGGTCATATCTGATGCACGTTATTTCAAAAACTTTTTTTTGCAATAAAGATGGAATTAATGACAAAATTTTCTCAAAAAACCATATTTGTTTATTTTGCACAGATATAGCTATTCAGCATAGCACGGTGAGTTCCGAAACGCCTTTTATTCTATTCTTCAGCTTTTTGCCAGACTGACTCCACGTGATTTGTGGTTGCCTTTGTAAAAGGGATCGACAAAATAAAGCGAATGATTAACAGTCAGATGACTGTAGCCCAAATTACCTATGGTGCCACAAATCGGAAGCTAGTGTGGTTCCAGGCAAAACACGCTGTTGCAAAATTGGCAGCAAACGGGTAGCATCACATCGTGGCACAGCAACCATAAAGATTTGCTTTGCCTCAACGTCATAACCACCAAAGACCCATTGTTCCCGCACCGTATGACTTCGATGGTACTTTTTCCTGACGAAGCAGCTCTCGTCTTGCTTATATCTTCAGAAATAGTGTCGGAAGTTCCATGCGGCTTTTCGCGGATGATGCTGTAATATACAGAGAAGTTGCAGCATTAGAAAATTGTAGCGAAATGCAGGAAGATCTGCAGCGGATAGGCACTTGGTGCAGGGAGTGGCAACTGACCCTTAACATAGACAAATGTAATGTATTGCGAATACATAGAAAGAAGGATCCTTTATTGTATGATTATATGATAGAACAAACACTGGTAGCAGTTACTTCTGTAAAATATCTGGGAGTATGCGTGCGGAACGATTTGAAGTGGAATGATCATATAAAATTAATTGTTGGTAAGGCGGGTACCAGGTTGAGATTCATTGGGAGAGTCCTTAGAAAATGTAGTCCATCAACAAAGGAGGTGGCTTACAAAACACTCGTTCGACCTATACTTGAGTATTGCTCATCAGTGTGGGATCCGTACCAGATCGGGTTGACGGAGGAGATAGAGAAGATCCAAAGAAGAGCGGCGCGTTTCGTCACAGGGTTATTTGGTAAGCGTGATAGCGTTACGGATATGTTTAACAAACTAGAGTGGCAGACTCTGCAAGAGAGGCGCTCTGCATCGCGGTGTAGCTTGCTCGCCAGGTTTCGAGAGGGTGCGTTTCTGGATGAGGTATCGAATATATTGCTTCCCCCTACTTATACCTCCCGAGGAGATCACGAATGTAAAATTAGAGAGATTCGAGCGAGCACGGAGGCTTTCAGACAGTCGTTCTTCCCGCGAACCATACGCGTGCGACTGGAACAGGAAAGGGAGGTAATGACAATGGCACGTAAAGTGCCCTCCGCCACACACCTTTGGGTGGCTTGCGGAGTATAAATGTAGATGTAGAAATACGCGTTTCCTTCAAAAATAGGTACTTTTCTTGTAATCAATAGGTGCTTTCCTCGTGATCAGCGCATGTACCCACTATACTACACAAGTGCCATTCTTTGTAACGGAAACGCACTATGTGGTTTTGCTGTAAGCATTATTGTCAAAATTGCTTTTGTGTGTAAGTAACCTTCACACGCGATTGTGTCTGGCTCAGAGCCTAGTTCACTGATTTGCGAATTAATAGAATGGACAAAAAATGCTTTGGTACAGATACCTTTCTGCAAAATTGTAGTTACTTACTAGCCTGATATTTAGTTCGATGATTCTTCGTAATGGAAACTCACTCTGTGTTTTTGTTGGAAGTATTATTGTCAAATTTGCATTTGTTCCTTTCAATTCTGTTATGTTCGAGCAACTGCGTGCTTGATGTTGCAGTGTGCCATTGGAAAATGCACTGACATTTTTAAAACTATAGACAGACGATAGATTATTCATAAAACCAATTGTTGAAACTGTTTATTTTGCTCCAGAAGTCGAAATATTGTATTCGCATTTAAAGGGGTGGCGGCTTTTTAGGGTCGACAGAAGCGTCCGATCCCACGCGTCGGCTTTGACCCGTGACGTAAGGGTGTTGTCGTGTGTGACGTCATGACGGCGCGGAGTTTGGTTTGAGTGTGGCTATCTCCAGTTCTGTTTTATCTTATTTTATTTACTTTCCTGATCTGCTCGTTCTACCTCGTGAGATTTTTTTTAAATTTAAAAACACTTATTACTTATTTTAATTATCTGTTTCCTCCAATTTCCGTTTTAGTTTATTATATTTATCTTTCTGATCTGTTCGTTCTATCCCGTGAGATTTTTTTTTAAAAGACAAAAAACACTAATCAGCTACGGAAGCATCTTTATCTTCTATGGGTTGCAGGGGTTACGACCCATGGGGAGGAGGGCGGGTATTCATGCATGGCTGTCTTCACTTACACGTTGTAGCTACGCAAGGCGTCTAAATTTGTTTATATTTAGTTTGCCCCCCCACCCAAAACACCCCATTTCCCGCGCTTGTCCCGTTAGTGTCATTAGGCTTCTTGTGGAAAGTGTGTGTGTTTGTTTTTGTTTCCGCCATATTTGTGACGTCATGGGTCAAAGCAGACGGGCGGGATCGGACGCTTCCGTATTTCCGCTTCTTAATTGCTTCACCCCTTACGTAATGACTGTTACTGTACAAGAGATCATATGTGTTTGTGTCGTAGTACCGTTACTGTGTGCCGTTGGACGGTCTGCTGGTACGGAGCGTTAATTGTAGCACACTTCAGTGCATCTGAAAGTTGAGAGCATGTGTTGTGTTGCCTTTCTCGACTTTTGACCCACATACACTGATATACGGAAATAGCAATAGAACCCATACGTCCAGCGTCGTCATTGTCGACGTATGTATCTGCTGTAGACTTGGCCACTGTTTCTGTGTTTCGATACAGTGTATCGATACGTGGAACTGTTTCAGTGTTTCGGAACGGCTGTGGTTCACTGTTTCGAAACAGTGGTGTTTCATTCCGCCCCTGTCTCGGATAACCGGACCAGGTTCGATCTCGAGCCAGACACAGAAACTGTATCGTTGTTTCAAAATAAGACTGTTTCAGTCCACCTGTGCTTGGAACGGGCTAATTGTATCGAAACAGTGATGTTTCATTCCGCTCTGTGTCGGACGAGATTCGGGCTCGGCACAGGTACTGAAACACAACATAACACTTCATGAAACACTTTCAAGAGTGTCGAAATCTTTTTGACAAACAATAGCATGAAGCTTAAGATATCCGAAAATAAAGTTTCGTTTCTAGCTGACTGTCCTATTTCGAAATGGCGTAACATGCCCTTTATAAACATTAACCGAACAATAAACAACGAATACTATTCACATTCAAAATAATGAATATGTGAAAATAATTAATTTAAATTACACTTTTTTTTATAACATACGCTTCTCTGTTCATGTACAGCAATCATATTAAGTAACACAAGTAAGCCTACAACATTTTGAATAAAGAAAGGCGTAGAGTGACAGTTATTGGACATATACATAAATTTGATGTAGGTATCATTGCAAGCAATCTGTTTGACATATCACTGATAGTGTAATGGTGAACGGGAAGGGCTGGGAAGCATGGTGAATTTATAGTAACGGTTCGAAACACCTTGAGAGGCAAAATTGTTTCTATTATATTTTGTTATTTATTCGAATTATTTGGCGTTATTTGTGAGTCTGTAGTCACTGTGCCTATTATCCACAATGATTCCCTTTGTGGGCGTGGAAATTAGCAGGATGGGTATATTACCCATACTAACGGAATGTGGGAATCACAGTGGCGTATCCGTTGTTTCTGCAGTTTGCTCCCACCTCCAGTTCCGTTTGTGGTGGTTCTTCTGTCTTCAGCTATGCCTGTCCTCAGCCAATTGAAAAGTATGAAATTCACACGACACGAAAGCAGCGCATTTGCTTCAGGAAATAAGAAACTGCCAAGACGCCTAAGTGATAGTTTCATACCTTCTGCGATATGATTATCGCTCTCGCACCTCATTTATGTTTATATGGACATACTTATACAGTAGACATTCAAGATGATAAAATGTGTATGTTTATTAGATTACAAAACACAAACTGTTTCGCTGTTTCGAAACAGCGTATCGAAACATTACATTGTACTGTTTCATTTGTTTCGAAACAGTTACGTGTTTGTTTGCCCATCTCTAATCTGCTGTTTCCTTCCTTTATTCTGCGGTGGCCTTCTTGGTCTGTATTCTGCTGAAACCTACGAATACAAAATTTTAGAGTGACATCCCACAAGAGCTGGCTCATTGTTTTGTCTGCATCCGTTGTTCGCAAAACAGGCAGGTTGTTTTGAGCGTGTCAGACACTCAATACTAGGTAGATGCCAGTTGCCATTTAGTGTAAACGGAAGATATTTTCGAGCAACGTCTATGAAACGGGATTCACTACAATGTACTGTGACACGGTAGTTAGATCACCGTCACTGAACATCATTAGCGTCAAAACTTTCGTGCATCTCTAGTGGGGTAACTTTGCCACATAAAAAAGGATTTCTTTTTAACTCCTGCAAACATCCTAAAATTACGTGTATGAAGCTTTTTACACCGTGTATATGTACTCCCTAGTATGTGGCCTCGGCCGTGTTATATCATTTGTACCATTCCCCGTGTCAATTATAGTCTGATTCGGATTTTGTCATTCTACAGTTGGCGGTTTGTGTCCTGTATCTGTTTTGAAATTAGGTGACGAAGGTGATTTAATTTCCTTGTTTGGCCGTGCGGTTAAAGGCGCTGCAGTCTGGAACCGCAAGACCGCTACGGTCGCAGGTTCGAATCCTGCCTCGGGCATGGATGTTTGTGATGTCCTTAGGTTAGTTAGGTTTAAGTAGTTCTAAGTTCTAGGGGACTAATGACCTCAGCAGTTGAGTCCCATAGTGCTCAGAGCCTTTTGAACCATTTTTTTTGAATTTCCTTGTTTCGTTTTCCGTTGGTGTTTGGTGTACGTTCTGAAGCTGTATTTGTTACCTATTTATGCTGTTTTACTTACTATTGCTGCTTCCGCGTTATTGTTACAGGGTGTATACTATCGGAGAAAAATCCTGGAATTTTTTCATCCGGGAGAAAACCAGGAAAAATCCGGGAATTTTTTAGAACTTGGGGAATTTTTCATTGTTTTAGTTTTCAGTTAATTTTTTTTTAAAATTATGACTGGTAAGAACCGATACTCTAACAAAAGATATTACTGTATTCCACTACTGCAGAATAATTCTGCAGCAATAAACATGAACTAGTGGAAAAAACGGAAATAAAACTTAAATTGTAAAGGAAATGCGCCATATACAGCATCAAAATAGTGCTCATACAAGCGTCTGCCAACGGCAAAATGTGCAAAGGCTTTAGGGCGACTATGCAATGCTTCATAACAAACAAATTGCCTCCGATGAGCCTAACTTCACAACTGTTTACATTTAGATTCGTTTTAGCTGTTACGTGCGGGTTCATGCGCATGCGCAGTTTGAGTCGCGGATGAGTAGTATCTTTCCCCGCTTCTGGCTACAGAAATGTTGTTGGCTGTGTAAGCAGTCGCAGCAAGCAGGAATGGGGAATTCATATTCTTGAGGAAAAACCCTTGTTTCACAAAGCGCCTAGCATCCAGCGCACATTGGTCTATCGATTACTCATATGATTTTGAAACGCATCCCTGTTGGTTTTTGAACAAATTCTAAGCTGATTACTGAACGAATTGTAAGTTGGTTTTTGAATGCGTGCATAGTGTACGTGATGTCTGTCAGGGGAATCCTCGTCGCATCTAGAGATATAATTCCCAGCAGGCTAAAGGGGATGGAGCTGTACGAGCTGAGCAGAATAAAGCCGAAACGGTTAATGCCAACTGCTGCATGTTTATGTGGTTGGGTTTTCGAATGACCAGCGTTGTTATAATTGGTAGCGGAAGCCATAGATTCAGACTACCAGAGTCGAAATGGACTAACTGGATTAACACGTAAGAAAGATTACGTATTATCTCCTCGGTGTATCAAAGAAAATGAAATTTTGACAGAAAATTTTTGGTCAGATCGCTACACTAGTAAGGGTCAGTTGCACTCGATTAAGTTCTACTCTGGAAGTAGCGCGGAAGACGCGTTGTACGGACATGTAAAAAAAAAAAAAAAAAAAACCTGAGAATAATCGCGCGATAACTAAACCGGTGATTCTGGCAAGGTTAGTGAAGTTAACCGGCGAATAAGTTTTGACAGTGGCAGGAATGGTTCCGGAATTAGTGATAAGATTGTTTTTTAAAATGAGGAAGGAGAAGAAACAGGGACATCACACAAATTATGGAAGAGTATGACGATTCCAAATTTTATGAAACTTTCGTACTACTACGTTCCCATCTCATGCTTGAGAAACTGGAGCGTATGAATGAAGTGTGAAACAAACATAAAGCTCTTCGCTTGTAGTAAGCGTAATAGGCATTTGATATTGGTACTTCGTGAATTATATACTGTCGTGTTATGCAAATGACCATTTGTGCCAAAACAGCCTGGTGTGTTTGATGTGTTACAATTGCTGCTGTATTAGAAAGCCTACTTTCTTTTATCTAGCAGACAGTGACAAAATAGACGTAATCAGTTCGAGAAACCACACCAGTCTTGGGTACTATTTGTATTAACAGCTTTTGCAGTATTAGACAACATTTAGATTTTTCGTGTAGCAAAATGTTTGACGAACTTTTTTTTTTTTTTTTTTTTTTTTTTTTTTTTTTTTTTTTGCGGTAATAGATTCTTTCGCAGAAAGGAAGCACGCCATGCAAAGCTGTAGCAAGATTGGAGAGAAAAAATTCTAGGAGCTGAGGATTGAAAAAAGTGTACTGTCTCGCTTGTCTCTTGTCTTTACTGGTTTTATGTATCCTATATTTAATTTTATGCCGAGCAAAAGAGACAATCATGGCGTAATAGTCAATAAAGAGCGCAAATTTTCTGAGCTCTTGTTCTCCCGATTACAAATAATCCCACACCATTGAAACTTCCTGGCAGATTAAAACTGTGTACCCGACCGAGACTCGAACTCGGGACCTTCGCCTTTCGCGGGCAAGTGCTCTACCGTCTGAGCTACCGAAGCACGACTCACGCCCGGTCCTCACAGCTTTACTTCTGCCAGTATCTCGTCTCCTACCTTCCAACACACAGTTTTAATCTGCCAGGAAGTTTCATATCAGCGCACACTCCGCTGCAGAGTGAAAATCTCATTCTGAATCCCACATTATTATTTGCGAGATTTTTTTTAAGAGATGGAGGATGTCAAACTGGCCGTCTGGGAGCAGGAGAGGCACCGCAGTACGTTTTAATTTCCACTGTCCTGAAGAATATAGTTTGATGGCATCCATTACAAGACATACGCGTTTTTCAATTGCACAGAGCCAAATACAGTTACGTGCTGTCTGAAGAGGCTTGCCACTGCACTTTTGCCTTACATTTCCTCGAGCACGTATGTTTTGTGTGTCAGACTCTTCAGAAAGGTGTGCGGTACAAATCAACATATTATTGAAAAACCGATTTTTTAAATTTTTGACATCCTATCTCAAACCCTCGATGGGGGAGGGGGCACTATCTAGTGTTGCCCCGGTGCGGAAATATCGCAGATACGGAGCCGGTTCGCACAGCAGTCTGAATTACATCTACATCTTCATGATTACTCTGCAATTCACATTTAAGTGCTTGTCAGAGGGTTCATCGAACCACAATCATACTATCTCCCTACCATTCCACTCCCGAACAGCGCGCGGGAAAAACGAACACCTAAACCTTTCTGTTCGAGCTCTGATTTCTCTTATTTTATTTTGATGATCATTCCTACCTATGCAGGTTGGGCTGAACAAAATATTTTCGCATTCGGAAGAGAAAGTTGGTGACTGAAATTTCGTAAATAGATCTCGCTGCGACGAAAAACGTCTTTGCTTTAATGACTTCCATCCCAACTCGCATATCATATGTGCAACACTCTCTCCCCTATTACGCGATAATACAAAACGAGCTGCCCTTTTTTTGCACCCTTTCGATGTCCTCCGTCAATCCCACCTGGTAAGGATCCCACACCGCGCAGCAATATTCTAACAGGACGAACGAGTGTAGTGTAAGCTGTCTCTTTAGTGGACTTGTTGCGTCTTCCAAGTGTCCTGCCAATGAAAAGCAACCTTTGGCTCGTCTTCCCCACAATATTATCTATGTGGTCTTTCCAACTGAAGTTGTTCGTAAGTTTAACATCCAGGTACTTAGTTGAATTGACATCCTTGAGAATTGTACTATTTATCGAGTAATCGAATTCCAACAAATTTCTTTTGGAACTCGTGTGGATCACCTCACACTTTTCGTTATTAAGCGTCAACTGCCACCTGCCACACCGTACAGCAATCTTTTCTAAATCGCTTTGCAACTGATACTGGTCTTCGGATGACCTTACTAGACGGTAAATTACAGCATCATCTGCGAACAACCCAAGAGAACTGCTCAGATTGTCACCCAGGTCATTTATATACACTCCTGGAAATGGAAAAAAGAACACATTGACACCGGTGTGTCAGACCCACCATACTTGCTCCGGACACTGCGAGAGGGCTGTACAAGCAATGATCACACGCACGGCACAGCGGACACACCAGGAACCGCGGTGTTGGCCGTCGAATGGCGCTAGCTGCGCAGCATTTGTGCACCGCCGCCGTCAGTGTCAGCCTGTTTGCCGTGGCATACGGAGCTCCATCGCAGTCTTTAACACTGGTAGCATGCCGCGACAGCGTGGACGTGAACCGTATGTGCAGTTGACGGACTTTGAGCGAGGGCGTATAGTGGGCATGCGGGAGGCCGGGTGGACGTACTGCCGAATTGCTCAACACGTGGGGCGTGAGGTCTCCACAGTACATCGATGTTGTCGCCAGTGGTCGGCGGAAGGTGCACGTGCCCGTCGACCTGGGACCGGACCGCAGCGACGCACGGATGCACGCCAAGACCGTAGGATCCTACGCAGTGCCGTAGGGGACCGCACCGCCACTTCCCAGCAAATTAGGGACACTGTTGCTCCTGGGGTATCGGCGAGGACCATTCGCAACCGTCTCCATGAAGCTGGGCTACGGTCCCGCACACCGTTAGGCCGTCTTCCGCTCACGCCCCAACATCGTGCAGCCCGCCTGCAGTGGTGTCGCGACAGGCGTGAATGGAGGGACGAATGGAGACGTGTCGTCTTCAGCGATGAGAGTCGCTTCTGCCTTGGTGCCAATGATCGTCGTATGCGTGTTTGGCGCCGTGCAGGTGAGCGCCACAATCAGGACTGCATACGACCGAGGCACACAGGGCCAACACCCGGCATCATGGTGTGGGGAGCGATCTCCTACACTGGCCGTACACCACTGGTGATCGTCGAGGGGACACTGAATAGTGCACGGTACATCCAAACCGTCATCGAACCCATCGTTCTACCATTCCTAGACCGGCAAGGGAACTTGCTGTTCCAACAGGACAATGCACGTCCGCATGTATCCCGTGCCACCCAACGTGCTCTAGAAGGTGTAAGTCAACTACCCTGGCCAGCAAGATCTCCGGATCTGTCCCCCCATTGAGCATGTTTGGGACTGGATGAAGTGTCGTCTCACGCGGTCTGCACGTCCAGCACGAACGCTGGTCCAACTGAGGCGCCAGGTGGAAATGGCATGGCAAGCCGTTCCACAGGACTACATCCAGCATCTCTACGATCGTCTCCATGGGAGAATAGCAGCCTGCATTGCTGCGAAAGGTGGATATACACTGTACTAGTACCGACATTGTGCATGCTCTGTTGCCTGTGTCTATGTGCCTGTGGTTCTGTCAGTGAGATCATGTGATGTATCTGACCCCAGGAATGTGTCAATAGAGTTTCCTCTTCCTGGGACAATGAATTCACGGTGTTCTTATTTCAATTTTCAGGAGTGTATATATATATATATATATATATATATATATATATATATATTATACTACAGGCCATTAAAATTGCTACACCACGAAGATGACGTGCTACAGACGCGAAATTTAACCGACAAAAAGAAGATGCTGTGATATGCAACTGATTAGCTTTTGAGAGCGTTCACACAAGGTTGTCGCCGGTGGCGACACCTACAACGTGCTAAGATGAGGAAAGTTTCCAACCGATTTCTCATACACAAACAGCAGTTGGCCAGCTATGCCTGGTGAAACGTTGTTGTGATGCCTCGTGTAAGGAGGAGAAATGCGTACCATCACGTTTCCGACTTTGATAAAGGTCGAATTGTAGCCTATCGCGATTGCGGTCAATCGCATCGCGACATTGCTGCTCGCGTTGGTCGAGATCCAATGACTGTTAGCAGAGTTTGGAATCGGTGGCTTCAGGAGGTTAATACGGAACGCCGTGCTGGATCCCAACGGCCTTGTATCACTAGCAGTCGAGATGACTGGCATCTTATCCGCATGGCTGTAACGGATCGTGCAGCAACGTCTCGATCCCTGAGTCAACAGATGGGGACGTTTGCAAGACAACCATCTGCACGAACAGTTCGACGACGTTTGCAGCAGCACGGACTATCAGCTCGGAGACCGTGGCTGCGGTTACCCTTTACGCAGTATCACAGACAGGAGCGCCTGCGATGGTGTACCCGACGACGAACCTGGGTGCACGAATGGCAAAACGTCATTTTTCAAATGAATCCAGGTTCTGGTTACATCATCATGATGGTCGCATCCGTGTTTGGCGACATCGTGGTGAACGCACATTGGAAGCGTGTATTCGTCATAGCCATTCTGGCGTATCACCCGGTGTGATGGTTACACGTCTCGGTCACCTCTTGTTCGCATTGACGGCACTTTGAACAGTGGACGTTACATTTCAGCGGTGTTACGATCCGTGGCTCTACCCTTCATTCGATCCCTGCGAAACCCTACATTTCAGCAGGATAATGCACGACCGCATGTTGCAGGTCCTGTACGGGCCTTTCTGGATACAGAACATGTTCGACTGCTGCCCTGGCTAGCACTTTCTCCAGATCTCTCAAAAGTGAAAACGTCACAATACGCCAGTCACTACTCTTGATGAACTGTTGTATTGTGTTGAAGCTGCATGGGCAGCTGTACCTGTACACGCCATCCAAGCTCTGTTTGACTCAATGGCCAGGCGTATCAAGGTCGTTAATACGGCCAGAAGTGGTTGTTCTGGGTACTGATTTCTCAGGATGTATGCACCCAAATTGCGTGAAAATGTAATCACATGTCAGCTCTAGTATAATATATTTGTCCAATGAATAGCCGGTTGAAATCCGTATCTGGCCATCCAGTTTCAGGTTTCCTCTGATTTTCCTAAATCGCTCCAGGGCACAGCCATCCCTGACACAATCAGATCTTGCGCTCGTTCTCTAATGACCTCGATGTCGACGGGACGAGGAACCCAATCTCTTTCCTTCCTTCCTTCGCTAACATCCACCTCCCCTCCCTCCATCACCAGCAACATGCAACGGCTCAACAGTGCAAATCTCGTATTATATATATTCTTTCAATCATTAAACTGAGGAGAGCAGATGTCCACGTTTTCTGGGGACGATCCTCAGTTTTTACGCTTTGTTCTCAATCTTTAGCTGACTGAAGATAAAAAATGTCTTCAGTAGTTAATTTTTTATGCTCAATTTTTGTAATTTTCCAAAATAACTATAATAGGAAGAATGGGCTGAACATTTTGAACTAGAACTCAGCTGAATGTACCAGTGAAACCAAATTTACATCAGATGTTTATTTAATTGCAAGAAAATGGACTAATAAAGCTGTGGATATATTTTCTGGTGCGAATGAATTTTTCCTTGAATTTTGAAAATTTGTGGTAATGACCTATGGGACGAAAAGGCAGCAGTTATCGCTCCCCAGGCTTGCACTCCACTTAATCTAAATTAAAGTAACTTACACAAAGGACAACGCACGCGCACGCACGCACGCGCACGCACGCGCACGCACGCACGCGCACGCACGCACGCGCACGCACGCACGCGCACGCACGCACGCGCACGCACGCGCGCGCACGCGCACGCACAAACACACGCACACACACAAACACACGCGCAAACACGCGCGCACGCGCAAACACGCGCACACACGCACACACACACACACACGCGCACGCGCACGCACACGCACACGCACACGCACACGCACACGCACACGCACACGCACACGCACACGCACACGCACACGCACACGCACACGCACACGCACACGCACACGCACACGCACACGCACACGCACACGCACACGCACACGCACACGCACACGCACACGCACACGCACACGCACACGCACACGCACACGCACACGCACACGCACACGCACACGCACACGCACACGCACACGCACACGCACACGCACACGCACACGCACACGCACACGCACACGCACACGCACACGCACACGCACACGCACACGCACACGCACACGCACACGCACACGCACACGCACACGCACACGCACACGCACACGCACACGCACACGCACACGCACACGCACACGCACACGCACACGCACACGCACACGCACACGCACACGCACACGCACACGCACACGCACACGCACACGCACACGCACACGCACACGCACACGCACACGCACACGCACACGCACACGCACACGCACACGCACACGCACACGCACACGCACACGCACACGCACACGCACACGCACACGCACACGCACACGCACACGCACACGCACACGCACACGCACACGCACACGCACACGCACACGCACACGCACACGCACACGCACACGCACACGCACACGCACACGCACAAACACACGCACACGCACACGCACAAACACAAACACAAACACAAACACAAACACAAACACAAACACAAACACAAACACAAACACACACACACGCACACGCACAAACACACACACACGCACACGCACACACGCGCGCGCGTTCGAGTCTTCCCGCGTGTGTGCGCGCGCGCGCGCGCGCGCGCACGCACACGCGGGAAGACTCGAACCTCCGACGGGAGCTGAATTTTGAAATTATGCTACACTGATGCGAGACATGCCGAAGCATCAGACTAGGTCATCTCGATAGTCGTGATGTTATTTCGCTCTTCTTTTAATTGAAATATTTCTAGAATGGAGACTTAATCCCTTTTTAGTACCTACTATCTTACTATTAAATAAATAAATGACATCTCGTTGTTTGTATTTTCTATTGAGAGTTCTACATCTTTCGTTAGTCGCAATGGTGGCGCATTGATCTAAGCGACTGCCTCCTGATCATTCGTCAGAGATGAGTCCGGGTTCGAATCCCGGTGAGGCATGGATGTTGTATTTGTCTAAATACACTGGCCCTTCCCCATCCCTGATAGTGGCCCTAAATTAGGGACGGCTGACTGCTTTCAGTCCATTGATTGCTCACAGTAGTGGTTAAATCGCAATTTAAAACACTTTTCTGAAGTACATTTTTCCGTTAAACTGTTTGTTCAAGAGTAGTTACTGGTCCTGGAATATTCCTTTTTCTGTACCGTAAATTTTTGGCTTGAGATTTTTTCGTGCACAGCAAAAGATCGAAATTTCTGTACGAAATCAGAATGTAGATTTGTTTTTGTGCGTTGCCCCCTATGAGGAACATTTAATATTTACCAGAAGTAATACTCCGAATGATAGTACTTTATTCGTATTTTATACTCGCTTCACATGAAAAGTATCACTCACAATCATCGTACATTTGCTGGACAGTCGTGATACAGCCTATAAACTGTTTGCTAACCAGCGGCCTTATCATAACACACCAAGCGTTGTCAGCAACTGAGACGCCTTGCAGATGCAGTCCGAGAACAACGAATGGTGCTACATTACTTCACGATAGCTGCCGCCCGCATTCTGCTTGACTGGGAAACGCTATACAGGAGTTACGTTGGGAAGTCACTCCCCACCCACCTTATTCGCCCGATGTCGCGCCCTCACATTTTAACCTTTTCCGCTCTATCGAACAACCTTCAAGGAACTTCCTTTCCGGATGAGAATGCTCTCCGAATATGGCTCGACGAGTTGTTCGCCTCAAAACCACGCGCTTCCTACACAGTTGCCAAACCGAAAAGTTACCCCAGCGTTTGCAGTTGCAAATAGGGAACGAGAATACGTTATCGATGATGACTAAAGCTTCTGATATGTGTATCTGTTATGATGGAAAGACGTTACGAACTTACGCGTGAACCCAATAGAACGCACGTTTCCCACACCGGCAAATAAACTGAGACTTTACTTTCGATAAAATTTTTCTGGTTTTGTCGCCGCATTGTCAATATACTCGTATAAAACAAGCGACGTTTCGGTCTACGTTGCAAGGGACGTTCTTCGGGGTGATTTTGTTTAACCGTAAACAAAAACACCCTGAAGAAGGTCGCTTGCAACGTAGACCGAAACGTCGCTTGTTTATACACTGCTGGCCATTAAAATTGCTACACCAAGAAGATGACGTGCTGCAGACCCGAAATTTAACCGACAGGAAGAAGCTGCTGTGATATGCAAATGATTACCTTTTCAGAGCATTCACACGAGGTTGGCGTCGGTGGCGACACTTACAACGTGCTGACATGAGGAAACTTTCCAACCGATTTCTCATACACAAACAGCAGTTGACCGGCGTTACCTGGTGAAACGTTGTTGTGATGCCTCATGTAAGGAGGAGAAATGCGTACCGTCACGACTTTGATAAAGGTCGGATTGTAGCCTATCGCGATTGCGGTTTATCGTATCGCGACATTGCTGCTCGCGTTGGTCGAGATCCAATGACTGTTAGCAGAATATGGAATCTGTAGGTTCAGGAGGTTAATACGGAACGCCGTGCTGGATCCCAACGGCCTCGTATCACTAGCAGTCGAGATGACTGGCATCGTCAACAGATGAGGACTTTCGCGAGACAACAACCATCTGCACCAACAGGACGACAAGGTTGCAACAGCACAGACTATCAGCTCGGAGACCGTGGCTGCGGTTACCCTTGACGCTGCATCACAGACAGGAGCGCCTCCGATGGTGTACTCGACGACGAACCTGGGTGCACGAATGGCAAAACGTAATTTTTTCGGATGAATCCAGGTTCTGTTTACAGCATCATGATGGTCGCATCCGTGTTTGGCGACATCGCGGTGAACGCACGTTGGAAGGGTGTATTCGCCGTATCACCCTGCGTGATGGTGTGGGGTGCCATTGGTTACACGTCTGGGTCACCTCTTGTTCGCATTGACGGCACTGTGAACAGTGGACGTTACATTTCAGATGTGTTACGACCCGTGGCTCTACTCTCGATTCCTTTCCTGCGAAACGCTACATTTTAGCAGGATAATGCACGACCGCATGTTGCAGGTCCTGTACGAGGCTTTCTGGATACAGAAAACGTTCGACTGCTGCCCTGGTCAGCACGTTCTCCAGATCTCTCACCAACTGAAAACGTCTGGTCAATGGTGGCCGAGCAACTGGCTCGTCACAATACGCCAGTCAGTACTCTTGATGAACTGTGGTATCGCTTTGAAGCTGCATGGGTAGCTGTACCTGTAAACGCCATCCAAGCTCGTTTTGACTCAATGCCCAGGCATATCAAGGCCGTTAATACGGCCAGAGGTGGTTGTTCTGGGTACTGATTTCTCAGGATCTATGCACTCAAATTGCGTGAAAATGTAATCACATGTCAGTTCTAGTATAATATATTTATCCAATGAATACCCGTTTATCATCTGCATTTCGTCTTGGTGTAGCATGTTAATGGCCAGTAGTGTATATTGACAATGCGGTCACAATCCCAGAAAAACTTACGGAACGTGAAACTTTAGGTTGGAGTGTTGGGGAAAACACAAGTAGTGCTTCAGTCACAAAGGGTGCAGGCTGAACAGAGGAAGAACGTAGATGCAGGAACCATTGGTATATCAGTTGCAAATTGTCGTAGCTGTGTTGACAAAATACCAGAGCGCCAAGCGCTAATAGAAAGCACTGATGCTCAAATCGTTATAGGCACTGAAAGCTGGCTAAAGTCGGATATAAGCTCTGCCGAAATTTTTGCGAAGAACCTAACGGTGTTCCGAAAGGATAGGCTAAACACGGTTGGCGGTGGCGTGTTTGCTGCCGTCAGAAGTAGTTTAACTTGTCGCGAAATTGATGAAGATACTTCCTGTGAGTTAGTGTGGGCAGAGGTCATTGTTGGCAACCGGAATAAAATAATTGATTCCTTTTACCGACCTCCCAATTCAGATGATACAATTGCTAAAAGGTTCAAGGAAAACTGGAGTCTGATTTGAAACACGTACCCGACTCATACGATAATAGTTGGTGGTGACTTTAATTTACCCTCGGTATGTTGGCGAAAATACATGTTTAATTCCAGAGGTACGCATAAAATGTCATCCGAAATGCTGCTAAACGCATTCTCTGAAAATTATTTCGAGAAGTTAGTTCATGAACCCACGCGAATAATAAACGGTTGTGAAAACACACTTGACCTCTTAGCAACAAATAATCCTGAGTTAATAACGAGCAGCAAAACCTATCCAGGGATTAGTGAACACAGGGTTGTCGTAGCGAGATTGAACATTGTAATCCCCAAATCCTCGAAAAATATACCTATTCAAAAAGCAGATAAAAATTCACTCGACGCCTTCCTGAAAGACAATCTCCACTCATTCCGAATTAATAATATAAGTGTAGACCAGATGTGGCTTAAATTCAAAGTATCAGTAGCAATTGAGAGATTTATACCAAATTAACAAACGACGGAGCTGATCCTCCTTGGTACACAAAACGGGTTAGAACACTATTGCAGAAACAACGAAACAAACATGCCAAATTTAAACAGACGCAAAATCCCCAAGATTGGCGACCTTTTACAGAAGCTCGGAATTTAGCGCGGACTTCAATGCGAGATGCCTATAATAGTTTCCACAAGGGAACTTTGTCTCGAAACCTGGCAGAAAATACAGAGAGATTCAGGTCGTATGCGAATTATGTTAGCGGTAAGAAACAATCAATGCCTTCCCTGCACGATAGCAGTGAAGATACTATCGAAGACAGTGCTGCCAAAGAAGAGTTACTAAACACAGCCTTCCGAAATGCCTTCACAAAAGAAATAAATATTCCAGAACTCGAATCGAGAACAGCTGCCAACATGAGTAACGTAGAAGTAAATACCCTCGGAGTATTGAAACAACTTAAATCACTTAATAAAAGCAAGGCTTCTGGTCCAGACTGTATACCAATTAGGTTCCTTTCGGAGTATGCTGATGCATTAGCTCCGTACTTAACAATCATATACAACCGTTCGCTCGACAAAAGATCCGTACCCAAAGACTGGAAAGTTGCACAGGTCACACCAATATTCAAGAAAGGTAGGAGGAGTAATTCACTAAATTACAGGCCCAAATCGTTAACGTCGATATGCATCAGGATTTTGGAACATATATTGTGTTCGAACATCATGAATTACCTCGAAGAAAACGGTCTATTGACACACAGTCAACATTGGTTTAGAAAACATAGTTCCTGTGAAACACAACTAGCTCTTTATTCACATGAAGTGTTGAGTGCTATTGACAACGGATTTCAGGTCGATTCCGTATTTCTGGATTTCCGGACGGCTTTTGACATTGTACCACACAAGCAGTGGAATTGCGTGCTTATGGAATATCGTCTCAGTTATGTGACTGGATTTGTGACTTCCAGGCAGAGGGATCACAGTTCGTAGTAACTGATGGAAAGTCATCGAGTAAAACAGAAGTGATTTCTGGCGTTCCCCAAGGTTGTGTTATAGGCCGTCTGTTGTTCCTTATCTAAATAAACGATTTTGGAGACAATCTGAGCAGCCGTCTTGGGATGTTTGTAGATGACGCTGTCGTTTATCGACTAATAGTTATCGGAAGATCAAAACAAACTGCAAAACGATTTAGAAAAGATACCTGAATGGTGCGAAAAGTGGCAGTTGACCTTGAATGGTTCAAATGGCTCTGAGCACTATGAGACTTAACTTCTGAGGTCATCAGTCCCCTAGAACTTAGAACTACTTAAACCTAACTAACCTAAGGACATCACACACATCCATGCCCGAGGCAGGATTCGAACCTGCGACCGTAGCGGTCGCACGGTTCCAGACTGTAGCGACTAGAACCTCTCGGCCACTCCGGCCGTCCGCAGTTGACCTTGAATAACGAGAAGTATGAGGTCATTCACATGAGTGCTAAAAGGACCTCGTTAAACTTCCGTTACACGATAAATCAGTCTAATCTAAAGGCCGGAAATTCAACTAAATACGCCGGCCGAAGTGGCCGCGCGGTTCTAGGCGCTGCAGTCTGGAACCGCGAGACCGCTACGGTCGCAGGTTCGAATCCTGCCTCGGGCATGGATGTGTGTGATGTCCTTATGTTAGGTTTAACTAGTTCTAAGTTCTAGGCGACTAATGACCTCAGCAGTTGAGTCCCATAGTGCTCAGAGCCATTTGAACCATCAACTAAATACCTAGGTATTACAATTACGAACATTTAAATTGGAAGGCACACATAGAAAATGTTGTGGGAAAGGGTTACCAAAGACTGCGTTTTATTGGCGGGACATTTAGAAAATGTAACAGATCTATTAATGAGCCTATACTACGTTTGTCCGTCCTCTTTTAGAATACTGCTGCGCGGTGTGGGATCCTTAGCAGATAGGACTGTCGCAGTACATCGGAAAAGTTCAAAGAAAGGGAGCACGTTTTATACTATCGCAAAATATGGGAGAGAGTGTCACAGATCTGATACAGGATTTGGGCGCGACATCATTAAAAGAATGGCGATTTTGTTGCGACGGAATCTTCTCACGAAATTCGAATCATCAACTTTTTCCTCCGAATGCGAAAATATTGTGTTGACACCGACCTACATAGGGAAGAACAATCATCACGATAAAATAAGGGAAATCAGAGATCGCACGGAAAGATACAGGTGTTCATTCTTTCCGCGCGCTATATGAGATTGGAATAATAGAGAATTGTGAATGTGGTTCGATGAACCCTCTGCCAGGCACTTGAATGTGATTTGCAGAGTATCTATGTAGATGTAGATGTAGAAAATGGCCGCGGAAGCCTACGTTTGTAAGAATTTATTGTCGCGCAATAGACATGCGAGACGAATTTTCAGTTGCCGTACTGAAAGCATGCTGTGATTTCTATATTTGGGAGCCAGAAAGAGATGGCTCGGGTCTGACCGCTTCAACACGTGCTCGGCGGCACGAAGGCAGCCACGTACGTTCTCCACGAGACAAATCTGTTGACAAGTGGCTGCTGCGCAACACGACGTGTTAAATTAGGGCTGATGTTAAAATATCTGTACTTTCTGCAAAAAAATATCGATATATATCGGCGATAGTCTCTCCCCCCGATATGTCTGTATCAAAATGGCAATATCGAGTGCCGATATTTTCATTTCATGTTATATTTTTTTGCAATTTTCGATAAATATTTGTTCTTTTGAAATTGTAGTAGCAGATTATTTTACTTTCACTGTGTGAACGAGTGTTCCTAATTTTTGAACTTGGCATCACGTCCAATGTCTCTCATTGACTGTGTGAAGCGGGTATACAGGGTGGTCCATTGATAGTGACCGGGCGAAATATCTCACGAAATAAGCATCAAATGAAAAAATTACAAAGAACGAAACTCGTCTAGCTTGAAGGGGGAAACCAGATGGCGTTATGGTTGGCCCGCTAGATGGCGCTACCATGGGTCAAACGGATAGAAACTGCGTTTTTTTAAAATAGGAACCCACATTTTTATTACATATTCGAGTTGTACGTAAAGAAATATGAATGTTTTAGATGGACCACTTTTTTCGCTTTGTGATAGATGGCACTGTTAATAGTCACAAACGGGAAGTATGTGGTATCACGTAACATTCCGCCAATGCGGACGAGATTTGCTTCGTAATACATTACCCGTGTTAAAATGGACCATTTACCAATATCGTGTTGATGACGTTATTTAAGGAAACTGTTCAGCCACATGTGAAATGTCAACTACGACCTGCAACAAATGATGTCCAAGTAGGTGTTTTAGCTGCTGTCGCGTCTAATCCGCACATCTCAAAAACGTTGGTGTTGAGAATGCTACACCAACATCTATTGCACCCGTACCATATTTCTATGCACCAGGAATTGCATGGCGACGACTTCGAACGTCGTCTAGAGTTCTGCTACTGGGCACAAGAGAAATTACGGGACGATGACAGATTTTTTGCACGCGTTCTATTTAGCGACGAAGCGTCATTCACCAACAGCAGTAACGTAAACCGCCATAATATGCACTATCGGGCAACGGAAAATCCACGATGGCTGCGACAAATGGAACATCAGCGACCTTGGCGGGTTAATGTATGGTGCGGCATTATGGGAGGAAGGATGATTGGCCCCCATTTTATCGATGGCAATCTAAATGGTGCAAGGTATGCTGATTTCCTACGTGATGTTCTAACGATGTAACTACAAGATGTTTCACCGCATGACAGAATGGCGGTGTACTTCCAACACGATGACCGAGCGAGGTGGCGCAGTGGTTAGTCACTGGACTCGCATTCCGGAGGACGACGGTTCAATCCCGCGTCCGGCCATCCCGATTTAGGTTTTCCGTGATTTCCCTAAATCGCTCCAGGCAAATGCCGGGATGGTTCCTTTGAAAGGGCACGGCCGACTTCCTTCCCCATCCTTCCCTAATCCGAATAGACCGATGACCTCGCTGACCCAACCAACTCCAACACGATGGATGTCCGGCACATAGCTCGCGTGCGGTTGAAGCGGTATTGAATAGCATATTTCGTGACAGGTGGATTGGTCGTCGTAGCACCCTACCGTGGCCCGCACGTTCACCGGATCTGACGTCCCCGGATTTCTTTCTGTGGAGAAAGTTGAAGGATATTTGCTATCGTGATCCACCGACAACGCCTGACAACATGCGAGCAAGACCCCTGTAGGGGTTAGCCACAGCTTGGCTTGGATGGAAGCAGAGCAGCCTGCCCTTGCTGTTGATAACGTGAGGCAGTGTGGCTGACAGGCAAGCATGGGCAGCGGAATGTGGAATCCGGACACCCCTGGCCGCTGCCCAGGGAGCGCCATGCTGTGAACCTGACGTCACTAGTTTTTTGGTGGATGCTGCAACCAGACTGCCACGTCCGTTAGAGGCAGTCTATTAAAACCTCTCATAACCAGTTTCTGTAACAACGATTTTCGGTTTCTTAAGTCTACATCCTCACCTACATGTACGTGGCTACTCCTCAAATCACACTTAAGTGCCTGGCAGAAGATTCATGGAACCACCTTCACAATAATTTTGTAATATTCGAACCTCTAACAGCGCGCGGAGAAAACGAACACCCATATCTTTCCGTGCAAGCTCTGATTTCCCTTCTTATATTATTATCATTTCTACCTTTGCAGGTTGGAGTCAACAAATTTTTTCGCACTCCCAGGAGGAAGCTGGTGAATGAAATTTCGTTGCAAGATTCCTCCGCAAATCCTGTATTATTTCAGCGACACTCTCCCTTATAACAATTTGTCCATTATATTTGGAGTGTTGAGCTCCGCGGCCGTGGATAATGATTTTTCACTGTAAAAATACAGCAACCAGCCACTTTTTTAATGCGTTTTATTTATGCCAATATGCATTTCGGGTTTGCACCCATCTTCAGCTGGCAAATTACATGGATCTTCAGTTACTACAGTAGTACAATCTCGACAGCAGTTTGGATGCTGCAGCACGCCTGTGCAAAAGCAACGATTCCAATCATTTACTTCAATTTCGCGAGTTTAAAGTTACGCACTATCAGTAGTTCATTTTACTTACATTCTCCTCTCCTTGTTTTTTCTTGGCTTTTCTTCTTTTTTGCAACAACACAAACACTTTTTATCACGTGTTTTACACAGGCGCACTGCGTTATCCGCCATGTTGTCGAGTGACAGTTTTTGTTTACATTGTATGAACAACTGATAGTGCGTAACTTTAAACTCGCGAAATTGAAGTAAATCATTGGATTCGTTGCTTTTGCACAGGCGTGCTGCAGCATCCAAACTGCTGTCGAGATTGTACTACTGTAGTAACTGAAGATCCATGTAATTTGCCGGCTGAAGATGGGTGCAAACCCGAAATGCATATTGGCATAAATAAAACGCATTAAAAAAGTGGCTGGTTGCTGTATTTTTACAGTGAAATATCACTCGCCCTTACTTCGCGATAATACAAAACGTGCTGCCCTTCTTTGAACTTTCTCGATGTTCTCCGTTACTACTATCTGGTAAAGCCGTCGGCACACGGACCGTGCTGTCGAACGTGAACGTTGAGCGTACCGAGTTCAACGTGCTGCTGAACGCTCAGGAACAATGCGACTTGTGCATACTAGAGTTGTGGCGATTCGTGAATGAGTCGTTCATTTGAACGACTCTAAATAAAGAATCGTAAGAATCGAATCGTGATACGGACGAATCGTCGTTCAAAAGAATAGTATGAACAACTGCGTGTTTCCGAGTCGTGACGATTCCAAGTTCAAACGGTTCATCGATTCTTAGTACGCACTACGCTATGCTTCGAAGGCAACTTCCGAATCATGCCGAATGATTACGACCGCCAGATGGCAGTCAAGTGGAGGATGCGTGTCAACAAAGGAAGCAGTTTTGCACCACCTTTTGCACAAATCGACTCCTCCTTCCTGGCATACTGAAATAAAACAATAGATGCAATCAAATCAAACGTGACCTTTCATCAATTAAGGCATTACACGTATAAATCGAGAATCACACTTGTAACGTTATATGCATGTTTACTCATAAATAAACTATTTCTGGCATATCTTAACATGACACAGTTCGATTCTAGCCCCATTTAAAATTTCAGACATGTCCTGCCATCTGTGAGTAAGATGTAGAACGTTTTGCATTCCGTAAGAATCGTGCCATCGCAGACTTGAATGAATCGTGAACGAATCGTAGGAATCGATTCGCAACGTGAGATTGAATCGTAGGCATCGAATCGGGAAAAAGAATCGTGTTGCCCAACTATAGTGCATACGGTACGTGGGCCCCAACGTGGTATACGCGATCGCAAATCACTCCAGCGGCAGTTTGAGGGATGTTTCTAGTTCGTAAATCACTGTTTACTCAATGGGAGCGTGTAAAATTCACACGTTAGCGCTCTATTAAAATGCGCATTTCCTCCATCGTCCACGAAAAGGACAGTACCATGTCCAACCACTAAGGGCACAGGCTTATAAAAGTTCCATTACAAACAGTGCGCTAGAAATTTGGAATACTTCTCCGCATAAAATAAACACTATTTCATCATTCCCACATTTTAGTAAAACCGCAAGGTCAGTCTTACTTGATCACTGTTCCTACCCAGCAGCAGAATCTTTGCAACATGTGAATTACGAAGCGTAAAAGAAAAAGGAGCAAAATATCTTTATACAAGTAGCGCAAGCTGTCCTGTAGATTAAGCCAATCGAACAAGGTCACCCATCTAAAAAAGGTGAACTTATATTTACATAACATCAAATATTATAGAATATACTTATATTAAACTAATAATAAAGTATCAGAAACTAATAAAAACGCGAATGATAGGAAAAAAATTGAAAATGTTAAGCCGCGAACCACCGCCTCAGCCGGCCGCTGTGGCCGAGCGGTTCTAGGCGCTTCAGTCCGGAACCGCGCTGCTGCTACGGTCGCAGGTTCGAATCCTGCCTCGGGCATGGATGTGTGTGATGTCCGTAGGTTAGTTAGGTTTAAGTAGTTCTAGGGGACTGATGACCTCAGAAGTGAAGTTCCATAGTGCTCAGAGCCATTTGAACCATTTTTAAAGCACCGCCTCAACAAAAACTCATGAGTGGACACAGATGGAACGTTTTTTTATCTTATTTTGTTCTATATTGTTCGTTGAATTTGTTCGTGGAGGACGTCCAATGACACCCGTTCAGGTTCTTCGTTGATCCGTTCACTCAGTTTTTTTTTTTTACAGAGGGGAGCTACACTCTATCAATGAACACTCTGAGCTACCGTGCCGGCAAAAATTTGGAAGTGTTAAGACGCGAACCACCGCCCCAACAAAACCTCGTGAGTAGACGGAGACGCTACTCATTACGCTAAACCAACAACACATGCTTTCAACTTAATCATATCGTATTACGCCTTGCTAAAAACGTTAATCGTAGATAATAATGTTACTAATTGAAATTTAGTTATATCAAATTGTACCAAGAACAATGCGTGTTGTGTGGATCTTCAGTGTGTCGCTGCCTTCAAATAGCCTACTCTCATAATACGGAAGTTACAATAATTCTTTTGCCACGAATATGTTGTTTCTCATTATTTTATTGGAACGAGTCACACAGTTAACAACGGGGTTTCCAGTGATTCAATTTGCTGGTGCTCAGAAACGGCATATATACATATAGGCTTGAAATGAATGCCAATATGGCGACTCCCAACTCTGTAGAGTGTAGTGAAGGCAGACGGCGTGCGTGTGACGTAGGTGACGTTGCGCCATCTCATTGGTCAACGCTCAGACGCACGCTCAGAATATCTGACATGCCAGATATTGCTCTGCACGCTCGGAAAGACTCCAGAACGTGCTGTTCCACGCTATGACGTCAGAAACTCGGCACGCTCCAGACCACCTACAATAAATCAGACCTTAAGGCAGATATCGCTAGTTGACAATATGGCGGCAATCGTGGTGGAAACAAAGCAGCGTGCTTGTGTTTCCATAACGCGTGTGTGTAACATTGTATACGTGACGTTCAAGAGAAGCGAAAGCATTTATTACTAGCTGTTATTTATGCTATATGCTGTGAATGTCGTCAAAAGTGCTACACTAGTATTTATTTTCTATATTCTGTAGTAAGTTCGGCATAATTTATAGTGTAAACTGTTCTTGCGATGGGTCGTAGTTGTTGTGTACCAGGATGCAAATCCAATTACGGCAAAACATACGATACCTCAACATTTAAGCTTCCCAAGGAAACAGCATTGAGGAACAAATGGATTAAACTAATTCATAGAGATAATTTTGAAGTGAACGATAAAGCTGTGGTGTGCATTAAGCATTTTGAACCTAAGTTTGTGGTTAGGGAAGACATTTTTCCTGTGGAAAATAGTGAACCAATACGTGTGCCAAGAAAAATACCAAAACTAACAAATGATGCAATTCCAACCATCTTTCCTAATCAACCTTCTTATCACACTGTTCCAGTTCCTAAGCAAAGGAAGAATCCTGATGATCGTGTTCAACAGCTACTGGAACGTGATGAATGTAGTTTCAGTAAGTGGTGCGAAAATGACAATATACCTGACTTTCAGCATTTTAAAAGCGAAGTGCAGAAAAGGAATGTTTGTCCATTTACAATTTTAGTAAAGGATGACTACATATCTCTCATTAAATTAAAGGATGATTCAGTCAGTGATGTGCCATTAGTTTCAGTGTGCTTCAAGATATCAAGTTCCTTGGAAGTAAAAGTGTTTCACAAAAATGTGTGTTTGCCTACGGAAACCTTGAAATGGATACTACAGTCTGGGGAGGAAGAGAACTTGAAATGTGACAAGTGGACGAAATTTGATAATCTGGTGAGTCACCTGACTGGTTTCACAGATAACTCTACTGTCACCATTGACACGATTATAATTTTAGTCAATGTTCTCAAACAAGCACTAAAAGCTGGTAGTGATTTTGACGCTGAAATAGCACCTAAAATAGAATTTGTTTTGGAGCAATTACAACTCGCAATAACAAAGCAAACCAGGTATTCTCCTGAGCTTTTGATATGGGCAGCAACCATTTGCTTTACATTTCCTGGTGCCTACCATCACTTGAGAAAAACAAATGTATTAACATTACCTCATCCTGTCTATTTAAGGCAGTTTCTATGCAAAATGGGTCCAAATAAACCTTGTATTGGTGCATCACAGATTGCTTTTTTGAGGGAAAAAAATAAATTTCTTCAGGGAAGTGACAAGGTAATTTCAGTGATGCTAGATGGTTTGTTAATTCAAAATTCTCTTATAAGGCAGGAAAGATACTTGGTGTTGCTGAGAATACCTCAGATACTAAAACAGCAGGTACAATGTAGGTTTTCATGGCATCATCTTTACATTCTGATTATAAAGAAGTGATAGCTCTCTTTCCTGTAAAAAATGTTAATTCTGATACTCTACTGAAAATGACAATTGATGTATTAAAGTTAATGCATGAGCTGCAGTATGATGTTATATGCCTGGTAATAGATAACCATAGCACTAATAGAAAAATGGGGTCGACAGAAGCGTCCGATCCCACGCGTCTGCTTTGACCCGTGACGTAAGGGTGTTGTCGTGTGTGACGTCATGACGGCGCGGAGTTAGGTTTGTGAGTGTTTGTAGATTTCGTCGTGTTGTGGTTTGTTGTGCTCTCTGGTGGTATGTTCAGGGTTTTCGTTTGTGTGGTGTAATGGCCTCAGTTTGCTTTTGCTCATTATCCATAATTGTTAGTGTCGGCTGTGTTTGTAGTGTAATTCATTTCAGTGAGTTAACGATTTTGTGTGAAGGTTAATTTAGTGTTGTTCCCTGTACATCGTGTGGTAATTTTAGTAAAATTAAGCTGTTGTTGTTTGTTCACGAATGGATACGACAGATAAAATTAACAGTGCGCAGGTCAAGGGAAGTGTTCGATCCCAGTGTGTGGCTGTGTATGTTGATATTGGTATCGAGAGATGTTTTTGAGCTATATAGGCCAAGTGAAGTGTTTGATCTTAACTTATGGGATCGGGAGCTGCTGTTGAGCTATATAGGTCATGGGAAGTGTCCGATTCCATATGATATTGTGTTTAGTGGTATTTGTGGAGTTTTGTGATGATGGTTTTTTTCGTCGTTTTGTGTGGTTTGTATGGAGGTGGGTGTCTAAATTTGTTTATATTTAGTTTGCCCCCCACCCAAAAACACCCCATTTCCCGCGCTTGTCCCATTAGTGTCATTAGGCTTTCTGTGGAAAGTGTGTGTGTTCGTTTTTCGATCTATTTTCGTTCTCATAATGTGTACGTATCGACTTTATATGCGCCATATTGGAATCGTGGTTTATGGTCGTTTCCGCCATATTTGTGACGTCATGGGTCAAAGCAGACGGGCGGGATCGGACGCTTCCGTATTTCCGAAAAAATGTATCAGCTTATGTGTGGTGGCACTTTACAGCCGTGTATTACAAATCCAGTCGCTCCATCCAAATTTCTCTTTATTCTGTTTGACAATGTGCACTTGCCTAAGTATCAGAAATAAATGGTTGAATGCAAAAAATGAATCCTTCATAATGCCAAATATTGAGGATACATTTGCTTTCATCAATACCTTTCTACACAGTGATGAAGGGAATGCTGCATGTGAATATACTGTCAGTGAGGCAAAGTTTTCAGATTTGAGGAACCTGTTTCATTCTGAGAAAAATAAACTGTTGAAACTTGCCCCAAAGCTAGTGAAAAAGGCAGTGTATCCAACTTCTATTGAGAGACAATGTTACCCTTGCTCTCAGTGTTTTTCATTCTAAAAATGTGGCAGCACTAGAAATTTTGAAAAGTCAGGGGATTGAGATTTCTGATTGCACTATTCAGTTTTTGAAATTAATCATTAAATGGTGGACAGTTTCTAATGTACAGCATCCCATGAAAGGCAAATACACATCAGATGATAATTCTAGCCCAATCACTGGACCTACTGACTCCAAACTTGTGTTTCATGAAAATTTGAAAACATTTCTTGATATCTGGCATGCATTGCCTACTCATGCAAAATTAACCAATGAAACATATACTCCTTTCTCTCACACACTTGCAGCAACAGTTCAGTTATGCATATACATTTTAACACTTACAACTGGTCCTATATTCTTACAGCAAAATTACAAACTGATGCTTTGGAAGCAAGATTTGGAGCTGATAGAAGGCTAAGTGGCTGCACATATGTTTCAGTTGAACAAATCTTGGAATCTGAGAGGAAACTGAAAGTAATAAGTCTACTAAAGCTCAGATCTACTAAACATGGTGAATTTACATTAAATGATTTTGCAGCAAAAGTAAATTACAGCATAAAAAACCAAAAGTATGAAAATTTGGATAAATTAGAACCTGCTCTAGAGGAACTAGCAAACATTCCCATGATGGATGAAGACTTAAGTCTTGGTCTGTATTGCTAGCTACACCAGCAAAACAGTGCTTGAGAAGCTGCAAAAAGGTGGAAAATGTTCAGGCTGTGAAGAAATGTTGCAGACACAGAATGAAATTTTGTTGCAGTGTGAAACCAAAGAACTCCTTTCCTATTTCAACGAACTGAATCGTGGGGGATTGAAGTGTCCTTCTTCTATAATGATTTCCTTGTGTTGTAATATATATAAACTTTTTCAAGTTCTGATTAGCAGCACATATGAACCAAAATTCCTAAAACTTGAAAATCAGAGAGATGCAGTACTTGCCTTAGGAACTGAATTGTGTGAAAATGCCGTTAGTAACCTCAGTGATGTGTGCAAATGTGGCATTCCTTTAAAGACAATAATCAAGAAAAGTATTAAAGTGCTTTCAAATATTTTTATTAATAATTACACAAAACTGTTGAATGAAAAGTGTGTTTCAAAGGAAATTGCTCGAACACTAGTCAAACAAGAGGAACTCATAAAGACATTGCAGGAAAAATAAGAAAACGCAAAGTGGCCAAGCTGAGCAGCAAATAAATCCAATAGGTACTCAAAATCACACTCTTCTAACATATTACGTAATGAGTGACTAGAAATAACTGCATATTGTTTAATACAATTTTGTGCTGTAGTTACACGCTTCATTTATTATTGCTATGTAGCTTCTATTGTGCAAATTATTATTAGTGTCCAAATATGCCATTTACATGTGTTTTGTAGTAGTTTTTTGGATTTGATTTTGAGTTGCATCTCATAATTTTACTTTGTCATAGTTCTTATTACGTAATTTGTGGCTTTAGTGACAACTTTTTATTTAAGTTTGAAGATAGAAAAATACATAATACATTTCTTACATAATTTAGAATCTACTTTCCATTTATGAAGTCTGTAAATTATTCGTATTAGGGTAGCGCTGAAATACTTGGCCTAAGACGGCCGCCATCTTGGTTTCTGTGTTGTGGTCTGATGTATTGTAGGTGGTCTTGGCACGCTCAATGTTCAGATGCACGGTCCGTGTGCCGACGGCTTAAGGACAGGTTATAAAAGAGGGCGGGCAAGCGTAGTGCAGGCAGCCTCCTTAGCAGACCTGTTACATTTTCTAAGTGTCCTGCCAATAAACAGCAGTCTTTGGTTTGCCTTCCTCACATTTTCAATGTGGGATTTCCAATTTAAGTTGTTCGTAACTGTAATTCCTAGGTATCCGAATAAAATTATATATGTCACGTATAAACTCACATGGGAAATATTTTATTTTTTAAAAATGTGACGCTTGTTGAAAATGTAATTACTTTTGCGTACATTACTTAAAGATCTAAGCTGTGAACTGCTGTGTTATAAAGGTTAACAGTGTTGGTCATGTCCAGAAGAGGATGGGCATCAGGTTGAGGAAGTTGAAACAAAGTTTGAGAGACAAGAAACTTTGTGATTGTAAAACCATAAGAGGGAGAAGAACAGACAAAATGATTGATAAACTACAGCAGTGTTGTGGGATGGACATTAGAAATAATACTGAGGATTTGTTCAAAATGAAGCAGGCAGTATGGGGCTACCTTCTTCCACAGACTGTCAACAGATGAACAACCAGTACACCCCCTTTTACCTCCTGGACCTGGTTCATGGTACAGTTACAGCAATGCCCAGTACTCAAACAGTTCACACAGCCATGAACATTCCATCCCATAAGCATTCATGGATATCATAAAACCTGTTTACAGAGACCTGCCAAATCCTGAATTACTGAACGTCTGCATGGTCAGACTCAAAATCCCAGCGAGTCGTTCAATAATGTTGTACGGGCCCGCTTACCAGAAAATGTTTTTGTTGAAATGAAGACACTAAAGCGGGGGGCAGTGATGCTGTTATTGCTTTTAATGACGGCAACATTGGTAGGGTGAAAGTGCTACAACATATGGTAATTAATCCTGGAGCAAACTGCATCAGAGAATTTCAACGGATGGACAAGGTTCGCGTTGATAAAGCAAAGTATGCAGGCACAGTTGGCCACTAAGGATTCCAGAAAGAAGAAAAGAAGCAAAAACTTAGAAAAAGCTCAAGAGGATTATATTCAGTATGCTGCAGGGTGCCTCTGAGTGACTAAAAATAAAAAATGACGCATATATTGAGTTACAGTCTTCTTAAATTTTAGGAGCCGTTGCTGGAAATTTACATTTTCTGTCGCATTTTTCCCTAAATCACAGAAACAACTTAGAGTACTAAAATTTTCCGGGAGGAATAATAAACATATCATGAGTCTACTGAACTAAAAGAACAAAATGTTATGTATAATTAAAATTATTTAAGATAACATACAAAAGTACGCAAAATTTTAACCTTGTAATTAAAAAATTGTATTTCCGAAAGCAGCAGCTTAAATGCAATTATTGTAGTTCAGTAGACTCAGAACACAGTTTAATGCCCTGTAAAAGTTTCATGTCAATGGCTACAGTGGTTCCTGAAATACAGGAAAGCCAAGTCACTAAACCTGACATTGTCGGGATAGGGCGATCCAACTCCCCATAAAGTAAGCTGCCACTTCTGACAGTTCACTGCGGAGTGAGTGGAGGGAAGCGTACTTGCCAACGTGTGCTGGGTGCGTCAAGCTTGGACACCAAGCCGGCCGATCTGCTATCTTTCTCAAACGGTTTAAAAGCAACAATTCGGTAAATAAACTCTGTCTCGCGCACCTTATAGTTTAATTCGTCAGCTTCATGATGAACCGTCTATCATTTCGTTAATGGTCATTGTTACTACACAACTGGCCATTAAAATTGCTACGCCACAATGATGACGTGCTACAGACGCGAAATTTAACCCACAGGAAGAAGATGCTGTGGTACGCAAATGATTAGCGTTTCAGAGCATTCAGACAAGGTTGACGCCGGTGGCGACGCCTACAACGTGTTGACATGAGGAAAGTTTCCAACCGATTTCTCATACACAAACAGCAGTAGACCGGCGTTCCCTGGTGAAACGTTGTGATGCCTCGTGTAAGGAGGAGAAATGCGTACCAACACGTTTCCGGATTGTAGGCTATCGCGATTGCGGTTTATCGTATCGCAACATTACTGCTCGCGTCGGTCGAGATCCAATGACTGTTCGCAGAATATGCAATCGGTGGGTTCAGGAGGGTAATACGGAACGCCGTGCTGGATCCCAACGGCCTCGTATCACTAGCAGTCGAGATGACAGGCATCTTATCCGTATGGCTGTAACGGATCGTGCAGCCACGTCTGGATCCCTGAGTCAACAGATGGGGACGTTTGCAAGACAACAACCATCTGCACGAACAGTTTGACGACGTTTGCAGCAGCACGAACTATCAGCTCGAAGACCGTGTCTGCGGTTACCCTTGACGCTGCATCACAGACATGAGCGCCTGCGATGGTGTACTCGACGACGAACCTGGGTGCACGAATGGCAAAACGTCATTTTATTCGGATGAATCCAGGTACTGTTTACAGCATGGTGTTTGGCGACATTGCGGTGAACGCACATTGGAAGCGTGTATTCGTTATCGCAATACTAGCGTATCACCCGGGTTCCATTGGTTACACATCTCGGTCACCTCTTGTTCGCATCGACGGCACTTTGAACAGTGGACGTTACATTTGAGACGTGTTACGACTCGTGACTCTACCCTTCATTCGATCCCTGCGAAACCCTACATTCCAGCAGGACAATGCACGACCGCATGTTGCAGGTCCTGTACGGGCCTTTCTGGATACAGAAAATGTCAGACTGCTGTCCTGGCCAGCACTTTCTCCAGATCTCTCAGCAATTGAAAACGTTTGGTCAATGGTGGCCGAGCAACTGGCTCGTCAAAATACGCCAGTCACTACTCTTGAACTGTGGTATCGTGTTGGAAGCTGCATGGGCAGCTGTACCTGTACACGCCATCCACGCTCTGTTTGACTCAATGCCCAGGCGTATCAAGGCCGTTATTACGGCCAGAGATGGTTGTTCTGGGTCCTGATTTCTCAGGATCTGTGCACTCAAATTGTGTGAAAATGTAATCACATGTCAGTTGTAGTATAATATATTTGTCCAATGAATACCCGTCTATCATCTGTATTTCTTCTTGGTGTAGCTATTTTAATGGCCAGTCGTGTATGATATTTCGATAATAGGTAAACTACTGCAAGAAATTCTTAGTTTGCAGTGAAAAATACGCGTCGCCGTGACTTTGTGTTTGGTACATGTTCGGTTACATTCTGCTGCGTGTTAAATGTAGATAATATATTGAATTATTCCTTGAACTTCGAATGATATCGCTGTTTCCAATCTGGAGAGAATGGAATGTGTGTAAAGCCTCCCACCACCAACTCGTGCGTCAGCGAAAAACTAGAGTGAAATATTCATAAACTCCTCGTGTCTCATATACTACTTGCGATATCGAAACAAGATTATGGCAAATGACAGCTCGCAAAGACGAGAGTGTTTTTCCATATGATTAATCTGCGAAACTTCCATATCTACCGCGATATTCAATCGACTTCCGGTTTTTCTTCAATGAAGGGATGTTATTATTTATGGCCATCGATAGCTGGTGAGACGAGAACTGCTGTGTGTTTTGTAACTGTATAAGTGAAGAAGCTACACATTTATTTTTCTTTCGAGAATGGGTCGTTTTACAAAGTATTGTCCTGACTTGCACTGAGTTGTTTGTTTAATAATAAACTATTCCAGGATTCTGACGCAATGTCACCTCCATTATAATGATGGGGAGATGAACATTTCTAAACCCTGCTGACATGGCATCAGGACAAGTTACATAATCCTCAAAACTCGTCACAATCCTTTCTGAACAATGTCTCTTCAACTACCTTCTTAGTATGGCTGACAATTCGCAGTGGCTTTTTTTCTCAGTATTTCAAAATAATTGAGCTTCAAGTTGTTGCTGTTTTTTGCCACACTACTTCTCACCGAGGCACATATGTTCTCAGTCGCACTTAAATGAATATGATGCGGAGGGAGCAAGGCTGAACTCTGCCCTTTCACTTTAGCCAGTTCGTCGATCGGGGAGCGTGAAGTTTTGGTTTGTACAGCACTGAAAGTTCCATTAACATCGCTTTCTATGTGCTAGATTCAACCTTATCTCGTGGAACATTTCTTTGTACCCAGAGCAAAACATCCGCTTTCGTAAACTCCATTGTTGGAGATTTATGCATCACAACAGAGTGGTAATGCGTTTTGTCCATAACTATTGTCGGATTCCGAGCAATGTTTTGTAGCAGGGCGTTATCTAAGCAGCCGGTGAACGTGTTCTTGGACGGCTCTTCTATTGTAAATCTCGTACCCACATGTATTTCACTGTTATTAATGCAACGCCAACACAAAACCCTTGTCCACAATACCTGACGACTGCAGAACACTTCAACGACAGAGAAGACGACTTTACAACGAGAGCTGGCAAACGTTGATGAATGTAATTCGTCACACCTCCTGGTTTCAGGGTGAGCCAACAGGGGCGCTTCACCAGCCGAACGGGTGGCGGCGTGGTAGGGAATGCTGGTCAGCCAAACAAAAAAATTTTAAACGCACTAAAAGAATAACATCGCGCAGTTGAATAATCCAATTCTGGCTAGAAATATGTTTTTTAAAACTTTGTTTGGGCGCCTGCCACGCCCACTCTTTCTGTGCTGAGATAAGCAGAAAATCTTTGCGGGTTAATTTATCGCTCACACAATCGAAACTAACTGCAGATGTCTCTAGAAGGCTGTGAGAAAGAATATCTTTGCTTGTTCCTTTGCTTTTAGAAGATGGAAAGCCACAGGGAGGTGTTAACAGACTGACAGACAAGGAAATTCACACTTTACAAAAATATCAGTCTCTTTGATTTGCAGCTCCTTGTATTGGCCGTGTTTGCAGTTAAAATTTTTGGATGTGAGGTCCGTCAGTTACGCAAAACACCGTTTTTCTCAGTACCCAAACATGTTTCGGCACCAGTGTGCCATCATCAGTGGGTTTTCGTTTTTATTTATTCTGCAATGTGAACATTTTTGTTAAATGATTGCAAAACTATGGGCGTTTTTAGTTCAAACAACAGATCGTTCCTTTTTGTAAATCCGTTTACATTTGGTGAGTGTAAATTTTCTGGCTCACTTTTGTGTTAGTTCGAATGGTTCAAATGGCTCTGAGCACTATGGGACTTAACATCTATGGTCATCAGACCCCTGGAACTTAGGTTAGTTAGGTTTAAGTAGTTCTAAGGACAGCACACAATACCCAATCATCACGAGGCCCCGCCGGGAATCGAACCCGGGAACCCGGGCGCGGGAAGCGAGAACGCTACCACACGACCACGAGCTGCGGACTTTGTGTTAGTCATTACATGTAGCTTGTGATCTGCAACCAAACGATGTTGATGAGAAAAGTTTTTTTGGTGTGTATTAACCTGTCTTCTAGAATGTAATTTAGTTTTTCGTGATGTTTTCGCGCCTACTTTCGTATTTACTTACGTTTTCATGTGGCAAGCAGCTCCATTCTCTGCAGCCACAACCTATACAGCACACTGACCATTGAGGAAAACTTCCATATACGGAAGGCAACAGCATAAGGAAAACAGGTCTTAAACGTTCCTTTTTTTTTTTTTTTTTTTTTTTTTTGTGTGGAATCTTATGGGACTTAACTGCTAAGGTCATCAGTCCCTTAGCTTACACACTACTTAACCTAAACTATCCTAAAGACAAACACACACACCCATGCCCGAGGGAGTACTGGAACCTCCGCCGCGACCAGCCGCACAGTCCATGACTGCAGCGCCTCAGACCGCTCGGCTAATCCCTCGCGGCGGGTCTTAAACGAATACACTACACTCTGCAAGGGCACACTGCTTAACACATTAAAGGAACTTTACAAATAAAAACAGCACAAACAGATGTAATCTACACACACACACACACACACACACACACACACACACACACACACACACACACACACACACAAAAAAACAAAATGCCAAAAAAAAATCAAATTTGGCGACGAACTCTCTGGTGAACAAATTAACACTGAGTGGGCTGGGACACACAACAAACCACAATCACACTGTGTTATGGTGTAGTGAAAAGTGTTCTACTACGCTATTTGTGGAAAATACTTGTTATAGTTACGTATGCATCACAACATCTGAGCATGATGCGGAGAATGGAAGTGCTTGCCACACGAAAACGTAAGTAAATACGAAAATAGGCACGAAAAAAATCACGAAAAACGAAATTACATTCTAGAAGATAGGTTAACTCCCAGCAAAATACTTTTCTCATCAACATCGTTTCGTTGCAGATGACAAGCTACCTGTAGTAATTAACACAAAAGTGATCCAGAAAATTTATGCTCACCAAATGTAAAGGTATTCACAAAAGAAACGATCTGTTATTTGAACTAAAAATGCACATAATTTTATAATCATTTAACAAAAATAATCACATTGCAGAATAAATAAAAACGAAAACCCACTGAAGGCACAGTGGTGCCGAAACATGTTTGGGTACTGAGAAAAACGGTGTTTTGGCTAATTGGTGGGCCTCACATCGAAAAATTTTACAAACATAATATGGAAAAGCTATCAGGGATGAATCACATAGCGTGAAAACATTGAAGTAAGCCGTGTGGGCAATATTCTTTCACAAACTTTCCACAAACAATAATTCTCAACAATCCCTTTGTGACATATCGTGGTGCAAATATCGTCAGCCAGAAGCCAGATGAAAGCCATACACTTACAAACATGGGTTGCCACTTTTTGTAATGACACATTCCGACGCAGAGACGTACAATACCTTAAAGGCTGCGCCAAAGATTAAATTCAGAGGCATGTAGATTATAATCTTTCTAATGTTCACATTGGATTCTCTTTTGTTTCATACTCCAAGAAGGAGCTGAGAGACACTTTCGATTGTTGCCTTGTGGAGGATGGACGTAATTTTTGGAGTGTGCGCAAAGGCAGCCATATTGTTAGTGTTTATGGTCTGTGAGACGAGCAGAGCAAGTATTATTGTGTTGTGAATAAAAAATAGTGAGAAGTATCGAAGTGTTACGAAAATTATTTAAAGCGACGTAGCATTGTATTCCTTGGTTTCCACCGTCTTCGTGAAGTGAACCGATGCCGACTCAGGAAGATACACACGGTCGACTAAGAGAAGAACATCGATGGCGACTAATGAATTAATATTGTGGCAGAAGGACTAATTCTACGTCTAAGGTGATAACTCTGATTAAATCAACAATGACGTAGAATTCAAAAATGTAATTAATCGGAATGATAAATTATATTAAAGGCAAATTTCACGCAGCACTGAATTTATCCGCATTCAAACCGGTCAATACAGTCCGTAAAAAAGCCCTTCAAAAATTCTAAAGTTACAGTTCCATGTCCATAATTTTTCCTCTTTTCAAAAACAAAAAAACAATGAATTTAATTTTTTTTTTATTTATTTCGCCACACTGGCGACCGCTGACAGGACAGTGCTGGTGGAACGAAGAGTAAGTACTCGATTGTTGTCCTACAAATGTACTACTAATTACTGTTTCTCTGTTACATGACGCACATGGAAAATGACGAATAAGGTGAAACAATATTAACTGTATAAACGGATGGCACAATAACCAGAAGGAACAAGGACAAGGATTTACAAAACTAACGAAATCGTGAGTGACGCAGCTCAGCCGGAATTAAGGTAGGAAAGCGCAAACGCATGCAGCGGCTGCACCTTGGTTTAGCTCCACTTAAAGCAGAACCTTTTCCTTTCCACATTAAAATCCTGGTAGTGTTTGTGGCAATACACAATAACACTTTGACAATTACTTTTTTATGTTCAACAATCGCAGAATTAGAAGACGTAGTGCGCTATCTTGTAAATTTCCGACGCGCAACAAATAACAATCGCGATATATTTTTATTAATTCAACTGCGAGAGAATTTAAAGATTTAGATTAACAGTAAAGTACAGATAAAAATAATATCTTCACAATGGAATTGGAGAATTTTAATTTGACAAATGTTCATGGACACGTCACCGATTCTGACAATAGTGGCGTAAATGATGACTCAATTAGTTTTTCAGCACAACATAATGTAGAAGTAAATACTATTCAATTGCACTCCACAGGGATTAACAATAACGAACCACTTGCAAATGAAACCTTGTACACAGTGGATGAAGCATCGATTACCAGATGAGATGAAAATATTTCGCGTGAAATCAGTGAACATAGCCCGGTTTCGATTCAATCAGACCGTGGTAGAGAAACAATGGTTACAAATAATGGCATAAATGCAAACACACAAGCTTCGTCAGTTACGCTTGAGACATTATATAGTCTGATGTCAAACGTGAGCGAGCAATTATCTGATTTAAAGATCAGTCACAACACAACGAACACAAAACTGTCGAATCTAGAAATCAGCCACAACGTGACAAACACAATGGAAACACATGGAAATTGGGTTCCAACAGCAGTTTTCAAGTGTAAACACGCAATTTGAAAACATGCACAAACATTTCGATCAACGCTTAAGTAAACTCACCAATGAAATCGATCAAAAGATCGAAGACAGTCATCAAAACAGTCAAAGTGTATACAATGTATTGTCAAATGACTTAGAAAAGAAATTGTCAGATCTTACAAACAAACAGGAACAGGAACTGTCAGAAATAGTAGAAACACACAATCAAACACAAACCGTACAAAAAGAAATACATGAAAACGTACAGGCTATTGAATTAAATTTAACAAGAGTACAGTCCGCATGTGAAGAAATACCTGACCAAGTTAATAAAGTTAACGAAGAAGTCGGTCTTCTGAAACAGGAGACTCAACGTATCAACGCGGACATTATCAAAATAAATGAAACTTTAGAAAACGGTAATGTAAATGAATCAATAACTGACCGGGAAACAAAACTTTTTGGAAAATTAGGTAGTGAAATCAAAGTAGCCGAGAACAGAATACGTAAGGAAATTGCAGGTAGACTGAATGTTTCTAATGATTTGCCTACGTCAACCAACAGGCAGCGCGACACTTATTCGCCCGTGCCAGATTACGATGTCAATAACGCAGAACATCACGCGCCCAGTCCGGCGTATGTGCACGCACCGGCGCAGGCAAACAATGGCTATTCGCCAAACGCAGTGCTGCTACAGGCAGTAGGCGTGTCGCCTTGCATCTCGACGATTCTAGTCGATGAGAGCCTGTTGAAATATAGACAGTTTCCAGTTTTCTCCACAGAATCCAGAAAAACTCATCCAGTCGTATTTGTAAGAGCATTTAAAAATGTCTTACCAAGAAACTGGACTGAGGCACAGAAGGTTAGATATACAGGGTGATTCAAAAAGAATACCACAACTTTAGGAATTTAAAACTCTGCAACGACAAAAGGCAGAGCTAAGCACTATCTGTCGGCGAATTAAGGGAGCTATAAAGTTTCATTTAGTTGTACATTTGTTCGCTTGAGGCGCTGTTGACTAGGCGTCAGCGTCAGTTGATGCTAAGATGGCGACCGCTCAACAGAAAGCTTGTGTTTAGAGATGAAGCAACTTTCCACACTAACGGGAAAGTCAACTGTCACAATGTCTGTATATGGGGCACTGAGAATCCGCGGGAAACAACTCAGTATGAACGTGACTCGCCTGAGGTGAAAGTTTTCTGTGCCATTTCAGCCAATAAAGTTTTTGGTCCCTTTTTCTTCGAACGTGCTACTGTAACTGGACTACAGTATCTGGAGATGTTAGAGAATTGGCTGTTCCCTCAGCTCGAACAAGAAGCACAACAATTCATATTTCAGCAGGATGGAGCGCCACCACATTGGCACTTATCTGTCCGTAACTACCTGAACGTCATCTACCCGAGGCGATGGATCGGCCGCCAGGCAGCCCGTGATAGAGCACTTCACTGGCCTCCGAGAAGCCCTGATCTTACCCCCTGCGATTTTTTCTTATGGGGGTATGTTAAGGATATGGTGTTTCGGCCACCTCTCCCAGCCACCATCGATGATTTGAAACGAGAAATAACAGCAGCTATCCAAACTGTTACGCCTGATACGCTACAGAGGGTGTGGAACGAGTTGGAGTATCGGGTTGATATTGCTAGAGTGTCTGGAGGGGGCCATATTGAACATCTCTGAACTTGTTTTCGAGTGAAAAAAAACCTTTTTAAATACTCTTTGTAATGATGTATAATAGGTTACATTATGTTCCTTTCATTAAATACACATTTTTAAAGTTGTGGTATTCTTTTTGAATCACCCTGTATAGTAGGCTTCACACAAGGCGACGCACTTTTGTGGGCCACAGACATGGCTGAACAGTGCGTCACCTACGAACAATATGAACGGGCATTCTTGGACAAATATTGGTCTGCTGGGGTGCAAGAAAGACTGCGACGTGAGGTATTCAACCCACAACCGTTCAACCTCAAAAACGGCGGGTTGAGAAAGTATTTCTAAAAGTATTTGAACAAGACGCGCCATTGGAACAATCCAATACCGCACCGCACGTAGATGTTCTCAAAATTCTGAAAAACAGACGACCCGCGAACTTACGCGAAAAATTGGTAACCATACCGGAGAACGACCTTGAATACTTTCTTTCCGTGTTTGACTCAATTGATCTAATATATGAAGAAGAGCCGAGCAGAAGTAATCGGAATGAACACTCCGTAACCAATCAAAACAACGGTAACGGGAATGATTTTAATGGCAGTGGATAAAACCAACACAGTTGGCATCCGTATGCGACAAGGCCAAAGAATGGAAACTGGAATTACGGAAATCGGAGGAATTCGGCGCCACAGAGACGTGAAGACCGAAGATATAGTACAGATTACGGTCCACACCGGTATGGAAATGATAGAAATCACGTGAACGTTTGGTCAGGTCCGCGTTATGAAGGGCGGCACACAAATAAAAATTACAATAGTTACGGTAATAGGAATGACAGACCAATGAGGAATAGCGACGGCCGGTCGCAAGAAAATGTTGCACGCAGCGGTCCGGAAACTAATTGGCGACAGAATAACCACTTAGTACACTTCGTAGGGGTAGTGGACGACCATACAATCAGGTTCGCGTATCGCCCGCCCGTATTCAACACTGGGGCTAGCGAACAAATCTCGTCGCCCCAGAATAAATACAGAAAGCAATACAAGGACTTAATTTTCACCTCTGATGAGGAAGGAAACATTTGTAAATAACGTTGTATTCATTGTATATTTTATTGTACAAACTTTACTACATGATGTTTTCTCAGTATTAAACTGAGAACTTTGTATATTAGGATTAAGGTTTGTAAATATTAGCATAAGTATACCAAAAAACTGACACACACTTAGTAATACCAAAGAATTCACAGTGTCATGAAAATGAGACAGTAAAAATGATGTTTGTAAATAAAAGACCCCCGACCTATCAATTGCAAGGTCGACTACTGTATCCTGTCAACGAAATAAAATTTTCTAGTGACAGTATACAGTAGGGGGCAGTTGTAATGACACATTGTCGTGTCCCACTGACGTGTCCTGAGAGGGAGTGGAAGGACTGCGTTGGTGCGCGCCAGAGAACTTAGTTGGCATGAGGTCTCGGTGGTGTGGGCCGCCAACTCCTCACTACTCCGTAGTAGAGAAGGCTGCAAGGTGAGCTAGAGTACGGAACTCGGATAGGATCTTAGGGAAGCTTTCACGTATGAACATTCGATGTATAGAACGATTATACTGGAAGTACCCCTGGCACTTTGTGATTCAAATAAGATTCTATATACAGTCTCCAATGATTGTCTATCTGACTATGCAGTTGCCATTCCTAACTTCCCAAACCCAAGTCCTGATACAGCAGAGGCGAGCGCACCAGACTAAGTGTCAGCTGTGTCGATTCAGCCCAAGTCCCTACTTGTTGCTGTGCTCAATACTCTCTTGCAACTCTTGCAGCATCCCGACGCCGACTAACGTGGACCGGCGTCCTAAGTACCTCACTCCATCACTGTCCTTCGATCTAGCGGCTATCCGCTTTTATAGGGGGTAGTGCACCCGGCACCACTTGTTCTAGAAGGTTCTAGCACCCCCGAACTTTGAGCCCTGAGTAGGCTAGTCACGCGGCAGCATGTGATGCCTACGTGATGAACTAGCCATTCTCCACTGTTTGCTGTGTCCAAGGGTTGCCACTAACTGTGCTCGAGCCTCGTGATACTGCATACTCCGCTCTTGTTAGTCGAGTACACATTACACATTACACATGAGATAGTCTGGTCACGTCCGCCTCGCTTGATCTGTAGCAATAATTTTCCAGCCTACATGATTTTAATTCTATCTTCTACTATTCGCGACACCTCCCCTTCCCCAGGGGAAAATTTTGTAAGCTCGGTCCCTCGAGATTACAAAATTTTCGTTTTCTACTCGCGGTGCCAGTAAAACTTACCAGTCTTTATTGCCATCAAGACTTGACATTATAAAAATGAAAAATACATGGGACAAAAATAAAAAAAAGTTATAAGATACAGTTGAGTGCCATCCATAATGTGCATAGAATAAACAAAATTTATGTCACATATTCAAAAAATGCTGCAAATTTTTACCAAGAGCATACAGAATAGTTACATACATAAGTACACATTTTGAGTTTTATACACATACAAAAGATCTGATTTGTCAACAATTTAGGATACATCAGGAGGGTAAGATTATCAATAAACATACGAGGGCAGTTCAATAAGTAATGCAACACATTTTTTTTCTGAAACAGGGGTTGTTTTATTCAGCATTGAAATACACCAGGTTATTCCCCAATCTTTTACCTACACAACACTATTTTTCAACGTAATCTCCATTCAATGCTACGGCCTTACGCCACGTTGAAATGAGGGCCTGTATGCCTGCACGGTACCATTCCACTGGTCGATGTCGGAGCCAACGTCGTACTGCATCAATAACTTCTTCATCATCCGCGTAGTGCGTCCCACGGATTGCGTCCTTCATTGGGCCAAACATATGGAAATCCGACGGTGCGAGATCGGGGCTGTAGGGTGCATGAGGAAGAACAGTCCACTGAAGTTTTGTGAGCTCCTCTCGGGTGCGAAGACTTGTGTGAGGTCTCGCGTTGTCACGAAGAAGAAGTTCGTTCAGATTTTTGTGCCTACGAACACGCTGAAGTCGTTTCTTCAATTTCTGAAGAGTAGCACAATACACTTCAGAGTTGATCGTTTGACCGTGGGGAAGGACATCGAACAGAATAACCCCTTCAGCGTCCCAGAAGACTGTAACCGTGACTTTACCGGCTGAGGGTATGGCTTTAAACTTTTTCTTGGTAGGGGAGTGGGTGTGGCGCCACTCCATTGATTGCCGTTTTGTTTCAGGTTCGAAGTGACGAACCCATGTTTCATCGCCTGTAACAATCTTTGCCAAGAAATTGTCACCCTCAGCCACATGAGGAGCAAGCAATTCCGCACAGATGGTTCTCCTTTGCTCTTTATGGTGTTCGGTTAGACAATGAGGGACCCAGCGGGAACAAACCTTTGAATATCCCAACTGGTGAAAAATTATGACAGCACTACCAAAAGAGATGTCAAGTTGAGCACTGAGTTGTTTGATGGTGATCCGCCGATCATCTCGAACGAGTGTGTTCGCACGCTCCGCCATTGCAGGAGTTACAGCTGTGCACGGCCGGCCCGCACGCGGGAGATCAGACAGTCTCGCTCGACCTTGCGGCGATGATGACACACGCTTTGCCCAACGACTCACCGTGCTTTTGTCCACTGCCAGATCACCGTAGACATTCTGCAAGCGCCTATGAATATCTGAGATGCCCTGGTTTTCCGCCAAAAGAAACTCGATCACTGCCCGTTGTTTGCAACGCACATCCATTACAGACGCCATTTTAACAGCTCCGTACAGCGCTGCCATCTGTCGGAAGTCAATGAAACTATACGAGACGAAGCGGGAATGTTTGAAAATATTCCACAAGAAATTTCCGGTTTTTTCAACCAAAATTGGCCGCGAAAAAAATGTGTTGCATTACTTATTGAACTGCCCTCGTACAATTGTGTTATCTCCTGTCTGTCTTGGAGGTTAACAGCTCCATTGCTCTGGCACGGGGCTCTGTGAGTTGTGGCGTTTGACTCTGTTCTCTCCATTGTACCCTATCGGAGAGAGCGCGACGTGTACAACTTAATTCATACTCTCCACCTCCTGCTGCCGCTTCACATTGCTCGGTTTGTCGGTCAGTGGTGTACCGAACACTTCGTTCCCAGCGGCCATCCGCTACCACTGTATTTGTCACACACACTTTAGCACAACAATGTCCTCCGATTTCACACAATCTTTTGCCACACATACGGCAACACTTACAATAGATGCATAAACAACATGATATAATTAAGACTAACACTACTGAACCCGTATATCCCCATACGGAATATACGCTCTTAGACCATCCGCTAAAGGTGGTTCGCTGCTGATATTCTATTTCACTCTGCAGTTCGTCCACTTTGTGACTGGCTACCTCGATGTCATCTAAGTGTCTTAACAATATGTTCTAAGGGTAAATCTATAGGTATACGTGTGACCTCTTGCTTTGTTTCGTCTATGATACAACAATCTATATTTAAGTTTAACATAGGTACTATATCATTCTTACTTACATTAGTACTAATTATATGGTCAGCTTGTAACATGACCTGCGCACTGTATCCTTTACACTGACTCGTAAAGGTTAACTTTCCGGTGCCCCTTACAATAAGGTCATTTGGGGGTAATCCGTTACATAATATTGTCAGTCCTTCATCCTTGGGAGCGACATACAGCCGCTCATTGTCCTGTACCTGTGTCCAGATACTTTCGTTCAGTATGACATGCTTTTGATTGCAATCTTTCGGAATTTCCCTTATAGGCTGTAGCATTCGAGCTTCACATCGCTCGTGATCATAGGTCGACGTCAGAACGAACCGTTGTTTACAAATTTGATTCCTCGCCGTAACCGTTTTACACTGCAATTGGTCACGAGACAGTAGTGCGTACTGTCGTTTCGCATCGTCAATAAGTAGAAACTTTCGTTCAGGCTCGATATACGCAAATAACTTTAGCTGTATCATATTCTGCGGGTAATGGCCATATTTCATATAAAGTGTATACACTATCTACTAAGGGTATATTTAGTACATAACTTAAGGTATTGCCGGCAAGAACTACATCTATATCTATTATACGAAGTAACAGATACCCTTGGTCATTCGTGAGTTCAACGGTAAATTTCTTGTCTTTTAATTCCTCCTTTATCAGTTCGAGATACGTGACTACTTGTACAGGGTTAATCAAATGTGGTTCCAATAGCCCTTTCTGCGCATTATCTATGGCAGAGATCAATAGATCATATTCCCTTTCGAGCTCATTGAACATTTTAGAGATTTGCATCAGTTGTTCCATAATAGTCAAAACAGTCAGGGTGTGTTGTATCTTCCTGTGGGTACTATTTTCGTAATCCTCGACATGTTTACTCAATTTCCTTATCCTATCCGCAATTATTTGAGTATTCCTGGTGACTGCATTAATTGTTTGGTTCACCCCCTTCAGTGACGCCCTCACAATGGTTACTTGTTCCTTGGACAATCGCAATAATTCCCTTTGCTGTTCCTCTAAAACATCTATCTTAGCTTTAAAGAATTCCGCATCATCCTCATGTAGTGTACCAAACAATACCTTGCTTGTTACCCCAATAAAGTTCAATATCCCCCTTTTGGTTCTGGGCCGTTCATGTCTAGCCAACTGGTCAATCAAGTCTTTTGATTTAGAAATCTCTCCCACCTGCCATTTTACAGTTTGTTGTACATTCTCCGGCATCCAACTTTGCTTGATTCATCGTACTTATACAATGTGCTATCGCTCTATTGGCCCCCACCTGCGTCTCTTCAAATTTGTCATGCAATTCCTTGAGGTTGAAATAGGTCACCACTCTCCACGTTGTGCTGTATAGTTTAACACTGCCCTGGTTGTCATAATACAGGGTGATTCAAAAAGAATACCACAACTTTAAAAATGTGTATTTAATGAAAGAAACATAATATAACCTTCTGTTATAGATCATTACAAAGAGTATTTAAAAAGTTTTTTTTCACTCTAAAACAAGTTCAGAGATGTTCAATATGGCCCCCTCCAGACACTCGAGCAATATCAACCCGATACTCCAACTCGTTCCACACTCTCTGTAGCGTATCAGGCGTAACATTTTGGATAGCTGCTGTTATTTCTCGTTTCAAATCATCAATGGTGGCTGGGAAAGGTGGCCGAAACACCATATCCCCATAAGAAAAAATCGCAGGGGGTAAGATCAGGGCTTCTTGGAGGCCAGCTTTCTGTTGAGCAGTCGCCATCTTAGCATCAACTGACGCTGACGCCTAGTCAACAGCGCCTCAAGCGAACAAATGTACAACTAAAAGAAACTTTATAGCTCCCTTAATTTGCCGACAGATAGTGCTTAGCTCTGCCTTTTGTCGTTGCAGAGTTTTAAATTCCTAAAGTTGTGGTATTCTTTTTGAATCACCCTGTACATTCCTGGTGCAGACTGGAATTTTTGCACTCTTACATCTTGTGGGTTTGCCTCGCGTCCTGAGAGTCCGACCTGCCATATACTCCAGAATATCGCTGTCATCCACAAAGCCCTCGTCAGTGGCATCTGTAATAGAAACGCACGTGTCACTCTCATGTTTTGCTATCGCCTGCAATCTGTTCACTTCGCCTACCCCGAACAACTAAAAGATATTCTTGCCTGCTTAGTAAAATTCCTTCAGCCTATTCGCGTGCAGTTTTATACATTTATTTCCTTTCAGTCTAATTATCACGTTCGGTCCCTGTACACCTACTACAGTAAGCGGTTCTCGCCACTGGCTGTCTAACTTCCTTGAGCGTCCCCGACACACGTTTTCATCATACAGTATTACGCGATCGTCTTTTTTAAACTCTATCGGGTTCTGCGTTTTATCGTAATCGCTTTTATTCCTGATTTTGCTTTCCTGTGTTGCCTTACGGGCCTCTTGGTGTACTAACTGCAGTCGCTGTCGGATTTCCGTCACGTAATCATCATAATTGTAGATCACGTTGGCTGGCTTCTTCTGTAACCACCCTGGCAGATTACACTTCCTTTGAAGAATAACTGGAATGGAGTGTATCCCGTGGTACTGTGTGGTGTTGTGTTGTACACAAAACATGCGAACGATACCCATTCGTCCCAATCCGTCTGGTCCCGGTTCACGTAATGTCGTAACATGTCTGTTAGCGTGCGGTGCGTACGTTCTAATGCTCCGTTCGACTGCGGATGATACGCCGTTGTTTGTGTCTTCTCTATTCTCAGTAATTTGCAGACTCGTCTCATCGTATCACCAATAAAATTACTCCCCATGTCACTTAATAGGGCGGTCGGAACGCCGAACTTCAAAATAATGTTTTCTACTAACTTTCGAGCGACTGTATCCGCGTCCTGTCGAGGTATCGGTTCAGCTACTACAAACTTCTTAAGAGAGTCTTGAAAGGTCAAAATATACTTGTGGCCAACTCGGGTAACTGGTAAGGGGCCTACTATATCGATGTCACGTCGCTCAAATATGAATTCGGGAGACGGAGTTAGTTCCATCGGACGCTTCGTTTTTGCTTGGGTTATCTTATTCTTTTGACAACTTTCACACATTCTTATGAGTTTTTCTATATCGGCTTTCATACCCGGCCAGGTACAGTACTGCTTTATTCGCGCATATGTTCTTCCCATTCCCTGATGGCTTCCTATGGGAGATACAGGGTGTTTCAAAAATGACCTGTATATTTGAAACGGCAATAAAAACTAATCGAGCAGCGATAGAAATACACCGTTTGTTGCAATATGCTTGGGACAACAGTACATTTTCAGGCAGACAAACTTTCGAAATTACAGTAGTTACAATTTTCAACAACAGATGGCGCTGTGGTCTGGAAAACTCTATAGTACGATATTTTCCACATATCCACCATGCGTGGCAATAATATGGCGTAGTCTCTGAATGAAATTACCCGAAACCTTTGACAACGTGTCTGGCGGAATGGCTTCACATGCAGATGACATGTACTGCTTCAGCTGTTCAATTGTTTCTGGATTCTGGCGGTACACCTGGTCTTTCAAGTGTCCCCACAGAAAGAAGACACAGGGGTTCATGTCTGGCGAAAAGGGAGGCCAATCCACGCCGCCTCCTGTATGTTTCGGATAGCCCAAAGCAATCACAAGCAATCACACGATCATCGAAATATTCATTCAGGAAATTAAAGACGTCGGCCGTGCGATGTGGCCGGGCACCATCTTGCATAAACCACGAGGTGTTCGCAGTGTCGTCTAAGGCAGTTTGTACCGCCACAAATTCACGAAGAATGTCCAGATAGCGTGATGCATTAATCGTTTCGGATCTGAAAAATGGGCCGATGATTCCTTTGGAAGAAATGGCGGCCCAGACCAGTACTTTTTGAGGATGCAGGGACGATGGGACTCCAACATGGGGCTTTTCGGTTCCCCTTATGCGCCAGTTCTGTTTATTGACGAAGCCGTCCAGGTAAAAATAAGCTTCGTCAGTAAACCAAATGCTGCCCACATGCATATCGCCGTCATCAATCCTGTGCACTATATCGTTAGCGAATGTCTCTCATGCAGCAACGGTAGCGGCGCTGAGGGGTTGCCGCATTTGAATTTTGTACGGATAGAGGTGTAAACTCTGGCGCACGAGACGGTACGTGGACGTTGGCGTCATTTGGGCCGCAGCTGCAACACGGCGAACGGAAACCCGAGGCCGCTGTCGGATCACCTGCTGCACTAGCTGCGCGTTGCCCTCTGTGGTTGCCGTACGCGGTCGCCCTACCTTTCCGGCACGTTCGTCCGTCACGTTCCCAGTCCATTGAAATTTTTCAAACAGATCCTTTATTGTATTGCTTTTCGGTCCTTTGGTTACATTAAACCTCCGTTGAAAACTTCGTCTTGTTGCAACAACACTGTGTTCTAGGCGGTGGAATTCCAACACCAGAAAAATCCTCTGTTCTAAGGAATAAACCATGTTGTCCACAGCACACGTGCACGTTGTGAACAGCACACGCTTACAGCAGAAAGACGACGTCCAGAATGGCGCACCCACAGACTGCGTTGTCTTCTATATCTTTCACATCACTTGCAGCGCCATCTGTTGTTGAAAATTGTAACTACTGTAATTTCGAAAGTTTGTCCGCCTGAGAATGTACTGTTGTCCCAAGCATATTGCAACAAACGGTGTATTTCTATCGCTGCTCGTTTAGTTTTTATTGCCGTTTCAAATATACCGGTCATTTTTGAAACACCCTGTATGTGCATCTGTTTTAGGATTTCCAATTTGTCCTCTGCGCTTAGAACGTCTTCTTCGTTTATCGGCGGTGCGGCTCCGTCTTCACTTTTCTCGGTCGCGTCAGCTGTTTCCTCGGGGTCTGTTATCTCAGCTGTCGCTACTGCTTCTGTCGCTGCTTCGTTATCTACTTCTCGGTTCTCGTCCCGCTGCGCGGCGTCCGCTTTTATTTCTGCTTGCCTCCCGCTATCCTGCGGTACTTCCTTATCGCTGTCTTGTACACTCCGAGTCCGTGATGATGCATCAGCTACGCGGTTTTGTTTCCCTTCCTTGTACAGGATTTGGTAATGATATTCCTCCAATTTTAGCCGAAGTTTCATTAATCGAGACGATGGATCTGTGATACTGCCTAACCACATCAGGGGTTTGTGGTCCGTGAGTATTTTGAATTTCCTCCCAAACAGATAAGGACGAAAATATTTAACAGCCCACACTATAGCAGTTAACTCCCGCTCTATTGTACTACAGTTTATCTCTGCTTTATTGAGAGTGCGCGATATATACGCAACCGGTAAATCTTTTCCCATAGGACCTTGACTCAGATACGCTCCTACCGCGCGTATTTGCTGGCGTCTGTGGTTACCAAAAATTCCTTAGTGTAATCCGGGTACTGTAGTATTGGAGGTTTGGTTAATTTCTCTTTCGAGGTCTGAAAAGCTTCCTGTTGCACTTGGCCCCATTCGTACGGAACTCCCTTTTCCATTAGTTCATGTAGAGGCTTGGCAATTTTACTAAAATTGCTCAGAAACCGTCGGTAATATCCGACCATTCCCAGGTAACATTTAAATTCCCTAGTTGTCTTTGGCGGCGGGTAATTTTCTATTGTCGTTACTTTCGTGGGATCGGGTTTCAAATCTTCTGCCGTTAAAACGTGTCCTAAGAACGTAACTTCTGTCCGCAAGAATTCGCATTTGTCGACCTGCAACTTTAGGTTCGCTTCCCTTAAATGTTCAAATACTTCAAGGCGTGCGTTATGCTCCTCAAGCGATGCCCCTACGCTGACGATGTCATCTAGATAAATGAACACTTTATTCCCTTGCACGCCCGTCAGCACGGTGTTCGTTAGCCGTTGAAAGGTAGATGGGGCCGTTTTTAAGCCCATGGCCATTCTATTATATTCTTAATGTCCCGTCGGCGTACTGAATGCCGTCTTTTCCCGATCCTTCTCATCTATTAATACTTGGTAGTATCCCTTCGCGAGATCTAACGTTGAAAAATATTTTGCCTTTCCTAGAGTATCTAGAATTTCGTCAATTCTAGGTAACGGGTAAACCATATTTATCGAGACATCATTTAGTTTCCTATAATCAACAACTACTCTCCATTTGGGTTTACCACTTGCATCAAGTTTCTTTGGCAATAATAACAAGGGGAAATTAAATGGACTGGTACTCGGCGAGATTATGCCATCTCTCAACATGCCCTGAATTTCCGTTTGCAGTGCATCCTGCTGTGCTTGTGGGATGCGATACGGTGTTTGATTTATAACTGTTCCTTCAGCTTCCGGCGTTAGTGGGATCTGGTGCTTGACTACGGTAGTGTAGGTGAGCACATCCCCTGGTAAGTGAAACACGTCGTTATACGCCAAGCACAATTCCCGTATGGCGTTGTGCTCCTCCCGATTTAAGTGGTCTATACGCATATTTTCCGTTAACAACTTCTGCCGCATTTTTGTCTCGATCCTCCTGTTCTGGGGTGCACGTCTAACTTTGTAGCTACTGGGTGGTGGGACCTCTTCTGCTAGTAATTCCGGCACCCTAAACCGCACTTCTTGGGTTCGGGTATTCATTACGCTCGTTATACATGTTCCATCTTGGACGGCCACTATGGCTTCTGGTATACGAGGTGTGGCTAGAAAAAAACCGGACTAGTACTGGTGAAACAATAAAACGAATGCAATAAGGCTGAAAGTCGCGTGGCCTGTCACGTGACTCTCGCTCCGCCTACTGCTCGAGTTTCATCTGCCTCCTGCACTCAGTCTGCCCGTGGCGTCTGTTTTAAGTAGTTGAGGTTTTGTCTGTGCGTCGGAAAATGTTGAGAGTACAGAAAGAACAGCGTGTTAACATCAGATTTTGTTTCAAACTAGGAAAATCTGCAAGTGAAACGTTTGTAATGTTACAACAAGTGTACGGCGATGATTGTTTATCGCGAACACAAGTGTTTGAGTGGTTTAAACGATTTAAAGATGGCCGCGAAGACACCAGTGATGACACTCGCACTGGCAGACCATTGTCAGCAAAAACTGATGCAAACATTGAAAAAATCGGTAGGTTGCATGCTGTCTTTCGGACGGTATACTATGTTCTACATTCACGCGCTACATGCCATTCTTTTCCGCAATTAAAGCATTTCGTACTACTTTTCCTTCCTGTCCTGCTTGCAGATCATTAAGGACAATCTCCTCACTCATGGTAAATTGCCACTGGGGGAAGTGATTGAACTAGTGGAAATGTTGGAACACGTCTTGTCGTTCAATTACTTTACTTTCAATAGTAAAATTTATCAACAGAAAGATGGGCTGGCAATGGGGAACAGTTTAGCTGGGACGTTGGCTGACATTTTTGTAAATCACTTAGAAAACAAATTCTTTGATAAATCCTAATATCGCTGAGAAAATTGTATATTACAGGAGATATGTTGAAGACTCCATTTTGTTATACAAAGGAGATAAAAATGATATCGAAAACTTAGCACAAGAAATGAGCTCTCAACACCCGAAAATTAGATTCACCATGGAATTTGAAGAAAACAACCATATAGATTACTTAGATTTAACACTAATAAAGAAAGATGGGAAGCATGAATTTAGCATATTCAGAAAACCTACGTGTACAGATCTAATTATCAATGTGTGCTCCTGTCACCCACCGCGATACAAATGGGCATATTTTACTTAGATGTATACAGGCTACTAAGATTGCCACTAAGCCAACAGGAAGTAGAAAAGGAGTTAAGTATTTTAAGACAAGTGGCCGTAGCGAACGGATATACGTGTAAGCAGGTGATGAATATTTATAGGAAGATAAAGAAGAAGCAAATGGAACAAACAGAAGGAAGTCAAGTAGCAGTTAAGAGGAACAACAAGAAAAAATATGTAGCTCTCACTTACAATGGAAGAATTGCAGACAAAATTGAAAGATGCTTTCGTAAATCCGACGATAAAATAGGGTTCCGAACAAATAACACGTTAAAATTGAAGCTCCGGCATAGAATATGTAATAGTAGGAATAAATTTCAGGATTCAGGTGTATATAAGATCAAATGTAATGACTGCTGTAAACAATATATAGGACAGACTGGTAGGAACTTTGAAACCAGATTCAGGGAGCACACCTACTCTCAAAACAAAACAGCTTTTGGGGCGCATATGGCTGCGACGAAGCACTCAGTCACGAATATTGAAAACAACTTAGAAATCCTGCATAGAGCTCATAAGGGGCGTTTTCTTAACATTTTGGAAGAGATCGAAATATACACCCACAAAAATAAAGATCCGGATTCAATCGTCAATGAGCAAAACGAATTCAATCATAACGCCTATTTTAACATTTCTGACGACCTACTAAGATGACAACTGTTGCGTGTGGAGATCCAGGCCGAGGGACGAGAGATGGTGCACGGTGGAGAAGCCGGAAGACGCGTGCAGCGCCTGGCGTCGTTGACGGGGCCCTCCTGTGCGGCCCTCTTGCCCGCGGCGATGGACATCAGACGACTGAGCACACCGCGGCACACCACCAAACTGGCGGGAACCACGGAAGCAGACCGTAGAGGAAAACAAGTTCACACCAGCACCATAGATATATAAATCGCCCTATGTTTTTAGATCGTATAAAAATGATAATTTTACTGTTTTTTAATTCCTGACACGTACAGATTTTAACTTTGACATCTACATATTTTAGCCAAATATTTTTAATATAAAAAAGATCTACTGAATACAGTATGTACAAATGGAATGTAACAAATGTACCAGACGCCACCTGTCGGTAATAGTGCTATAAATAATATAAATGACGTGCACTCTGCCAACCAATTTTATGTGACGTAGCATGTGAAACTTGCTGGATTTGGACGGGTTACTCCTGTAACTGAAATATCAGGTACGTTCTGGTACATTTGATGTTGATTAGATAGGATGAAAAACATTTGCTTCCGTGAAATGGTAAATTAGTATAATTATTTTTACAGATCTGAAGATGGTTCTGAATGAACCGAAACCGGTCGTATGAATAATAAAAAAAAATTTTTTTTGCAATCAAGACGGATTTTAAGCAACATTATAAAATCACTGATTGCTGTTATCCCATAAGACATTATGTCTGTTTTTGCAAACTGCTTGCAGTCGCCACGCGGCGTTTATCTCGCTCGGACGTTATCGCACATTCCTCCGTTGCGGATAAGTCAATAGCCTCTGACAGGGTTATCCGTTCGCCTTGTGCCCGTATTACTGTTTTTATTCTCTGGTCGTATAATCCCTGTACGAACACGGCCCGTCCTAGCTTCCCTATCAGCGCATTGCATCGTGCAATCTCGTCCTCATCCGTGACCCTCTTCATTGCCTCTCGAGAGTGGAACTGCGTAGAATCAACGCGAGAGCCCCATTGAGCCACACTTTCGCCGTTTCCCTGCCTACTATTAAACATAGTACAAGCATAGTAGTAAATTGTGCGCTTGCTCTCATAATTTTCCAACAATATAGACCTCACGGCAGACCAAGTCTCTGTATGATCTCTAACCAATAGTTTACTGCGGGCTGAGCCCGTTATCTGACCAATAATGAACTTCAGAAACACTTGCTTATAGCTGTTGTTGTTATGGTCTTCAGTCCTGAGACAGCTTTGATGCAGCTCTCCATGCTACTCTATCCTGTGCAAGCTTCATCATCTCCCAGTACCTACTGCAGCCTACATCCTTCTGAATCTGCTTAGTGTATTCATCTCTTGGTCTCCCCCTACTTTCAGAAATGACTTCCTGACACTTAAATCTATACTCGATGTTAACAAATTTCTCTTCTTCAAATACGCTTTCCTTGCCATTGCCAGCCTACATTTTATATCCTCTCTACTTCGACCATCATCAGTTATTTTGCTCCCCAAATAGCAAAACTCCTTTACTACTTCAAGTGTCTCATTTCCTAATCTAATACCCTCAACAGCACCCCACTTAATTCGACTACATTCCATTATCCTCGTTTTGCTTTTCTTGATGTTCATCTTATATCCTCCCTTCAAGACACTGTCCATTCTGTTCAACTGCCCTTCCAAGTCCTTTGCTGTCTCTGACAGAATTACAATCTCATCGGCGAACGTTAAAGTTTTTCAAATAACTTCCGGGAATTCAGCCAGGTAACACTTTCAGCGACCGCCGATATTTCAGCGGGAGAACAGCCCGCCATTTTCAAGGCAAACTGCAACGGACAGGCGGCGTACATGCAAATTTCGTACCTTGGTACACAGGGCACATGTCGTTTCTGACGCTGAGACTTTGCCAGCTGAGCTGTCCCATCTTGAAGTTACATTACGTCAAAATGGTTACAGTGATAGACAGATTGAACGTGCGTTGCGCTATCGACCAACTGTACATCAGGTGACTGATGATAATTCTGAGTCAACACCTAAGTCTACTGCCTTCTTGCCTTACGTAGGAAACACGTCCAGTAAGATCGGTCGTATTTTACGGAAATACGATGTGAAATGTGTTTTCCGACCTCCATCTAAAATTAGAGCACTTTTGAGTTCCGTTAAGGATGATCTTGCACTGCGTAAGGCGGGTGTATATCGTATTCCTTGTAGCTGCGGCATGGCATATATTGGTCAGACTATCAGGACCGTGGAGGACCGATGTACTGAGCATAAACGGCACACACGATTACAGCAGCCAAGTAGATCTGCTATTGCCGAACATTGCTTGGATACTGGTCACCCCATGTTATACAGTAACACCGAGATATTGGCGTGCACGTCCAGCTATTGGGACAGTGTTATTAAGGACGCAGTTGAGATTAAGTTAGCGAGCAACCTCGTTAACAAGGATGGAGGTTTCTGTTTAAACTCTGTTTGGAATCCGGCTCTCTCCCTTCTCAAAAAACAGAGAAACAGAGTCAATGCTGCCTCACCTGCGAATTCATAGTCTCACTATCGATAGCTCTGACTTTGGTCATCTTTGGTGGCACTAGTGTTCAGTGTGTGTGTGTGTGTGTGTGTGTGTGTGTGTGTGTGTGTGTGTGTGTGTTATATTTCCTGCTTCGGTCCGAGAACCGAGGTATTAAATTTGCATGTACGCCGCCTGTCCGTTGCAGTTTGTCTTGAAAATGGCGTGGTGTTCTCCCGCCGAAATATCGGCGGTCGCTGAAAGTGTTACCTGGCTGAATTCCCGGAAGTTATTTGAAAGTTGTATACGCCAGGAGAAACTCAGGTCTTAAAGTTTTTATTTCTTCTCCATGGATTTTAATACCTAGTCCGAATTTTTCTTTTGTTTCCTTTACTGCTTGCACAATATACAGATTGAATAACATCGGGGACAGGCTACAACCCTGTCTCACTCCCTTCCCTAGGATTCACTAAATTGTACACATTATCGCAATTATCAATAAATTCGGACAATCTTTCTCTGTCCCCATCAAATTTATGGGGTACCAACTTGGTAGCCTCACTATAACTTAAATATAGCCTGCTTCCACTGGAGAGAGTGTGCGGGCCTTCGCCCGAGTCTACTTCATTCGAGGTTGACATCTCCAGTAACCTTGACTCCTGCTGGCTGGCGCGTCGCGGTGGCGGCGCGTAGAGCCGCTCGAGATGAGCGCGCTGCGAGGCGGTGCAGCTGCTGGGGCGGCGCGGACCGGCGCCTCTCTGCCGATGTGTCGACCCTCTCGTCCTGCGACGGCGCGATGTGTCGACCCTCTCGTTCTGCGACGGCGCGATGTGTCGACCCTCTCGTTCTGCGACGGCGCGATGTGTCGACCCTCTCGTTCTGCGACGGCGCGATGTGTCGACCCTCTCGTTCTGCGACGGCGCGATGTGTCGACCCTCTCGTTCTGTGATGCTGGTGCTACTTAACGCCCCTCTGCCTATTCCAGTACTCCATACTGTCGCTTCTTCACCCGTAGATACCTCACCTATACCCCACACCTGGCACCAGAAAATGTCTAACCTCTGTCGTGTCCCACTGACGTGTCCTGAGAGGGAGTGGAAGGACTGCGTTGATGCGCGTCAGAGAACTTACTTGGCATGAGGTTATAACACTCCTTTCTGCTGCTGTTATACCATAACCACAAAACTGAAGGCAATTTGTAAAACAGAATTATTTTATTGGATTGATAATGGTATAAAGCAACAGAACAGTGTTACCCTCTGAGAGGAATTTTCTTAAGTTGACCGTGTTGTTCCTAACGGAGGTGGCTTATCGGAAATGAAAGTCAGAATTACGTAAATATTTGAATAGTAACAAACAAACTTTTGCCTAGCTATACTGTTTATAGAATAAGGGAAACGGTCGCCAGCCTAATTACACAAGAGAAAGATTAACGTTCTCGTTTATGAATGTAGGTATAAGTAACTATAACGGACAAACACAACCTAGACTTAGCCACACGCGAGTGCAATGAACTCTGACACACACATATGTTTTAAGATTGAAGCTAACAACTGGAGCAGCACAAACTATTTGCAAAATTATAAGAGATACCGAAACACCCTATTACTTTCAGGCTTACATAAAGTGAATGGTCTTTATAACATTACTATTAACATGCACTTCTAATACACAAGATACACAAACACTTACCAAACATGAATATATAATGTTTCACAACTGCAGCTTTCTCACTTTTACCATAGCGAAACACAATACTGACCAAATTGCAAGAAACTGACTCACCTTTTACAATTTACTACAGACAATAATGTGATCATTTACTTTATAAGCCTCAGTCTTAAGAACTTTTGATTTTGAAGTTCGCAACAGCACTTTAATAAGCAGTTTTAATAGGAATATTTTCAGCAAACAACATTTACTTTAACTCATTCTCTTGTCACATTACCTTTAACTTTCTTTTTACTATGCTGAAGAGGCATTAATGAGCAAAATACTGGGCTTTAATGTTCTTTTAGTAAGGACACTCGGATACCACTTTAGCTCAAACGGAGAGGAACCTGAGAGGTGTTACGATGAGGAGAAAAATCAGGGTAGGTACATAAATTCAGATATAAATTACCTTATATTTAAGCACACTAACACATCCATTAGGCTGATCCTTCACTGTACATCATTATAGTATTACGTTGCAATGATTGCGCAATGTGGTGGCAACTGCATGTAGGTAGGTGGAATTGTAGGCAGAATTGCTGGACTCTGTCATTTCTTGGTGGCGATGATAGATACAAACTCCAGAATAGTTCCAGCTATTTATCCATCCATCCGAGGCCTTGGAAAGAAGCAGGAAAAGCCTCTCTCGGCATCAGCACATTATGCATTTCTTACATGGCAGTGCACGGACTCGTAGCTCGTCCCCGACTGCTGGCTCGTCCCCGACTATCAGTTCCACCTTTTCCACCTATGCCAAACACAATTTGCGCGCGCTACGCTGTTCCGTTCTTGAGGGGAACCACTACACCATTTACATACAAACTAACTAAGAACCCTAAGTGAGGATCAGCAATTTACATAACACCAAACAAATAGATTAAATAAAACAGAACATTTTCACATATTGACACTTCTACAAAAAATTATTCACACAAAATTACAATTATATACAGTAAGTTTTGTTCCCTCCAAATGGCACAAAGAATTTTAAATTACAGATACACTGCTTTGCATAGAATCAAATCACGACATCAAAGGTTTGACAAAGAAAAAGAGTACACAATTTTATGTTATCGATTCAAACACATTTACAGACGATCAACAATGTAACATTAAATAAAGCAAAATAACAAAATAAATCCATACAGCATAAGAGCTGTGGTGTTACAAGGTCTCGGTGGTGTGGGCCGCCAGCTCCTCACTGCTCCGTAGTAGAGAAGGCTGCAAGGTGAACTAGAGTACGGAACTCTGATAGGATCTTAGGGAAGCTTTCACGTATGAACACTCGATGTATAGAACGATTATACTGGAAGTACCCCTGGCACTTTGTGATTTAAGTAAGATTCTATATACAGTCTCCAATGATTGTCTACCTGGCTATGCAGTTGCCATTCCTAACTTCCCAAACCCAAGTCCTAATACAGCAGAGGCGAGCGCACCAGACTGAGTGTCAGCTGTGTCGATTCAGCCCAAGTCCCTAATTGTTGCTGTGCTCGATACTCTCCTGCAACGCCGACTAGCGTGGACCGGCGTCCTAAGTACCTCACTCCATCACTGTGCTTCGATCTAGCGGCTATCCGCTTTTATAGGGGGTAGTGCACCCGGCACCACTTGTTCTAGAAGGTTCTAGCAGGTTCTAGCACCCCCGAACTTTCAGCCCTGAGTAGGCTAGTCACGCGGCAGCATGTCATGCCTACGTGATGAACTAGCCATTCTCCACTGTTTGCTGTGTCCAAGGGTTGCCACTAACTGTGCTTGAGCCTCGTGATACTGCATACTCCGCTCTCGTTACTCGAGTACACATTACACATGAGATAGTCTGGTCACGTCCGCCTCGCTTGATCTGTAGCAATAATTTTCCAGCCTACAGCCTACATGATTTTAATTCTATCTTCTACTATTCGCCACAACATTCCGACGCAGAGACATACAATACCTTAAAGGCTGCGCCAAAGATTAAATTGAGAGGCATGTAGATTATAATCTTTGTAATGTTCACATTAGATTCTCTTTTGATTCATACTCCAAGAAGGAGCTGAGAGACACTTTCGATTGTTGCCTTGGGGAGGATGGATGTAATTTTTGGAGTGTGCGGAAAGGCAGCCATATTGTTAGTGTTTATGGTTTGTGAGACGAGCAGAGCAAGTCTTGTTGTGTTGTGAATAAAAAATAGTGAGAAGTATCGAAGTGTTACGAAAATTATTTAAAGCGACGTAGAATTGTATTCCTTGGTTTCCACTGTCTTCTTGAAGTGAACCGATGCCGACTCAGGAAGATACACACGGTCAACTAAGAGAAGAACATCGATGGCGACTAATGAATTAATATTGTGGCAGAAGGACTAATTCTACGTCTAAGGTGAGAACTCTGATTAAATCAACAATGACGTAGAATTCAAAAATGTAATAAATCGGAATGGTAAATTACATTACAGGCAAATTTCACGCAGCACTGAATTTGTCCGCATTCAAACCGGTCAATAGAGTCCGTAAAAAAGCCCTTCAAAAATTCTAAAGTTACAGTTCCATGTCCATAATTTTTCCTCTTTTCAAAAACAAAAAAACAATGAAATTAATTTATATTTATTTATTTCGCCACAATATCGTGGTGCAAATATCGTCAGCCAGAAGCCAGATGAAAGCCATACACTTACAAACATGGGTTGCCACTTGCTGTTTTGGATGTTATAAAATAAACTTTCAGGTGACTCGTCAGTCCCGAACTGCTGAAAAAATGTGTACTTTGGGAAAGTACCGAATACAAATGACAGCTATCAATCAAGTTATATTGACGCGTTGTCCAAAACAATATTTGTATCGTCAATTGTTGTGAAGATAGGTGTATGTGATGCCTGTCTAGTGTTCAGTAGGGGAAATGTAGGTAGGATTAAGTGCCTGCAGAGACTAGGCTTGTATCCACGTGCATCTACACTGAAGATACTCGGAAGCACCGATGAAATGCGACTGGACGAAGCTCAGACAGCAGAAGATAAAACGCAAAAGTTGGCTAGGCAAAGCAGGCAGGGGAAGAGATTACTGCAGGAAGAGTATGGCAGCATTCGTCAAGAGGTATAGCAATATTGTCAAAAATCGAAATAAAAACTTTAAATGCGAATTCCCATAAACTGACTTGTTTAGCTTTTCTCAAGAACTATCAAAGCTAACATCCTGAAATCTGGCTTAGTTCTTAGAATTACCTATTGAAGAATACTGTGTAGCACTTTTCCGTTATCTTTTCTCAGAGAAAACTTCTCATTTAAAATTTGAGAAAAATCTAGCAGTCCTGGGTAACACAAAACAGAAAAATTTAATTTCAAAGCAGCTGTGGCCTTAAAGAAAAATCTGTTCCACACATTTTATGAGCCTCTTATGCAGATGTAAACTGTGAAATTCCAGTTTTATCGCCTGATTAGTTTAAGATTAAAGATACATTATAGAAACAATGGTACTTAAAAATAAATGCCTTATAAAATGTATGTCGACGCGCATTTTCAAACAAAAATTGCACCAAATGTCAAGTGTTACGTTGTACGTAATAGTCTCATGTTTTACTATTTGTTCTGTGCGATATTGCCTGTCAACGTGTGCTTCCAGTGTTTCGTGTGATGGCGCACTTGCGTTGTGTTTGGTGGTGAGCGAAGTGTAAGAGCGAGGACCCACGTGTGACTGCAATCCAGTCAGTCTGCGTTAAGGGCGAAAAGGCATTCGGAAACGATCTAAAATTGTCGTATCGAATGCACTGAAGTTTTTCACTGATCCGGCCATCAATGAGGAAATCAGGAATAATATAAATTTTGCACAGGTTCATTACATGCCAAGGAAACCTTGTGGTATTCCAGGTTCGACTGTATTCCGCATTAACAGTTCGGTAACACCGGCAGTCGATTCTACAAGGAAGGGATAAAAACAAAAACGGAAATTTACGGAATTGCAAGAGGGTGGCAAAAGGTTTGATGATGCTACGACAGGAGAGAGTATTCAACGGCTAGAAAAAGTGTTTTCTCGGTGAAAAAATTAAGCGTTCTGGCTCAGAAGCGTCTGTCCTTTATCTTGTCCGTCCACTTGTTTTCTGACACAGGAAGTGTAATGGTGGACGAAAATTTTTAATGGAATGCAGATACATTGCAGCAGCAAGAACGAACTTTTGTGTAGACTGTTCTTATTGCGAACTGAGGACAGCAGTTTTGTAGTACACTTCGTTGCAACTTGGCCTTCACAAAACCATTAGGACAAATACACTGTGATCAAAGGTATCCGGACACGTGGCTGAAAATTACTCAAAAGTTCGTGGCTCATGGTGCTCTCCATCGCTAATGCTGGAATCCAGTATGGTGTCGACCCACCCTTAACCTTGGTGACAGCTTCCACTCTCGCAGGCATACGTTCAGTCAGGTGCTGGAAGGTTTCTTGGCGAATGGCAGCCCATTCTTCACGGAGTGCTGCATTGAGGCGAGGTTTCGATGTCGATCAATGAGGCGTTACACGAAGTCGGCGTTCCAAAACATCCCAAAGGTCTTCTATAGGATTCAGGTCAGGACTCTGTGCAGGGCAGTCCATTACAGGGATGCTATTGTCGTGTAACCACACCGCCACAAGCTGCGCTTTATGAACAGGTGCTCGATCGTGTTGAAAGATGCAATCGCCATCCTCGGATTGCTCTTAAACAGTCGGAAGCAATAATGTGCTTAAAACATCAATATTGGCTGGTATTGTGATAGTGCCACGCAAAACAAAAAGGAGTGCAAGTCCCCTCCATGAAAAACACGACAACACCATAACACCGCCGTCTCAGAATTTTACTGTTGGCTCCACACACGCTGGCAGATGACGTTCACCGAGCATTCCCCATATACACCCTGCCATCGGATCGCCACATTGTGTATAGTTATTCGTCACTCCACATAACGTTTTTGCCACTGTTCAGTCCTGCAATGTTTACGCTCCTTACACCAAGCGAGGTGTCGTTCGGCATTTACCGGCGTGATGTGTGGCTTATCAGCAGCCGCTCAACCATGAAATCTAAGTTTTCTCAGCTCCCGCCTGAGTATCGTAGTACTTGCAGTGGAACCTGATGCAGTTTGGAATTCCTGTGTGACGGTCTGGATAGATGTCTGCCTGTTACACATTACGACCTCCTTCAACCGTCGGCGGTCTCTGTCAGTCAACAGACGAGGTCGGCCTGTCCGCTCTTGTGCTGTACGTGTCCCTTCACGTTTCCTCTTCAGTGTCACATCGGAAACAGTGGACCTAGGGATGTTTAGGAGTGTGGAAATCTTGTGTACAGACGTATGTAGCAAGTAACACCAAATACCCTGACGATGTTCGAAGTCTGCTCTCTGACGATGTCTAATGAGTACCGAGGTCGCTGATACGGAGTACCTGGCGCTAGGCACAATACACCTAATATGAAAAACGTATGTTTTTGCGGGTGTCCGGATGCTTTCGGTCACATAGTGCGTGTTTTACGCGGCCTCAACGGAAATATTGGCTTGAAAGTACAAATGAAACGCCCCCTTTTGAAAAATTGTACATGACTGTGCTTAAACTGACACACAATATTTTTTAGCGCAACACAATCTGACTTTCAATAATCCCTACAAAAGAATGGCCCTGAGTGACATTAACCTATACCTTTCACAAATCACTTACCTCACAAAAATCTTCGTTACTCGAACTACAGCAATACAGCGAGCGCCACTACTGCCAGCTAAATAAAAGATTCAAACTACGGAAGGCACTAACTACTAGTAGGCATAGTTAGCAAATGAAAGATATTAATAGAGCACAAACAATGTATTTACCTTAATAGTCATAATATATATAGCAGTTCATGACAAATTACAAAACTCCGCCATCTCTCTCCCCACATCCACCACTGCTGGCGGCTCACCTCCAACTGCGCAACGCTACGCGCTGTTCACATCCAGCTGCCGCTGCCCAACACTACAATGGCAGACAACAATGCAAACTAGCCACAGGCTGCACACAGCACAGCCAGCGATTATCATACAGAGCGCTACGTGGCGTTACCAATAAGAAAACCTAAACAGTCTACTTACACAAAGAGATACTTCTGTATCGCGTATATCGGCGATATCAGTGATGGGTGCAGCGATGAAGCGTCAATTAGAGCTGCAAAATAATAATTTTCGGGAGGCAGCGAATATTCTCGATGGTATCAAGCCGATCCATCGGAACTAAAATGGCACCGGTAACATCCAAGTACTGCCACGCACACAGTCTCTCGCAAGTGAAATGCCTTTCAGAGGTGACGCGATACAATAATGATGATGTTACAGAAATTAATTTTATATTATTCAACGAGCAAGGCGCGGAAGTCCATCCGATAAATTGACATCCAGCACCTGCACGATACAATGCATCAGCATTTGCATGCTTGCATCCAACATCTCGGCAGTTACACCGTTTACTAATGCGCCAGCACTTCAATTTTGCAATGGTTTATCTCGCGCTTACATGAACCTGTGATCTTTCAATGTTAATCACTTTAAATATGTTACCTAAATGACTGTTTGTTGGTGTGTTCTTCAGTCCTGAGACTGGTTTGATGCAGCTCTCCATGCTACTCTATCCTGTGCAAGCTTCTTCATCTCCCAGTACCTACTGCAGCCTACATCCTTCTGACTCTGCTTAGTGTATTCTTCTCTTGGTCTCCCTCTACGATTTTTATCCTCCACGCTGCCCTCCAATGCTAAATTTGTGATCCTTTGATGCCTCAGAATATGCCCTACCAATTGTCCCTTCTTCTTGTCAAGTTGTGCCACAAACTCCTCTTCTCACCAATTCTATTCAATACCTCCTCATTAGATATGTGATCTACCCATCTAAACTTCAGCATTCTTCTGTAGCACCACATCCCGAAAGCTGTAATTCTCTTCTTGTCCAAACTATTTATCGTCCATGTTTCACTTCCATACATGGCTACACTCCATACAAATACTTTCAGAAACAACGTCCTGACACTTAAATCTATACTCGATGTTAACAAATTGCTCTTCTTCAGAAACGCTTTCCTTGCCATTGCCAGTCTACATTTTATATCCTCTCTACTTCGACCATCATCAGTTAATTTGCTCCCCAAATAGCAAAACTCCTTTGCTACTTTAAGTGTCTTATTTCCTAATCTAATTACCTCAGCATCACCCGACTTAATTCGACTACATTCCATTATCCTCGTTTTGCTTTTGTTGATGTTCATCTTATATCCTCCTTTCAAGTCACTGTCCATTCCGTTCAGCTGCACTTCCAGGTCCTTTGCTCTCTCTGAGAGAATTACAATGTCATCGGCAAACCTCAAAGTTTTTATTACTTCTCCATGGATTTTAATTCCTTCTCTAATTTTTTCTTTTGTTTCCTTTACTGCTTGCTCAATATTCAGATTGAATAAGATCGGAGATAGGCTACAACCCTGTCTCACTCCCTTCCCAACCACTGCTTCTTTTCATGCCCCTCGACCCTTAAAACTGCCATCTGGTTTCTGTACATATTGTAAATAGCCTTTGGCTCCCTGTATTTTACCCCTGCCACCTTCAGAATTTGAAAGAAAGTATTCCAGTCAACATTGTCAAAAGGTTTCTCTAAGTCTACAAATGCTAGAAACGTAGGTTGGCCTTTTCTTAATCTAGCTTCTAAGATAAGTTGTATGGTCAGTATTGCCTCACGTGTTCCAATATTTCTACGTAATCCAAACTGATCTTCCCCGAGGTCAGCTTCTACCAGTTTTTCCATTCGTCTGTAAAGAATTCGCGTTAGTATTTTGCAGCTGTGACTTATTAAACTGATAGTTCGGTAATTTTCACATCTGTCAACACCTGCTTTCTTTGGGATTGGATTATTATATTCTTCTTGAAGTCTGAGGGTATTTCGCATGCCTCATACATCTTTCTCACCAGATGGTAGAGTTTTGTCAGGACTGGCTCTCCCAAGGCCGTCAGTAGTTCTACTGGAATGTTGTCTACTCCCGGCGCCTTGTTTCGACTCAGGTCTTTCAGTGCTCTTTCAAACTCTTCACGCAGTATCGTATCTCCCATTTCATCTTCATCTTCATCTACATCCATTTCCATAATATTGTCCTCAAGTACGTCGCCCTTGCATAGACCCTCTAATAAAGGGTCTTACAAAAAGGTACGTGCAAACTTTCAGGAAACATTCCTCACACACAAATAAAGAAAAGATGTTATGTGGACATGTGTCCGGAAACGCTTAATTTCCATGTTAGAGCTTTTAGTTTCGTCAGTATGTACTGTACTTCCTCCATTCACCGCCAGTTGGCGCAATTGAAGGAATTTAATGTTGACTTCCGTGCTTCTGTTGACATGCGACTCATTGCTCTACAGTACTAGCTAGCAACAAACACATCAGTGCGTATCATCAACAGGTTAGTGTTCATCACGAACGTGGTTTTGCAGTCAGTGCAATGTTTACAAATGCGGAGTTGGCTGATGCCCATTTAATGTATGGATTAGCACGGGGCAATAGCCGTGGCGCGGTACGTTTGTATCGAGACAGATTTCCAGAACGAAGGTGTCCCGACAGGAAGACGTTCGAAGCAATTGATCGGCGTCTTAGGGAGCACGGAACATTCCAGCCTATGACTCGCGACTGGGGAAGACCCAGAACGACGAGGACACCTGCAATGGGCGAGGCAATAGTTCGTGCAGTTGACGATAACCCTAATGTCAGCGTCAGAGAAATTCCTGCTGTACAAGGTAACGTTGACCACGTCACTGTATGGAGAGTGCTACGGGAGAACCAGCGTGTGCAGGCACTATTAGCAGCTGATTGGCCTCCACGGGTACACTTCTGCGAATGGTTCATCCGACACTGTGTCAATCCTCATTTCAGTGCAAATGTTCTATTTACGGATGAGGCTTCATTCCGACGTGATCAAATTGTAAATTTTCACAATCGACATGTGTGGGCTGACGAGAATCCGCACGCAATTGTGCAATCACGCTAAACACAGATTTTCTGTGAACGTTTGGTCAGGCATTGTTGGTGATGTCTTGATTGGGCCCCATGTTCTTCCACCTTCGCTCAATGGAGCACGTTATCACGATTTCATACGGCATACTCTACCTGTACTGCTAGAACATGTGACTTTACAAGTACGACACATGTGGTTCATGCACGATGGAACTCCTGCACATTTCAGTCGAAGTGTTCGTACGCTTCTCGACAACAGATTCGGTGACCGACGGATTGGTAGGGGCGGACCAATTCCATGGCCTCCACGCTCTCCTGACCTCAACCCTCTTGACTTTCATTTATGGGAGCATTTGAAAGCTCTTGTCTACGCAACCCCGGTACCAAATGTAGAGACTCTTCGTGCTCGTATTGTGGACGGCTGTGATACAATACGCCATTCTCCTGGGCTGCATCAGCGCATCAGGGATTCCATGCGACGGAGGGTGTATACATGTATCCTCACTAACGGAGGACATTTTGAACATTTCCTGTAACAAAGTGTTTGAAGTCACGCTGGTACGTTCTGTTGCTGTGTGTTACCATTCCATGATTAATGTGATTTGAAGAGAAGTAATAAAATGAGCTCTAGCGTGGAAAGTAAGCGTTTCCGGACACATGTCCACATAACTGTTGTGGTTGGCAGGAGAGCAAACACCGTGTTACTAGAGGAGACCGAAAGGCACGCGTTTTAGCTCACGCAGGCTGGCGTGAGGTCTGGAACAGGACAAGGAAATTAGAATTTAGAAAAACGGACGTAGCTGGTGGAATACTTAACTTTAATCCATAAATGGTGAACATCGCTCTTGACGGTACATTATTCATAATCTCAATAGTAACTGGTAATGGCGCCTTGCTAGGTCGTAGCAAATGACGTAGCTGAAGGCTATGCTAAAATATCGTCTCGGCAAATGAGAGCGTATTTTGTCAGAACCATCGCTAGCAAAGTCGGCTGTACAACTGGGGCGAGTGCTAGGAAGTCTCTCTAGACCTGCCGTGTGGCGGCGCTCGGTCTGCAATCACTGATAGTGGCGACACGCGGGTCCGACGTATACTAACGGACCGCGGCCGATTTAAAGGCTACCACCTAGCAAGTGTGGTGTCTGGCGGTGACACCACAATAACATATTTTCTTTCTGTGTGTGGAGGAATGTTTCCTGAAAGCTTGGTCATACCTTTTTGTAACACCCTGTATACTCCTTCCACCTTTCTGCTTTCCCTTCTTTGCTTAGAACTGGGTATCCATCTGAGCTCTTGATATTCATACAAGTGGTTCTCTTTTCTCCAAAGGTCGATTTAATTTTCCTGTAGACCATATCTATCTTACCCCTAGTGAGATAAGCCTCTACATCCTTAAATTTCTCCTCTGGCCATCCCTGCTTAGCCATTTTGCACTTCCTGTCGATCTCATTTTTGAGACGTTTGTATTCCTTTTTGCCTGCTTCATTTACTGCATTTTTATATTTTCTCCTTTCATCAAATAAATTCAATATTTCTTCTGTTACCTAAGGATTTCTACAAGCCATCGTCTTTTTACTTGATTCGCTGCTGCCTTCACTACTTCATCCCTCAGAGCTACCCATTCTTCTTCTACTGTATTTCTTTCCCCCATTCTTGTCAATTGTTCCCTTACGCTCTCCCTGAAACCCTGTACAACCTCTGGTTCTTTCAGTTTATCCAGTTCCCATCTCCTTAAATTCCCACCTTTTTGCAGTTTCTTCAGTTTTAATCTACAGTTCATAACCAATTGATTGTGGTCAAGAGTCCACATCTGCCCCTGGAAATGTCTTACAATTTAAAACCTGGTTCCTAAATCTGTCTTACCATTGCATCATCTATCTGAAAACTGTCAGTATCTTCAGGTTTCTTCCATGTGTACAACCTTCTTTTATGATTCTTGAACAAAGTGTTAGCTATGATTAAGTTATGCTCTGTGCAGAATTCTACCAGTCGGCTCCCTCTATCATTTCTTACCCCCAATCCATATTCATCTACTATGTTTCCTTCTCTCCCTTTTCCTACTCTCGAATTCCAGTCGCCCATGAGTTAAATTTTGTCTCCCTTCACTACCTGAATAATTTCATTTATCTCATCATACATTTCATCAATTTCTTCATCTGCAGAGCTAGTTGGCATATAAACTTGTATTACTGTAGTAGGCATGGGCTTCGTGTGTGTGGCGGAGGGGCTTTACGTGCCACTGTCATTACCTCCCTTTTCTGTTCCAGTCGCGTATGGTTCGCGGGAAGAACGATTGTCTAAAAGCCTCCGTGCTCGCTCGAATCTCTCTAATTTTACGTTCGTGATCTCCTCGGGAGGTATAAGTAGGGGGAAGCAATATATTCGATACCTCATCCAGAAACCTTCTCGAAACCTGGCGAGCAAGCTACACCGCAATGCAGAGCGCCTGTCTTGCAGAGTCTGCTACTCGAGTTTGCTAAACATCTCCGTAAGGCTATCACGCTTACCAAATAACCCTGTGACGAAACGCGCCGCTCTTCTTTGGATCTTCTCTATCTCCTCCGTGCCGGCCGCGGTGGTCTAGCGGTTCTAGGCGCGCAGTCCGGAACCGCGCGACTGCTACGGTCGCAGGTTCGAATCCTACCTCGGGCATGGATGTGTGTGATGTCCTTAGGTTAGTAAGGTTTAAGTAGTTCTAAGTTCTAGGGGACTGATGACCACAGCAGTTAACTCCCATAGTGCTCAGAGCCATTTGAATCATTTTTTTATCTCCTCCATCAATCCGACCTGGTACGGATCCCACAATGATGAGCAATACTCAAGTATAGGTCGAACGAGTGTTTTGTAAGCCGCCTCCTTTGTTGATGGACTAAATTTTCTAAGGATTATCCCAATGAATCTCAACCTGGCACCCGCCTTACCAACAATTAATTTTATACGATCATTCCACTTCAAATCGTTCCGTACGCATACTCCCAGATATTTTACAGAAGTAACTGCTACCAGTGTTTGTTCCGCTATCATATAATCGTACAATAAAGGATCCTTCTTTCTGTGTATTCGCAATACATTACATTTATATATGTTAAGGGTCAGTTGCCACTCCCTGCACCAAGTGCCTATCCGCTGCAAATCTTCCTGCATTTCGCTGCAATTTTCTAATGCTGAAACTTCTCTGTACACTACAGCATCATCCGCGAAAAGCCGCACGGAACTTCCGACACTATCTACTAGGTCATTTATATTGTGAAAAGCAATGGTCCATAATACTCCCCTGTGGCACGCCAGAGGGGAGTGTGTGGAAAAAGGTAGGAACCCTCACTGGCAATGATAATCTCAGAAGCCCCCAGGGGCTCAGCATTCATTTGCTGGGTACGGGCTTGGCGACCCCGGGGTTCCTGAGCTGGGGACTGGTAAGCGCCCCCTGTCCCCCGTCACCGTAAGCTCTGAGTACACTTCAGCGACCACCGTGCGGCGCGGCGGTGGAATGTTGTGTGTTTCAGGGAATGGGGATCTTGGCTTGACCGCCCGGATCGCGAGGATGGAACAAACCTCTATAAAAAACCCCTCAATCTTCCGGTGTGCTCCGCGCCTATGAGATGCATGGCTGTTGAGGTGGAACAGTCGCAAGCGGGCAACCTCTGGGGCACCTGCCACACCCCAGTTGTATAGGGCTTACTCAGGCATGCGGGGCTCTGTCTGAGCGGACCTTTAGTTCCCTAGCTGCTCGTGGGATCGAGATGGAACCCTCGAACTTTTCTTTTCCTCCCAGCGGAAAGGGTGGGCCGCTGGTAGGTTCTAACACCCAATCTAACAAGAGGGCTCGTGTAGCCAGTCCTCCTAATTCAGGTACTAGTAACAGAACGCATTCTGCTTCTCAGAATGTGTTTCTCATAATTAAAAGAAAAGATGGGAGTTTTGAAAAAGTTTCGCCATTTTATATACAGAAGGGCTTAGAGGGTATTGCTGGCACGTTAAAGTCTGTAAAGCGCTTGCGCAATGGCACCTTGCTGGTTGAAACATCTAGCTTCCAGCAAGTCCAGAACCTTCAGAAGGCACAATTTCTTGGGGAGTTTGCGATAGAGACTGAATTTCACAACACCTTGAACTACAGCAAGGGTGTTGTGACTTGCAGAGATCTTGTCGACATCCCCCAAGACGAACTGAAGTCTGAATGGTCCCGGGAAGGAATTGTCGACGTGCAACACGTTATGAAACGGGTGGATGGTGCTCTCATAAAAACTGACTCATTTATTCTTACGTTTAACAGCACCAAATTGCCAGAGCATGTGAAGGCCGGTTTCCTACGTCTCAGTGTACGGCCTTACTACCCCAATCCCATGCGGTGTTTTAAATGCCAACACTTTGGCCACACTACTCTCGGCTGTAAAGGGGAAGCCACTTGCGGGAAATGTGGTAAAGCCGCTCATGAGGGAGTTGATTGCTCCTCTCCTCCCAAGTGTGTCAACTGCTCTGGGGATCACCCTGTGTGGAGTAGGGAATGTAGAGTTTTCCTTGAGGAACGGAAGATCCAGGAACTTAAAACCACCAAACGCATCCCGTACGGTGAGGCAAAGAAAATTTACCAGTCCCTGCAGCCGCCCACGTTCGCTGCTTCCTTTTCTTCCGTTCTGAAACAGCCAGTCTTGAAAACTGATGCCGCTACACAAACGGAGGTTGCTACTGTCAGCACTAGCACCTGTGTTTGTCAATGTACGTGTGCTGCTGCTGTTCCTGTGCAGCCTGCTGCTCCTCCCCGGCCTTCTGACCAGGCCGTGGTAGCTGACGTCATGGAACTTCCTGCCCCTTCCCAGGTCCAATCTTGTGCCATGCCTAGCGCTTCTACACCCCCTACTGCTTCTGAGGTTTTGGCTCCAATGCCACCTCAGGCCAGAAAATCGAAGCACAAGCCAAAGGTGAAGACTCGCCCGCTAAAGGAGACTGAAGTTGTACAGTCTGCTGATGTGGATGTCATTCTCTCTGACGTCTCTCTCGACTCCTCTTCTGAGGCGATGGAGGTAGATGCCAGACTGGGGCAATCGTCTCGCCCCAAAACTGAGCCTCCACCTGTTGTGGGTTCTCCTCCCCGACAGAAAGTGCGACTGAAGGTCCTCCCGCCCCGATAGATGGCTCCCATTATTCAGTGGAACATGAATGGATTCCGGGCACATGTGGAGGAACTGCACCTCCTAGCACGGCAACGCCCCCTGTGCTTGTGTTTACAGGAAACACATCTAAAACAATCTGATGCTCCTGTACTCAGGGGCTATAGGTTGTATCGCAAAGATGACCTGACTGGAGACAGGGCCAAAGGCGGAGTCGCCGTGTTTGTCGATAATGACCACCACTCCTCTGCTCTCCCCCTGGATACTGACCTGCAAGCAGTTGCAGTTGCAATTTATTCCGGTCGGAGGCTTACCGTTTGCTCCCTTTATTTACCCCCTCTGGATGCAGTGAACTTAGAGGCTCTCACAAACCTTATCGACCAACTCCCCCGCCCGTTTCTCCTCCTGGGAGACTTCAATGCCCATCATGTTCTGTGGGGCTCCGCTTCTATTTGCGCTCGAGGTCGAATTTTGGAGAGCCTCCTAACATCTCAAGTGTTGTGCATCCTCAACACAGGTACTCCGACTCATTTCTCTAGTGCTACAGGGTCATTCTCAGCCATTGACCTATCTTTCTGCTCTCCAACCCTCACTGACTCCGTTCACTGGGAGGTCATTGACGATCTACATTCCAGCGATCACTTCCCTATCCGCATTCATCTCCTGGATGGTGTATTGCTGGAGCAGCGGCCACCATCGTGGATGATTGGCAGGGCTAACTGGCCACTGTTCACTCGGTTGGCTGTCTTTGACCGCCACAACAGCGTACAGGAATGGGTGGATCACATCACGCTTGTGATCCACCATGCTGCTGACCTGTCCATACCACAGTCTTCTGGCACTCGTAAGCGGCGCCTTGTGCCTTGGTGGACAGAAGAGTGCCGTTCAGCCATCCGTGACAGGCGTGCGGCTCTTCGCCGATTTAAATGCCGCCCAACAGCGGTCAATCTTACCGCCTTTCGTATCGCGAGAGCCAGGGCACGCCGTGTCATTAAAGAGAGCAAGAAAAGGTCATGGCAGGAGTTTCTGGACTCCATCAACCGTTCCACTTGTTCCACAAAGGTATGGGAAGCCATCCGGAGGATTTCCGGTAAACGCAGCCGTTTACCAATAGCTGCAGTCCTGAACCAGGGATGCCTCCAAACGACACCCAGCGCCATAGCTCAGTCGCTGGCAGAGCATTTTGCACAAAGTACTGCCACTGCAACCCAGGATCCAGCGTTTCGTCGCTACCGTGCGACTGTCGAAAGAGCGAATTTGAACTTTCGGTCGAACGGTTCTGAGGCCTACAACTCCCCTTTCTCCATGTGGGAACTTGAGTCGGCTCTTACTGAGACTTCTGACACTGCACCAGGTTGCGACCGAATCCGGTACTCCATGCTTAGACATCTGCCAGCGGCGTCAAAGGAAATCCTCCTTGAATGTTTTAATCTCATATGGCACACAGGAGTGTTCCCAACCTCGTGGAGGGAGGCAATCCTCATCCCTCTCCTCAAACCAGGAAAGGACCGCACATGTCCCAGTAGTTATCGTAGTATCGCCTTGACAAGCTGTGTCGGAAAGACTCTGGAACGCATGGTTAACCGTCGTCTGGTCTGGCTGCTAGAGACCAGACAGCTCCTTAGCCGCTTTCAGTGTGGATTCCGAAAATTTCGATCCACAGTCGACAACCTGACCCTCCTCGAGGCGGCTATTCAGCAGGCTTTCCTCCGTCAGCATCACTGTATCGGTATCTTCTTTGATATCAGTAAGGCATATGATACTACTTGGAGACACTGTATTCTTGCACAACTGCATCAATGGGGCTTTCGTGGCCGCCTCCCTATTTTCATTCGGTCTTTCCTGTCTCAGCGGTTTTTTCGGACCCGCGTTGGTAACACACTGTCTGATCGCTTTGAGCAAGAGAACGGTGTCCCCCAGGGCAGTGTTTTAAGCGTTACCCTCTTTGCCATAGCAATCAACAGTATAACGTCTACAGTGAGGAGTCCAGTACAGTGCTCCTTGTTTGTGGACGACTTTGCTGTTTTCTGTTCCTCCTCTGGTGTTGCATCCGCGAGCCGTCAATTGCAACTAACGGTGCGGCGGTTAGAGGAGTGGGCTGCAAAGACGGGTTTTAGGTTTTCTGCCGATAAGTGTGTTTGTGTTCATTTTAATCGTTCTCGTCGTCTTTTTACGTTGCCTGCCTTGCATATGGGGGATACTGTCCTACAGTTTGGAGACACAGTGCGGTTTCTGGGCCTCATTTTTGACTCCAGGTTGTCATGGTTGCCACACCTACGTGACTTGAAAGTCAGAACGCTGAAGGCACTGAACATCCTCAAGTGCCTCAGCCACAGGTCTTGGGGAGCGGACAGGGCGCGTCTCCTTCAGTTTTATCGAGCTTTCGTGCGCTCACGGCTGGACTATGGCTGCACAGTATATGGGTCAGCGAGGCCGTCTTATTTGCGGATCCTTGACGCTGTTCACCATGCTGGGATTCGACTGGCTACGGGTGCTTATCGGACCAGTCCCGTACCCAGCCTCTGTGCTGAGGCTGGCGAACCGCCACTTACCATCCGGCGGCAGCTCCTGCTGGTGCGCCAAGCTTGTAAGTTTCTTGCAGCTCCCAGCTCGCCTGCTCACCATCTTGTTGCCCTTCCACCTCTGGATCGCCTTTTTTCCCGCCGCCCCCGGGCTACGTTGCCGTTTGGGATCAGAGTGCACCGTGTGCTTGAGTCCCTCGGTGTGGAGTCTGTCCAACCCCAGATCCTGGGTTTTAACCGCCTGCCACCCTGGTTACTGAAGAGGCCACGTGTGATTTTAGATTTATTGCAGTACAAGAGAGATTGCACTCCTGCCACCGTTTTTACTGCAGCATTTTCTGCTATTTTATCTGAGCACCACGACTATGTAGCTGTTTTTACGGATGGGTCGAAACAAGGGGATTCCGTGGGTTGCTCAGTTGTTTTTCCGGATCGTGTCCTCAAGGTCCGCCTGCCTCCGACTTTTACTGTCTTTGATGCAGAATTGTCTGCGATCTTGCGGGCACTGGAGCCGATGAGACTTTCTTCCTCGCTTAAATTTCTTGTCTGTTCCGATTCACTCAGTGCCCTTCAATCATTGCACCATTTGTATCCGGCGGATAAAGCAGTCCAGACCATCCAGGATGCTCTCCTCCGGCTACAGCGACTGGGGAAGGTTGTAGCTTTCTGCTGGGTTCCGGGGCATGTCGGCATTGCTGGGAATGAAAGGGCAGATCTCGCAGCCAAGGAGGCGTGTCTTGATCCACACGTATCTGTGTGCTATCCCGTTGCACGCACTCACCTCGCTGTTGAGCTCCCGAGTCATGTGTCGGTGGGAGGATGAGTGGCTGGAAGTGACTGACAATAAGCTCCGTCTAGTCAAGCCCACAACGCGTGTGTGGTGTACTTCCTTTCAGCCCCGTCGACGGGACGAGGTTCTCCTCACTCGGCTTCGAATAGGCCACAGCCCTATGACGCATGGCTTCCTGCTCCGGCGAGAAGACCCTCCATTGTGTGGTGCTTGCGGCGTCCAGGTCACTGTGAGCCACATTTTACTGGATTGTGTTTTATTTTCTGACCAGCGGGCCTCGGCTGATTTGCCGGCGGACCTGCCAACTCTTTTAGGCAACACTCGGACGAATGTGGTTAAAGTTTTAAAGTTCTGTGCCTTGTCAAATGTTTTTACAAAGATTTTAGGAAGAGGATATTAATTTGCTCACTGTGTGACAAGCTCGCCCATCTTTTATGTAAGTGGCCAGCCAATGACACTTTCCTGTGTCATTCTTGTTGCTATGTTTTCCCTTCCCTTAGCTTTTACTTTCTTATGTAGTAATTTCTCTCTTTTCCTGCTTTCTTTGAATGTGTTTTTCAGTTTTATTAGGTCTCTCCACATTCGTTCCTTTTAATGTGTGTCAGGGCGCTGATGACCTCGATGTTGAGCGCCCATAAACCCCAACACACACACACACACACACACACACACACACACACACACACACACACACACACACACACACACACACACGATAATCTCAGAAACAGGAATAGTCCGGTAAGCTAAGATCTCCCTAGTTTCAAAAGATTCCAAACCTGCTCTACCTGCATTGTTACAGGCAACGAAAGCTACAGTTAGCGACCCGTTACCCAAACTAGAGGAAGAGGATACTTTCATTAAAGAAAAGTTTAACCTCGCACCAGAAAATAAAGTAGGTCCATGAATAAGAACAAATTGAGTAGTTTTACCAACTGCTCTCGTTTCGTTCTTTTTACCCTTTGCAGAAGATGTCGAAGCACCTAGAGTGCATTCACTCGGTTTGAGGGAATAGCCACTGAGGCACTGCTTCTTACAATGATGCGTAAACGTTGCTTTCGTCGCCGCCGGCGAATGCTTATTTACAAATCACTTGTCAATGTGGACGGCACTCTAGGTGCTTCGACATCTTCTGCGAAGGGTAAAAAGAACGAAACTAGAGGAGTTGGTAAAACTACTCAATTTGTTCTTATTCATGGACCTACTTTATTTTGTGGTGCGAGGTTAAATTTTTCTTTAATGAAAGTTTCTTCTTCCTCTAGTTTTGGTAACGGATGGCTCACTGTAGCTTTCGTTGCTTGTAACAATGCAGGTAGAGCAGGTTTGGAATCCTTTGAAACTAGGGAAATCTTAGCTTACCGTACTATACCTGTTTCTGAGATTATCATTGCTAGTGAGGATTCCTACCTTTTTCCACACGGGAGTTTGTCTTTGTCTTGTCGTAGACGTTGTAAGTTAAATTCTGACTGTAGCGTTCACTTATGGGTGAAGGCAAGGATGATGAGAGGTGTTCGTGATAATGAGAGCCGCTTGTGGCCTTCGGCTGCCTGATCATTAGTGAGGCGGCTTAGTGGCAGACTGATACGGTCGTATCTGAAGGAGAGCACTTGAGATACGGTTGAGCTGGTGGGCGTCACGGGCGGCGCAGACCGCATTACTGGGAGTGGTCAGGCGATGCTTTGTCCCTGTCGCCAGGTGCAAGCAGGTCTCTCTGGCAGGTGTATCGAGTGGGTGGTGTGGGGCAGTGGAGGTGGCGGGGGCGGAGGGAGGCGGGGGTACAGAGGTCAGGCTGCCTGTTGGTCTGCCCAGTCTCCTTCTGACCACACTGGGCTGCAGTCTGTCTTGAGGTGAGTGCTGCCTACTCGGCATCCATATCTGCAGGGTTATTACAAATGATTGAAGCGATTTCACAGCTCTACAATAACTTTATTATTCGAGATATTTTCACAATGCTTTGCACACACATACAAAAACTCAAAAAGTTTTTTTAGCCATTCACAAATGTTCGATATGTGCCCCTTTAGTGATTCGGCAGACATCGAGCCGATAATCAAGTTCCTCCTGTAGTGTTCCCTTCTCCTCGGGGCACTGCCGTGAAAAATATAAAATAGAAAATCTGATTGGGTTTGGAATTTTGGTGGTTTCAGTTACGGATAAGGCGGACTTCGTATTATTGATTGAGATCGTGCTGTAATTTGACCGTGCATGGCAGACCGGGTCGGCAACACTACAAAAAGCGACTGTACGGAAATAGCATCAGAAACTAATTGAAGTTTACCTTATAATCTTGTTAGATACGCAGTACTAATTACAATATAGTCTTCATGGCTGTCTTCCTAATTTCTGTTGTAGGACGACCCGTCTTTCACTTTTCTCCGTCTGTTGAAAACTTCATCAAGTTGCCACTGTCATGATCAATTTACAAATTTGATGATAACCACCTCGAATCACTATTGAAACAACCTCGCTTTGTAATGTAATTTTAATTTCCACCCAAAAGCACATTCAACACATCGCCGAAAATACACGTCTTTCGTATGAAGACAAGAGAGAGAGAGTCACATCAATTAGTAGTACAAAACAAAAAGCCTACGCAAAAGTAAGAACACGAACAAAATTGTTTATAAAAATCGGGCGCTGGCGCAGCGCTCTTCTGCGTGCGCGATCGCAAATTATATCTTTGTATTGGCGGAGGCGCGGAAGTCAAAGGACCATTACACTCTCACACTCGGCGCAGCATGTCACCATCAATGAGTTCGAAAGCATCGTTGATGCGAGCTCGCAGTTCTGGCACGTTTTCTTGGTAGAGGAGGTTTAAACACAGAATCTTTCACATAACCCCACAGAAAGAAATCGCATGGGGTTAAGTCGGGAGACCGTGGAGGCCATGACATTAATTGCTGATCGTGATCTCCACCACGACCGATCCATTGGTTTCCCAATCTCCTGTTTAAGAAATGCCGAACATCGTGATGGAAATGCGGTGGACCACCATCCTGTTGAAATATGAAGTCGGCACTCTCGGTCTCCAGTTGTGGCATGAGCCAATTTTCCAGCATATCCAGATACACGCGGGAAACTTGCCCGCACGCGTTCAACCGTTTCCTCGCTCACTGCAGGCCGACCCGTTGATTTCCCCTTACAGAGGCATCCAGAAGAACAGAAAACAAACCAGACCTCCCTTGCAATAGCAGACACCTTTCACTACACTAGTAGACAACCCAGGCAAACAGCCCTCTATTATTATACGCTTTCTCGGCTCCTGTCGCCATTTTCTCACTGCGCTCTCGAGCGCTCTGGCGGCAGTAACCTGAACTGCGCATACCATCGCCGTATGGAGTTTGCAGTTGGTGGATCTTTGTTGAACTTCGTCCTGAAGTGTCGTTGCACTGTTATGACTGATGTGAGTTCATTTCAAGCACGACATATGCTTTCTCGGCTCCTGTCGCCATTTTGTCTCACTGCGCTCTCGAGCGCTCTGGCGGCAGAAACCTGAAGTGCAGCTTCAGCCGAACAAAACTTTGAGTGTTTCTACGTATCTGTAGTGTGTCGTGACCATATGTCAATGAATGGAGCTACAGTGAATTTATGAAATCGCTTCAATCATTTGTAATAGCCCTGTACTTGATTACTCTGCTATTCACAACAAGGTGCCTCGCAGAGGGTTCAGTGAACCACCTTCAAGCTCTCTCTCTACCGTTCCACTCTCGAACGGCGCGCGGGGAAAACGAGCACTTAAATTTTTCTGCGCGAGCCCTGATTTCTCTTATTTTGTCGTGGTGATCATTTCTCCCTATGTAGATGGGTGCCAGCACAATGTTTTCGTAGTCGGAGGACAAAATTGGTGATTGAAATTTCGTGAGAAGATGCTGTCACAATCAAAAACGCCTTTGCTTTAATGATTGCCACTCCAATTCACGTATCATGTCTATGACACTACCTCCCCTATTTCGCCATAATACAGAACGAGCCGCCCTTCTTTGTACAGTCGTGGACAAAACGAGCGAGAGCCCTCGCCTTTTCGTTATGCTAATCCGCACAGCTTTAAAGTCTGCTACACAGCATAACAGGCAAGGCGACGAAGTGCTACCAACATTCAGGGTGTTTCAAAAATGACCGGTATATTTGAAACGGCAATAAAAACTAAACGAACAGCGATAGAAATACACAGTTTGTTTTAATATGCTTGGGACAACAGTACATTTTCAGGCGGACAAACTTTCGAAATTACAGTAGTTACAATTTTCAACAACAGATGGCGCTGCAGTCTGGGAAACTCTATAGTACGATATTTTCCACATATCCGCCATGCGTAGCAATAATATGGCGTAGTCTCTGAATGAAATTACCCGAAACCTTTGACAACGTGACTGGCGGAATGGCTTCACATGCAGATGAGATGTACTGCTTCAGCTGTTCAATTGTTTCTGGATTCTGGCGGTACACCTGGTCTTTCAAGTGTCCCCACAGAAAGAAGTCACAGGGGTTCGTGTCTGGCGAATAGGGAGGCCAATCCACGCCGCCTCCTGTATGTTTCGGATAGCCCAAAGCAATCACACGATCATCGAAATATTCATTCAGGAAATTAAAGACGTCGGCCGTGCGATGTGGCCGGGCACCATCTTGCATAAACCACGTGGTGTTCGCAGTGCCGTCTAAGGCAGTTTGTACCGCCACAAATTCACGAAGAATGTCCAGATAGCGTGATGCAGTAATCGTTTCGGATCTGAAAAATGGGCCAATGATTCCTTTGGAAGAAATGGTGGCCCAGACCAGTACTTTTTGAGGCTGCAGGTACGATGGGACTGCAACATGGGGCTTTTCGGTTCCCCATATGCGCCAGTTCTGTTTATTGACGAAGCTGTCCAGGTAAAAATAAGCTTCGTCAGTAAACCAAATGCTGCCCACATGCATATCGCCGTCATCAATCCTGTGCACTATATCGTTAGCGAATGTCTCTCATCCAGCAATGGTAGCGGCGCTGAGGGGTTGCCGCGTTTGAATTTTGTACGGATAGAGGTGTAAACTCTGGCGCATGGGACGATACGTGGACGTTGGCGTCATTTGGACCGCAGCTGCAACACGGCGAACGGAAACCTGATGCCGCTGTTGGATCACCTGCTGCACTAGCTGCGCATTGCCCTCTGTGGTTGCCGTACGTGGTCGCCCTACCTTTCCGGCACGTTCGTCCGTCACGTTCCCAGTCCGTTGAAATTTTTCAAACAGATCCTTTATTGTATCGCTTTTCGGTCCTTTGGTTACATTAAACCTCCGTTGAAAACTTCGTCTTGTTGCAACAACACTGTGTTCTAGGCGGTGGAATTCCAACACCAGAAAAATCCTCTGTTCTAAGGAATAAACCATGTTGTCTACAGCACACTTGCACGTTGTCAACAGCACACGCTTACAGCAGAAAGACGACGTACAGAATGGCGCACCCACAGACTGCGTTGTCTTCTATATCTTTCACATCACTTGCAGCGCCATCTGTTGTTGAAAATTGTAACTACTGTAATTTCGAAAGTTTGTCCGCCTAAAAATGTACTGTTGTCCCAAGCATATTGCAACAAACGGTGTATTTCTATCGCTGCTCGTTTAGTTTTTATTGCCGTTTCAAATATACCGGTCATTTTTGAAACACCCTGAATGTTGGTAGCACTTCGTCGCCTTGCCTGTTATGCTGTGTAGCAGACTTTAAAGCTGTGCGGATCAGCATAACGAAAAGGCGAGGGGTCTCGCTCGTTTCGTCCACGGCTGTACTTTTTCGAAATCATCCGTCAGTCCCACCTGATGCGGATCCCACACCGCACAGCAATACTCCAGTATAGGGCGGACAAGCGTGGTGTAAGCACTGTCTGTAGCAGACGTGTTGCAACTTCTTTCTGCCAATGAATCGCAGTATTCGGTTGGCTCTACCCACAATATAATCTATTTGATCGTTCCACTTTAGTTCATTTGTAATTGTAATCGCTAAGTACTTAGTTGCATTTACAGCCCTCAGCTTTGTGTGACTTGTCGCGTAATCGAAATTTAGCAGGATTCTTTTAGTACTCACGCGAATAACTTCACACTTTCCTTTATTCAGGGTCAATTGCCACTTTTCGCATCATACAGATATCTTATCTAAATCATTTTGCAAGTCGTTTTGATCATCTGATGACTTTACAAGACGGTAAATGACAGCATCATCTGCAAACAATCTGAGACGGCTACTCACATTCTCTCCTACAGGGTGTTTCAAAAATGACCGGTATATTTGAAACGGCAATAAAAACTAAACGAGCAGCGATAGAAATACACCGTTTGTTGCAATATGCTTGGGACAACAGTACCTTTTCAGGCGGACAAACTTTCGAAATTACAGTAGTTACAATTTTCAACAACAGATGGCGCTGCAAGTGATGTGAAAGATATAGAAGACAACGCAGTCTGTGGGTGCGCCATTCTGTACGTCGTCTTTCTGCTGTAAGCGTGTGCTGTTCACAACGTGCAAGTGTGCTGTAGACAACATGGTTTATTCTTAGAACAGAGGATTTTTCTGGTGTTGGAATTCTGCCGCCTAGAATACAGTGTTGTTGCAACAAGACGAAGTTTTCAACGGAGGTTTAATGTAACCAAAGGACCGAAAAGCGATACAATAAAGGATCTGTTTGAGAAATTTCAACGGACTGGGAACGTGACGGACGAACGTGCCGGAAAGGTAGGGCGACCGCGTGCGGCAACCACAGAGGGCAACGCGCAGCTAGTGCAGCAGGTGATCTGACAGCGGCCTCGGGTTTCCGTTCGCCGTGTTGCAGCTGCGGTCCAAATGACGCCAACGTCCACGTATCGTCTCGTGCGCCAGAGTTTACACCTCTATCCGTACAAAATTCAAACGCGGCAACCCCTCAGCGCCGCTACCATTGCTGCACGAGAGACATTCGCTAACGATATAGTGCACAGGATTGATGACGGCGATATGCATGTGGGCAGCATTTGGTTTACTGACGAAGCTTATTTTTACCTGGACGGCTTCGTCAATAAACAGAACTGGCGCATATGGGGAACCGAAAAGCCCCATGTTGCAGTCCCATCGTACCTGCAGCCTCAAAAAGTACTGGTCTGGGCCGCCATTTCTTCCAAAGGAATCATTGGCCCATTTTTCAGATCCGAAACGATTACTGCTTCACGCTATCTGGACATTCTTCGTGAATTTGTGGCGGTACAAACTGCCTTAGACGACATTGCGAACACCTCGTGGCTTATGCAAGATGGTGCCCGGCCACATCGCACGGCCGACGTCTTTAATTTCCCGAATGAGTATTTCGATGATCGTGTGATTGCTTTGGGCTATCCGAAACATACAGGAGGCGGCGTGGATTGGCCTCCCTATTCGCCAGACATGAACCCCTGTGACTTCTTTCTGTGGGGACACTTGAGAGACCAGGTGTACCGCCAGAATCCAGAAACAATTGAACAGCTGAAGCAGTACATCTCATCTGCATGTGAAGCCATTCCGCCAGACACGTTGTCAAAGGTTTCGGGTAATTTCATTCAGAGACTACGCCAAATTATTGCTACGCATGGTGGATATGTGGAAAATATCGTACTATAGAGTTTCCCAGACCGCAGCGCCATCTGTTGTTGAAAATTGTAACTACTGTAATTTCGAAAGTTTGTCTGCCTGAAAATGTACTGTTGTCCCAAGCATATTGCAACAAACGGTGTGTTTCTATCGCTGCTCGTTTAGTTTTTATTGCCGTTTCAAATATACCGGTCATTTTTGAAACACCCTGTATATCGTCAATATAGATCAGGAACAACAGAGAGCCTATAACACTTCCTTGGAGAAAGCCGGATATTACTTCTGTTTTACTCGATGACTTTCCGTCTATCACTACGACCTGTGAACTTCCTGACAGGAAATCACGAACCCAGTCGCGCAAGTGAGGCGCAAATCAATAGTCACGCAGTTCGGGTAGAAGACGCTTGTGAGGAACGGTGACGAAAGCCTTCTGAAAATCTGAAATTATGTAGTCAATTTGACATCGCCTGTCGACAGCACTTATTAGTTCATGAACATAATGATCTACTTGTGTTCCGTAAGAACGATATTTTCTGAACCCGTGCTGACTGCGCGTCAGTAAATCGTTTTCTTCGAGGTACTACATAATGTTCAGAGTACAGTATATGTTCCAAAACCCTACTGCAAATCGACGTTAGTGATATGGTCCTGTAATTCAGCGGATTACTCCTATTTCCGTTTTTGGGTATTGGTGTGACTTGAGGAACTTTCCAGTCTTTAGGTACGGAACTTTCCATGACCGAGCGGTTGTATATAATTGCTAAATACGGAGCTATTGCATCTGCATACTCTGAAAGGAACCTGACTGGTATATTTATTAAGTGATTTAACCTGCTTTGCTACACCGAGGGTATCTACTTCTATGTTTCTCACCTTCGCAGTCGTTCTTGATGGGAATTCGGTGAAGGAGTTTCGGAAAACCGTGTTTAATAACTCGGCTTTGGTGGCAGTGTCATAAGTGACTTCACCGTTGTTATCGCGCAGTGAATGTATTGATTGCGTCTTGCCTCTGATGTGCTTTATATATGAACAGAATCTCTTTGCGTTTTCTGCTAGATTCCGAGACAGAGTTTCCTTGCGGAAATCATTAAAATCATCTCGCACTGAAGCACGCGCTCTATTTCGAATTTCTGCAAAAGTTTGCTAATGTTCGCAATATTGCGTTCTTTCAAATTTGGCATGCTTTTTTCGTTGCTTCTGCAACAGCGATCTGACCCGTTTGTGTAGCATGGGGGATCAGTACCACCACTTATTAATTTATGTCGTATATATCAATTGCCGTCAATACTATCTCTTTGAAAACATTCCACAACTTTTCTACGCTTACGTGATCAGATGGGAAGGAGTAGAGACTGTCCCTTACAAAGACGATAAGAGCATTATTATTATTATTATTATTATTATTATTATTATTATTATTTATTTTATGGCCTTCATTGGACCACTGTAGTCAAAAATACGAAGTTCTAAACAAGTTGTTACAAATGGATACAATTTGGTTCGACAATAACTTAATATATTTAGGTGATATAATTATTAGAGGCTATTCTTATATGAAAGGTGTTTTGCTCTTCTGTCTGCCCAATATTTCTTCATTCTTTCAGATATTTTCTATCTTTCTTCATCTGAGACAACTCTTCCTGTACTCCTTTTATTGATTTTCATTTGTAGTCTGGTTTGCGGCTCTTGCAGTATTCTGGTTTTCTGTCTTGTTTTTTAGGTCATCTACTGTAATTTGAAGTTCTTTTATATCTTCCTTATTTTCGGTGATCCATTTAATGTCGCTCTTGCTATTCCACAATTTTTGTATTATTTTTTTTACTAATTCTGTTTTCTGGAGTTCTCATCAGATGTCCAAAGAATGAGATGCGTTTCTTCCTTATTGTGCTCATGACTGGTTCTATTTTCTTATATACTGTTTCATTTGATGCTATTCTCCAATGTCGGTTTATTTTATACTGTTTATTTATACATGTCCTAATTATTCTTCTTTCTATTTTCAGTATTCTGTCAATTTCTGCTGTATTACTTGTTTTGAAGATAGTTTCAGCTGCATACGTTATTTCTGGTTGTGTAACTGTTTTATAGTGTTTTAATTTTGCATCTATAGATAGGCTTTTTTGTTGTATGTAGTTTTGGTAATGTAATTTGCATAGTTCAGTTTTTTATTCTATTTTGCCATGACGGCTTCTCATGTAGATTGTATGTTATTGTTTCGCCTAAATACTTAAATTTATCAACCATTTTGATTTCCTGTTCTCCTATTGTAATTTTTTTTGCAAGTGGTGGATCAGTTAGCATAATCTCCGTTTTTTCAAATTATATTCTAAGGCCTACTTTCTCTGCTATTTCTTGTAGTGATTTCACTTGTTGCCTGGCTTCTTGAAGGGTGTTGGCTAGGAGAGCAAGATCATCACCAAATCCCAAGCAGTTCAAGCTAATATCATCTTTTGCACTTCCAATTGTTATCCTCTTTGGAGTGTCCTTGTACCATTCTCTCATTATGTATTCCAGTACACAGTTGAAAAGTAATGGTGATAGGCAGTCACCTTGTCTTAAGCCTGTTTTTGTGAGGAATGGTTCCGAAATTTCTCCTCTAAACTTTACCTTTGATTTGGTGTTGGTTAGAGTGAGTTGTATTATTTTAATTAGTTTTGGATGGAGTCCTAGATTTCTTAAAATTTTTAATATTGAAGGTCTGTGGAGACAGTCATGCCTTCTTAAAATCTACAAATGTTATTGCCAGAGGTTTGTTCCGTTTCTTGTAGTATGCCATAATCAATTTTAAAGTAATTATCTGCTCTGCACAGCTTCTCCATGGTCTGAAACCTCCCTGATATTCCCCTAACTCCTTTTCTAATTGCTCCTTGATTCTTTCATATAGGATCTTGGATAGAAGAGCATTTTTATCATCTTTTTTAAATACGTGTACTTTGCTTTTCTTTTTGATGGCTGTGGGCGTTACGGTATTCAGCCTAGCGGCTACTGCCTTGTGGTCGCTAATGCCTGTACTCGTCATGAAACTCCCTATTTTTCCAGGATTTTTTGTTGCTAAGAATTGGGGAGAAGAGGAGTTTGTGGCACAACTTGACAAGGGGAAGGGACCGGTTGGTAGGACGTGTTCTGAGGCATGAAGGGATCACAAATTTAGCATTGGAGGGCAGCGTGGAGGGTAAAAATCGTAGAGGGAGACCAAGAGATTAATACACTAAGCAGATTCAGAGGGATGTGGGTTGCAGTAAGTACTGGGAGGTGAAGAAGCTTGCACATGATAGAGTAGCATGGAGAACTGCATCAAACCAGTCTCAGGACCGAAGACCACAACAACAACAACAACAACAAGAGGTCAAGTATGCTTTCGCAACCATTTACGGTTCGAGTAGGCTCATGAAGTAATTGTTCAAAATAATTTTCTGAGAAAGCATTCAGTGACATTTCGGATGTGCTTCTCCCGTCTCCTCTCCCGCCTGTATCACAACCCGAGCAGCTGCCGTTCCCTACCCGCCACTCAGTACCAGTTACCAGCATACTCCAATTCTTGAAAAGATCGAACTCCCGTGTGTAAAGTAGCTTCAAGCTTCCGGTTGCTCTACAAATGAGTTAATGTGTTAAACGTTTGACGCTGGGAGTGCAAAGCCACCAAAAAATTACAAAAGTTTTGAATCTACCTTTAAAGTTTTTTGGAAGTGACCAAGTCCTTTAATTATCAAGCACTGCATGAATACAGTGTAGGTAATTAACACTTCGCTTTAAACAGAAACCAGTTTTTCACGCATCTCTGTGTTTACCACCTCATGTCTCCTGAACTGTGTGTCACACAATGGTATAATTTGGCTGGTACGCTCAGCCATGTTTGTTGACACTCTCTCCAAAACGTATTGCAAGTAGAATTATTACACTACTGCCCATTAAAATTGTTACACCAAGAATAAATGCAGATGATAAACGGCTAGTCATTGGACAAATATATTACACTAGAAGTGACAGGTGATTACATTTTCACACAATTTGGGTGCACAGACCTGAGAAATCAGTACCCAGAACAACCACCTCTGACCGTAATAACGGCCTCGGTACGCCTGGGCATTGAGTCAAACAGAGCTTGGATGGCGTTTACAGGTACAGCTGCCCGTGCAGCTTCAACCCGATACCACAGTTCATAGAGAGTAGTGACTGGCGTATTGTGACGATCCGGTTGCTCGGCCACCATTGACCAGACGTTTTCAATTGGTGAGAGATCTGGAGAATGTGATGGCCAGTGCAGCACTCGAACATTTTCTGTATCCAGAAAGGCCCGTACAGGACCTGCAACATGCGGTCGTGCATTATCCTGTTGAAATGTAGGCTTTCGCAGGGATCGAATGACGGGTAGAGCCACGGGTCGTAACACATCTGAAATGTAACGTCCACTGTTCGAAGTGCCGTCAATGCGAACTAAAGGTGACCGAGACGTGTAACCGATGGCACCCCATACCATCACGCCGGGTGATACGCCAGTATGGCGATGACGAATACACCCTTCGAATGTGCGTTCAACGCGATGTCGTCAAACACGGATGCGACCATCATGATGCTGTAAACAGAATCTTTATTCATCCGAAAAATTTACGTTTTGCCATTCGTACACCCAGGTTCGTCGTCGAGTACACCATCGCAAGCGCTCTTGTCTGTGAGGCAGCGCCAAGAGTAACCGCAGCCACGGTCTCCGAGCTGACAGTCCGTGCTGTTGCGAACGTGGTCGAACTGTTCGTGCAGATGGTTGTCTTGGAAACGACCCCATCTGTTGACTCAGGGATCGAGACATGATTGCACGATCCGTTACAGCCGTGCGGATAAGATGCGTGTCATCTCAACTGCTAGTGATAAGAGGCCGTTGGGATCCAGCACGGCCTTCCGTATTACCCTCCTGAACCCACCGGTTCCATAATCTGCTAACAGTCATTGCATCTCGACCAACGCGAGCAACAATGTCGCGATACGATAAACCGCAATCGCGATAGGCTACAATCCGACCTTTATCAAAGTCGGAAACGTGATGGTGCGCATTTCTCCTCCTTACACGAGGCATCACAACACCGTTTCACCAGGCAACGCCTGTCAACTGCTGTTTGTATACGAGAAATCGGTTGGAAACTTTGCTCATGTCAGCACGTTGTAGGTGTCGCCACCGGCGCCTACCTTGTGTGAATGCTCTGAAAAGCTAATCATTTGCATATCACAGCGTCTTCTTCCTGTCGGTTAAATTTGGCGTCTGTAGCACGTCATCTTCGTGGTGTAGCAACGGAGTAATCAGTTCAATGACTATGGACGACGCTATAATTGTACTGTACGAAAAGCGGTAGTGCAGTAAATGGGTGACGCTGTGGGGAGGGGCAGGGACCTTCAGCGAGAAAAAGTACTCTGCAGGTTTGGAATTACCTGCTAAGTCCTCTCATTCTCAAATACTCTACTAATACAGGGAGTATGGAAAAGAATCATCCGATTTTTAAAAAAATCAGAACTGTTATGTTGTTTGAGATACGTGCGTGAAGGATGCACTGTTGGAAAGGGCAAACTCTCGAGTGTTACATGGTTCCCGATAGGTGACAGCAGTGGGCGCTCATTTCTCTTCTAGTAAAAATTGTGTCAGGATAATAGGGAGCGTTTTGTGTTCTACATTTTTTTCGTACTAGGTGTGGTGTAGATCCTCGTACAGCACAGACCATTGGACGGTGGCACGAACAATTCCGAGAAACAGGTCGTATGTCTTAAGGCAAATCGCCAGGGCGTGCCAGAGTGTCTGACACAGACGTCGAACGCATCCTTCATACACTACTGGCCATTAAAATTGCTACGCCACGACGATGACGTGCTACAGACGCGAAATTTAACCGACAGGAAGAAGATGCTGTGATATGCAAATGACTAGCTTTTCAGAGCATTCACACAAGGTTGGCGCCGGTGGCGACACCTACAACGTGCTGACAGGAGGAAAGTTTGCAACAGATTTCTCATACGCAAACAGCACTTGACTGGTGTTGCCTGTAGAAACGATGCTGTGATGTATCGTGTAAGGAAGAGAAATGCGTACCATCACGTGTCCGACTTTGATAAAGGTCGGATCGTAGCCTGTTGCGATTGCGATTTATCGTATCGCGACATTGTTGCTCGCGTTGGTCGAGGTGCAATGACTGTTAGCGGAATATGGAACCGGTGGGTTGAGGAGGGTAATACGGAACGCCGTGCTGGATCCCAATGGCCTCGTATCAGTAGCAGTCGAGATGACAGGCATCTTATCTGCCTGGCTGTAACGGATCGTGCAGCCACGTCTCGATCCCTGAGTCAATAGATGGGGACGTTTGCAGGACAACAACCATCTACACGAACAGTTCGACCACGTTTGCAGCAGCACGGACTATGAGCTCGGAGACCGTGGCTTACTCTTGGCGCTGCATCACAGACAGGAGCGCTTGCGATGGTGTACTCGACGACGAACCTTGGTGCACGAATGGCAAAACGTAATTTTTTCGGATGAATCCAGGTTCTGTTTACAGCATCATGATGGTCGCATCCGTGTTTGGCGTCATCGCGGTGAACGCACATTGGAAGCGTGTATTATTCATCGCCATACTGCCGCATCACCTCTTGTTCGCATTGACGGAACTTTGAACAGTGGACGTTACATTTGAGATGTGTTTCGACCCGTGGTTCTACCTTCCATTCGATCCCTGCGACACCGTACATTTCAGCAGGATAATGCACGACCGCATGTTGCAGGTCCTGTACGGGCCTTTCTGGATACAGAAAATGTTCAACTGCTGCCCTGGCCAGCACATTCTCCAGATCTCTCACCAATTGTAAACGTCTGGTCAATGGTGGCCGAGTAACCGGCTCGTCACGATACGCCAGTCACTACTCTTGATGAACTGTGGTATCGTGTTGAAGCTGCATGGGCAGCTGTACCTGTACACGCCATCCGAGCTCTGTTTGACTCAATGCCCAGGCCTATCAAGGCCGTTATTACGGCCATAAGTGGTTGTTCTGGGTACTGATTTCTCAGGATCTATGCACCCAAATTGCATGAAAATGTAATCATATGTCAGTTCTAGTATATTTATCCAATGAATACCCGTTTATCATCTGCATTTCTTCTTGGTGTAGCAATTTTAATGGCCAGTAGTGTAGCTTCACAGGGTGGCCACAGAAATCCGTTCGCCGTGCAGCTAGAGATGCCCCCGAAGTCCGTCTGGCGTGTGTTGCGTCGCCGTTTACACACGAAACCGTTCAAAATACATCTGCTACGAGCTCTTCGTGAAGGTGACCAACAATAACATTTGGAACTCCGCTGCAGAGAGAGAATTTCATTCTAACAACGTGTGGAGCTCTGCAATGTCGTTCTTGGCAAGGAGGAGGATGTCAGTCTTCTTCCACACTTGAAGTATTTGACGAGGCAACATTCCATTTAAGTGGAAAGGTGAAACCGTCATAATGTGAGAATATGGGGTACAGAACAACCGCATCAAGTTGTACAACATGAGATGGACTCCCCAAAAATTTAATGTGTTTTGCGCAGTTTCACAGGAAAATGTGTAGCGTAAAGTTTCCTTTGACGAGACCGCTGTTACGGGAAGCACATATATCAACATGGTCGAGAACATTCTTTTTCCGCAATTGGAGACTGATTGGAATAGCTTAATTTACCAAAAGGATTGCGCACCGCCACACTGGCATCTGGAAGTGCCGGAATTTTTAAATCAAAGGATTACTGAACGATGGACCAAATGATTCGGCCTTACATAACTGGCCTCTAAGCTCACCGGACCTGACTGTATGTGATTATTTCTTGCGGGGGTTTATAGAAGGGTCTCTTTAGAGGCCTCTGTTACCAAGAACAAAGAATGAACTGAGACATCGCATAACAGCAGTTGTGGAAGCTGTAACTGAAGACACGCTCAAGACGTGTGGGAACAATTTAAATACAGTTCTGACATATGCGATTCATCTCAAAGATCGCACATTGAACGCCTGTGAGTTGTTGTTGTGGTCTTCAGTCCTGAGACTGGTTTGATGCAGCTCTCCATGCTACTCTGTTCTGTGCAAGCTTCTTCATCTCCCAGTACTTACTGCGGCCTACATCCTTCTGAATCTGCTTAGTGTATTCATCTCTTGGTCTCCGTCTACGATTTTTACCCTCCAATGCTAAATTTGTGATCCCTTGATGCCTCAGAACATGTCCTACTAACCGGTCCCTTCTTTTTGTCAAGTTGTGCCACATACTCTTCTCCCCAATTCTGTTCAATACTTCATCATTAGTTATGTGATCTATCCATCTAATCTTCAGCATTCTTCTGTAGCACCACATTTCGAAAGCTTCTATTGTCTTCTTGTCCAAACTATTTATCGTCCATGTTTCACTTCCATACATGGCTACACTCCATGCAAATACTTTCAGAAACGACTTCCTGACACTTAAATCTATACTCGATGTTAACAAATTTCTCTTCTTCAGAAACGCTTTCCTTGCCATTGCCAGTCTACATTTTATATCCTCTCTACTTCGACCATCATTTATTTTGCTCCCCAAATAGCAAAACTCCTTTACTACTTTAAGTGTCTCATTTCCTAATCTAATTCCCTCAGCATCATCCGACTTAATTCGACTACATTCCTTTATTCTCGTTTTGCTTTTGTTGATGTTCATCTTATATCCTCCTTTCAAGACACTGTCCATTCCGTTCAACTGCTCTTCCAAGTCCTGTGTGTGTCTCTGACAGAATTACAATGTCATCGGCGAACCTCAACATTTTTATTTCTTCTCCATGGATTTTAATACCTACTCCTGATTTTTGTTTTGTTTCCTTTACTGCTTGCTCAATATACAGATTGAATAACATCAGGGAGAGGCTATAACCCTGTCTTACTCCTTTCCCAACCACTGCTTCCCTTTCATGCCCCTCGACTCTTATAACTGCCATCTTGTTTCTGTACAAATTGTAAATAGCCTTTCGCTCCCTGTATTTTACCCCTGCCATCTTCAGAATTTGAAAGAGAGTATTCCAGTCAACATTGTCGAAAGCTTTCTCTGAGTCTACAAATGCTAGGAACGTAGGTTTGCCTTTCCTTAATCTATTTTCTAAGATAAGTCGTACGGTCAGTATTGCCTCACGTGTTCCAACATTTCTGCGGAATCCAAACTGATCTTCCCCGACGTCGGCCTCTACCAGTTTTTCCATTCGTCTGTAAAGAATTCGCGTTAGTATTTTGCAGCAGTGACTTATTAAACTGATAGTTCGGTGATTTTCACATCTGTCAACACCTGCTTTCTTTGGGACTGGAATTATTATATTCTTCTTGAAGTCTGAGGGTATTTCACCTGTCTCATACATCTTTCTCACCAGATGGTAGAGTTTTGTCAGGACTGGCTCTCCCAAGGCCGTCAGTAGTTCCAATGGAAGGTATGGAAAAAAAGTTTCTTGAGTTTCTTGTTCATCGGAAACCAAAATTCATGGTATTTGTTTATTAGTTTGAGAAATATAGACATGCCAAATCGGATGATTCTTTTTGATACAGCCTGTATAGTCGGGGTATTTGCTCGCCCTGTAACGCTGCATTAAGATATACACGGTGTTTGGAAATTCCTGACTTGTAGAGTGGAGTGAGTACGTACTATTCTGAATAGGATCCCATGTCATGAAACACACCATTTCCGTTCTACAACGGCTTAGAGTAAGATGTATAGCTCGTCCACTCCTGCTTGAGAATTGAGTTAGTCATGACGCTGTACTGTTATTAGGTTACAGTTTGAAAGGAAACAACGAAACATTCACCACCTCACTTCTCACGAGCGGTTCAGAGACAACTCAACAGACGGTACGGAGGGAGGTCACCGAATTTAATTTCCACGAACTTCTCCCTGTGGGGTGGTGTGCAAAGTTTGATTTACGAGACTCCTGTAGAGTCGGAGGAAGATCTGTTGCCGGCCAGTGTGGCCGAGCGGTTCTAGGCGCTACAGTCTGGAACCGCGAGACCGCTACGGTCGCTGGTTCCAATCCTGCCTCGGGCATGGATGTGTGTGATGTCCTTAGGTTCGTTAGGTTTAAGTAGTTCTAAGTTCTAGGGGACTGATGACCTCAGCAGTCAAGTCCCGTTGTGCTCAGAGCCTTTTGAACCATTTTTGAAGATGGCCGCTGCACACTAGAAACTGGAGAGACGCCTGGTGGATGGAGAGTGTGTACCAGAACGTGCTTCGTAGGTACAGTGTCTGTAACAACAGGGGTGGCCGCCATGATGTAATACATCAGTACTGGTCTGTACATACACTGTGCTGTGCCTTTTTTTCTTTTGGAATAATGTAAAGAGGTAATGTTAAGGGGCTCCGGAACGCCCTATACTTGCAATGTTAAAATAACGCTTATAAATTACATCTTTCCTCACAAACTATTTGTAGGAAGTTGAACTTTCTACAGTTTATTTATTGGAATATGGGCTACAACTTAACACAGGGATTTTACAAAATTTTAGTTCAGTTATTAAAGATGATTTTTTTCAATTGTAATGAAAATTCACATTTTTTGCAATTTTTTATTTATATATTCAAAAATATCCAGTTTTTTGGAAAAAGGCTGTTTTAAATTATGCAGAAGGTACTGTGTAACATTTACTGAAAGTTTGAAACAAATATGTTTGGAAGATCCTTAGAAAACATGTAATTAGTATGAGAAAATAAAAGTTTTGGGAATCGAGCGACAAAGATTGGATTAACTTTTTAGTGCATTCCAGGTCCATAGGATGGATTATCTTCATCCTCTGCAAACTCCTCCTCCAGCTTCCTCTTGTTCCTCCTCCTGTTTACTCTTGCTTGTGTTTCTAGACTCTTTACAGCCCTGTCTGCAGCCCGAAGGCGTTCCTTGTCTAAAGCGAGCATCGCTCGTACCATGTTAGAACCTATCTTCATTCCCATATTTCTAAATACCTTGCACCTTACAATGTTGCCATCATTGAAAGTCGCAACAGCATCATACACACCAAACTGAAGTGTTTCTATTCCAACAAATACAGTCTTGGGGATTCTCGACCATATAACACTATTTACACTTTCATTGGGGTTTTGAGTTTTTCCGTGAATACACTTTTTCAACAGTTCAGGTGCTGCTAAGTCTCTGAAAATAGGTTAGCCACCACGCATACTTTATCTCACTTCACTAAAATGTACCTGATGAACACGGACGTTAATAATAACACCATTTGACAGCAGTTTAACAGCGCCACAGTGGGTCACGCCCATGTAGAACACATTTCAAAAAAAATTTAAAAATAGTTGTAGTCTTCGGAATAGAATAAATTATATATCTATTAAAAGGTAATAGTCTGCAGATCCAGAAAACGCAAAAAAGTAAAAATTGAACTTTTCATGATTTTGAGCCTTTCCGGAGCCCCTTAAGTAGTTCTAAGTTCTAGGGGACTGATGACCTCAGCAGTCAAGTCCCATAGTGCTTAGAGCCATTTGAACCATTTTTGAAGATGGCCGCTGCACACAAGAAACTGAAGTGACGCCTGGTGGATGGAGAGTGTGTACCAGAACGTGCTTCGTAAGTGCAGTGTCTGTAACAACAGGGGTGGCCGCCATATCAAGGTGATGATGTAATACATCAGTACTGGTCTGTACATACACTGTGCTGTGCCTTTTTTTCTTTTCTTTGTTTCTTTTTTTTCTTTTGGAATAATGTAAAGAGGTAATGTTAATACAAAAAAAGTGCTTATGTGATAAATGGACGTTTCGTTGTTTCCTTTCGAACTGTTACCTAATACATGCACTGCGTCACGCCAAATTCAGTTCCTCAGCCAGAAATTGGTGAGTCGAACATTTGAATTGTAACCGTCGTAGAACGGAAACGGTAAAGTCTTCGTAGCCGCGTGTATCGAATACTAATTGATTTGGTTTGTTTTAGCCCTAGTACTTATTACGTGTCCAGTATATCAGAATTTTTCCCATCATGCCGGAAACACCTCCATGTTCTTCTTGACTTATTTTTCAGAATGTCCGGTTTCGTAGTACAAAATGCGTCCTTAGCGCTTGGTTTGTAGCGTAACGATGTGCAGACACGTGCGCTTCAATGGTTCACCGTAAGGAGTTGTCAGGTGCGGTGTGGTATTTACAATTTGTACAGAAACCAGATGGCAGTTACAAGAATAGAGGGTCATATAAGGAAAGACAGTGGTTGAGAAGGGAGTGAAAGAGGGTTGTAGCCTCTCCCTGATGCTATTCACTGTGTATATTTAGCAAGCAGTAAAGGAAACAAAAGAAAAATTTGAAGCAGGAATTAAAAGCCATGAAGAAGAAATAAAAACTTTGAGGGTTGCCGATGACATTGTAATTCTGTCAGAGACAGCAACGGACCTGGAGGAGCAGTTGAATGGAATGGACGCTGTCTTGAAAGGAGGATATATGTCAGATGATGCTGAGGGAATTAGATTAGGAAATGAGAGATTAGGAAATGACACTTAAAGTAGTAAAGGAATTTTGCTATTTGTGGAGCAAAATAACTGATGATGGTCGAAGTATCGAAGTAGAGAGGATATAAAATGTAGACTGGCAATGGAAAGGAAACCGTTTCTGAAGAAGAGAAATTTGTTAACATCGAGTATAGATTTAAGTGTCAGTAAGTATTTTCTGAAAGCGTTTGTGTGGAGTGTAGCCATGTATGGAAGTCAAACATGGACGATAAATAGTTTAGACAAGAAGAGAATAGAAGCTTTCGAAATGTGGTGCTACAGAAGAATGCTGAAGAGTAGATGGGTAGGTCACGTAACTAATGATGAGGTACTGAATATCATTGGGAGAAGAGGAATTTGTGGCACAACCTGACTAAAAGAAGGGATCGGTTGGTAGGACACGTTCTAAGGCATCAAGGGATCACCAATTTAGTTTTAGAGGGAATCGTGGAGGGAAAAAATCGTAGAGGTAGACCAAGAGATGAATACACTAAGCAGATCCAAAAGGATGTCGGTTACAGTAAGTACTGGGAGATGAAGAAGCTTGCACTGGATAGAGTAGCGTGGAGAGCTGCATCAAAGCAGTCTCTGGATTGAAGACCACAACAACATACGAAATGATGGGCACATCTTAATGAATCTGACATACAGAGCTACAAGTAAAAAAAATGAAACTGTTTTGCCAGATAGTTTCTGTGAAATCGTTTCCGGAAGATTGCAGGGCGTTCGCGTTGGTTGGCGTCGCCGACCGACCGGAAGGTGGCACACGCTTATCGGCCTCCCCTTCCGAGCAAACGAATGATGTCGCCCTGCGCTTTGGACGAAAACTGGTCACTGCGCGTTGACGACCGTATTCTATGCGACCTACCAGGTGATCAAAAAGTCAGTAGAAATTTGAAAACGTAATACACCACAGAACAATGTAGATACAGGTAAAAATTGACACAGATGCTTGGAATGGCATGGGGTTTTACCAGAAAAAAAAAGTATTTCCAGACGCGTGAAAGATCTCTTGCGCGCGTCGTTTGGTGATGATCGTGTGCTCAGCCGCCACTTTCGTCACGCTTGCCCTCCCAGGTCGCCAGACCTCAGTCCTTGCGATCATTGGCTTTGGGGTTACCTGAAGTCGCAAGTGTATCGTAATCGACCGATGGTGATGCTGAAAAACAACATCCGACGCGAATGTCTCACCATAACTCCGGAAATGCTTTACTGTGCTGCACACAACATTATTCCTTGACCGAGCGGGGTGGCGCAGTGGTTAGACACTGGACTCGCATTCGGGAGGACGACGGTTCAATCCCGCGTCCGGCCATCCTGATTTAGGTTTTCCCTGCTTTCCCTAAATCACTCCAGGCAAATGCCGGGATGGTTCCTCTGAAAGGGCACGGCCGACTTCCTTCCCAATCCTTCCCTAATCCGATGAGACCGATGACCATGCTGTCTGGTCTCCTTCCCCAAACCAACCAACCATTATTCCTCGACTACAGCTATTGTTGAGGAATGATGGTGGACGTATTGAGCATTTCCTGTAAAGAACGTCATCTTTGCTTTGTCTTACTTTGTTAATGATAATCATTGCTATTCTGATGAGATGAAGCGCCATCTGTCGGACATTTTTTGAACGTTTGTATTTTTTTTTTGTTCTAATAGAACCGCATGTCATTCCAAGCATGTGTGTCAATTTGTACCTCTCTATCTACATTATTCCGTGATTTATTCAGTTTTCAAATTTATCTCCTTTTTCATCAGGTCATGCAGCTCGATTGCTATCTCCCTGAATTCAAATGTAGGAGCCCTTCCTGACCGCCTTTTCCTAGCAAATCTGAGGCCAGCCTCTGAGGGATTCCCTTACTTGCCTTCTTCCCCTGCTTTGGTGACATCTTACTGATAGGCGCTTCTACAATGTGGGAAACAACCGCATTCACGAGTGCCCTGAGGCCGACCAAACTCGCTGCTACAGCGACAGACTGGATGCACACTTCGTGTCCAAAGCAGCTGGCCATCTCGTAGCAAACTTCCTCCACCCTGTACCTGTGCATTAGACGTACAGAGCAGAGGGAGGTGTCAGGTCATCTTCTGTCGGTCAGGAAACTCGCTGAGTTGCACGACTGAAGGCCACTTTACTGTGTGATCCTCCCTCCAACTGCCTCGGCTGCCCATCCTGTGGCGTAGAGACGCCACGGTTAGCCAGCGTCCTGAAAACGGCTCACGCCCCAGCACAAGCACACCTTCTCCACACTCTGTGAGTCTGAGCACAAGACTGGGGCAACAGCTCCCGTCGGTTGCATGAGCTTGACTCGGACCTGGCGTAACTCAGCCTTTTTCACATTAATAGACATTGCCAGATGCGAAAGAGCTGATTAGTGACAGGCAGGATGTAGCTGTGTGCAATTACGACCTCCAGAAACTGTCACACTGAATGTGAGAGAAAGTAGACAGGGGACTTGGGCCGAACAGAATTAGAAAAATGCTGACTGGGAACCCTGAAGAGCAGGCCCAGACCACGAAAAAGACTATTTTGCGTGCCCTTGATGGCAGTGGCGATGAAGCTATGAAATACACTACTCAGTTTCGTAACTGCCAGAGAAAGACACGATAGTCATATCTGTTCCCTTATTTACAAGTAGACAGTACACGAATGCTGCCAGCGACATATCTTCCACACGAGGGAGGTGTCATTGTCATTTGTGTTGTTTTCATCACATGGAGGCAGACGCAAGGCTGAAATTGGAGAAACATTTCTGCAAACTACGTAGGAGAAAAATTTCTGTGTGTTAGATAGGAGAAAAATTTCTGCGAATTAGGTGGGAGAACCTTTCTGCATGTTAGGTGGGAGCACCTTTCTGCGAGTTAGGTGGGAGCACCTTTCTGCGAGTTAGGTGGGAGCACCTTTCTGCGAGTTAGGTGGGAGCACCTTTCTGCGAGTTAGGTGGGAGCACCTTTCTGCGAGTTAGGTGGGAGCACCTTTCTGCGAGTTAGGTGGGAGCACCTTTCTGCGAGTTAGGTGGGAGCACCTTTCTGCGAGTTAGGTGGGAGCACCTTTCTGCGAGTTAGGTGGGAGCACCTTTCTGCGAGTTAGGTGGGAGCACCTTTCTGCGAGTTAGGTGGGAGCACCTTTCTGCGAGTTAGGTGGGAGCACCTTTCTGCGAGTTAGGTGGGAGCACCTTTCTGCGAGTTAGGTGGGAGCACCTTTCTGCGAGTTAGGTGGGAGCACCTTTCTGCGAGTTAGGTGGGAGCACCTTTCTGCGAGTTATTTAATTATTTATGTTTGCAGTGCGTTTTCATGCGAAATATCTGCGGTAAGCAGAGTGAACATAACGTAGTAACAACAGTGGTGTGACAGTCGCTCAGAGTGCACCCAGCCATGTAATCCCTCATTCGATTTAAAATTCATGTGAAATAGTAGACTTCTGAATAAGCTTGTTGAGGTTTTGTTTTGCATTTCTGTCCGCAGGTTACTACGAGCATAATTATGGCGCTATTTTTATTTCGATTTCTAGTGTTACTTTTGTGGTGATGTTTTCACACTTTCATGTTTGAAGCAGATGATGGAGTGTCTAGAGGGAAAAGGCTACCATTTGCTCGTTCTGGGATTAAATGATTTTTGCAGACAGCATTGCAGCTCAAACACTTGTGGCGTGTGGTATCAGAGATGTCATGCTCTAGAATTAGTTTTCGCATGACGGAAGCTCGTTTTGCACAATGAAAAAGACTTGCTGGCTTTCATGAAAACTGTTTAAACGTTTTGATCAGCAATGTTCCAGCTCAGTGTATCGAATAACTGGCAAAAATTGATAAACTGTCGACAGAGCGGAATAGGCATGACGCAATAAGATATTCAGATGTATGTAAGGCATTCTCGAATCGATACAGTTTATATTGTCATTGAAAGACTTCCCTTTGCTTCACTAGGTGGCCAGTTTACACCTTTCTTGTCGTGGACATTTTCCAAAAGCCTCTTGTCTTAATTATGTTGAGATCACAAAGTGGATGTGGTGTCGTATACAGCCTCTTAAGTATGTGGTTGCAAATGGACTGAATTTCAGCAGAGGTGGCACTATGGAGTTGAAGGATAAGTCATAAGAGAGCTTCGCACGTCAGCTGCAAAAATATTTCAGACGTAGACAGCAACGCTATGTGTAAACGCAATGCTAGATAGAGGGGAACCACAGAAAGGAAATGGGAAGAGTAACACTACAACTTTCGAACAATTTAGGAAATAGAATCGGACGGACTTAAATGGCACACACAAATCAGAAGTACACGGATTAATCCAAAACGAGTGTAACATAATCACTGAAAATCTGTGTTGCACGAGGTTGAATGTTACAATGCTATACTAGTCGATAGGCGTTGTTACCTTCAATAAAATCATCCAAACCCTGAGAGATCAAGTCAAAGAATTGTTTCCAGCATCACCAGAATATTGCTCCTGAGATGATGCTTCACAGGCAATGGAGCTAAAAAATCGCGTAACTTGCAAGTCTGTATTTAAGTAAGAGTAATGCCACAGTGAAACACAGAGGTGTATGTTTCTGGACTACTTTCTACTGTAATTCAACCATGCGGGGGGGGGGGGGGGGGGGGGGGAGGGGGGCGCGGCAACATACGCACAGCACATTTTAGTTTTCTGAGTGTCCACTGGCTGGTGCTAGTTGTCGGTCTCCATGGAATCTAGTATGCAATCTTCATCATAGATGGAACGTGTGCAACCTGGTGAGTAAGTGCTTGGCACCCATGGGTCCCAGACCTCGCAGCACTGGTTCTCTTTCTGTGCTGTTTGTCTCCTCTTCGCCGGCCGGTGTGGCCGTGCGGTTCTAGGCGCTACAGTCTGGAAACGCCCGACCGCTACGTTCGCACGTTCGAATCCTGCCTCGGGCATGGATGTGTGTGATGTTCTTAGGTTAGTTAGGTTTAAGTAGTTCTAAGTTCTAGGGGACTGATGACCACAGATGTTAAGTCCCATCGTGCTCAGAGCCATTTGAACCATTTGTCTCCTCTTCTCCTTTCCTTTTCCCCTCTCTTCGGGTGATGTCTCGTGCCTTCATGGGCTCTTGAAGGTCATTTACATTGGTTTGCTTGTAGGACTATTCTCCCTTGTACTGGTCTTTCCCTGTACTGGTTTTCCCCCCTGTACTGCCCCCTTTACCTACTGTACTGCCCCCTTTACCTACTGTACTGCCCCCTTTACCTACTGTACTGCCCCCTTTACCTACTGTACTGCCCCCTTTACCTCCTGTACTGCCCCCTTTACCTCCTGTACTGCCCCCTTTACCTCCTGTACTGCCCCCTTTACCTCCTGTACTGCCCCCTTTACCCCCCCTGTACTGCCCCCTTTACCCCCCCTGTACTGCCCCCTTTACCCCCCCCTGTACTGCCCCCTTTACCCCCCCCCTGTACTGCCCCCTTTACCCCCCCCCCTGTACTGCCCCCTTTACCACCCCCCCTGTACTGCCCCCTTTACCACCCCCCCTGTACTGCCCCCTTTACCACCCCCCCTGTACTGCCCCCTTTACCACCCCCCCTGTACTGCCCCCTTTACCACCCCCCCTGTACTGCCCCCTTTACCACCCCCCCTGTACTGCCCCCTTTACCACCCCCCCTGTACTGCCCCCTTTACCACCCCCCCTGTACTGCCCCCTTTACCACCCCCCCTGTACTGCCCCCTTTACCACCCCCCCTGTACTGCCCCCTTTACCACCCCCCCTGTACTGCCCCCTTTACCACCCCCCCTGTACTGCCCCCTTTACCACCCCCCCTGTACTGCCCCCTTTACCACCCCCCCTGTACTGCCCCCTTTACCACCCCCCCCTGTACTGCCCCCTTTACCACCCCCCCCTGTACTGCCCCCTTTACCACCCCCCCCTGTACTGCCCCCTTTACCACCCCCCCCTGTACTGCCCCCTTTACCACCCCCCCCTGTACTGCCCCCTTTACCACCCCCCCCTGTACTGCCCCCTTTACCACCCCCCCCTGTACTGCCCCCTTTACCACCCCCCCCTGTACTGCCCCCTTTACCACCCCCCCCTGTACTGCCCCCTTTACCACCCCCCCTGTACTGCCCCCTTTACCACCCCCCCTGTACTGCCCCCTTTACCACCCCCCCCTGTACTGCCCCCTTTACCACCCCCCCTGTACTGCCCCCTTTACCACCCCCCCTGTACTGCCCCCTTTACCACCCCCCCCTGTACTGCCCCCTTTACCACCCCCCCTGTACTGCCCCCTTTACCACCCCCCCTGTACTGCCCCCTTTACCACCCCCCCTGTACTGCCCCCTTTACCACCCCCCCTGTACTGCCCCCTTTACCACCCCCCCTGTACTGCCCCCTTTACCACCCCCCCTGTACTGCCCCCTTTACCACCCCCCCTGTACTGCCCCCTTTACCACCCCCCCTGTACTGCCCCCTTTACCACCCCCCCTGTACTGCCCCCTTTACCACCCCCCCTGTACTGCCCCCTTTACCACCCCCCCTGTACTGCCCCCTTTACCACCCCCCCTGTACTGCCCCCTTTACCACCCCCCCTGTACTGCCCCCTTTACCACCCCCCCTGTACTGCCCCCTTTACCACCCCCCCTGTACTGCCCCCTTTACCACCCCCCCTGTACTGCCCCCTTTACCACCCCCCCTGTACTGCCCCCTTTACCACCCCCCCTGTACTGCCCCCTTTACCACCCCCCCTGTACTGCCCCCTTTACCACCCCCCCTGTACTGCCCCCTTTACCACCCCCCCTGTACTGCCCCCTTTACCACCCCCCCTGTACTGCCCCCTTTACCACCCCCCCTGTACTGCCCCCTTTACCACCCCCCTGTACTGCCCCCTTTACCACCCCCCCTGTACTGCCCCCTTTACCACCCCCCCTGTACTGCCCCCTTTACCACCCCCCCTGTACTGCCCCCTTTACCACCCCCCCTGTACTGCCCCCTTTACCACCCCCCCTGTACTGCCCCCTTTACCACCCCCCCTGTACTGCCCCCTTTACCACCCCCCCTGTACTGCCCCCCTTTACCACCCCCCCTGTACTGCCCCCTTTACCACCCCCCCTGTACTGCCCCCTTTACCACCACCCCTGTACTGCCCCCTTTACCACCACCCCTGTACTGCCCCCTTTACCACCACCCCTGTACTGCCCCCTTACCACCCCCCCGGTACTGCCCCCTTTACCCCCCCCCCCGGTACTGCCCCCTTTACCCCCCCGGTACTGCCCCCTTTACCCCCCCCGGTACTGCACCCTTTTTCCCCCTGTGTCTTAGGGGGTCATCCTTTCTTTCTTCCTTTCCTTCTTATCTTTCTTTCTGCCATTTCTTATCCTCTGGCATGTCAGGCCCAGGGAGGGGTGATTGCCTGAGCTGTTACCTTCCTCCTCTGCCGATTTGTCACTCTGTCTGTCGCTCGGGAGGTGTGACCTAATGTGAGGACCATCACCTAAGGTGGGGGGCTCCTCTTTGGAGGTCCCCTGGCTGGAAGCAGCGCGCCATCAGAGACACTGGCAATCATCAGGGACTTCTTCCGAAAGACTGAGTTTCCTTCTCTTTCTCCGAGTTTTTCACATAAAAGAAAGTGGAGCTCCTGCCTCAATGTCTCTTCTTGTTCCACGGTGTTATCTACACCTGACTGTTGGGTGGTTTGACAGAGGACGAAGCAACTAATTATCTATCGGATCAGGGCGTTACTGCTGTTGATAGAGTTGTGAAGAAGGAAGCTGTCGATTTGGTGCCCACTCGCACATTGTTTCTAACTTTCGATCGATTAACGCTTCCTACTAAGATAAAGGCAGGCTATGAGGTCATCTTTGTGCACCCCTACATTCCCAATCCGTTGCAGTGTTATAAATGCCACCAGTTCAATCATACCAGCACGTCATGTAAAATCGCAGCCAAATGTGTCTCCTGTAGCAGAGATGCACAAGAGGGCACCTGTCCACGTCCTTCTCCCCATTGCATTAATTGTCATTTGGGGATCCGCCTCGCCTCTGGTTCCTTCTGTACTAGCCCAGTTGAGAGTCTCTACACAGAAGCCGAAGAACTACCACTGCCATACCGGCGCGAAATCCTACTCAGTAGGTATGCATGCTGGCTTTCTCCCATGCGAGGCCACCCAACCTTTGACCCTTTTTTTGATGACATTATTGACTGCCAATACAAGATGTACGTTTCTAATGTATGTTTCTTCTCTGCGGCCTCTGCCATCTGCTTTCGTCACCTGCTTCAGCAGCTGCAGTTCACACGTAATGCCACTTTCAGAATGGGTGAGAGCCCTTCACCACCTTGGCTTCAGGCACAAGTTTGTGTTCACTTTGACTTCAGCTCGTTCCCAAAGGATTCGACTCCAGAGCTGACCTATCGCTGCAAATTTCTCAAACTTCGCTCACAACTTGCCGATAGCATATTTTTGTACACTGGTGGTTCAAAGTCCGTCAGCGGTGTTGGCTGTGCTTTTGTCATCGAGGATGATAAGTTTCAATACTGCCTTCTCGACCAGTGCACAATTTTTACTGTAGAGCTTTTTGCCCTCTGTCAGGCTGTTCACTACTTCCAGAGGCACCAGCTCACTCGCTTTGTGATCTGCTCGGACTCCCTCAGTGCCCTTCAGAGTCTGGATGATCCAGATCCAGTCCACCCCATCGTTCGACGGATCCAGGACTGCTTCCATTTGTTCCCGGATGGAGGAGCCCAAGTGATGTTCATGTGGGTTCCAGGCCATGTTGGTGTCACTGGGAATGATGCTGCTGATGCTGCAGCCAACGCCCCAGTCCATCTCGGTCGGCCTACCTCTTACACTGTTCCCTCGCAAGATATTTGTACTTTTCTCTATCTGTGTGTAACGTCAATTTGGCATGATCATTGGTGCTCCCTTCCTGGGAACAAACTCAGAAGTCAAACCTCTTCCAACAGCGTGGTCGACTTCCTCCCGGGCGTCTCGCCGTGAGGAAGTAATGTTACCTCAGTTGCAAATAGGGCACTGCTGCTTTAGCCACCACGTCTTGTTGAGTGGTGACCCTGCACCCAGCTGTCCTTTGTGTAGCCAGCCACTAAGTCAGAAATTTACTGATTCTTTGCCCCTATTTTAACCACTTACGTCTCAGGGTAGGGCTGCCGCCCGCTTTGCCAGACATTTTAGCAGATGACGTGCTAGCTGTGGCTCGCATTTTAAATTTTTTTTAAAGCAGTAATATGACAAGAGATTTGATTTCTACCTCGTCACTCTGGTGTCTTGCGGACTTCTTTTCGATACTCTTCCGTAACATCTTCACGTTTTAGATTTGTTTCCTCTTCCTTTCTGTATTGGACCTCGAAACGGTGTTTTACCCTCGGGGTCCCAGCGTTCTATGGTTCTATATTGGGCGCTTATGACCTTAGATGTTTTGCGCCCTAAAACCCCTAAAAAAACCACATGTTTCCATCATTTGTTCTTGTTTAGAGTGTTATTTTGTTGTTTTATAGATACACTATATTTATTTCTAGGGAAAGTGATGTTGTTGTTGTGGTCTTCAGTCCTGAGACTGGTTTGATGCAGCTCTCCATGCTACCCTATCCTGTGCAAGCTTCTTCATCTCCCAGTACCTACTGCAACCTACATCCTTCTGAATCTGCTTAGTGTATTCATCTCTTGGTCTCCCTCTACGATTTTTACCCTCCACGCTGCCCTCCAATGCTAAATTTGTGATCCCTCGATGCCTCAGAACATGTCCTACCAACCGATCCCTTCTTCTAGTCAAGTTGTGCCACAAACTTATCTTCTCCCCAATCCTATTCAATACCTCCTCATTAGTTACGTGATCTACCCACCTTATCTTCAGCATTCTTCTGTAGCACCACATTTCGAAAGCTTCTATTCTCTTCTTGTCCAAACTAGTTATCGTCCATGTCTCACTTCCATACATGGCTACACTCCATACAAATACTTTCAGAAACGACTTCCTGACACCTAAATCTATATTCGATGTTAACAAATTTCTCTTCTTCAGAAACGCTTTCCTTGCCATTGCCAGTCTACATTTTATATCCTCTCTACTTCGACCAGCATCAGTTATTTTGCTCCCCAAATAGCAAAACTCCTTTACTACTTTAAGTGTCTCTTTTCCTAATCTAATTCCCTCAGCATCACCAGACTTAATTTGACTACATTCCATTATCTTCGTTTTGCTTTTGTTGATGTTCATCTTATATCCTCCTTTCAAGACACTTCCGTTCAACTGCTCTTCCAAGTCCTTTGCTGTCTCTGACAGAATTACAATGTCATCGGCGAACCTCAAAGTTTTTACTTCTTCTCCATGAATTTTAATACCTACTCCGAATTTTTCTTTTGTTTCCTTTACTGCTTGCTCAATATACAGATTGAATAACATCGGGGAGAGGCTACAACCCTGTCTCACTCCTTTCCCAACCACTGCTTCCCTTTCATGCCCCTCGACCCTTGTAACTGCCATCTGGTTTCTGTACAAATTGTAAATAGCCTTTCGCTCCCTGTATTTTACCCCTGCCACCTTCAGAATTTGAAAGAGAGTATTCCAGTCAACATTGTCAAAAGCTTTCTCTAAGTCTACAAATGCTAGAAACGTAGGTTTGCCTTTTCTTAATCTTTCTTCCAAGATAAGTCGTAAGGTCAGTATTGCCTCACGTGTTCCAACATTTCTACGGAATCCAAACTGATCTTCCCCGAGGTCGGCTTCTAGGGAAAGTGATATTGTAAGGAATACTGAAGAAACGCTACGAATTGTAGCGGAAATTTAGGAAGATAAGTTGATATGTGACGAATCTGAAGATGATTTTGATATGGAAGAGGAAGTTGTTGAAGCTGACAATCACAGTAGTGAATCCGAACAGTCACAGGAACAAGACAGCCAGAAAACAGCGGCACATGTTACATTTTATACTGGAAAATACGGTGAAACTCTTTGGATTAGGCAGCCCATAATTACAGGGAAAACAAATGCTAAAACATTATCAGAACTTTACCGGGCTCAGAAGGGACTGCCAAAAGTACAGATGCATTTTATCTTTTTGTCATTAAAAATATAATGGAATACATTGTAGCTCATACCAACAGATGGATTGGGAGAAACGTAGTGATACCAACTATTCTAGAGCTCGCGATTGCAAAGACACTTGAGCAGAAGAAATTCATGGACCGCTTTATATATTATAAATGTTTCCATTTTGTTCTTAGAGCGATAGGTTTGACAATATAGAAACAAGAATTGAACGAAGGTCTACAGATAAACTGGCACCTCTTGGTGAGTTTCACCAAGAATTTGTAAATAAATGTATTGCTCACTGTAATGTCAGTGAATTTGAGACAATTGATGAAATGCTGCGGGCTTTTAGAGGCCGTTGTGGGTTTGTACAGTACATTCCAAATAATCCTGAAAAAAGTACGGTATCAAAATATAAGCCCTTAGTGACGCGAAAACATTTTATACCCTCAATTTCGAAGTGTACTGTGGCAAAGAGATCGCTGGGCCGTATCTGAAATCAAGTAAACCTGAAGATGTCGAAAGACTGGTAACTCTCATAGAGGGCACGAACAGAAATGTTACGACTGATAACTATTACACCTGTTACAGTCTAGCTCAGAATCTACCACATAAAAAGTCAACCACCATCAGCACTTTGGGGGGAAAAAAATAAATTTCACCCGAATTTCAAACTGGGAACACAAGAGAAAGCAAATCGACACTCAGTGGCTTTCAGTAAGATTTCCCGCTCATCTAGGACAATCAGTGTAACTAACGAACCTTCTGAAAGATGTATATGTATTTCTCAAAAAAATTCAGAAAAGGAGGTCCAGTTCATGACTAACCTCCACCTGGAATATGTAACAAATGTGCACGACACAGAAGAAAAATTTCAGGACGAAGACATCGTGAAACAATTGTGGAAACAATGTCTGCAAGAAGCATTCTCGTCAAAATGTTGCGTGTTTCTCTTGCGGTGCTAATGACCAGAGGATGGTAATTTGTTCTGACTGAAGATGTTTATTTATGTAACCTATTGTAATAGAGTGGGCTGATTTTTTTCTTTTACTTCTATCTGAAATAAATAATTAATGCAATGACAATCTGTTTTCAGTTTTTACCCTTTGGTCTGCCTGCAGACGATAACTGTGTGAAGACGAAATTGTGGTGTAAATGCGGTGGTGCGCCCAGTCGCATGAAATCAGAAGGTTATGTGGAAAAGTTAAGATTGTCAAGGAAATGTCTGTTAAAGGTTAAAACATTTCTTTGTGGTCATTTTTCAGTGCCTTGCGTCACAACAACAAGCGGATGGAGAAAAGTTACAGTTCTTGATGGTGTGGCACAACCAATTCTTTTTTATTTTAATTTTTTTATTTTTTGGCAGGTATGGATGGCAGAGTGGCGCCTAGCAATCGCCGCCACAGGGACCGCGGCAGGACCTCTGCCGCAGCAGCGCCGCCCGCGGCAGTCCGCCAAACTACCTCGTCCAGTGACTCCGCCATCTCCCACACACAGTGAGTTCTGTCACTACATGAGCACATTTTCTAAACTCCCAGCACAAAAAGTACCGGTCTGATGCATTCTCTTGCGCTGCATAGCGCTGCTCATCATCCCCATAAGGTACAGGCCGCGCTAGTCCAGTGACATCAAGTTGCAAAGTATTCACGAGGGTGCGTCAAGTATAGTTCCCAAAAGATGCAAATTGTTACCGGCAAATACTACACAGTTGGCCCCTGGGTCGTTTCGTTCCCCAAACCTAACAAGTCTACATCTGATGTCTCTTCCTATCGCCCTATATGTCTCACCATGGTGATCAGTAAGACTTAGAATCCATCCTTACCTGTCGCATCAGTCACCACCACCACCACCACCTCCCTTTCGCCCTTCATTCTCTCCTATGTCTCAATCATCACCTTTCCCTCCAGCATCACTCCCGTCACTCTGCCATTTTTGTATCCCTAGACCTCCAAAAGGCCTATTACTGCATATGGCATCACGATCTTGTGTTTAAATTCTGAACTCTCACCCTTCATATCATCTATGTCTGTCTGATTGCCTCCTTCCACCGCTGCTCCTACATCAGCATCCATAATACCAATTCATGCACTTTCTACCCCTCCATAGGTGTTCCTCAGGGCTCTGTCCTCACCCCTCTCACCTGCCTCTTGTACACAGCAGATATGCCCCGACCCCCCCCCCCCCCACTCCAGTCAACCTCCTGCAGTCTGCTGATGACACCGCCTTCCTTGCCCTTGCTCCTATCCTCCAATGATCCCAATGCCTCCTCCAGAATCATCTTTACATTTTTGCCACATTGTGTAACCAGTGGCCCCTAAAAATGAATTCTTCCAACACCCAGGCAATCATTGTACGTCATACCACTCCCTCCTTGTGGCTCCTTGTTTTCTCCCTTACCATCTGCACCTGTCCTGTCCACCTCTCACCCATCCTCACCTACCTTGGACTCACCATTGACCGTCAGCTTACCTGGACCCCTCATCTCTGCTTTATCCAATCCAAAGCCCACAACCACCTACATCTCCTTCTCTCAGGTTGGACTTAGGGGTTGAACCCCTGTACCATCCTTGACCTGTCCCATACTACGCCAGTCCCACCTGGATCTCTGCCCCCTCCCCGTAATTCTATAAGTCCCTCCAGATCCTCAGGCACCATGCACCCCACCTCGTTTCCCATGTGGATCCTCTATGACCTGATTCCTTTCCCCCATCTGCTCCTTTTCCTTGAACATATGAGTCCTCTACACTTCCTGCAGACCTGATGCCCCCCATCTGTTTGCTCCTCTCCAACCCCATCCACTGCTGTGCCTTCACTGTTGTGTCCCACCTACCCTCCACCTCTACACCCTTTATCTCCTTTCCAAAGGTGGCTTCTGTCAACTCCCCCTCTCAGATGATGCCCTCTCTCTCCATTTATTCATCCTATCAACTCTGATCCTCGTCTTTCCTTCCCTATCTATGTCGTTTTCCCACGTTCCCTCTTCTCCCCCTCCCATCCTATTTATCCCTTTTCCCCATTTACTCTCTCCCCTGAGTCCTTTAGCATTCCCCTCCTCCGCCTTTCCCACTACCTCTCATGTCCACTTTGCCCCTCCCATGAGTCCTCTCCCTCTGTAAACTCCTCCCCCCTTGTTTATTCCTCTCCTACACCCTTATTTCCCATCATCTGTCTGCCCCCCCCCCTCTGCCCTAGGCTGTGGTGTGTCATCTACGTGCCAACTTTTTAGTGCAGTATTTTAAGTAAGTGTTAAGTGTTGTGCGTCTTTTCCGAAGTGTAGCAAACAGAACCCATAATGTTGCTAGGCGTGATTATTTTTTCTTTTGCGAACAGAAACCAGACTTTCGCAGTGTTTTTTAATTGTCTATCTACTATTGTATCTGTCTGCTTGCTGTGTTTTTTACCATCGTCAACTCTTGTTTTATATTTTGTTGTTGTTTTGGTCTTCAGTCCTGAGACTGGTTTGATGCAGTTCACATGCTACTCTATCCTGTGCAAGCTTCATCTCCCAGTACCTACTGCAGCCTCCGTCCTTCTGAATCTGCTTAGTGTATTCATGTCTTGGTCTACCATCCACGCTGCCCTCCAATACTAAATTGGTGATCCCTTGATGCCTCAGAGCATGAACTACAGGGTGTACTCGACCAGGGACAACCGGGAGATCCGGGAAAACCCCGGGAATTTTTTCATTCGGGAGAAAACCGGGAAAAACTCGGGAATTGTTTAGAATTCCGGGGATTTTTCATTTTTTTAGTTTTCAGTTAATTTTTTGTGATTTTGACTGGTAAGCACCAAAACTCTAACAAAGGATATTACTGTATCACGTAACTGCAGAATAATACTGCAGCAACAAATCATGAATGAGACAAAGAAAAAAAAATGAAACTTAAGTTTCAAAGTAAATGCGCTGTATACAACAACAGAACGGTGCTCATACAAGCGTCTGCCAGCAGCAAAGTGTGTCAAAGGCTGTAGGAAGACTATGCTATGCTTTATAAGAAGATCGAATTTGGAGAGGCCGGCATAACGGTGAAACAGCCGTTTAGTTCGAGGAGGAAGATGAGAGAGGCTAAAGAAATATCCAGGCGACCCGACAACATGAATAGAGAAGCGTCTTGGTTGTCAGCTGGTTTGTACCGGGAAGGGCTCTCAACAAGGGAAGTGTCAGGCGTCTTGGAGTGAACCAGGGCGATGTTGTTCGGACATGGAGGAGATACAGAGACACAGCAACTGTCGATGACATGCCTCGCTCAGGCCGCCCAAGGATTACTACCGCAGTGGATGACCGCTACCTATGGATTGTGGCTCGGAGGAACCCTGACAGTAACGCCACCATGCTGAATAATGCTTAAGCCACAGGACGTCGTGTTACGACTCAAACTGTGTGCAGTAGGCTGCATGATTGTCGGCTTCACTCCTGACGCCCATGGCGAGGCCCGTCTTTGCAACCACGGCACCATGCAGCGCTGTACAGGTGGGCCCAACAGCGTGCCGAATGGACCGCTCAGGATTGGCATCGCGTTCTCTTCACAGACGAGTGTCGCATATGCCTTCAACCAGCCAATCGTCGGAGACGTGTTTGGAGGCAACGCGGTCAGGCTGAACACCTTACACACACTGGCCAGCGAGTGCAGCAAGGTGGTGGTTCCCCGATGTTTTCGGGTGTCATTATGTGGGTCCGACGCCGCTGCATATTGGCGAGGCATTGGTATTTATGGACGGCAATTCGTACCACCATCGTGCACATCTTGTGAATGACTTCCTTCAGGATAACGACATCGCTCGACTAGTTGCCACAATGTTCTCCAGACATGAATCCTATCGAACACGCCTGGGATGGATTGAAAAGAGCTGTTTCTGGACGACGTGACCCACCAACCACTGTGAGGGATCTAAGTCGAATCGCCGTTGAGGAGTGGGACAGCCTGGACCAACAGTGCCTTGATGAACCTGTGGCTACTATGCCATGACGAATACAGGAAGCATCAATGCAAGAGGACGTGCTACTGGGTATTAGAGGTACCGGTGTTTAGAGCAATCTGGACCGCCACCGCTGAAGGTCTCGCTGTATGGAGGTACAACATGCAATGTGTGGTTTCATGAGCAATAAAAAGAGCGGAAATGATGTTTATGTTGATCTTTATCCCAATTTTCTGTACATGTCCTGGAACTCTCGGAACTGAGGTGATGCTAAACTTTTTTGATGTGTGTGTTTAGGTTTCAAGTGTAATTCCACTTAAATCATTCCAGCTGTCACCGTATACTTTTCGACCTTCAAAGTTAGTCATTTCTTTACAGGACTTTCACGATTATCGTTAATAAGACCTTATGAAGAGGGTTTTGTTTTAATCATTCAAGATGTAGTATGTCCGTTTGCACTGGACGCTTTCCTTGATTAAAGTGTACTCTGATTTGAATGCAGGCTAAATACTAAGGTCACCGGCGTGAACTACTTCTTCAGAAACATTCTCCTTACTGTCAGTTCAATTTCTAATGCTTCCAACTGCTCGTTAGAAAGAAATCGTTTCGTCATGAGTCACACAGAATTTGTTAAAATTTAGATACATTATCTGTACCCTCACCGAAGCGTTGATGAAACTGTACTGTTAGCGATAATATTTTGGTAATTTGAACGTAATAAGCGACCTGCATTGCCCTGTTTCCTCACGCATTTCAACAGTAACCAAGTTGAGATATCGTTATAAACAACCCTTATGCTTGTATTTTAGACACGTCAAAATACGATTTTACTACTGATATTTGTACATGTTGTAAATTTTTAAGCATCCAAGGAACAAAAGTGTCACAAAGCTAAAACAAGGGGGAGAGAACCTTTGAGCCCTAATCAATGTAGAATGCGTAGGAAGACAGTCATTATGTTCCAGGAGGTCCGTTTAACCCTCGAGTTGGCGCCGTTCAAAAATAACATTGTTTTGTGCCATTCCATGGCTGTTTCAAAATTGTGAACACACAGCTATTCCTTCATTATTGCTTCAGCTAACACTGCAATAGGTTGTGTAGTCGTATGTCGAGCGTCGTGCGTCCAAATGAGCAGCATAATGTGAAATAAACAGCAATGTAGGTGAGGAATTTACGATCCGTGCAAGAAAATGACCAAGATTCCGAGGTAGCAGCACAATCGCCCAAGGAGGCAGGTACCTTCAAGATATTAGAGAGGACTTGCATTTAAACACAACTGGTAGTAATTGAGGTTACTTGATTTTTATTTTGATGTTTCAGTCGTCAATGAAATCGGCCTTAGAGTAATTTCAAATTATTGACAAGATCATGAGAATTAAAAAATTGTAATAATGGCTCTGGTTTTACTGGTACCTTAACAATGACATTATGTCACCATTGCAAAAGATGCTGCCTCAGCTCAAGGTGGTCAGGTTCCAGTGGAGTCTGGGGAGCAACAGCAGAGTGGCAGGAATTTTGAACAGCTACAACTCTATATCATTTCAGACGGAGCTATAATATACCTACAAGACATTGAACCAGGTTGACAGGGGACGAATGACTAAAACATGCAGAAATAATAGTCACTGTGAGAATATAAAAATTGAACAGTGTGTGGTTGTTGTGTATATCAAATGACTGCGTTTGGTTAAGACAGTACAAGTACGAAAATGTCAATGTACTCTCAAGTAAGGAGCGTGTTTGAACTTATTTTGTACGTCTTTTTCTTTCCCTCCCAACATCTCTCCTTGTCCTATACTTTCTTTTTCATTTATATTCCTCAGATTTTTCTGAACATTTACTTTCCTTGTTAGTCATCGGTTTTGTTTTGGGGACATGCCAAAACTTATCTGGGCTCCATACGTGTAATGAAGACAGCTTCCACAAGTGTTGTTATGCCATGCTTTTCCCTTTTCTGATGTAGGTTTTTGTTATACATGTCTCAGGCGACTTTATATGCTCTTTGCAGATTTACTAGTCTTTGTGAGGTTCCCTATTACACTCATTGAATAATTAGTCTTAGTTACCTAAATATGTCTGCTTGATAGATTTTATTGAATCTGTCCACAAAAGAAATTGTAGGACATTGATGTCGTTCCTTGTATGTCTTCTCATAATTTAATATTAATCCATTAATTAATGCTAATTAAGCTGTTAACAATGTAAGTCAAGCAAATAATAAAAGGTTTTATTTCAAAATAATAGATCAGCCTACAAAGTGAAATTATTCAGTTTAAGGCGTTGGCAGGTGTTGTAGGCACATACACAAAAATTTTATCACTACCGATCATAGTAGGTCCTTACCTCTAATAAATGTTAGTGATTTCGGGTACAATTTCTAAACGGGAAATCTAAATCAAAAAAGTTTAGTCACACAATGAGAGCTGGCAGATTAAATATAATGAAAGTGACATATGTACAAAAACAAATAATTTAAAACAATTTTGTGTTGTAGCCATCATTGTTAGTTATGTTACATTACAACCAGATTTTATTACCTGAAAATATGTGTTGTAATGAAGAAAAAGCGGACCATCTTATGTAGACTGAGTACTCACAGTCCGTCTTAGATTAGTCAACAATTCAACAAATATTCCTAAAATTTTACACATATTTACTGATATGTGGAGGAGTCTGCCAATATTCTGATATAATTCCACTTACCCATAGGATGGTTGTTTATGCCTTGCACTGTTTCATACTATGTGACTAGTTCCATAAAGTTGATGCATCATCTCATCAAATGAAAGAAAATTGCATGGTGTTGCTTTTCACATCAAACAAACCAAAAAGTGTCTAACAAACGAATATAAAATTAGATACATGAAGCTTTTAGCCACAACCTTCAATTGTAAGAAACACACACACCATTCATACACGCAGGCAAGCACACCTCGCGTGCACATGATTGCCAACTCCAGCTGGAATGCAACTACACTATGTGATCAAAAGTATCTGGACACCTGGCTGAAAATAACTTAAAAGTTCGTGGCACACTACATCAGTAATGCTGGAATTCAACATTGGGTAGCAAGAAGGTGCTTAAAACATCAGTGTAGGCCTGTGCTGTAACTGTGCCACGCAAAACAAAAGGGGTGCAAGCCCCCTCCATGAAAAACACGACCACACCATAACACCACCGCCTCCGAATTTTACTGTTGGCATTACACACGCTGGCAGATGACGTTCACCGGGCATTTGCCATACCCACACCCTGCCATCGGATCGCCACATTATGTACCATGATTCTTCACTCAACACAACACTTTCCAGTATTCAATCGTCCAATGTTTACGCTCCTTGCACCAAGTAAGGCGTCGTTTGGCATTTACCGGCGTGATGTGTGGCTTATGAGCAGCCGGTCGACCATGAAATCATAGTTTTCTCACCTCCCTACTAACTGTCAGAGTACTTGCAGTGGATCCTGATGCGGTGTGGAATTCCTGTGTGATAGTTGGGATAGATATCTGCCTATAATACATTACAACCCTCTTCAACTGTCATCGGTCTATGTCACTCAACATGTGAGGTCAGCCTGTATAACTTTTTGCTCTACTTGTCCCTTCATGTTTCCACTTCACTATGGCATTGGAAACAGTGAAGCTAGGGAAGTTTAGGAGTGTGGAAATCTCGCGTACAGACGTATAACACAAGTGACCCCCAATCACCTGACCACGTTCGAAGTCCATGAGTTCCTTGAAGCGCCCCATTCTGCTCTCTCTCGATGTCTAATGACTACTGAGGTCGCTGATACGGAGTACCTGGCAGTAGGTGGCAGCACAGTGCACGTAATATGAGAAAGGTATGTTTGTGGGGGTGTCGGGATACTTTTGATCACACAGTTTAAAAAAATAGGTTTGCCTCTGAATCTAGGAAACCCACACTAACAAAGTGCACTGAAATGAACTTTGTCCCACTATTTATGTGGACTTCCTGTACACAGCACCTCGTCTTTGATTTCGTTTTAACTTGCTGCACAACACATGGTGATTTGTATCCATCTCTGTGTTAACGATCTGTAAACTCAAGGGACATCAGGCATTCTCTCATTCGCGAATGCGCTTCTCAACTGCTAGTCAAGTTATTTTGTTTGTAGTTTTGTGATATGATGTTCGGAAGGGATGTTAAATGTTGTGACTATATATCTGTTCGTGAGCAGGTTATTTCACCAAAAGTATCCGGACGCATGGCAGAAAATGGCTTACAAATTCGTGGCGCCCTCCATTGGTAATGCCGGAATTCAGTGTGCTGTTGGTCCACCCTTAGCCTTCATGACAGCTTCCACACTCGCAGGCATATGTTCAGTCAGGCAGGCATATGAAAGTTACATACAACTGGTACAGAACAAGAAGTCAGCGGTAGCATAATAACATCAGGAATGTAGCTGTTTTCAAGAACCACCCATGCTTACTCACGAGCCATGCATGCTACAGCGGAACGAGTCCATTAAACAATCAAACATCCTAACAGCATGAAAAACGAGGATGGCTACAAGTTACTTACAGCCTGGCTGCCAGCGATCCCAGTCCGATGTGCAGTGTGTGTTCAGCAGCCAGCAGTACCACTCGACCCAGATTTAACAACATAAACAGCAGCTGGGTGACAGCTGACGTGCAGTGATAACACCTTGCTGCAGGAAAACAAAATCCCCTATATACAAGCTATCGATTTGCTGTTGCCTTCCAATTACCAACGAGAGATTACCAGTCAGCCGATATGTTACTGCTGACTAATCACCTACTAGAACTGCATTCCAATCCGCCACCAGAGTAACACTAACAAGAACCTACTATACAGCTGTCCCCCTCCATAACAACTTCTCTCCAAATTGTCCAGTGACGTCCATGATATGTGACGTCAGTAGCCACCACATAACCGAAATAGACATTTGTAAGGTGGCAGTATTTTGCACCTTAATGTAATATAAGAATTGTTGCAAAGACGAGTTACATATCGGCTATTAAGTTATTTATCAGACAATCAGCCTATTTAAATTAATATAGTTGGGAATATCAGACAGCATAAGATGTGTATTAACTTTAAGAAATTCGCATGTTGCATAAAGTCGGGGTTCAGATGATATTTTCACGGAGTTTGGCTGGAGCGGACGAGCGGCACCGCTGAAAGGTAGGGCAGAGGGGTGCGGAAGTTTACAACTGATCATTACGAGTCGGCATGTGAAAGCGTCCCAATGGTGTGCAGACACTTGCCACGCCGGGCGCTTGCCACGCCGGGCGCTTGCCACGCCGGGCGCTTGCCACGCCGGGCGCTTGCCACGCCGGGCGCTTGCCACGCCGGGCGCTTGCCACGCCGGGCGCTTGCCACGCCGGGCGCTTGCCACGCCGGGCGCTTGCCACGCCGGGCGCTTGCCACGCCGGGCGCTTGCCACGCCGGGCGCTTGCCACGCCGGGCGCTTGCCACGCCGGGCGCTTGCCACGCCGGGCGCTTGCCACGCCGGGCGCTTGCCACGCCGGGCGCTTGCCACGCCGGGCGCTTGCCACGCCGGGCGCTTGCCACGCCGGGCGCTTGCCACGCCGGGCGCTTGCCACGCCGGGCGCTTGCCACGCCGGGCGCTTGCCACGCCGGGCGCTTGCCACGCCGGGCGCTTGCCACGCCGGGCGCTTGCCACGCCGGGCGCTTGCCACGCCGGGCGCTTGCCACGCCGGGCGCTTGCCACGCCGGGCGCTTGCCACGCCGGGCGCTTGCCACGCCGGGCGCTTGCCACGCCGGGCGCTTGCCACGCCGGGCGCTTGCCACGCCGGGCGCTTGCCACGACTCAGTAAAACTTCACCAATCTTGGAGATTTTGCGTTCGTCTAAATTATACGTGCCCTTTTCGGTGCTCCTGTAGCAGCTTTCTGTAGTGTTTTGTGTACCACAGGGGATTAGTTCCGTCTCTTATTAATTTATTTGGTATGAATCTCTCGAGTACTGTTGATACTATTTCTTTGAACTTAGGCTGGCCGGTGTGGCCGAGCGGTTCTAGGCGCTTCTGTCTGGAAATGCACGACCGCTACGGTCGCAGGTTCGAATCCTGCCTCGGGCATGGCTGTGTGTGATGTGATTAGGTGAGTTAGGTTTAAGTAGTTCTAAGTTCTAGGGGACTGATGACCTCAGATGTTAAGTCCCATAGTGGTCAGAGCGATCTGAACCATTGAACATTTGAACTTAAGCCACATATGTTCTTCACTAACATAGTTTGAAAGGACTGGAGACTGTGTGTATACCATTTACAATTGGAGTGGCCTCGTGAACTAATTGTTCAAAATAATTTGAAAGAAGCATTTAGAACAATTAAGGAAGTTGTTTTCTATCTACAATAGGGTCTGAAAATGTATTTTTGTCAACTTACTGAAGGTAGATTGAAGTCACTGCCAACTGTAATTGTATGAGTAGGGTACCTATTTGTGATGAGACTAAAGTTTTCATTGAACTGTTCAGCAACTGTTTCATGTGAGACCTTCCTTGTTGCTCCCATGCCGATGGACTGTTTCTATCGCAATCAGTAACCTACAGACGGAGGGATCTATATTTATACTTGGTAGAACTAATTACATACTGAGATAATTGTCGGTATTGCTTTCGTTTCCCAAAAGTTTTAAATATTTCGAGTTCAGAAAAGAAGCTACGTATTTCGCCAAGATGTCGAAGAAGAAGGTCCCTTACGTACTGGTTGTACCGAGTAAGATGTGGAGACGGCGGTTTGAAAGCGGACAGGAGAAGTACGAGGAAGGGCGTCCCTTACCTGAGGGATCGCTACTCAAGCTACCTGACGAAGGGGCAAGTGTGGCAAATATCCGGCGTGGCAAATGTCCGGCATTCTGCGAAAGCGTCCCACTGGGGGAGACGCGCCGCCGGAGCAGGTAGGCACGCACTGCGGGGACAAGAGAGGCGGGCCTTCGAAGGACGGCGCCTCGTTGGCGCTGGGCGCTACGCCGAGACGAGCTGGCGCCTAAGGGAGCCTTCCCACGAGGCTTAACGTTTTCTGGGACTTTCTAAGAAATGTGGTTAAGCTAGTGCGATGACCTCTTCCCACGCGAGGGCGAACAGAGAGACACTGTAACACTACGCTCGGGTGCACGATACTCTTTAAAGCCTGTGCTATGGTAAGTTGACGGGCTTCACCTTATAAGAAAGGATTTTGGTATATATGTTGACCGCGTGTACCTGGATGGAGGCAAAATCAGACTTTCACCCACTCAGTAGCAACAATGATACGTCAAGCAAGTCTGAAGTGCAACTACACGTTAGGACGGCCAAGAAACACAGCAGATGCTACCAATGGTTAATAATACGGTCGCCAGCCTAATTAGGCATTAACTGAGTTTCTTTCCTGTACAAGTGGATGTACGTTCAAGCATAACAACACGTAGTAATACTGCATTATCTGGTAAATTTTAGAACCAGAAAATCTACTGAACTAATAATCTCACTTTCTGTACTAATATGGACACGCCATAAATACACAACAATACTCTATAATGTTTACTACAAACTTCGTATTGTCTATTGATCTGATTGAAGTCGGGCATAGGTTACCCTAGAAATAGCATTTTCGAAACACACATACAATGTCAATTTTTAAAAGGGTAAAACACTAATAAATTTAGGTTTTATATTGACTTTAACTTTGCTGGTCAAATCAGTTCAATACACTTCAGAATTCGAATGAATAGAAAAAAAAGGGGGGAGGGGGTGGGGACCCTGGAACTGTTATGATCACTGTATTGAAGATTTTGATTATTGGAATCATTAAGCATTCAAGATTTCCAATAGATGAGTTACTACTCTTTTTGTCTTATTTCCTGCTCATTTAACTACCATTATTTTTGTCTGAAATAATTAAACTTCATTACTAAAACAATTTCAAAATTATCTTACAACTTAGTCAGACCTATATTATTCGTCCAGTATTTCATTAACAACAAAGTTCTTTAAACATCATTCTAACATAGATAGGTCTGCAGGTAATTATTATTAACATAAACTTTAAATCTTCATTTCGGGACACTCGGATTGCACAACATGTGGAAAGGACCCTGTCTAGGTTAGTTGTGAGGATAATTAACTAATAGGACAGTTCTGGTAAAATTTAAGTTGTTATTGAACAGTATGCCACAAAAGTAACACTGGTCCACACAGATACAGTACTAAAAGTTTCAACCTGTTCGTATCGATGAGGCGGTCGGCAGGCGGCGAGATGGCGAGGCACAAAGCACACGTGCAATTACAGCAATGGCTCATGAAATATCGGCACTTTACTTCTTCATGGCGTCGCAATGCTTTTCCATTTAGTGCCTATGGAATATTGCCATGCTGTATAGACGTCGGAAACGGCACATCCGAGGCTCAACGAAATCACGTTTTCCAGGAGAGCCTCCTCGATCCAGGACGTGTTTCTCAGATCGATGCCCAACTCCGACTACTAGTACTGCTGAGCCCGTTATGCCGTGCAGCGCCCGTGTGCATTTTCCCACGCTCGCCTGCCATCCACCTTTTACCGCTCCCCAACAGACAGGGTATTCACCAAAGGTTTTGCATTCCACATATCCTAATACATTGCCTACGTATGGACCAGGCGCACAATTACAACTTTCACATCTTACAATAGTTTCAACATTAGTTACACTTCACTTACATTATAACATTACTTGAAATTTGACAAAAACATTAATATTCACATCGAAAATTGTTTACAGTTTCTTTAACATAATGCCATGAAACAAAAAAGAAATGAAATCAGAACATCGATTATACTAATTTATCGAAATTGAGAAGAAAAAATTTATTACAGGTACAATAGTATAGCGTTGTTGTTGTTACAACACGATTGGTGGGTTCACTTTTGAACGGTGTTTTCGTTTCAGATCGTTCTAGGCGCATTAAGGTGCGGAATGTTTTGATTGGCTGGACCAAGCCAGGAAATAATAGTGCGAGCGAACTGTGCTGGTCTAGAGCCACGGGATTGGCCAGCTCGAAAAAATAGCGTTGGGGTGCTGATTTTTGCAGAGGGAAGCTTTTGGAGCTGTTATCGGGGAGAAGCGTCTCGGCTCCTGTAGCGAGCGGACGTCGTGCTTTCGGCTCTGCTGTAGGAGAGTGAACTCTTTTCAGTGTGCTGTGCACGTCTTTGAATAAGTCTGCCAGCTGCAACTGAAACTAGTATTCAGTTAGGGGAACTGTCGTGTTTTACTGCTAGAGACAGGCCGATTCCGCCAGTTACTGTTTGGGAATAATGTCTCACAGAAAGCAGACAAGAGCAGAGCAATTTCCTCGAGCCACACTTTATTAAACACGTAGTCCCGTCTTAACGAGTGCGAGGCGATTGGAAAGAAAGCAGAATTAGCTTTCGAATAGGAGTTTACGAACAGGTAGCCTGTTCGCGAAAATAAATTCCTTTTTGTTGCAATTGAGGCTCCTCGACGACGCAGACGCCATCGGCAGCTTGCCGACCTGTCCACGACGCTGCATTTGGTAACGTGATGCTCAGCTTCGGCATTTAATCCGATATTACGCACGCCTGTGATTACCAGAGCTCAGTTTTCCAGCCACGCTCTTATTGAGAATTTGTTAATTGAAGTAGGTTTGTCTGACGTATTTTATGCCGTCTGATAAGGAGAGGTTCATGGTGTGGGTTCCTGTAGTCATGTCCTAGTTCATGAACCACGGGCAACGTATGAGTGGCCAAGTAAGTGGTCCCGACAGTCGGGATACCAGTTACTTTGGAATAAGGCTGGGCATCTCTCTTCTGAGTCGTGGTCACCTTTGTGCTCATACGGCAAAGACTACCAAATCCACTGGTTAGTCCCTCAGCCGTTAGGGGTAAAACCCAATGGGACTCGGGGCAAGTAAGGCTAGCAACCTGCTTCCCTGGTTTAAATATGATGCTGGCAACAATCAGAGCAAAATGCCTCGGACCTTTGGAGGTGACGGAGTCCCACCTCTAACTGAAAAACCAGGGACTCCTAAGATACGACTTGGCAAACAAATAGTAATGAGATGGGGAGCTATTAATATCAATGGGGGCTACTCTGGGAAGAAGGTAGAGCTGGCAGAGGCTGCAAGTAAGATGGGGTTGGACGTTTTAGCTGTTAGTGACATTCGGGTAAGGGGTGAGAAAGAAGAGGAAGTGGGAGAATACAAGGTCTACCTGTCAGGAGTCAAAGCAGGAATAGCACAATGGGGTGTAGGGCTTTACATCAGGAAAGAAATGGAACCCAGTGTAGTTGCAATAAGGTATGTAAACGAACGACTGATGTGGATAGATTTGACAGTGTCTAGAAAGAAAATTATGATTGTGTCAGTATATTCGCATTGTGAAGGGACAGATCAAGATAAGATGGATAGTTTTTATGAGGCACTCAGTGATGTAGTTGTTAGAGTAAAGGACAAGGACAGTGTTCTGCTCATGGGTGATTTTAACGCCAGGATTGGAAATCGAACAGAAGGGTATGAAAAGGTTATGGGTAAATTTGGAGAGGATATGGAGGCCAACAGGAACGGGAAACAACTCTTGGATTTCTGTGCCAGTATGGGCTTAGTAATCACAAACTCCTTTTTTAAACATAAGAACATTCACCAGTATACTTGGGAAGGCAGGGGAACCAGATCTGTCATTGACTATATAATAACAGATCAGGAATTCAGGAAGGCTGTGAGGGACACACGTGTATTCAGGGGATTCTTTGATGACACTGATCATTATTCAATCTGCAGTGGAAAAGGAATGGACAAGGTACAGGGACACAGTACTAGAAGTGGCTAAAGAATGTCTTGGAACAGTAGTGTGTAAAAGTAGGAGGAAGCAAACAGCTTTGTGGAATGATAGTCAAGGCAGCCTGTAAAAGGAAAAAGAAGGCGTATCAAAAATGGCTACATACCAGAACCCAGGTAGAGAGAGAAAGTTATGTTGAAGAAAGAAACAAAGCCAAACAGATAATTGAAGCATCCAAGAAGAAATCGTGGGAAGACTTTGGAAACAGGTTGGAGACTTTGGGTCAAGCTGCTGGAAAACCATTCTGGAGTGTAATTAGCAGTCTTCGAAAGGGAGATAAGAAGGAAATGACAAGTATTTTGGACAGGTCAGGAAAACTGCTGGTGAATCCTGTGGATGCCTTGGGCAGATGGAGGGAATATTTTGAAGAGTTGCTCAATGTAGGTGAAAATGCGGTCAGTAATGTTTCAGATTTAGAGGTAGAATGGGATAGGAATGATGATGGAAATAGGATCACATTTGAGGAAGTGGAAAAAATGGTCAATAGATTGCAGTGCAATAAAGCGGCTGGGCTGGATGAAATTAAGTCTGAACTCATCAAATACAATGGAATGTCAGGTCTTAAATGGCTGCACAGGATAATTGAAATGGCGTGGGAGTCGGGACAGGTTCCATCAGACTGGACAAAAGCAGTAATCACACCAATCTTTAAACATGGAAACAGAAAAGATTGTAACAACTACAGAGGTATCTCTTTAATCAGCGTTGTGGGTAAAATCTTCGCAGGTATTGTTGAAAGGAAAGTGCGAGTATTAGTTGAGGACCAATTGGATGAAAATCAGTGTGGGTTTAGGCCTCTTAGAGGTTGTCAGGACCAGATCTTTAGCTTACGGCAAATAATGGAGAAGTGTTATGAGTGGAACAGGGAATTGTATCTATGCTTTATAGATCTAGAAAAGGCATATGACCGGGTTCCTAGGAGGAAGTTATTGTCTGTTCTACAAGATTATGGAATAGGAGGCAAACTTTTGCAAGCAATTAAAGGTCTTTACATGGATAGTCAGGCAGCAGTTAGAGTTGACGGTAAATTGAGTTCATGGTTCAGAGTAGTTTCATGGGTAAGACAAGGCTGCTACCTGTCTCCACTGTTGTTCATATTATTTATGGATCATATGTTGAAAACAATAGACTGGCTGGGTGAGATTAAGATATGTGAACACAAAATAAGCAGTCTCACATATGCGGATGACTTAGTTGTGATGGCAGATTCGATTGAAAGTTTGCAAAGTAATATTTCAGAGCTAGGTCAGAAATGTAAGGACTATGGTATGAAGATTAGCATCTCCAAAACGAAAGTAATGTCAGTGGGAAAGAAATATAAACGGATTGAGTGCCAAATAGGAGGAACAAAGTTAGAACAGGTGGACGGTTTCAAGTACTTAGGATGCATATTCTCACAGGATGGCAACATAGTGAAAGAACTGGAAGCGAGGTGTAGCAAAGCTAATGCAGTGAGCGCTCAGCTACGATCTACTCTCTTCTGCAAGAAGGAAGTCAGTACCGAGACTAAGTTATCTGTGCACCGTTCAATCTTCCAACCAACTTTGTTGTATGGGAGCGAAAGCTGGGTGGATTCAGGTTACCTTATCAACAAGGTTGAGGTTACGGATATGAAAGTAGCTAGGATGATTGCAGGTACTAGTAGATGGGAACAATGGCAGGAGGGTGTCCACAATGAGGAAATCAAAGAAAAACTGGGAATGAACTCTATAGATGTAGCAGTCAGGGCGAACAGGCTTAGATGGTGGGGTCATGTTACACGCATGGGAGAAGCAAGGTTACCCAAGAGACTCATGGATTCAGCAGTGGAGGGTAGGAGGAGTCGGGGCAGACCGAGGAGAAGGTACCTGGATTCGGTTAAGAATGATTTTGAAGTAATAGGTTTAACATCAGAAGAGGCACCAATGTTAGCACTGGATAGGGGATCATGGAGGAACTGTATAAGGGGGGCTATGCTCCAGACTGAACGCTGAAAGGCATAATCAGTCTTAAAAGATGATGATGATGATGATGATGATGATGATGATGATGATGATGATGATGATGATGATGATGATGATGATGATGATAAGGAGAGAGAGTAGAAAATCACAAGTACAGATGCGTTATAGTTTTGGAATTTAAGGGCCATTGCCATTACTAGCTTGATTTTTACCGCTTATAAATATATGTCATTGTTCAGTTTGATGTTAGGAAGATTATTGTTCAATAAATGTGTTCAATGCTATCCTTGTTTGTTTAGTAGTGATCAGTTCCCTGAAAACTATTTAGTTATTAAATATTAATCAAAATTAGTAAAGGAGCAGTTTTAATTAACAGGTTGGGTCTCATAACAGGCCTTCAGCTAGAGCCAACGACCCGATCCAGCAGGGAAAGTGAAAAGGAAAAGCATTCTAGTTAAAACGCCCCCGATATTTGGCGGACCCCCCTAGGGTCCCTAATCTTCATTTTATTGAAAAAGAACCCTTCCACACTGTATAAGGCAAGATTTCACAAGTCTCCAGCAGTTAACTGTCCTGAAGAGAACGTTTCCAAGTCTTTTGAACGTCAGCAGTTCAGTTGCTATACTGTCTAATAATGATGTGGCTTAGTACCCAAAATTATTTTATTCAAAATCTATTTGAATTGTTCCAGTAATCGACCTTGTATAGCTATCAGTAGGAACCAAAATTAAAAATAGTGCATTGTCAACCTACACAGTAAAGTATGGAAACATGGTAGTCGGCCGCTATGGCCGAGCGGTTCTTGGCGCTTCAGTCCGCGCGACCGCTACGGTCGCAGGTTCGAATCCTGCCTCGGGCATGGATGTGTGTGATGTCCTTAGGTTAGTTAGGTTTAAGTAGTTCTAAGTTCTAGGGGACAGATGACCACAGATGTTAAGTCCCATAGTACTCAGAGCCTTTTTTTTTTTTTTTTTTTTTTTTTTTTTAGAAATGTGGCGCCCCGCTTCAGAGCACACATGAACGTCACCTGCGATTTACTCATATAGTAAGCATGGTTGCACAGCACTAGTTTGAAGAACAACGAGATGTGGTTGATGTTTGTGGACTAGCCGATGGTAATTCGCATGCAGCTCGACGGTTGTGTGAGGAACGGTACCCAGCAAGACGTCCCCCACACCCGCAAACAGCGGGACATCGTGGTGATGTTGGAAGACCTCGAACACGATAAGATGCTGCATTTGAAGAGACTGTTCTTGAGCACTTAGAGGAAGCACCTACAACAAGCACTCGGGCAGTTGGACACGACATGGGGGTCACCCATCGGCTCGTCTGTGAGGTTTTGACGGATTACTGCCAGCATCCATCTAGTTTCCACCCTTTCCAAGACCTAAATTCTGTGGCGGACTGTGAACACAGGCACATATGAAACCGGTGGTTTATGCGACGTGTTGCACGAGATCCCTGACTTCCCCGCCATTGTGTTGTTTACCGACGAGTGCAGCTTCCTACGGGAGGGCCTTTACAACACTCGAAATCTTTGTTACTGGGCAGGGGGTAATCCCCATGTCACGTACGTCCACGAACAACGGGAATGGTTTTCTCTCAACATTTGGGCCGGCATTGTGGGTGACCATCTGATCTACATCTACATTCTACATTTATACTCCGCAAGCCACCCAACGGTGTGTGGCGGAGGGCACTTTGCGTGCCACTGTCATTACCTCCCTTTTCTGTTCCAGTCGCGTATGGTTCGCGGGAAGAACGACTGTCTGAAAGCCTCCGCGCGCGCTCGAATCTCTCTAATTTTACATTCGTGATCTCCTCGGGAGGAATAAGTAGCGGGAAGCAATATATTCGATACCTCATCCAGAAACGCACCCTGTCGAAACCTGGACAGCAAGCTAAACCGCGATGCAGAGCGCCTCTCTTGCAGAGTCTGCCACTCGAGTTTGTTAAACATCTCCGTAACGCTATCACGCTTACCAGATAACCCTGTGACGAAACGCGCCGCTCTTCTTTGTATCCTCTGTATCTCCTCGGTCAACCCGACCTGGTACGGATCCCACACTGATGAGCAATACTCAAGTATAGGTCGAACGAGTGTTTTGTGAGCCACCTCCTTTGTTGACGGACTACATTTTCTAAGGACTCTCCCAATGAATCTCAACCTGGCACCCGCCTTACCGACAATTAATTTTATATGATCATTCCATTTCAAATCGTTCCGCATGCATACTCCCAGATATTTTACAGACGTAACTGCTACCAGTGCTTGTTCCGCTATCACATAATCGTACAATAAAGGATTCTTCTTTCTATGTATTCGCAATACATTACATTTGTCTATGTTAAGGGTCAGTTGCCACTCCCTGCACCAAGTGCCTATCCGCTGCAGATCTTCCTGCATTTCGCTACAATTTTCTAATGCTGCAACTTCTCTGTATACTACAGCATCATCCGCGAAAAGCCGCATGGAACTTCCGACACTATCTACTAGGTCATTTATATATATTGTGAAAAGCAATGGTCCCATAACACTCCCCTGTGGCACGCCAGAGATTACTTTAACGTCTGTAAACGTCTCTCCATTGATAAGAACATGCTGTGTTCTGTTTGCTAAGAACTCTTCAATCCAGCCACACAGCTGGTCTGATATTCCGTAGGCTCTTACTTTATCAGGCGATAGCGCGGACTGTATCGAACGCCTTCCGGAAGTCAAGGCAAATGGCATCTACCTGGGAGCCTGTATCTAATATTTTCCGTGTCTCATGAACAAATAAAGCGAGTTGGGTCTCACACGATCGCTGTTTGCGGAATCCATGTTGATTCCTACAGAGTAGATTCTGGGTTTCCAAATACGACATGATACTCGAGCAAAAAACATGTTCTAAAATTCTACAACAGTTCGACGTCAGAGATATAGGTCTATAGTTTCGCGCATCTGCTCGACGACCCTTCTTGAAAGACTGGGACTACCTCTGCTCTTTTCCAATCATTTGCAACCTTCCTTTCCTCTAGAGACTTGCGGTACACGGCTGTTAGAAGGGGGGGGCAAGTTCTTTCGCGTACTCTGTGTAGAATCGAATTGGTATCCCGTCAGGTCCAGTGGACTTTCCTCTGTTAAGTGGTTCCAGTTGCTTTTCTATTCCTATTTCGATGTCAGCCATTTTTTCGTTTGTGCGAGGATTTAGAGAAGGAACTGCAGTGCGGCCCTCCTCTGTGAAACAGCTTTGGAAAAAAGGTGTTTAGTATTTCAGCTTTACCCGTGTCATCCTCTGTTTCAATGCCATCATCATCCCGGAGTGTCTGGATATGCTGTTTCGAGCCACTTACTGATTTAACGTAAGACCAGAACTTCCTAGGATTTTCTGTCAAGTCGGTACATAGAATTTTACTTTCGAATTCACTGAACACTTCACGCATAGCCCTCCTTACACTAACTTTGACATCGTTTAGCTTCTGTTTGTCTGAGAGGTTTTGGCTGCGTTTAAACTTGGAGTGAAGCTCTCTTTGCTTTCGCAGTAGTTTCCTAACTTTGTTGTTGAACCACGGTGGGTTTTTCCCGTCCCTCGCAGTATTACTCGGCACGTACCTGTCTAAAATGCATTTTACAATTGCCTTAAACTTTTTCCATAAACACTCAACATTGTCAGTGTCGGAACAGAAATTTTCGTTTTGATCTGTTAGGTAGTCTGAAATCTACCTCCTATTACTCTTGCTAAACACAGAAACCTTCCTCCCTTTTTTTATATTCCTATTAACTTCCATATTCAGGGATGCTGCAACGGCCTTATGATCACTGATTCCCTGTTCTGCACTTACAGAGTCGAAAAGTTCGGGTCTGTTTGTTATCAGTAGGTCCAAGATGTTATCTCCACGAGTCGGTTCTCTGTTTAATTGCTCGAGGTAATTTTCGGATAGTGCACTCAGTATGATGTCACTCGATGCTCTGTCCCTACCACCCGTCCTAAAGATCTGATGGGGCTGTTCCGTCTATCTCCTCGACTTACTAGGGCAAATTACCTTCACCTTTTGCAAGATACTCTACCTGGCCTGCTGGAAGATGTACCCCTGGACATAACGCCTATGCATGTGGTTGGATCATGATGAGGCGCTCGCACGTAACAGTCGTGCTGTGCGCGGATATTTAAATGAACTCTTCGACGGCCAGATAATTGGCAGAGATGGTCATAGGATATGGTCCCCGCGATTACCAGACCTCACGCCAACGAACTTTTTCCTTTGGGGGGTTCTTCAACGTTCTAGTTCACGCTCCCAGATGCGAACTACCTAGAAACGAAGAGGAATTAATGGATCGCATTCAGCATGCCGCCTATCACATCAGGCCAATGCCAGGAATCTTTGAAAGGGGTCGGCAAAACACCGTGCGACATTATCGAGCTTGTGTCGGGTCAGAGTCCGAGTACTTGCTTTAAGTAAACAATGCCCTATCTGTAAAATAGGATCAGAGTTAGTTACAAAATAGGGTCAGAGTTCGAGTACCTGCTTTAAGTAAACAATGCCCTATCTACAAAATAGGGTCAGGGTTCGAGTACCTGCTTTAAGTAAACAATGCCCTATCTATAAAATAGGGTCAGAGTTCGAGTACCTGCTTTAAGTAAACAATGCCCTATCTATAAAATAGGGTCAGGGTTCGAGTACCTGCTTTAAGTAAACAATGCCCTATCTATAAAATAGGGTCGGAGTTTGAGTACCTGTTTTAAATAAACAATGCCCTATCTATAAAGCAGGTTCAGAATTCGAGTACCTGCTTTAAGTAAACAATGCCCTATCTATAAAATAGGGTCGGAGTTCGAGTACCTGCTTTAAATAAACAATGCCCTGTCTATAAAACAGGTTCAGAGTTCGAGTGCCTGCTTTAAATAAACAATGCCCTGTCTATAAAACAGGTTCAGAGTTCGAGTACCTGCTTTAAGTAAACAATGCCCTATCTACAAAATAGGGTCAGAGTTCGAGTAAACAATGCCCTATCTATAAAAAAGGCCCTTCTAAGAGCCGACACAATTCGTAAAAGACTTTCTGTACGGGAACGAACAGCTGTTGACGGGTTTGATCCCGATACATCTTATCATGAAACTACAATGGATGTGTCAGGACCTCGGCGGATTCGCCCCCCGTGTGGAAGACAGGTGCGTTTCCACTGAGCGTGCGGGCCGCCTTGGATACACCGCAATCTGCTGCCGTCATAGCATTCGCGTTCATGCATTGTCCAGAGCATCCGGCAACAGAGTAGTCCTGTGGCCAATCGGATAGCGTGGCGCCAAGTTTCCGCAGTTTAAAAATTGTGCGTTGTCGACCCACACAACATTAGTAATTTTGGTATCTACTGTCTTCAGCTATCCGTGGTTAAAATATAGTGACACAATTTTTTTCCACCCTATATATACACAGGGTGATCCCTTGATGGAGACCGGACCAATATCTCTCGAAATAAGCGTCAAACGAAAAAACTACAAAGCACGAAACTCGTCTAGCTTGAAATGGGAAACCAGATGGCGCTATGGTTGGCCCGCTAGATGGCACTGCTATAGGTCAAACGGATATCAACAGCGTTTTTTTAAAGGAACCCCATTTTTATTACATATTCTTGTAGTATGTAAAGAAATATGAATGTTTTAGTTGGACCACTTTTTTCGCTTTGTGATAGATGGCGCTGTAATAGCCACAAACGTATAAGTGCGTGGTATCACGTAACATTTCCGCCAGTGCGGACGGTATTTGCTTCGTGATACATTACCCGTGTTAAAATGGACCGTTTACCAATTGCGAAAAAGGTCGATATCGTGTTGATGTATGGCTATTGTGATGAAAAGTGCCCGGACCGTTCGCCGGATAGTTACGTTATTTAAGGAAACAGGAAGTGTTCAGCTACATGTGAAATGTCAACAACGACCTGCAACAAATGATGATGCCCAAGTAGGTGTTTTAGCTGCTGTCGCGACTAATCCGCACATCAGTAGCAGACAAATTGCGCAAGAATCGGGAATCTCAGAAACGTGGGTGTTGAGAATGCTTATATCAACATCGATTGCACCCGTACCATATTTCTATGCAGCAGGAATTGCATGCCGACGACTTTGAACGTCGTGTACAGTTCTGCCACTGGGCACAAGAGAAATTACGGGACGATAACAGGTTTTTTGCACAGTTTCCATTTAGCGACGAAGCGTCATTCACCAACAGCGGTAACGTAAACCAGCATAATATGCACTATTGGGCAACGGAAAATCCACGATGGCTGCGACAAGTGGAACATCAGCGACCTCGGCGGGTTAATGTGTGGTGCGGCATTATGGGAGGAAGGATAACTGGCCCCCATTTTATCGAAGGCAATCTAAATGATGCAATGTATGCTGATTGCCTACATAATGTTCTACCGATGTTACTATAAGATATTTCGCTGCATGACAGAATAGCGGTGTACTTCCAACAAAATGGATGTCCCGCACATAGCTCGCGTGCGGTTGAAGCGGTATTGAATAGCCTATTTCATGACAGGTGGACCGTATAAAATAAATAAAATAAAAAATATTGTTTAAATATTAATTATTCTATCTGTATGATGGTGATTGTAATTGTAATTGATATTTGCTTATCTGGAACGTGGACGTTTAATTATTCGGTATCAGACGCTTGACAATGGCTTTCTCGTAAAGGCAATGTTACTCGTAGTTGACCGTGAAATAAAACTGAAATAATCGGACTTCGTAATTAAATCGTTTCCAAAGACTGCTGCGGTAGGTGCGGACTCATAATCTAAATCTCAATATTACAATATTTTGCCAGCCATGCCAATACGTCGTACAGAGGTGTTTGTCTACTAAACATAAAAAAGTTACACAGTTAGTTAAATCAGATATATTCAATGAATAAGCCTACAGTTCATAATCCTACTTACTTTTATAAATATAAATTCTTTACAGAATCGAGTGCCTAGTCTGGTTGCAACTCGCAGTATTCTTCTATAACATGAAATATGGCGGTGTGCCAGACAATAGAATAAAATACGTGCTTCTCGCACCACTTCTACCAGAGCTCTCCCCTTTTCTTAATCAAACATAAGAGTAACGTAATTGTGCTTTTGTTTTATCAGCGACGCAGCGCTGCAGTCGTGTGCCATAGGCTTTATTTATTTGTCACTGATTATTTATTTAATTAATATTTCGCGTTTCCGAGGAAACTCACGCTCGGCATGCAAATGTGCCTTTATATTGCCCCCTGAATTGCGAGGCGAAAGGACACACCTGCAGGCGAGCAATTCACCTAAAGGCACAAGAAAATCTAAGTTATCTACAACTATTTACATGACTTACATTATACACATTATATACAAAATTTGAATGACGCGGGTGCGCCGTAAAAGTTCTTATGTTGGCAGATAGAGTGCGCACATGCGCAGAAGCGTCTGTGTGACTCCGGCATTGCCGTTATATCGTACAGTTAGATCACGCGGCTCAGTATTGCAGTTCATATTGTTCGTGTGCGCGCGTTTCTCAGTCGTTGCACAAAGAAAATATTCAACCAAGATTACATATGAAGACTACATTCTATGACAGGTAACTTAGTTTTAAATTTACAATATTTGTTATAACACAATACAACTTAGATTGTTGAATGTTCTTAGTTACATAGTATTGTTTTGAAATACTTCAAAGAAAAATGTCCGTATGTTTCAGGTGCGTTGACCTATACACATTGTGTCGTTATTACAGTTCATATTCATCTGCTGCACAATAATTTTTTACAGGTTAGTATCGTCGTGGTAAAGTTTTTTGATCACAGTAACATCGTTGTATAACAACGTGATTAATACATAAGCGTGTCCATTTCCCATTTCCATTATAGTCATTGTGATGCAGTTCGTTGTGACTAAAAGCATTGCTTATTACAGATCAGACGTGTCCCGTCGAGTAATTGGTCCACGTGCAGTTCGTTTTTTACATTCCGTGGAAGCTTGGTTGCAGAACCTCGGACGGCACATAGCTGGCGTCGATCCTTGGACAGTCCAGGTAAGAGTGTCCGTCACATTTCGAGAACATTTCATTCCCTGAAGTTCCAACCAAAATTCTTCCACCCGTCGTGTTGTTTTCTGGACAGGCACTTTGTGTCCATTTAATCCAGTTAACATCTTGAAGTTAGGTACTGTAGTAATGTCACTAGACGATGCACGAATTATGCCCTTCACATTTTCAGTTTTTTGCTGAATATAGCTCACCTAAATGTTCGTAGTTATTAATCAAAGAAATCATTCATCGCGTTTACATAGATACGCTGCATAATGAATGGCATTAACCGTTTCTTTCACATAGGTTTCTGCGTAGTTTGCAGAGTTAGTAATGTTCGTTAATGTCCGTGAACAGAGGTTCACTATGCAATGTCTTTTTGGCACTCGTTTTGTTCAAATTTTTTACGTAGTAACAGTTACATGATACATCAGTTAAAAAAAATAAGTAATTATACATACACACGTCACATATTTTCTTAGCATAAACATAATACAGTTGCACATAAACATGTTTGCATCATCATTACATAGCTATAGGTTATTACATTGTGTCACGTGATGTCATCTGAAATTAAGATAGGTTAGACACAACATTCATTACATCAGTAGGCAAGACCAGGCGTTTTCACTACTCAATAAATATTCAAAATAGTAAGAGAGAGAAAATGTTCGATTCCTCGCGTTTTGTGCGTGTGTGTAGAGTGTCTGTGTGGCCTTGACTACTGATAGATGCTTTTCGTGTTGAGAGATGTGCGTCTAATCTATTTCTCAAAGTAAAAGATCGCTTCACAGATGACGTCTGTCGGTTCGTCAGGTGTCATACCAAGTCAGTGGTACCTACAATAACAAATGTTCTGTGAAAAATTAATATATCATTCACTGCTACGTAATCATAAATTTTATTTTGATATTCCGTCTTCCAGGTGGTGGCGCGCGCTGAAAGAAGAGTTCTTCTGCCTTCAACTGCGATTCTGGAACCGCTGAAATGAAAATTTCTACACTACTTATTATCTGTGTTGTAACAACAGTGTTTTTCGAGTTGCTTAGCAATTTTTTGATGGGTATGACTTTGACATTATTCAGCATGAAATGCTCTAAGATCTCGGTGTGCGTATTTTTCTAAAATTCTTTGAAGTGTGTCAACGTGTTCCTTCCAAGACTGTGTAGCTATCAGTATATCATCTACATAGTGTGTGACTGTCTCAACTAAATCATCGCCAAGCACGGTATCCAGGGCTGTAATGAATACCCCAGAGCTGACATTCAGTCCGAAGGGTAGAACACAAAACTGATAGGTTCGCCCCCCGAACATAAATGCAGTATATTTCCGTGAATCAGGAGTGATACCCACCTGCCAAAACGAATTAGCGAGATCTATTGTGGAAAAATATTTTGCATCTAGAAATTTCTGTAATTGCTCTTCTAAATTTTCGGGTTTTGTGTGAACCGGTAAAATTATTTCATTAATTGCTCGAGCGTCTAACACTAACCTAATGCTTCCATTTGATTTTTTGACAACAAGCAGAGGACTACAATAAGGTGAGGTGGATGGTCCAATGACCTTCCAGTCTAACATTTGTTTTAATTCTTGCCACACAGCAGGTCGTTGAGATAACGGTACGTTATATGTCTTGTGGTAGAATATCTTGTGAGGCTTAACTTCAATCTTGTATACATATGTGTTGATAACACCTAATCGTTTGGTAAAAACTTGTAAATATTTGGATAACACTTCCTGTAGTTTTATACGTTCATGTACACTGAGAGCTGTAGCTTCACTTATCTTATGATCAAGCAATGTTTTCAAGTCCATTATCTCTGTGTCAGATGAGTGTGTTTGCATATCTTGAATGTCATTGTCAAGTACTAACTGAACCTTGTACCCTGTACAGTGTTTGTCATGCTTTAGAGTTCTCCTGTCCAAGTCAATAATAATTACACTGCCTTTATCATTTAAAATACATTTACCTTTGGAGAAATCTATAATAGAGTCCTTCTCGCTCATAATATCTATTCCTAATATGCAATTTGTCACAAGGTTTTGTACAACCAGGAATGGCCATTGTACGGTTCCATTACCTATTTTAACGTTTACAAAACTTGCTTCGTAACCCTACATGACTTATTACCTAGTGCAGTAGTTATTTTACAGTTTTGGGCAGGAAACTCGGGCACAGGTTCCAATTCACACATTTTTTTATAGAAATTAAAAGACAAAACGCTCACAGCTGCACCTGTATCTAGGATAATAGTAGTTGGAATCCCACCTACTACACCAGTAGTAGATGCTAAAACAATTTCATTCGTGTTTGAACAACATTGTGTACTGTCTTGTAAAAGTTCATCTGATATATTGTTATTGTAGTTGTATCTTATAAATAAAACAGGTAATTTTTGTTTAGAATTATTCGGCATATCATTATTCTGTTGTTCAAGTGTGGTGTCAAATAACTGATTAACATTGAAGTCGCCCCCCAAGAATTCTTCAGCCACGACCTGGGGCATAGAAGTGACTGTTTCTAGTTGGTTGGATTAGCATTTGTACTAGGTACTGACACAGATTGAGGTTGTGCATCAGGTGTCATTTCTATTATATTCACATTCGGATATTGCCTATTATGATCTCCAAACTTTTGCGGTTGTTGTTGCTGTTGCGCATTATAACTTACCTGTCGGTCGTAAGGTATGCTCCAATTTTGTCCTGGTGGCTGCTGTGGTAAAGCAGAGTTTGAATGAAAGTACTGATCGTTACGAGTCCAACCTTGATGCTGTCTTGGCTCGTAGTTATTATTATTTCTATTTCTGTTTGTGTTTTTGTTGTTGCCTTTGTATCCGTTGTTACCGTTGTAGTTATTACGGCGGTGCCTTTTGTATGGATTGCCGCATGAAGTGTTATTACTGTTGTAACCATTGTTTGTATTGGAATACGCGTGTTAATTTTGATTTTCGTATTGAGACGGCATGTGAGTTTGCTGTTTTTTGCTGTACCGCGTATCCAACTGTGGGCGCGCCAGAATTGAGTTGGCAAGCCTGCATGTTTTGCATACCACTAGTGTAAACATTGTGGCTGCTGTTTTGCCGCGCAAAGCGCTGATCTTCAAGTAACATGTCAACCGAATCTAAGGCTGTTAAAAAATAATCTGAATCGTCATCCGGGATATGTAGGAGTTTTTCTTTAATGTTGAAAGGCAATTTGGCCTTCAACGCACGGAGTATATCACGCGTTGCGACTGGTTCGTCTAAAAAGTGTCCCATGTTCAAGTATTTTTCAAAATATCTGCGTAAGTTGCCATTTTTACTGTAAAAAATTTCAGGTTCTAAAATTTGTCTTCTGAGTCGCTCCTGGACGGATTGCGACCAGAATTTGTTCAGAAAAGCACGCTCAAACTCACTGTACGTGGTACATACGTCAGCTTGACTGTATGCCCAGACAGCTGCATCGCCTTGGATGTAACCGACAATATATGAAATCCTTTTCCGGTCACTCCAAGTGCGTGGAAATGCGTTACTAAAAGATTTAAGAAAAATCACCGGATGAATGGTTCGTTTTTCTGGGATAAAAATCTGAAATTGCCTGTGTTTCATTAAGCTTTCTTCTTCCTTCGCATTGTGATATGGATTTATTCCACTGGTATGTTCAGCTGGCGAGTAATTACGATAGTGTTGCTGTGGTTTACCATGATAATAGCTTGTGTTTGTGTTTGCACATCGTGGTATGTGTTGTAGTCGTGGTGTGTTTTGTTCTTGTGTGTTTGTCGTGTGCGGTATGTGTGTGTCATACTCGAATGTATATTGGTTCCTGAACTGTGCATTTTGACTGATATTTTCGTTACATTCAGACTGTGGTCGATCGGTGAATTGTCTCATGGGTGCAGTGACGGATTGTACTGCGTCACTGATCAGCTGTTTGTTATTAGTAATGTATTGCGCTACGGAGTCGTGCACAATTGTTGGTAAATTTTCACGTAAGCATCTATCAAAATGTTTGTCTTTGTTCACTACCCAATCATGAAATTCTTTATTAATATTTTGAAAATGAGCTGTGGCATCAGATTGTAAGATGTCAGTCAGGTGTTGTTCAACATTGTCAAGTTTATTCTGTACGTCAGTAATTCGTTTTTCAAGGTTGTCATGTACTGAAGGATATGTTTGAATTTGTTCAGTAAGAACTTCACACGTGACATTAAGGTTTTTTACTTGTGTCTGTAAAAGTGCTACGTCAGTTGTAGTCTTTTCTTGTCTCGTATTAAGCTGGGAAAATTTAGTACTGAGTTCAGTCATCTGTTTGGTCAGTGTGGCGTCTATAAGTTCCACACGTTTACATAAAGTGTCATTACCTGTCTTGAGTGCTATGAGGTCAGATTTAATTGCGTCATTTTGTGTCTGTAAGGTTGCCATGTTTTCGGCGTTCTGTTTCCTTATGTATGCCATATTTTCTGCGTTTTGTTTCATTAGCATTTGTAACATGTCGGCAATGTTTACTGTTTGCAAGGTCTGTGCCCCCGTCGCGTCATTAGACGTGACGTCATGCATCAACATGGGCTCTGACTGAGACTTTGAAATTTTTGTAGTGGACGGCCTATTGCCAAAATTTCCGTCAACACTTGCGTCAATGTTTGATAAATCGTCACTACCGGTTGCTGTCGTAAAGTCATTTTCTAACATTTGTCTCTCGTCCGAGTCGGATTGCGTCTGAATAGTACGTCTTTGCTGTTCCATTTTTGCGTATTGATTTCTAGTTATTACCATGCCACACGTGATATATGTTTCAAGAAAATATTTGACACTGATTTTAAAATAAAATGCAGTTGAGCATGAATCGCTCGTAGCAACAATGGCTGTCTGTTAATTTAAAAATATAAACTGAATTTGAGATTATTGGTAATGGCTGCTGTCCATGTTACTACGTATCGTACAGAAGTCGGCCATATTGTACTCTCATGTATTGGTATTGTTGCATACGTTATTGTTTAAGGAAAGGTACTGAGAATGAAATTTATCACTGAAAACTGTTATGCATGAAAGAAACACTACAGAATCTACTGAAAAGCTAATACACTGAATTATACGTCTGGTCAAGCCTGCTAATGCAAAGATGCTGCGTCTTACCTTATTTTGCTGGAAGTTTCATTGCGTCTTCCTGCAAAATTTTAGAATTGGAAAATATCTTCAGATTTTTTTTTTGTTATCTCTCATACATTCACGTCCAGGTCCAGAAAGTTGATTTTTCACATGAAACAAAGAGAACAATGTAACAAATGACAAAATAACAAGTCCGACACGCAGTCGCCAATATAAAATAAATAAAATAAAAAATATTATTTAAATATTAATTATTCTATCTGTATGATGGTGATTGTAATTGTAATTGATATTTGCTTATCTGGAACGTGGACGTTTAATTATTCGGTATCAGACGCTTGACAATGGCTTTCTCGTAAAGGCAATGTTACTCGTAGTTGACCGTGAAATAAAACTGAAATAATCGGACTTCGTAATTAAATCGCTTCCAAAGACTGCTGCGGTAGGTGCGGACTCATAATCTAAATCTCAATATTACAATATTTTGCCAGCCATGCCAATACGTCATACAGAGGTGTTTGTCTACTAAACATAAAAAAGTTACACAGTTAGTTAAATCAGATATATTCAATGAATAAGCCTACAGTTCATAATCCTACTTACTTTTATAAATATAAATTCTTTACAGAATCGAGTGCCTAGTCTGGTTGCAACTCGCAGTATTCTTCTATAACATGAAATATGGCGGTGTGCCAGACAATAGAATAATATACGTGCTTCTCGCACCACTTCTACCAGAGCTCTCCCCTTTTCTTAATCAAACATAAGAGTAACGTAATTGTGCTTTTGTTTTATCAGCGACACAGCGCTGCAGTCGTGTGCCATAGGCTTTATTTATTTGTCACTGATTATTTATTTAATTAATATTTCGCGTTTCCGAGGAAACTCACGCTCGGCATGCAAATGTGCCTTTATAACCGGTCGTCGAATCACCATACCGTGGCCCGCACGTTCACCGGATCTGACGTCCCAGGATTTCTTTGTGTGAAAAGTTGAAGGATATTTGCTATTGTGATCCACCGACAACGCATGACAACATGCGTCAGCGCATTTTCAATGCATGTGCGAACATGACGGAAGGCGAACTACTCACTGTTGAGAGGAATGTCGTTACACGTATTGCCAAATGCATTGAGGTTGACGAACATAATTTTGAGCATTTATTGCATTAATGCGGTATTTACAGGTCATCACGCTGTAACAGCATGCGTTCTCAGAAATGATAATTTCACAAAGGTACATCTATCACATTGGAACAACCGAAATAAAATGTTCAAACGTACCTACGTTCTGTATTTTAATTTAAAAACCCTATCTGTTACCAACTGTTGGTCTAAAATTGTGAGCCATATGTTTGTGACTATTACAGCGCCATCTATCAGAAAGCGAAAAAAGTAGTCCAACTAAAACATACATATTTCTTTACGTACTACACGAATATGTAATAAAATGGGGGTTCCTATCTAAAAAAAACACAGTTGATATCATCTGACCTATGGTAGCGCCATCTAGTGGGCCAACAATAGCGTCATCTCGTTTCCCCCTTCAAGCTAGACGAGTTTCGTTCTTTGTAGTTTTTTCGTGTAACGCTTATTTCGTGAGATATTTGGCACAGTCACGTTCAATGGACCACCCTGTACACATATACCGGTATATAAGACCAATTTGTGACTTCTGACATTCTACTGATACTCTCCAATACTCTGTTAGGTTTTGCCTACCTTCAGCTGAGACAGCATCTGCTGACGTCATTGGTATGGTGTCAGCCATGTCATACGTCGTAATTACAAAGTTTGGCTGGTCAAACTATGACTTATGTGGTTTCAAATTACTGCGGTCAAGTTTATTGAAGATTGAGTGCACAATAAGAAAAACTGGAGTCCTTTACAAATTGCTGATAGTGTTCAGACACAAATCATGTTTATAATATGTTTATTGAACATGGTTCACATGAGGGTGGACGAGCTAAAATCACACCAAAATAAAGCCTACCGCAAAGATGAAAACCGTGCAGAACTTGGTTGTCACATTAAATGCTCCTGTTTGATACGGAGAATACGAATTTTAAATATATTGAAAGTTATCAACACATTGTTATTGAAGTTTGAATTATTGTTATTTAAAACATAATCTTTTAAGTGGAACTAGTTATCTCAGCTGAGGTACAGGGCTATTACAAATGATTGAAGCGATTTCATGAATTCACCGTAGCTCCATTCATTGACATATGGTCACGACACACTACAGATACGTAGAAAAACTCATAAAGGTTCTTCGGCTGAAGCCGCACTTCAGGTTTCTGCCGTCAGGGCGCACGAGAGCGCAGTGAGACAAAATGGCGACAGGAGCCGAGAAAGCGTATGTCGTGCTTGAAATGCGCTCACATCAGTCAGTCATAACAGTGCAACGACACTTCAGGACGAAGTTCAACAAAGATCCACCAACTGCTAACTCCATTCGGCGACGGTATGCGCAGTTTAAAGCTTCTGGATGCCTCTGTAAGGGGAAATCAACGGGTCGGCCTGCAGTGAGCAAAGCAACGGTTGAACGCGTGCGGGCAAGTTTCACGCGTAGCCCGCGGAAAAATTGGCTCATGCCACAACTGGAGACCGACAGCACCGACTTCATCTTTCAACAGGATGGTGCTCCACCGCACTTCCATCATGATGTTCGGCATTTCTTAAACAGGAGATTGGAAAACCGATTGATCGGTCGTGGTGGAGATCACGATCAGCAATTCATGTCATGGCCTCCACGCTCTCCCGACTTAACGCCATGCGATTTCTTTCTGTGGGGTTATGTGAAAGATTCAGTGTTTAAACCTCCTCTACCAAGAAACGTGCCAGAACTGCGAGCTCGCATCAACGATGCTTTCGAACTGATTGATGGGGACATGCTGCGCCGAGTGTGGGAGGAACTTGATTATCAGCTTGATGTCTGCCGAATCACTAAAGGGGCACATATCGAACATTTGTGAATGCCTAAAAAAACTTTTTGAGTTTTTGTATGTGTGTGCAAAGCATTTTTAAAATATCTCAAATAATAAAGTTATTGTAGAGCTGTGAAATCGCTTCAATCATTTGTAATAACCCTGTACTTTGTCTTTGAACTTCGACTGAGATACCCAAATGGTTCAAAATGATATGTAAGGAAGTGTGCAGAAAATTTAATATTGCTTCTATATCAGATTTAGTGAGATTAAAGTACAGTGTCAGACCCCAAATCTGTTGTCACTGGGAATCTAAGGTGCTTCAAGCTCCTTCCACTGAAGAGCCAAAGAAACTGATACACCTGTCTAATATCGTTTAGGGCCCCCACGACAGCGCAGAAGTTCCGCAACACGATATGGCACGGACTCGACTAATGTCTGAAGTAGTGCTGGAGGCAACTGACACCATGAATCCTGCAGGGCTGTCCGTAAATTTGTAGGAGTACGAAGGAGTGGAGATGTCTTCTGAACAGCACGTTGAAAGGCGTCCCAGATAGGCTCAATAACGTTTATGTCTGTGGAGTTCGGGACGCAGTGGTAGTGTTTAAACTCGGAAGAGTCTTCCTGGGAACAGCCGAAGCGTAAAGCTTTGTGTGTGTGCAGCGATCAGGTGGGCCTTCAGCTCCGAAAGCCTATATCGATGATGGTTCGCACGCTGACACTTGTTCTACATCTACATCTACATTTGTACTCCGCAAGCCACCCAACGGTGTGTGGCGGAGGGCACTTTACGTGCCATTGTCATTACCTCCCTTTCCTGTTCCAGTCGCGTATGGTTCGCGGGAAGAACGACTGCCGGAAAGCCTCCGTGCGCGCTCGAATCTGTCTAATTTTACATTCGTGATCTCCTCGGGAGGTATAAGTAGGGGGAAGCAATATATTCGATACCTGATCCAGAAACGCACCCTCTCGAAACCTGGACAGCAAGCTACACCGCGATGCATCTCCGTAACGCTATCACAGTTACCAAATAAACCTGTGACGAAACGCGCCGCTCTTCTTTGTATCTTCTCTATCTCCTCCGTCAACCCGATCTGGTGCGGATCCCACACTGATGAGCAATACTCAAGTATAGGTCAAACGAGTGTTTTGTAAGCCACCTCCTTTGTTGCTGGACTACATTTTCTAAGGACTCTCACAATGAATCTCAACCTGGTACCCGCCTTACCAACAATTAATTTTATACGATCATTCCACTTCAAATCGTTCCGCACGCATACTCCCAGATATTTTACAGAAGTAACTGCTACCAGTGTTTGTTCCGCTATCATATAATCATACAATAAAGGATCCTTCTTTCTATGTATTCGCAATACATTACATTTGTCTATGTTAAGGGAAAGTTGCCACTCCCTGCACCAAGTGCCTATCCGCTGCAGATCTTCCTGCATTTCGCTACAATTTTCTAATGCTGCAACTTCTCTGTATACTACAGCATCACCCGCGAAAAGCCGCATGGAACTTCCGACACTATCTACTAGCTCATTTATATATATTGTGAAAAGCAATGGTCCCGTAACACTCCCCTGTGGCACGCCAGAGGTTACTTTAACGTCTGTAGACGTCTCTCCGTTGATAACAACATGCTGTGTTCTGTTTGCTAAAAACTCTTCAATCCAGCCACACAGCTGGTCTGATATTCCGTAGGGTCTTACTTTGTTTATCAGGCGACAGTCCGGAACTGTATCGAACGCCTTCCGGAAGTCAAGAAAAATATCATCTACCTGGGAGCCTGTATCTAATATTTTCTGGGTCTCATGAACAAATAAAGCGAGTTGCGTCTCACACGATCGCTGTTTCCGGAATCCGTGTTGATTCCTACAGAGTAGATTCTGGGTTGGCGCAGCATTGAAATCTGGAGCAATTAGCGGAAGGGTTGCACTTCTGTCACGTTGAACGATTCTCTTCAGTCGTTGTTGGCCCCACTCTTGCAGGATCTTTTTCCCCCCTGGGGCCATTTGACGTTTAACCGGATTCCTGATATTCACTGTGCACTTGTGAAATGGTCGTATGGGAAAATCCCCCACTTCTTCGCTACCTCGGAGATGCTGTGTCCCATCGCTCGTGCGCCGACTAGAACACCACCTTCAAACTCACTCACATCTTGATAAGCTGCCATCGTAGCAGCAGTATCTGAACTAACAAATGCGCCAGACACTTGTTGCTTTAGATAGGCATTGCCAACCGCAACGCCGTTTTCTGCCTGTTTGCATATCTCAGTATTTGAATACACATGACTATACCAATTTCTTTGGCGCTGCAGTGTATATTGTCCGTAATTGAGAACATTATTTCTAAAAAGCAAAATGTTGAATCACGTGGTGGGAGCAACATAGCACTTACAAGGAAACTCACTAATATGAAATAAGATACACAATACTAAACAAATGTATGTTGCAATGCTAAACGCTACAACAGAAATGTAAGTTACGGTGAACAAAGAGCCATTAATCGGTAGAAGTGCATTTGATGTGGACTGAGTACAAGTAGTTGACCCTAGTTTGATAAAAGTCCCAAACAAATACGTGTACACCGGTGAGCCAAATCGTCGTGACCACTACACCGCGAGACTGAATGCCATCTGGCGACGTCATGGGCACATGACGTTGTAAAGAGTGTATACAAGCTGAACAGAGACGAATTGTACACACATCGAAAAAGTTTTGCATCGCCTCGGATCAGAGAGTTCTGGAATCTCTACACAAATTTGGAATAGGAATCAACATTAACATCATTTCCGACCTTTTTACTGCTCTTGAAAACCACACATGGCATGTTGTACCACCATACAGCGAGACATTGACAGATGGTGGTCCTGATTGCTGCACACACCGGTACCTCTAATACCCAGTAGCACGTCCTCTTGCATTGATGCATGCCTGTATTCGTCATGGCGTACTATCTACAAGTTTATCAAGGCACTAGAATGAAATTTTCACTCTGCAGCAGTGTGTGCGCTGATATGAAACTTCCTGGCAGATTAAAACTGTGTGCCCGACCGAGACTCGAACTCGGGACATTTCGCAGAAGAGCTTCTGTAAAGTTTGGAAGGTAGGAGACGAGATACTGGCAGAAGTAAAGCTGTGAGGACCGGGCGAGAGTCGTGCTTCGGTAGCTCAGATGGTAGAGCACTTGCCCGCGAAAGGCAAAGGTCCCGAGTTCGAGTCTCGGTCGGGCACACAGTTTTAATATGCCAGGAAGTTTCTTATCAAGGCACTGTTGGTCCAGATTATCCCATCCTCAATGGCGATTCGATGTAGAAACCTCACAGTGGTTGTTGGGTCAGGTGGTCCATAAACAGCCCTTTTCAATGTCTTACAGGCATGTTCGATAGTGTTCACGTCTGGAGAACATGCTGGCCGCTCTAGTCGAGCGATGTCGTTACCCTGAAGGAAGTCATTCACAAGATGTGCACGATGGGGGCGCGAATTGCCCACGCAGACGAATGCCTCGCTAATATTCTGCCGATATGGTTGCACTTACGACGCCTTCCGTCACCACCAGCGGCGTAAGTCGGCCCAACATAATGCCGCTCCGAAACATCAGGGAACCGCCACCTTGCTGCACTCGCTTGACTGTGTTTAAGGCGTTCAATCTGACTGGGTTGCCTCCAAACTCGTCTCTGAAGGAATATGCGACACTCATTGGTGAAGCGAACGTGATGCCAAGCCCAAGCGGTCCATTCAGCATGTTGTTCGGCCCATCTGTACCGCGCTGGATGGTGTCGTGGCCGCAAATATGGACCTCGCCATGGACGTCGGGAGTGAAGTTGCGCATCACGCAGCCTGTTACACACAGTTTGAGTCATAACATGACGATCTGTGGCTGCACAAAAAGCATTATTCAACATGGTGGCGTTGCTGTCAAGTTTCCTCCGAGCCATAATCCGTAGGTAGCTGTTAACCAGTGCAGTAGTAGCTCTTGGCCGGCCTGAGCGAGGCATGTCATTGACGGTTCCTGTCTCTCTGTACCTCCGCTTTGGTTCGCTCCGAGACACCTAGACACTTCCCTTGTTGAGAGCCCTTCCTGGCACAAAGTAACAATGCGAACACGATCGAAACGCGGTATTGACGGTCTAGGCATGGTTGAACAACAGACAACACGAGCCATGTAACTCGCTCCTGGTGGAATGACTGGAACTGATCGGCTGTCGTCGCCTCAGGCATGCATGTGTGTGATGTCCTTAGGTTAGTTAGGTTTAAGTAGGTCTAAGTTCTAGGGGACTGAAGACCTCAGAAGTTAAGTCCCATAGTGGTCAGAGCCATTTGAACCATTTGATCGGCTGTCGGACGCCATCCATCTAATAGTTGCTACTCATACATGGTTGTTTACATCTTTGGGCGAGTTTAGAGACATCTCTGAACACTCAAAGGGACTGTGTCTTTGATGCAATATACACACTCAACGTCTATCTTCAGAAGTTCTGGGAAATGGGGTGACGTAAAACTTTTTCTGATGTGTATTAATTCTATTCTCGATATGCACTGCCATGAGTGATTTTAAAAAAAGGGCAGACTGTTGTGACCAAGCATTTGGGAACAACCATCTCGGGAATGGCAAGGTTTTTGAGCTGTTTTACATGCTACTTTCATGAGTATATACACTCCTGGAAACGAAAAAAAGAACACATTGACACCGCTGTGTCGGACCCACCATACTTGCTCCGGACACTGCGAGAGGGCTGTACAAGCAATGATCACACGCACGGCACAGCGGACACACCAGGAACCGCGGTGTTGGCCGTCGAATGGCGCTAGCTGCGCAGCATTTGTGCACCGCCGCCGTCAGTGTCAGCCAGTTTGCCGTGGCATACGGAGCTCCATCGCAGTCTTTAACACTGGTAGCATGTCGCGACAGCGTGGACGTGAAACGTATGTGCAGTTGACGGACTTTGAGCGAGGGCGTATAGTGGGCATGCGGGAGGCCGGGTGGACGTACCGCCGAATTGCTCAACACGTGGGGCGTGAGGTCTCCACAGTACATCGATGTTGTCGCCAGTGGTCGGCGGAAGGTGCACGTGCCCATCGACCTGGGACCGGACCGCAGCGACGCACGGATGCACGCCAAGACCGTAGGATCCTACTCAGTGCCGTAGGGGACCGCACCGCCACTTCCCAGCAAATTAGGGACACTGTAGCTCCTGGGGTATCGGCGAGGACCATTCGCAACCATCTCCATGAAGCTGGGCTACGGTCCCGCACACCGTTAGGCCGTCTTCCGCTCACGCCCCAACATCGTGCAGCCCGCCTCCAGTGGTGTCGCGACAGGCGTGAATGGAGGGACGAATGGAGACGTGTCGTCTTCAGCGATGAGAGTGGCTTCTGCCTTGGTGCCAATGATGGTCGTATGCGTGTTTGGCGCCGTGCAGGTGAGCGCCACAATCAGGACTGCATACGACCGAGGCCAACACCCGGCATCATGGTGTGGGGAGCGATCTCCTACGCTGGCCGTATACCACTGGTGATCGTCGAGGGGACACTTAATAGTGCACGGTACATCCAAACCGTCATCGAACCCATCGTTCTACCATTCCTAGACTGGCAAGGGAACTTGCTGTTCCAACAGGAAAATGCACGTCCGCATGTATCCCGTGCCACCCAACGTGCTCTAGAAGGTGTAAGTCAACTACCCTGGCCAGCAAGATCTCCGGATGTGTCCCCCATTGAGCATGTTTGGGACTGGATGAAGCGTCGTCTCACGCGGTCTGCACGTCCAGCACGAACGCTGGTCCAACTGAGGCGCCAGGTGGAAATGGCATGGCAAGCCGTTCCACAGGACTACATCCAGCATCTCTACGATCGTCTCCATGGGAGAATAGCAGCCTGCATTGCTGCGAAAGGTGGATATACACTGTACTAGTGCCGACATTGTGCATGCTCTGTTGCCTGTGTCTATGTGCCTGTGGTTCTGTCAGTGTGATCATGTGATGTATCTGACCCCAGGAATGTGTCAATAAAGTTTCCCCTTCCTGGGACAATGAATTCACGGTGTTCTTATTTCAATTTCCAGGAGTGCATGAACAGTGGTTCAAGGACAGTGAAACCTCGAGCAGGCAGCAAGGTGCTGGACATGACTGTGAAGTTTGCGGCTTCCCCACTCTAGTCAAGCAGGATAGGCGGCGATTGTGGCAGATCTGATGATGGAGTATAGTACTGGTGCAGGGGCAAGTTTGCCATTCAGCACTCATTGCTAAAGATGGGACCTTGCAGCATTTGATCCCTGTGTTTTTTCATTCTTGCCCAGTGACATTGCAGTGCGCACAGGGTCATAGAGAGCAAACCGTGGGTCGATGAAAACGTGGGGCCTGGTCTGATTAAACACCTCTCTTGATGCAACAGGTCGATGTCACTGTTTGGATAAGCCGTCATCTAGGGCAATGCGTCCTCGAAACACAAGCCACATTACAGATATATGCAGGTGGAGGTAATATTATCTTACCAGGAACAATCACCTGGTCTTTCATTTGACCTGTGATACTAGTGAGAGGTACCATTGTAACATTACGAGTCAAGATAGCTCTAACGGAAATCGAATAGCGTAAAGTTATCATTAAAAACGCACGCCGCGCGATTTGTGACGATTTGGTTGGCCATAATAGTAGTAACATTCTTTTGAATACAATTACAATATAACGGCGATACCTGTTTAGTGTTATTGGAAACAATATGTAGTAAATTAATGAGTAAGGTAGCCGATTCTATAAGAAGAGGTAAAATTGGGCATATTAAGCTGTTTTGCTTTATGTCGACTTTTTTTCCGTTTACTCTTAGAAAAAAACAAATAAGTAACGAAGTGCTAATTGTGTGTTGTGAAAAATATAGGGGCGAATTTTAAATAGCTACAGTGTATAATCAGACTAACAAATGGACATTCAGTTACGCGAAATAGCGGACAGCGAAGTGTGGTCATTAAATTGAGTACACCTACAGGGCGGTCAATTCCGGGATAAGTCTATTCGCATCTCACGAGGGACGCGGTATTGAGACCGGTTTTTTTTATTATATCACGGAGAGCGGGCTTCAATTTATAAAAAGGAGAAAAGCTGTATCATTATCATTGACTGTTGGTGTTAAGCAACCAAAACTGTTCATCAAAGGGTTTCGGTGAATGAGTGGTGAATGCGAAATGAAACTGTGAACGAAGTTATGTTAAATAAAGCAGAAGAGACAAGACAGTTTGGTCGTATCTGTTATTATTCCATCAACCGTAACATTTCTTCTCGTTGTACGAAGCCTTTATAGACGATCGTTATGACAATTTGCTTTGAAGGGATCTCGTTACGAGTTACGTTTTGGGGACCTGGTCAACAGGGGGTAGTTCGTAGATCTTAGCTACTGCAGCTATTCTGGAATCAGGTGCTACCGTGACCGTTGTGTGTTGTCAATGGCTTAAGGTCATCATATCTCATGCTCGAAGATCGACGCGCCTTTCCTCTTGGTATAACGGTGTCTCACGGTAACAACGACAACGCCGACGGTGAAGGAAGATACGGTAGACCATGACAGCTACAGATGGTGTGAACATTATTCCACACCATCTGCAGCCCTTCTAACTTGCAGCTTCCCCAACGTCGATGACATCTTACGAAGGATAACTGTCCATAATGTAAGGCCACATTCCCCTACAGAGGTGTGAGGAGCACGATAATGAACTTTTGTCTATATCATGGCCAAATTGCACATGTGTGAGTCTGTCAGGTGTCACTTCCATGCCCACAAACCACTGGCCCATAATTTATGGGAATTGTGTAACCTGAGTGTAGAAACATAGTGCCATACATACTATGTGATCAAAAGTATCCGGACACTCCCCAAAACATACGTTTTCATATTAGGTGGTGTTATGGTGTGGTCGTGTTTTTCATGGAGAGGGCTGGCACCCCTTGTTTTGTGTGGCACTATCACAGCAAAAGGCTACATTGATGTGTTAAACACCTTCTCGCTTCCCTCTGTTGAAGAGCTATTTGCGGATGGCGATTGCATCTTTAAACACGATCGACCACCCATTCACAATTCACGGCCTGTGGTGGAGTGGTTACACGACAATAACATCCCTGTAATGGACGGGCCTGCACAGAGTCCTAACATGAGTCCTATAGGACACCTTTGGGATGTTTTGGAACGCCAACTTCGTGCCAGGCCTCACCGATCGACATCGATACCTCCTGAATGCAGCACTCCGTGAAGAATGGGCTGCCATTCCCCAAGAAACCTTTCAGCATCTGATTGAACATATGCTTGCGAGGGTGGAAGCTGTCATGAAGGCTAAGGGTAGGCCAACAACATACTGAATTCCAGCATTACCGATAGTGGGCGCCACAAACTTGTAAGTCATTTTCAGCCCGGTGTCTGGCTGACTTTTGATCACATAGTTGCATCCAGATAACTGTCAGACTTGTCGAATCCATGCTACTGAGAACTGCACGCATTCCAAAGGATGACCAATGTGGTATTAAGCCAGTAGTCATAATCCTTTAGCTTGTAAGTGTGTGTGTGCGTGGGTGCGTGTGTGTGAGTGGGTATGTGTGTGTTTGAGGGGGGGGGGGGAGTGCAATTGACTTAGCATCATTGTAACATCCTAATTATTTTAGGTGGTTTCTACCCAAACAGTAACGTTCAATATTATTAGGAGACTCTGTCACGAGGTTTGTCAAAAACTGGACTCAACTTCGTTGCTGTCGTAGAGATATAATTGTTTTTGTCTGTCAGTTTGCCAAGTCTGTGGAAGTATTGGCGCACGCATACAGGGTGAGTCACTGGTTAACAACAGTATTCTGCCAGGAAACAAAATAAAAATTGAATTTCTTGAAGAAAGGAGTGAAAATGTTTAGAGTGGTTAGTGGATGAAGAGTGCAGCCATGTTGCACAACTATTTATATTGATTTTAATGTAAAGACTTCTCGACAGTTCAGTTACACAGAAAGAAGGGAAATGTAGATTTATGTTTTATTTTTACGAAATTGTGTATTTGTGACAGTCCTCAGTTTTACTTCTCGAATTTTTATGTTCATGAGATGTGCATGTTTTCAGTAGAATGACAGAATTTCATTGTTTTGCGCAGGAGGTGGTCTCGCTACGAGGACGACAGTCGCCTGATCCGTGCAGCTCAGAAGGGGGCGGTGGCTGAACTTCAGACGCTGCTGGCAGCAGGTGCAGATGTGAATGCAAAAGATGAGGACGAGAGGACTGCCCTACACTGGGCAGCGGGAAGAGGATACCTCGATGCTGTGAGGTGTCTGCTGGACAGTGGAGCGCAGGTGGACGCTACGGACAGGTGGCAGACTGTTCCTCTCCACTGGGCTGCCCGGAAGGGCCACGTGTCCGTTGTACGGCTGCTGGTGACATCTTGCTCTCACCCCGATGTGAAGGGGCAACGTGGGTGGACGCCACTGCACTGGGCAGCAGTGTGTGGCTACCCAAGTGTGGCGACTGTGCTGCTGGAGACGGGGGCGGACAAGGAGCTCAGGGACGATGAGGGGGACACGCCTCTGCACTTGGCTGCACAGAGGGGCCACATGGCCGTGTTGCGGCTGCTGCTGGCGTCCTCTCCTCAGCCTAATGCGAAGGGGCGGCGCGGGCGGACGCTACTACACTGTGCTGCAGCAAATGGCCACACGGAGGTGGCGACTGTGCTGTTGGCAGCGGGTGCAGATGTAAGGGCCAAAGACGAGGATGAGAGGACTGCCTTGCATTGGGCAGCAGGCAGGGGGAACGTGGAGGTTGTGAAATCTCTCCTGGACAGAGGAGCAGAGGTGCGAGTAGTGGATAAGTACAATACTGTACCTCTGCACTGGGCTGCACGGGGGGGCCACGCGGCTGTGGTGCAGCTACTGCTGGCGTCCTCCCGCCGCCCCAATAGGAGAGGGGCAAATGAATGGACACCGTTACACTGGGCGGCAGCAGGTGGCCATGCAGATGTGGTGACTATTCTGTTGAAGGCAAGAGCAAACAGAGAGCCCAGAAATGATGTGGGAGACATACCTTTGCACTTGGCTGCACAGAATGGCCACACAGCTGTGGTGCAGCTACTGCTGTCACCTTCTAATCCCAACGTGAGAGGACAGCACGAGTGGACGCCACTGCACTGTGCTGCAGCAAATGGCCACGCAGAAGTGGTGAGTGTGCTGCTGGCGGCGGGTGCAGATGTGAAGGCCAAGGATGAGGACAAGAGAACTGCCTTGCACTGGGCGGCGGGAAGGGGGTACCTGGATGCGGTGAGGTGCCTGCTGGACAGTGGGGCACGGGTGGAAGCGATGGACAAATGGAAAACTGTGCCTCTACACTGGGCTGCGCGAAAGGGCCACACAGCTGTGGTGCAGCTCCTGATGTTGTCCTCCCCTCACCCCAATGTAAGGGGAGGAAATGGATGGACACCATTACACTGGGCGGCAGCAAATGGCCATGCAGACGTGGTGACAGTGCTGCTGGAGGCAGGCGCAGACAGAGAGCTCAGAGACGATAAGGGGGACATACCTTTGCACTTGGCTGCACAGAAAGGCCACGTGGCAGTGGTGCGGCTACTGTTGGCGTCGTCCCATAACCCCAATGTGAGGGGCCAGCGAGGGTGGACGCCACTGCACTGTGCAGCAGCAAATGGCCACGAAGAGGTGGTGGCTATGCTGGTTGAGTCTGGCGCAGACAAGGGGCTCGAGGATGACAACGGGGACACTGCCCTAGACCTTGCTACACTGTCGAACTGCCTGGAGTTGATAGAGATGTCAAAATAAAACTCGTAACAGTGTCACATAAAAATGTTTTTTTAATAAGTATTGTTAAATTACTTTAAAGTCAGTACCACCATTAGACTTTTTTATTTGGAGTGTTACATTTACACGATCATGATTTCGGCTTTAAAGTGCCACTGTCAACTGATTTAATGTTATACAGTCCCTAAGATGGCATACTGTTGTATTTAAAATACACACTGCAAATAAAAACAGTCTAATGGCGGTACTGACTTCAAAGAAATATGACTGTGGCCCCACATTATGAAAACATTGTTAAATTAATTCTGCAGTTATTCATTTGTACAAACATAAATGTAACTAGTTTAGTAATGCTGCCAGCAAAGAGAGATGAAGCGATATATCTGAACACTAAGGTAAGCTGAAAGAGATAAACTTCATTCTGAGAAAATAATCTGAATATATTTCTCATCCAAAGCTTGCAAAAATAAATAGGATTTATAAGCACACCATTATCAAGAAGCATCTCTGCTATTTGATTACTTTAAACCATGCAGGCTTACATAGTGCTGAGCCTTTTTTTTATTCTCACTTTACGTATATTATTGCTAAATCAGTTCTATGGCTAGATTGCATATTTAGCTCTGAGCCCAGAGAGAATTCACTTCTGCACATGCAGCACATGTTTATGTTGTACCAGAACGTGACACCGCTATTCACATCACATTATCAGACCATTATGTGGTATCATGTGCTGAGTGCACTTTTAATTAAATAATGCTCCAAATAATGAGAAAGATTGGTCCAAAATATACATTCATGACTAGTCATAGTCCCAGCACTATACAGGATGTTTCAACATCTTTTTGTCATCTGTGTGTGGGTTATAGATTACAGTATAAAGAACAGATTTTGATAGGGACCAGAATATTCACTGACACTTCCAGGCGACACTAAATGTCCTTTTGTGTCAGTTATGACCCTGAAAGCGGCAGGGTATAGGAACGCAGAGTTGCCAGTAATCCAGCCATGTGCCCTGCATAAAAGGGGGTAGCTACAGCAAAATTAAATTTCCCAATTCACTTTTGAAATACCTTCCTCTGCCCACTCATTCTTAAGCTTTCCTTGTTAAAAATCACTCAAGGTGTTTATTGAGTTAAGTAGTGTGGTTCACACCTGGTTACAGTAGAGTCTTCTAGTTTCGTGAAGTGACATTGTCCCTGAACTAGTAAAGACTTGCCAGTGACATTTGGCGTCAGAGTCAGTAAAGATTCCATGTTACACTAAAGTAGTTACCCATGGGGTGACCATCACACTTACAGCTTTGACGTAATGACTTTTAAACACCCTGTGGTGTGTGCGACCAGCAGGGTGAGACACCCAGTTAGTCGCAGAGTCGTCAGCAATGATGTCATCATCCGCTCTCCAGCGACTGTTTACATGTGCCATCTCACTAGTGTGGCACGTATGTTAACATATTAGAAATATCTGAGTTAACACCGCTGTACATGAGCATGTGGAAATGATATTTCACCTTAATCAGTAACAAGCAGTATGTTTATCATTACATTCATTTTTTTGATTCATCGACGTCCTGATTCGTTTAATGTGGACCACCACAAATTCCTTTCCCATGCAAACCTCTTCATCTCAGAGTAGCACTTGCAATCTACATCTTCAATTATTTGCTGGATGTATTCCAGTGTCTGTTTTTACCCTCTGCAGCTCCCTCTAGTACCACGGAAGTTAGTCCCTGATGTCTTAGCACTAGACTTCTGGCTAGGAATACTCTCTTCATCTGTTCTACTGATTTTTATGCCCTATTGGCTTTGTCTGCCTTCGGTTATTTTGTTTCCAAGGTAGAGGAATTCCCTACTTTTTGCTACTCCGTACACTACTGGCCAGTAAAATTGCCACACCACGAAGATGACGTGCTACAGACGCGAAATTTAACCGACAGGAAGAAGATGCTGTGATATGCAAATGATTAGTTTCCAGAGCATTCACACAAGGTTGGCGCCGGTGGTGACACCTACAACGTGCTGACATGAGGAAACTTTCCAACTGATTTCTCATACACAAACAGCAGTTGACCGGCGTTGCCTGGTGAAACGTTGTTGTGATGCCTTGTGTAAGGAGGAGAAATGCGTACCATCACGTTTCCGACTTTGATAAAGGTCTGATTCTAGCCCTATCGCGATTGCGGATTATCGTATCGAGACATTGCTACTCGTGTTGGTCGAGATCCAACGACTGTTAGCAGAATATGGAATTGGTGGGTTCAGGAGGGTAATATGGAACGCCGTGCTGGATCCCTACGGCCTCGTATCGCTAGCAGTCGAGATGACAGGCATGTTATCCACATGGCTGTAATGGATCGTGCAGCCACGTGTCCATCCCTGAGTCTACAGATGCGGATGTTTGCAAGACAACAACCATCTGCACGAACAGTTCGACAACGTTTGCAGCAGCACGGACTATCAGCTCGGAGACTGTGGCTGCGGTTACCCTTGACGCTGCATCACACACAGCAGCGCCTGCGATGGTGTACCCCACGACGAACCTGGGTGCACGAATGACAAAACGTCATTTTCTTTTTATGAATCCAGCTACTGTTTACAGCATCATGATGGTCGCATCCGTGTTCGGCAACATTGCGGTGAACGCACATTGGAAGCCTGTATTCGTCATCGCCATACTGACGTATCACCCGGCGTGATGGTATGGGGTGCCATTGGTTACACATCTCGGTCACCTCTTGTTCGCATTCACGGCACTTTGAACAGTGGATGTTACATTTCAGATGTTTTACGACCCGTGGCTCTACCTTTCATTCGATCCCTGCGAAACCCTACATTTCAGCAGGATAATGCACGACCGCATGTTGCAGGTCCTGTACGGGGCTTTCTGGATACAGAACGTTCGACTGCTGCCATGGCCAGCACATTCTCCAGATCTCTCACCATTGGAAAACGTCTGGTCAATGGTGGCCGAGCAACTGGCTCATCACAATATGCCAGTCACTACTCTTGGTGAACTGTGGTATTGTGTTGAAGCCGCATGGACAGCTGTACTGTACACGCCATCCAAGCTCTGTTTGACTCAATGGCCAGAGGTGGTTGTTCTGGGTACTTATTTCTCAGGATCTATCCACCAAAATTGCGTGAAAATATAATCACACGTCAGTTCTAGTATAATATATTTGTCCAATGAATACTTGTTTGCCATCTGCATTTCTTCTTGGTGTAGCATTTTTAATGGCCAGTAGTGTAATAACCAGATTTGGTATTAAGTGCCTTGTGACTCTCATTTCTGCTGCTTCTCATTATTTTTGTATTTTTCCTGTGTCATTTGTCCATATTCTGTTCTCTTTAGAATGTTCATTCCACATTCACAGAGGATAGGAATATCAGCAGCGAATCTTATCATTGGAATCATTTGACTCTGAATTCCAATCCCTCTCGTAAACCTTTCTATTATTTCCGTCATTGCTTCTTCGATGTATATACTCAACAGCAGGGTCGAAAGACTGCATCCCTGTAGTGAATTTTATCCTGTAAATCACATACAAGTAAAGATGAAATGATAGATTGCATTGTGACGATGTAAGTCCCAATTTTTTACAAGTCCAATTTTTATACAATCCAATGTAGCCACACTCACGGGGGGTGGTGGTGGTGGTGGTGGTGATGATGATGATAACACAAACACCTAGTGGGCAGAGAGAATTCCCAACCCAGTCGGGAATCGAACCCCGGACCTCGTGATCTGTAGGCAGGAATGCTGGCCACCAGACCATCAGCTATGGACAGATTGCATTGTGTCTCAGAATACTGATTCTTTTGAGGTGGGATAAATCACAAAGGCTGCAACAAGTGCTGACGGAAAAAGATAGCAACAGCAGAAGGTAATTAATGTGGAGTAATGAAATTCTGGGAATAGCATATTATGAGATCACAAGTCAAATGCTGGTACATAAACAACTGGTGTAACCGTCAGAATGTTGAATGCAAACATGGATTCACTGTGTTGTACGCATGCTGAATGTCAGTTTGTGGGATGGTGTTCCATGCTTGTTGAACGTGATCAGTCAATACAGGGTGTTACAAAAAGGTACGGCCAGACTTTCAGGAAACATTCCTCACTCACAAAGAAAGAAAATATGTTATGTGGACATGTGTCCGGAAATGCTTACTTTCCATGTTTTATTACTTTTCTTCAAATCACATTAATCATGGAATGGAAACACACAGGAAGAGGAGGTACCACCGTGACTTCAAACACTTTGTTACAGGAAATGTTCAAAATGTCCTCCGTTAGCGAGGATACATGCATCCACCCTCCGTCGCATGGAGTCCCTGATGCGCTGATGCAGCCCTGGAGAATGGCGTATTGTATCACAGCCATCCACAGTACGAGCACGAAGAGTCTCTACATTTGGTACCGGGGTTGCGTAGGCAAGAGCTTTCAAATGCCCCCATAAATGAAAATCGAGAGGGTTGAGGTCAGGAGAGCGTGGAGGCCATGGCATTGATCCGTCTCTACCAATCCGTCGGTCACCGAATCTGTTGTTGAGAAGCGTACGAACACTTCGACTGAAATTTGCAGGAGCTACATCATGCATGAACCACATGTCGTGTCGTACTTGTAAAGGTACATGTTCTAGCAGCACAGTTAGAGTATCCCGTGTGAAATCATGATAACGTGCTCCATTGAGCGTAGGTGGACGAAACTAAAATGAGCTCTAACATGGAAATTAAGCGTTTCCGGACACATGTACACGTAACATTTTTTCTTGATTTGTGTGTGTGAGGAATGTTTCCTGAAAGTCTGGCCGTACCTTTTTGTAACACCCTGTATATTGACGGCTAATGGTGGTTGTAGATGAGGCTGGAGTTGTCGTCCAATGAAGTCACATTGTGCTCGATTGGCGACAGATCTGGTAATCCAGCAGTCCAAGATAACACGTGGACTCTCTGTAGAGCATGCTGGTACGTGGGCGAGCGTTATCCTGTTGGAGAACACCCCCATGAATGGCAGCACAACAGGTCCAGTCACCAGACGGACGTTCAGTTTTTCAGTCAGTGTGCGTGCGATAACTGCGATAGTGCTCCTGGTGTCGTATGAGCCCGCGCTCCAGACCGTAACTCCAGAACGCAGACAGCTTGGTTGCTGGCCCTCACCTGGACGCCTTCTGACCAGAACACTGCCGTCGCTGCGAGCGTGGCAGAACCCGCTTCCGTCAGGATTCGCAACAGACTCCTACCGTGCCCTCCAATGAGCTGTCGCTTGGCACCACCGAAGTCGCAAATGGCGGTGGTTTGGGGTCAGTAAAGTGAGCGCAACAGCGTGTCTGACTCGGAGCTGCCCTCGAAGTAACCATTTTGTAAGTGTTCGTTGTATCATAGTGGTGTCAACTGCTGCTCGAATTGCTGCTGCAGATACACTACGATGTGCCAGAACCATTCGCTGAACGCGATGGTCTTTTCTCTTGCTAATGTCATGTGACCGTCCGTAACCTGGTCATTCCTGTCACAGCTGCTGCCAACAGCTACGTACAGTTGCTACATTCCTGCCACATCGTTCTCTATTTCAGGCGGATAACAATTTGTCCATTTTACGAGGGCAGTTCAATAAGTAATGCAACACATTTTTTTTCTGAAACAGGGGTTGTTTTATTCAGCATTGAAATACACCAGGTTATTCCCCAATCTTTTAGCTACACAAACTATTTTTCAACGTAATCTCCATTCACCTTGAAATGAGGGCCTGTATGCCTGCACGGTACCATTCCACTGGTCGATGTCGGAGCCAACGTCGTACTGCATCAATAACTTCTTCATCATCCGCGTAGTGCCTCCCACGGATTGCGTCCTTCATTGGGCCAAACATATGGAAATCCGACGGTGCGAGATCGGGGCTGTAGGGTGCATGAGGAAGAACAGTCCTCTGAAGTTTTGTGAGCTCCTCTCGGGTGCGACGACTTGTGTGGGGTCTTGCGTTGTCATGAAGAAGGAGAAGTTCGGGAACAAACCTTTGAATATCCCAACTGGTGAACAATTGTGACAGCACTACCAACAGAGATGTCAAGTTGAGCACTGAGTTGTTTGATGGTGATCCGTCGATCATCTCGAACGAGTGTGTTCGCACGCTCCGCCATTGCAGGAGTCACAGCTGTGCACGGCCGGCCCGCACGCGGGAGATCAGACAGTCTTGCTTGACCCTGCGGCGATGATGACACACGCTTTGCCCAACGACTCACCGTGCTTTTGTCCACTGCCAGATCACCGTAGACATTCTGCAAGCGCCTATGAATATCTGAGATGCCCTGGTTTTCCGCCAAAAGAAACTCGATCACTGCCCGTTGTTTGCAACGCACATCCGTTACAGACGCCATTTTAACAGCTCCGTACAGCGCTGCCACCTGTCGGAAGTCAATGAAACTGGACGAGACGAAGCGGGAATGTTTGAAAATATTCCACAAGAAATTTCCGGTTTTTTCAACCAAAATTGGCCGAGAAAAAAAATGTGTTGCATTACTTATTGAACTGCCCTCGTATTTGGGCTGTTGAGCTCCGTGGGCGTGGATAATAATATTTTACTATAAAAATACAGCGACCAGCCACTTGTTTTAAAATGCGTTTTATGTATGCCAACATGCATTTCGGGTTTGCACCCATCTTCAGCTGGCAAATTACATGTATCTTCAGTTTCTACATTTACTTCAATTCCGCGAGTAATGATTGGAATCGTTGCTTTTGCACAGACCAGCTGCAGCATCCAAACTGCTGTCGATATTGTACCACTGTAGAAACTGAAGATACATGTAATTTGCCAGCTGTAGATGGGTGCAAACACGAAATGCATATTGGCATAAATAAAACGCATTTAAAAAAAGTGGCTGCTCGCTGTATTTTTATAGTAAAATTTCAGGCGGAACATCCAGCTTCTCGTAGTTCTATTACACAATCTCGTTCAAACTCAGAGAGCTGTTGATAATGGCATCTCTCTCGCCTTAAAGACATTCTTGACTCTCATCAACTCCTCACGACCGTTACTGCGTGTATTTAGAGCAACCCTGATTTGCTTCGTCATAGAGGTGCTACTAACGCCACTCTTAGGCGGCTGGTGCGAGAAGTGAACAGGCATCATTCTTCAGATGTAAAAATGCCTGCCAACCATTACTGATGTCGCGCAACTCCTTCTTGGTGCTGCCATTATTTTCCTGTAAGTGTTCTTAAGTTTCCAGTTAAGCCACCATTATTTTTCCCCGTATGATAACACCAGGCACAGATACACCTGTAGGAGAGCGACAAGTTGGCTGGCTGGTGGTTGACCGTGCTAAACTGCAGCACAGTGCGATGAAATATGTTGCAGTGCACAGCAAGAAAAATATGACTTCCTATAAAAAACAGTTCGACTGCAGGTTATTATAGTAAGAGAAAGGGTGCAAATGTGTGTATAATGGTACGCTGATTGCGCGTAATCGTCACATCGCCAAATTTTCGCTTTCAACGGAATTTACATTAGATCAGATTAGATTTACTTTCATTCCAATTGATTCGTAATGAGGAGGTCCTCCAGGATGTAGAACATTTCAGAAAAACAATACATGACAAATATTTACAACTAAAACAAATAAGCTAATGTACCATTCCACAGGTCCCAGGTGTAATGATCATTTTTTAATGAACACCATATGAGTCATTTTATTAATACTAATGCACTGAATTTAAAATAAAAGTTTTTTATTTATTAATAAGGTGATAAACCTGTAATACAACTACTATAATACATGAACACATTACTGCACTGAAATTGTGCAGAAGTTATATTCTACTTACACACACACACACACACACACACACACACACACACACACACACACACTTCATTGATAGTTAAGCTTTTTATGGCTGCTGGAAGTTACTGAAAATGTGTGTTCCTGAATAATGCACACCTTTTTTTACAAGACTAAATGACTTTAAATCCTTGTGAAGATTATTCTTATTTCTAGTATTGATTCCATGAATTGAGCTGTTGGTTTGAAAAAGTGATACTTTTAATGACAAATTTCATTAAGGACTAAATATATTGGGCAGCAGTAGTTAGTATCTCTAGTTCCCTAAACAGGCTTCTAGGATGTCCTTGAGTTCACACCACATATAACTCCCACTGCACGTTTTTGTGCCCAGAAAACTTTAGCTTGGCTTGATGTATTACCCCAAAAAATAATCCCATATGACATTATGGAATGAAAGTAAGCATAGTATGCCAGCTTTTTCATTTTTATATCCCCTATGTCTGACAAAATTCGCATTGCAAACAGAGATTTGTTAAGACACTTCAGCAGTTCTGTGGTGTGCTCCTCCTAGTTGAATTTATTATCAAGCTGTAATGCCAAGAAATTAACTGTCCACTTCTATCTGCACTTAAACCGCTGAAACTGGTAACAAACTTTTTTAGACAATTAGTAATATTTAAGGTAGGTATTAAATAAATAGTAAATCATTTCAAGTAAAAAGCAAAAGTAGTTTCCATAGTTAACTTAAAGGTACAAACATGGTGATCTTACATGAACCTAGCGTGTGTAGGAAAGACTACTCTGAGGAGCTTCGTTTGTTTCATATAAAATAATAACGAAATTATTCCGAGGACTAGGACACATCGAGTTCAATGGTATACATATTTTTCTGCATGCTACTTAATCAAACAACAAAATTTAATTTGTTATATCGATACCCTGAACGGCAGAATGTGTGGAACAACTTGGAGTAGCCATTAAAGTGCACCACCAGGATCTGGTTTATGAGACACAGAACCGTTACATTTTATTCAGAGTATCAAAGCTAGATTTACTTTGAAAGCAGTTGCGTTGTTATACAAGTGTTTCTTAATGGTTAGGTTTCATCTTTATATTACCATTTCAAGCATTTGCAATGCACAATGCATGGTTGAAGCTCTACCATAGTCAGTCAGATAGAAGAGTCACATTTTGGTTTTCGAAACAGTAGGCTGCGAAACATTCAATTCTCTGATCACAGTTCGAGAATGTTTTATTGTGAACGATGTAATATAGTCCTTTGCACTTCACAGCTTAAAATTCTTACAATCAGTTTTTGTTGATTACAAATCCTCAAAATATTTTTTATTGCTTTTAGTGTCTTGCAGTTTTAAGTTCATAGCGATTTAGCACAAAGTGATCAGTTGTCTTGTGATACTGATAATAGCTGTTCCAGTAGACGAGGTTTAGGATTTCGTGATCGGACATACGTTGCGGCAGACAGTGACTAGCAGTGTTGGAGACAAAAGAATGGCGCAGGCGATGTCATTCCATTGTGTTAGGACCAATCCTGGTACTCAGCCTCTTGACAGAAACTGATCTGCCACAGTAGTAGGCAGGAAGAATCCCAAAGTTACCTGAGTCAGTTCAGCGTTTTCCGCGTCCATGAAACAACTGTACAATAAAGTTAGTAATATGTAATACACTACTGGCCATTACAATTGCTACACCACGAAGATGACATGCTACAGACGCAAAATTTGACCGACAGGAAGAAGATGCTGTGATATGCAAATCATTCAGAGCATTCACACCAGGTTGGCGCCGGTGGCGACACCTACTACGTGCTGACATCAGGAAAGTTTCAAACCGATTTCTCATACACAAGCAGCAGTTGACTGGCGTTGCCTGGTGAAACGTTGTTGTGATGCCTCGTGTAAGGACTTTGATAATGCTCGTGTTGGTCGAGATCCAATGACCGTTAACAGAATATACACAACTGGAAATTGAAATAAGAACACCGTGAATTCATTGTCCCAGGAAGGGGAAACTTTATTGACACATTCCTGGGGTCAGATACATCACATGATCACACTGACAGAACCACAGGCACATAGACACAGGCAACAGAGCATGCACAATGTCGGCACTAGTACAGTGTATATCCACCTTTCGCAGCAATGCAGGCTGCTATTCTCCCATGGAGACGATCGTAGAGATGCTGGATGTAGTCCTGTGGAACGGCTTGCCATGCCATTTCCACCTGGCGCCTCAGTTGGACCAGCGTTCGTGCTGGACGTGCAGACCGCGAGAGACGACGTTTCATCCAGTCCCAAACATGCTCAATGGGGGACAGATCCGGAGATCTTGCTGGCCAGGGTAGTTGACTTACACCTTCTAGAGCACGTTGGGTGGCACGAGATACATGCGGACGTGCATTGTCCTGTTGGAACAGCAAGTTCCCTTGCCGGTCTAGGAATGGTAGAACGATGGGTTCGATGACGGTTTGGATGTACCGTGCACTATTCAGTGTCCCCTCGACGATCACCAATGGTGTACGGCCAGTGTAGGAGATCGCTCCCCACACCATGATGCCGGGTGTTGGCCCTGTGTGCCTCGGTCGTATGCAGTCCTGATTGTGGCGCTCACCTGCACGGCGCCAAACACGCATACGACCATCATTGGCACCAAGGCAGAAGCGACTCTCATCGCTCAAGACGACACGTCTCCATTCGTCCCCCCATTCACGCCTGTCGCGACACCACTGGAGGCGGGCTGCACGATGTTGCGGCGTGAGCGGAAGACGGCCTAACGGTGTGCGGGACCATAGCCCAGCTTCATGGAGACGGTTGCGAATGGTCCTCGCCGATACCCCAGGAGCAACAGTGTCCCTAATTTGCTGGGAAGTGGCGGTGCGGTCCCCTACGGCACTGCGTAGGATCCTAAAGTCTTAGCGTGCATCTGTTCGTCGCTGCGGTCCGGTCCCAGGTCGACGGGCACGTGCACCTTCCGCCGACCACTGGCGACAACATCGATGTACTGTGGAGACCTCACGCCCCACGTGTTGAGCAATTCGGCGGTACGTCCACCTGGCCTCCCGCATGCCCACTATACGCCCTCGCTCAAAGTCCGTCAACTGCACATACGGTTCACGTCCACGCTGTCGTGGCATGCTACCAGTGTTAAAGACTGCGATGGAGCTCCGTATGCCACAGCTAACTGGCTGACACTGACGGCGGCGGTGCACAAATGCTGCGCAGCTAGCGCCATTCGACGGCCAACACCGCGGTTCCTGGTGTGTCCGCTGTGCCGTGCGTGTGATCATTGCTTGTACAGCCCTCTCGCAGTGTCCGGAGCAAGTATGGTGGGTCTGACACACCGGTGTCAATGTGTTCTTTTTTCCATTTCCAGGAGTGTATTAATTAACACATTAACCCATTGAAGTTGTATTCACTTTAACGCAGTTTCTCATTACGTTATGCATACTCCATTATTTTAAATATTATACAACCAGGTAATTTATTCACAAATATATACATACACCTCCTCGTTACAACCTTGGCTATTGGTTATTACATATATGTATTTACGTTCATTCATCACCTCCTTACGTGTGACTCTGGCGCGACTCACCTAACATTCTTCTGAACGCAACGTAATTACGTAGGTTCGGACAACAATGTCTATGGCTGAGTAAATTACAAACTTTGTGTAAAGTGTCAGACCAAATCTAAAGCCGAAGTCGAAGAAATTAAGAAAAATAATAAACACTCAAAGCTTAGCAGAATACATACGCATAACTCGCTAAAACTCATAGTATAATACTCATTCAAAGCCTGCTTACTCTCTTAATTTCGGATCTACCTAGATTCGATTTGAGTAACGCCAGTACTATTTTGCATATATAAGTTTGTGTGGTTAGAACACCTCCCCTTTTTATTGAGTCTAAAATAGTTTTCTCATCAGTACTGCGGAAGTACTTATATAAGCGTAACTGAGACAGCGAAGTATTCGGTATCCAAAGTTACATGATCCAACACATGCATGACGAAAAGGCAGGTCACAATCATATATCAGTGTCTGTTATCTCTTCTATTCATAGCTATACTACTAGCTAGAGGACAAATGTAAGAATGTAGAGGCTTATCTGACTGGGAGTAAGATAGATACTGCCTACAGGAAAATTAAAGAGACCTTTGGAGAAAAGAGAAGCACTTGTATGAATATCAAGAGCTCAGATGAAAACCCCGTTCTAAGCAAAGAAGGGAAAGCAGAAAGATGGAGGTGTATATAGAGGGTCCATACAAGGGCGAGGTACTTAAGGGCAATACTATGGAAATGGAAGAGGATGTAGATGAAGATGAAATGGGAGATACGATAGTGTGTGAAGAGTTTGACAGAGCACTGAAAGACCTAAGTCGAAACAAGGCCACGGGAATAGACAACATTCCATTAGAACTACTGGCAGCCTTGGGAGAGCCAGTCCTGACAAAACTGTACCATCTGGTGAGCAAAATGTATGAGACAGGCAAAATACCCTCAGACTTCATCAAGAATATACTAATTCTAATCCCAAAGAAAGCAGGTGTTGACAGATGTGAAAATTACCGAACTATCAGTGTAATAAGTCACAGCTGCAAAATACGAGAATTCTTTACAGACGAATGGAAAAACTGGTAGAAGCCGACCTCGGGGAAGATCAGTTTGGATTCCGTAAAAATATTGTAACACGTGAGGCAATACTGACCACACAACTTGCCTTAGAAACTAGATTAAGAAAAGGCAAACCTACGTTTCTAGCATTTGTAACATAGAGCTAGCTTTTGACAATGTTGACTGGAATACTCTCTTTCAAATTCTGAAGGTGGCAGGGGTAAAATACAGGGAGCGAAAGGCTATTTACAATTTGTACAGATAGCAGATGGCAGTTATAAGAATTGAGGGGCAGGAAAGGGAAGCAGTGGTTGGGAAGGGAGTGAGACAGGGTTGTAGCCTCTCCTCAATGTTACTCAATCTGTATATTGAGCAAGCAATAAAGGAATCAAAAGATAAATTCCGAGTAGGTATTAAAATCCATGGAGAAGAAATAAAAACTTTGAGGTTCTCCGATGTCATTGTAATTCTGTCAGAGACAGCAAAGGACTTGAAAGAGCAGTTGAATGGAATGGACAGTGTCTTGAAAGGGGGATATAAGATGAACATCAACAAAAGCAAATCGACGATAATGGAATGTTTGTGGTACAACTTGAATAGAAGAAGGGATCGGTTGGTAGGACATGTTCTGAGGCATCAAGGGATCACCAATTTAGTATTGGAGGGCAGTGTGGTGAGTAAAAATCATAGAGGGAGACCAAGAGATGAATACACTAAGCAGATTCAGGAGGATGTAGGCTCCAGTACGTACTGGGAAATGAAGAACCTTGCACAGGATAGAGTAGTATGGAGAGCTGCATCAAACCAGTCTCAGGACTGAAGACCACAACAACAACTAAGGTTCGCGTCATCGGCCCTCAATTTTGATCACATTTAGAATTCTGAAATAGTGAAAATTTTCTTTACATGTTATCTTCAGTCAGCGATTGTCTGTCTTGTTTAAAACTGCCCTGTTCCTTCACATGTTTAACTAATACTGGCGATAACAACATTCTTTCATTAACAGCACCCTACAGCCAGTGGTTTGTTCAATTATCTCAGTGTAATCCAACAAGCCTTGTGGTAATCGTGATAGTGCATCTGCTGCAATGTTCTTTCTTACGAATATGTACATTACTTCAAAGCGTACTCCAAAAGAAATAAAGATCATTGCAATAAGTGGGAGTGTAGTGGCTTGATTTACAGGAGAAATGTCACTGCCTGACGGTCACACTACACACTTATTTTCTGGCCATAAATGTAATATTTGAATTTTCTAAACACCCAAACTACTACCAATGTTTCTAATTCAGTAGCGAACTAAGAGTGCTCACATTTACACCGAATAGCCAAAGAAACTGTTACACCTGCCTAATATTGTGTAGGGACCCCACGAGCACGCATAAGGGCCGCAACACGCCGTGGCATCGACTCGACTATTGTTTGAAGTAGTGCTGGGGGGAATTGACACCATGAGTCCTGCAGGGCTGTCCGCAAGTCTGTAAGAGTACGAGGGTGTAGAGATCTCTTGTGAGCAGCACGTTGCAAGGCATCCCAGATATGCTCAATAATGTTCATGTGTGGAGAGTTTGGTGACCAGCGGAAGTGTTTATACTCAGAAGAGTGTTTCTGGAGCCACTCTGTAGCAACTCTGGACGTGTGGGGTGTCGCATTGTCCTGCTGGAATTGCCCAAGTGCGTTGGAATGCAGAATGGACATGAATGGATGCAGGTGATCAGACAGGATGTTTACATGTCACCTGTCAGTCGTATCTGTACGTATTAGGGGTCCCACATCACTCTAACTGCCGTATCTAGACATATCCGGGGTCCAACATCACATGCCCCACCCCATTGCAGAGCGTCCACCAGCTTGAACAGTCAGTTTCATTCATGAGGTAGTCTCCATACCAGTACACGTCCACCCACTCGATACAATTTGAAATGAGACTCGCCTGACCAGGCAATATGTTTTCAGTCATCAACAGTCCAATGTCGTTGTCGACAGGCCCAGGCGAGGTGTAAAGTTTTGTGTCGTGCAGCCACCAAGGGTACACGAGTGGGCCTTAGGCCCATATCGATGATACACTCCTGGAAATGGAAAAAAGAACACATTGACACTGGTGTGTCAGACCCACCATACTTGCTCCGGACACTGCGAGAGGGCTGTACAAGCAATGATCACACGCACGGCACAGCGGACACACCAGGAACCGCGGTGTTGGCCGTCGAATGGCGCTAGCTGCGCACCATTTGTGCACCGCCGCCGTCAGTGTCAGCCAGTTTGCCGTGGCATACGGAGCTCCATCGCAGTCTTTAACACTGGTAGCATGCCGCGACAGCGTGGACGTGAACCGTATGTGCAGTTGACGAACTTTGAGCGAGGGCGTATAGTGGACATGCGGGAGGCCGGGTGGACGTACCGCCGAATTGCTCAACACGTGGGGCGTGAGGTCTCCACAGTACATCGATGTTGTCGCCAGTGGTCGGCGGAAGGTGCACGTGCCCGTCGACCTGGGACCGGACCGCAGCGACGCACGGATGCACGCCAAGACCGTAGGATCCTACGCAGTGCCGTAGGGGACCGCACCGCCACTTCCCAGCAAATTAGGGACACTGTTGCTCCTGGGGTATCGGCGAGGACCATTCGCAACCGTCTCCATGAAGCTGGGCTACGGTCCCACACAGCATTAGGCCGTCTTCCGCTCACGCCCCAACATCGTGCAGCCTGCCTCCAGTGGTGTCGTGACAGGCGTGAATGGAGGGACGAATGGAGACGTGTCGTCTTCAGCGATGAGAGTCGCTTCTGCCTTGGTGCCAATGATGGTCGTATGCGTGTTTGGCGCCGTGCAGGTGAGCGCCACAATCAGGACTGCATACGACCGAGGCACACAGGGCCAACACCCGGCATCATGGTGTGGGGAGCGATCTCCTACACTGGCCGTACACCACTGGTGATCGTCGAGGGGACACTGAATAGTGCACGGTACATCCAAACCGTCATCGAACCCATCGTTCTACCATTCCTAGACCGGCAAGGGAACTTGCTGTTCCAACAGGACAATGCACGTCCGCATGTATCCCGTGCTACCCAACGTGCTCTAGATGGTGTAAGTCAACTACCCTGGCCAGAAAGATCTCCAGATCTGTCCCCCATTGAGCATGTTTGGGACTGGATGAAGCGTCGTCTCACGCGGTCTGCACGTCCAGCACGAACGCTGGTCCAACTGAGGCGCCAGGTGGAAATGGCATGGCAAGCCGTTCCACAGGACTACATCCAGCATCTCTACGATCGTCTCCTTGGGAGAATAGCAGCCTGCATTGCTGCGAAAGGTGGATATACACTGTACTAGTGCCGACATTGTGCATGCTCTGTTGCCTGTGTCTATGTGCCTGTGGTTCTGTCAGTGTGATCATGTGATGTATCTGACCCCAGGAATGCGTTAATAAAGTTTCCCCTTCCTGGGACAATGAATTCACAGTGATCTTATTTCAATTTCCAGGAGTGTAGTTCATTGAATGGTTCGCACGCTGACTCTTGTTAATGGCCCAGCATTGTCTATGGGTATCCCTCAAGGCTCTGTATTGTCTCCCAGCCTCTGTAAAATTTATTTTAGTGGTGTGCCAGTCATCACACATTATCAGCTGGCACAATACGCCGATGATACAGCGCTATATATGACTGGCTGCAGCACAAACCAGCTCACTTCTCGTCTGCAGAGTCAGATGGTCAAGACAGCCACCTGGTGTAGTTCAAACTAGTGTCCTCAATGCCTCCAAAACTTCGGCAGTCTACTTCATCAAAGGGCGCCCAGTCCTCCGCCACAACATGACTATTGCTGGTGTCGAGGACGCATGGTCGCCTGATAACCAATACGTAGGTGTCCATATGGATAAAAAGCTGCTCTTCCATCAACATGCAGAATACGTCACCTAGAAAGGATAGAAGCTGATAAAAGTGTTGTACCCACAGTTCAACAGCAGGTAACTAAACCTAGAAACCAAGCTGCACCAGACAGTTCTCCATCCTTCCTTCGCCTATGGTTCCTCTGCAGGGGCCACAATTAGTGCTTCCCAGGTGCAGATCCTCCAGAGCCTGCAGGATAAGCTGCTTCAATGGAACCTGCATCCCCTTCCATTTACGAGGGTAGTTACCCTCCTTGGTGAAACAAACATGGTAACTTTGAAGATGTCCATTCAAGCGAAGATAAGGTGCCTCTATGCGGTACAGTCACCGGCTTACATCACATTGGCACCACAACTCCCTAGCACTGCCACCGCCACCCTGTTCCTCTCAACATCCAAGAGGAATCACATTCAGACTGTATCTAACCATAGCACTGTTACCGCCACTAATAAAATGTCAGTCTTCATACGATCACACGATATACAGGGTTATTACAAATGATTGAAGCGATTTCACAGCTCTACAATAACTTTATTGTTAGAGATATGTTCACAATGCTTTGCTTACACATAAAAAAACTCAAAAAGTTTTTTTAGGCATTCACAAATGTTCGATATGTGCCCCTTTAGTGATTTGGCAGACATCAAGCCGATAATCAAGTTCCTCCCACACTCGGCGCAGCGTGTCCCCATCAATGAGTTCGAAAGCATCGTTGATGCGAGCTCGCAGTTCTGGCACGTTTCTCGGTAGAGGAGGTTTAAACACTGAATCTTTCACATAACCCCACAGAAAGAAATCGCATGGGGTTAAGTCGGGAGAGCGTGGAGGCCGTGACATGAATTTCTGACCATGATCTCCACCACGACTGATCCATCGGTTTTCCGATCTCCTGTTTAAGAAATGCCGAACATCATGATGGAACTGCGGTGGAGCACCATCCTGTTGAAAGATGAAGTCGGCGCTGTCGGTCTCCAGTTCTGGCATGAGCCAATTTTCCGCGGGCTACGCGTGAAACTTGCTCGCACGCGTTCAACCGTTTCTTCGCTCACTGCAGGCCGACCCGTTGATTTCCCGTTACAGAGGCATCCAGAAGCTTTAAACTGCGCATACCATCGCCGAATGGAGTTAGCAGTTGGTGGATCTTTGTTGAACTTCGTCCTGAAGTGTCGTTGCACTGTTATGACTGACTGATGTGAGTGCATTTCAAGCACAACATACGCTTTCTCGGCTCCTGTCGCCATTTTGTCTCACTGCGCTCTCGAGCGCTCTGACGGCAGAAACCTGAAGTGCGGCTTCAGCCGAACAAAACTTTATGAGTTTTTCTACGTATCTGTAGTGTGCCATGACCATATGTCAATGAGTGGAGCTACGATGAATTTATGAAATCGCTTCAATCATTTGTAATAGCCCTGTATATTGACCGACTTATGACCACATATGTAGTTGTGTTAGCTGTTGGCCACTACCGTGAACTTACACCGTTGGAGGGTGGTATGGGACTTCAAGTCCCACCGCCATACGTGCAACGTGCACTCCATGATGTCATTGGAATGAAATCATTGTAGGATAGAACAATTTTACCCGTACCACAAGACAGTAAGACCGAGATTCACCACTGATGTAGTACCTCAAGCGAAAAAAATTCTCTGTCGACTTATCAGTACATATCGCTTTTCTGTACACTCTCAATGTTTGGAGGGAACTTGTCATTAGGTCTGTGTCGTCATACTGACATGGAAAGTAGTATTAAACATTGTAAAACACAGCAGGGAAAGACCAGTCACTGTAATGATGTGTGAACTATAATATTACAACAGGTTCACCAATCACAATTAATACACAAAATGTAAAGTGGAAGTATGTGCCAAGGAATAACTGGTGAAATTACACACAATTTTAAGTAACACTCCTTATTCAAATTTGGTGCAAGACTTTACGATACTTTTTTTAAAAAAAACAACAATCGTTTAACGAATAAGTCACAATTTACGATAGAAAAGGACTTTTAAATTATTAGATAATTATAAAAAAATTCACGCCAGTAAAAGGCAAGTACAGGTAAGCAATTTAACGTATACAACGTGACGCTGTATAATATTTTAAGCTCAGCTAAATTACAGGCGAATTTCACTCCATTAATAAATGAATACAATTTGAGTATATGGCTTCACTTTTGGGCAGACAAATTTCCCATTTGGTCACAACAGCCGTAGCTACGGCCGCCCACAACAGCCTCACTCAGTCTCATTAAATGGCGCAGAATCTAACTTGTCTGAAACACATAAAGACAATCCTGTTTACAAAAGTTCTCAAAATACAAAAACCAAAGCGGAAGAGTCATGCACATGGGGCGGGGAGGGAGGGGGGGGGACACTCACAGTCAATAACATTAACATTTCCAAAATATATCGAAAAACTAATTTTACAAATTTCTGCCAGTTAACTTACGGCAAACACACACACTCTTGCGAACTTTTACATCATTCTTCTTTCAAGGCAACAGTTTCTACCCGTAATGAAATGGAAAACTTTTGCATGGCAAGAAAACACACTAATAACCAACTGCATGTATAAAACACATAAGCACAGTGAGTGAAAGCCTTAAAAGATACTGAACTGGAAAAACACACAACAGTTTTTTGTTGACTAGAAACAATATAAAAAAATCCACTACACCGTACATTAACAACCTTGCTTGATTATAAACTCAAATTTACGTAAGTTACAGCTTCCAGATGAGCAGGAATTCGTTATGCAGTTGACTAGTTCTTACCACGAGGCAAAAGGAATTTTTCCTTCTTTCTTAGAGTACCTTTTACACGTGAGTCTAGTAATACTAGTTGTGGCAGGCGAGAAAATGTACCAGGTCTTAGTGCCTTGCATTTTTAAACAATACAGCCATTGGTGCCTTCGACTTGCACAGACACAGCAGAGGCTAACAGTCGAATGAAATACGTAGGTAAGCTGGGAGGGGAAAGAAGCAATCCAAACCACAGATTTACTCTGACTCCCCCCCCCCCCCTTTCGTCCTCAAAAGGGGACAAGCGGACCACCCTGTCTAATACGAGGTGCGGCTAGAAAAAAAACGGACTGATGCTGGAAAAAACATTTATTTACAATTATTTACAATTTCATCTCCTTCAATGTACTCTCCTCCTCGGTCCCTACACCGCTCCATACGAATTTACCAGTGTTCATAGCAATGCTGTAGATCGTTTTCGGTAAGTCCATACATTACTTCCGTCGCTTTTTCTTTTACTGCTTCAACAGTCTCAAATCTAGTTCCATTCAAAGCTGACTTGACTTTAGGGAAAAGAAAAAAGTCACAGGGGGCCAAATCAGGTGAGTAGGGTGGATGATCTAAGATGGGAATGTTGTGTTTTGCCAAAAACGTCTTCACTGACAACGCACTGTGAGCTGGGGGATTGTCTTGGTGAAGGATCCATGACTTTTTTCTCCACAAATCGTTCCGTTTTCTCCGTACTCGCTCACGTAGGGTAGCCAGGGCGCTAATGTAGTAATGCTGATTCACTGTTTGTCCCTCTGGTACCCAATCAATGTGCACAATCCCTTTTATGTCAAAACAATCATGATTGCCTTGAATTTCGATTTTGACATTCGTGCTTTTTTTTGTCGTGGAGAACCAGGAGTTTTCCAATGCATCGATTGGCGTTTAGTTTCGGGATCGTAAGTAAAAAACCACGATTCATCGCAAGTAATAACATTTTGTAAGAAGGTGGGATCACTTTCAATGTTTTCCAGGATGTCAGAACAAATCATTCTTCGGCGTTCCTTCTGTTCAATTGTGAGACACTTTGGAACCATTTTTGAACACACTTTGTTCATGTTGAAACTTTCATGAAGAATCTGCCTAACACTTTCCTTGTCAACTCCTGTTAACTCAGACACTGCTCTGATTGTTAAACGGCGATCTTGTCGAACAAGTTTATCGATTTTTTCAATGTTTGCATCAGTTTTTGCTGACAATGGTCTGCCAGTGCGAGTGTCATCACTGGTGTCTTCGCGGCCATCTTTAAAGCGTTCAAACCACTCGAACACTTGTGTTCGCGATAAACAATCAGCGCCGTACACTTGTTGTAACATTACAAACGTTTCACTTGCAGATTTTCCTAGTTTGAAACAAAATTTAATGTTAACACGCTGTTCTTTCTGTACACTCAACATTTTCCGACGCACAGACAAAACGTCAACTACTTAAAACAGACGCCACGGGCAGACTGAGTGCAGGAGGCAGATGAAACTCGAGCAGTAGGCGGAGCGAGAGTCATGTGACAGGCCACGCGACTTTCAGCCTTATTGCATTCATTTTATTGTTTCACCAGTACTAGTCCGGTTTTTTTTCTAGCCACACCTCGTATTACCACCTTCCCGCAGGTGGGCAGACGAGAATGAATGGCAGGGAATCCCCACAAAAAATACGGCTGGTATAATTAACAAGAATAAGTAAATTCAATTCAATCAAACTTCATAAAATCTGTTTTATAATCAATACTCAACTTGTGGTGCGTTAAGACTCCCAGGACTGAACCAACGCAGCACCTCCAAATGCTCTGCCGAGCTGCCCACTACTGGCCATCTCAACGGATGCAGGAAGGCGCACCTATTTTCAGAACCTCCTCGCCGGTCGACAGCATACGGCCCAACTGCAGATTAGGCCCCTCACAGACCCCCGCTCAGGAAGAGTCCTTTCGCGATGAGCAGTTAACGCCCCATACCACGGAGCTTAAGCTTACACTGATGCCACGGTCTGTGTGCTGTCCCCCAGCACCTGCAGAGAAGTCGCATCTTGATGCCCCGACTGCCAGCTCTCCACGAGAGCCCGTACAGCTACTTGTTAAAGCCACGCAAACAGCCCACTTTTCTCCTTTCCCGCTAGAGGGAGACACCGAAGTCTTCAATTGCGACAACGCCAGAAAATGGAGGGCGACTGCTTCACGCTACGCACTGCGGCGCGCTTTTCGAGGCTAGCTTTACTACGGCTCAGTGTGTTTACATTTTTATCATTTATTCTTGTACCTTCGAGTGCAGCAAACAACTTCCTCGATCTGTCTACCATCATTCACCTGGCTAACTGTGCCTCCAACATCCAGTACAGTTCCCCAACAGACCTAATCACATCTGCCACTTCAGTCTGCTGCATGACCCACTTGTATATCTTCATGTATGCCCCTGTAACTCCCAACACACATCTCCCATTGCTCTTGGAAGACAACCCCCTCAGTTTTTTAATAGTTGTCATTTTTAAAATTCACCAGGATATCTCATTGTTAAAAGTGAAAACTGGTAATTATAGCATTTCTAAACTATCCTTTCCTCAGTTCTGGAAACTATTTCTAAACTACTTTTTCCTCAGTTCTGGAAACCCTACTGAGTTTGCAAAAAAAAGAGCCGATGTTATTTATATCCTCATGCTTATTCCTTCCCTACCCACCCAATCATCATTTTCAGTTGCCATAAATGTAAAATGGCTCTGAGCACTTTGCGACTTAACTTCTGAGGTCATCAGTCACCTTGAACTTAGAACTAATTAAACCGTACTAACCTAAGGACATCACACACATCCATGCCCGAGGCAGGATTCGAACCTGCGACCGTAGCGGCCGCTCTGTTGCAGACTGTAGCGCCCAAAACTGCACGGCCACTCCGGCCGGCTAAATGTAAAAACTCATCTTCTACTACAAGGTATACAAGTTTCCTTCCGCCGTTGTTTCCCCAACATCTGAGGCTTTAATGAAACAAACTGGTTACACATGTGTCATTCAAAGTATTTTCCATCGCTGGCCACTACTTTCTCCCATCTTTCAGGCAGTGTACGAAACCCGCGTCGAAAAAGTTGTTCATCTTTTGAAGCGATCCTATTTGTGACTTCTTCATGAGATCGGAAGCGTTGGTCAGCCAGGCCATGCACCATTGATCTAAACGGGTGATAATCAGAGGGAACAATGTCTGGAGAATGTGGTGGGTGTGGTAGGACTTCCCATTTTAACGTTTCCAAGTACGTTTTGACCTCTTCTGCAACGTGGGGTCGAGCGTTGTCGTGCTGCAAAATCAGTTTATTGTGTCTCTCACTGTATTGGGGCCGTTTGTCTTTTAATGCTCTGCTCAAACACATTAATCGCGTTCGATAAAGAGCACCTGTGATTGTTTCACTCGGTTTTAACACCTCATAGTACACGATGCTGAGCTGGTCCCACCAAATGCAGAGCACGATCTTGGAGCCGTGATTATTCGGTTTGACCATCGACGTGGATATCCCCCTGATCTTCTGAGCTTATGACCGAGCGAGGTGGCGCAGTGGCGAGGACACTGGACTCGCATTCAGGAAGACGACGGTTCAATCCCGCATCCGGCCATCCCAATTTAAGTTTTCTGTGATTTCCCTAAGTCGCTCCAGGCAAATGCTGGGATGATTCCTTTGAAAGAGCACGGCCGACTTCCTTCCCCGTCCTTCCCTAATCCGATGAGACTGATGACCTTGCTGTCAGTTCTCCTCACCCAAAGCAACCCAACCCAAGTTATCGTAATGAACCCATTTTTCGCCCCCGGTGAAAATGCGATGCAGAAATCCCTTCCGTTTTTGCCCCTGCAGCAACTGTTCACGAACACACAAACCCCGTTCAACATCTCTTGGTTTCAGCTCACACAGGACCCAAATTCCTTCCTTCTGAATCGTGCCCATAGGGTTGAGACGTTTTGAAATGGCTATCTGTGTCACGCCCACTAATTGTGCCAATTCTTGAGTTTGAAGCGAGTCTTCACTCAGCAACGTCTCCAATTCTGCATCTTCGAAAACATTCTCTCTTCCGCCACTATGCCGGTCTACGACGTTAAAATCACTGTTCTTGAAGAGTTTAAACCACTCACGACACGTTATTTCACTGTTAGTGTCCTTACAATACATACTTCAGAGCATCCGATCAGACTCAGCCGCTGTTTTCTTCATATTGAAAGAAAACAGTAACACCTCCCACAAATGACGAGAATTAGGCTCGTAAACTGACATTTGCAATCAATGCAACTTCATAATGCAGACACAAATCGACTAATGTTTAAATGGATTTATATTGACCTAGGTCCAAGCTAACTGTCTGACATCTGCGATCTATTTCTTTCGACTGCTACTTACCGTTGTCGCCACCCATCGGCAAACGGCGGAAGCAAAGTTGTACACCTTGTACATTCATTGATTTGTTGCTTGTGCGTTACTTTAGTCTTGCAATTGATTTTCAAGGCCACTTTCAAACTTACTATTTTAGGTTCTTACCTCCATAAAAGTGATGGATCACCTTCTGTTAACTGCCAGGAGCAGTGGCGTTTGCATAGAGTTGGCAGTGCTAACAGACAAGCAGCACTGTGTGAAATAGCTGTAGAAACGAATGTGCGGCGTACGACGAACTTACAGGGCAGTGCAGCGAAATGTTGTGCTAATGGGTTATGGCTAGCAGATGACCAATGAGAGTGCCTTGCTAAAAGCACAACATTCCCTGCGGCGCATCTCCTCGGTTTGTGATGATATCTGTTGGACCCTCGAATACTTGCAAACAATGGCTTGGTCAGATGAGTTTCCATTTCAGTTGGTAAGAGCTGATGATAATGTTCCAGAGTGGCGCAGATGGCATAGAGCCGTGGACCTAAGTTGCCGATAAGGCAGGCACTGTGCAAGACAGTGTGGGCTATGTTTACACGGAATGAACTCGGTCCTCCAATCCACCTGGAAATGGTTATGTTCAGCTACTTGAAGACCATTTTCATGTTCTGGAAAAAAAAAGCGGTGGAATTCTTATGGATGAGAACGTGAACTGATCACTGACTGGAGTCCGTTCGCTGCCAATATGACAGTGAGCCATTGCACCGGGCCACAGTTGTTCGCGAACCAGATCGCCCGACATTTACTGGACATAATCGAGAGGTCGTACCGAAGCAGTTGGTCTTAACAGCGAAACATTCGCGACTGTAACAGGAAAATAGGAGTGCTGCACCAAGTACTCTCTGTCAAACACCACACTAGGAAGCGAGTCAATATTCCAGTGTCATCCTCTTTTGAGCTATGTTGAAATTTTCAGGACTGTAGCTTATCTCGAAGTTAGTTTAAAGTGAATTGCAAGACAGACAAGAAACCGAGCAAATAAAAACGTGTTAAGGACGGATCGTTCATTTATATGTACACAGTGCTGTTTTTCTGAAAAAAATTTTGAGTGTACTCCAACATTGGATATAATTCAGCGAAAATTACTTATAACTGAAATACGGGATACCACCCGTCTGCTTTTAGCCATGACGTCATCAACATGTCGAGGTTAAAAAAAAGTGGTATCGGACTCTTCAGTTGACTTTACGCAAAGAAACCATTTATTCTTTTCTGGATCCACCTGAAGATGACACAGATACTGTACCCCAAGGCTGTGCAATGTTCATGCCTTGTTTATTTCTTTCTACACCTAAACTTCCTACTTCTTTGCAAATTCTGCAGCCAAGTTTTTTGTTTGAAACGCTCAACCAGCCATTTTTCTCTCAAAATGCGATTTCTTGTTCCAAAGTCCAACATTCTGGACGATCATTTAATTTTCTATCATGGACTCGTTCGTTCACTGCATTTTCACACGTAAGTTCAGTGCTCAGGTTTACAGTTTCACTTTCGTCATCCACCGATGTTGAACTTCCTGGCTTTTCACTCGCACACGAATTATTGACAGGTTTTGGTTTTTTAGATGCAGGAGAACAAGCAAAATAGTTTGTTAGTTTTCTGCTAATCTCTCACCTCCAACTTAACTTACAAGTTGCAACGAAAGACAGGACACACTGTAAAACTTCGCACAACCGGCAAGAACGGAACTGCAAACGCAAACGAATAAAGAACATCAAAACAAAGGTGGCAATGAATCGCGAAGGATCATGGTAGTGGGACCGTAGAGACATCTATCGGTAGCTCGGCGTTTTAGCGTACGCATATCCGTTTAGCACTACCATCGCCCACTATTAGCGAGCGAGGGCACTACACGCTTATCGAATTCGCTGCCAGCGATTCAGTTGGCGAGAACGGTTGCCGCAACTTAGAAATGCTTGAAACAGTCAATGACATCGCTTTTCCCCACCAAAAACTGCACTGGTATCGATCGTATTGCAATTACCAACACTAAAAATGAAGTAAAAAATTTACGTCCGTGAAATAAATCTTTGGCACTCTTCCAGGTCCTCAACATCGTAACAAAATTACTTTGTCGACGAAAAAGTTTAGGGGTACGCATCCCCCAGCGTTTCCCCCAGAAAAACAGCACTGTATATACATAAATTCTTGTTGCAGCACGTGATATTAAACTTTGGGAACCAACCAAAAACTGGTATTCCTTGCCAGAATCGCGAAAATCTAGTGTAAATAAGTAAACACATACATTATGAAAATACTTTAATTTTAGAAATATACTTTTCATTCACATGTCTGCGAAATAAAATATTGTATTTGTCTCTAAAAGAGTAGTCAACCCTAGCCACGGTTCATGTATAACTCAAAAGGCTGAAAAAGTACCTAAATAAAATTACACAGACCTGTAGGCTGAGTGAAAACATTCATACAACAGCCGCAACCAACGTAGACTTGTTAGTCGGTTGTCTGGCATTGTATGAAACCACTCAAACCCAGTGAGTGAGGGAAAACAATCGTGTAGTTGACTTGTCCGTAGAGACTTAGCTGTTTCATTCGGCTGTAAAAAAACTGACTGTGCGTAAAAACAATCGACTGAACATTCGGATGGTAAAAACAGCCGGTTGTCCCGTCACTACGGCTATAGGGGCAGCCAGTGTTTCTGCACTACAGCCTGTCAGCTCCACGTAGTGTACAGGAGTGACGCTAGAGGGCAGCAGCGGTCAGTGGTACCGAGCAGTGAGTTCCGCGTAGTACCGACTGCCGCCGACGGAGGGCAGGCGCGAGCTGCAGAACGGATTTCACTGCCAGTTCAGACATCACGACGACCGATGAGACCTTTTTTGTCCGTGCGTTTTCTGTCTTGGTGGGCATGTAGCGTGTACCAATGTGTTACGTATTTGACGTTAGGCATGTAAGAGAGAAAAAGTTTAAGGTATAAGGGTGGAATTGTGTTTCAAGTTTGTTGCTAAGTACTGTCATTACGAGGGACTGCGTGACTATAGTCTGGATAATTTGAGCACTATTCGAAGGAAAAGTTAGGTTTTCACACATCTCAATGTTTATTACGTTATGAAGACAGTAAAGTAGTAAATAAGAAAGTCACGCCTAATGCTGATGTTTCGCTAAAGAACAGCGAAAATGAGCAGCATAATAAAAATGTTCTTCCTATCACCATTTTGTGGGGGCTACCAGGGAGGAAAAGTTTCGCGTACTTTCATTCTCCAATACTGGATGAATCAAGTCCGAGTATTTGCACGTCGTGACTCAACACGAACAACAAGGCGTTGCATTAGTTCCGCAACCTCAAGAGAAACACGCGGTTTCTAACTGTAGTCATTGTCTTATTACCTTAAATTTTTAACGTAAGATTATACCTATTAAACACAGGCAATAATTAAGGGTAGTATGGTAATGAAAATGAAATTTTTGGTGTTCCTGGGAGCCATTACAAAGGTAGCACACAACTAGTATTAGGTTCCAGGTCATTCGTTCTGAGGCCTTGTTTTCGGTTTCGCAACTCCTTCTCGTAGAGGTAGATATCGCTCCAGTTTTGTGCAACAAATTTCTAGACAATTACAACGACATAATTCGGACAACAAATGCGCTGATCGATATATTTGAGGAACTGAATCGATCATTTCGAATGATGGGCGACGAGGGGAAGAAATGAATATGATAATTAAGTCACTCACTCTCTTAAAGGTGTTTTGTTGTACAATTTTCAAAACCATGTTGAATGGAGTAATAACAGTCTTTCCAAAAATTATATTTTAAAACACTGACAGTTTACAGAACCAGTTCAAGTCAGAAAGTACTCCATCATTATGTTATGCGTATTATTTGCTGAAATTCCACCACACATCTGTCTAGTTGCTGGCAATTATCGGTAATGTATCTTAAATTTCAAAGCCGCCTGTTTTTCTGACAAAGTAATGCAAAATGACACAGGGCTTTACAACATCTAAAGAAGAATCAGGGTTCAAGCTCAAAGGGGCTTGAAAAATTATTCATTTGTTGCTAAATATAAATAGACGAGAAAATTACTATGAGAAAATTGCCCATCGAATTATGGTGTGACAAATACAAATCCTTAAGACTTTTAAATATGCAGAAGTAGTATTTTTATTGCATTTGTTTGATCGCAGCATCCAGCATTTCTATAGCTAGAATAGATTCACTGAAGGATGTGTTCTTGCACAATAATAAATACCAGTGTACTTCACAAATTGTAGATATCCTCTTTCCAACGAAGTGGAACAATATATCATAATCGCTACGGAGCTCTTTAAATATGGGGTGGAAGAAAAACGTTGGTTTTCTCATCTGTTTGGGCGAACACAAGTTAAAAACCATAGTACCGTCTCTTCTTGTTACGTTTTGCGGCGACTCTATAGAGAAACTGAATAGAAGCCCGTTGCGCGCACACACGCCGCACACAAAATGCCGTCTGTTTACTGTATTGTAAATGTAAATGTATTACCAGCTGCGGAACTGAGGTCAGCCCGAGGCTCCCCTAAATTGATTATTGGATGCGTCATGTACAAAAGCTGTGTTCAATTATACTGTTTTTTTTCCCTTTATTGTGATTTCATTCCCCTGCCCCATATGAGCAGGGGAGGGCTGTCAGCGGCACAATCCACCACTCTTCAGCTGAGTGACATGACAACTAATACGAGAATAAAAAGTTACGTATATAAGGCGATGAAAAAGGGGAACTTAAACAGAGTATGGGGAGATAATGGAGGTAAAAATACACTGACATGGAGACGTTTATGGGGGGACAATTAAAAAAGTCAGCAGAAAATTAAAAAAAACACAGTTGGTGATTCTTAAAACACAGAGAAGACACTGAATGGACATGCACAGGTTAAAAGTCAGCCACAGTATTAAAAACACTCCAGAACAACACACTTAAAACCCACGTGGAGCACACACGATGAAGAATGAAACTGCCAGGTGGGACCTGCTGAGGCCAGAGAGGATGGAAAAGGAGGGGAGAGCAAGGGGCAGCAGGGGAAGTGGCGGGATGAAGAGAGTAGGGGCGTCAGCGGGTACACAAAGAGGCAGGAGACATGTGGGGCAGGAGATGAAGAGGGAAGACAAGGCAGGAGGAAGTGCAGAGACACTGAATGGGAGCACAAGAGAGGGAGGGGGAGTAGGAGGGGGAGTAGGAGGGAGAAGCCGCTCAGGAGAAGGGAGGGGGAGGAGAGGGAGCCCTGAGGAGGAGGCAGGAAGATTGGGTTAGAGTTGGTAGGAAGGGTAGATGTCAGGGCGAAGCTCATCATCCAGGAGGGGTAGACCGTGGAAGTTGCGTTGGGAAAGGAGGTGGAGGCTGTGGAGATGGAGAGAAGGTGGGACACAACACTAAAGACACAGCAATGGGTTTGGGGTGGAGAGGAAGGGAGACACCTGGGGGTGAGGGGGATCAATGCAGCAGACAATATATAGTGTGCAGATGTATTCAAGTAAAAGGAGAAGGTGGGGAAGGGGATGAGGTAATAGAGGATGCACGTGTTGGATGGAAGGCAGATGCAGAATGCGAGGATTTGGAGGGCTGTATAGAACTGGGGAGGGGCGGAAATCCAAGCTACACTGGCATAACAGAGGATGGGGTGGATCAAGGATTTGTAGGTGTGAAGGATGGTATAAGGATGCAGACCCCATGTCTGGCCGGACAGGAGTTTCAGGAGGTGGAGGCGGTTGTGAGCTTTGTTTTGGCTGGTAGGGAGTCCAGGTGAGGTAGAAATCATGGAGACAGAAGAAGTGGGTGGTGTGGCATATGATGATCGCCTGGGCCTTGGAAGGGTTGATACGGAGGAACCATTGGTTGCACCAAGCGGTAATTTGGTCAAGGTAGGTTTGGAGAGTACGTTGGAACTGTTGAAGGGTCAATCGTCATGAAGGATGGGGTAATGCATGGTGGGATGGCTACTAGTAAGGCAGTGGAAGGCTGACCAGTACTTGGAGGAGTTGACAGGGAGGGTGGAGTTGAGGTGTGTGCATGTCTGGCGCCAGTTTCGGCGTTTCTTTGCTGTAAGAAGGTTCCAGATGTGTCGCTGTAATTGCCAGTGGCGGGTGAGTGTATCCCGGTCACAGGTGTGGAGGAAGGAGCGGTAGAGCCTGCGGGATTCATGCAGAAGGAGGACGGCCTGTAGAGGCAGTGTAGGATGGTGAGGGTGGATGAATTTGGTAGGGACATGAGCCTCCACAGCGTCAATGATGAAGGAAAGAAGAGGCATGGGTGATGTCAGCAGGATGGTGGAAGGTGAGGGGGTGGCTTTTGACCTGTAAGGCAATGGATTTCCAGCAGGCATCCCAATTGGCAGGGTGGTAGTCATGGACAGACTTTGGAGGGGCAGCTGGGTGGGTGGCTGCAGGGGTGGGACGAGCAGAGGAGATGGTGAGAAGGACAGGGAGATGGTCACTACCAACAGGCTCGAGGACATCAATGGTGATGTGAGCAAGGAGGTTGGGGGAAGCGAGGATATCACTGGGGGTGGAGTTACTTTCAGGATAGGTGTGTTTTGGGAGACAAGATCACCATGGAGGGTGGCAAGGTACTGATGCCACCGCCGAACGGTGGCAGGGTCACAGCTGTGGATGTTGAGGTCAGTGGCAATCACATAGGTGGAGAGGTACAGTCAACATGGGAAATGGAGTCAAAGGGAAGAAGAGCTTCAGGGCGGATATAGATAGTGACACAGATGATGGTGAGGGAGGGGAAAAATAGTCTGAGGAGAAGGTGTTCGGTCAGGTCATTGAGGAGGGGTTGTGGCCGGACAGGGAGATTCTGGAGGTAGCCTATAGCAACCCCACCTTGGGTTAGGGGAAGGGGATTGTCAGTGCGGTGAAGGAGATAGGGGGAGGTGCGGACAACATGGTGGGATTGGAGGAAGGTTTCATTAAGGATGAAGGAGTTAACTGGTGCTGGGATAGGATATGCATGAAGAGGTATTTGTTTGCAGGGAGGGAGTCAATGTTGAGGTAGAGGAGACTATACTGTTGACACACCAGGAGGTTGGGGGTGGAAAGGATGTGGGAAGGCGAGAGAGAGGCTTAAACGAGGATGTCAAGTCAGGTGAAGGTAAAGTGGGGCTGGTTGTGGGAGTAGGTGGCGTAGGTGTTTAAGTGGAACATAGAGCGGGAGGCAAGGGAAATCTGCTGGAGTGTGTGGGGGCACTGAAATGGGTGGATGTTCTGCAGGACGATGGTGAGGAACCCGATGATGTCTTCTGCTGTAGAGGGACGGCAGAGGAAATGTTAGGGTGGATGGGCGGGTCGATGGGACGAACGGGGACAGTGAGTTTAGGGTTGGTGGGAGGGGGTTTGGCTTTGCGTTTGGAGGAATAGGTGGGGTGAGGTTCGTTGCAGGTGTTGCAGGAAGGGGGGGAGGCAAGGTTGGGACACTGTTTAAGGAAGTGAGAGGCTTTACAATGGGGGTAGGTGGGGGGTTCTTGCAGTTTTGGGTGAGATGGCCATCGTACAGGAGACAGCTCTGGCAGTGGTAGGATTGAGGAGCGGAACAGGATGGGTCAATAGGGTGGCAGCAGTTGAAAATCAGGGCTCCCTATGTGTGGAGGTGGTCAATGGAGGACGTGGACTCTGTAAATATATGCACGAGGAAAGTAGGGCCAGAGGATTTGTAAGTACGGTGGGCCGAATTGATTTCCAGGGCAGGGTGGGCATTCAGTTCTGCCAACAACTCAGCCTCCGTAGCCACAGGTCTGAGTTTTGTGACAACAGCGGTGAGGGTCAGTGGACGACGAGAGGGTTGGAGCTGATGAGGAGAGGAGGATGTAAGGAAAGGGGTGAGGGATGCATGGGGCCCAAAGCTGATGTGGGGAAGGCATCAGAGGAGATCAGTATGGAAAGAGGGAGAGGGGGACTTCATGAGAATAGAGTCTGTGAGAAGGATAAGTTGGGTGATGGGTGCACTGGGGATGTACTTCTGGATTTCAAGGGTGAGGGTGCAGGCATCCAGGAATTTTGTATCAGGGTTGGCTAGGAGAAAGGTATACAGGGAGGGGGCTGGAGAGGAGGAAGGTTGGGTGGTATCCATGACAGGGTCAGAGGGAGGTGGGGTGGGCAGTGGCTTTTTGGATGAGGGAGTAGAGGAGAGATCGCCACTGGGCCATTTGGAAGATTTTTTGGTGGGTGTTGCCTGGGAGGAGGGATGAGGGACTGGATGGATGGGGAGGTGGTGGGAGGCAGGACCCTCCTGTGGGGCAGTAGCACCAGGTGAGAGGGTAAGGCACTATGGGGTGGCGACTGTGGCGCAGCAGACGGTGACTTGGGCTGGGGAAGCAGTGAGGGAGTAACTGCATGATGTTACAGTGGGGCAGGTGAAGGGGAGGTGTAGATGATGGTGGTAGTGTGGTGTCCATGGTTGCAGGCAGTGCCCACAGGCGACAGGTGTCGCTGAAGTACAAAAGGAACTAAAACGTGGGGCAGCCACGAGCACCAGGTGGCGACGACGACGATGGCGATGACGAAGAAGATACACCCTGAGTGTAGCCCAGGCAGTGTGAGTCTTCGATCAGGAAGTGAGGGAATCCAATCCTCGAATCTCAGTTATAATTTTTTTTTCCTTTATTGTATTTCGAGTCCCCCCCCCCCCTCGAAGTGGGTGGGTGGCAGCAGCTTATTACGCTGCTCTGCAGCCTACAGACTTTTTTAAAACGTAAGGATAAGTTAAGAAACAATAAAAGCAGGCGATAAAATGGGGACTTAAATTGTAAAACGGCGGAAAATTGTGGAAAGTTAAAATATAAAGCAAAGGGTTGGCAAAGCGAATAAAATACACAGGATGCAGACAGGTAACATAGTAGGCACACAATTAAAAAACATGGCGACAATCTGGTTTCTGTTCACAAGAGATATAAAATCACACCCAGCGACAGTATGATGGCCGTTCACAACACCTCGAAAAAAACTCAAAAACGAAAGGGGGGAACCAAAGGAGGGAGAGGAATCAAAAGGGGGAGGGGCAGGGACAGGGCAGATGCGAGAGGGAATGGGAAAAGGCAGAGGAGGGAAATGCAAAAGGACTTGGGGGAGAGAAGGGGGGAGAGAGAGGGTAGGTGGGGGAAAAAGAGGATGGAAGGAAGGAGAGGGAACCCAAGAAAAGGATAGAGGAAAGGAGGGGGGGTGAGGATCAGAGTTGATAGGAGGGATAAATGGAGGGCATCATCTGGGAGGGGGAGTTGATGGAAGCCATCTTGGGAAAGGAGCTGAAGGGTGTAGAGATGGAGGGTAGGGGGGACACAACAGTGGAGACGTGGCAGGGGGTGGGGATGGGACAGGCGAGGGGCAACCAGGGGGTGAGGGGATCAAGGCGATGGGAGGTGTATAGTATGCGGATATGTTCGAGGAATAGGAGCAGATGGGGGAAAGGAATGAGGTCATAGAGAATCTGCGTGGGGGACGGGAGGCATATACGGAAGGCGAGGCGGAGTGCATGATGCTCAAGGATCTGCAGGTAGTTATAGAATTTGGGGGGGGGGGCAGATATCCAGGCAGGACTGGCATAACAGAGGATGGGGCGGATTAAGAATTTGTAGGTGTGGAGGATGGTAGAGGGGTACAACCCCTATGTCTGGCCAGAGAGGAGTTTGAGGAGTCGGAGGCGGTTGTGGGCTTTGGATTAGATGGAGCAGAGATGAGGGATCCAGGTGAGGTGACAGTCAATGGTGAGGCCAAGGTACGTGAGGGTACGGGTGAGGCAGACAGGACGGCCGCAGATGGTAAAGGAGAAATCTCGGAGCCGGAAGGAGCGAGTGGTACGACCTACGATGATTGCCTGGGTCTTGGAAGGATTGATTTTCAGGAGCCACTGGTTACACCATGCAGCAAAAAGGTTAAGGTGATTCTGGAGAAGACATTGGGACCATTGGAGATAGGAGCGAGTGCGAGGAATGCGGTGTCATCGGCATATTGCAAGAGGTGTACTGGAGGTGGGGTTGGTGTATATCTGCCGTGTACAGGAGGTAGAGGAGAGGGGAGAGGACAGACCCCTGGGGCACACCTGCAGAGGGGTAGAAGGTGTGGGAATTGGCATTATGGATGGTAACATAGGAGGGGCGGCGGGAGAGGAAGGAGGCCATCAGACGGATGTAGTCGACAGGAAGGGTGTAGGTTTTGAGTTTAAACAGGAAATTGGGATGCCAGACATGGTCGTAGGCCTTTTCGAGGTCGAGGGAGACAAAAATGGCAGAGCAACAGAGCAACGGGAGTTAAGCTGGAGGGAGAGTAGATGAGTGAGGCGGAGGAGTTGGTCAGCGACAGAGAAGGGAGGTCGAAAGCCACATTGGGTGTCGGGGAGAAGGTGGTTTTGGTGGAGGTGGATGCGCCGGGAAAGGATGGCTTCCAAGAGCTTGCTGAACACCGATGTGAGAGAGATAGGACGATAGTAAGAGGCATCAGATGGAGGCTTTTTGGGTTTGGAGAACATCAGGATATGGGAGGTTTTCTACACGTCGGGATAGAAGCCAGTGGCAAGGATGTCCGCCGCTCGTGGTCTCGCGGTAGCGTTCTCGCTTCCCGAGCACGGGGCCCAGGTTCGATTCCCGTTGGGGTCAGGGATTTTCACCTGCCTCGAGATGACTGGGTGTTTGTGTTGTCCTCATCATTTCATCATCATCCAGGAAAGTGGCGAAATTGGACTGAGCAAAGATTGGGTAATTGTACGGGCGCTGATAACCACGCAGTTGAGCGCCCCACAAACCAAACATCATCATCATCCAGTGGCAAGGATGACATTGTAGAGGGTGGCAAGGACTGAAAGGAAGGAGGGAGGGCAGTGTTTGAGGTGGTGGTAGGTAATGCAGTCATGGCCGGGTGCAGTGTTGCGTTTAGTGCGGAGTGTGAGGCTGATGTTCTGTGTAGTGATGGGAGTGTTAAGTTCAGATGGTGGTGTGTGGCCCAAGTACTGGAAGCTAGGAGCAAGGGGAGGAACAGAGGTAATCGTACAGTCCATGGTGTCAGGGAAGAGGGAATAATCAAAGTGGGGATCATCTGGGATGGAAAAAACATCTGAGAGGTGAGAGGCAAAGTGGTTGGCCTTACTGAGGTTGTCAGGAAAGGGATGGTCATCAAGGAGCAAAGGGTACTGGCGGGGTGGGGCGGTTCCCAGTAAGGTGGTGTAAAGCAGACCAATACTCGGAAGAGTTTATGGGGAGCTTGGTGTTGAGTTGTGTACATGTATGGTGCCAGGCACGGCGGTCACGAGTGCGGAGAAAAGAGTGGTAGAGGCGGCATGACTCTCAAAGGAGAAGGACAGCCTGTGGAGGCAGATTGGGGTGGTGAGGATGGATGGCTTTTGTGAGGATATGGGTGGCGACAGCGTCAGACAAGGTCTGGTGCAGAAAGGCAGCAGTGCGAGAGATGTCATCAGGAGATTGGAGGTTAAGGTCGTGGCCGTCAACCTGGGTGTGAGTGGAGTCCCAGTAGGCATCCCAGTTGGCATGGGAGAAATTGTGGAGAAGTGTGGTGTGTGGATGGCGACCATTAGAGATAGTGAGGAGAACTGGAGCGTGGTCACTGCCAATGAGGTCAAGGACATCTGCGGTGATGCACCCAAGGAGGTTGGGAGAGGCAAGGACCACATCGGGAGTGGTGTTGGATTCAGGTCGGGTGTGCTGAGGGAGGGGAACCAGATCTCCCTGGAGGATGGTGATAAACTGATGCCACTGCTGGAGGTCGGCAGGATCACGGCTGTGGATACTGAGGTTGGCGCCATCACGTAGGTGGAGAAGGTGCGGTCAGTGTGGGCCAGGAAAAAAGTCATTGCTGGCTTATGCACATTGACGAATTGTAAACATGTAGTAATAAAAGATGAGTTTCACTTCATCTAGTGACTCCCAAAACTTCAAAATAGGAGATGAATTCAACTGCCACTTTATGTCGCTGAAGAACATGACACGCAGCTGAGACCTTGTTCCTTGTCGCCGCCAACAGATGACACGTCAGTGGCCAGGCCGACACGCAGCCATCTTTAGCAGCGCAAAGCAGCACTTCATTTTATTTCATAACTATAATTTTATAGCGAACCTGGCATTATAATCGCTAAATGTCTGTGGGAATTGGATACATATCGGAGGAGAGATGGTACTTAAAGTCTCGGAAAATTCTTAAATGATTAATCTCCAGTATCGAGAATTTTGGTGACACTGTCTGGTCTTGACATTAGTATAGAACTTGAATATATACTTACATGACGTACACAATGAAAATTGTTTAGCCTCTCTCTGTATTAATATTTATCAAAGTGCCATAGAATGAAGTGGGGCAGATTTTCAGGTTTTTAGTAAATTTACCTACCAATTTTGTTTCCAAACTTTATGAAACTTTAAATATTTAATCTTATAACAACGTTTCACATTATGTTTGGGTTCGTATTTTACAAATAGTGCTGAAATGTGTCCCCCACTTCACCACAGTGTTCAAAATGCCCTCAAGTTCACTATCGAGGTGAAGCAGGACATGGAAATAACACAAATGAGTATGGTAAGCAGAAATTCTTTTTATTATATGCTACCATACAAAAAAGTTTTGTAGAGCAAACCTTTTATTTTAAATTCAGGAACTTTTTCTGAGAATAAGACTATTTTAATGACTATAACATTATGATAATGGTCTTACAAATCTATATGCAGCTTTGCTATACTATTCATCGCTAATTTTCACTCATCAGACTTTTGTAATGACAACAATCTTGGACAGTGTTGGGAAGAGAGATCTTCCTTTTCTGATGTCTTGATACACGTCAATTTTCAAAACAATATCAGTGTAGAGAACATCTTGGACGTCATTCACTTGAGGGAAATGGAACATTGTCACTTTTTTCCTTAGAAATTTTATTTCAGTTGTATTATCCTTTGGTATGCCAACGATTTCTCCCACATAGAATGTTGTTTGGTGGTCTTGCTCTGCGATGAATTTCACCACTGTCAAGTCTCTGGGTTGTTGTCTTGTTGACAGTGCAAATTTAGGTTTCATTTTCATACTTCTGTTCTTACCTCTAGGAATTTGAACATCTTGTTAGGTACCAACAGACGGCTTGCAGACACTACTATGGTTGGCAGAAGTTGTGTAAACATTCATGACAAAATGCTCATACCTGGATGATTTTTCTACCTCTGCTTCCTGTGGAATCACTAGATCTGGCTATGATAAATTTTTCAGTGAGGACATCTGTTGAAATTTTCTCAGACTCGGAATGCTGAACTCTCCTTGGAATCTTCTGCAGCACTTTTTCAGGAACTAATGGTATCATACCACATGCCCTAAAGCTAGAGATGATGTCCCTCTACATATTATCAACCTTCTCCAGTGCTTCCTTCAATTTTTTTCTGGAAACTGGACTTGAGGCAGACAGCACTTGTACAGTTTCTTCCTGTTCAGCAAAACAGCTCTCCATGCTGCTTTAATTGGTCTGAATACTGCAACATCCAAGGACTGTGTTAGATGTGTAGAATTTGGAGGCAGCATTATAAAGGCAATGTTGTGATCATGACACAATCTTATCACTTCCGGAGAGAGATGACTTAGAAGGTTGTCCCCTATGACAGCTTTTCGTCCATCAAACCTTCTCAGATATGGCAGAGCTATTTTCACAAACCATTCTTCAAATAATGGCATGTCAAACCAACCAGATTTGCTTACTGCATAACGTGAGCCTTCAACGCCACCTTCTTTCCAAGTTGGGCAGAGACTTGTGCCCAAGGTCTTGTACACAATAAAGGGGAGAGCATTTCTCCGTTAGCAGAAACGATAAACATCACACTGGTTTACTGTTTGCTATGGTCAATAACTCTTTCTGGACGTCGACATCCTCTTCTTACAATGACCCTGGAAGATCCAGGATAATCTGTGATTTTTTTTTTTGTGGTTTTAGGGCGCACAACTTCAATGGTCATTAGCGCCCTGACTACTCTAAGAATGCACCGCGAGGCACAAGTTGACAACAACAACTAAAAGGGAAAACACGATAAAAGACAGACTGACAGGCATAGGATTAAAAAACAGCATCATCAAATGACCTTAGCGAGGTTTGTCAAATTGACAAAAACGAAGAACACGAGCAGCTGCTCGTGGGTCATCCGCTAAAATGGCATCGAAAGTATTTGGCAGGGTAAGATCGAGGCGCAGTGTGTTAAGATCTAGACAGGACATTAAAATGTGTCTAACCGTCAGCAAGTGCCCACATGGGCAGAACGGCGCCGGCGCAGCCGTCAGCAGATGGCGATGGCTGAACCGGCAGTGTCCAATTCTTAACCGGGCTAAAACGACCTCCTCCCGCCGAGAAGGGCGTGAGGAGGACGTCCAAGCCACGGGAAGAGGTTTTAAGGCCCGAAGCTTGTTGTCGGTAAGTGCAGCCCAATCGGCATGCCACAGCGATAAAATGCGCCGACAAATGACCCTGCTAAAATCGGACGAAGGGACACAACAAGAAGCTGTCTGAGGCTGGAGGACCGCAGCCTTGGCCGCGGCATCTGCAGCTTCGTTCCCAGGGATACCGACATGGCCAGGAACCCACATAAAGCTAACCGGAGAACCGACGTCCACCAGCTGCTGAAGAGAGAGTTGGATCCGGTGTACGAAAGGGTGAACCGGGTACGGATCACTGAGGCTCTGGATGGCGCTCAGGGAATCTGAGCAGATGACATAAGCAGAATGTCGGTGGCGGCAGATGTAAAGAACAGCCTGGTAGAGGGCAAAGAGCTCAGCTGTGAAGACCGAACAATGGCCATGGAGCCGGTATTTGAAACTTTGTGCGCCGACAATAAAGGAACACCCGACCCCGTCATTGGTCTTAGAGCCATCTGTATAAATGAAGGTCATGTTGATGAACTTCGAACGAAGTTCCAAAAAACGGGAGTGGTAGACCGAACCGGGGGTGACCTCTTTTGGGAGCGAGCTGAGGTCAAGGTGAACGCGGACCTGAGCCTAGAGCCAAGGTGGCGTGCGGCTCTCGCCCACTCGAAAGGTTGCAGGGAGTGAAAAATTAAGGTGTTGAAGGAGGCGACGAAAGCGAACTCCAGGGGGTAGCAGGGCAGAGACATACAACCCGTATTGACGGTCAAGAGAGTCGTCAAAAAAGGAACGATAAGACGGATGGTCAGGCATTGACAGTAGCCGACAGGCATACCGACAAAGCAGTATATCGCGCCGGTAGGTGAGCGGCAATTCGCCAGCGTCAGCATGAAGACTCTCTACGGGACTGGTATAAAATGCTCCGATCGCAAATCGTAAACCCCGATGTTGTATGGAGTTGAGGTGGCGTAAGATGGATGGCCGTGCAGAGGAGTATACGAAGCTCCCATAATCCAGCTTGGAGCGGACGATCGACCGATATAGACGAAGTAGGACGGTTCGATCCGCTCCCCACGACATACCACTGAGAACACGGAGGACATTTAAAGAACGGGTACAACGGGCGGCCAAATATGACACATGTGGAGACCAGCTAAGTTTCCTGTCAAAGGTAAGGCCTAAAAATTTGGTTGTCTCCACGATTGGGAGAGCAACGGGACCGAGTCGTAAGGACGGTGGGAGAAACTCTTTGTAGCGCCAGAAGTTAATACAGACCGTCTTCTCGGCAGAAAAACGGAAGCCATTGGCGACACTCCAGGAGTAAAGACGGTCAAGAGAACGCTGAAGACAGCGCTCCAGGACACGTGTACACTGCGCGCTGCAATAGATGGTAAAATCGTCCACGAAAAGGGAGCCTGATACATCAGCTGGGAGGCAATCCATTATTGGATTGATCGCGATGGCGAAGAGAGCGACGCTCAAAACTGAGCCCTGTGGCACCCCATTCTCCTGGCGAAAGGTGTCGGACAGGACAGAACCCACACGTACCCTGAACTGTCGATCCATTAAAAAGGAACGAATAAAAAGAGGGAGGCGACCGCGAAGGCCCCATGTATGCATGGTGCGGAGAATGCCCGCTCTCCAACAGGTGTCGTAAGCCTTCTCCAAATCAAAGAACACAGCCGCAGTCGGGCGCTTCCGCAAGAAGTTATTCATAATGAAGGTCGACAAGGTAACCAGATGGTCAACAGCAGAGCGGCGCCTACGAAATCCACATTGTACATTGGTAAGTAGGCGTCGAGACTCGAGCAGCCAAACCAATCGAGAGTTAACCATTCGCTCCATTACTTTACAGACACAGCTGGTAAGCGAGATAGGTCGATAACTGCAAGGCAAGTGCTTGTCCTTCCCCGGCTTAGGAATCGGGACAACAATAGACTCGCGCCAGCATGCAGGAACATGTCCCTCAATCCAGATGCAATTGTATGTACGAAGAAGAAAACCTTTACCCGCAGGAGAAAGGTTCTTCAGCATCTGAATATGAATAGAATCTGGCCCAGGAGCGGAGGACCGTGATCGGCCAAGTGCGTTTTCGAGTTCCCGCATGGTGAATGGGGCATTATAACTTTCACGATTCGAGGAGCGGAAGTTAGGTGGCCTAGCCTCCTCTGCCTGTTTGCGGGGGAGGAAGGCAGGGTGGTAATGAGCGGAGCTCGAAACCTCTGCGAAAAAGCGGCCGAAGGCATTGGAGACAGCCTCAGGGGCCACAAGGACGTCATTCGCGACCTTCAAGCCAGAAACTGGTGAGTGGACCTTAGTGCCAGTTAGCCGGCGCAGGCTACCCCAGGCAACAGAAGAAGGAGTAAAACTGTTGAAGGTGCTTGTGAAAGCAGCCCAGCTGGCTTTCTTGCTTTCTTTGATAATACGACGTCACTGAGCACGTAATCGTTTATAATTGATACAATTCGCCACTGTAGGGTGGCGTTTAAAGGTGCGTAAAGCACGTCGACGAGCACGTAAAGCGTCTCTACATGCTGCGGTCCACCAGGGGACCGGTACGCGACGTGGAGAAGAAGTAGGGTGAGGGATGGAATATTCAGCAGCAGCGAGAATGACTTCCGTGAGGTGTGCGACCTGACGATCGCAGCTTGTGAAGGTTTGATCCTGAAAGGTCGCCCTGGAAGAGAAGAGCCCCCAGTCTGCCTTGGAGATGGTCCAATTAGAGAAGCACGGAGAGGGGGTATGCTGCAGGAGATGGATAACACACGGGAAGTGGTCGCTCGAATATGTATCAGAAAGTGCATACCACTCAAACCGGCGTGCAAGTTGGGGAGTACATATAGAGAGGTCTAAATGGGAATAGGTGTGAGATGTGTCCGAAAGAAAAGTAGGGGCGCCAGTATTGAGGCAGACAAGATTGAGCTGGTTGAAAAGGTCTGCTAACAAGGAGCCCCTCGGGCAGGATGCTGGAGAGCCCCAAAGGGGATGGTGGGCATTGAAGTCTCCAGTTAACAAAAATGGTGCAGGTAGCTGAGCAATAAGTTGAATCATGTCTGCCCTGGTAACGGCAGATGACGATGGAGTGTAAACGATACAAAAGGAAAACGTAAAAGTGGGGAGAGTAATGCGGATGGCAACTGCCTGCAGGCCGGTGTGCAACGTGATGGGATCGTAGTAAATATCATCCCGGACCAGCAACATAACCCCTCCATGAGCTGGGATACCTACCACAGGGGGTAGGTCAAAACGCACAGAGGTGTAGTGTGCCAAGGCAATTTGATCGCATGGGCGTAGCTTCGTTTCCTGGAGGGCTACGACGAGCGGACGGTGCAAGCGGAGCAGCAACTTCAAGTCCTCTCGGTTGGAGCGAATGCTGCGAATATTCCAGTGAATAAGTGCCATTGTAAGAAAAGGAAGATGATAGAAGGGGTCACCTCGAAGGCCGCTTAGGGCCTGGCTTCGAGCGAGCACTGCCGCCGCTATCAGTAGGCGGACAGTCATCGTCCATTGGGTCTATAGGGTCATCGGCCATCTCGGGAGGATTGCCGGGAGGGGGAGCTTCCTCCGCCGGTGAACGGCCAGATGTACGGCTACCAGCGGTGCGGCCAGGCGAAACGGATGACGGCCTGGGGCGGCAACCACTGGGTGGCGCAGGAGAAGAAATGCGCCGTGGCGGAGAAGGAGAACTGTGCTTCCTATGCGCCTTTTTGGAAGGACGTTTGGTGGAAGTACCGGTCGAAGGCTGGGAGGTCGAGGTACGGAGGAAGTCTGCACAGGATGGTTCCTTCTTGAAGGCCCGTGCATCTGACTTCGGGGTCTTCGTCTTAGCAGAAGCTGAGGAAGGGGCTGGTGTCTGTGGGGTGATGGGAGGAAGAGGAGACGTCGACCGCGCGATCTTAGCACTGGCCGAACGGACGACCGTGGTGCTGAAGGTCAGATCGCATGTCTGGGTTGCTACCTCCCGGGTAGTCCGAGGAGAGGCGAGGACAGTACTGTATTTCCCCGCTGGGAGCAGCGTGGGCTTCCTACTAGCCAATAGCTTGCGAGCAGCCGAGGTGGACACTTTCTCTTTGACCCGAATTTCTTGGATACAGCGTTCTTCCTTATAGACAGGACAGTCGCGGGAGGATGCGGCATGGTCACCCTGACAGTTCACACAACGAGGAGACGGAGGTGGACAGTCACCCTCATGGGCATCCCTGCCACAAGTGACACATTTAGCCGCATTGGAACAAGACTGTCGAGTGTGATTGAAACGCTGACACTGGTAGCAGCTCGTAGGTGTCTGGACATAGGGGCGAACAGAAATAACCTCGTAGCCCGCCTTGATGCGCGATGGCAGCTTAACACTATCGAAGGTCAAGAAAAGTGTCCGGGTCGGTACATGGTCATTGTTGACCTTTTTCATGACCCTATGGACAGCCGTCACGCCCTGCTCAGCGAGGAAAGATTGAAGCTCCTCGTCAGTCAATCCGTCGAGGGAGCTAGTATAGACTACACCACGAGACGAATTCAAAGTTCGGTGGGCCTCCACCCGGACAGGGAACGTGTACAGGAGTGTGGCCCGAAGCAGTTTTTGTGCCTGAAAGGCACTCTCAGTTTCTAGTAATAAGGTACCATTACGCAACCTGGTACAAGATTTGACAGATCCGGCTATGGCATCTACGCCCTTCTGAATAACGAAAGGGTTGACAGAGGAAAAATCCTTTCCGTCCTCAGATCGAGAAACTACGAGGAACTGTGGGGCAGGCGGTAGTACTTTTGTCACTGTTGGCTGGTCACGTTTCCGTTTTTGGGTCGAAGTCGAGTGAGATGGAGTAGAATCCATTGCGGAGGAATCCCCCATGATTGCCAGCGTCTCCGATGGCGCGCTCCTTCCTTGTGGGGACCCTCTCAGAGGGCACTCCCGCCTTAGGTGAATGTTTACACCTCAGGTCACACCTCCCGAGAAACAGACGGAGGGAGCAATCGGCATGGTCAGAAGGTATCAGCTCAGGCAATCACCCCTCCCCAGGCCTGGCCTTTACCAGGGGGTACGCGCGTGCCTTACATGTCTACCCAGGGCGGGGACTTACGCGTTACCCCGTCACCGGCTACGCGTGCGAACGCGTGGGTCGGCCTTCAGGCACGCACAGGGAGGAAGGAAGAAGAGGAAAAAGAAGAGAGAGGGAGAAAGAGGACAGACTGTCTCAAACGCCGAGGCGGAGACCAGAGAAGGCAAGGAGAAGAAGGCAAGGAGAAGAAGGCAATGAGAAGGCAAGGAGAAGAAGGCAATGAGAAGGCAAGGAGAAGAAGGCAATGAGAAGGCAAGGAGAAGAAGGCAATGAGAAGGCAAGGAGAAGAAGGCAATGAGAAGGCAAGGAGAAGTCAAGGGAAAGAGTAAGGAAGACAGTGAGGTGGAGAAGAGCAAATAAAGGAACCAACAAAAGGAAGGAAGAAACGAGAAGTGAAAAACCAAAAAGACCACAATTATAGGTCGTGGAACCGTCCGTCTCCGGACGTAGGCGCTAACTACATCTACATCTACATCTACATTTATACTCCGCAAGCCACCCAACGGTGTGTGGCGGAGGGCACTTTACGTGCCACTGTCATTATCTCCCTTTCCTGTTCCAGTCGCGTATGGTTCGCGGGAAGAACGACTGTCTGAAAGCCTCTGTGCGCGCTCTAATCTCTCTAATTTTACATTCGTGATCTCCTCGGGAGGTATAAGTAGGGGGAAGCAATATATTCGATACCTCATCCAGAAACGCACCCTCTCGAAACCTGGCGAGCAAGCTACACCGCGATGCAGAGCGCCTCTCTTGCAGAGTCTGCCACTTGAGTTTGTTAAACATCTCCGTAACGCTATCACGGTTACCAAATAACCCTGTGACGAAACGCGCCGCTCTTCTTTGGATCTTCTCTATCTCCTCCGTCAACCCGATCTGGTACGGATCCCACACTGATGAGCAATACTCAAGTATAGGTCGAACGAGTGTTTTGTAAGCCACCTCCTTTGTTGATGGACTACATTTTCTAAGGACTCTCCCAATGAATCTCAACCTGGTACCCGCCTTACCAACAATTAATTTTATATGATCATTCCACTTCAAATCGTTCCGCACGCATACTCCCAGATATTGTACAGAAGTAACTGCTACCAGTGTTTGTTCCGCTATCATATAATCATACAATAAAGGATCCTTCTTTCTATGTATTCGCAATACATTACATTTGTCTATGTTAAGGGTCAGTTGCCACTCCCTGCACCAAGTGCCTATCCGCTGCAGATCTTCCTGCATTTCGCTACAATTTTCTAATGCTGCAACTTCTCTGTATACTACAGCATCATCCGCGAAAAGCCGCATGGAACTTCCGACACTATCTACTAGGTCATTTATATATATTGTGAAAAGCAATGGTCCCATAACACTCCCCTGTGGCACGCCAGAGGTTACTTTAACGTCTGTAGATGTCTCTCCATTGAGAACAACATGCTGTGTTCTGTTTGCTAAAAACTCTTCAATCCAGCCACACAGCTGGTCTGATATTCCGTAGGCTCTTACTTTGTTTATCAGACGACAGTGCGGAACTGTATCGAACGCCTTCCGGAAGTCAAGGAAAATGGCATCTACCTGGGAGCCTGTATCTAATATTTTCTGGGTTTCATGAACAAATAATGCGAGTTGGGTTTCACACGATCGCTGTTTCCGGAATCCATGTTGATTCCTACATAGTAGATTCTGAGTTTCCAAAAACGACATGATACTCGAGCAAAAGACATGTTCTAAAATTCTACAACAGATCGACGTCAGAGAGATAGGTCTATAGTTTTGCGCATCTGCTCGACGACCCTTCTTGAAGACTGGGACTACCTGTGCTCTTTTCCAATCATTTGGAACCTTCTGTTCCTCTAGAGACTTGCTGTACACGGCTGTTAGAAGGGGGGCAAGTTCTTTCGCGTACTCTGTGTAGAATCGAATTGGTATCCCGTCAGGTCCAGTGGACTTTCCTCTGTTGAGTGATTCCAGTTGCTTTTCTATTCCTTGGACACTTATTTCAATGTCAGCCATTTTTCCGTTGGTGCGAGGATTTAGAGAAGGAACTGCAGTGCGGTCTTCCTCTGTGAAACAGCTTTGGAAAAAGGTGTTTAGTATTTCAGCTTTACGCTTGTCATCCTCTGTTTCAATGCCATCATCATCCCAGAGTGTCTGGACATGATGTTTCGAGCCACTTACTGATTTAACGTAAGACCAGAACTTCCTAGGATTTTCTGTCAAGTCGGTACCTAGTATTTTACTTTCGAATTCACTGAACGCTTCACGCATAGCCCTCCTTACGCTAACTTTGACATCGTTTAGCTTCTGTTTGTCTGAGAGGTTTTGGCTGCGTTTAAACTTGGAGTGAAGCTCTCTTTGCTTTCGCAGTAGTTTCCTAACTTTGTTGTTGTACCACGGTGGGTTTTTCCCGTCCCTCACAGTTTTGCTCGGCACGTACCTGTCTAAAACGCATTTAACGGTTGCCTTGAACTTTTTCCATAAACACTCAACATTGTCAGTGTCGGAACAGAAATTTTCGTTTTGATCTGTTAGGTAGTCTGAAATCTGCCTTCTATTACTCTTGCTAAACAGATAAACCTTCCTCCCTTTTTTTATATTCCTATTAACTTCCATATTCAGGGATGCTGCAACGGCCTTATGATCACTGATTCCCTGTTCTGCACTTACAGAGTCGAAAAGTTCGGGTCTGTTTGTTATCAGTAGGTCCAAGATGTTATCTCCACGAGTCGGTTCTCTGTTTAATTGCTCGAGGTAATTTTCGGATAGTGCACTCAGTATAATGTCACTCGATGCTCTGTCCCTACCACCCGTCCTAAACATCTGAGTGTCCCAGTCTATATCTGGTAAATTGAAATCTCCACCTAAGACCATAACATGCTGAGAAAATTTATGTGAAATGTATTCCAAATTTTCTCTCAGTTGTTCTGCCACTAATGCTGCTGAGTCGGGGGGTCGGTAAAAGGAGCCAATTATTAACCTTGCTCGGTTGTTGAGTGTAACCTCCACCCATAATAATTCACAGGAACTATCCACTTCTACTTCACTACAGGATAAACTACTACTAACAGCGACGAACACTCCGCCACCGGTTGCATGCAATCTATCCTTTCTAAACACCGTCTGTGCCTTTGTAAAAATTTCGGCAGAATTTATCTCTGGCTTCAGCCAGCTTTCTGTACCTATAACGATTTCAGCTTCGGTGCTTTCTATCAGCGCTTGAAGTTCCGGTACTTTACCAACGCAGCTTCGACAGTTTACAATTACAATACCGATTGCTGCTTGGTCCCCGCATGTCCTGACTTTGCCCCGCACCCGTTGAGGCTGTTGCCCTTTCTGCACTTGCCCGAGGCCATCTAACCTAAAAAACCGCCCAGCCCACGCCACACAACCCCTGCTACCCGTGTAGCCGCTTGTTGCGTGTAGTGGACTCCTGACCTATCCAGCGGAACCCGAAACCCCACCACCCTATGGCGCAAGTCGAGGAATCTGCAGCCCACATGGTCGCAGAACCGTCTCAACCTCTGATTCAGACCCTCCACTCGGCTCTGTACCAAAGGTCCGCAGTCAGTCCTGTCGACGATGCTGCAGATGGTGAGCTCTGCTTTCATCCCGCTAGCGAGACTGGCAGTCTTCACCAAATCAGATAGCCGCCGGAAGCCAGAGAGGATTTCCTCCGATCCATAGCGACACACATCATTGGTGCCGACATGAGCGACCACCTGCAGATGGGTGCACCCTGTACCCTTCATGGCATCCGGAAGGACCCTTTCCACATCTGGAATGACTCCCCCCGGTATGCACACGGAGTGCACTTTGGTTTTCCCGTGAGGGGGGATGGACTCCTTTTAGTCGCCTCTTACGACAGGCAGGAATACCTCGGGCCTATTCTAATCCCCGGACCCGCAGGGGGGCTGTGAAATTTGTTTTGTCATAGTTTAGAATCCTTTCTGGAGGAATGTCTTTCAAATTACCTTCCAAGTTTTTGAAATATCCAGTACGTCAGTCTTCATTAACAGCAGCTCTTCATCTTTTCACATTTTCAGAAAGACGAAATGTGAGGTTATGATGTCGACTAAAAAGATTGTGAATCCCATCGCTCCCAGGTCTATTGTCTTTGAGTTTTTTTAACACGATATCCAAGTCGATGCCGGCCAGTGTGGCCGAGCGGTTCTAGGCGCTTCAGTCTGAAACCGTGAGACCGCTACGGTCGCAGGTTCGAATCCTGCCTCGGGCATGGATGTGTGTGATGTCCTTAGGTTAGTTAGGTTTAAGTAGTTCTAAGGTCTAGGGGACTGATGACCTCAGATGTACTCAGAGCCATTTCAACCATTTGAATCCAAGCCGATCAAGAGCAGTTTTTACTATGTCCTTAACATCATCACTTTGAAGAGGAAACCCCCACTCTGCACAGGTTAAAATTCCTGTCACTATTAGATTTTCGTTCTCCTCACTTAAAACTTGTTGACCTCCGTTTCTTCTTAAATTTTTCATTTGCCCTATTTGCCAGCGAAGTTTTTGGAACACCACATTCCTCAGCTATGATCCTTAAGCGTCTGCTACTTATCCTGTACTCTGCAATAGCGTTTAGCATCGCATTTTCATCATATTTAAAGAGACCACTACTCCCTGCTGCTTTTTTGTAGTTCGCACAACTTCACCACTGAAAATGGCAATTATTTAAACTAATTAGTCTCATGAGTACATTAATGACAATAACATCACGACAATTTGTAAACAACATAACCTCATTACCAGTTCTGAGACTATAGGTTAAGCTGAGCATTACATTAATATTGTTATGAGCGCTGGAAGAGGTTTGTAAGGATATTTTACAATTTAACCTTTTGGACATTACAGAAAAATCAATCTGTGAAACACTTACCAGCAAAATAAGCTTGAAACATTATGTATCTGCGTTGTGAAACTTTGATGAACGAAATTAAGTAAAGAGATTAGTTTCAGTGAGAGCCACTCGATGTCAGCACCAACAAAATACCTAAGATAATATAACGCCGCAATTCACCCGAAATGTCCCACTACACCCCATTCTATGGTATCGTGTTTAACTTTGAAGTAAGACAGTCAAGATCTTATCGAGATTTTTTCTAACGACGTTGTCTCTTTACGTGCCATATACACTAAGAAACATGTAGGCTGTTTCACCTGAATGTGCATTAGAATGTGAGGTAAAAATTTGAAGTAAATTGGTGAACTACTTTTACATGTACTTGGTAACATCGTTAAACAATGACTTCTCTTTTTTTTCTTTTATATTTTGAGTCATGAGACTCCTGACCTGAATTCCTGTCTTGTGCCGGTCTCTTCATCTTGGGGTAGCACTTGCAACCTACATTCTGGATGTATTCCAGTCTCTGTCTTCCTCTAAAATTTTTACCCGCCTCTTCCAACGGAAGTTATTCCCTGTTGTTTGTCCTACTGTCCTGTCAATTCTTCTTGTCAGCGTTTTCCATTTATTCCTTTGTTCACCAATTCTGCGGACACCTTTTCATTCCATATGTTCTCAGTCCATTTAATTTTCAGCATTCTTCTCTAGCACCAAATCTCAAATGCTTCACGTCTCTTCTATTCCAGTTTTCCCACAGTTGATGTTTCATTACCATACAATACTGTGCTCCAAAAGTACATTCTCAGAAATTTCTTGCTCAAATTAATGTCTATGTTTGATACTAGTAGACTTCTCTCGGCCAGCAATAGCCTTTCTTGCCAGTGCTAACCTGCTATTTATGTCGTCCTTACTCCATCCATTACTGGTTATTCTGCAGGCTGGGTAGCAGAATTCTTTAACTTCACCTACTATGTGATCACCAGTCCTAATGTTAAATCTCTCACTGTTCTAATTTCTGCCTACTTCTCATTACTTTCATCTTTTTTCAGTTTACTTTCAATCCATATTTTGTAGTCATTAGATTATTTACTCTATTGAACAGATTTAGCAATTCTTCTTCACTTTCTCTGGAGACAGAGATAGGGACCGATGACCTCAGCAGTTTGATCACTTAGGAATTCACGCACATCTGAACGTCTGAAGATAGAAATGTCATCAATGAATCTTATCACTGATATTTTCAACTTCAATTTTTATTCCGCTCTTTAACCTTTCTTTTATTTCCGTCATTGCTTCTTTGATGTATACGTTGAACAGTGTGGGCGAAAGACTACATCCCTGACTCATGTCCTTTTTTAATCAGTGCATAATGTGCTTGGTCTTCCACTCCTGTTTTCCCCTCTTGGTTGCTGTACATGCTGTATACTACCTGTCTTTCCATATAGCATACCTCTATCTCAGAATTTCGAACATCTTCCACCATTTTACATTCCCAAGCGCTTTTTTCATGTTGACAAATCCTATTAATGCGTCTTGATTTTTCTTCAGTCTTGTTTCCATTATCAACCATAATGTCAGAATTACCTCTCTGGTGCCCTTTACCTTCGTTAAAGCCAAACTAATCGTCATCTAACACATCCTTAATTCTGCTCTTCAGTCTTCTGTATATTATTCTTGTCAGCATCTTGGATGGATGAGGTGTTAAGCTGATTGTGCGATAATTCTCACTCTTGTCTGCTCTTGAAGTCTCCAGAATTGTGTGAACGATGATTTTCCAAAAGTCATGTGGTATATCACCAGACTCATATACTCTACACACCAACGAGAGTACTCATTTTGTTTCCACTTGTCCCAACGATGTCAGAAATTCTGATGGAACGTTATCTATCCCTTCTGCCTTATCTGAGAATCTCACGAGCCTCTCTGAAACACACTTGCCACCTATACGCCTCTTGGCACTAGGAGTTTGCAATGCTTTATCAGGACAGCTCAAGAAATTCATTAAGCTAAACCAGTGAGAGAACTAGGAACGAGGAAATATCTATGACCACAGCTATGGGATGTGAAAAGTAGTGTTTACGAAGACTGTACTAATAAAAAGAAAAGGAAGAGAGTTGGCAACTTCCTCTTCATGAACACAGGAAAACATGTGACGAACGTCAAAGAAACTTCGAATGTGTTAAGAGTATTTGTACAGTACAAGTATGACTAGTTGCTATAACTCTTCTACTGTAGTGACAATGTCATCCGAATCACAGCCTTTGTATATTTATGTATAATGTTATACGCTGGTACACAGAAGGGAGCTTCAGAGAGGCTCAGATTCCTGTGTGAATCACCGTCGGCCAAAAACTGAAGGTTCAACGCAAGTCTACCTGTAACTGTTATACAATCATTCACTTTTGTACTGGGAACCAGTTTTCAGATCAGTTGCTTTTAAAAGAATTTTTGAAACTTGTTACAGCAGTTTTGTATCCAGCACCAGTCCATAAGCTAAATTTTCGGAAGCTGTTTGATTACTTAAAAAAAAGAGAAAAATCATCCACGGAGGCCGATTTCTCTTTTTCTTCCTATGTTTTTCTTTCTGTCCTACACCAGCACAAAGTTTGAGTCCACGTGAGTTGTCTGCACAGCCAGATAGTTGTGCATACTTTGAGGACAAAGTATATATGCTCATTCCTTCATGTGTATGATGTAATACACTACTGGTCATTAAAACTGCTAAACCACGATGACGATGTGCTACAGACGTGAAATTTTACCGTCAGGAAGAAGACGCTGTAATATGCAAATGATTAGCTTTTCAGAGCATTCACACAAGGTTGGCGCCGGTGGCGACACCTACAACGTGCTGACATGAGGAAAGTTTCCAACCGATTTCTCAGACACAAACAGCAGTTGACCGGCGTTGCCTGGTGAAACGTTGTTGTGATGCCTTGTGTATGGAGGACAAATACGTACCATCACTTTTCCGACTTTGATAAAGGTCGGATTGCAGCCTATCGCGATTGCGGTTTATCCTATCGCGACATTGCTGCTCGCGTTGGTCGAGATCCAATGACTGTTAGCAGAATATGGAATCGGTGAGTTCAGGAGGGTAATACGGAACGCCGTGCTGGGTCCTAACGGCCTCGTATCACTAGCAGTCGAGATGACAGGCATCTTATCCGCATGGCTTTAACGGATCGTGCAGCCACGTCTCGATCCCTGAGTCAAGAGATGCGGACGTTTGCAAGACGACAACCATCTGCACGAACAGTTCGACGACGTTTGCAGCAGCTCGCACTATCAGCTCGGAGACCGGGGCTGCAGTTACCCTTGACGCTGCATCACACACAGGAGCTCCTGCCATGGTGTACTCGACGACGAACCTGGGTGCACGAATGGCAAAACGTCGTTTTTTCGGCTGAATCCAGATTCTGTTTACAGCATCGTGATGGTCGCATCAGTGTTTGACGACATCGCGGTGAACGCACATTGGAAGCGTGTATTTGTCATCGCTATACTGGCATATTACCTGGCGTGTTGCTATGGGGTGCAATTGGTTACACGTCTCGGTCACCTCTTGTTCGCGTTGACGGCACTTTGAACAGTGGACGTTACATTTCAGATGTGTTACGACCCGTGGCTCTGCCCTTCATTCGATCCCTGCGAAACCCTACATTTCAGCAGGATAATGCACGACCGCATGTTGTAGATCCTGTATGGGCCTTTCTGGATACAGAAAATGTTGGACTGCTGCCCTGGCCACCATATTCCCCAGATCTCTCACCAACTGAAAACGTCTGGTCAATGGTGGCCGAGCAACTGGCTCGTCACAATACGCCAGTCACTACTCTCGATGAACTGTGGTATCGTGTTGAAGCTGCATGGCCAGCTGTACCTGTACACGCCATCCAAGCTCTGTTTGACTCAATACCCAGGTGTATTAAGGCCGTTATTATGGCCAGAGGTGGTTGTTCTGGGTACTGATTTCTCAGGATCAATACACAAAATTGCGTGAAAATGTAATCACGTGTCAGTTCTAGCATAATATATTTGTCCAAAGAATACTCGTTTATCATCAGCATTTCTTCTTGGTGTAGCAGTTTTCATGACCAGTAGTGTAGTTACAACTTTGACTGCACACGTACATATCGCAGTTATTACATGCCTGGTTGTCTCGTTTGTCCACCTCTACATTCCTGTACGCAGACCGAGCGGGGTGGCGCAGTGATTAGACGCTGGACTCGCATTCGGAAGGACGACGGTTCAATCCCGCGTCCGGCCATCCTGATTTAGGTTTTCCGTGATTCCCCTAAATCGCTCCAGGCAAATGCCGGGATGGTTCCTTTCAAAGGGCACGACCGACTTCCTTCCCCGTCCTTCCCTAATCCGATGAGACCGATGACCTCGCTGTTTGGTCTCCTTCCCCAAAACAACCAACTAATCCTGTACGCAGACAAACAAACCAAGTGCTTGGACTTATGCACTGGACAACTTTCGGACTGAATCGATATAATACCGACTCGCGCGATTCTCCTGCGCAGTGCTTTCGTCGGGAAGCAGGAAGTGAGGCTGGCAGAGAGAGGAGCGTTCACAGGCGAGGACAGGGGGGGATGTGGCCCAGCCATGTCACATACTCTCCACACCTAGACCGGCAACACCTCGGCAGCACATCGACAACAACCTGCAGTAGCCTGCTCTGCGAACAATATGCGGGGCTACAACGCAACACTGACGTGCATCGCAGCCACCTTGTAGCGTCAACTGCCACACTATACAGCAATCTTTTCTAAATCGCTTTGCAACTGATACTGGTCTTCGGATGACCTTACTAGACGGTAAATTACAGCATCATCTGCGAACAACCTAAGAGAACTGCTCAGTTTGTCACCCAGGTCATTTATATAGATGAGGAACAGCAGAGGTCGCAGGACGCTTCCCTGGGGAACACCTGATATCACTTCAGTTTTACTCGACGATTTGCCGTCTATTACTACGAACTGCGACCTTCCTGACAGAAAATCACGAATCCAGTCGCACAACTGAGACGATACCCCATAGGCCCACAGCTTGATTAGAAGTCGCTTGTGAGGAACGGTGTCAAAAGCTTTCCGGAAATCTAGAAATACGGAGTCAAGTTGAGATCCCCTGTCGATAGCGGCCATTACTTCGTGCGAATAAAGAGCTAGCTGCGTTGCACAAGAACAACGTTTTCTGAAACCGTGCTGATTACGTATCAATAGATCGTTCCCTTCGAGGTGATGCATAATGTTTGAATACACTATATGCTCCAAAACCCTACTGCAAACCGACGTCAGTGATATAGGTCTGTAGTTCGATGGATTCATCCTATTACCCTTCTTAAACACTGGTGCGACCTGCGCAATTTTCCAATCTGTAGGTACAGATCTATCGGTGAGGGAGCGGTTGTATATGATTGCTAAGTAGGGAGCTATTGTATCATTCCATGTGGACACTGAGTCGCGGAAGGTGAGGGAGATTTGTATGCCGAGAGTGTCAAGGACGGCGGACTTCGTCAAACCATAATGGCAGAGACTTCACAGTTCAAGTAGAAACAAATAATACCCAGAGGAATCGTAATACCTCAAAAAGAAACATGTACATTACATATTTGCATGACGATTCTGACAGTTTAATCAGTGTAGAGGTGTATGTCACTAGGGGTAAGATAGATACTGCCTACAGGAAAATCAAAGAGACCTTTGGAGATAAGAGAACCACTTGCATGAATATCAAGAGCTTTGATGGAAACCCAGTTCTAAGCAAAGAAGGGAAAGCAGAAAGGTGGAAGGAGTATATAGAGGGTTTATACAAGGGCGATGTACTTGAGGACATTATTACGGAAATGCAAGAGGATGTAGATGAAGGTGAAATGGGAAATATGATACTGTGTGAAGAGTTTGACAGAGCACTGAAAGACCTGAGTCGAAACGAGGCCCCGGGAGTAGACAACATCCCATTAGAACTACTGACGGCCTTCGGAGAGCCAGCCCTGACAAAACTCTACCATCTGGTGAGCAAGATGTATGAGACAGGCGAAATACCCTCAGACTTCAAGAAGAATATATTAATTCCAATCCCAACGAAAGCAGGGGTTGACAAATGTGAAAATTACCGAACTATCAGTTTAATAAACCACAGCTGCAAAATACTAACACGAACGAATCGAAAAACTGGTAGAAGCCGATCTCAGGGAAGATCAGTTTGGATCCAATAGAAACGGAACACATGAGGCAATACTGACCCTGCGACTTATCTTAGAAAATAGATTAAGGAAAGGCAAACCAACGTTTCTAGCATTTGTAGACTTAGAGAAAGCTTTTGACAATGTTGACTGGTATACTCTCTTTCAAATTCTGAAGGTGGCAGGGGTAAAATACAGGGAGCGAAAGGCTATTTACAATTTGTACAGAAACCAGATGGCAGTTTTAAGAGTCGAGGGACATGAAAGGGAAGCAGTGGTTTGGAAGGGAGTGAGACAGGGTTGTAGCCTGTCCCCGATGTTATTCAATCTGTATACTGAGCAAGCAGTAAAGGAAACAAAAGAAAAATTTGGAGTAGGATCTAAAATCTGTGGAGAAGAAATTAAAACTTTGAGGTTCGCCGATCACATTTTAATTCTTTTAGAGACAGCAAAGGACCTGGAAGTGCAGCTGAACGGAATGGACAGTGTCTTGAAAGGAGGATATAAGATGAACATCAACAAAGGCTAAACGAGGATAATGGAACGTAGTCGAATTAAGTCGAGTGATGCTTAGGGAATGAGACGCTTACAGTAGTAAATGAGTTTTGCTATTTGGGAAGCAAAATAACTGAGGAGAGTCGAAGTAGAGAGGATATAAAATGTAGACTGGCAATGGGAAGGAAGGCGTTTCTGAAGAAGAGAAGTTTGTTGATATCGAGTATAGATTTAAGTGTCAGGAAGTCATTTTTGAAAGTATTTGTACGCAGTGTAGCCATGTATGGAAGTGAAACGTGGAGAATAAATAGTTTACACAAAAAGAGAATAGAAGCTTTCGAAAAATGGTGCTACAGAAGGATGCTGAATATTAGATGGGTAGATCACATAACTAATGAGGAGGTATTGAAGAGAATTGGGGAGAAGAGAAAGTTGTGGCACAACTTGACTAGAAGAAGGGAACGGTTGGTAGGACATGTCCTGAGGCATCAAGGGATCACAAATTTAGCATTAGAGGGCAGCGTGGAGGGTGAAAATCGTAGAGGGAGACCAAGAGATGAATACACTAAGCAGATTCATAGGGATGTAGGTTGCAGTAGGTACTGGGAGATGAAGAAGCTTGCACAGGATAGAGTAGCATGGAGATCTGTATGAAACCAGTCTCTGGACTGAAGACCACAACAACAACAATCAGATTTTCAATGTCCCTATTAATTTAAAGTTTAGTATCTGACTGTAAATTATAGAAGTTACAGCCAGCATCGAATTTCCAAAATATGAACGGTTCCTCCGATATTGTCGATCGATGTGTCTTAAGAAAGCTATTATTGTAAAGCTGAATTGGTATGAATTACAGGCATGTAACTTCAATAGTACAGTAGTTATTGGAGGTCAAAATGGCCAATTACTAATGATTTTTTTTTTCAACTTCATTGTGATTTTGATACCTGTACAAATCAGGTAGGCTGTCAGCGGCACACTACGCCGCTCTTCAGCCATAGTGTTGACAATAGTACAAGAATGGAGAAGTATAATGAACATAGTGACGGGCAAAAGATAGAGGTCACATAGACACAAAAAACACGGAGCCGTTCACACGCGACGATAACAACACTGAAAACACGTTGACACGGCGCTTAGAACCTCGACGAATCCGACGGCACAAGTGAACGTAGTAGCGGGACGGCGGACACTAAAAACACAAAACGACGTCACACACACGAGACACAGATGGCGATGATCTCCGGCGCGCGAAAGTTCACTATGCGTGTGCGAGTCTGGGGACCTGCCAAGAGAGGAGGAGGAGGAGGAAGGGGAGTGGGAGAGCGAGAGGGGAGAGCAGAGATGCCACAGGTAGGGGAGATAGGGGGGAGGGAGGAAGGGGGAGGGGAAGCCCGGGGGAAGAGGGGTGGAGGGAGGGGAGAGGGGAAAAGGGAAGAGAAGACAAGGGAGGGAGGGTGCCGAAAGGAAAGGACACCGGAAGTGGGGGTGGGTCAGGGTCAAAGTTGATAGGAGGGGTAGATGGAGGGGACGAGGACATCATCAGGGAGGGGGAGCTGGCGGAAGCCACCTTGGGAGAGGGTAAGGAGGGTGGAGAGATGGAGACCGGGTGGGATGTGGGAATACAGGCGCGGCAGTGGGCGGGGGTGGGAGAGGATCGGGGACACGAGCGGGTGAGGAGGATCAAGTTTACAGGAGGTGTACAAGATCTGTATCCTAACTATTGATCGTGTCAGGCCATAAGTATTCCACAGTTACACGAAAAAACAGTGGCAGCATATTTATAAATACACTCCTGGAAATGGAAAAAAGAACACATTGACACCAGTGTGTCAGACCCACCATACTTGCTCCGGACACTGCGAGAGGGCTGTACAAGCAATGATCACACGCACGGCACAGCGGACACACCAGGAACCGCGGTGTTGGCCGTCGAATGGCGCTAGCTGCGCAGCATTTGTGCACCGCCGCCGTCAGTGTCAGCCAGTTTGCCGTGGCATAAGGAGCTCCATTGCAGTCTTTAACACTGGTAGCATGCCGCGACAGCGTGGACGTGAACCGTATGTGCAGTTGACGGACTTTGAGCGAGGGCGTATAGTGGGCATGCGGGAGACCGGGTGGACGTACCGCCGAATTGCTCAACACGTGGGGCGTGAGGTCTCCACAGTACATCGATGTTGTCGCCAGTGTTCGGCGGAAGGTGCACGTGCCCGTCGACCTGGGACCGGACCGCAGCGACGCACGGATGCACGCCGAGACCGTAGGATCCTACGCAGTGCCGTAGGGGACCGCACCGCCACTTCCCAGCAAATCAGGGACACTGTTACTCCTGGGGTATCGGCGAGGACCATTCGCAACCGTCTCCATGAAGCTGGGCTACGGTCCCGCACACCGTTAGGCCGTCTTCCGCTCACGCCCCAACATCGTGCAGCCCGCCTCCAGTGGCGTCGCGACAGGCGTGAATGGAGGGACGAATGGAGACGTGTCGTCTTCAGCGACGAGAGTCGCTTCTGCCTTGGTGCCAATGATGGTCGTATGCGTGTTTGGCGCCGTGCAGGTGAGCGCCACAATCAGGACTGCATACGACCGAGGCACACAGGGCCAACACCCGGCATCATGGTGTGGGGAGCGATCTCCTACACTGGCCGTACACCACTGGTGATCGTCGAGGGGACACTGAATAGTGCACGGTACATCCAAACCGTCATCGAACTCATCGTTCTACCATTCCTAGACCGGCAAGGGAACTTGCTGTTCCAACAGGACAATGCACGTCCGCATGTATCCCGTGCCACCCAACGTGCTCTAGAAGGTGTAAGTCAACTACCCTGGCCAGCAAGATCTCCGGATCTGTCCCCCATTGAGCATGTTTGGGACTGGATGAAGCGTCGTCTCACGCGGTCTGCACGTCCAGCACGAACGCTGGTCCAACTGAGGCGCCAGGTGGAAATGGCATGGCAAGCCGTTCCACAGGACTACATCCAGCATCTCTACGATCGTCTCCATGGGAGAATAGCAGCCTGCATTGCTGCGAAAGGTGGATATACACTGTACTAGTGCCGACATTGTGCATGCTCTGTTGCCTGTGTCTATGTGCCTGTGGTTCTGTCAGTGTGATCATGTGATGTATCTGACCCCAGGAATGTGTCAATAAAGTTTCCCCTTCCTGGGACAATGAATTCACGGTGTTCTTATTTCAATTTCCAGGAGTGTATATGTTTATTCGTCTGTGTCTGTTTATGTATGGTATATACTATTCATGAAGAAACTGGTCAAATATTTACTGTGTTTTAGAAAGCACAGAGACATTAGGCTGCTGGCGTACTGAGCCGTGGTAAAAACTGCTGATTTGCAGAGCGCGCCACAGCGCGTTGTGTGAGGCAGTGGCCCTCCGTTTCTGGCGGTGGCGCCGCTGTGGCAGTCGCAGCTTTGGTGTCTCCCTCTGTTGGGAAAGGTTGCCTGTTCACGTGCATTTAAGGGGCGCTATGAGCTCGCCAGTCGGCCAGTCTCTCGTCCCCAGCTTGCTCGTCTGTCTCTCGTGCGCATTTGTTAGGCAGTTAGTGTCTGTCTGTCGTTCGGAGCTGCCTCTGTCATGTTTGTCGGATTCGGTGTGTTAACGAATTTATTGCTTGGAGTGTAACGGCCTAAAACCTGAAATATGTTTTTATCTTGCCTATCATCTTGAGAGGCGGTATATATGTACTGTAGAGCATGTTAAGGCGTTTGGCCAACTTTGTGTAATTTTATATTAGATTGCATTTCATGGGCTTTCATTTAAATGGTCATTTTAGTGTATAAAGTTGCCACCCTTCCACCGTAAGACTTTTCTTAGAAGTTAAAATCAAGTTGTATATATGACGGTAGTATCTGTTCCCGAAAGAACAGTTACCATGGATGACCATGCAGCTTTGCTAGAAATGAAATGATAATTAAATGAACACCCTAGCTGCAAACAGGCGTTGATGTACTTCATTGGGGACATGTTGAAAATGTGTGCCCAAACCGGGACTCGAACCCGGGATCTCCTGCTTCGAGTCCCGGTTGGGGCACACATTTTCAACATGTCCCCAATGAAGTACATCAACGCCTGTTTGCAGCTTGGGTGTTCATTTAATTATCATTTCATTTAAAATCAAGTTGCACCTTCGCTGACAAGTTAATCTTTTAATTTTAGTGTTTTGTACCATTTCCATCCCTGCTATGGGGTGCATAGTTTGTGCGCTCGTGTGAGTTGTTAAAACTTTTACTTTAAGGTAATCTGGTGTGTTGCAGATTTGCACCAGTGTAGTCTTTCAGGGGTTGTTGTGAGCGGTCGTGATTGCGGTCGTGTCAAAAGGGAGCGGCAAGGTTCTCAGCCTGAAAGCTCATACACTCAAAAATTTGTCTCTTTCTGCCTCTGAATAAACTGTAAATTGATATTTAGAGGATGCTTTCTGCTTATAATTTTAAATCTGTTTCTTAAAAAAAAAAAAAAGGCTTTTAGGACTAAAATTCCCATACGTTAAAAGCAATTTGATTTCATTTTCATCAGTTACTCCCTGGCAACTACTTCCACGCTCACCTAGTGTGATTAAATGTGTTAATGTTCTTGATGAATCGCTAGTAAATAAAATAAACTTTGAAGAATATTCTTTGAAATTAAATTCACGGTCCACCTACCTTCTGTTGTATCCCTTTGATATGTGTTTATTTATTTAATAATGTGTGTTAGAGCGTGTTTATAGTCTAGCCGTAGGAATATTAGTTTAATTTCAAGATATGTAAATGTAAATCCAGTATTTCGAATATGTTTCAAAATGTTTGTGAGTGTGTGTTGGCTTGGAGACATGACCGAAGCGCTATCGCCAATCACAGCGCTCGTTACTGACAAGGGAACCTCCTCATGCCCCCCCCCCCCCCCTCCCACCTCAGATTTAGTTATAAGTTGGGACAGTGGATAGGCCTTGGAAAAACTGAACACAGATCAATTGAGAAAACAGGAAGAAGTTGTGTGGAACTAGGAAATAAATAAGTAAAATATACAAACTGAGTAGTCCATGCCAAGATAGGCAACATCAAGGACAATGAGAGTTAAGGGGCGCCGTGGTCCCGTGTTTAGCGACAGCAGCTACAGAACGAGAGGTCCTAGGTTCAAGTCTTCCTTCGACTGAAAGGTTTAATTTTTTATTTTCAGCTTATGTGACAAACACTTATGTTTTCATCACTTTTTTGGGAGTGCTTAACACATCCAGTATAAAACCTAAATCGGGCAAGGTAGAAGAATCTTTTTACCCATTCGCCAAGTGTACAAGTTAGGCGGCTCGACGACATATTCCTGTGTCGTATAGAATATATCAGAAGTGTTTTCCTGTGCAGTAATCGGTTGACCTATGACCTTGCCATCAAATGTTTTCGGTTCCCATTGGAGAGGCACGTCCTTTCGTCTACTAACGCACGGTTTTGCGGTGCGGTCGCAAAACATAGACAATGGTACAAAACACAGACGTCAGTGAACGAACGGACAGATCATAGCTTTGCGAAAATAAAAAATTAAAATTTTCTCTCGAGGGAAGACTTGAACCAAGGACCTCTCATTCCGCAGCTGCTCACGCTAACCGGGGGACCACAGCGCTCTTGAACTCATATTCTCCTTGATGTTAATTATCTTGTACATGCACTACTCCGTTTGTATACACTCCTGGAAATGGAAAAAAGAACACATTGACACCGGTGTGTCAGACCCACCATACTTGCTCCGGACACTGCGAGAGGGCTGTACAAACAATGATCACACGCACGGCACAGCGGACACACCAGGAGCCGCGGTGTTGGCCGTCGAATGGCGCTAGCTGCGCAGCATTTGTGCACCGCCGCCGTCAGTGTCAGCCAGTTTGCCGTGGCATACGGAGCTCCATCGCAGTCTTTAACACTGGTAGCATGCCGCGACAGCGTGGACGTGAACCGTATGTGCAGTTGACGGACTTTGAGCGAGGGCGTATAGTGGGCATGCGGGAGGCCGGGTGGACGTACCGCCGAATTGCTCAACACGTGGGGCGTGGGGTCTCCACAGTACATCGATGTTGTCGCCAGTGGTCGGCGGAAGGTGCACGTGCCCGTCGACCTGGGACCGGACCGCAGCGACGCACGGATGCACGCCAAGACCGTAGGATCCTACGCAGTGCCGTAGGAGACCGCACCGCCACTTCCCAGCAAATTAGGGACACTGTTGCTCCTGGGGTATCGGCGAGGACCATTCGCAACAGTCTCCATGAAGCTGGGCTACGGTCCCGCACACCGTTAGGCCGTCTTCCGCTCACGCCCCAACATCGTGCAGCCCGCCTCCAGTGGTGTCGCGACAGGCGTGAATGGAGGGACGAATGGAGACGTGTCGTCTTCAGCGATGAGAGTCGCTTCTGCCTTGGTGCCAATGATGGTCGTATGCGTGTTTGGCGCCGTGCAGGTGAGCGCCACAATCAGGACTGCATACGACCGAGGCACACAGGGCCAACACCCGGCATCATGGTGTGGGGAGCGATCTCCTACACTGGCCGTACACCACTGGTGATCGTAGAGGGGACACTGAATAGTGCACGGTACATCCAAACCGTCATCGAACCCATCGTTCTACCATTCCTAGACCGGCAAGGGAACTTGCTGTTCCAACAGGACAATGCACGTCCGCATGTATCCCGTGTCACCCAACGTGCTCTAGAAGGTGTAAGTCAACTACCCTGGCCAGCAAGATCTCCGGATCTGTCCCCCATTGAGCATGTTTGGGACTGGATGAAGCGTCGTCTCACGCGGTCTGCACGTCCAGCACGAACGCTGGTCCAACTGAGGCGCCAGGTGGAAATGGCATGGCAAGCCGTTCCACAGGACTACATCCAGCATCTCTACGATCGTCTCCATGGGAGAATAGCAGCCTGCATTGCTGCGAAAGGTGGATATACACTGTACTAGTGCCGACATTGTGCATGCTCTGTTGCCTGTGTCTATGTGCCTGTGGTTCTGTCAGTGTGATCATGTGATGTATCTGACCCCAGGAATGTGTCAATTAAGTTTCCCCTTCCTGGGACAATGAATTCACGGTGTTCTTATTTCAATTTCCAGGAGTGTACTTTGCTTATTTATTTCATAGTTCCACACAACTTCTTCCTGTTTTCTCGATTGATCTGTGTTCAGTTTTTCAAGGCCTATCCACTGTGACAACTTATAACTAAATCTGAGGCGGAGGGGGGGGGGTGCGATGGGGAGGTTCCCTTGTGAGGACGGAGTCACGGCAGAGGGAGTGTCCGGGACGCACAGTCGCGGCAGACCCTTTGGCAGTTGTGCAGCGGTTCGCGCGTGGTCGCTGCAGATGGAAACACTTCGTAGTGTCGACCTGTGCACTTGTGAGTATTCCGCGGCTTCTGCAGTGAGCACACAGTATGCGTTTAGAAGTGAGTATCTCGCGAGCTATGTTGTTGTTCGTAACTACTTACGTGCAGTAGGAATATATTGTTTCTCTGTTATTAAACTCTTATTTTACTTAATTGCTGGACCATCGATACCAACAAGCGTTTGGCAGTAATAAGCGGCATTCTTAAAGGTACTTCTGCTATCGTACTCATCATTTAAAATCGTTAAAATTAGCGCCTGCAGAGTTTATTTAACTGCAATCTTTCATTTATAAATTTCTACGTTACATTCAAAATTCGCAATTGCCAAGTGGTACGAACCTTCAACCACTCGTTTCATATTGTATACGATAGACTCAGCAGTATTTGGCCTGTAATGCGGCAAGTACAGTACGTATCCCAACCCCTAGACAACGGAACCAGCCAAAACTTCCAATATTTCAACTCTGAGTCAGAGGATACGTAGTTTAGGATCACACGAGCACATTTTTCATGAAAGCCCGCACAGGGAAAGTAATCCACAGATAAGTTATTACCATTACTTATAGATGTGATCTTAGGTTGAATTCAGTCATTGCTAATAGTTTTATATGTATCAAAATTAGTGATCTAATTCATAGGCATGTTTGAGTCGCGAAAGAAAGACGTATTACACACTTTATTCTTAATTACACAAATGGTTCTCATGTGTAAATAGTGTCACATAGATGCTAACTTTTTTGTACTACCTCATAGAAGATTTTGTTACACAGAGTTTGCAGCCTGTAAACTGAACTACACACCGTTCCTTACGACTTGGTTAGTTCACAGTCAGATTTATAATTAGACACCAATTTTCTTGCCTTCCTCGCTAAAGACATTTGATTTATATAACACTCTCTCTCTCACCTAGATTTTGGCACCATCCTAAAATTTATTTTCATGCAGTTCCCTTGTATCACGTAGTATACCGTAAAACGAAATATTTTGGCAACACGTAATCAACTACTTTCCACCTAATTGGCACGAGGAAATCTCCTGTTTCTGGATCCATATGAGTGCACATGTCATCCAATTTCACACACGTGTATATTCTGTCCGGCATGCGTAAGTACATAGACTATGTATTAGAGAGGCAATTATGAGTATTTTGTGTTCCCGAAATTGTTTGCGAGTAGCCGAATTACGTAAATAACAGAATCATCTATTGGCTTTCTTCCGCCAGATGATGAGTTCTTTTGCCCCATACAAGTATTCCATAGTGTAAGTGTGTTTGTAAACAGGCATAGTATGCTGTACACATGTCCACTTTACCCACACAAATCCAACACTGTCTATGGTTATACGTGATTATATGAAGTTTAGCCGCCTTGCTGTACATTGAACCGTGATTTATTTTCAAAGAATATTCTTAAGAATTTATTTTATTTACTAGCGATTCATCAAGAACATTAACACACTATGTAAGCATGGAAGTTGTTGCCAGGGAGTAACTGATGAAATCATAACCAAATTCCTTTAAACAAATGGGAATTTTATTCACTTTAATAGTGCCTAAAAGCATTTATGAAAAGAAACAGATTTAAAATTATAATCAGAAAGCAGCCTCTAAATATCAAGTTACGATTTATTCAGAGGCAGAAAGAAACAAGTGTTGACTGTATGAGTTTTCGGGCAGAGAACCCTGCCGCTCCCTTTTGACACTCCCGTAGTTACGACCGCTCACAAGAGCTTCTGAAAGACTACACTGGTGCAAATCTGTAACACATCAGATTACTTTAAACTAAGAGTTTTAACGATTTACACAAGCACACAAACTATGCACCCCCTGTATGAGGGATGGAAATGATACAAAACACTAACAATTAAAATATTAACCTTGCCACCGAAGGTGCAACTTGATTTTAACTTCTAAGAAAAGTCTTATGGTGAAAGGGTGGCAACTTTATATACTAAAATGATCATTTAAATAAAAGCCCCTGAAATGCAATTTTATATAAAATTCTAAAAGGTTGGCCAAACAAGTTAAGATGCTCTATAGTACATATATACCGCCTCTCAAGATGATAGGCAAGATCAAAACATATTTCAGGCATTAGGCCGTTACACGTCAAGCAATAAATTTGTTAACACACAAAATCCGACAAACATGGCAGAGGCAGCTACTAACGTACGGTAGATCGATAGGGAGATTACCGAACAACCCCGACTGCAGGTTGTTCTAACCCGCCCCTACAGCACAAGGGAGAAACGGATCACCCAACTTATAAAGAACCACCTTCTCACGGGTGAGCAAACGGAGAAGAATGGTGGGACGACCCCAAAGCAAAATGGCTGGTGACCTCACTAAGAAAACAAGTAGAATTTAACAACAGTAAATGAAATAACATATCACCAATCACTTAACTTCTATTAAACTCGAGAAGACCTGGCGCAGCACCCCCCAAATCGCTCTCCCGAACCGTCCGCTGCCAGCCGCTCCAACGGACGCAGGAAGGCGCGCCGATCTCCCGTCTCACGGCGTCGCAGCTCGCACCGGCCAGACCGATGTCGTGGTTTGACTCCTGCTGCTCTCGTGTCAACCGTGAAGCCACTACCCCTCCTCGCTATACGCCGCGGCCCCCTGGACTCACGTGGCGACCTCACATGCGCCGACGCTCAAGGCGGACAAGTCATCTCGTGTCTCAGTGCGCGACTGACCAACTGATCGATCCGACCGCTAACGACCGTTGCCCGAGCAACTCGAGCAGACTGGCGGCCTAACGCGCAGACTCAGATGCAGCAACTAAGCCCCGACCGGGCGACCACTCGCTGAGTTCTCTTACTGGCGGAGTGGAAAGACTCTCATTTTGCCGGCTTTAAAGGTTGATCCCATCGAAAGACATACGAGGTGCATTCAAGTTCCAACGCCTCCGATTTTTTTTCTAATTAACTACTCACCCGAAATCGATGAAACTGGCGTTACTTCTCGACGTAATCGCCCTGCAGACGTACACATTTTTCACAACACTGACGCCATGATTCCATGGCAGCGGCGAAGGCTTCTTTAGGAGTCTGTTTTGACCACTGGAAAATCGCTGAGGCAATAGCAGCACGGCTGGTGAATGTGCGGCCACGGAGAGTGTCTTTCATTGTTGGAAAAAGCCAAAAGTCACTAGGAGCTTTAGGTGAGTAGGGAGCATGAGGAATCACTTCAAAGTTGTTATCACGAAGAAACTGTTGCGTAACGTTAGCTCGATGTGCGGGTGCGTTGTCTCGGTGAAACAGCACACGCGCAGCCCTTCCCGGACGTTTTTGTTGCAGTGCAGGAAGGAATTTGTTCTTCAAAACATTTTCGTAGGATACACCTGTTACCGTAGTGCCCTTTGGAACGCAACGGGTAAGGATTACGCCCTCGCTGTCCCAGAACATGGACACCATCATTTTTTCAGCACTGGCGGTTATCCGAAATTTTTTTGGTGGCGGTGAATCTGTGTGCTTCCATTGAGCTGACTGGCGCTTTGTTTCTGGATTGAAAAATGGCATCCACGTCTCATCGATTGACACAACCGACGAAAATCCATTCGTGCTGTCATTGCGCATCAACATTGCTCGGCAACGTGCCACACGGGCAGCCGTGTGGTCGTCCGCTAGCATTCGTGGCACCCACCTGGATGACACTTTTCGCATTTTCAGGTCATCATGCAGCATTGTGTACACAGAACCCACAGAAATGCCAACTCTGGAGGCGATCTGTTCAACAGTCATTCGGCGATCCCCCAAAACAATTTTCTCCACTTTCTCGTTCGTGTCGTCAGACTGGCTTGTGCAAGCCCGAGGTTGTTTCTGTTTGTTGTCACACGATTTTCTGCCTTCATTAAACTGTCGCACCCACGAACGCACTTTCGACACATCCGTAACTCCATCACCACATGTCTCCTTCAACTGTCGATGAATTTCAATTGGTTTCACACCACGCAAATTCAGAAAACAAATGATTGCACGCTGTTCAAGTAAGGAAAACGTCGCCATTTTAAGTATTTAAAACAGTTCTCATTCTCGCCGCTGACGGTAAAATTCCATCTGCCATATGGTGCTGCCATCTGGGACGTTGAGAGGTGGCATGAGCCCCTCTCATATTTCTATCTTACGATTTTCCTCTCTAATTGCATGCAGTGAAAAGTCGCTATTCCTTCACACGTGGACTTCCCACGCAGCGTCTCTCGTCACCCGGGTGGTCCGGTGACAGGCAGGCTCTGCTGATCTGGAAAGCGTTAAGCTGGCGGGTGTGAGGAAGTCGAGTGAATGCTTTCCAGACGCCGACATGTCAAAAGACACGCCCGGAGGGGCCTGAAGTAGCGGCTGGGCTAGAGGTTCCGTTACTTCGCAGAAACTTAGCGAAAACACTTTCTGGTGGGCTACCAGCGAGGCGTGGGAATGACTTGTGTACCCAGGCAGTTGTGGCGGGAAAATTCCCGCGCTTTCTGCAAAATAGTAACTGTGATTGGCTTGCTCAGGGCATAGCTCCGTGACATACCAAAATCAGCGCAGAAATTGGCGCCAAGAATCTCCATTGGTGGAATGGTAGTGCTCCGGCAATAGAGTGGAATTTTCCGCCGGTTTTCGAGTTGCTGATTGGAACGTTTAACCACGGCCACTGTCGTGGGGGCGGGAATGTTGTGTGTTCGGCCTGTACGGGTGCTCTAAGTAGTCGGCTCTCGCCTTTCGGTCGAGGACGTCGAAGCAACCAGCCAACGGCTCCGGTACGCCATATCGTGTCCTGGCAGTCAAGAAGACAGTTTGGTAATGTGTGTCCGCAGCACCGGCAGATAGGGATTTTCCTAGGTGATAATCAGAGCTCAGCAGAGCGCGCCTGTTCGTCTTTTTTCTAACTTTGTTCTGTCTTGGGTAGCAGCAATTAATGTTGGGTTGGCTATGTGTTTTCTCTAAGATTTGGGTTGCAAGGAATTGGCTGCGCATACCACTTCGTCATAATCCTCACAATCTAGTTTAGGGACAACTTCACATTCACAGCGTTTGTTTGAGTATCCAATTTGAGCCAATTTGATGTATTGTAAATGTTTCATGTGTTTTTGCTTATTATTTTGTGTTTAGTCTTAATAAATCATATTGTTATTTTGGACAGAACTTTCATTCTGTTAATCGGTAGAGCAACCCTATCATTCCTCATTATGTTAATGAGACCTTCGTTTATTTAACTTATTTATCAAGTTAAATTATTGCAGGTGCCAAATTCTCTTCTACTCCACTGGCAGGGTTGATTAGAGTCAGTTCGCATATTTTTTTAATCCTTGTACAACAGCAAAAGTAGGAGTTAGAATAGGGGCGGCTTAGCGCATCATGTACATATGTAGCTTCTAGAAGAATTTAGTGTTAAATACACTGCTTGCCCCGGCACCTCGCAACGTATTGACAATGAAAGCGGCCTCATTTTAAAACAATGTGCATGTTTCTATCTCTTTCCAGTCTGGAGAAAGAAATTGGAGGGCTTAGAACTTGAATGCACGTCGTACTAGCACTCCGGACGACAGACAGACACTTACTGCCTCACAAATGGGGGCGAGAGACAGACTAGTAAGGTGGGGACGAGAGACTGACGCAGACTGACTCGCTGGCGAGCTCATAGCGCCCCTTAAGTGCACGTGAACAGGCAACCTCTCCCCTTTCCCACCAGAGGGAGACACCAAAGCTGCGACTGCCACAGCGGCGCCACCACCAGAAACGGAGGGCGACTGCTTCACACTACGCGCTGTGGTGCGCTGTTCAAAACTGCAATATTTTACCACTGCACTAATGTTTGCTATTTGTAACATATACAGTTTTGCAAATGGTTCAAATGGCTCTGAGCACTATGGGACTTAACTTCTCAGGTCGTCAGTGCCCTAGAACTCAGAACTGCTAAAACCCAACTAACCAAAGGACATCACACACGTCCATGCCCGAGGCAAGATTCGAACCTACGACCGTAACAGCTTTCCCTTGTAAAAAATCTTGTTAAAAAATTTTTCGTTGTAATTTGCAATGGTTAAGGCTTATTTACTGTGAAAGCTAATTGCAAAACTAATGCGTAAATTATTTTGACTGCCGGTTGAAGAATTCATCATAATGCAGGTGGCGACTGTTGGGAGGTCAAATGTGTGTGAAATCTTATGGGACTTAACTGCTAAGGTCATCAGTCCCTAAGCTTACACACTACTTAACCTAAATTATCCTAAGGACAAACACAGACACCCGTGCCCAAGGGGGGACTCGAACCTCCACCAGGACCAGCCGCACATGACTGTAGTGCCTTTGACCGCTCGGCTAATCCCGCGCGGCTGCTGGGAGGTGTGGCAGATGGACGGTGTGTTAGGAAGCACTGTCCCAGTTCGCCACTTGCCATTTCCTCAGGAAAGAGGAGGTGGTAGTAACCATTTATTTCCGCCAGTACATCTCTCCTTTAGCGATGCTACGGCACTCCTCTGCTGCTGCTCATCCGGCTGTGGATACTGCGTCTCGGCCCTCCGCAGCCAACGCGCGCATACGTGGCTCACACCCGCCGGCCCAGGAGGTCCCCGATCCCCTCCCGCAACTGTGGCTCATCTCTGCTCTCTGAACCGCGATGACGGTCGTTTTGTGGTCGAGAGGTGCAGCGACCCTGCAGGTAAGCCCCGTGGCTCTGCTGAGGTGTCAGGAACGCTGGCGTCCTGGCCAGAGTCGACACGGCTGACGCCCAGCCCTCCCCATATGCGTTGTAAGCCGTCAGCGGCACCGGACTCGTCACTGGTGCTTACACAGAGGGAGACACCTCTCCCGCGGCTGTTGCCCGTAAATGATCCTGTGGCACCGTTGGCCGAGAGGCCCCGTGCCGGGAAGTTCGGCCGCCGTTTTGCAAGTCCTTTTTAGTTGACGCCACTTCGGTGACTTGCGAGTCAATGATCATGAAATTATGATGGATAACACACAACACCCAGTCATCACGAGGCACAGAAAATCCCTGACCCCGCCGGGAATCGAACCCGGGACCCCGTGCGCAGGAAGCGAGAACGCTACCACGAGACCACGAGCTGCTGTTGGCGGTGCTGAGTAGGAGCAGGGAACCCACAAGAGACTTATACCCAGCAGGGAATCGAGTATCCGCGTCCTGTACACCATTGATCCTTCTCACCGACCACCGTCTGAGCTTAAATGCTGGAGTACTCGTAGTCTGAAATACAGGTTGGTGTTGACCCGACGTCACTTGTAATGACTGCATAGACTTTTCTAATACGAATGTATCAACGATTCATGTTGTTGTTGTTGTTGTTCTCTTCAGTCCAGAGACTGGTTTGATGCAGCTCTCCATGCTACTCTATCCTGCGCAAGCTTCTTCATCTCCCAGTACTTACTGCAACCTACATCCTTCTGAATCTGCTTAGTGTATTCATCTCTTGGTCTCCCTCTACGATTTTTACCCTCCGCACTACCCTCCAATGCTAAATTGGTGATCCCCTGATGCCTCAGAACATGTCCTACCAACCGATCCCTTCTTCTAGTCAAGTTGTGCCACAAACTTTTCTTCTCCCCAATTCTATTCAATACCTCCTCATTAGTTATGTGATCGACGCATCTAATCTTCAGCATTCTTCTGTAACACCACATATGAAAGCTTCTATTCTCTTCTTGTCCAAACTATTTATCGTCCATGTTTCATTTCCATACATGGCTACACTCCATACAAATACTTTCAGAAACGACTTCCTGACACTTAAATCTATACTCGATGTTAACAAATTTCTCTTCTTCAGAAACCCTTTCCTTGCCATTGCCAGTCTACATTTTATGTCCTCTCTACTTCGACCATCATCAGTTATTTTTCTCCCCAAATAGCAAAACTCATTTACTACTTTAAGCGTCTCATTACCTAATCTAATACCCGCAGCATCACCTAATTTAATTCGACTACATTCCATAATCCTCGTTTTGCCTTTCTTGATGTTCATCTAATATCCTCCTTTCAAGATCATGTCCATTCCCTTCACCTGCTCTTAGTGGGTTGTAGTACAGGGTCATTATAATTATAAACTTTCAAACCCAGCCGGAGTGGCCGAACGGTTCTGGACGCTTCAGTCTGGAACCGCGCGACTCTTACGGTCGCAGGTTCGAATCCTGCTTCGCACATGGATGTGTGTGATGTCCTTAGGTTAGTTAGGTTTAAGTAGTTCTAAGTTCAAGGGGACTGATGACCTCAAATGTTAAGTCCCATAGTGCTCAGAGCCATTTGAACCATAAACCTTAAAAACGCTGTAGAAACAGCACCACTAGTCAGAATGACGTAAAATTGCAACAGAATATTATACGAGAAGGGGGAAACGTATGGAAGAAGAAAAAAGTGTGGAAACTGATGAATAAATGGCGCTTTATGTGTCAGAATACATACACTACTGGCCATTGCTACACCACGAAGACGACGTACTACAGACGCGAAATTTAACCGACAGGAAGAAGATGCTGCGATGTGCAAATGATCAGCTTTTCAGAGCATTCACACAAGGCTGGCGCTGATGGCGACACCGACAACGTGCTGACATGACGAAAGTTTCCAACACGCAAACAGCAGTTGACCAGCGTTGTCTGGTGAAACGTTGTTGTGGTGCCTCGTGTAAGGAGGAGAAATGCGTACCATCACATTTCCGACTTTGATAAAGGTCTTATTGTAGCCTATTGCGATTGCGGTTTATCGTATCACGACATTGATGCTTGCGTTGGTCAAGATCCAATGACTGTTAGCAGAATATGGAAACGGTGGGTTAAGGAGGGTAATACGGAACGCCGTGCTGGATCCCAACAGCCTCGTATCACTAGCAGTCGAGATGGCAGGAATCTTACCCGCATAGCTGTAACGGATCGTGCAGCCACGTCTCGATCCCTGAGTCAACAGATGGGGACGTTTGCAAGACAACAACTATCTCCACGAACAGTTCGACGACGTTTTCAGCATCACGGACTATCAGCTCGGAGACCGTGGCTGCATTTACCCTTGACGCTGCATCACAGACAGGAGCGCCTGCGATGGTGTACTCGACGACGAACCTGGATGCATGAATGGCAAAACGTCATTTTTTCGGATGAATCCAGATTCTGTTTACAGCATCGTTATGGTCGCAGGCGTGTTTGGCGACATCGCGGTGAACGCACATTGGAAACTTGTATTTGTCATCGCATACCGATGTATCACACGGCGTGATGGTATGGGGTGCCATTGGTTACACGTCTCTGCCACCTCTTGTTCGCACTGACGGCACTTTGAACAGTGCACGTTAGATTTTAGATGTGTTACCACCCGTGGCTCTACCCTTCATTCGATCCTCGCGAAGCCCTACATTTCAGCAGGATAATGCACGACCGTATGTTGGAGGTCCTGTACGGGCCTTTCTGGATACAGAAAATGTTCGACTGCTGCCCTGACCAGCACATTCTCCAGACCTCTGACCAATTGAAAGCGTATGGTCAATGGTGGCCGAGCAACCGGCTCGTCACAATACGCCAGTCACTACTCTTGATGAACTGTGGTATCGTGTTGAAGCTGCATGGGCAGCTGTACCTGTACACGCCATCCAAGCTCTGTCTGACTCAATGGCCAGGCGTATCAAGGCCGTTATTCCGGCCATAGGTGGTTGTTCTGGGTACTGATTTCTCAGGATCTATGCACCCAAACAGCGTGTAAATGTAATCACATGCTAATTCTAGTATAATATATTTGTCCAATGAATACCCGTTTATCATCTCCATTTCATTTTCGTGTAGCAATTTTAATGGCCAGTAGTGTATTAGTAATTGTACTTTCACTCCATTTGCGATCAAAGTCCTGTACCTATCTTAACATCTGATCCATGGCAACTTGTCCACTCCCCTCATCAATAAATTTATCTGAACTATGCAGTACCGTACTGTGTAGAGTATTATTTAGGAATGAAATATTCCACTTGGTAAATTGCTGGGTGAATTCTCTGGCCAATACCATATTGGTTGACCACTATTTATTACCATAGTACCCGTGGTGGTTGTTGTTGGCAGATGAAAGTCTTCCCCTGCTATGTCACAGCGCGTTCCGTTAACCAGTAACCCACTTAAGCTGTAATTTTATATTCGTCACTCCTGAAAAAACTTTGTTCTCATAACAGTTCATCACTAAAGTTTGCAGCTTATACACAGAATAAATCCAATGATTCCCAACTAGCTGAAAATACGTTTGTAGCTTCATAATAAACTTTCTAAAATCTGGTGTATTCATGTTCCCCAAAATAACTGCAATTCACACGACCGTTTGTCCGTCTGCACCACATCTGGTTGTTGTGCAAACCAAATCCCGTTGTCCAATGGTTCATCAACAAATTCCTGGGCCCATATGCTGATCAATATTCTCCTGCACAATATAACCCATGTAGGCGACATCTTTGCAATCGCCTAAATAAAATAGTCTACATACAAACACATCCTAGTCCACAGTGAAACAAAACAAAGCAAAAAAAAAATATAGAAATACAATCGTAATGCATACGTGCATTTCCTTCACGTGATTATGCTGTGTTACGCACATTCATGCGATCGGGAATGGTCAGTAGCAGCCAGGCTCCATGTGTATCTGACAGTTATACCTCAGCAAGGAGCATTAACGATAATATTGTGCAACCTTAGTAGGGACAAGATCCGACTATTCGGGAATAGGATCTTACAATCTGAGATAGTGTTCCCAGCTAGACTTCCGTCACAATGTCCGCAAACGTGACGTCACATCCGCCTGGGAATAGTGATCTATACGCCCATTGAAAGAAAGTTTGGATATACAGGGTAATTACAAATGATTGAAGCGATTTCACAGCTCTACAATAACTTAATTATTTGAGATATTTTCACAATGCTTTGCACACACATACAAAAACTCAAAAAGTTTTTTTAGGCATTCACAAATGTTCGATATGTGCCCCTTTAGTGATTCGGCAGACATCAAGCCGATAATCAAGTTCCTCCCACACTCGGTGCAGCATGTCCCCATCGATGAGTTCGAAAGCATCGTTGATGCGAGCTCGCAGTTCTGGCACGTTTCTTGGTAGAGGAGGTTTAAACACTGAATCTTTCACATAACCCCACAGAAAGAAATCGCATGGAGTTAAGTCGGGAGAGCGTGGAAGCCATGACACGAATTGCTGATCGTGATCTCCACCACGACCGATCAATCGGTTTTCCAATCTGCTGTTTAAGAAATGTCGAACATCATGATGGAAGTGCGGTAGAGCACCATCCTGTTGAAAGATGAAGTCGGCGCTGTCGGATTCCAGTTGTGGCATGAGCCAATTTTCCAGCATGTCCAGATACACGTGTCCTGTAACGTTTTTTTCGCATAAGAAAAAGGAGCCGTAAACTTTAAACCGTGAGATTGCACAAACACGTTAACTTTTCGTGAATTGCGAATTTGCTGCACGAATGCGTGAGGATTCTCTACCGCCCAGATTCGCACATTGTGTCTGTTCACTTCACCATTAAGAAAAAATGTTGCTTCATCACTGAAAACAAGTTTCGCACTGAACGCATCCTCTTCCATGAGCTGTTGCAACCGCGCGGAAAATTCAAAGCGTTTGACTTTGTCATCGGGTGTCAGGGCTTGTAGCAATTGTAAACGGTAAGGCTTCTACTTTAGCCTTTTCCGTAAGATTTTCCAAAAGCGTCGGCTGTGGTACGTTTAGCTCCCTGCTTGCTTTATTCGTCGACTTCGGCGGGCTACGCGTGAAACTTGCCCGCACGCGTTCAACCGTTTCTTCGCTCACTGCAGGCCGACCCGTTGATTTCCCCTTACAGAGGCATCCAGAAGCTTTAAACTGCGCATACCATCGCCGAATGGAGTTAGCAGTTGGTGGATCTTTGTTGAACTTCGTCCTGAAGTGTCGTTGCACTGTTATGACTGACTGATGTGAGTGCAGTTCGAGCAAGTTCGAGCACGACATACGCTTTCTCGGCTCCTGTCGCCATTTTGTCTCACTGCGCTCTCGAGCGCTCTGGCGGCAGAAACCTGAAGTGCGGCTTCAGCCGAACAAAACTTTATGAGTTTTTCTACGTATCTGTAGTGTGTCGTGACCATATGTCAATGAATGGAGCTACAGTGAATTTATGAAATCGCTTCAATCATTTGTAATAGCCCTGTATATATCCAAACTTTCGGCCAATGGGCGTATATATATATATATATATATATATATATATATATACAAACATTCGGCCAATGGGCGTTTAGATCACTGTTCCCAGGCGGGTGTGACGTCATGTTTGCGGACATTTTGACATGCCATCTCCATTCGACGTAAATAAACCAAAAATAGGGAAAGTCTGATAAAATGTCAAGGCATTTGCTAGAACGCTAAGGGATGTTTGGCAGAAAGTCAAGAAGGCGAACACAAAAGCATTGGAACGCCAGTAACGACTTGAGTTGAGTAGGAGGACGTTGTCACAGTACCGAATAGATGAGTGGGTATTACGTGCGAAGCCGTAAACTAACAAGGGTAAGACCAAGAAGTTTCAGAGTCCTTACCAAATGATTGAAGTAACGTCGCCTGTAAATGTGAAGCTGCAGTTACCAAGAGGAACTTCAATAGTGCATGTGGGTAGAATGAAACCTTTTCAGGCAGCAGTAGATTCCTTTCCTCAAGTACCGGGAGAAGTACCGCGTATGCAGAAGAAAAAACGGAAGGGTAATCATAGATTTGGGGATACACCTTCTATTAAGATCAAGGAATAAGTAGTGTAGATACGAACCATATGTGTGGGAGACAAGTGAAGTGCCCCTACTGGCTGAGGGAGGAAGATGGTCTCTCTTGTCCGTCGGGAAGACAGGGTGAGTGAATAGCGAGGCGCCACTCAAAACACACGGTCGGTTAACTGGGGTCGGCTCCAAAAGAACGCTCGCGTGTAAATATTCCAGCTGTTGAACAAGATGTAAAGTGAAAGTATGAGTTTTCAGTGAACGCCACGTGTCGTGGGCAGTGTCTATCACGAGTATGGAAAGTGAGAAATGTGGTGAAGTTCAAATAGTTGAAATGGCTCTGAGCACTATGGGACTTAACATCTATGGTCATCAGTCCCCTAGAACTTAGAACTACTTAAACCTAACTAACATAAGGACAGCAGACAACACCCAGTCATCACGAGGCAGAGAAAATCCCTGACCCCGCCGGGAATCGAACCCGGGAAGCCGGGCGCGGGAAGCGAGAACGCTACCGCATGACCACTAGCTGCGGACTGTGGTACTGTGTTGTAAAGGATTGAATGTAACGGCGTAGCCAAGAGCCGCCATATTGGAAAATCTGTCACGTTTGTTTCAAAGTATTCTTTATTAAAACGAGTTTAGTACAAAACGTTGCTAACATTAAACAGCTGGTATCCCCACACACCCCACTTCAGCAGGGGAAGGAGGTTTCTTTCTGCTGGGTGCCGGGGCACGTGGGTATTAGGGGAAACGAACTGGCGGATGTGGCTGCCAAAGATGGATGTTCCCTCCCTCACGTTGTTGAATGTGCCGTCCCCCTCCATGCTGTTACCTCCCTCCTGCGTTTTCGTGTTATGCGTCAATGGGAAGAGGAGTGGCTGGCAGTCGGTGCAAATGAGCTGCGTCTGGTCAAGGCCACCACGCGGCCATGGCGTACGTCCTACCAGTCGTGCAGGCGGGATGAGGTCCTCCTCACTCGCCTCCGCATCGGGCACAGTCCCTTAACGCACGGTTTTTTACTCCGGAGGGAGGACCCCCCAATCTGCAGTGCTTGTGGCGTCCAGATTACGGTCCGCCACATTTTACTTGACTGTCCATTATTCTCTGACCAGAGAGCGGTGGTTTCCTTGCCACTGGATTTGCCCTCTATTTTGCAAGACGACGCAACGGCTGTGGTTAAGGTCTTTCGGTTTTGTGTCCTATCCAATTTGTTGCCTCGGATTTTAGGGAGAGGATTTTAATGTGCTGCTAGGTGACTGGCTCACTCAGGCTTTAGGTAACAGGTCCGTCAGTCACGATTACCTACTTGTTTCACTTCGATTTCTGTTCTCTTTTCCTTATGTTTCCTTTTCTTTTTTAGTGCGTTTCTTCTCCTCTTGTTTTGCCTCTGTATGTGAGGATTTGGAACTGCGTCAGGTCTGTGTCTTTTAGCTGTTCTCCTCGTTCGCTGTCCGTCTTCGTCCCTTCACTGCCTGTGTTCCTGTTTCTATGCGTTTGGGCGCTGATGACCACGCTGTTTAGCGCCCGAAAACCTCAAACCACACACACACACACTACATGGAACCTGGCACCCGAGCGCTACTACGAGGGATTACCGAAGCAGCAAGACACAAGGTTAGTGACACAGAAACCAGAGAAGTAAGGCAGAGCCGCTAAAATGCCACAGAGGGCATTGTACAATGTAAAACCCTATGCCAACATAAAGAAAACAGAAATTGTACAATTACACATATGGTTCGTACCTACACTACTTATTCCTCGATCTTAATCCATAAGGTGTATCCCCGGATCTATGATTACCCTTCCGTTTTTTCTTCTGCATACGCGTTACTTCTCCCGGTACTTGAGGAAAATAATCTACTGCTCCCTGAAATGGTTTAATTCTACCCACATGCGCTATTGAAGTTCGTCCTGGTAACTGCAGCTTCACATTTACAGGCGACGTTACTTCAATCATTTGGTAAGGACCCTGAAACTTCTTGGTCTTACCCTTGTAGTCGTCCCTGGCGTTCCAATGCTTTAGTTTTCGCCTTCTTGACTTTCTGCCAAACATCCCTTAGGAGGAGGAGGATATTAGTGTTTAACGTCCCGTCGACAACGAGGTCTTTAGAGACGGAGCACAAGCTCGGGTGAGGTAAGGATGGGGAAGGAAGTCGGCCGTGCCCTTTCTAAGGAACCATCCCGGCATTTGCCTGAAGCGATTTAGGGAAATCACGGAAAACCTAAATCAGGATGGCCGGAGACGGGATTGAACCGTCGTCCTCCCGAATGCGAGTCCAGTGTGCTAACCACTGCGCCACCTCGCTCGGTCATCACTTAGCGTTCTAGCAAATACCATGACATTTTCTCAGATTTCCCCTAATTTTGCTTGAATTACGTCGAATGGAGATGGCATTTTATGTCCATACACGACCTCATAAGGCGATAATCCCGTCCCTGTACGAGTTTATGTGTTGCAAGCACAAACGACGAAATCTACGTATATATCACAGTCCAAATGTTGTGATCCCACAAAGTGACATAATATTTCCCCTATAGTCCTATGCACTCTTTCTGTACAACGATTTGCCTGCGAGAGAAATGGACTCTTAGACAATTTCCTAACTTTCAGTAAGCGACACAATTGCATAATGAGATTGGACACGAAATTAGTCCTGCTGGTCTGCGATAATTGTTTGTGGTTCCCCGAACTTCAATGATACACCTTACCATTTCCTACAGTACTTGCCTTCTGATTCAGTATTGCTACCATAACCAAATACTTTCAGAAATGGTCAGTCACTGTCAATATACATTTGTTACCTGACTCTTGTGAAACAGTCCTAGGACATCACCTTATATCATTTGAAATTGATAACCAGACTCTGGTAACCTTTGCAATTGCACCTTCTGGTGACTGAAATTAGCACGTTGAGCAGACGAAATACTGTCCTTTACATACTGTTCCACATAAGCCCGTCTTGGTCTCCACCACAATCTCTCTGCTGCCCTTCTGTCCATTGTTCTCTTACCCTCACGACCTGACAGTACGTCTGCATCTACATGGATACTGTGCAAATCACATTCAAGTGCCTGGCAGAGGGTTCATCGGACCACCTTCACAATTCTCTATTATTCCAATCTCGTGTAGCGCGCGGAAAGAATGAACACCAATATCTTTCCGTACGAGCTCTGATTTTCCTTATTTCATCGTGGTGATCGTTCCGCCCTATGTAGGTCGGTGTCAACAAAATATTTTCGCATTCGGAGGAGAAAGTTGGTGATTAGAATTTCGTGAGAAGATTTCGTCGCAACGGAAAACGCCTTTCTTTTAATGATTTCCAGCCCAAATCCTGTATCATTTCTGTGACACACACTCCCATATTTCGCGATAATACAAAACGTGCTGCCTGTCTTTGAACTTTCTCGACGTACTCCGGCAGTCCTACCTGGTAAGGATCCCACATCGCGCAGCAGTATTCTAAAAGAGGACGGACAATCGCAGTGTAGGCAGTCTCCTTAGTAGGTCTGTTACATTTTCTAAGTGTCCTGCCAATGAAACGCAGTCCTTGGTTAGCCTTCCCCACAACATTTTCTGTGTGTGTCTTCCAATTTAAGTTGTTCGTAATTGTAATACCTAGGTATTTAGTTGAATTTACGGCTGTTAGATTGGGCTGATTTATCGAGTAACCGAAGTTTGACGAGTTCCTTTTAGCACTCATGTGGATAACCTCACACTTTTCGTTATTCACGGTCAACTGCCACTTTTCGCATCATTCAGATATCTTTTCTAAATCGTTTTGCAGTTTGTTTTGATCTTCTGATGACTTTATTAGTCGATAAACGACAGCGTCATCTGCAAACAACCGAACACGGCTGCTCAGATTGTCTCCCAAATCGTTTATATAGATAAGGAACAGCAAAGGGGCTATAACACTACCTTGGGGAACGCCTGATATCACTTCTGTTTTACTCGATGACTTTCCGTCAGTTACTACGAACTGTGACCTCTCTTACAGGAAATCGCAGATCCAGTCACATAACTGAGACGATATTCCATAAGCACGCAATTTTACTACGAACTGCACTGAACTCCGCGCTAAGTTTCGAGCTTCTGTAAAAGATCGCCAGTCTTGTGGATTTTGCGTCTGTTTAAATTTGGCATGTTTGTTTCGTTGTTTCTGCAACAGTGTTTTAACTAGAGATGGGCAAAACTGTTCTTTTCAGAGATTGGATCAGAACTGTTCACTCCCTGAAATGAATTAGATCTTTTTCATGACTCACCGCTCATTTACAATAGAAAATAAATGGAAGGCACATTGCCCTTTAAACTTGGTTTATTCCAGTACTATACCTGTATTTTGATCTTATTTGATCCCATTTTGAAGTAACACAGGTAATGAGTAAGAATTTTGTATTGTTTATTGAAATTTCCACGATATGACAAAGTTTTTGATTATTGATTTATTTTGCACTATCGTGGTTTTTTGGGTGATCGGAAAATGTTGTAACTTGAGATTTACATTAACAATATATTTGGCTATAATGTATTAAAATTTCATATAACCTCATACAAATACATCGCAAGCCATATATTTTTAAAATGAACGTTTCCTTCCGAAGACGCCTAAAATCGCAAAATCCGTACCAGAATAAGAAAAAAAAATATAAATTTGACTGTAAAACGAAAGTGCTGCATATAGCCTTACGCAGAATAAAACAAGGAAAATATTGGTGTATCACATTTTGCGATACGTTTATCGGTTCGCTCGTAATTAAAGCGTAAATTCGAGTGTCCATAATAAAAATCCTGTAGTTAGAGGAGTTGTCAGGAACCTAATCTGATCAGTTTAAACAAATAAAAATAAAATAAAAACAAATGATGTATACATAACATAATAATGTAATATACATAGCGGTATTACTACGAAGAACAATATCCAGTAGGGACGAACTCCGATGCAGAAGCACTGAGTCGAGCAGGTCGAGCCGCGAGCTGTATTACTGCGTGAGCTGAGACCGCAGAGACCAGTGTGACACCTGAGTCGCTTTGCTCAACGCTCTGGCTAGAGTCGAGAATGGTGGGGTGAGCGTTGAGCGGGCGAGTTCCGAGGGTGGGGGGAGCGGTGAACTCACCCGCTCCGAGACAAATCGTCCGTTCCCTTGCGAGCAGGTTGTTGCAAGTAGTTCCTATGTTACCCGCTAGGTGGCTCTATGTCCTGTTGCTCGCATCAACTGCCCAGAGGGTAGGACGTGCGACTGAAACGATCGCCGACAGAGTGCGATGCGAAGTTAAGCTGCGCCAGACACTGCACGCGGCAGACGACGCACAGAGACGGCACGGCATATGTGAAACACAAAATCCAATGGGGCACTGCACAATGCAGGCAGCCAAGGTAGAAGCAGGGCAGAGGCCGGCGCTGGCTGTGTTGTGTGGCGTGCACTGTGCTCTGACCAGCAGAGGCGCCGCTGATATGCTCCGTCTCTCTCTCTCTCTCTCTCTCACTCTCTTTCTCTCTCTCTCTCTCTGCCGTGGAAACGTTTGGAGCTACCGTTCTTTTTTTCTGAATCACTGATTGTTCACTCCTTTGAAAGATTCAACTCTATGAATTAGTTCAAGAGCGGATCCCCCATCTCTAGTTCTAACCCGTTTTGTGTACCAAGGAGGATCAGCTCCGTCGTTTGTTAATTTATTTGGTATAAATCTCTCAATTGCTACTGATACTATTTCTTTGAATTTAAGCCACATCTGGTCTACACTTATATTATTAATACGCAATGAGTTGAGATTGCCTCTGAGGAAGGCGATCATGAGCTCGCTGCAACACCTCTGACAAGAAGCTGCTGGAACTACCACACATGGTCCACATTTAGTTGATCTACACAATATGCCATCTTGCATGACAAGCTGTGGCTGTTTACAATGCACTTCAAACTCTTCATCCATCGCTTGTTCTCTCTTTTGATCTATTAAATCAAACCCTAAAACTTGTATTGCTCCTATCTTCCCACTAAGCGCAGTAGCATTAGAGTGGTTTAACCCCTGGTTATACTATCCCCGATCTTATTCAATCTGTATATTGAGCAAGCAGTAAAGGAAACAAAAGAAAAGTTCGGAGTAGGTATTAAAATCCGTGGAGAAGAAGTAAAAACTTTAAGGTTCGCCGATGACATTGTAATTCTGTCAGAGACAGCAAAGGACTTGGAGGAGCAGCTGAACGGAATGGACAGTGTCTTGAAAGGAGGGTATAAGATGAACATCAACAAAAGCAAAACGAGGATAATGGAATGTAGTCGAATTAAGTCGGGTCATGCTGAGGGAATTAGATTAGGAAATGAGACACTTAAAGTAGTAAAGGAGTTTTGCTATTTGGGGAGCAAACTAACTGAGGATGGTCGAAGTAGAGAGGATATAAAATGTAGACTGGCAATGGCAAGGAAAGCGTTTCTCAAGAAGAGAAATTTGTTAACATCGAGTTTAGATTTAAGTGTCAGGAAGTCGTTTCTGAAAGTATTTGTATGGAGTGTAGCCATGTATGGAAGTGAAACATGGACGATAAATAGTTTGGACAAGAAGAGAATAGAAGCTTTCATATGTGGTGTTACAGAAGAATGCTGAAGATTAGATGCGTAGACCACATAACTAATGAGGAGGTATTGAATAGAATTGGGGAGAAGAAAAGTTTGTGGCACAACTTGACCAGAAGAAGGGATCGGTTGGTAGGACATGTTCTGAGGCATCAGAGGATCACAAATTTAGCATTGGAGGGTAGTGCGGAGGGTAAAAATCGTAGAGGGAGACCAAGAGATGAATACAGTAAGCAGATTCAGAGGGATCTAGGTTGCAGTAAGTACTGGGAGATGAAGAAGCTTGCACAGGATAGAGTAGCATGGAGAGCTGCATCAAACCAGTCTCAGGACTGAAGACCACCACAACAACAACATCGGGATGAACTTCCATTTGGTGGTACCAACTTCTCAAATCCAGACTCGAAAAGAAGTTGTTTTGATTGAAATTATCCGACGTGTCCGTAATATTAGGAATTGGATACGCAATTGACTCTGTTTTCTCATTCAAAAATATATAATCACAGCAAAATCGATATTTCTTTGTATCTGTTGATTTTTTAGGCACAGAGACTACACACTGTCGTCATGTTGTATGATTCCATCTGACAATTTTTGATCTACAAACTGTTCTGTCAAGGGCTGTTTCCTAAACACTGGTGGATGATTCCCCGTTGGTATCCTATACTGTGTGACCGATTCAGCCGGTAACACTCCTTGTGTATTGAATAAGTCTCTATACTTCACTAACAATGTTTCCATCAATGATCTGTCTTCACCCTTCAGGTGCTTCACCTTTTCTCGCAATGCAGACAAATCGACGGTTCGTTGTGTTTCAACCTGAAACCCATAATCCTTCATATTTTCATCCTCAAAATTCTGACGTGGCTACGAGCAGCCCCTTTGAGAGAATAAACAGGGTGTTACAAAAAGGTACGGCCAAACTTTCAGGAAACATTCCTCACACATAAAGAACGAAAATGTTACGTCGACATGTGTCCGGAAACGCTTAATTTCCAAGTTAGAGCACATTTTAGTTTCGTCAGTATCTTCTGTACTTCCTCGATTCACCGCCAGTTGACCCAATTGAAGGAAGGTAATGTTGACTTCAGTGCTTGTGTTGACATCCGACTCAATGCTCTACAGCATCAAGCACATCAGTGCGTAGCATCAACAGGTTAGTGTTCATCACGAACGTGGTTTTGCAGTCAGTGCAATGTTTACAAATGCGGAGTTGGCAGATGCCCATTTGATGTATGGATTAGCACGGGGCAATAGCCGTGGTGCGGTACGTTTGTATCGAGACAGATTTCCAGAACGAAGGTGTCCCGACAGAAAGACGTTCGAAGCAATTGATCGGCGTCTTAGGGAGCACGGAACATTCCAGCCTATGACTCGCGACTGTGGAAGACCTAGAACGACGAGGACACCTGCAATGGACGAGGCAATTCTTCGTGCAGTTGACGATAACCCTAATGTCAGCGTCAGAGAAGTTGCTGCTGTACAAGGTAACAAGGTAACGTTGTTTCCGTGCCGTGTACAGCGTGTGCAGGCACTATCAGCAGCTGATTGGCCTCAATGGGTACACTTCTGCGAATGGCTCATCCGACAATGTGTCAATCCTCATTTCAGTGCAAATGTTCTCTTTACGGATGAGGCTTCATTCCGACGTGATCAAATTGTAAATTTTCACAATCGACATGTGTGGGCTGACGAGAATCCGCACACAATTGTGCAATCACGTCATCAACGCAGATTTTCTGTGAACGTTTGGGCAGGCATTGTTGGTGATGTCTCGATTGGGCCCAACGTTCTCCCACCTACGCTCAATGGAGCACGTTATCATGATTTCATACGGGATACTTTACCTGTGCTGCTAGAACATGTGCCTTTACAAGTACGACACAACATGTGGTTCATGCACGATGGAGCTCCTGCACATTTCAGTCGAAGTGTTCGTACGCTTCCCGACAACAGATTCGGTGACCGACGGATTGGTAGAGGCGGACCAATTCCGTGGCCTCCACGCTCTCCTGACCTCAACCCTCCTGACTTTCATTTATGGGGGCATTTGAAAGCTCTCGTCTATGCAACCCCGGTACCAAATGTAGAGACTCTTCGTGCTCGTATTGTGGACGGCTGTGATACAATACGCCATTCTCCAGGGCTGCATCAGCGCATCAGGGATTCCGTGCGACGGAGGGTGGATGCACGTATCCTCGCTAACGGAGGACATTTTGAACATTTCCTGTAACAAAGTGTTTGAAGTCACGCTGGTACGTTCTGTTGCTGCGTATTTCCATTCCATGATTAATGTGATTTGAAGAGAAGTAATAAAATGAGCTGTACCATGGAAAGTAAGCTTTTCCGGACACATGTCCACATAACATATTTTCTTTCTTTGTGTGTGAGGAATGTTTCCTGAAAGTTTGGCCGTACCTTTTGTAACACCCTGAATACACCTACGTACAAAACAATGCTGCTCATCCAACACATGGCTACTCAGTGGCAGTTCTACCAGACACACTACATCTTGCGAAACGTCAATATCAAGTGGTACCCAGATTAGTTTTCCTCTACCTGCTGGTACTCTGTCATGCTGAAACGTCCCCTTAGAAAAATTTATGAATGACTGTGCTGATAAACCTCTTACATTATTTGCTTTTCAAACAGCTGAGCAGAACTGAACGTACTCAGTCATTTCCCTCTTTACTAATTATGATCATCACTAAACTGACACACAATAGTTTTAGCGCAACGCAATCTGACTTTCAATAATCCCTACAAAAGAATGGCCCTGACTAACAATAACCTACACCTTTCATGAATCACTTACCTCACAAAAATCTTCGTTACTCGAACTACTGCAATACAGCGAGCGCCACTACTGCCAGCTAAATAAAAAATTCAAACTACTGAAGGCACTAACTACTGATAGGCATTGTTAGCAAATGAAAGATTTTGATAGAGAACAAACAATGTATTTACCTCAATAGTGTTCAAAAGTCATAATATATATAGCAGTTCATGGCATCCAGTCTTACAAATTTACTGTCTCTGATGGACACACGTCCAGATCATCCGCTCAAACCTAAACAGCCTACTTACAATGCAAATCAATCTTTAATGCACTTGTACACAGTTTATGTGGCCCTACTTTTTCAATAGGCGCTTCTTGGGATACAGAAACATTTTCAACTGTGGTTCTCAACGGAAATACACTCCTGGAAATTGAAATAAGAACACCGTGAATTCATTGTCCCAGGAAGGGGAAACTTTATTGACACATTCCTGGGGTCAGATACATCACATGATCACATTGACAGAACCACAGGCACATAGACACAGGCAACAGAGCATGCACAATGTCGGCACTAGTACAGTGTATATACACCTTTCGCAGCAATGCAGGCTGCTATTCTCCCATGGAGACGATCGTAGAGATGCTGGATGTAGTCCTGTGGAACGGCTTGCCATGCCATTTCCACCTGGCGCCTCAGTTGGACCAGCGTTCGTGCTGGACGTGCAGACCGCGTGAGACGACGCTTCATCCAGTCCCAAACATGCTCAATGGGGGACAGATCCGGAGATCTTGCTGGCCAGGGTAGTTGACTTACACCTTCTAGAGCACGTTGGGTGGCACGGGATACATGCGGACGTGCATTGTCCTGTTGGAACAGCAAGTTCCCTTGCCGGTCTAGGAATGGTAGAACGATGGGTTCGATGACGGTTTGGATGTACTGTGCACTATTCAGTGTCCCCTCGACGATCACCAGTGGTGTACGGCCAGTGTAGGAGATCGCTCCCCACACCATGATGCCGGGTGTTGGCCCTGTGTGCCTCGGTCGTATGCAGTCCTGATTGTGGCGCTCACCTGCACGGCGTCAAACACGCATACGACTATCATTGGCACCAAGGCAGAAGCGACTCTCATCGCTGAAGACGACGCGTCTCCATTCGTCCCTCCATTGACGCCTGTCGCGACACCACTGGAGGCGGGCTGCACGATGTTGGGGCGTGAGCGGAAGACGGCCTAACAGTGTGCGGGACCGTAGCCCAGCTTCGTGGAGACGGTTGCGAATGGTCCTCGCCGATACCCCAGGAGCAACAGTGTCCCTAATTTGCTGGGAAGTGGCGGTGCGGTCCCCTACGGCACTGCGTAGGATCCTACGGTCTTGGCGTGCATCCGTGCGTCGCTGCGGTCCGGTCCCAGGTCGACGGGCACGTGCACCTTCCGCCGACCACTGGCGACAACATCGATGTACTGTGGAGACCTCACGCCCCACGTGTTGAGCAATTCGGCGGTACGTCCACCCGGCCTCCCGCATGCCCACTATACGCCCTCGCTCAAAGTCCGTCAACTGCACATACGGTTCACGTCCACGCTGTCGCGGCATGCTACCAGTGTTAAAGACTGCGATGGAGCTCCGTATGCCACGGCAAACTGGCTGACACTGACGGCGGCGGTGCACAAATGCTGCGCAGCTAGCGTCATTCGACGGCCAACACCGCGGTTCCTGGTGTGTCCGCTGTGCCGTGCGTGTGATCATTGCTTGTACAGCCCTCTCGCAGTGTCCGGAGCAAGTATGGTGGGTCTGACACACCGGTGTCAATGTGTTCTTTTTTCCATTTCCAGGAGTGTAGAATCAGTTGTCTCCTGCACGGACAGAATGGGAGAGGAACCCGTGACGTTGCATTAGGCTCTTAGTGTTGTTGTTGTTGTTGTGGTCTTCAGTCCTGAGACTGGTTTGATGCAGCTCTCCATGCTACTCTATCCTGTGCAAGCTTCTTCATCTCCCAGTACCTACTTATAATATAATAAAATAATGGAATAGATTATGATAAAATGCGTGGCTTTTTAAACTGTATTGAATTAATGAGATTAATTTTTCGACATGAATGACAACCACAATAGGCTGAGCTATGCCTGGAAACAAGTTCGTATTAATTCATATTATTTTGCAGGACGAAGTAGTTTCTTTCTCCGCTGTAGATTTGTGCTTACCATTCTTTATAATGCTACGTTTGGTCGCCGTGTTCACCTTTGAGGTCTTGACCGTGTTCCCATTAAGCTTATCGGGTCTTCGTAATTTTCCAAAGTACACAGGTGGTCTTCAGTTCTTGTAATTATCGTACTATTTGAAATAACAACTCACACGACCTTTCTGTTAATAAAACAATACTGTGTTTTTCTAAACGGTGCACATATGAAATACATACTCCTCACTTATTCATAGCGACCCCAAAATGGCGGTCTCCAATTACTCGCTTATAAATGGCGTGCTTCCCACTCGTTCACTAGCTGAGCGCGAATCCTTCCTTCCTCCTACTGGTACCAGAAAAAATCCTCTGTTTTTTTTTAACAACTGAAAGTCAAAAAAATACATGACGGTAGGCATAGGCTCTACGATGGGCTACCGCTTCATCTTCTCTCTTTGCCTTTAAAGAAGACGAAAACATAAAGGAAATGCAAAAGGTTTATCACGATTGCCCCCCTGCTGTATACTGTCAGAAATAAGTCTCTTTATTTAGGGAGACAGTATACAGTAGCCTTATTAACCTTGGGGCTCGTAGTTCAGTCACTTGGTGCACGTCAATGGAGTTTTAATACTATACTAGATATACTACAAGTATATCTACAAAGCGCCGGCCGCGGTGGCCGTGCGGTTCTGGCGCTGCAGTCCGGAACCGCGGGACTGCTAGGTCGCAGGTTCGAATCCTGCCTCGGGCGTGGATGTGTGTGATGTCCTTAGGTTAGTTAGGTTTAAGTAGTTCTAAGTTCTAGGGGACTTATGACCTAAGATGTTGAGTCCCATAGTGCTCAGAGCCATCTACAAAGCTCATTTTCTCGGCCATTACAAATTCATACATATAAATACATTCACATATACTTATATCACGTAATTACATTCACATATATTCATATTACATATCGCACGTCCATGGCGTGCTAACGTCGTAGTCTCTTATTTCTCCTTACATTTGTTAAGCAGTATTACCAGGAGGAAGATGTTACATTTCTTAAGGGGCTCCGGAAAGGCTCAAAATCAAGAAAAGTTCAATTTTTACTTTTTTGCGTTTTCTGAATCTGCAGACAATTACCTTTTAATAGATATATAATTTATTCAATTCCGAAGACTACAACTATTTTTAAATTTTTTTTTAAAATGTGTTCTACATGGGCGTGACCCACTGTGGCGCTGTTAAACTGCTGTCAGATGGTGTTATTATTAACGTCCGTGTTCATCAGGTACATTTTAGTGATGTGAGATAAAGTATGTGTTGTGGCTAACCTATTTTCAGAGACTTAGCAGCACCTGAACTGTTGAAAAAGTGTATTGACGGAAAAACTCAAAACCCCAATGAAAGTGTAAATAGTGTTATATGGTCGAGAATCCCCAAGACTGTATTTGTTGGAATAGAAACACTTCACTTTGGTGTGTATGATGCTGTTGCGACTTTCAATGATGGCAACATTGTAAGGTGCAAGGTATTTAGAAATATGGGAATGAAGATAGGTTCTAACATGGTACGAGCGATGCTTGCTTTAGACAAGGAACGCCTTCGGGCTGCAGACAGGGCTGTAAAGAGTCTAGAAATACAAGCAAGAGTAAACAGGAGGAGGAACAAGAGGAAGCTGGAGGAGGAGTTTGCAGAGGATGAAGATAATCCATCCTATGGACCCGGAATGCACTAAAAAGTTAATCCAATCTTTGTCGCTCGATTCCCAAAACTTTTATTTTCTCATACTAGTTACATGTTTTCTAAGGATCTTCCAAACATATTTGTTTCAAACTTTCAGCAAATGTTACACAGTACCTTCTGCATAATTTAACACAGCCTTTTTCCAAAAAACTGTATATTTTTGAATATATAAATAAAAAATTGCAAAAAAATGTTGTGAATTTTCATTACAATTGAAAAAATCATCTTTAATAACTGAACTAAAATTTTGTAAAATCCCTGTGTTAAGTTGTAGCCCATATTCCAATAAATGATCTGTAAAAAGTTCAACTTCCTACCTCAAATACTTTGTGAGGAAAGATGTAATTTATAAGCGTTATTTTAACATTGCAAGTATAGGGCGTTCCGGAGCCCCTTAAATTGTCCTTTCACTATATTTTAATAATTGTTTTTCTCCTTGGCTTTTGGTTCGTTAGCCATTCTGAGAAGCTGTCCTTTCGGCACACGTTGTCTCATTGTTCGCTGCACTTACGGCCAGCAGCAGATCATTGTTTAACGCGCCCGACGCAGTGACGCAAGCGCCACATGAGCAGCAGCACTGCCCGCGCACACACTGTAATGTCGCTCCAGGCTCGTGAAGTCGGTGTTGTATTTGCCCTCCAGTCCGGAGACTGGATACGACGGATTCAGCTCCAACGCTCAACCCGAAAAACACCAACAGCTCATCTCGCGCCTGGGCGAGGTTTTTGGCCAGTGACATTGAAGGTAAGAGCCGCACTGCAGGATACGGCATTACCTTCCGTCGTGCATTATAGTTAAGCGGTTCTCACACCTCAACTCGTGGTTATACAGATTTCCTCTGATGTCTCCGCCGCACACGCCTCACACCCTCTGTATTCACTTCGCTAGACTATAGCGTTTACTCATATTACGGCCGAGCCGTTATTTTCAATATTATTAGGCCCTAATATTTTTGTATCACTTCACACGTGCGAGTATTTTACTCGTCCGTCGCGTTGCGCTTCACATACATACATACAGGGTGTTTCAAAAATGACCGGTATATTTGAAACAGCTATAAAAACTAAACGAGCAGCGATAGAAATACACCGTTTGTTGCAATATGCTTCGGACAACAGTACATTTTCAGGCAGACAAACTTTCGAAATTACAGTAGTTACAATTTTCAACAACAGATGGCGCCGCGGTCTGGGAAACTCTATAGTACGATATTTTCCACATATCCACCATGCGTAGCAATAATATGGCGTAGTCTCTGAATGAAATTACCCGAAACCTTTGACAACGTGTCTGGCGGAATGGCTTCACATGCAGATGAGATGTACTGCTTCAGCTGTTCAATTCTTTCTGGATTCTGGCGGTACACCATCTGTTGTTGAAAATTGTAACTACTGTAATTTCGAAAGTTTGTCCGCCTGAAAATGTACTGTTGTCCCAAGCATATTGCAACAAACGGTGTATTTCTATCGCTGCTCGTTTAGTTTTTATTGCCGTTTCAAATATACAGGTCATTTTTGAAACACCCTGTATGTTGTTCTTCTTCAAGTATAAAAATCTCACATAAAATTGATAATAGTGCATACATACACATAAACATTGACAATAATAGAGTTGACACATAAATTTACAATTCACATTCACATTTCATATACGGACTCCATGACATGCACCCTCTTACACACTAATATGTAAATCAGGAGGTATCTTTCATTTATTCTGAATATTGGGATTTTCTATTCTTGTCTTGCAGGACCGACCTCCTGAGCGTTTTTACGTCCACAACTACACATAGAAAAGAAGAAAAGAGTACATACATAAATTTTACAAAGACATCGACATTAACAGTAATATAGTTGGCAAATAAATGTCCAATTCACATTCACATTTCGTATATGGACTCTATGTTAAGCAGCATCTGACACAGCAATAAGTAAATTAGAAGAATCTTGCACTTGTTCTGAATGTTTGCTCTTTCTTGTTATTGTCTTGCAGGACCGACCTCCTGCGTGGTTTTACATCCACACCTACAATAGAAAATACTACATACTTATTTTCGTATTTAGACATCGACATTGGCAATAGTAAAGTTGACACATAAATGTACAAGTCACATTCACATTTCTTATATGGGTTCCATGTTAGGCATCATCCATCTTACACACTATTAAGTAAATTAGAAGGAATCTCTCATTTGTTCTGAATTTTTGATTTTCTCTTGACTTGCAGGCCCAACCTCCTGCGCGTTTTTGCCATCACACACATAGAAAATACGTCCCAGCACTACTCACTACATGGAAAACAGGATTCGCTAAGGTCTGCTTCAGAGATCAAGCTACTTCTAGGATTGCTATTTGTAGTGCGTCGTTAGTGTACTTATTCTATCCTTGGCATTTGATAAATCTTCATACTATGTATAATATTTACAAGTGCTCGGTTGTGAAAGTGTGGGGGATGTTTTATCCCTTGACAATCCTGGCTTCATCACTGCTTGTTAATCGTCGTAATATTCCACATCTTTCAAGCCATATTTCTGCCTTATTGATTCGACGACATGTACATGTTTACCTTTGTGACCGATAATTTTACCGTATTTTTGTCATGTGTAGCTCCACTCATAATTCATTATCGCTAAATAAGAACGCGCATGTGCTAAAATAATGCTTTCGCTCCTGCATGCGTCAAGTGTAGACAAGTGTAGACAATATTGTTTCACTGCATTTTGTGTTCATTCCTCATACGAATCGTGTATCATATTTTCGTTTATAGTAACCTTAAAGTTTCTCGAGCTGTAACAGTTAGTCGCTAAGGAAATATTTTTCATACTAGGTTGTTTTACATTCTGATGTCTGTGTAGCAAATCACTGTGCTGTGGTGTGTTTTAAATGTTATCATGTACCATTGTTACTATCGACTTCACTGTTCCTTCTATACTCCTCACTGCTTCCTCGAGATGTTCGTTTTCATAATTACTTACCGTACATGCATCATCATACTTTGCCTTCCACACTCATACAACCATTCATTCTAAGACTTAAAACTATATAGTGTATTCTTTCTTATGTAGGCTTCGTGGCCCTTTCCTAGGTACCCTTGTAATATTAATCTTCATGTTCATACCCGTATACCCATATAATTATTCATTAAAAATATTCCACATAAATCGCCATTTATACTCATGTACTACCTACAGGGTTCTCACACTAGAACCACCGCCCTATTTATTTCTCCCCACAAATATAAATAAACTCGTATTACTCTAGTACACTTTCATTCCCTTCCTAGATTCACTCCATGCACGGTACGTCACCACAAACGTAGATTAACTGATTAATACCTTCAATCGAATCTAATAAAACCTTTCACTCTCTCTACTTCAAAATATTATCCAGCAGTGAAATTTCATTTATTTCTCCATATCGCCTTTTTTAAACATAGAGTACTTACCTCAGTTACTTTGTTTTAAGGTCATGTAATTACGTTCTGTGAATATCGGTTGGTTTTTGTATTTGCTTAGCTTATCTCCCGCGTGTTCAATTCACGTTCACAGCTTTATTTTGCTGCTTATACTATAAGGTATCGTGTAATTAATAGCACCTAACATAAGTGAGTTCTGTAATAGCAAATTTGTGGATATGTATTCTCCCTGTACATTAAGCTCACTACTTCTAATGTTGTCTGTAAAGAAGTGTAGTTCTATAAGTGTACAACTGCTCCTCTCGCTAAATCTTGTACGATATGTTATTTTATAGTTTACGTCTCAGTCACACGCACATGCCTATGTTTATATCTCATTCTGCCTTTCACATCGTCGCTTACTTATGTGTTGTAGGTAAGTCACTTAGCTCTTAAAGTAGGTGCTAATCGCGTCCTTTCGCGTGTACGTGTTGTTATTTCTCTTTTCAACTTGTCTTAATCCTGTTGTATATCGTCGGACAGGTCATTTCCTGTGTTTATTCTCTTCTACGTTGAATACTGAGAAATAAGTATAACTATGTACGTTCAATGGATTGTGTTAAGTTCACAACTTAATCGTATTCTACTCTCCTTATAGTTTACTTGCGTCAATGCGCTCATTTTCTTAAAGCTGCATATGCTTAACTTAATGATATACTCGTAAAATTAGTGCTCTTTACAGTATAGTCGCCGACTTAGGAATAAATGTCTCTATTCGTTTAGTTTGTGTTGCTCATCTACGTCATAGTAATTAGCTGATAGGTACTCTATTTCCTATTGCTCCTATTTTGACCAGCTGGTTGGGCGGTGTGGATGCCGATTCGCTTAAGGGGCTCCGGAAAGGCTCAAAATCATGAAAAGTTCAATTTTTACTCTTTTGCGTTTTCTGAATCTGCAGACTATTACCTTTTAATAGATATATAATTTATTCAATTCCGAAGACTACAACTATTTTTAAATTTTTTTAAAAATGTATTCTACATGGGCGTGACCCACTGTGGCGCTGTTAAACTGCTGCCAAATGGTGTTATTATTAACGTCCGTGTCCATCAGGTACATTTTAGTGATGTGAGATAAAGTATGTGTTGTGGCTAACCTGTGATGGTTCAATATATATCGCTGGTGTGATTGTCGATTGTTTCGTGTTTATTTACTCTGTCGTTATCTCGAAAATATTCGTAATTAATTCTGTTTCTTGAGTCTCTGTTTTGTTAAAGTATAATAATGAGTAAAAGTAAAGTTATTAGAAATCCTCTGAAGGCTTTTAAGAAAAGGAGAAATGTTGGAAAGCCAAAGGTATGTGTTATTACTGTAAATAATAACATTCTAACATGGTACGAGCGATGCTTGCTTTAGACAAGGAACGCCTTCGGTCTGCAGACAGGGCTGTAAAGAGTCTAGAAATACAAGCAAGAGTAAACAGGAGGAGGAACAAGAGGAAGCTGGAGAAGGAGTTTGCAGAGGATGAAGATAATCCATCCTATGGTTCTGGAATGCACTAAAAAGTTAATCCAATCTTTGTCGCTCGATTCCCAAAACTTTTATTTTCTCATACTAATTACATGTTTTCTAAGGATCTTCCAAACATATTTGTTTCAAACTTTCAGTAAATGCTACACAGTACCTTCTGCATAATTTAACACAGCCTTTTTCCAAAAAACTGTATATTTTTGAATATATAAATAAAAAATTGCAAAAAAATGTTGTGAATTTTCATTACAATTGAAAAAAAAAATCATCTTTAATAACTGAACTAAAATTTTGTAAAATCCCTGTGTTAAGTTGTAGCTCATATTCCAATAAATAATCTGTAAAAAGTTCAACTTCCTACCTCAAATACTTTGTGAGGAAAGGTGTAATTTATAAGCGTTATTTTAACATTGCAAGTATAGGGCGTTCCGGAGCCCCTTCAATTCTAGAATGGTTTCCGTCTCGGTGCGCAGTGTGTCTTTGCGCATCGTACAGGGGACACTGAACTCGACCTTGCTTTTTGCCTGCTTGGCCCCTACGATCAGCTGTTAAGCCGCTTCGTATATAACTGTTGAAGTACGCTCTGCTTTAAGCGCGGCAGCACGGGTCAGTATACCTCATCGCCCATGCCTCTCGCTTAAAGCTCGCGCGCTGTGAATTAAGTCTTAAGAATGTACAATATCAAAATACAAGGAAAATTTATTTTCACTAGGCTGCATCTCACTCTCTCCATGTTAGATAGTAGAAGAAAATTGAACATTCATTATTGGCTAAACAGGATAGAAGAAGAGGGAGAGGGCACCGGAAACATAAAAATATTGTAGCCCTTAGCTGGAGAGGAACCGAGCGCCAGTCGGTTTATTCGTCAAAGAGCGACAAACCTCCTACCTTCTTGCGTTTTACTGATGCAATAGATAAGGACAGAATGAGATTTGAATTTTCATTTAATAAATTTCCGCAAATGTTTATGTGGATACATGCCTTTTATTTTACCATTTTTTATATTTCCTATCAAGTAGCACCCCGGATGTGGCTTGTCAACAATGTTATACGGACCAACATATAATAACTGCCATTTTTTATTCAGTGCCCTTAATTTCGATGATTTCGGATGCGTTCTTAGTAGTACGTCCTGTCCAATCTGGAATTCTGTTACGTTTTTCAATTTCCTTTCGTAAATTCCTTTCCTTATTTGAGCTTGCTCTTTCAATGTTATTAGCGCTCGCCGTACTTTCTCATCTAAGACTACGTCTTTGTGCCGTAATTTAGGTATCGGTTTTGCCCATTCATCTAGCTCCAATTTTTCAAACATTAGTTCGGCCGGTGTGTCCCCTGTGGATGTGTGTGGTAGGTGATTTACTATGTGCTGAAACGGACCCAGGTATTCTATCCATTTCCTTTGGTTCTGTGCTATATATGTGCGGATAATCCTATTAAATTCACGGAAGCACCGTTCGACGGGACTTGCTTCTGTGTGGATCTTGGGTACTAAAATATGACGTATGGTTTGTGATTTTAAAAATGATTTCCATTGGTCACGTGTAAAATTTGAGGCGTTATCAGTTAGGACTGCTTGGGGTTTCCGAATGCGTGGTATATAGTCTCCCAGAATTCGCCTTATAATTGGCCCTGACCTAACTGTTTTGACTGCGTACAGCTGGAGATACTTACTAAAAACATCACACAGGGCTACGATGTATTTAACTCCGCCGCGGGCTTGGGGATAAGGTCCTGCGGCGTCAATAGATACAAGATCTCTTGGTTGCTTTGGTATTATTGGGTTTAGTACGTTAAGACATGTCCTATTCTGATGTTTGACCTTTTGACACACCGCACAGCGTCTGATTACTTGCTCTATACGTCGCCTCATATTAGGGAAATAACAATACGTAGAAATTTTGGCGGCACACTTTAGCACTCCATAGTGCCCCCATGTGCGGTGCGTGTGTTGAATTAAGTTTTCCACATATTCCTGAGGTATGCACACATACCACTTATCCATTCGTCGATCTCTTCTGTGAAAGAGGGCGCCATTATGTATGATGTAATACTGCTCTAAGCGTTCGTCTGTTCTAGCCTGCAATTTTTTCCTTACCTTGCTCCATCTCGGGTCTTCTTCCTGTAAACGTTTCATGTTTTTGCACATTTTAATATAATATGGTTTAACAGTTCCATCATTTATTAAAAGCACCTTGAAGTCTGATGTTTGTTCCTCTAACTCGTGGAAATCGGTAAGACCTTGAGGTAACCGTGATAGTGCATCTGCCAAAACATTCTGTTCTCCTTTTATGTACACTATCTCAAAATCAAACTTCTGGACATACATGCACCACCTCGCTATTCTCTTATGTAACAACTTGCACGTCAGAAGAAAGGACAAGGCTTGATGATCACAGAAAACTTTGGTATGTTTTCCCCAAAGGTGATATTGTAAGTAGGCTGTTTAGATTTTTATATTGGTAATGCCACGTAGCGCTCTGTATGAAAATCACTGGCTGTGCTGTGTGCAGTCTGTGGCTAGTTTGCATTGTCGTCTGCCATTGTAGTGTTGGGCAGCGGCAGCTGGATGTGAACAGCGCATAGCCAGTGTTGCCAATTTAGCGACTTTGTCGCTAGAAATGGCGACTTTTGCCTTCGTCTTAGCGACAAAAAAAACTTTTTCGCGACAAAAATTATTTAGCGACTAATATGGCGACTTTTGGAGTACTGACGACTTTTGAAGTACAAATCAAAACTAGTTTGGGCCAGTATTTTCATTAACAAAACTAAGATTTTAACTATAGAATGGGTACTACACTGACTTTGTTCTAGATTTACTAAATTAAATAAAGTTCTTAGCAGATCATGTAGTATTGTTCAGCATTTAGTAAACCCGAATGTGGGAATTACCTACAGAGTAAGAAAACCTTGACTATATAACAATTCATTATTCATTACCCACTAGCCTGTTATCGTCGATAGCGTATCGATCTATAATTCTTTTACTTTTGAACTCCCTTTATTTTTCGAATTGACAAAAAACATACGTAATATTAAGTACAATGAAATACAATTCTGTCTAGCAACCTCTAATTTTTCGAAATGTTAACTCGTAGTCAAATTATTAACACATGCACAGTGGTAACACAAGAACAATTCGGTGGGGGTATCTCAGAAATTATTAAGTTTTAAACAATGAACAATAGGACTAATATCGAGTTACCGAGTGAATAGATTGTTTCATGACCTCTAGTTCGCCCGAGTTTTAATGTATTATTTAATGTGATTATAGATTGGTGAAACGTATGTTGTGGTGGCTTACATAATGGATTTACCGCAGAAGAAGAAGCAGTACGCTCAAAAATATCGGGATGCGTGGGAAGCAGAACCTGAATTCATTGGGTGGCTGAAACTAGTTGTTGGAGACTTATTCAAGGCAAGATGTCAAGTATGTGCAACAGAGTTTTATGCTAAATTGTGTGATATTAGAAAGCATTCGAAAACTATTAAGCATAAACAAATAATTGAATTAAAAAAAAACACAAACCACCCTACGTGTGAAAATTATTCCGAAAACTACAGGTAGAATAGTAAGCAGAGAGGAAGGCGCCCTTTCTTTATTTATTGCTGAACATTGTTCTATTTTAGCTGTAGATCATTTAGGAATACTGTAGACGAAGTTGTTTTCCGGTGATGAGGGCGCTAAAAACATGCAATTACATAGAAAAAAGTGCACTAACATTATAAATGAAGTTTTGGCTCCATATTTTACACAATAATTGGTTGAAGATATAGGTGACCAAAAATACAGTGTACTTATAGATGAATCCACAGATGTATCAATATCTAAAATACTAGGTATCGTTATACGGTACTATAGTGTAAACAACCAAACCATTAGATCAGCATTTCTCAAACTCGCTGTAGTAGAAACTGTAGATGCAACAAATCTGGCTGCTGTTCTTATGAATTCTTTGAAAGATCTCAAACTTCCAATCGCTAATATGGTAGTAATTGTCACAGATAATGCTTCTGCAATAGTTGGAATAAACAATGGGCTTTTCGATCAACTCAAGAGAGAATATGTTTTGAAGCATTTGGTAGTGATCCGTTGCATTTGTCACTCTCTTCAGCTTGCAGTTTCGCACGCCTCAGTGAATACCAACTACAGTTCTGTCAGAGCATGGAACAGAAGAGTTATTCGATCTTCTGAGTGACGACGATGAATAGCTCACATACCTGTATGAATATATTTTGTAACCTAATTTGGTTCTTGCTTTCTTTTGTTACAAATATAGTTGTATATTTCTAGTATATTTGACTACTGTGATTGAAACAACACGTCAATTATGGTAATATTTTTAATTAAACGTTAGCGTATTTTATATGTATGTTGTTGCAAGCGATGCGTCATTTAATTAAGACAATATAGCAATTAGGTATGAGACAATTTTTATTAATACTTTATTAGCCCCCCCCCCCTCTCGGCTTATTGCACCATTCACAGCACGAAATTTTCAGTACACCCCTAGTAAAATCAGTTTTAGCGACTATCTAGCGACTTTTGATAATGAATCTAGCGACTCGGGTTTTTTAGAGTTGGCAACACTGCGCGTAGCGTTGGGCAGTTGGAGGTGAGCCGCCAGCAGTGGTGGATGAGGGGAGAGAGATGGCAGAGTTTTGTAATTTGTCATGAACTGCTATATATAATATGACTATTAAGGTAAATACATTGTTTTTTCTCTATTAATATCTTTCATTTGCTAACTATCCCTATCAGTAGTTAGTGCCTTCCGTAGTTTGAATCTTTTATTAAGCTGGCTGTAATGGCGCTCGCTGTATTGCAGTAGTTCGAGTAATGAAGATTTTTGTGAGGTAAGTTATTTGTGAAAGGTATAGTTTAATGTTAGTCAGGGCCATTCTTTTGTAGTGATTTTTGAAAGTCAGATTGCGTTGCGCTAAATAATATTGTCTGTCAGTTTAAGCACAGTCTTGTATAATTGTTCAAAGGGGACGTTTCATATGTCGACCCTTAGCCGAGGATACCTCACTGGAATCTTCTGATTTTTTCTTGTAGTTTGTGTAATTAGTGTAGCTTTTGTTTATTGCTAGCGCGTAATTATAGACAGAATTTCCTTTGTAGTTGTGGTTTTTCATTGTTGCACAGTAAAACAGTTGTGGCATGCATGTAGATTTGCACCAAGTATTTCGCAGCTGCAATTAACTAGATATTATTTTCAGTGTTATGTTAATGTGTTCTCTTATTTTTGCACTTCAAATTGTGCTTTTCTGTGTTATCGTGTGAAATATTGTGACAATAATGGCGTGTGAAAAACGTAACACTAGGCTCCAAAGTAAACTGAAAAATAATAGTGACGACGAGCGTAGCTTATCAGCACCACTGTGTAGTGAATTAACAGACATTTGAAGTAGTAATTTGGTAATTGTGCATAGGGAAATGGAGCGGGCGGCAAATAATGGTGTAGGCAGTGAAACAGGTAGTGAACAAGGAAGCATTATCGATCGATCGGTCGGCAACAGCTCGCCTCAGGAATCCAAAATGATAGGACACAATTTTGCAAATACTGTAGATTCAGGTTTTGCGTCCTCGCCGTTTTCTCAAATAAGTCAAGATACATTTTCTGCTTGTCAAAATGTGAATGTTGCTGGTGCAAATGCACTGCCGAAAAGCGTAGAGGAACAGATTCCAGACACTAATGCATTGTTATTACAATTAATGCAACAAATGGGACAAAATCTTCAAAAGTTAGACACAATGGAACAAAATCAGAGACACACACAGCAAAATCTTCAAAAGTTAGACACAATGGAACAAAATCTTCGGAAGTTAGACACCACACTTGAACAAACACGTGAAGATTTAACTACTGAGTTACATAACATTGAATCTAAATGTCAAAAAATCTGTAATGATGTAAAAACACAAATTTGTGAGCATTTTCAACCTATTTTTTCGCGGCATGAAAATGCATTACAGAATCACGAAGCAGCCATAAAAGAACTGCAAACCATTGTTCATGAAAATCATGAGACCTTGTGGGCTAAAATTGACCCGGTTGCATCTACCGATTCGGTTACGCAACTTGCAAAAACTCAGAAAACTTAAAGGACACAGTAGATTCGATTTCAACACAAATGGACACTCTGAAACTTGGTTCAGAAAAACACACTGAGGAAATGTGTTCACTATCGGAGAAAGTAGCCGAACTTTCGGATCAGGTCACTAACTTATCTGCAAAGGTAGATGATGATCTGAATGACACAAGACCTGTAGCCATCACTAACACAGAAGAGTATGAACAAATTAAGAAATTCAAACAAAATCAGAATCAAATTAATACGCAATACAAAAGAGAAATGCGGGAAGTACAAGATCAGTTGGCACAAGTAATACAAAAATTTCATATTTCAGAGGACACTCGCGCTCCAACACGGGAAGAGGAACTTAGAAATACGGAAAAGCCACCAAATGATAACACAGGGCATTTCGGAAATTATGAAAGAAATTGGCAATGTGCACCGAATTTTCAGATGGAACCGCCGACACGACGTAACAATGACCGACATGCTACTCGCCGACACGATGATTTTGACTATAAGTTGTTCATTACTACACGTAAATTCAAAACGTTTAAGAATTCTGCCAACGACATTCATCCACAAGCGTGGCTCCATCAATTCGCTCATTGTTTTCCTCCCAACTGGTCATTGGAGTACAGGTTAGAATTTATGTGTGGCTACTTAGAGAATGAACCAGCTGTAAGAATGCGATCGGTCATTCACGATTGCCACAGTGAAGGAGAACTTTACCATGCCTTCCTCTCAGCATATTGGTCTCAAGCCACACAAGACCGAGTAAAACATGGCATCATAATGATGAAACATTTCGAACAATCTGAATTTTCCAGTCTTGTGAAATATTTTGAAGACATGTTGCACAAGAATCAGTACCTGTCAAACCCATACAGCCCCTCAGAACTCATCCGCATTTCCTTAATGAAATTACCTGAACATTTACGGCATATTATTTTGGCAGGATGTTGCAAAGACGACATTGAAGCTTTTCAGGGACTCTTACAAGAATTAGAAATTGACACAGATAGTCGCGGGATGCGAAAACAGGAAAACAGTCACTACAGGTCACATCCGTCACAATTCCGTGACGATAGAAACAATAACTGGACACGACAATTCTATTCTTACAACGTAAATCGTGGCCAAAAGAAACACCACCCGTATGACAACCACTGGCAGAGTAATAGTTACAGAGAGTGATCGCATTTCCGTAGTAATGAATATGACAGAGACACTCATAGAAACAGACAATGTGGGAACCAAAATAATTATTATTACGTGAGACAGAATAACTTTAGACGCAACGGTCCAGCGCGCAGTTACGATTCAGGGAGAAATTCTCCACCACGTGACCGACAAGAAAGAAACTATGGAGTCTACCGACATGATGACAGACGATATGATCGTAACGACAGACCTGAACTGCATCAGAACTGGCGGGATTCTCGTCACGGTGAATTTGCTGAAGTTAGGTCTCCAAATCCCAATAACGACGTGCGCCAACAAAGAAACAGACAATGACTCGCACTGCATGCAGCCACTTGCGCCCGCTGGCTCAGGGAAAAATAACATTGACGCTAACCTTGAGCAAAATTCCAGTATTCTTTATGGACGAATACCGCATGATAATTGTGTACTGAGAAGAGCAAAGGGTTTACACCACATTTCACATGTAAAACCGTTTATTGAAAGATAATCTGCTTTTTAACTTTGTCTTTGCCATAAAACGTTTCACTTCACGTTACTAGTATGCTTTAGAAACTGTTACCATGCAACAATGTTTAAAGTTAAATATCCAGTCAAGAACAAAGAGAACTTATTCAAACATAAATTACGAATGCATTGTTATTGCGAACAGATGACACAGTGGTTAGTTAATGTGACAGCTACACGATTTTATCATGACGCTACTAATGAGTGACAATTTACAATGTTGCTTTTGCGGTGTATCTGTTTTATAGTAGCACAACAATACGTTACAGCACAGTAATTTCTTCATCACAACAATAAGCGTAATAACTAAGAAATCTATACGCAAAGCATTTCACTTTTGTTTATCATGAGGTAAGTACATTGACTTCTGCAGAACTTAGCTTTCGGAGGACAATAGCTATGACACTTCCACAGAGATTATCTTACAGCAAGACACACATTTAGCGCTACAGGACACGTATTTGAGTGATTAATTTTGTACTTAAAACATTTATTTTTAAAGATTTTTGAATTACAAAGAAAGTTTTCCGTGATACATTTCATTCTATTGCTGTAATCTGTAACACCTGAGGGTATAATTACAATAATCCTCAGGAGGGTACACGCTTACTTTGTGTACCATGTGTTTGGCAAGCACAAGGAGCCCTAGCTAATATGGTAGTTGCTTATACAACTTTACACATCGGTACCACATTTCTCTAACACAAATTACACAGCTATCTGATCATTTAACTGAGAGAGACAAACTTTTTTATTACGTCAGTGACAGATGTTTACGTGATTACACCGCTGGATAATTTCACACTTACAAAATTGTATTTTGTCTGTACTTTGTGAACTGTTCATATTTTTTTGGAACCATTGTGATACTATGAGAGCTTTGAATGATGTATTTGGTATGAGATCATGATTTTTAAAGTATGTTTGAGGTAGATGACACTACTGAAATGAGCAGAGATTTTCTTTAGGTTTTGAAATTATTGCAGAAAGCTACGACGTTTTTGAGATTTGACTGAGGTGTTATGATGTTATTATTACGATGACTATGTGTATTATGCTGTTGCGGTATGTTTATGATTAATAAGCTGATGCTACATGAGTTATTTGATTAAGCTACGTATCTGTTATGATGAAATATTGAAGAAGTTTCGACGAATAAGGTAAGGAATAATGAGTAGTGTTTAGGGACTCTGGTTTGTGAAAAAGGTTGTTGGAAACCAAGAATCGTACTTTAAGAGTTATGAAATGTATGTAAATGCGTGAATGTATCACAATGCCGACGAAAACTTTTGGACACTGTTATATCAATAGCATTTGGTTTCTACAGATTTGTAACGCAAATTCTTGACCTGTGAAATATTTTTATATGAGACTGTCACTGTAGCGGAAACTGCTGCCGCAAATATTTCCGTAAGAAAGGTAAGTGACCACCTGCACGTAATGCGTTTTGGGTGCCCAGCTGAGAGGTAGTCGTCTGACAAAAGAAAGCCATTAGGTGGAGGAAAAAAAGAGGCCATTAACCTCGCTATTGACGTTCCTTTGTAGAAAGCATCGCAAAAACGACATGGTCGAACTTGAAAACATTGATTACACTGTGGAGCTCTTAATTTATGATATTTATTGACATGCCTAAGGAAATGACGAGAAATATTTTTATGTCTATACACCTGATTATGAGTACTGTCTCTCTAGTTGAAAGATTTTTCTACTAACTTATGAAATGCCTCATGACTACTGAATGATGTTCTTATGCTTTACTTTGTACATAGTTGCTTATTTCATTTGATACCTATTTTCCAGCTGTTTTACAGCATTAGTTTTATAAAATAAACTTAGATGCATTTGCTAATGTGAACACTTTCTGTCAACAGATCTATTAAATGATAATTTTGTAATCCACATTCTTTAAAAAAAGGAGCACTTGGAAAGGAAAGAACAATAAGAAGCGACTAGTAACAGTAACTGGACACATAATTTTCTTTTCGAGTAGAATGAGATTTTCACTCTGCAGCGGAGTGTGCGCTGATATGAAACTTCCTGGCAGATTAAAACTGTGTGCCCGACTGAGACTCGAACTCGAGTTCGAGTCTCGGTCGGGCACACAGTTTTAATCTGGCAGGAAGTTTCATATCAGCGCACACTCCGCTGCAGAGTGAAAATCTCATTCTGGAAACATCCCCCAGGCTGTGGCTAAGCCATGTCTCCGCAATATCCTTTCTTTCAGGAGTGCTAGTTCTGCAAGGTTCGCAGGAGAGCTTCTGTAAAGTTTGGAAGGTAGGAGACGAGGTACTGGCAGAAGTAAAGCTGTGAGTACCGGGCGTGAGTCGTGCTTCGGTAGCTCAGTTGGTAGAGCACTTGCCCGCGAAAGGCAAAGGTCCCGAGTTCGAGTCTCGGTCGGGCACACAGTTTTAATCTGCCAGGAAGTTTCTTTTCGAGTACTTGGTAATTTTTTTTAGAATTATTTTTTGTGGTGCACCACTTTAATTACATAGACATTAAGATGTGAATATACATTTCCCTTATCTGCATTGTTGTTTTTACTGTAATATTTTTTCTGCTTGAGCTATGTCATGTTTAGGTATAAGTTGCTGCTGTTTGCCAGGTATAGTGTTATTGAATTTGACTTTGTATTATTCTGTTAAGCCAGTTTTACTAATGATTTATTTTTATTGTTTGCTGCACATTGCCTTATATTAGTTGTAATATTACAATTGCTTTGCTAATTTCTTAATGCTGCTTGCTTCGCAAATCTGCGTTTTTTTCATTGCTGTTTATATTAATTGTTTTATGTGATGCTGCATTGCCTCGTCCCTTGGTATATATATATCTGAGCTCAGTAGATTTAAGTTAGCTTAAGAGGGGGTAGACTATATAAGAAACTAACTATGATGAATTGGAAGAAATGCATTAAGAAGCTATAAGAAAATAGTTTGGCCAAAAAAGTAGTGCACAGTGGAGAAAAACTATTTTTGAAAGAGGATGTGAACAGAATATAGAAAGCATGCTTGGATAGGATGTTTTTTTGGCTGGAGCAAATGTTGACATAAGAGGGACGACATATGGAATGAAGTTTTGGGTTGGACTGCAGTACCAAATGTTACACTGAAAATAAACCCTGTTGTTATCCCACTATGTGTTTGTGTACCCTTGTGTATTTGTTTTCTTTCTGTCTCTGTGTAGTTTCATATATTTTTTTCTTCTTCTAATATTAAGCTACATTCACTATGATGAGGAATACTGTTATCCTCAAATATAATTGGCATTAATAATATGTTATTTACCTTGTAAAGATGCTTAGACATTATTTGTTCTGTTTTGTTTTAATGCTCATGTGTGAAGTTGATGTTTCGAAAGTTATTCTGATCTTTTATGTATGTACTCATGTCATAATTCCTGTAACACTGATGTATATGTTATTTTGATTCTTTTGTAAAGCCTGTACTACAAATGATATCGGTATTTTTATGTTCTTTAATGATGTATTTTGTACCTTTGTTATTGTATTTTTATGTTATAAAATTGTAATTGACACCAGTTCATCAAATTAAGTAATTTGTAAGTTACATTTCACTGCACACGTTTCTGTTGGTCATAGTATATGGACAATATGTGAGAAGTTGGGGCTCTTAGTGTTTACATGTGTGTTGATAATTCAGCAAGGGACTGGATAACAGCATTTCTGGTTCTAAGGACAATTCCAAAAACTTTGTGAGTGCACAAGTGGTGGTTATGGACTTGCTATATTAACTGCAAGACTCTTCAATGGTTATTGTGCACCCGCACAGTCACAACAGATGGCTGCTGGCCATTACAGTGGGTCTGCACCTTTGGTGGCCCACCAATACCATACTCTCTTCCAGGACTACAGTGGGCCTGTCCACAATTTCTACAAGGACTGCAGTGGGTCTGCACCTCTGGTGGCCCACCAATACCACAATCTCTACCAGGACTACAGTGGGCCTGTCCACAATTTCTACAAGGACTGCAGTGGGTCTGCACCTCTGGTGGCCCACCAATACTCTCTACCAGGACTGCAGTGGGTCTGCTCTGTGATGACCTACCTACCAATATTCTTCAAAACTTCGACTGACTCTGCTGTGGGTTTGCTCTGTTGTGGCCCATTACCTGTCTGCATGTCAAGAGTCAGCACTGTCTTTCAGTTGGAAGGACAACACTACTTCTTCAAGACTGCATGGAAATCCACTACTTCTGTGTGCATTGTCTTTTACTGCTCAGACTTTGAAAAACAAAAAACACTGAAATTTTACTGTGACGAACAATCTGGACTGTCTTTATGGACTGTGAGAAAATTTTAGCTTTTGACCAACATTGTATCAATAACTGTGTGCATTTGATTTCTTGGTTATTGTAATTATGAAAAATTTTATCAAATCATTATTGGCCACTGGCCAAAACAATTTGTAAAATTTTTTGTGGGGAGCATGGGGGCTGTGTAAGTAGGCTGTTTAGATTTATATATTGGTAATGCCACGTAGCGCTCTGTATGAAAATCACTGGCTGTGCTGTGTGCAGTCTGTGGCTAGTTTGCATTGTTGTCTGCCATTGTAGTGTTGGGCAGCGGCAGCTGGATGTGAACAGCGCGTAGCGTTGGGCAGTTGGAGGTGAGCCGCCAGCAGTGGTGGATGTGGGGAGAGAGAGGGCGGAGTTTTGTAATTTGTCATGAACTGCTATATATATTATGACTATTAAGGTAAATACATTGTTTGTTCTCTATTAATATCTTTCATTTGCTAACTATCCCTATCAGTAGTTAGTGCCTTCTGTAGTTTGAATCTTTTATTTAGCTGGCAATAGTGGCGATCGCTGTATTGCAGTAGTTCGAGTAATGAAGATTTTTGTGAGGTAAGTTATTTGTGAAAGGTATAGTTTTGTGTTAGTCAGGGCCATTCTTTTGTAGGGATTTTTGAAAGTCAGATTGCGTTGCGCTAAATAATATTGTGTGTCAGTTTAAGCACAGTCTTGTATAATTTGTTCTAAGGGGACGTTTCAATATTGAAATTTACGAAACGCCCAAACTACTGCTAACGCTTCTAGCTCAGTTACGGAATAAGATCTTTCACATTCTATGTGGGTTCTACTGGCAAAACTGATTACATTGACTTCTTCCTTACCATCCTTTGTTATTATTTGAAACAGGCACGCACCGAGACCCTGATAACTAGCATCGGTGCTTAAACAAAAATCCAATTCCATATTTGGGTGTTTCAGGATAGGCGCGTTAATCAGCGCCTGCTTAATCTGCTGAAAATCATTTTCACATTCTTTAGTCCACAACGAACTGTGGTTTTTACGCAGTAAGTTTAATAGTGAACTACTGTCCAACAACTGTTGTGGCAGGAACTTCCTGAAAAACGAGGCCATTCCTAGAAAACCTTTTAATTGTTTCTTAGTATAGGGTGTTGGGAAATTCCGTATCGCATCTAGTTTACTGGGGTCAGGTAGAATTCCTACTGGTGAAATAATATGCTATAAGAATTTTATTTTTTCCTTTCCGAATTCAGACTTTTTAAAGTCAACTGTGACATTGTATTCATCAATTTTTTTAAAAATCCTTCCCAAAATACTTACATGTTCATCCCACGTTTGAGTTGCAATTAATAGATCATCAACGTAGAGTGTTACCTGGCTACGCAGTTGCGGTCCAAGCACCCTGTCTAATGCCTCAATAAATACACCAGCGCTCACATTTAATCCGAGAGGCAGCACCCTAAATTGGTAGCTCCTCCCGGCATTTATGAAAGCTGTGTACTTTCTACTCGCTTCATGTAATAAAATTTGCCAGTACGAAGCTTTCAAATCAAGGGATGTTAAATACTTAACGCCATGAAACTTTAATAGCTGCTCTTCTAGATTCTCTGGCCTTGTTTTTATAGGAACGATGATTTTGTTTTATTTCCCTCGCGTCCAACACCAACCGCACCGTTCCGTCAGTTTCACCAACTGCGAGAATCGGACTGCAGTAAGGTGAGTGCGATGTTTCAATAACACTCCACCTGATCATACGCTCTATTTCTTTTCTTACTGCCTCTTTCTTTGCTCAAGGGGTGCCATATGACGTTCTACAATATGTTTCATGCGGGTACACTTCCATTTTATAATCATATCCCTTAATAACACTAGGTTGTTTACGAAAAATGTTATGATATTTGAAGAGTAATTTTGTCAGTTCACTTCGCTGTTCATTGTTAAGACAAGTGGATTTACTTATTTTACTGTCTACTATTTGCTCATGGAGGATCTCCCTACCAGCGTAATCAAGTTCCATCTCCTTTGCCATTAAGGATTGAGGGTAGACAAGTTTAACATTAATGTCTGGTATCGGCCTAATCTGATTTGTCATTGTAGTTCTTATTAAATCCACAGTCAGTGTGCGCTCCCCTACATGAAATTGGCATTCCCCGCTGCCGATATCTATTTTTATCCCATATCTTCTGAACACCTCCATACCAAGTATACAGTTCACTATAAGTTTGTCTACCAACAAGAAAGTACACTGCAAAATTACACCACATATGCTAATGGGTATGCTGGCCTGTAATTTTATAACTTTAGATTTACTTCCCATCGCCGTTACGATCTTACGGTTCTCTGCAGGTTGTGTGGGAACATTTACTTCCCTCGCTATCTCTTTGAACAAGCTAGTAGACATTAGGCTTGTCGACGCGCCAGTATCCAAAACAACTAGTACATCTATGTTTCCCACCTTTACCTTTATTGTTGCTTGAGTAATTTCACTTACCTTGCGTGTTGTTTCTTTCTCTTCGATAAACAAGTCTTCTTTCATTTCTGCCTCCTTATCATACCTTAAAAATAGATTCCGGATATGCTGTATGTGTAAGTTTGTTTCAGTGTCTGCTTCCTCCTTTCCGTTCCTGTTCGCTTTAGTGTTTAAGTCGCTCATATTAGTACTGTCGCACACTGACAGTTCATCACCTTCTTCCTCTCGTCACGCACGATTATTGTTTCCTGGGGCCGGTAAAGGTATTGTTTCATTTTCTGCCGTCACTTCTACTATGTTTACCGTATGTTCGCGTGCTCGCCAGTTCGGGTCCGGTTGTTTCGATGTGACTGTACGGGCTGCCTGTTATCTCTCGGATCCCTGTGTTGCATATTCCGTTCCTGGTAATTTGCATTTCCTTGTCGCCTATTGTCGAAGTTTTCTCTCGAATTTCTATTGTCTCTGACATTACCGTACCTATGGGGCTGATATTTATTTTCGTATCCTCTGTCACCCTGTGGCTGATGGGTAGACCGACTGTACGGGTTTCCGTTGTGGCGCGGCGGTGCATACGGATGCCATTCATTCATACGCACACGACCGTTATAATTTCCAAAGCCACTGCCGTTGCCGTAGTTCTTCCCGTTTGGGTTGTGCCCATTACCGTTTGGGCCGGCCGCGGTGGTCTAAAGGTTCTGGCGCTGCAGTCCGGAACCGCGGGACTGCTACGGTCGCAGGTTCGAATCCTGCCTCGGGCATGGGTGTGTGTGATGTCCTTAGGTTAGTTAGGTTTACGGAGTTCTAAGTTCTAGGGGACTTATGACCTAAGATGTTGAGTCCCATAGTGCTCAGAGCCATTTGAACCATTTGAACCCATTACCGTTACGATAACTAGGCGCGGCTTGCCCAGACTCATGAATCAGATCTATTGAGTCGAGCACTGAAAGAAAATACTCGAGATCATATTCGGGAACAGATATTAATTTTTCCCTAACATTTGCAGGTAACTTGTTCTTTAAGATTTTCAGTACATCGACATGAGATATCGGATTATTCCAGTAACGGGTCTTGTTTAGGTACTTTTCAAAATAGCTTCTTAGCCCCCCGAATTTTGAATGATATGGTACTGGCTTAAATACCTCTCGTCTTAACCTCTCCTGGATAGCTGTTGACCAGTATTTATCTAAAAATACATTCTCAAACTGATCATATGTCTCGCAAAGTTCTGACATCTCTGTAGCCCACAAAAGGGCATCAGCCTTGTGTCCTACTACATATTTAATCTTTTGATCGTCCGTCCAACTCCTGGGCAGTACATTTCTAAAGGCTCGGACAAATACTCCTGGGTGCGTTCGCTTTTTCTCATTTGAGAATACGGGAAACTGTCGATGTTTCATTAAGCTCTCGTCCATTAACAACGCTGTCCAGCAAGGCGGAACAGCATTTCCCTGCGGTGATGGTATACAGCGTCATTCAAAAAGAATACCACAACTTTAGGAATTTAAAACTCTGCAACGACAAAAGGCAGAGCTAAGCACTCTCTGTCGGCGAATTAAGGGAGCTATAAAGTTTCATTTAGTTGTACATTTGTTCGCTTGAGGCGCTGTTGACTAGGCGTCGATTCAAAAAGAATACCACAACTTTAGGAATTTAAAACTCTGCAACGACAAAAGGCAGAGCTAAGCACTATCTGTCGGCGAATTAAGGTAGCTATGAAGTTTCATTTAGTTGTACATTTGTTCGCTTGAGGCGCTGTTGACTAGGCGTCGATTCAAAAAGAATACTACAACTTTAGGAATTTATAACTCTGCAACGACAAAAGGCAGAGCTAAGCACTATCTGTCGGCGAATTAAGGGAGCTATAAAGTTTCATTTAGTTGTACATTTGTTCGCTTGAGGCGCTGTTGACTAGGCGTCGATTCAAAAAGAATACCACAACTTTAGGAATTTAAAACTCTGCAACGACAAAAGGCAGAGCTAAGCACTATCTGTCGGCGAATTAAGGGAGCTATAAAGTTTCATTTAGTTGTACATTGTTCGCTTGAGGCGCTGTTGACTAGGCGTCGATTCAAAAAGAATACTACAACTTTAGGAATTTATAACTCTGCAACGACAAAAGGCAGAGCTAAGCACTATCTGTCGGCGAATTAAGGGAGCTATAAAGTTTCATTTAGTTGTACATTTGTTCGCTTGAGGCGCTGTTGACTAGGCGTCAATTCAAAAAGAATACCACAACTTTAGGAATTTAAAACTCTGCAACGACAAAAAGCAGAGCTAAGCACTATCTGTCGGCGAATTAAGGGAGCTATGAAGTTTCATTTAGTTGTACATTTGTTCGCTTGAGGCGCTGTTGACTAGGCGTCGATTCAAAAAGAATACTACAACTTTAGGAATTTATAACTCTGCAACGACAAAAGGCAGAGCCAAGCACTATCTGTCGGCGAATTAAGGGAGCTATAAAGTTTCATTTAGTTGTACATTTGTTCGCTTGAGGCGCTGTTGACTAGGCGTCGATTCAAAAAGAATACCACAACTTTACGAATTTATAACTCTGCAACGACAAAAGGCAGAGCTAAGCACTATCTGTCGGCGAATTAAGGAAGCTATAAAGTTTCATTTAGTTGTACATTTGTTCGCTTGAGGCGCTGTTGACTAGGCGTCGATTCAAAAAGAATACCACAACTTTAGGAATTTATAACTCTGCAACGACAAAAGGCAGAGCTAAGCACTATCTGTCGGCGAATTAAGGGAGCTATAAAGTTTCATTTAGTTGTACATTTGTTCGCTTGAGGCGCTGTTGACTAGGCGTCGATTCAAAAAGAATACCACAACTTTAGGAATTTAAAACTCTGCAACCACAAAAGGCAGAGCTAAGCACTATCTGTCGGCGAATTAAGGGAGCTATGAAGTTTCATTTAGTTGTACATTTGTTCGCTTGAGGCGCTGTTGACTAGGCGTCGATTCAAAAAGAATACTACAACTTTAGGAATTTATAACTCTGCAACGACAAAAGGCAGAGCTAAGCACTATCTGTCGGCGAATTAAGGGAGCTATAAAGTTTCATTTAGTTGTACATTTGTTCGCTTGAGGCGCTGTTGACTAGGCGTCGATTCAAAAAGAATACCACAACTTTAGGAATTTAAAACTCTGCAACGACAAAAGGCAGAGCTAAGCACTATCTGTCGGCGAATTAAGGTAGCTATGAAGTTTCATTTAGTTGTACATTTGTTCGCTTGAGGCGCTGTTGACTAGGCGTCGATTCAAAAAGAATACTACAACTTTAGGAATTTATAACTCTGCAACAACAAAAGGCAGAGCTAAGCACTATCTGTCGGCGAATTAAGGGAGCTATAAAGTTTCATTTAGTTGTACATTTGTTCGCTTGAGGCGCTGTTGACTAGGCGTCGATTCAAAAAGAATACCACAACTTTAGGAATTTAAAACTCTGCAACGACAAAAGGCAGAGCTAAGCACTATCTGTCGGCGAATTAAGGGAGCTATAAAGTTTCATTTAGTTGTACATTGTTCGCTTGAGGCGCTGTTGACTAGGCGTCGATTCAAAAAGAATACTACAACTTTAGGAATTTATAACTCTGCAACGACAAAAGGCAGAGCTAAGCACTATCTGTCGGCGAATTAAGGGAGCTATAAAGTTTCATTTAGTTGTACATTTGTTCGCTTGAGGCGCTGTTGACTAGGCGTCAATTCAAAAAGAATACCACAACTTTAGGAATTTAAAACTCTGCAACGACAAAAGGCAGAGCTAAGCACTATCTGTCGGCGAATTAAGGGAGCTATGAAGTTTCATTTAGTTGTACATTTGTTCGCTTGAGGCGCTGTTGACTAGGCGTCGATTCAAAAAGAATACTACAACTTTAGGAATTTATAGCTCTGCAACGACAAAAGGCAGAGCCAAGCACTATCTGTCGGCGAATTAAGGGAGCTATAAAGTTTCATTTAGTTGTACATTTGTTCGCTTGAGGCGCTGTTGACTAGGCGTCGATTCAAAAAGAATACCACAACTTTAGGAATTTAAAACTCTGCAACGACAAAAGGCAGAGCTAAGCACTATCTGTCGGCGAATTAAGGGAGCTATAAAGTTTCATTTAGTTGTACATTTGTTCGCTTGAGGCGCTGTTGACTAGGCGTCGATTCAAAAAAAATACCACAACTTTAGGAATTTAAAACTCTGCAACGACAAAAGGCAGAGCTAAGCACTATCTGTCGGCGAATTAAGGGAGCTATAAAGTTTCATTTAGTTGTACATTTGTTCGCTTGAGGCGCTGTTGACTAGGCGTCAGCGTCAGTTGAGTTATTGAGTACGGCAGAAGTGAATCGACGACAGTTGTTCAGCGTGCATTTCGAACGAAGTATGGCGTTAAACCTCCTGATAGGTGGTGTATTAAACGTTGGTATAAACAGTTTACAGAGAATGGGTCTTTGTGCAAAGGGAAAAGTTCTGGACGGCCGAGAACGAGTCATGAAAATGTAGCACGCATCCAGCAAGCATTTGTTCGCAGCCCAGGCAAATCGACTCGCAGAGCTAGCAGAGAGCTGCAAATTCCACAATCAACTGTATGGAGAGTCCTACGAAAAAGGTTAGTTATGAAACCTTATCGTCTGAAATTCGTTCAAGCACTGTCTACAGCTGATAACATTAAAAAGAATCGATTTCTGTGATTTTATCCTTGCTCAAATGGAAACAGATGAATCTTTCGTTTCAAAGATTGTGTTTAGTGATGAAGCAACTTTCCACACTAACGGGAAAGTCAACCGTCACAATGTCTGTATATGGGGCACTGGGAATCCGCGGGAAACAACTCAGTATGAACGTGACTCGCCTAAGGTGAACTTTTTCTGTGCCATTTCAGCCAATAAAGTTTTTGGTCCCTTTTTCTTCGAAGGTGCTACTGTAACTGGACTACAGTATCTGGAGATGTTAGAGAATTGGCTGTTCCCTCAGCTCGAACAAGAAGCACAACAATTCATATTTCAGCAGGATCGAGCGCCACCACATTGGCACTTATCTGTCCGTAACAACCTGAACGTCAACTACCCGAGGCGATGGATCGGCCGCCAGGCAGCCCGTGACAGAGCACTTCATCACTGGCCTCCAAGAAGCCCTGATCTTACCCCCTGCGATTTTTTCTTATGGGGGTATGTTAAGGATATGGTGTTTCGGCCACCTCTCCCAGCCACCATTGATGATGTGAAACGAGAAATAACAGCAGCTATCCAAACTGTTACGCCTGATATGCTACAGAGAGTGTGGAACGAGTTGGAGTATCGGGTTGATATTGCTCGAGTGTCTGGAGGGGGCCATATTGAACATCTCTGAACTTGTTTTTGAGTGAAAAAAACTTTTTTAAATACTCTTTGTAATGATCTATAACAGAAGGTTATATTATGTTTCTTTCATTAAATACACATTTTTAAAGTTGTGGTATTCCTTTTGAATCACCCTGTATTTGTTTCAGCAACGTTTTGCCCGCTGCTCGCGTCGCGCGGCGTGGGTTGGGCTTTGTTGTCCGCGCCACTGATTTCTCCCACTGGCGGATGGCTGTTTATCGCTCCGCTTACTGCCCCCGAGGCGATGATATTATCGTACTTAGTATGTTAACTACACTCCTGGAAATGGAAAAAAGAACACATTGACACCGGTGTGTCAGACCCACCATACTTGCTCCGGACACTGCGAGAGGGCTGTACAAGCAATGATCACACGCACGGCACAGCGGACACACCAGGAACCGCGGTGTTGGCCGTCGAATGGCGCTAGCTGCGCAGCATTTGTGCACCGCCGCCGTCAGTGTCAGCCAGTTTGCCATGGCATACGGAGCTCCATCGCAGTCTTTAACACTGGTAGCATGCCGCGACAGCATGGATGTGAACCGTATGTGCAGTTGACGGACTTTGAGCGAGGGCGTATAGTGGGCATGCGGGAGGCCGGGTGGACGTACCGCCGAATTGCTCAACACGTGGGCCGTGATGTCTCCACAGTACATCGATGTTGTCGCCAGTGGTCGGCGGAAGGTGCACGTGCCCGTCGACCTGGGACCGGACCGCAGCGACGCACGGATGCACGCCAAGACCGTAGGATCCTACGCAGTGCCGTAGGGGACCGCACCGCCACTTCCCAGCAAATTAGGGACACTGTTGCTCCTGGGGTATCGGCGAGGACCATTCGCAACCGTCTCCATGAAGCTGGGCTACGGTCCCGCACACCATTAGGCCGTCTTCCGCTCACGCCCCAACATCGTGCAGCCCGCCTCCAGTGGTGTCGCGACAGGCGTGAATGGAGGGACGAATGGAGACGTGTCGTCTTCAGCGATGAGAGTCGCTTCTGCCTTGGTGACAATGATGGTCGTATGCGTGTTTGGCGCCGTGCAGGTGAGCGCCACAATCAGGACTGTATACGACCGAGGCACACAGGGCCAACACCCGGCATCATGGTGTGGGGAGCGATCTCCTACACTGGCCGTACACGACTAGTGATCGTCGAGGGGACACTGAATAGAGCACGGTACATCCAAACAGTCATCGAACCCATCGTTCTACCATTCCTAGACCGGCAAGGGAACTTGCTGTTTCAACAGGACAATGCACGTCCGCATGTATCCCGTGCCACCCAACGTGCTCTAGAAGGTGTAAGTCAACTACCCTGGCCAGCAAGATCTCCGGATCTGTCCCCCATTGAGCATGTTTGGGACTGGATGAAGCGTCGTCTCACGCGGTCTGCACGTCCAGCACGAACGCTGGTCCAACTGAGGCGCCAGGTGGAAATGGCATGGCAAGCCGTTTCACAGGACTACATCCAGCATCTCTACGATCGTCTCCATGGGAGAATAGCAGCCTGCATTGCTGCGAAAGGTGGATATACACTGTACTAGTGCCGACATTGTGCATGCTCTGTTGCCTGTGTCTATGTGCCTGTGGTTCTGTCAGTGTGATCATGTGATGTATCTGACCCCAGGAATGTGTCAATAAAGTTTCCCCTTCCTGGGACAATGAATTCACGGTGTTCTTATTTCAATTTCCAGGAGTGTATTTCGTCTCATAACTGTTGTTCTAACTGTCTGATATCATGTCCTACGCGTTTTAAGATTTCTTCTTCCTTGTCCCCCATTACTTCCTTTACTGCTTCCACATAGGTACGCTGTTCACGTACGCATTTTTCTGCGAACGTTGTATTTTCGTCCTTTGCATTGCTCTTTACCGATTCATAAAGCTGCACAATGACTGAGTTGATCCTCTTGTGTTCTAACTTGAGTAATCCTACTTCCAATGTGATTTTTTCTACATTTTCTGGCAGGTCGTCACAGAAAGAATGTAGTTTCGCTACTTCTGATTGTACATTGTCTAAGCTGACCTGCGTATTCTTTTGCATTGCCTGTAAATTCTCTTGGGTTTCTCTAATTATGGATAGCTCCTGTCGATACGTGTGTGTTAGTGTTTCAAATTTTTCGCCCATCATAGCTAACACTTGGTTTAAAAATCATGATAGAAGGTTGTATACATGGAAGAATCCTGGAGATACTAAAAGGTATCAGATAGATTAGGAAATGAGACAGTTAAAGTAGTAAAGGAATTTTGCTATTTGGGGAGCAAAATAACTGATGATGGTCGAAGTAGAGAGGATATAAAATGTAGACTGGCAATGGCAAGGAAAGCGTTTCTGAAGAAGAGAAATTTGTTAACATCGAGTATAGATTTAAGTGTCAGGAAGCCGTTTCTGAAACTATTTGTATGGAGTAGGCATGTATGGAAGTGAAACATGGACGGTAAATAGTTTGGACAAGAAGAGAATAGAAGCTTTCGAAATGTGGTGCTACAGAAGAATGCTGAAGATTAGATGGGTAGATCACATAACTAATGAGGAAGTATTGAATAGGATTGGGGAGAAGAGAAGTTTGCGGCACAACTTGACCAGAAGAAGGGATCGGTTGGTAGGACATGTTCCGAGGCATCAAGGGATCACCAATTTAGTACTGGAGGGCAGCATGGAGGGTAAAAATCGTAGGGGGAGACCAAGAGATGAATACACCAAGCAGATTCAGAAGGATGTAGGTTTCAGTAGGTACTGGGAGATGAAGAAGCTTGTACAGGATAGAGTAGCATGGAGAGCTGCATCAAACCAGTCTCAGGACTGAAGACCACAACAACAACAACAATGCCTTTTAATTTCTCACCCATATCGTGAACCGTAATTTGTACTTGTTCATTAATTTTCCTATCCACCTCCGTGGAGATTTGTGAAATCTGCTGTGTGAACTTCGTGTCCAGACCAATGAGTTCTGTGCGCAAATTATTTACCTCCTCTGAAATGTGTGTCATGTTTGTATTAACCTTCTCGATCTCGGACTTCACTGTGGTCATGTATGCTTTCATATTAGTCATGTCTGCTTGTATCGTTTGTAAACTTGACATTTTAGTCTCTAAACCTGACAGTTTTGAATTTATGTCTGCTTTCATTGCATTCATGCTTGTTTGTATGGATTCTGTTAAGGCTCGAAATAAGGCTTGCATATCTTCCGGGCTACGGCTGTCAGCATCTGCGTCCGTACTACGCGTACTGCTCTCATTTAAAATATACTCTGGCCTCGAGGTGCCATTAGTTACGTCCACTGTAAATAACGTATTGCTTGTAATTAAATGTTCTGTATTCACGGGCGTCGAATGCAACAATGACATGTCGCGCCCAGCATCCAAATAATCACCGCTAAACGGTTCCAAAGCACTCATTGCTGCATTTTACAAATGAACATCCACTACATTGGCATTCTGATTTTCGAATGACATTTCCTTACTGTTTTGACCCTCCATTATAGAAATCCTTATACCACTGCAGTTATCAAAATAAAAATTTTCTTTTTTAAGATTTTACTTCCGCGCTACTTCTTACGCAAAAAATGCATATACAGTTGTATATAATTGTAGTCTCAACTGTTCTTCAATCAATATATTTTCCGTACTAATAAAGAAATGTCATTATCTCTACTTGGCTACAATACCGTTAATCTCTGAAGCTTTAGGTTCTGGATTTTAGGAAATTGGTGGATGGATTTTCTAATAGGTCTACTGGGAACGCATTCTCTATATGCATTGCGCAGTCCTACCTGATTGTTGTCTTGTAAATGGTACTTCCTCTATTGTGCTTTGTTGTGTGCTCTCGGTATTGTCGCCTTCTTCCTTCTAATTTATTTATTATTTCCTTTTGATAGTATTTCTTCAGTATCACATCATCGTCGCCGTCACATCATCAGCGTACATGGAACATAAAGAAATTGTTAACATACATGTATATTCATTTTCCTAACAATACTAGTACTCACAGTTTTGCCCACTACGTATCGTGCCTGTCACCTGTCGCCACTTTATAATATAATAACATAATGGAATAGATGATGATAAAATGCGTGGCTTTTTAAAATGTATTGAATTAATGAGATTAATTTTTCGGCATGAATGACAAGCACAATAAGCTGAGCTATGCCTGGAAATAAGTTCGTATTCGTTCATATTATTTTGCAGGGCGAAGTAGTTTCTTTCTCCCCTGTAGATTTGCGCTTACCATTCTTTATAGTGCTACGTTTGGTAGCCGTGTTCACCTTTGAAGTCTTGACCGTGTTCCCATTAAGCTTATCGGATCTTCGTAATTTTCGAAAGTACACAGGTGGGCTTCAGTTCTTGTACTTATTGTACTATTTGAAATAACAGCTCACACGACCTTTCTGTTAATAAAACAATACTGTGTTTTTCTAAACGGTGCACATATGAAATACATACTCCTCACTTATTCATAGCGACCCCAAAATGGCGGCCTACAATTACTCGCTAAAAATGGCGTTCTTCTCACCCGTTCACTAGCTGAGCGCGAATCCTTCCTTCCTCCTACTGGTACCAGAAAAAATCCTCTGTTTTTTTAAAAACTGAAAGTCAAAAAAATACATGACGGTAGGCATAGGCTCTATGATGGGCTACCGCTTCATCTTCTCTCTTTGCCTTTAAAGAAGACGAAAACATAAAGGAAATGCAAAAGGTTTATCACATACTCCAACCTACATCCTTCTGAATCTGCTTAGTATATTCATCTCTTGGTCTCCCTCTACCATTTTTACCTTCCACGCTGCCCTCCAATGCTAAATTTGTGATCCCTTGATGCCTCAGAACATGTCTTACTAACCGGTCCCTTCTTTTTGTCAAGTTGTGCCACATACTCCTCTTCTCCCCAATTCTATTCAATACTTCATCATTAGTTATATGATCTACCCATCTAATCTTCAGCATTCTTCTGTAGCACCACATTTCGAAAGCTTATATTCTCTTCTTGTCCAAACTACACTCCTGGAAATTGAAATAAGAACACTGTGAATTCATTGTCCCAGGAAGGGGAAACTTTATTGACACATTCCTGGGGTCAGATACATCACATGATCACACTGACAGAACCACAGGCACATAGACACAGGCAACAGAGCATGCACAATGTCGGCACTAGTACAGTGTATATCCACCTTTCGCAGCAATGCAGGCTGCTATTCTCCCATGGAGACGATCGTAGAGATGCTGGATGTAGTCCTGTGGAACGGCTTGCCATGCCATTTCCACCTGGCGCCTCAGTTGGACCAGCGTTCGTGCTGGACGTGCAGACCGCGTGAGACGACGCTTCATCCAGTCCCAAACATGCTCAATGGGGGACAGATCCGGAGATCTTGCTGGCCAGGGTAGTTGACTTACACCTTCTAGAGCACGTTGGGTGGCACGGGATACATGCGGACGTGCATTGTCCTGTTGGAACAACAAGTTCCCTTGCCGGTCTAGGAATGGTAGAACGATGGGTTCGATGACTGTTTGGATGTACCGTGCACTATTCAGTGTCCCCTCGACGATCACCAGTGGTGTAAGGCCAGTGTAGGAGATCGCTCCCCACACCATGATGCCGGGTGTTGGCCCTGTGTGCCTCGGTCGTATGCAGTCCTGATTGTGGCGCTCACCTGCACGGCGCCAAACACGCATACGACCATCATTGGCACCAAGGCAGAAGCGACTCTCATCGCTGAAGACGACACGTCTCCATTCGTCCCTCCATTCACGCCTGTCGCGACACCACTGGAGGCGGGCTGCACGATGTTGGGGCGTGAGCGGAAGACGGCCTAACGGTGTGCGGGACCGTAGCCCAGCTTCATGGAGACGGTTGCGAATGGTCCTCGCCGATACCCCAGGAGCAACAGTGTCCCTAATTTGCTGGGAAGTGGCGGTGCGGTCCCCTACGGCACTGCGTAGGATCCTACGGTCTTGGCGTGCATCCGTGCGTCGCTGCGGTCCGGTCCCAGGTCGACGGGCACGTGCACCTTCCGCCGACCACTGGCGACAACATCGATGTACTGTGGAGACCTCACGCCCCACGTGTTGAGCAATTCGGCGGTACGTCCACCCGGCCTCCCGCATGCCCACTATACGCCCTCGCTCAAAGTCCGTCAACTGCACATACGGTTCACGTCCACGCTGTCGCGGCATGCTACCAGTGTTAAAGACTGCGATGGAGCTCCGTACGCCACGGCAAACTGGCTGACACTGACGGCGGCGGTGCACAAATGCTGCGCAGCTAGCGCCATTCGACGGCCAACACCGCGGTTCCTGGTGTGTCCGCTGTGCCGTGCGTGTGATCATTGCTTGTACAGCCATCTCGCAGTGTCCGGAGCAAGTATGGTGGGTCTGACACACCGGTGTCAATGTGTTCTTTTTTCCATTTGCAGGAGTGTATTTATTGTCCATGTTTCACTTCCATACATGGCTACACTCCATACAAATACTTTAAGAAACGACTTCCTGACACTTAAATCTATACTCGATGTTAACAAATTTCTCTTCTTCAGAGACGCTTTCCTTGCCATTGCCAGGCTACATTTTATATCCTGTCTACTTCGACTATCATCAGTTATTTTGCTCCCCAAATAGCAAAACTCCTTTACTACTTTAAGCATCTAATTCCCTCAGCATCACCCGAATTAATTCGACTACATTCCATTATCCTCGTTTTGCTTTTGTTGATGTTCATCTTATATCCTCCCTTCAAGACACCGTCCATTCCGTTCAACTGCTCTTCCAAGTCCTTTGCTGTCTCTGACAGAATTACAATGTCATGGGCGAACCTCAAAGTTTTTACTTCTTCTCCATGAATTTTAATACCTACTCCGAATTTTTCTTTTGTTTCCTTTGCTGCTTGCTCAATATACAGATTGAATAACATCGGGGATAGGCTACAACCCTGTCTCACTCCCTTCCCAACCACTGCTTCCCTTTCATGTCCCTCGACTCTTATAACTGCCATCTGGTTTCTGTACAAATTGTAAATGACCTTCCGCTTCCTGTATTTTACCCGTGCCACGTTTAGAATTTGAAAGAGAGTATTCCAGTCAACATTGTCAAAAGCTTTCTCTAAGTTTACAAATGCTTCTCTTAAGTAGTCTTCATTTGTCATAGGTCGATGATCGACGCCACTTGTAGCTGGGATTGTAAAATGTGTGTAAAGGTTTTAATTGTTTCTGTTAAAATATATTTATGTAGTAAAATCTTTTTGTCACAATTACTGCAAAATTCGCACCGGACATTACCCATTTTATTTAAGAAATTTCAGCATTTTATTGGATGTCGCTGGCTGTGAGGAGCTGCGCCGCGAGCGAGCAGTCTGCAGCGGCGGCAGATTTAAATATACGATCGCAATAACGACCACATTCTAAAAAGGGTACACGTAGAGGTGAAGGAAAATAGTAAAGTGTTTGATAAATTCTGTACATATCGTAAAGGGTATTTAAAAGTGGATAATTTTCATGACAGCTTAGCAATATAAAAAAAGAAAACATTTTCATATAGTAAAGATAGTCTTATGCTTCAAAGCTAGTCGTGGTATATCCAGTTAAACAAAAATCCACTGCAACGTGAAAATGTTTGCTAAGTTCGATGGACAATTATATTTTCATTCTTGCACAAACAGCTTTAGTTCTTGAGTGAAAGTAAAACTTGAATCATTATTTTCGAATATTCAAAGAAATTCATTTTTATTAATCTGCAACAGAATATTTCATACGTAAAGTAATAATCACAGATGGAAAATTTATTGCAACTTTTCATTTCTCATCTCCATCCATGTATATGTTAAGTTCAACCTCAACGGTTTTCCAATCAAATTAAACGCAAAAAAACAAAGAAAGTTTAAAACCAGACGGTCAACTCCTGAATAATTAAAACAGACAGAATCGCATTAATAATGGTTTCTTTCACCTTTATCGTCATTCCGCTTGCTCGACCCACAGTCGGGTGCTTTATGCCCAAACCATTCACAGTTAAAACATTGCTGTTGACGACACTGACTTTTTTACATTCACCTCTTTATTTGACTTAAACACTCTCTACGTATTCCGAGGCCTAGTAGTACTATCTACCTCTTGGGAATGCGTAGCTATTATCAGTGCCTCGGCTACATCCTGTGGATTCTCCATCCTTACCCTGCGTGAAAATTCTGGAGAAATCCCCCTTAGGGATACATCTAGTGCCCTGCCCGCTTCTTTCAATAATACTGTGTCCGCATCTGGTTTGCCAGTAAACTCGTAAGTTTGCCCATTCAAGTTGCGTATTCTATCTGGAAACACTATAGACCTATATCTCTAACGTCGATCAGTTGTAGAATTTTGGAACACGCATTATGTTCGAGTATAATGACTTTTCTGGAGACTAGAAATCTACTCTGTAGGAATCGGCATGGGTTTCGAAAAAGACGGTCGTGTGAAACCCAGCTCGCGCTATTCGTCCACGAGACTCAGAGGGCCATAGACACGGGTTCACAGGTAGATGCCGTGTTTCTTGACTTCCGCAAGGCGTTCGATACAGTTCCCCACAGTCGTTTAATGAGCAAAGTAAGAGCATGTGGACTATCAGACCAATTGTGTGATTGGATTGAAGAGTTCCTAGATAACAGAACGCAGCATGTCATTCTCAATGGAGAGAAGACTTCCGAAGTGAGAGTGATTTCAGGTGTGCCGCAGGGGAGTGTCGTAGGACCGTTGCTATTCACAATATACATAAATGACCTTTTGGATGACATCGGAAGTTCACTGAGGCTTTTTGCGGATGATGCTGTGGTATATCGAGAGGTTGTAACAATGGAAAATTGTACTGAAATGCAGGAGGATCAGCAGCGAATTGACGCATGGTGCAGGGAATGGCAATTGAATCTCAATGTAGACAAGTGTAATGTGCTGGGATACATAGAAAGATAGATCCCTTATCATTTATCTACAAAATAGCAGGTCAGCAATCATAAATTATCTGGGAGTAGGCATTACGAGTGATTTAAAATTGAATGATCATATAAAGTTGATCGTCGGTAAAGCAGATGCCAGACTGAGATTCATTGGAAGAATCCTAAGGAAATGCAATCGGAAAACAAAGGAAGTAGGTTACAGTACGCTTGTTCGCCCACTGCTCGAATACTGCTCAGCAGTGTGGGATCCGTACCAGATAGGGTCGATAGAAGAGATAGAGAAGATCCAACGGAGAGCAGCGCGCTTCGTTACAGGATCATTTAGTAATCGCGAATGCGTTACGAAGATGATAGATCAGTGGAAGACTCTGCAAGAGAGACGCTCAGTAGCTCGGTACGGGCTTTTGTTGAAGTTTCGAGAACATACCTTCACCAAAGAGTCAAGCAGTATATTGCTCCCTCCTACGTATATCTCGCGAAGAGACCGCGAGGATAAAATCAGAGAGATTAGAGCCCACACAGAGGCATACCGACAATCCTTCTTTCCAGGAACAATACGAGACTGGAATAGAAGGGAGAACCGATAGAGGTACTGAAGGTACCCTCCGCCACACACCGCCAGGTGGCTTGCGGAGTATGGATGTAGATGTAGATGTAGACTTCCACTGTCTCATTCGACATCTGTTTCAAATTACTCAATTTTTCGCGAAAGAACCGCCCCAGCATCGCAGACCTTCCCCTCTGTCGTCCGATGACTCCCTCGGCTGGCTGGTGATAAACCTCTCACCAGTGACGGTCCAGCCGTGTCGGCCCCAACGCTGACAACAGCTCACCACCACCCTGGCGCCTGTCGGCTGCTGTTTCGGCTACACCATCGTGTCGACCCAATGGGCCTTCTGGGAACTCTGACCCTGTTGATCAACCAACGTGGACGGAAATCTAAATGGCCGTCCGCTGCGACTGTGAACTGGAGCTGCCACACCTATTGGTGCGACGGACCAGGACATGGCATCGAATCACCTTCACTATAATCTTCTATTATTCCGCTATCAAACAGCGTGTGGAGAAACACACACGCCAATATCTTTCCGCCCTAGCTCTGATTTCCCTTATTTTACAGGGCGATTCAAAAGGAATACCACAACTTTAAAAATGTGTATTTAATGAAAGAAACATAACATAACCTTCTGTTATACATCATTACAAAGAGTATTTAAAAACGTTTTTTTTCACTCAAAAACAAGTTCAGAGATGTTCAATATGGCCCCATCCAGACACTCGAGCAATATCAACCCGATACTCCAACTCGTTCCACACTCTCTGTAGCATATCACGCGTAACAGTTTGGATAGCTGCTGTTATTTCTCGTTTCAAATCATCAATGGTGGCTGGGAGAGGTGGCCAAAACACCATATCCTTAACATACCCCCATAAGAAAAAATCGCAGGGGGTAAGATCAGGGCTTCTTGGAGGCCAGTGATGAAGTGCTCTGTCACGGGCTGCCTGGCGGCCGATCCATCGCCTCGGGTAGTTGACGTTCAGGTAGTTACGGACAGATAAGTGTCAATGTGGTGGCGCTCCATCCTGCTGAAATATGAATTGTTGTGCTTCTTGTTCGAGCTGAGGGAACAGCCAATTCTCTAACATCTCCAGATACTGTAGTCCAGTTACAGTAGCACCTTCGAAGAAAAAGGGACCAAAAACTTTATTGGCTGAAATGGCACAGAAAACGTTCGCCTCAGGCGAGTCACGTTCGTACTGAGTTGTTTCCCGCGGATTCTCAGTGCACGCTGGACAACTGTCGTCGATTCACTTCTGCCGTACTCAATAACACAAAAAGCTTTCTGTTGAGCGGTCGCCATCTTAGCATCAACTGACGCTGACGCCTAGTCAACAGCGCCTCAAGCGAACAAATGTACAACTAAATGAAACTTTATAGCTCCCTTAATTCGCCGACAGATAGTGCTTAGCTCTGCCTTTTGTCGTTGCAGAGTTTTAAATTCCTAAAGTTGTGGTATTCTTTTTGAATCACCCTGTATTATGGTGATTTCGGCGTTGAGCCGTGGTTGTGTCCGGCTCTTCGAAAAGCGCGCCAGGCGGAGTGCTTTCGCTTCACGTCCAGTGTTTGCGGTGGCGCTTTCGATTTGGCACGCTGTTTGGATCGCTACCGCTCTCTGGCGGGAAGTGGAGCAAGTGTACGGTCAGTTGACGATCGAGGAGGAGGTACTGGACTGTGACCGAGAGAGGTGGTGGCGCGAGCTGGGCCCTCTTATTGGGGTCGTCAGCTGCTCGCCACGTGCTTTGGCCGACGTCTCGGCTGTCAGGGGCTGAGTCTGCCTCACCCGCATGCACGTGGCTTGCGAAGCTTAGAAGCTGTGGTGCAGGAGATCAGCGCATAGGACCGCATGTCTTCTTATCGGCCGTTGAAACCACCGGCAGCGGTTGGCTCTGACGAGCATAAGGAAGTGCGACATGTTCCCGGCGCTGGACCCCTCCACAATCCTCCACACCTATAAATCCCTCATCCGCCCTATCCTTTGTTACGCCCATCCAGCCTGGATCTCCGCCCCCCTACCTTTTATAAATCCCTCCAAATCCTTGAACGCCATGCTCTCCGCCTCGCCTATCGCATCCGTCTCCACTCCCCCACGCGGATCCTGTACGATCTCATCCCCTTCCCCCACCTCCTCCTTTTCCTTGAAAGGATACGGATCCTGTACACCTCCCGTAAACTCGATCCTCCTCACCCGCTCGTGTCCTTGATCCTCTCCCACCCCCGCCCGCTGCCGTGCCTGTATTCCCACGTCCCACCCGGTATCCATCTCTCCACCCTCCTTACCCTCTCCCGAGGTGGCTTCCGCCAGCTCCCCCACCCTGATGGTGTCCTCGTCCCCTCCATCTACCCCTCCTATCAACTTTGACCCTGCCCCATCCCCCACTTCCGGTGTCCTTTCCTTTCGGCACCCTCCCTCCCTTCTCTTCTCTTCCTTTCTCTTTCCTTTTCCCCCGTCCCCTCCCTCCACCCCTCTTCCCCGGGGCTTCCCCTCCCCCTTCCTCCCTCCCCACTATCTCCCCTGCCCGTGGCATCCCTGCTCTCCCCTCTCGCTCTCCCACTCCCCTTCCTCCTCCTCCTCTCTTGGCAGGTCCCCGGACTCGCACACGCACAGTGGACTTTCGCGCGCCGGAGATCATCGCCATCTGTGTCTCGTGTGTGTGACGACGTTTAGTGTTTTTGGTGTCCGCCGTCCCGCTACTACGTTCACTTGTGCCGTCAGATTCATCAGTGTTCTGTGCGACGTGTCAACGTGTTTTCAGTGTTGTTATCGTCGCGTGTGAATGGCTCCGTGTTTTTTGTGTCTATGTGACCTCTATCTTTTGCCCGTCACTATGTTCATTATACTTCTCCATTCTTGTACTATTGTCAACACTATGGCTGAAGAGCGGCGTAGTGTGCTGCTGACAGCCTACCTGATTGTTCAGGTATTAAAATTACAATAAAGTAAAAAAAAAAAATCCCGGCGCTGGGGTGGAGTGTGAGAAGTTGAGTACTGTTTTTATGTAACAGAGGGTTTTTCAAGTTCTAGTGAAGTGTAAGAGTTTATTCACCAGTGGTTTTGTCGGTGTCTCCCCGCCACAGTTTTCGTTTGCCTGTCCGCGGGGATGTGGTAATTGCTTCTCGGTCGGGCCGTTTCATTCACACCTGGATTGGGTGATTTAGGGTCGGTGTCACATGTCTCTGTGGTTCGGAGTCTGTGCAGGCACCACCGTTGCCACATCTTCTGGTTTTGGGTAACTCGGGGAGGTGGCGGCTTGTAATGCTAGTTTCGGGGCTGATCTGCTGTGGCCCTGTAGACCAACAGTGACTATTGCGACTATTGTGATCTGGGCCCCTTTACACGTGTCACTCCCTCACAGAGCTAAGGAAAATTTTTTTGGGAACTTCCATTAATGTGAAGGTTTGTGTGCTGGCTTACTCACATTTATCTTGCAACAACTGACAGGTGTAATATAAGTTATTTAATTGCCAAGAGACAACTATTTTAACTTTAGTACAAACTAGCTACCTAAAGGTTCTTTGTTTTTTAAGGGGGGGTAGGACGTCAAACGGGCCGACTTGTAGCAGGAGAGGCACCACAGGACATTTCAATTTCCACTGTCTATACTTTTACAAATAAATTCATAAAACTTTTTTCAGCATGACCAGGAAGTATTCAGCATTCACACTCGTAGCAGTGGAAGTTCGAAAACATAACGAAATAATTTTTTTTTACATGTGAAATTTCATCATTTTTTTCACTTACTAATGGCTGCATTTGTTGCTATAGGTACCCTTTTCTTCATAAGTAAGAGAGATTCTTCGATGAATTTTGCACAGCATACAAACCATAGTTAAAGGTGTATGTAACTCTAGGATTTTCAAAATTATTAAAAACTGTGGAAAAATTGAGGTAATTAACTATAAAATTTGTGTTTATTCTAAACATGAAGTTTAAAATATAACAGCCCATTCGTTTTTTCATAAATTAAATAAATTCCAGAGTTTCATACACCTGTAAGTATGGTATGTATGCTGTGCAAAATTCATCGAAGAATCTCTCTAACTTATGAAGAAAAGTGTACCTATAGCCACAAATGCTGCCATTAGCAAGAGAAAAAGATGATGAAATTAGACACGTAAAAAAATTTATTTCGTCATGTTTTCGAACTTCCACTACAAAGAGTGTGAATCATGAATCCTTCCTGGTGATGCTGACAAAGTTTTATGAATCTATTTGTAAAAGTACAGACACTGGTTATTGAAATGTCCTGTGATGCCTCTCATGCTCCAAGTCGGCCCGTTTGACGTCCTACCCCCCTTAAGGAATTGTTCTCATTTGTCACTTATTGGAAATTGTTATTAAATTTTTTTTAAATGCCGCACTTAAAAATTTATTATTGAGAAAGTCTTTCAAAATAAAAAGGTATCTTTAGCAGTGTGTGTTATTTCACCAGCACCTCCTGGCACCTACTTCCACGATTACGTTTTGGAATAACATGTCTACTTGAGTTGTTGTTTGTGAACCGCCCTAATTGATGGTTCAGGCGTCAACGAAATACACTCCTTGAAATAGAAAAAAGAACACATTGACACCGGTGTGTCAGACCCACCATACTTGCTCCGGACACTGCGAGAGGGCTGTACAAGCAATGATCACACGCACGGCACAGCGGACACACCAGGAACCGCGGTGTTGGCCGTCGAATGGCGCTAGCTGCGCAGCATTTGTGCACCGCCGCCGTCAGTGTCAGCCAGTTTGCCGTGGCATACGGAGCTCCATCGCAGTCTTTAACACTGGTAGCATGCCGCGACAGCGTGGACGTGAACCGTATGTGCAGTTGACGGACTTTGAGCGAGGGCGTATAGTGGGCATGGGGGAGGCCGGGTGGACGTACCGCCGAATTGCTCAACACGTGGGGCGTGAGGTCTCCACAGTACATCGATGTTGTCGCCAGTGGTCGGCGGAAGGTGCACGTGCCCGTCGACCTGGGACCGGACCGCAGCGACGCACGGATGCACGCCAAGACCATAGGATCCTACGCAGTGCCGTAGGGGACCGCACCGCCACTTCCCAGCAAATTAGGGACACTGTTGCTCCTGGGGTATCGGCGAGGACCATTCGCAACCGTCTCCATGAAGCTGGGCTACGGTCCCGCACACCGTTAAGCCGTCTTCCGCTCACGCCCCAACATCGTGCAGCCCGCCTCCAGTGATGTCGCGACAGGCGTGAATGAATGGAGGGACGAATGGAGACGTGTCGTCTTCAGCGATGAGAGTCGCTTCTGCCTTGGTGCCAATGATGGTCGTATGCGTGTTTGGCGCCGTGCAGGTGAGCGCCACAATCAGGACTGCATACGACCGAGGCACACAGGGCCAACACCCGGCATCATGGTGTGGGGAGCGATCTCCTACACTGGCCGTACACCACTGGTGATCGTCGAGGGGACACTGAATAGTGCACGGTACATCCAAACCGTCATCGAACCCATCGTTCTACCATTCCTAGACCGGCAAGGGAACTTGCTGTTCCAACAGGACAATACACGTCCGCATGTATCCCGTGCCACCCAACGTGCTCTAGAAGATGTAAGTCAACGACCCTGGACAGCAAGATCTCCGGATCTGTCCCCCATTGAGCATGTTTGGGACTGGATGAAGCGTCGTCTCACGCGGTCTGCACGTCCAGCACGAACGCTGGTCCAACTGAGGCGCCAGGTGGAAATGGCATGGCAAGCCGTTCCACAGGACTACATCCAGCATCTCTACGATCGTCTCCATGGGAGAATAGCAGCCTACATTGCTGCGAAAGGCGGATATACACTGTACTAGTGCCGACATTGTGCATGCTCTGTTTGTTCTTATTTCAATTTCCAGGAGTGTATTTTCGCATTCGGAGGACAAAGTGTGTGAAATTTCGTCAGAAAATCCTGCCGCCAAGAGAAACGCCTTTGTTTTAATGGTGTCCATCCCAAAAACCCTGCGTCATGTCCGTGACACACACACACTCCCCTATTTCTCTATAATACGAAACGTGCTGCACTTTTTTGAACTTTGTCGACGTATTCCGTTAATTCGATCTGGTGACGATCTCACACTACGCAAAAGTGCTCCAAAAGAGGACGGACAAGCGTAGCGTAGTAGGTCTGTTACATTTTCTGAGTCTTCTGCCAATAAAACGCCGTCTTTAGTTTGCTTTCCCCCCACAACATTTTCTGTCGTTTCTTTCCAATTTGAATTGTTCGTAATTTTAATTCCTGGGTATTTTGTCGAATTTACAGACATCAGATTAGACTAATTTATCATGTAACCGAAGTTTTACGGATTTCTTTTAGCACTCATGTGGGTGATCACACTTTTCATTATTTAGGCTCAATTGCCAATTTTCGCACCATACATATCTTTTCTAAATCTTTTTGTAATTTGCTATCATCTTCTGATCAGTTTACTAGGTGATAAACGACAGCATTATCTGCAAACAGCCTAAGACGGCTGCTCAGATTGTCTGCTAAATCGGTTACATAGATAAGGAACAGCAGAAGACCTATAACACTACATTGGGGAACGCCAGAAATCGCTTCTGTTTGACTTTCCGTCAATTACTGCGAACTGTGACCTCTCTCGCAGAAAATCTCGAACACAGTCACATAAAAGACTATTTTCCGTAAGCATGCAATTTCAGAAGCCTCTTGTGTGGTACAGTGTCAAAAGTACTTTGGAAATTTAGAAATGCGGAATCAATTTGACATACCTTGCTAATAGCGCTGGACAGTTCATATTAGCTAGTTGTGTTTCACAAGAACGATGTTTTGTAAATCCGTGTTGACTGTGTGTCAATTGACCGTTCTCTTCGAGGTAATGCATAATGTTCGAACAATATGTTCTATAATCCTGCTGCATATCGACGTTAACGATATGGGCCTCTAATTTAGTGGATTACTCCTACTACCTTTCTTGAATATTGGTGTGACCTGTGCAACTTTCCAGTCTCTGGGTACGGATCTTTCATTGAACGAGCGATTGCATATGATAAATATGCAGCTACTGCATCAGCATGTTCTGAAAGGAACCTTATAGGTATACTGTCTGGACCTGAAGACTTGCTTTTATTAAGTGATTTAAGTTCCTTCACTACTCCGAGAGCCGGCCGGAGTGGCCGAGCGGTTAAAGGCGCTACAGTCTGGAACCGCACGACCGCTACGGTCGCAGGTTCGAATCCTGCCTCGGGAATGGATGTGTGTGATGTCCTTAGGTTAGTTAGGTTTAAGTAGTTCTAAGTTCTAGGGGAGTTATGACCACAGCAGTTGAGTCCCATAGTGCTCAGAGCCATTTGAACCACTACTCCGATTATATCTACTAAGTTCATGTGGGCAGCTGTTCTTGATTCGCATTCTGGAATATTTACTTCGTCTTTTTTGGTAAAGGAATTTCGAAAGGCTGTGTTTATTAACTCTGCTTTGGCAGCACTTCGTCCATAGTATTTACATTTCTATCGCGGAGAGAAGGCATTGATCGTGTCTTGCCCATAGCATACTTCATATACGAGGAGAATCTCTTTGGACTTTCTGCGAGGTTTCGAAAAAGTTTCGTTGTGGCAAATACTATGAGCCTCTCGGATTAACGTCCGCGCTAAATATCGAGCTTCTGCAAAAGATCGCCGATCTTGGAGATTTTGACTTCGTTTGAATTTGGCATGCTTTCTTCGTGGTTACTGCAACATTGCTCCAACGCGTTTTATGTCGCAAGGGGTTCAGCTTCGTCGTTTGTTAATTTATTTGGTATACATCTCTCAATTGCTGTCGATACTATTTCTTTGAATCCAAGCCACATCTAGTCTACATTTAAATTGTTAATTTGGAAGGCATTGAGATTGTCTCTAAGGAAGGCGTCAAGTGAATTTTTATCTTTTTTTCCTGAATAGGTATATTTTTCGCTTATTTTTGGAGGATTTGGGGGTTACAATACTCAATCTCGCTACGACAACCCTATGTTAACTAGTCCGTGTATCCGTTTCGAATCTCTTTATTAGCTCAGGATTATTTGTTGTTAAGAGGTCAAGCGTGTTTTCACAACTGTTTACTATTCAAGCGGGCTCATGAACTAACTGCTCGAAATAATTTTCAGAGAATGCGTTTAGCACAATTTCGAATGATGTTTTATGTGTACCTCCGGATTTAAAGATATTTTTTGCCAACATATCTAGGGTAAATTAAAGTCACCACCAAATATAACTAAAGTTTTCTATGAACCTTTCGACAATTGTATCATCTGAGTTGGGAGGCCCGTAAAAGGATACAATTACTTTATTCCAGTTGCCAAGAATGATCTCTGCCCATACTAACTCACAGGAACTTTCTGCTTTAATTTCGTACAAGATAAGCTACTTCCAACACCCACAAACATGCCACAGCCAACTGTGTTTAGACAATCGTTTCGGAAGAGCGTTAGGTTCTTTGCAAAAATTTCGGCTGCACTTATCTCCAGTCTTAGCAGGCTTTCGGTACCTATGACGATTTGAGCATCAGTGCTCTGTATTAGCTCTTTGAGCTCTGGTACTTCCCCATCACAGCTACGACAATTTACACCTGTTACACCGGTGGTTCCTGTATCTACGTACTTCCTGTGTTCGGCCTGCACCCTTTGTGACTGAAGCCCTTTTTGTGTTTTCCCGGTACCCTCTAACCTAAGAAAACCGCCCAGTCCACGCCGCACAGCCCCTGTCACCCGTGTAGCCGCCTGCTGCGTGCAGTGGACACTTGAACCCGAAACCCAACTGAACTGTCAATTAGGGCGGTTCACAAACAACACCTCCAGTACACATGTTATTCCAAAAACGTTATCGTGTAAGTAGGGGCCAGGAGCTGCTGCTGAAATAACACACACTGCTAAGGTTATCTTTTTATTTCAAAAGACTTTCTCAATAATACATTTTTAAGTCTGGCATTTAAAAAAATTTCAAAACAATTTCGAATAGGTGACAAATTTTCTTTATGAAAAGGAGATATGCGAGGTATGACGCTGAAATATATATATATATAGTTAAAACCTTACTATTGGGAAGTTTTCAGCGTCATACCTCGCATATCTCCTTTTCATAAAGAAAATTTGTCACCTATTCGAAATTGTTTGTGTGTGTGTGTGTGTGTGTGTGTGTGTGTGTGTGTGTGTAATGTAAAAAAAAAACACTTTTAAATAGCTGGCAAATTTTCTCTATGCAAAGGATATTGCAAGGTATGACGTTAACAACTTCCCAATAGTAAGATTACACCTGTCAGTTGTTACGAGATAAATGTGAATAAGCCAGCACACAAACCTTCACAATAATGGCAGTTCCCCAAAAAAAAATTTTCTTAGCTCGGTGAGGGAGTGACACGTGTAAAGGGGCCCAAATCACAATAGGCGGAATAATTATTGGTGGTCTGCAGGGCCACAGCAGATCAGCCCCGAAACTTGCATTACAAGCCGCGACCTCCGCGAGTTACCCAAAACCAGAAGATGTGGCAAGGGCGGTGCCTGCACAGACTCCGAAACACAGAGACATGTGACACCGACCCTAAACCACCCAATCCAGGTGTGAATGAAACGGCCCGACCGAGAAGCAATTACCACATTACTGTGGAGCGGCAAACGAAAACTGTCGTGGGAAGACCCCAACAAAACCACAGATGAAGCGGTTTTGTGCTTAATTCATTAGACAAAAAATTGCTGGCAACTGGTATATTTTGTTATCTGTCAAAGGCATTTGACTGTGTAAATCACAATATCCTTTTAAGTAAACTAGAATATTATAGTGTAACAGGAAATGCTGCAAAATGGTTCAAATCTTATATCTCTGGCAGGAAACAAAGGGTGTTATTAGGAAAGAGACATGTATCAAGCTATCAGGCATCATCCAACTGGGAACTAATTACATGTGGGGTCCCACAAGGTTCCATTTTGGGGCCCTTACTTTTTCTTGCGTATATCAATGACCTTTCATCACTAACATTACCAGATGCCAAGTTTGTTTTGTTTGCTGATGATACAAACATTGCAATAAATAGCAAATCAAGTGTAGTCTTAGAAAGATCAGCCAATAAAATATTTGTGGACATTAATCACTGGTTCCTAGCCAATTCTTTGTCACTAAACTTTGAAAAAACACACTACATGCAGCTCAGAACTTGTAAGGGGTGTCCCAAGAGTATATGCCTAACATACGATGACAAGAAGATAGAAGAAGTGGACAGTGTTAAATTCTTGGGATTACAGCTTGATAATAAATTCAACTGGGAGGAGCACACCACAGAACTGCTGAAGCGTCTTAACAAATCTCTGTTTGCAATGAGAATTTTGTCAGACATAGGGGATGTAAAAATGAAAAATCTGGCATAGTATGCTTACTTTCATTCCATAATGTCATATGGGATTATTTTTTGGGGTAATACATCAAGGCAAGCTAAAGTTTTCCGGGCACAAAAACGTGCAGTAAGAGTTACATATGGTGTGAACTCAAGAACATCCTGCAGAAGTCTGTTTAGGGAACTAGGGATACTAACTACTGCTTCCCAATATATTTATTCCTTAATGAAATTTGTCATTAAAAATATATCACTTTTTCAGACCAACAGCTCAATTCATGGAATCAATACTAGAAATAAGAATAATCTTCACAAGGATTTAAAGTCACTTAGTCTTGTACAAAAAGGTGTGCATTATTCAGGAACACACATTTTCAATAACTTGCCAGCAGCCATAAAAAGCTTAACAACCAATGAAATTCAGTTTAAGAGAAGCCTAAAGGATTTATTGGTGGCCAACTGCTTCTACTCCATTGATGAATTTCTTAGTAAAACCAACTGATTTGTATATAAGTACAACATAACTTCTGCACAATTTCAGTGCAGTAATGTGTTCATTGTAAATAAGTATTACAGTAGTTGTATTACATGTTTATTACCTTATAAACAAATAATAAACTTTTTTATTTTAAATTCAGTGCATTAGTATTTGTAAAATGACTCTTAGTGTTCATTAAAAAATGACGATCATTCAACTTGGGACCTGTGGAATGGTACATTAGCTTAGTTGTAAATATTTGTCATGTATTGTTTTTCTGACATGTTCCACATCCTGGAGGACCTCCTCACTACGGATCAATTGGAATGAAAGTAAATCTAATCTAATCTAATCTAGAAACTCATACACTTCACTTGAACTTGAAAAACTCCTTTAATAAACTCTGTTACATAAAAACAGTGCTCAACTTCTCACACTCCACCATAGCGCCGGGAACACGTCGCACTTCCTTATGCGCGTCAGAGCCAACCGCTGCCAGTGGTGTCCACGGCCGATAAGAAGACATGCGGTCCCACGCGCTGATCTCCTTATACCACGGCTTCTAGGCTTCATAAGCCAGCCACGTGCATGCGGGTGAGGCAGACTCAGCCCCTGACAGCCGAGAGGTCGGCCGAAGCACGTGGCGAGCAGCTGACGGAGGATGCCAAGTTCACCCAACCTGGATATGATGTGACGTCATTATGACGTATATACGCTTTAGTCGATTAACACACCTATCGACTTTTACGAACGTTCGAGATTCTAAACTGTCGTCAGCTAGTGGTTTGTTTTGACACGTTCGATTCTGATAACAGCTCAGTGTGGCAGCGTATATGCATTTCGCCAAAATAAAAGAGCTGGATATTAATAGAAATATTCCTGACCGTGGCCTTGAAAACACCACGGACAACACGTTTCGTACAAAAGTGAAGTCTTCTTATGTCCCGACCAGATTAGATTGTGTAACTCTTGTATTGAATGCTTACGCCGAAAATAATATTTATTTATTATCAATATTTTAGTATGGTTTCATCGAATTGGTCTTGTCAGTACATATTAGATTGTAGCCGCATACTCTTTCTCACTTTTTTTTCTTAATTTATATAGCTGAAAGAGAACTCGTGCAAGTTTGTTAGTTAAGTAATTTATATGTCCATCCCAAGATAGTCTTTTATCAACCATAATTCCAAGTAATTTTACACTCGGACCGCAGAGACAGGTACCTTAGTGTCCAGTAATGACTGTGGTGTAGAATGATTGAATTTCGAACTTAAAAAGAAAAATATGAGGCATTGTTGAAGAAAAATCGTCGACCGGAGATGAAATACGAGGGGAAGTGGATTTCTCAATGTAATCTTAACGAAAGGTTAGTGTCTTGAGGCATCTAAATATTTTGGCTGCTGAGTGCTTCTTCTCACCGAGTACGAATAACCGACGCACTTCAGCTGGGTCAGAAGTACATCAATTTCTGCTCGAGATTCACAATAACCACGCAATTGCCCGTCGTCATCGATGCTGAACTCTTTTCAGCTTTTCTCTCATTAGTCTCTCGAATGCTGAACACATAATTAGAGACGAGCAACGAAAAACAACGCACGGGACACACACACAGTACAATACACGATTTAAACGCAAGGAACGCAAAACACATCTAAACGAATGGCGCAGAGCACAGCGCTACCCTGTCACAAGCTCTCGAAAGTTCACAAAAGTCGAATAGTCGATATACGGTTTCTATCGTTTTCGATGTAGCGTCTATACGTCATAATGACGTCACATCGTATCCAAGTCCGGTGAACTTAGCATCCTCCGCAGCTGACGAACCCCAGTAGCAGGCCCAGCTCGCGCCACCACCTCTCTCGCCCACCGCCCAGTACCTCCTCCTCGATCGTCACGTGACCGTACACTTGCTCCACTTCCCGCCAGAGGCCGGTGTTGTTGTTGTTGTGGTCTTCAGTCCTGAGACTGGTTTGATGCAGCTCTCCATGCTACTCTATCCTGTGCAAGCTTCTTCATCTCCCAGTACCTACTGCAACCTACATCCTTCTGAATCTGCTTAGTGTATTCATCTCTTGGTCTCCCCCTACGATTTTTACCCTCCACGCTGCCCTCCAATACTAAATTGGTGATCCCTTGATGCCTCAGAACATGTCCTACCAACCGATCCCTTCTTCTGGTCAAGTTGTGCCACAAACTTCTCTTCTCCCCAATCCTATTCAATACCTCCTCATTAGTTACGTGATCTACCCATCTAATCTTCAGCATTCTTCTGTAGCACCACATTTCAAAAGCTTCTATTCTCTTCTTGTCCATACTATTTACCGTCCATGTTTCACTTCCATACATGGCTACACTTCATACAAATACTTTCAGAAATGACTTCCTGACACTTAAATCTATACTCGATGTTAACAAATTTCTCTTCCTCAGAAACGCTTTCCTTGCCATTGCCAGTCTACATTTTATATCCTCTCTACTTCGACCATCATCAGTTATTTTGCTCCCCAAATAGCAAAACTCCTTTACTACTTTAAGTGTCTCATTTCCTAATCTAATACCCTCAACATCACCCGACTTAATTCGACTACATTCCATTATCCTCGTTTTGCTTTTGTTGATGTTCAGCTTATATCCTCCCTTCAAGACACCATCCATCCCGTTCAGCTGCTCTTCCAGGTCCTTTGCTGTCTCTGACAGAATTACAATGTCATCGGCGAACCTCAAAGTTTTTATTTCTTCTCCATGGATTTTAATTCCTACTCCAAATTTTTCTTTTGTTTCCTTCACTGCTTGCTCAATATACAGATTGAATAACATCGGGGATAGGATACAACCCTGTCTCACTCCCTTCCCAACCACTGCTTCCTTTTCATGCCCCTCGACTCTTATAACTGCCATCTGGTTTCTGTACAAATTGTAAATAGCCTTTCGCTCCCTGTATTTTACCCCTGCCACCTTTAGAATTTGAAAGAGAGTATTCCAGTCAACATTGTCAAAAGCTTTCTCTAAGTCTACAAATGCTAGAAACGTAGGTTTGCCTTTCCTTAATCTTTCTTCTAAGATAAGTCGTAAGGTCAGTATTGCCTCACGTGTTCCAGTATTTCTACGGAATCCAAACTGATCTTCCCCGAGGTCGGCTTCTACTAGTTTTTCCATTCGTCTGTAAAGAATTCGTGTCAGTACTTTGCAGTTGTGGCTTATTAAACTGATTGTTCGGTAATTTTCACATCTGTCAACACCTGCTTTCTTTGGGATTGGAATTATTATATTCTTCTTGAAGTCTGAGGGTATTTCGCCTGTTTCATACATCTTGCTCACCAGATGGTAGAGTTTTGACAGGACTGGCTCTCCCAAGGCCGTCAGTAGTTCCAATGGAATGTTGTCTACTCCGAGGGCCTTGTTTCGACTCAGGTCTTTCAGTGCTCTGTCAAACTCTTCACGCAGTATCGTATCTCCCATTTCATCTTCATCTACATCCTCTTCCATTTCCATAATATTGTCCTCAAGTGCATCGCCCTTGTATAGACCCTCTATATACTCCTTCCACCTTTCTCGCGATCCAAACAGCGCGCCAAACCGAAAGCGCCACCGCAAACGCTGGACGCGAAGCGAAAGCACTCCGTCTGGCGCGCTTTTCGAAGAGCCGGACACAACTACGGCTCACCAACCACTCTATTCTGCAAGTCGAGGAATATGCAGCCTACACGGTCGCAGACCAGATTCGGACTGTGCACTCGGTTCTGTACCAGAGTGTCTGCAATCTGCTCCTGTCGACAATGTTGCAAAAGATGAGCTCTGCTTTTATCCCTCAAGCAAGACTGGCACACTTTGCCACTTACAGACGGTCGAAACCAGAGGGGATCTCTGAAATACCCTCTCATCGATTCGTAAGTAATTTATGTATAACACTTGAAGTCCTCCACTTGCAGCTCTAGTAAAAATTTTGCTGAATGCTTTTATTATCTCCACATAATACCTATGGCTTCATCCAAGTACGTTTCCTTTTTTTTCCACCACTTTTCTTCCAAATGCACTCACAATGTAATTGTGGTATTAGCAACTGCGGCGCATAATAAGAAGTTGTTGTCCGCCATCTTGAAATTTGACGAAAAATATAACGACAGTGTAATACCCCTTTTAAGCACCACGTCAAAGAACTTTGTCAAAGAAATTTGACGAATATTCAATCATATTCCTTTGTCAAGGAAATATGATAGTGTAACAATGGCAATAGTAAGATGTATGATACTTCTTGTTCCCATGGCTCACTCTGCCTTTTTGACAACTTATTAGATTTTAACCTGTACACAAAACACAATACGGCGGGAAAGATACGGGCTCAGCAAAGACCACCAGCGAAAAAATGTCCTCCATACCGTGGGAGCAATTCATTAGACCCCAACGCAGTGGTCCCCAACCTGGGGGTCATTACCCCCTGAGAGATAAAATGATATTTTCTGGCGGATAAAAACTAAAATATACGATTCTGTTTCAGTCACTAAACTGAATTGTTTTCAGAAAATCATCACTATTTTCACAGTTTTGTAGGTACTGATTATACACTATGTGATCAAAAGTATCCGGACACACCCAAAAACATACGTTTTTCGTGTTAGGTGCATTGTGCTGCCACCTACTGCCAGGTACTCCATATCAGCGACCTCAGTAGTCATTAGACATCGTGAGAGAGCAAAATGGGGCACTCAGTGGAACTCACGAACTTCGAAAACGTGGTCAGGTGATTTGGTGTAACTCGTGTCATACGTCTGTACGCCCGTTTTTCACACTCCTAAACACCCCTAGGACCACGGTTTCCGATGTGATAGTGAAGTGGAAACGTGAAGGGACATATAGAGCACAAAAGGGTACAGGCCGACCTCGACTGTTACTGACAGAGAAGATTGAAAATCGCTTTATTACTTGCAGAGACCGCGGACAGTTGAAGAGGGCCGTAATGTGTAAGAGGCAGACATCTATCCAGACCATCACACAGGAGTTCCAAACTGCATCAGGATCCACTGCCAGTACTATAACAGTTAGGCGGGAGGTGAGAAAACTTGGATTTGATGGTCGATCGGCTGCTGGTAAGCCACACATCACCACCGGTAAATGCCAAACGATGCCTCGCTTGGTGTAAGGAGTGTAAACATTGGACGATTGAACAGTGCAAAAACGTTCTGTGGGGTGACGAATCACGGTACACAATTTGGCGATCCGATGGCAGGGTTTGGGTATGACGAATGCACAGTGAACATTTGCCAGCGTGTGTGGTGCCAACAGTAAAATTCGGACGCGACGGTGTTATGGTGTGGTCGTGTTTTTCATGGAGGTGGCTTGCAACCCTTGTTGTTTTGCGTCGCACTATCACAACACAGGCCTACATTGACGTTTTAAGCACACTGTTGAAGAGCAATTCGGGGATGGCGATTGCATCTTTCAACGCGGTCGAACACCTGTTCATAATGCACGGCCTGTGGCGGTGTGGTTGCACTACAATAACATCCCTGTAATGGACTGGCCTGCACAGAGTCCGGACCTGAATCCTATAGAACACCTTTGGGATGTTTTGGAACGCCGATTTCGTACCAGGCCTCACCGACCGACATCAATACCTCTCCTCAGTGCAGCACTCCGTGAAGAATGGGCTGCCATTCCCCAAGAAACCTTCCAGCACCTGATTGAACGTATGCTTACGAGAGAGGAAGCTATCATCAAGGTTAATGGTGGGCCAAAACCATATTGAACTCCAGCATTACCGATGGAGGGCGCCGCGAATTTGTCTTTTTCGGCAAGGTGTCCGGATACTTTTGATCACATAGTATATGAGTTATCAATAATTACTTTTTCTCAATTAGTAGCATTAATGTTGTGGAAGCTGCAGGTTACTCAAATAGTCCACCCACTAGATACATATCTTGTGCTTTGTTCCATACATCGCTGATGATAAAACTGAGAGATATACGTAACAAATGCTGAATATTTCACGAAAATGTCTTCTCCAAATTGTAGATTGTACCTGCATTAGCTCAGAAATTGCTTCATTACTCTCATCGAAACAGATGAAACTATTCAAAAAATGTTCAAATGTGTGTGAAACCTTATGGGACTTGACTGCTAAGGTCATCAGTCCCTAAGCTTACACACTACTTAACCTAAATTATCCTAAGGACAAACACACACACACACCCATGACCGATGGAGGACTCGAACCTCCGGCAGGATCAGCCACGCAGTCCATGAGTGCAGCGCCACAGACCGCTCGGCTAATCCCGCGCGGCATGCAAGTATTAATTGACAACATGACACAGCAGTAAGTAGATAAGGACTACTATAGTTCTGCGCACAGTATGATTATTATTATTATTCCTATTAGTGCCTGTGGTGAGACAGAAAGCACTTACAGCCTGAACTCTTCGAATTTCTGCCAGTTCAGAGTTAAGGAGTTGCAGCAATCGAGTGATTTACAAGCAGTAGGTATAGTGCCCACATCTGAACGTGGTTGATTTTAAATGGAGTTGCAGTGGGCACGTTAAGTACAGGGTGTTTCAAAAATGACCGGTATATTTGAAACGGCAATAAAAACTAAACGAGCAGCGATAGAAATACACCGTTTGTTGCAATATGCTTGGGACAACAGTACATTTTCAGGCGGACAAACTTTCGAAATTACAGTAGTTACAATTTTCAACAACAGATGGCGCTGCAAGTGATGTGAAAGGTATAGAAGCCAACGCAGTCTGTGGGTGCACCATTCTGTACGTTGAAAGGTGGCTACACTGAGCCACAGCGCCAGAGATCGCGCCAGAGAGTTTTGTTCCGCCGCCTCCACTGGCAGTGATTATTGAGAAGTAGCGGCAGGCAGTTCTTGCAGAGAAATTGTGGTGGACACTGCTTGTCGTGAAGTCGGAGTGAGATGTGGTAGTGGAGAGTGTTGTTCCATGTTTTATGCAGTGGTTCGATGGGAGAGATAGCAGATGTTGTTCCAATGGAGATATTGTAATGATCTGAGTGCTTTTCGTCAATATATATGAAGGTAACAAATTCCCTGTTTTTTTTTCTTTTTATTATTTCTGTGTCTCAAATAATGCATCATTACAGGTTCAGTCAACAAAGCATCTGGCTTGTGTTCTTGTATTAGAGTGTAATTCTGGTTTTCGTGCATGGGGGCTTTATTAATATTTTATGCAAATACTTTTTAGTTTTTGGTAGCTGTCTGTCAGGTTACGCAAGTCTCGTAACCGGTTGGCCCTGACTGGTTTTAGTACGCAATCTGACTGCATAGAATAACAACAAACAATGAAAGAAAATTTTCGTTAACACAGTTAATTAATTAAGTCCCCAGCAACTATAAAATCTACGAAGCCAACAAAGCACAAGTGTAGCTGTTCTGTGTGTGGTAGTATGACTCAACGCACATCTGGCACGGTTCTTCTTCAACAAGACAAGAATTTTTAAATACCATTTATATTGACGTGATAAAAGAAAATTAGAAATACTATAATTACGCAAGAAAACCAGAATTACACTCTAATACAAGAACACAAGCCAGATGCTTTGTTGACTGAACCTGTAATGATGCATTATTTGAGACACAGAAATAATAAAAAGAAAAAAAAACAGGGATTTTTCTTACCTTCATATATATTGACGAAAAGCACTCTGATCATTACAATCTCTCCATTAGAACAACATCTGCTATCTCTCCCATCAAACAACTGCATAAAACATGGAACAAACACTCACTACTACCACATCTCCACTCCGACTTCACGACAAGCAGTGTCCACCACAACTTCTCGGCAAGAACTGCCTGCCGCTACTTCTCAATAATCACTGCCAGTGGAGGCGGCGGAGCAAAACTCTCTGGCGCGATCTCTGGCGCTGTGGCTCAGTGTAGCCACCTTTCATATGCCCTTCCACCACGGGCTAGAATTTGATGGTATTTTTGCCAGCATTGGTGGTGAAAATACCACCAAATTCGTCAAAAAAAATACAGTCAAAAATAAAAGATAATACTAATGCGTAAATATCATATAACTAGATAAAATTTTGGCTTTGCACTGACCTTACAATAGCCTAATATATAAAATACAGTAAGGAATACAAATTCTTTCATACATATGACTTTACATAATAGTTTACACAAATATCATGTGGTTAAACACTTCAATCGATAGCGTCAGCAATGACAAATATGTGCAGGTAAGAGTCTCATAACTTTTCACAAACAGTAATACACAAAAAATCAGTTTATACAAATATTCACATAAAATGCTTTCACAACAAGTAGTTGACAGTTCCAGCAGTAGCACCCAACAATGTTGAATAGGTGCTACAGCAACAAGTGACATCATCTCAGTAGAAGCAGTCCATCAGTGGCACCCAGCATTGTGGAACAGGTGCAGACACCATCAGGTGACATCATTTCAGTAGAAGCAGTTCATCAGTGGCACCCAGCATTGTGGAACAGGTGCAGACAGCATCAGGTGACATCATTTCAGTAGAAGCAGTCCATCAGTGGCACCCAGCATTGTGGAACAGGTGCAGACTCCATCAGGTGACATCATTTCAGTAGAAGCAGTCCATCGGTGGCACCCAGCAATGTTGAGTAGTTGCAGACACCAACAGGTGACATCATTTCAGTAGAAGCAGTCCATCAGTGGCACCCAGCATTGTGGAACAGGTGCAGACTCCAACAGGTGACATCATTTCAGTAGAAGCAGTCCATCAGTGGCACCCAGCAATGTTGAGTAGGTGCAGACACCATCAGGTGACATCATTTCAGTAGAAGCAGTCCATCAGTGGCACCCAGCAATGTTGAGTAGGTGCAGACAGCAGTCCATAATATTCACTATCACTTATCACACTGTTCATCAGAGTTTATAAGCAGAAAGTAAACATGTCCTATTGGCACCAATCATGTAGAAAAAGTACAAGTAACAGTCCATAATATTCACTATCACTAATCATACAGTTCATCAGCAGAAATTAATCATTTCTAACTGTCACACATCACTGTTGAACAAGTGCAGGTAACAGTTCATAATATTCACCATCACTACTCAGACAGTTCAGGCATGAACAATAGTTTGAATCCACATACAAATGCTTTTACAATGCTCTTACACTAAACATACAAATTCTAATAAACACACAAATGATATCAGATGATTGTCATATTACTATTACAAATACTCAAATATCAGTAAACCTATAATATTTATGAGTGTCAGTGCAAGCCACTACAAACAAATAATATAATATTTAGGAGATAGGTGGGTAGGATCAGGAAAGGAAAACACACAAAACACACTCACTCATCTTTCATCCACATTAAGTACTACTGTGTGATTGAATAGTGTTAACTGTGTAAATGCAATTCTGTCAAAATTTGATGTTCATCATGTGTATCAAGTGGTAGTGGCAGCAACGTATAACAGTCAATAATAGTTAAGTCAACGTCATAGTCATCATGTCAAGACCAAAGTTTGCCAAGCCAAATAAAAATGTACGGTTGCTGAACAACTGTCAGTGAGCCAAGATATGCAATTACTTCCTCTCTCCAAAAAAAAGTACATACTGCTTAGTGATTTAACAAAGTGTGTGTAGACAATCTTCCTTCCACTTTAGTGTTCTAGTCTGCTATCTTCATCCTCCCTGTTCCATATAAACCAACAAAAAAAAAATATGCACCTCACTTACTTTACCTCTTATCCACCAAAACTCCAATAATCATCAGCATCACATAATCTCAATACTTCAATAATACCTCTTACGTCGATACATATAAACCTTATCATTAATATCATTTACCTTATCTTTTGTCCACAAAAACTCCAATAATCATCAACTTCATATGATCTCAATACCTCAATAATACCTCTTCAATACGTCAACACATATAAACCTTATCGCCAATATCATTTCACTTCCATAACAACTCTTTCCTCTAGTCAGTCTCCTCGAACAAGTACAGATAAAATCCTAATGCAAACCTCATCATCCTATACAATCCGAAGACACATTGTCAACACACAACCTCTGTGTAATCCATCTCACCAAAATCTTCTACTCATTATGAATTATAAACAAAGAAATGCATACATGACCTCTAACAGACTTAGTTAGAATAACTCTCAGTAATTAAGTACGATTACGGAGTGTGAATGATCCTAATATTTCACAGTGTGTACACCACTTCAAGAATTATGGCAAACAGAAGCAAACATGTGGAGTATTTCTTGTGTCAAGTGTCACTTCCTATTTCAATTGCTCACGAAAAATGCAGTGTAATAACTGTCAATGGTCTAAACCTAGTTTTGGTATGTCATGTCGTTAGCTTCCTTCCTATTAGCATAAATTTATACAGCTTCCATAAAACCTCCAGCTCATGTGACTTCTATGACGTTTCTTGTACTAAAGTCGCTCGTCGAATTACTGCAGTTCCTTTTCTTATGTTAAAATATAAAGCACTGAGCGTAAGCAAAACAAGCAATAGCGAGTAAATACACCAGTAGTGAACAGAATGTCAACAAGTGGATGCAGCACAATTCTTACAACGAGGCTCTGCCAAGCGAACAATCTGTAACTAATACCATAGTGTAACCTAAACTCTATGTTCGTACACTGTACATCAGCATTGCTATATACCAAATTAAAGAGTAGTTGTGACGACAAACAGAAATGTATAAATATGCAATCCATACGCAATGCAGCAAATATGTATCTTACATAATAAACAGGTCATTAGCATCGTATCAGCGTAAGAAAATAAATGTTCATATGTCATCTTAATAAGTAAACATGAAGGCGCAAGCAGATAAATCACAAAGTGTAACTTACATACATAATCACAGTCAGCACAATTAATCAGGTGACAATTATAATTTAAATAAATAAGCACAGCAGGCACATAATAAAAAAAAATATGACGTCAGTGAAAAAGCAGTGCAGCCAAGCGATGCATAATATACACAAGTTACAACCCAGTTCATTAATAATCATTGTCAAAATCAGTTAACGTACGCAAGCACGTCGCTTCACAAGTAAATTCATAGAACATGAAATTAGCACAAAGTATGAATCACGTAATCGCGAGCAGCAAATTACGTCTAAAGTACGTACCTAAGTGGAAATATGTTACCTGAAAAATAAACTCAATTAATAATTACCTTTTTAGTTTATTAGTTTCTTCTTCAAAATTACATTCTTCCTGAAAATTTCTCGATACCAAGTCGTCTTAACGTCGGACACGCACAGAATTTACCTGAAGTTCTTAAATATTTTATAGAACCGTATCCTGAAAAATACTGAATGTTAATAACATAATTCATCAAGTCACTATAGCTTTATACTGAATTTAGTCGGAGAAATTAGACTGTGTATTTGTTTATGGCTGTCAGTGCATTCGCACTGAGCGCTCGATCAGCTGTAGGCGCGTGACGTAGGAAGTGATTGTTTGCGGTCAACGACTGCCCTGTGCGGCGCGCAGACTTGACTGTTGCTTTGAGTATTTGCCGCCGCCAAAACACAGCGCGGTATCCTTGTATTCTCTGCGTGTTTACGTGTAGCTGTCAGTTTCTCTAAAGTACGTCATTCCACAAAAATTTTAACGTTAGATATATGATGTATTCCCTTAGAGCGTCGAGATTTAAGAGTTTCTACTTCAACAGTGTTATCATGAATAATTTTGCGAATTCTATATGGACCGTTATAAAGCAGAAAAAATTTGCGACACAAGCCTTTTCCTTTGTGAGATAAACGATGAGACTTAATTAACACCTTTTGACCAACTGACAAGATTTTTAAACAACCAGGATGCTTAGCTGATTTCTCTCTTCTAGCAGCCGCAGATGCAATATTTTGCAGAGCCAGGTTGACAACTTCAGAATGCCGCAGTTTCCGTGTAGGCGGAAAAGGAACGATTTCAGAAATGCGATTTGTCGGTGCTTTATTTTTTAATATCGGTATAGGCGGTAAAGAAGTTGAGTCATTAGGAAGTTCATTCAGAATGTTTTGAAAAATATGAAGATACTGATCCCAAGTTCTGTGATTCTGATGACAATAAAGGCGACACAATTTATTGATTTCCTTCATCCATCTCTCTGAAGCGTTAGATTGGGGGTGAAAAAGTGAAATGAAGATTGGTTTAATTTTACGACGCCGTAGAGTACGAAGCCAAATTTTAGAGCGAAACTGTGATCCATTATCTGATATAACCTTATCAACATGACCCACTTCTTTAAGAAAATGTTTGATGAAAGCGTTAGATACTGAACGAGCTGTTGCTTTGCGTAAAGGTGTAAAACACACATATTTTGATGTCAACTCCACTGCTACGAAAATTTACGCAAAACCATTAGTAGATCGAACCACTGGACCAAACAAATCGACTGCAGCCATGTCCTTTAATTTCGCTGGAATGATAGGAAACAACGGTGCACTGTGAGAAACTGTTGGCGGCTTAGCCTTTTGACATAATTTGCATTTGGCAAGAACAAATCGAATACGTTTCTCCATATTACTGAAGTATCAATTTTCTCGTAATTTATGAAAACATTTTCTGGGACCAAAGTGTGCATAACTGAAATGCGTATACCAAATCAATTTATTAACCCACTCATCAGGAATACAAACTAACCAAACAGAGTTGTCGACCGATTTTCGTTTAAAAAGAACTTTCCAGATAGATCGCAAAAACGAGGTGTGACAAAATTGTCCAATCTAACAAAGCGTCTAAGAAAATTACAGACACCAAGGAAACTACGAACATCACGTTTTGTGGTAGGAACAGCATAATTACGAATAGCGTCTAATTTCTCTGGATCAGGAAGAATACCTTCTGTAGAAATAATGTGACCGAGAAATTTCACCTGAGAACGACCAAATTCAGATTTTTCTAAGTTGACTGTAATGCCAACTCTTGCAAAAATACATAATAATGAATCCAATATTTTGTTGTGTTCACTCCAAGAATGTTTAGCAATAAGAATGTCGTCAACATATGAAGTAATATTGTCACGAAGATAAACAGGTAAAATTTCATTTAAGCTACAAATGAATGCTGCTGAAAATATAGTAAGTCTAAACGGTAATTTACGAAATCACTTTTGGGTAAAACAGTCATATCTGGTTATTGTTTACTTACTCACTAGATAGATTTATAGTTGAAGAGTTGTTTCGATAGATGCAAAGAATAGTAAAAGAGTAGGTAGCAGTGCAGAAAACTAAAAGAGAAATAGCACTACTACAGCTCGGGGCCCTATGCTCGCTACGGCACATATTCACTTAGAGTAGTGAATCCCCTGAGGACTTTAATAGCTGCACATAAATTTCAGTTTGTGACTTAGTGGCAAATTTGGCGGAAGTGCGTACAGAAATTGAGCTAACCATGAACATGGATGTATGTCATTCTTAGAATTGCGGAAGATCATAAATTTCCGAACAGTCAAAAAATGTTTATAGTCAAAGTTTTCTCCTCGTGGCGACAAAGACCTACCGCGTCTGTCCCAGTCACAATGACGAATATTGTCAAGTTCGCGCGCCTGGCGCTCTCTTGTTGCATCCCGTACACGAAACAAATTACTTTCTTCAAAGCCCTCTGCTATCTGTGATTCTAAATTTCTTCTGCTATCTTTTCCTACGATTTCGCCTTCAATTTGCTTGACTTGCCTTTTTAAAGCCTCAAATTCCCTTTTCACGCGTTCATTAAATTTTCCCTGATTTTCAACATGTTTATTTATGTTCTGGTATTCTTCGGTTTCTGCAAATGGCAATGCTGCTGTATCATCTGAATCTCTGTCCCCATGTAAACTAAGGTTTGTCAATTTATCTGAAATTTCCTCAACTCTTTCCGATAAGTCACCTATCTGTTCTTTCTGTTTATTTACGTCTTCTGTAAATGTGGCGACTCGGGTTTCGGTGTTGTCACATTTAGTAGTTAACTGTTCACACTGTTGCGTTAAGTTATTTATTCTGTCATTTGGTACGGATTCCTCGATTCTTTCAATTATTTCTTCCTTATCGTGTGCACATTGTAAATTTAACTCTGAAAATTTCTGTACTATCACGCGCTCTTTTTCTTCCTGTTCCCTGCCCTGTTCCTCTTGTCTGATTTCTGTTGAAATTAAGCTATTATTGTGAGCCTTCAAAATCGGTTGTACTTCTTCTCTAATTTCTTTATTTGATTCGTCTTTCATGTATTTGAAACATGTCCCTGTTCGTGAGCCTAACTGTGTTTCCATTGTTCCCATATCAGTTTCTAATTCAGATCGTAACTGTGATCCCACTGCTTTCATCTCGGTTTTAATTGTTCCTATTTCTGTTACAATTGTTCCTATTTTTGAGCATAACCGTGTTGTCATTGCTTTCATCTCAGATCCCAAATTTAATATTGCACTCATCAACCGCTGCATATCTTCTGTCGTTAATCTCGTATTTTGAAAATTTTTTGATTGTGAAAAATTTTGAACTATTTCCGGACTATTTTCCCTGCTTATTAAATTGTTTTCCACTTCATTATTCATGATACTGTTTGCCTCTGTTGGCGAGTTCGCCATGTCAACAATTTCGTCATTCTCACTATCCATCATTTTCGCCTTTTTCATTGATCGCGTAATCATTTACAAAATATACAAAACTCGTCACTATATGAAAATTACACACAATGACACTTTATCTCCAACAATATCATTCACGCGAAATGCTTCCTTCAAACACGATTAACGAACAATAGAAGAATGACAATCACCAAATACACATGCAATATAGACTACAATTACTAAACTACAAATTACTACAACAATACTATGGTCTACTATTTTTACAATCAGAAGAATTCCAAGGAACGATCCGAAGCAGCGGTCGCCACGTGCATGGGGGCTTAATTAAATATTTTATGCAAATACTTTTTAGTTTTTAGTAGCTGTCTGTCCGGTTATGCAAGTCTCGTAACCGGTTGGCCCTGACTGGTTTTAGTACGCAATCTGACTGCATAGAATAACAACAAACAATGAAAGAAAATTTTCGTTAACACAGTTAATTAATTAAGTCCCCAGCAACTATAAAATCTATGAAGCCAACAAAGCACAAGTGTAGCTGTTCTGTGTGTGGTAGTATGACTCAACGCACATCTGGCACGGTTCTTCTTCAACAAGAAAAGAATTTTTAAATACCATTTATATTGACGTGATAAAAGAAAATTAGAAATACTATAATTACGCAAGAAAACCAGAATTACACTCTAATACAAGAACACAAGCCAGATGCTTTGTTGACTGAACCTGTAATGATGCATTATTTGAGACACAGAAATAATAAAAAGAAAAAAAACAGGGACTTTCTTACCTTCATATATATTGACGAAAAGCACTCTGATCATTACAATATCTCCATTAGAACAACATCTGCTATCTCTCCCATCAAACAACTGCATAAAACATGGAACAAACACTCACTACTACCACATCTCCACTCCGACTTCACGACAAGCAGTGTCCACCACAACTTCTCGGCAAGAACTGCCTGCCGCTACTTCTCAATAATCACTGCCAGTGGATGCGGCGGAACAAAACTCTCTGGCGCGATCTCTGGCGCTGTGGCTCAGTGTAGCCACCTTTCAACGTCGTCTTTCTGCTGTAAGCGTGTGCTGTTCACAACGTGCAAGTGTGCTGTAGACAACATGGTTTATTCCTTAGAACAGAGGATTTTTCTGGTGTTGGAATTCCACCGCCTAGAACACAGTGTTGTTGCAACAAGACGAAGTTTTCAACGGAGGTTTAATGTAACCAAAGGACCGAAAAGCGATACAATAAAGGATCTGTTTGAAAAATTTCAACGGACTGAGAACGTGACGGATGAACGTGCCGGAAAGGTAGGGCGACCGCGTACGGCAACCACAGAGGGCAACATGCAGCTAGTGCAGCAGGTGATCCGACAGCGGCCTCGGGTTTCCGTTCGCCGTGTTGCAGCTGCGGTCCAAATGTCGCCAACGTCCACGTATCGTCTCACGCGCCAGAGTTTACACCTCTATCCGTACAAAATTCAAACGCGGCAACCCCTCAGCGCCGCTACCGTTGCTGCACGAGAGACATTCGCTAACGATATAGTGCACAGGATTGATGACAGCGATATGCGTGTGGGCAGCATTTGGTTTACTGACGAAGCTTATTTTTACCTGGACGGCTTCGTCAATAAACAGAACTGGCGCATATGGGGAACCGAAAAGCCCCATGTTGCAGTCCCATCGTCCCTGCATCCTCAAAAAGTACTGGTCTGGGCCACCATTTCTTCCAAAGGAATCATTGGCCCATTTTTCAGATCCGAAACGATTACTGCATCACGCTATCTGGACATTCTTCGTGAATTTGTGGCGGTACAAACTACCTTAGACGACACTGCGAACACCTCGTGGTTTATGCAAGATGGTGCCCGGCCACATCGCACGGCCGACGTCTTTAATTTCCTGAATGAATATTTCGATTATCGTGCGATTGCTTTGGGCTATCCGAAACATACAGGAGGTGGCTTGGATTGGCCTCCCTATTCGCCAGACATGAACTCCTGTGACTTCTTTCTGTGGGGACACTTGAAAGACCAGGTGTACCGCCAGAATCCAGAAAGAATTGAACAGCTGAAGCAGTACATCTCATCTGCATGTGAAGCCATTCCGCCAGACACGTTGTCAAAAGTTTCGGGTAATTTCATTCAGAGACTACGCCATATTGTTGCTACGCATGGTGGATATGTGGCAAATATCGTACTATAGAGTTTCTCAGACCGCAGCGCCATCTGTTGTTGAAAATTGTAACTACTGTAATTTCGAAAGTTTGTCTGCCTGAAAATGTACTGTTGTCCCAAGCATATTGCAACAAACGGTGTATTTCTATCGCTGCTCGTTTAGTTTTTATTGCCGTTTCAAATATACCGGTCATTTTTTAAACACCCTGTAAGTGTTGCAATGGAGAGAAGTAATGCAGGGGAAGTTTGTTCTGTAACAAGTGTCTATCATAAAAAAATAAATTAATTAAAAAAATGTGTGTGAATTCCTAAGGGACCAAATTGCTGAGGTCATCGATCCCTAGACTTACACACTACTTAAACTAACTTATGCTAAGAACAAGACACACACCCATGCTCGAGGGAGGACTCGATCCTCAGGCAGGAGGGGCCGCGCAATCCATGACATGGCGTCTTAAACCAAGCGGCTACTCCGTGCGGCTCTACGTTCACTGTGGATACTTAACTTTGTTATCTGAGAAGGAGTTGTGGCTAGTTTTTGCGATGCACCACAAATTCCTTCGTCATTCCTCACCCCAACAGACACACAAAAACTAAATATCATTCATCTTTCATAATTTTAAAAATGAAAGTGTTCAAAGAAAAGTGTTTCATTCTACAGTTCAATAAAGTGCTAAGGATGGTGATAATTTGGGGGTGAGGGGGGGGGGGTACTAGCTAATGGGCGATTGTACTCGGGGGAAATGAATGGTCTAACAAGGAAATCTCCCCATCGCGCCCCCCACAGATTTAGTGGTAAGAGAAGACTGATGAAGCACGAGAACAGGAGGAGGTATACTGTACTGTGAAAGAAAAAAGCATAATAGAGACAATAAACTGTCCTAGACTAGGAAGTAGAATATGGAGCAGCTACGAACTGCAATAGCGTCGTGGGCAAGTGGTTATAGAGCATGATTCCCAAGCAAGTGAGCCCTGATCTAAACTCCCAAAGGCGAATTTTGTTTCTTTTTTTTTTGTTGTTGTTCCTGTTCGCTCTATTCAAGTTTGTGTCGTGGTGTAACGTCCATTTGCAACAGCGAGATGTAAGTTAGGAGCCTATAATGAAAGTTGATTCTGCACAACTACTCTTATTAGAAGCCGAAAGGAAGTGGCTTTCGAATGGGGAGCGCAAACGTTTGATGACAAGGCGACAAGTCAACTGGATCCCTCGCCAGAAAACACGTCTGGTGTGTGACACACGGCAGTAGTGGCAGTACGTGTGTCATGTGGCAGGAATCTCTTATCGGCGCACCTCATTTGTACGCCTTGTGAGAGAGATATACAGGGTGAGTCACCTAACATTACCGCTGGATATATTTCGCAAACCACATCAAATACTGACGAACCGATTCCACAGAGCGAACGTGAGGAGAGGGGCTAGTGTAATTGGTTAGTACAAACCATAAAAAATGCACGGAAGTGTGTTTTTTAACACAAACCTACGTTTTTTTAAATGGAACCCCGTTAGTTTTGTTAGCACATCTGAACATATAAACAAATACGTAATCAGTGCCGTTCGTTGCATTGTAAAATGTTAATTACGTCTGGAGATATTGTAACCTAAAGTTGACGCTGGAGTACTACTCCTCCGCTGTTCGATCGTGTGTATCGGAGAGCACCGAATTACGTAGGGATCCTAAGGGAACGGTGATGGACCTTAGGTACAGAAGAGACTGGAACAGCACATTACGTCCACATGCTAACACCTTTTTATTGGTCTTTTTCACTGACGCATATGTACATTACCATGACGTGGAAGACGCATAAATTGGCCAGCCCGTTCTCCTGATCTTACACCTCTGGACTTCTCTCTGTGGGGTACGTTAAAGGAGAATGTGTGCCGTGATGTGCCTAGAACCCCAGAGGATATGAAACAACGTATTGTGGCAGCCTGCGGCGACATTACACCAAATGTACTGTGGCGTGTACGACATTCCCTACGCCAGAGACTGCAATTGTGTGCAGCAAATGATAGCCACCACATTGAACATCTATTGGCCTGACATCTGGGGACACACTCTATTCCACTCCGTAATTGAAAACGGAAACCACGTGTGTACGTGTACCTCACCCCTCATGGTAATGTACATGTGCATCAGTGAAAAAGACAAATAAAAAGGTGTTAGCATGTGGACGTAATGTGCTGTTCCAGTCTCTTCTGTACCTAAGGTCCATCACCGTTCCCTTTGGATCCCTACGTAATTCGGTGCTCTCCGATACACACGATCGAACAGCGGAGGAGTGGTACTCAAGCGTCAACTTTAGGTTACAATATCTCCGGGTGTAATTAACATTTTACAATGCAACGAACGGCACTGATTACGTATTTGTTTATATGTTCAGATGTGCTAACAAAACTAACGGGGTTCCATTTAAAAAAACGTAGGTTTGTGTTAAAAAACACACTTCCGTGCATTTTTTTATGGTTTGTACTAACCAATTACACTAGCCCCTCTCCTCACGTTCGGTCTGTGGAATCGATTCGTCAGTATTTGAAGTGGTTTACGAAATATATCCAGCGGTAACGTTAGGTGACTCACCCTGTATATGCCTCCTTGCACGATTTTAGGTGATCCTACGAATGTGGTCACTCCCAAGGAAAAGACAAAAGCAAAATAGTTTGTCACATGATCTACAACAAATAGACGCAACCGTTTCACATCAGACCGTTTCTCTGTGCTCTGTGGAAACAAGTGTTTTCAACGTTTTTGAACTTGCGTTCCGTTTTGGGAGTCTTGACTCTCGAATTCCTTTATTGTAACATTGTTGATACTCGTTTACTTGCTGTTTTTGTATCTGTGAGACTTGTGTGTGGTATCACGCCGGCTTAGAGTGCTCATCACATTTACCTGCGACTGTAGTGTATTCTCAACACATGACTCATATTCTACAACCATTGTATAGAATGACAACTGCCAAGACTATAGAAAGAGAACAAACATTTCAATGACCGAACGGGCAGTTCATAATATCGCGAAATACACTCCTGGAAATGGAAAAAAGAACACATTGACACCGGTGTGTCAGACCCACCATACTTGCTCCGGACACTGCGAGACGGCTGTACAAGCAATGATCACACGCACCGCACAGCGGACACACCAGGAACCGCGGTGTTGGCCGTCGAATGGCGCTAGCTGCGCAGCATTTGTGCACCGCCGCCGTCAGTGTCAGCCAGTTTGCCGTGGCATACGGAGCTCCATCGCAGTCTTTAACACTGGTAGCATGCCGCGACAGCGTGGACGTGAACCGTATGTGCAGTTGACGGACTTTGAGCGAGGGCGTACAGTGGGCATGCGGGAGGCCGGGTGGACGTACCGCCGAATTGCTCAACAAGTGGGGCGTGAGGTCTCCACAGTACATCGATGTTGTCGCCAGTGGTCGGCGGAAGGTGCACGTGCCCGTCGACCTGGGACCGGACCGCAGCGACGCACGGATGCACGCCAAGACCGTAGGATCCTACGCAGTGCCGTAGGGGACCGCACCGCCACTTCCCAGCAAATTAGGGACACTGTTGCTCCTGGGGTATCGGCGAGGACCATTCGCAACCGTCTCCATGAAGCTGGGCTACGGTCCCGCACACCGTTAGGCCGTCTTCCGCTCACGCCCCAACATCGTGCAGCCCGCCTCCAGTGGTGTCGCGACAGGCGTGAATGGAGGGACGAATGGAGACGTGTCGTCTTCAGCGATGAGAGTCGCTTCTGCCTCGGTGCCAATGATGGTCGTATGCGTGTTTGGCGCCGTGCAGGTGAGCGCCACAATCAGGACTGCACACGACCGAGGCACACAGGGCCAACACCCGGCATCATGGTGTGGGGAGCGATCTCCTACACTGGCCGTACACCACTGGTGATCGTCGAGGGGACACTGAATAGTGCACGGTACATCCAAACAGTCATCGAACCCATCGTTCTACCATTCCTAGACCGGCAAGGGAACTTGCGGTTCCAACAGGACAATGCACGTCCGCACGTATCCCGTGCCACCCAACGTGCTCTAGAAGGTGTAAGTCAACTACCCTGGCCAGCAAGATCTCCGGATGTGTCCCCCATTGAGCATGTTTGGGCCTGGATGAAGCGTCGTCTCACGCGGTCTGCACGTCCAGCACGAACGCTGGTCCAACTGAGGCGCCAGGTGGAAATGGCATGGCAAGCCGTTCCACAGGACTACATCCAGCATCTCTACGATCGTCTCCATGGGAGAATAGCAGCCTGCATTGCTGCGAAAGGTGGATATACACTGTACTAGTGCCGACATTGTGCATGCTCTGTTGCCTGTGTCTATGTGCCTGTGGTTCTGTCAGTGTGATCATGTGACGTATCTGACCCCAGGAATGTGTCAATAAAGTTTCCCCTTCTTGGGAAAATGAATTCACGGTGTTCTTATTTCAATTTCCAGGAGTGTATTTCATAGTGCATACGGAGTAAATTCTACATTCGATAGCAAAACGATCTTATACACATAAAAAAATGGAAAATGTGCATGGTCTGATATATAACGACAAGAAAAGCAACCTGCTAACCTTACCTTGCCGGGCGCTTGCCAAGAAAAAATATAATCACCATCAGTAAGTGGTCATATAAATATCTGGCAACGGCATTACAGTGTGATGAGTCATGAAGTACGTTTACTCAATAAAGGATTTAATATTGGAAATGTAGTGATTGCCCTTGGTTTTTCTGGTTCTCAAAGTTTCGACATGTACTACATTGGGGTGACAAATGCTGCGAATTCTATGTGGACCAGCGTATAGAACCTCAAATTTACTGCATCTGCTCTTTCCTCTGTTGGATAAGTAGTGTGTGCGTGCTAATATCTTCTGTCCTATGTGAAAGTCACGGCGTGTACAAACCTGTTTTTGCTGTCTTCTCCGGCGCTCTGCGGCACGTTTGATGTTGTTGAGGGCAATGTCAGTTATTTCATGGTGGCGTAGTCGACGAGATGTAGGAAAAGATACTAATTCTTTAATTTTGTTTGGTGTTTCAACATTTTTCAATATAACAGTGGATTCATTTGGTATGGAGTTAACTACATCCTGGAATGATAGTATGTGTGTGTCCCAATCAAAATGTCTTTTATGGCAGTACATTCTACATAGTTTACCAATTTCTTTCATCAGTCGTTCAGAAAGGTTTCGAAGAAGCGTGATACCTGGATATATAGATCGGAGTAATGTTTCTGGCTCGTAACATACGTGTCCATATCGCAGATAGAAATTGTGGTCCATTGTCGGAAATTACTTTCAATACATGCCCTACATGAAATAGAAAATGTTTTACAATTGCATTCGAAATAGATTTAGCAGTAGCTTTGCGTAACGGAGTGAAGGTAACAAATTTCGAAGTGAGTTCAACAGCGACGAAGATGTAACAAAATCCTCTATTAGGTCTGGGAATCGGTCCAGAAATGTCTACAGCGGCCAATTTAATCGGTACAATGGGATGTAACGGAGGAATATGCGAAGTCGTGTCTGATTTAGCTTTCTGGCAGATTTTACGTGACGCTAAAACTCGTCGATTAGGTGTTTCCATGTTGGCAAAATAACAGTTCTGTCTCAATATAAGAAAACGTTTTCTGGCTCCATAATGTGAGCAACTTAAATCAGTATCCCAAACTAATTTGTTAACAAGCTCGTCAGGAGTGCATCATAACCAGATGTTGCTGTCAGGGTGAGAGCGGCGAAACAGAATGTCATTGCGTACAGTGTAATGGTTTCTGATGTTTACGTTATTCCTATCTTGCCGAAGGTGTTTAATTTCTTTCCACACGTTGTCTTTGCTCTGCTCTTGTGCTAAGTCTCGTAGTGACGACGAAATGAAATTTTCAAATGCAACTTGTTGAATATACATGAGGCTAAAATTTGCTTGGCAGAACTCGGTTGCGATGTCTTGCTGATTGTTGCTGAGAGAACGGGACAGTGCGTCTGCTACAATAATTTGTGTACCGGGAACGTGAACAATTGTAAAATTAAATTCCTGTAAATAAAGTTTCCATCTGCTTAATCTGTTGTGTGTAAATTTAGCGGAAAGTAAAAACTGTATAGCTCTATGATATGTGTAAACGGTCGTACGTCTTCCATAAAGAAAATGCCGAAATCTCGTAAATGCCCATACAACACATAATGTCTCAAGTTCTGTGACAGAATAATTGCGTTCAGCAGGTGACAGAATGTGACTCTCAAAGGCGATGTTTTTAATTACTGTCGTACCGTCTCCTTCAATTTCGTCAAAAATGCGTACGCCTAAAGCGGTGTTAGAACTGTCGGTGGCAATGGAAAAATTTCTGGTGGGATCTGGGTGTGATAAAAGGGGTGCGCTCAACAATGCATGTTTCAGATTAACAAACTCAGACTATTCTTGGCTACCCCAGGACCAAATAGCGTTTTTACCCGTCAGCTGGCATAATCTAGGGCTGTCTAAAGCAGAGTAATGAATAAATTTACGGAAGAAGTTAAGTAATCCCAGAAAGCCGCGTAGTTGTTTCTTGGTTGTTGGAACAGTAATGTCACGTAAAGCTTGAAGTTTTTCCGGGTCAGGCGCAACGCTTTCTGCTGAAATTACATGTCCAAGAAATTTTATGGACGTTTTGCCAAAGTGCGATTTGCTAAGATTAACTGTGAGTCCTTGTGCATGAAAAGTTTGCAACAGTTGTTCAAGAATCAAACTATGTTCAGACCAGTTAGCTTCTGCGATAAGGATGTCGTCTACATACGATGTGATTCTGTCTTTAAGGTCTGTCGGAAGTATAGTATTCAAACAGCGAGTAAATACTGCTGAATAAATTGTTAGACCGAACCGTAATTTGCAAAACTGATAACAATCACCAAAACAGAGAAATTCTGCGTACTTTCTGCAGTCCGGACGGAGCTGAATTTGCCAAAATCCCGATTTTAAATCTAATGTGGAATTTCTGTAGAAGTTCTTCTAGTGTCTGTGGGCAATCTGTTTCATTAATAATAATGTCGTTGACATGACGCGAATCAAGTACGAGGCGAAGTGAGCCGTCCTTTTTCTTAACAATATGGAGTGGGTTTATGTACGGACTAACTGCCGGTCCAATAATACCTTGGTCAAGCATAGCTTGCAATTCTTTCTTGACTTGCTCTCTGTTTGGCTTTAAACGTGTCGTGCTGTTTAACTCGAAATTCATACATAAAACCGGACATAGTACCAGGGATGTTGTCAAAAACTAGAGCTTGCTGTAAAATAATTTTGCGTAGCTCTGTACGTTCATCATCTGTATTTGCGTTGCTGGTTTACTTCATCAGAAATCATTCGCATAACGTCATAGTCGGCTTCACCTGGTCTATTATAGTTCTGTACATACGTATCTGTGAACAATGTGGAATGACACTCTATGTTACGCGATGTAGAAATGACCTCTGTCCGATTAACTGCCTGTTCTTCTGCTGATAAAGCGTGCTGAAATTCTAATGCCAGTTGTACCTTTTCATCCTTTAACATCAAATAGGAACTTTGAAAGTCAATAATTGCGTCATGTTGTACCAAAAAATTCGTACCTAAAATAACGTCTGTTGTCAATAAGGGAACAATCCAAAAATTTGCGTGGAACGTATGACCTGCAATACAAAATGATAAGTGCGTCTGTAATTTTACATCTACTCCTTTACCACATCCTGCGAAACCCTACATTTCAGCGATAACATAGGATAGGTGTTCTTTGTTACATTCATTGAAAGTTTCTTCATTTATAACTCACATAAGTGATCCAGAATCGATTACTGCTGAAAATGTGGATGATCCAATCTTTGCTTCAATAAAAGGGTGGGAAATGGTTTTTTGTGTAACTGGTTTTTCATGTAAAAGTGCGTCTCACATTACATTGTTGGTTAGGTATACCAAATGGCTGGTATTGTTGTTGTTGTGGGAAAAAAGTACAAATAGTCGAAATGCCACGCAAAAAGCACGGAACGGGACTACAAGTCCCACCGCCACACCTTCACCTGCCCATGTTAGGCAAAATTTTCTGCCTGACTCATGTAGTACTATCACCGTCAGAGGGTGGTACGGGACTACAAGTCCCACCGCCACACCTCCAAAGTGAATTGCAGTGACGCAGTCACTGCCCTGTGGAAATTTACTGCCTCACCAACACAGTTAGACCGCAATAGACCGGTGATGCTGTATTGTAACATATCACCCCGGACTACAAGTCCATTAAAAATAAAAAAAAGCATCCTCCCGCAAATAACAGCACGTCAGAAAGAATCTGACTAGATACAGTACAGGTTGCATCTTCTAGCAACGTAAGCAATACTTTCGATACACAGAATCTTGTTTACGAAAATGTTATTACTTTTGACGACATTCGAGACACACTTTTACATGAAAAACCAGTTACACAAAAAACCATTTCCCACCCTGTTATTGAAGTAAAGATTGGATCAGCCACATTTTCATCAGTAATCGATTCTGGATCACTTTATGTCAGTTATAAATGAAGAAACTTTCAACGAATGTAACAAAGAGAATACTTATCCTACGCTACCATTGGACAAAACTGATGTGAAAGGGGCAGATCTGGTAAAGGAGTAGATGTAAAATTACAGACATACTTATCATATATACCCTACTGGCCATTAAAATTGCTACACCACGAAGAAATGCAAATGATAAACGGGTATTCATTGGACAAATATTTATACTAGAACTGACATGTGATTACATTTTCACGCAGTTTGGGTGCATAGATCCTGAGAAATCAGTACCCGGAACAACCACCTCTGGCCGTAATAACGGCCTCGATACGCTTGGGCATTGAGTCAAACAGAGCTCGGATGGCGTGTACAGGTACAGTTGCCGATGCAGGTTCAACACGATACCACAATTCATCGAGAGTAGTGACTGGCTTACTGTGACAATCCAGTTACTCGGCCACCATTAGCCAGACGTTTGCAATTGGTGAGAGATCTGGAGAACGTGCTGGCCAGGGCAGCAGTCGAACATTTTCCGTATAGAGAAAGGCCCGTACAGGACCTGCAACATACGGTCGTGCATTATCCTGCTGAAATGTAGGGTTTCGCAGGGATCGAATGAAGGGTAGAGCCACGGGTCGTAACACATCTGAAATGTAACGTCCACTGTTCAAAGTGCCGTCAATGCGAACAAGAGGTGACCGAGACGTGTAACCAATGGCACCCCATACCATCACGCCGGGTGATACGCCAGTATGGCGATGACGAATACACGCTTCCAATGTCCGTTCACCGCGATGTTGCCAAACACGGATGCGACCATCATGATGCTGTAAACAGAACCTGGATTCATCCGAAAAAATCACCTTTCTGCCATTCGTGCACCCAGGTCCCTCGTTGAGTACACCGTCGCAGGCATTCCAGTCTGTGATGCAGCGTGGCCGAGCGGTTCTAGGCGCTATAGTCTGGAACCGCGCTGCCGCTACGGTCGCAGGTTCGAATCCTGCCTCGGGCATGGATGTGTGTGATGTCCTTAGCTTAGCTAGGTTTAAGCATTTCTAAGTCCTAGGGGACTGATGACCTCATAGTGCTCAGAGGCATTTGAACCATTCTTTGTGATGCAGTTTCAAGGGTAACCGCAGCCACGGTCTCCGAGCTGACAGTCCATGCTGCTGCAAACGTCGTCGAACTGTTCGTGCAGATGGTTGTTGTCTTGCAAACGTCCCCATCTGTTGACTCAGGGATCGAGACGTGGCTGCACGCTCCGTTACAGCCATGCGGATAAGATGCCTGTCATCTCGACTGCTGGTAATACCAGGCAGTTGGGATCCAGCAGAGGGTTCCGTATTACCCTCCTGAATCCACCGATTCCATATTCTGCTAACAGTCATCGGATCTCGACCAAAGCGAGCAGCAATGTCGCGATACGATAAACCCCAATCGCGATAGTCTACAATCCGACCTTTATCAAAGTCGGTAACGTGATGGTACGCATTCAACTGCTGTTTGTGTATGAGAAATCGGTTGTAAACTTTGCTCATGTCGGCACGTTGTAGGTGTCGCCACCGGCACCAACCTTGTGTGAATTGTCTGAAAAACTAATGATTTGAATATCACAGCATCTTCTTCCTGTCGATTAAATTTCGCGTCTGTAGCACGTCATCTTCGTGGTGTAGCAATTTTAATGGCCAGTGTATATATACAGGGTGTTACGGCCAAACTTTCAGGAAACATTCCTCACACACAAAGAAAGAAAATATGTTATGTGGACATGTGTCCGGAAACGCTTACTTTCTATGTTAGAGCTCATTTTATTACTTCTCTTCAAATCACATTAATCATGGAATGAAAACACACAGCAACAGAACGTACCAGCGTGACTTCACTTTGTTACAGGAAATGTTCAAAATGTCCTCTGTTAGCGAGGATACATGCATCCACCCTCCGTCGCACGGAATCCCTGATGCGCTGATGCAGCCCTGGAGAATGGCGTATTGTATCACAGCCGACCACAATACGAGCACGAAGAGTCTCTACATTTGGTACCGGGGTTGCGTAGACAAGAGCTTTCAAATGCCCCCATAAATGAAGGACAAGAGGGTTGAGGTCAGGAGAGCGTGGAGGCCACGGAATTGGTCCGCCTCTACCAATCCATCGGTCACCGAATCTGTTGTCGAGAAGCGTACGAACACTTCGACTGAAATGTGCAGGAGCTCCATCGTGCATGAACCACATGTTGTGTCGTACTTGTAAAGGCAGATGTTCTAGCAGTACAAGTAGAGTATCCCGTATGAAATCATTATAACGTGCTCCATTGAGCGTACATACTGACGAAACTAAAATGAGCTCTAACATGGAAATTAAGAGTCTCCGGACATATATCCACATAACATATTTTCTTTCTTTGTGTGTGTGGAATGTTTCCTGAAAGTTTGGCCGTACCTTTTTGTTTTTGTAACACCCTATATATATATATATATATATATATATATATATATATATATATATATATATATATATATATATATATATATATTCGGGCAGCGAGGAAGCGAGCACAAGTAATTGGCCTTTTAGTTTGGCCCAATTGCGCTTTTTAAGGGCAAAACATAATTTATATATATATACAGGGTGTCCCAGCTATTTTGTCCACCCAAAATACCTCTGGAACAATAACAGCTATTGGAAAACGACTTTCACCGGTATCAATGTAGGGCTGGGGCCCATATTTGGAAACATTATAAAACGAAAGCATATGTGTTTTTTTAACACAAACTTATATTTTTTTAAATGGACCTCCTATATTTTTTCTTCAGCAATCCATAGCATGACAAAGCACATAAACAATGGCGTTGATTGCATCGCAATATTCCCATTACATCCCGAGATATTGAGACGCGAAGTTGACGCTTGAAACACCCGACATGCGCTGCTAGCGCACGTCCTGAGGCTCAGGCGTGAACCCCATGCTGCCTGAAATCGCGATGTGATTGACATGCGTAATCACACCTCCATACTTACCAAGAGGGACACTTACTTGTCAATCACATCGCGATTTCGGGCTGCATGGGGTTCACGCCTGAGCCTCAGGACGTGCGCTAGCAGCGCATGTCGGGTGTTTCGAGCGTCAACTTCGCGTCTCAATATCTCGGGATGTAATGGGAATATTGCGATGCAATCACCGCCATTGTTTATGTGCTTTGTCATGCTATGGATTGCTGAAGAAAAAATATAGGAGGTCCATTTAAAAAAATATAAGTTTGTGTTAAAAAAACACATATGCTTTCGTTTTAGAATGTTTCCAAATATGTAAATTCATGGGTCCCAGCCCCACATTGATACCGGTGAAAGTCGTTTTCCAATAGCTGTTATTGTTCCACAGATATTTTGGGTGGACAAGATAGCTGGGACACCCTATATATATATATATATATATATATATATATATATATATATATATATACTCCTGGAAATGGAAAAAAGAACACATTGACACCGGTGTGTCAGACCCACCATACTTGCACCGGACACTGCGAGAGGGCTGTACAAGCAATGATCACACGCACGGCACAGCGGACACACCAGGTACCGCGGTGTTGGCCGTCGAATGGCGCTAGCTGCGCAGCATTTGTGCACCGCCGCCGTCAGTGTCAGCCAGTTTGCCGTGGCATACGGAGCTCCATCGCAGTCTTTAACACTGGTAGCATGCCGCGACAGCGTGGACGTGAACCGTATGTGCAGTTGACGGACTTTGAGCGAGGGCGTATAGTGGGCATGCGGGAAGCCCGGTGGACGTACCGCCGAATTGCTCAACATGTGGGGCGTGAGGTCTCCACAGTACATCGATGTTGTCGCCAGTGGTCGGCGGAAGGTGCACGTGCCCGTCGACCTGGGACCGGACCGCAGCGACGCACGGACGCACGCCGAGACCGTAGGATCCTACGCAGTGCCGTAGGGGACCGCACCGCCACTTCCCAGCAAATTAGGGACACTGTTGCTCCTGGGGTATCGGCGAGGACCATTCGCAACCGTCTCCATGAAGCTGGGCTACGGTCCCGCACACCGTTAGGCCGTCTTCCGCTCACGCCCCAACAGCGTGCAGCCCGCCTCCAGTGGTGTCGCGACAGGCGTGAATGGAGGGACGAATGGAGACGTGTCGTCTTCAGCGATGAGAGTCGCTTCTGCCTTGGTGCCAATGATGGTCGTATGCGTGTTTGGCGCCGTGCAGGTGAACGCCACAATCAGGACTGCATACGACCGAGGCACACAGGGCCAACACCCGGCATCATGGTGTGGGGAGCGATCTCCTACACTGGCCGTACACCACTGGTGATCGTCGAGGGGACACTGAATAGTGCACGGTACATCCAAACCGTCATCGAACCCATCGTTCTACCATTCCTAGACCGGCAAGGGAACTTGCTGTTCCAACAGGACAATGCACGTCCGCATGTATCCCGTGCCACCCAACGTGCTCTAGAAGGTGTAAGTCAACTACCCTGGCCAGCAAGATCTCCGGATCTGTCCCCCATTGAGCATGTTTGGGACTGGATGAAGCGTCGTCTCACGCGGTCTGCACGTCCAGCACGAACGCTGGTCCAACTGAGGCGCCAGGTGGAAATGGCGTGGCAAGCCGTTCCACAGGACTATATCCAGCATCTCTACGATCGTCTCCATGGGAGAATAGCAGCCTGCATTGCTGCGAAAGGTGGATATACACTGTACTAGTGCCGACATTGTGCATGCTCTGTTGCCTGTGTCTATGTGCCTGTGGTTCTGTTAGTGTGATCATGTGATGTATCTGACCCCAGGAATGTGTCAATAAAGTTTCCCCTTCCTGGGACAATGAATTCACGGTGTTCTTATTTCAATTTCCAGGAGTGTATATATATATATATATATATATATATATATATATATATACTCCTGGAAATTGTAAATTGAAATAAGAACACCGTGAATTCATTGTCCCAGGAAGGGGAAACTTTATTCACACATTCCTGGGGTCAGATACATCACATGATCACACTGACAGAACCACAGGCACATAGACACAGGCAACAGAGCATGCACAATGTCGGCACTAGTACAGTGTATATCCACCTTTCGCAGCAATGCAGGCTGCTATTCTCCCATGGAGACGATCGTAGAGATGCTGGATGTAGTCCTGTGGAACGGCTTGCCATGCCATTTCCACCTGGCGCCTCAGTTGGACCAGCGTTCGTGCTGGACGTGCAGACCGCGTGAGACGACGCTTCATCCAGTCCCAAACATGCTCAATGGGGGACAGATCCGGAGATCTTGCTGGCCAGCGTAGTTGACTTACACCTTCTAGAGCACGTTGGGTGGCACGGGATACATGCGGACGTGCATTGTCCTGTTGGAACAGCAAGTTTCCTTGCCGGTCTAGGAATGGTAGAACGATGGGTTCGATGACGGTTTGGATGTACCGTGCACTATTCAGTGTCCCCTCGACGATCACCAGTGGTGTACGGCCAGTGTAGGTGATCGCTCCCCACACCGTGATGCCGGGTGTTGGCCCTGTGTGCCTCGGTCGTATGCAGTCCTGATTGTGGCGCTCACCTGCACGGCGCCAAACAAGCATACGACCATCATTGGCACCAAGGCAGAAGCGACTCTCATCGCTGAAGACGACACGTCTCCATTCGTCCCTCCATTCACGCCTGTCGCGACACCATTGGAGGCGGGCTGCACGATGTTGGGGCGTGAGCGGAAGACGGCCTAACGGTGTGCGGGACTGTAGCCCAGCTTCATGGAGACGGTTGCGAATGGTCCTCGCCGATACCCCAGGAGCAACAGTGTCCCTAATTTGCTGGGAAGTGGCGGTGCGGTCCCCTACGGCACTGCGTAGCATCCTACGGTCTTGGCTTGCATCCGTGCGTCGCTGCGGTCCGGTCCCAGGTCGACGGGCACGTGCACCTTCCGCCGACCACTGGCGACAACATCGATGTACTGTGGAGACCTCACGCCCCACGTGTTGAGCAATTCGGCGGTACGTCGACCCGGCCTCCCGCATGCCCACTATACGCCCTCGCTCAAAGTCCGTCAACTGCACATACGGTTCACGTCCACGCTGTCGCGGCATGCTACCAGTGTTAAAGACTGCGACGGAGCTCCGTATGCCACGGCAAACTGGCTGACACTGACGGCGGCGGTGCACAAATGCTGCGCAGCTAGCGCCATTCGACGGCCAACACCGCGGTTCCTGGTGTGTCCGCTGTGCCGTGCGTGTGATCATTGCTTGTACAGCCCTCTCGCAGTGTCCGGAGCAAGTATGGTGGGTCTGACACACCGGTGTCAATGTGTTCTTTTTTTCCATTTCCAGGAGTGTATATACAGGGTGAGTCACCTACCGTTACCGCTGGACATATTTCGTAAACCACATCAAATACTGACGAATCGATTCCACAGACCGAACGTGAGGAGAGGGGATAGTGTAATTGTTTAATACAAACCATACAAAAATGCACGGAAGTGTGTTTTTTAACACAAACCTACGTTTTTTTTAATGGAACCCCGTTAGTTTTGTTAGCACATCTGAACATATAAACAAATACGTAATCAGTGCCGTTCGTTGCATTGTAAAATGTTAATTACGTCTGGAGATATTGTAACCTAAAGTTGACGCTGGAGTACTACTCCTCCGCTGTTCGATCGTGTGTATCGGAGAGCACCGAATTACGTAGGGATCCTAAGGGAACGGTGATGGACCTTAGGTACAGAAGAGACTGGAACAGCACATTACGTCCACATGCTAACACCTTTTTATTGGTCTTTTTCACTGACGCATATGTACATTACCATGACGTGGAAGACGCATAAATTGGCCAGCCCGTTCTCCTGATCTTACACCTCTGGACTTCTCTCTGTGGGGTACGTTAAAGGAGAATGTGTACCGTGATGTGCCTAGAACCCCAGAGGATATGGAACAACGTATTGTGGCAGCCTGCGGCGACATTACACCAGATGTACTGCGGCGTGTACGACATTCATTACGCCAGAGATTCCAATTGTGTGCAGCAAATGATGGCCACCACATTGAACATCTATTGGCCTGACATGTCGGGACACACTCTATTCCACTCCGCAATTGAAAACGGAAACCACATGTGTACGTGTACCTCACCCTTAATGGTAATGCACATGTGCGTCAGTGAAAAAGACCAATAAAAAGGTGTTAGCATGTGGACGTAATGTGCTGTTCCAGTCTCTTCTGTACCTAAGGTCCATCACTGTTCCCTTTGGATCCCTACGTAATTCGGTGCTCTCCGATACACACGATCGAACAGCGGAGGAGTGGTACTCCAGCGTCAACTTTAGGTTACAATATCTCTGGATGTAATTAACATTTTACAATGCAACAAACGGCACTGATTACGTATTTGTTTATATGTTCAGATGTGCTAACAAAACTAACGTGGTTCCATTTAAGAAAACGTAGGTTTTTGTTAAAAAACATACTTCCGTGCATTTTTGTATGGTTTGTATTAAACAATTACACTATCCCCTCTCCTCACGTTCGGTCTGTGGAATCGGTTCGTCAGTATTTGATGTGGTTTACGAAATATATCCAGCGGTAATGTTAGGTGACTCACCCTGTATATATATATATTGTTGTGGATTGGCAAGAGAGCCAATCCTGTATGAGAGGAAGCCGAAAGGCACGCGTTTTAGCTCACGCAGGCTGGCGTGAGGTCTGGAACCGGTCAAGGAAATTAGACTAGCAAAAAAGGACGTAGCTGTGGAATACTTAACTTTAATCCATAATTGGTGAACATCGCTCTTGACGATACATGCTTTACAGCATCAATAGTAACTGGTAATGGCGCCTTGCTAGGTCGTAGCAAATGACGTAGCTGAAGGCTATGCTGTCGTCTCGGCAAATGAGACCGTAATTTGTCAGTGAACCATCACTAGCAAAGTCGGTTGTACCCTTCGACCATAAATATAATAGACTGGCCCTGACGTCATTTTCGTGGCTCCAACATCTCTGGGCTGAAGTCACGTGAATGTTGGCAAAACATGGTTGTTTCGTGTTGCGCTTATGGCTGTACTCAGCGTTTTCTCGGGGAAATGGCATTACATTTCACGTGTAAGTGTGTCTAAGATAGTGCAGATGCGTTTATTGAAATCTGCTGAAGTGACTTTTATATGTTTTTACACTTGAAATAGAGTATCACGTAAATTAAAGTGTTGAAAGTGATGCCTGTAAAGTCAGACTCATATTACATTTTGGAAAGTATCTGTGATAATTCGGTTACAGAAGTAAGTATAATCGTTTCTCGTTCCTACTCATAAGTTCTGTAAGGATGAAAACCGAAGGCAGCTTTGGATACAGGCCTTGAAACAGAGAAACTTTAAGCCGTTTGCACATACGCGCCTTTGCTCAAAGCACTTCGAGGAGAAGTGTTTTGATAGGTTAGTTATTATTTACAATGTATATCTATAATTTGTATTTACAGTGTCTGTCTTTTTAAACCTAGGCTCCAAAATTATTTTCTGAAACTGCAAAGTCTCACCTTTCATCTAAAATATCATTTTTTTTTAAACTGATAGTTTAAACTTTTGTAAAAATAGTGGGAACTGAACCTTTGAAGTGCACCTGAAATTGATACTCTAAAATGGACCTGCTCCTAAAGTAAACAATTTTGACACCTATAGTTGACATAATTCCCATAGCCCATTTTCTTTTATAAGTGACTAAAGCTCGAAACGTGGCGAATACAATGTTTAAAGTTTTGACACGAGCCCACTCTTACTGTTTAAAAGAACTTAACGACATTTTACTATAATTGATAGTTTATAGTAATTTCGTCCCGCTGCCCACCAGAGTGGCGTTCGATGTATTTGTTAGATTTTATAAATGGTACTTTGAAGAAAGCCAGGTCAAATGTAGTTCTGGCATAATTTTTCCCAAATAAGAAAGTAGTTTTTGTTGGAAGCGTTTGGCAGTCAATTGAGAAATGTGGGGAAAATCCGATACAAACATAGGATGGCAGACTGCTGATTTGAAATCCCGCCACGTTTTGCCAACAGTCACGTGGTTTATGTTGGAGCCACACTAGCCCCATAGCTTCTGCACAGCAAGGCCAGTCTACTAGTATCTATGGTCGAAGGTTGTACCACTGGGGCGAGTGCTAGAAAGTCTCTCTAGACCTGCCGTGTGGCGGCGCTCGGTCTGCAATCACTGATAGTGGCGACACGCGGGTCCGACGTATACTAACGGACCGCGGCCGATTTAAAGGCTACCACGTAGCAAGTGTGGTGTCTGACACACACACACACACACACACATATATATATATAGAGAGAGAGAGAGAGAGAGGAACATTTCAGTGACCGAACGGACGGTATACAATGTTGGTAAGAATCTCTGCCCTATCGGCTGCTGACGGAAAATGTCTGTTCACCTGCGTGTATTGTCGGCAGCGCGACAAGTGAGCCTTGTCGTCACAAGGAAGACGGAGCGGACGTCCAGGCCAATGGTGGGCGGAACTGTTTATTCGGGATGGAGCGTTCGGTTGAAGGAAGTGTGGAGTCGGCGGCTCACTTCCAGGAAAAAAGCTGCACGAAGCGGAAAGGTCAGACTGCTCGCGCTTTCTGCACTGCCCGCCAGGAAGAGGTGGGGGGTGGTGAAGGGGCGGGGGGGGAGGGAGTCACGTGACGTCGGAGCTGTGGCCCCGCCCGCCCAGACAACGATCAGTCGCTCGCTGACCGCGCCGCTGGTGAGACGCAGAAGGTCCGCGCTTCCCCATCCACAGCATCCACGCAGCAGGTAGGAGCTGTTAGTCGGCACCTTACTCGCTTCTGTTCGCGGACGTATTATGAGGCATGCAATCACTAAGTGGTACATCAAACTACACGGGATCCTTGTTTGCCCGGTCGTCATTAATCCGGATTCCTTTGTGTTTCCTTTCTAACTCGAAAATATGTTTACCGTCGATAGGGTACGATATATTTAATTAAATGAAACAACAAGTTTACTGTTACCAGTGACCGTTTTACTTTAATGTGAGTTGAAGGAATTTTTTTGTGTTTATGTAAGTTGGCATTGATTATTTGTAGTGTGGGGTCTATTGGCACAGAGGAATAAAGGTTTTGTGTGTCAAACGAGGCAAGTGTGGCTCCATGAGGTACTTGTATGTTTTGACATATTGTGTGAATTCTGTTGTGTTTTTAAGTGTTCTCTCATTATTGAATGTGTACGCTTGTTCGAGAATTCTGCAGAGTATGTTGTTGAGCTCGAATGTTGGGCTGTTCCTACAGTTCACTACGGGCCTGATGGGGGTCCCATTTTTGTGCATCTTAGGTTGTGACCTAAGGCAAGCTGCTTGTGGGCTCATTGCTACAGTGTTTCTTGCTTCTTGGATGGTGAGTAGAAAGTTAATGTTGTTCGAAATGTGTTTAATCTCCTTTTGTATTCTGGCTGTTGGATCTTTATGTATTTCAGTTATGTTGCTGGTTTGGAAGAAGTCTAGAGTTTTTTCTATGTATGTTGTTCTGTCCGTTACAACAGTTGTATTGCCCTTGTCAGCTTTTACAATTATTGCATTATTCGCGTTTAATTTAGTCTTAATGGTACGTGTAAGGGCTTCTTCTCTTTTCTTGTATGCTGGGAATGGTTTTGCAATTTCCTTTTGAATGATTTCGTTAATTTTGTGGCAGGCTGATATTCTGTCAGTTTGCTTCTTAAGGGCGATGGTCGAGATCTGTGTGACACAAGTGGTAAGCTTCTCTTGGCCCTTTTGGTCCAGCGGAGCTGGAACGTTGTGTTTTAAGCCTTTGCAGAGTAGTGCCTCTTCTTCTGCAGTGAATATTATTCTCGTGTTGTTCAGGAAAGGTGTGTAGAATGTGTGCTTCTTTTGGCTGTTTTGGTTTGGTTTGGGAGGTAATTGTTGCTTTATAAGATTGCCCAGTTTTTTCTTCTGTGTAGCTTTCGTTTTCTGTACGATGAACTCGGTGTACTCTTTGACTTTTTTGGTTATGGAATCATGTTGTGACTGGTAACAAAGTTTTTGTTTCATTTAACGTCAGTAACAGTCACGGTAAAACCTAACCTAAAAATGTTCGCATTTACGATATACTTGTTGACACCGGATGCTGCATAGCGATACCCGGTTCCACGTTTCGAGCTATCGACTACTAGTCAGTGTGGACCTGTTCCTCAAGGTACAGGCTGGTAATTATTGAACCTCCCCATCGCGCACCCCCCCTCAGATTTAGTTATAAGTTGGCACAGTGGATAGGCCTTGAATATCTGAACACAGATCAATCGAGAAAACCGGAAGAAGTTGTGTGGAACTATGGAAAAAATAACCAAAATATACAATCCGAGTAGTCAATGCGCAAGGTAGGCAACATCAACGATAATGTGAACCCAGGAACGCCGTGGTCCCGTGGTTTAGCGTGAGCAGCTGCCGAACGAGAGGTCCTTGGTTCACGCCTTCCGTCGAGTGAAAAGTTTACTTTCTTTATTTTCGCAAAGTTATGATCTGTCCGTTCGTTCATTGACGTCTCTGTTCACTGTAATAAGTTTAGTGTCCGTGTTTTGCGACCGCACCGCAAAACCGAGCGATTAGTTGACGAAAGGACGTACCTCTCCAATATTCATTGACCTTGTTATTGAAGTCGCGAGCTACATTTGCTGGGTTCATATTGCCCACGGAATACATCTCACGTATTTAATGCACTCTCGTCCAAAGTAGCGAACGTTCAACTGCCAGCCATGGAGCCTCGTTGGCAGGAATACTCTCTCTTCCGTGCGCTGTAGTCGGCTGACGTCGCGTGTTTCGATGTTTGTTTAGGAGTGGCGTCCCCATACTACGGCGCAGTTATCTCGCATCGGACGGACGGACGGATAGTAATTGTCTGAAAATAAAAAATTAAACTTTTCTCTCGAGGAAAGACTTGAACCAAAGATCTCGCGTTCCGCAGCTGCTTACGCTAACCACGAGCCCACGGCGCTCCTGAGTTCACATTATCCTTGATGTTGCGTATCTTGCACATTGACAACTCAGTATATATGTTTTGCTTATGTTGTTGTTGTTGTGGTCTTCAGTCCTGAGACTGGTTTGATGCAGCTCTCCACGCCATACAGTAAAGCTGCATGCCCTCGGGAAAGATTACGGCTGTAGTTTCCCCTTGCTTTCAGCCGTTCGCAGTACCAGCACAGCAAGGCCGTTTTGGTTATTGTTACAAGGCCAGATCAGTCAATCATCCAGACTGTTGCCCTTGCAACTACTGAAAAGGCTGCTGCCCCTCTTCAGGAACCACACGTTTGTCTGGCCTCTCAACAGATACCCCTCCGTTGTGGTTGTACCTACGGTACGGCTATCTGTATCGCTGAGGCACGCAAGCCTCCCCACCAACGGCAAGGTCCATGGTTCATGGGGAGGCTGTTTTGCTTATACACTCCTGGAAATTGAAATAAGAACACCGTGAATTCATTGTCCCAGGAAGGGGAAACTTTATTGACACATTCCTGGGGTCAGATACATCACATGATCACACTGACAGAACCACAGGCACATAGACACAGGCAACAGAGCATGCACAATGTCGGCACTAGTACAGTGTATATCCACCTTTCGCAGCAATGCAGGCTGCTATTCTACCATGGAGACGATCGTAGAGATGCTGGATGTAGTCCTGTGGAACGGCTTGCCATGCCATTTCCACCTGGCGCCTCAGTTGGACCAGCGTTCGTGCTGCACGTGCAGACCGCGTGAGACGACGCTTCATCCAGTCCCAAACATGCTCAATGGGGGACAGATCCGGAGATCTTGCTGGCCAGGGTAGTTGACTTACACCTTCTAGAGCACGTTGGGTGGCACGGGATACATGCGGACGTGCATTGTCCTGTTGGAACAGCAAGTTCCCTTGCCGGTCTAGGAATGGTAGAACGATGGGTTCGATGACGGTTTGGATGTACCGTGCACTATTCAGTGTCCCCTCGACGATCACCAGTGGTGTACGGCCAGTGTAGGAGATCGCTCCCCACACCATGATGCCGGGTGTTTGCCCTGTGTGCCTCGGTCGTATGCAGTCCTGATTGTGGCGCTCACCTGCACGGCGCCAAACACGCATACGACCATCATTGGCACCGAGGCAGAAGTGACTCTCATCGCTGAAGACGACACGTCTCCATTCGTCCCTCCATTCACGCCTGTCGCGACACCACTGGAGGCGGTCTGCACGATGTTGGGGCGTGAGCGGAAGACGGCCTAACGGTGTGCGGGACCGTAGCCCAGCTTCATGGAGACGGTTGCGAATGGTCCTCGCCGATACCCCAGGAGCAACAGTGTCCCTAATTTGCTGGGAAGTGGCGGTGCGGTCCCCTACGGCACTGCGTAGGATCCTACGGTCTTGGCGTGCATCCGTGCATCGCTGCGGTCCGGTCCCAGGTCGACGGGCACGTGCACCTTCCGCCGACCACTGGCGACAACATCGATGTACTGTGGAGACCTCACGCCCCACGTGTTGAGCAATTCGGCGGTACGTCCACCCGGCCTCCCGCATGCCCACTATACGCCCTCGCTCAAAGTCCGTCAACTGCACATACGGTTCACGTCCACGCTGTCGCGGCATGTTACCAGTGTTAAAGACTGCGATGGAGCTCCGTATGCCACGGCAAACTGGCTGACACTGACGGCGGCGGTGCACAAATGCTGCGCAGCTAGCGCCATTCGACGGCCAACACTGCGGTTCCTGGTGTGTCCGCTGTGCCGTGCGTGTGGTCATTGCTTGTACAGCCCTCTCGCAGTGTCCGGAGCAAGTATGGTGGGTCTGACACACCGGTGTCAATTTTTTTTTTTCATTTCCAGGAGTGTATTTTTCATAGTTCCATTCAGCTTCTTCCTGTTTTCTCGATCGATGTATGTTCAGTTTTTCAAGGCCTATCCACCGTGCCAACTTATAACTAAATCTGAATGGGGTGCGATGGGGAGGTTCCCTTGTAAGTAAAATCGTCATAACTTCTGAACGGTTTGCGTTAAGATGTTCAAGTTGAGCGGTTGGACGCAGGGCGTGGTGCGAGTTAGTATGCGCTGTACGGTTTGGTTTAGGGACGAAGCCGACTTTCATTTGGATCGGTTCGTCAATAAGCAAAACTGGATATTTCGGGGACCGTGAATCCGCATTTCGCGATCGAGAAGTCTCTTCCCTCTCAGCTGGTGACTGTTTGGTGGGCGGTGTCCAGCCGCGGAATAATGGGTGCGATATTCCCTGATGGCAAGGTCACTACCGAACGGCACGTGAAGGTTTTGGAAGATGATTTCATTCCCATTATCCAAAGTGGTCGGGTGATGCTGCGGGAATTAGATTAGGTTCAAATGGCTGTGAGGACTATGGGACTTAACATCTATGGTCATCAGTCCCCTAGAACTTAGAACTACTTAAACCTAACTAACCTAAGGACAGCACACAACACCGTCATCACGAGGCAGAGAAAATCCCTGACCCCGCCGGGAATCGAACCCGGGAGCCCGGGCGTGGGAAGCGAGAACGCTACAACCACGAGCTGCGGACAATTAGATTAGGAAATGAGACGCTTAAACAGGAAATGAGTTTTGCTATTTGGGGAGCAAAATAACTGATGATGGTCGAAGTAGAGAGGATATAAGGGTCGACAGAAGCGTCCGATCCCACGCGTCGGCTTTGACCCGTGACGTAAGGGTGTTGTCGTGTGTGACGTTATGACGGCGCGGAGTTTGGTTTGAGTGTGGCTGTCTCCAGTTCTGTTTTATCTTATTTTATTTACTTTTCTGATCTGTTCGTTTTATCTCGTAAGATTTTTTAAAATTTAAAAACGCTTATTACTTATTTTAATTATCTGTTTCCTCGAATTTCTGTTTTAGTTTATTATATTTATCTTTCTGATCTGTCCGTTCTATCCCGTCAGATTTTTTTAAAAAAGACAAAAAACACTAATCAGCTACTGAAGCATCTTTATCTTCTATGGGTTGCAGGGGTTACGACGCCTGGGGAGGTGGGTGGGTATTCATGCATGGCTGTCTTCACTTACACGTTGTAGCTACGCAAGGCGTCTAAATTTGTTTATATTTAGTTTGCCCCCCACCCAAAACACCCCATTTCCCGCGCTTGTCCCATTAGTGTCATTAGGCTTCTTGTGGAAAGTGTGTGTGTGTTAGTTTTTGTTTCCGCCATATTTGTGACGTCATGGGTCAAAGCAGACGGGCGGGATCGGACGCTTCCGTATTTCCGGATATGAAATGTAGACTGGCAATGGCAAGGAAAGCGTTTCTCAAGAAGAGATATTTGTTAATATCGAGTATAGAGTTAAGTGTCAGGAAGTCGTTTCTGAAAGTATTTGTATGGAGTGTAGCCATGAATGGAAGTGAAACGTGCACGATAAATAGTTTGGACAAGAAGAGAATAGAAGCTTTCGAAGTGTGGTGCTACAGAAGAATGCTGAAGATTAGATGGGTAGATCACGTAACTAATGAGGTATTGGATAGAATTGGGGAGGAGTTTGTAGCAGAACTTGACTAGAAGGGATCGGTTGGTAGGACATATTCTGAGGCATCAAGGGATCACCAATTTAGTATTGGAGGGCAGCACGGAGGGTAAAAATCGTAGAGGGAGACCTAGAGATGAATACACTAAGCAGATTCAGAAGGATGTAGGTTGCAGTAGGTACTGGGAGATGAAGAAGCTTGCACAGGATAGAGTAGCATGGAGAGCTGCATCAAACCAGTCTCAGGACTGAAGACCACAACAACAACATCCAAAGTGACCCTGATTTCGACAAGATACGGTTCATGCTTATCCCCATCGAAGCAGGAGTGTGTTTGAGCTGCTGAAGGAGCACTTTGGGGACAGCATTATCACTCTGGGGTACCCAGAGGCAACTGGCACGCCGTTGGCCGCCATATTCTCCAGATCTGAACACACGCGATCCTTTTTGTGGGGCTATATTAGAGACAAGGTGTACAGTAGACTTGGCCACTGTTTCTATGTTTCGATACAGTGTATCGATACCTGGAACTGTTTCAGTGTTTCGGAACGGCTATGGTTCACTGTTTCGAAACAGTGGTGTTTCATTCCGCTCTTGTCTCGGATCTCGAGCCAGACACAGAAACTGTATCGTTGTTTCAAAATAAGACTGTTTCAGTTCACCTGCGCCTGGAACGGACTAATTGTATCGAAACAGTGATGTTTCATTCCGCTCTGTGTCGGACGAGATTCGGGCTCGGCACAGGTACTGAAACACAACATACCACTTCATGAAACACTTGTCAAATCTTTTGACAAGCAATAGCATGAAGCTCAAGATATCCGAAAATAAAGCTTCGTTTCTAGCTGACTGTCCTATTCCGAAATGGCATAACATCTGCTTTATAAACACTAACCAAACAATAAAACAACGCATACTAATCGCATTCAAAATAATAAATATGTGAAAATCATTAAGTTAAATTACACTTTTTTATAACATACGCTTCTCTGTTCGTGTACAGTAATCATATTAAGAAACGCAAGTAAGCCCACAACATTTTAAATAAAAAAAGGCGTAGAGTGACAGTTATTAGACATGTATATAAATTTGATGTAGGTATAATTGCAAGCAATCTGTTTGACATATCACTGATAGTGTAATGGTGAACGGGAAGCATCGTAAATTCATAGTAACGGTTCGAAACACCTTGAAACACAATTTTTTCCTGTTATATTTTGTTATTCATTCGAATTATTTGGCGTTATTTGTGAGTCTATAGTCACTGTGTCTATTATCCACAATGATTCCCTTTGTGTGCATGGAAATTAGCAGGATGGGTATATTAGCCCTACTAATGGAATGTGGGAATCCCAGTAGCATATCTGTTGTTTCTGCAGTTTGCTCCCACCTCCAGTTCCGTTCGTGGTGGTTCTTCTGTCTTCAGCTAAGGCTTTCCTCAGCCAATTGAAAAGTATGAAAGTCACATGACACAAAAGCAGCGCAATTTGCTGCAGGAAATACGAAACTGCCAAGACGCCTAAGTGATAGTTTCATACTTTCTGCGATATGATTAGCGCTCTCGCACCTCATTTGTGTTTATATGGACATACTTATACAGTAGACATTCAAGATGATAAAATGTGCAGGTTTATTAGATTACAAAACACTGTTTCACTGTTTCGAAACACCGTATCGAAACATGACATTGTACTGTTTCATTTGTTTCGAAACATTTACGTGTTTCAGTTTGCCCATCTCTAGTGTACAGCAATAACCCCAAAACCATTGCTTGTAACAGCCACTCAGGAGGTCATCGATGTTCCTACACTTCAGCGGGTCATGCAGAATTTCGCTATTCGTCCGCGCCATATCATCGCCAATGATGGCAGGCTTATCGAACATGTCATATCCTAAATCCGAATATCTGTAGTGACGTTTACATGTTCAATAAAGTGTGTGCACGCGGTAGTTCGTAACTAATCTACCATTTTCCATATAGTTCAACATTTGTCAGCATGTACGCCCACAGGATGCGTCTTTCGTCGTGCGCAATGGCAAACGCACGGGAACAAATGGGCACGCTCAAAGAATTGTCGGCTGGCCGGAGTGGCCGAGCGGTTCTAGGCGCTACAGTCGGGAGCCGCACGACCTCTACGGTTGCAGGATCCAATCCTGCCTCGGGCATGGAGGTGTGTGATGTCCTTAGCTTAGTTACGTTTAAGTAGGTCTAAGTTCTAGGGGACTGATGACCTCAGCTGCTAAGTCTCATAGTGCTCAGAGCCATTGTAACCTGCCAACGAAATTCTTTCCTTCACATTTGTAACCTCCCTACAAAATTCTTTCCCATTTTTTACCTCCCCACAAAATTTCGTTACCATTTTAGTGTAACCTCAAAACAGAAAAATTCCTATACCTCTCAATTAAATTGTCGCTCACTTTTCAATAATTGACTGTGAATTTAACCTGGTAAATTTTGGACGTCAGCAGTGCTACGTCATGGCCCTCAAAGATCATTCTGAATAAAAAGAGAAAAATTCTTACCTCAATGAAGTCGCCGGATAACGCATATATATCTGCTCTTACAATATTTTTTTTTTTTTTTAGCACAGCCCTGTGCAATGCTAGCCGATAGATTTGTCATTTATGAAAGGAAGCAACTGATTTTTCTTTTGCAACAATCGGAATGATCATGGATTGGAGAAATTAGTAAATTCTTTAAATTGAAATGAATGCTTGTTAAAAATTACTTTATATGAGAAAGATTATTATTAGGACATTTTTAAAACATTTACATGGGAGTTCAGATAACATTACTAGATATGCGCGAGGCTGCTTTTTACCCTATACAATAATACGAGGGCAGTTCAATAAGTAATGCAACACTTTTTTTTCTCCGCCAATTTTGGTTGAAAAAACCGGAAATTTCTTGTGGAATATTTTCAAACATTCCCGCTTCGTCTCGTATAGTTTCATTGACTTCCGACAGGTGGCAGCGCTGTACGGAGCTGTTAAAATGGCGTCTGTAACGGATGTGCGTTGCAAACAACGGGCAGTGATCGAGTTTCTTTTGGCGGAAAACCAGGGCATCTCAGATATTCATAGGCGCTTGCAGAATGTCTACGGTGATCTGGCAGTGGACAAAAGCACGGTGAGTCGTTGGGCAAAGCGTGTGTCATCATCGCCGGAAGGTCAAGCGAGACTGTCTGATCTCCCGCGTGCGGGCCGGCCGTGCACAGCTGTGACTCCTGCAATGGCGGAGCGTGCGAACACACTCGTTCGAGGTGATCGACGGATCACCATCAAACAACTCAGTGCTCAGCTTGACATCTCTGTTGGTAGTGCTGTCACAATTGTTCACAAAAATCTGAACGAACTTCTCCTTCTTCATGACAACGCAGAACCTCACACAAGTCTTCGCACCCGAGAGGAGCTCACAAAACTTGAGTGGACTGTTCTTCCTCATGCACCCTACAGCCCCGATCTCGCACCGTCGGATTTCCATATGTTTGGCGCAATGAAGGACACAATCCGTGGGAGGCACTACGCGGATGATGAAGTAGTTATTGATGCAGTACGACGTTGGCTCCGACATCGACCAGTGGAATGGTACCGTGCAGGCATACAGGCCCTCATTTCGAGGTGGCGTAAGGCCGTAGCATTGAATGGAGATTACGTTGAAAAATAGTGTTGTGTAGCTAAAAGATTGGGGAATAACCTGGTGTATTTCAATGCTGAATAAAACAACCGCTGTTTCAGAAAAAAAATGTGTTGCATTACTTATTGAACTGCCCTCGTACTTAGGCTTCAGCATCGCTGCACCGCGACCGGCCCAGCCAACACGATACACTATACGAGACCAGAGCAGACTAGCCACTAGCAACAACTTGCTGCTACAGCTACACAGTTCCTACTCAGTCAACACTGCTCTCTGGTCAGCGATTCTCTTATACCTCGGATATCGCAGGCAGCGCATGAGCAATACATCGAAACTACATCTGCTCGGACCTCTTACACCATTTTTGAAAAGAATTGTGTAGGGAACGCATGCACGTATGGGCGTTCTCGTGTCCACGCGTTGCCTCACTGGACAAGCAGTCTGGTATGAATTCCCTTCCTTGCTCGGGAGCTTCCGCTGTTTATTGTGATGAAAAGGCGACAGAAAAAAAGTCGACTGGAGGTAAAAATGTATTTAAATGACAGAGGCGCGAGAAAAACAAAGTAATGGCAACGTTTTATCTGCAAATTTCAAAGGTCCCAGCGAGAATTTAGATTTTCTGCTTGGCCGTCAGATTGGCCGAGCGGTTCTAGGCGCTTCGGTCTGGAACCGCTCGACCGCTACGGTCGCAGGTTCGAATCCTGCCTCCGGCATGGATGTGTGTGACGATCTAAGTTTAGTTAGGTTTAAGTAGTTAAGTCCCATAGTTTTCAGAGCCATTTGAACCATTTTCTGCTTGGGAAAATGCAACAATAAGGCTGGCACTGAAATTTCGCTACGTAGTAAATGGTGGCTTATATACCACCTCGAACTGTTTGTTCCACGTTGCAGAACAAAGCATTTCAGCGATTTATTACTGAAACTGAAAAATACTGAAGGGACGTTCTTTGCCGTTATGTGAAGGTTAATTAGCTTTCAATGCGTCAATTGCATTTTATTTACAGAACATTAATCAAATTCTAAAGGTGGCAGGGGTAAAATACAGGGAGCGAAAGGCTATTTGTATATTGAGCAAGCAGTAAAGGAAACAAAAGAAAAATTCGGGGTAGGTATTAAAATCCATGGAGAAGAAATAAAAACTTTGAGGTTCGCCGATGACATTGTAATTCTTTCAGAGACAGCAAAGGACTTGGAAGAGCAGTTGAACGGAATGGATGGTGTCTTGAAGGCAGGATATAAGATGAACATCAACAAAAACAAAACGAGAATAATGGAATGTAGTCGAATTAAGTCGGGTGATGTTGAGGGTATTAGATTAGGAAATGAGACACTTAAAGTAGTAAAGGAGTTTTGCTATTTAGGGAGCAAAATAGCTGATGATGGTCGAAGTAGAGAGGATATAAAATGTAGACTGGCAATGGCAAGGAAAGCGTTTCTGAAGAAGAGAAATTTGTTAACATCGAGTATAGATTTAAGTGTCAGGAAGTCATTTCTGAAAGTATTTGTATGGAGTGTAGCCATGTATGGAAGTGAAACATGGACGATAAATAGTTTGGACAAGAAGAGAATAGAAGCTTTCGAAATGTGGTGCTACAGAAGAATGCTGAAGATTAGATGGGTAGATCACATAACTAATGAGGAAGTATTGAATAGAATTGGGGAGGAGTATGTGGCACAACTTGACCAGAAGAAGGGATCGGTTGGTAGGACATGTTCTGAGGCATCAAGGGATCACCAATTTAGTATTGGAGGGCAGCGTGGAGGGTAAAAATCGTAGGGGGAGACCAAGAGATGAATACACTAAGCAGATTCAGAAGGATGTAGGCTGCAGTAGGTACTGGGAGATGAAGAAGCTTGCACAGGATAGAGTAGCACGGAGACCTGCATCAAACCAGTCTCAGGACTGAAGACCACAACAACAACAATCATGAAAGGCGATATGTAGAAAAATATCCTCGCACACGACAAATTTTGGAGTTTCCTAGACGCCAGAATCAACTACAATGTAGGTTTTATTATTTAGTTTTGTAGTTTTTGCATGATCAGTGTACATCATTTCAGTTTTTAGTCGTTTTTGAGGAGCTAAACTTTTTTGTTTGAATGTCAGGCTCCCCAGTTGCTGTACTTTTAAGTCGCCACGGTTTTCATATATGCGGACGCTTTCCGCAAATTTTTGCCTTTCTTCTGAGTTTCTCTACTTCAAAACTTACTGTACCTTATTCTTTACAAAAATACGATCGGAGACCTTTTATATAACACCTGACGACCAGGGTAACAGTTCTCGAATTTTCGTTCAAATAGTCTGCAGAACGGGACACTCCGGACAACTTTCTTCTTTGTCTGTAATTATATTTGCCGGCCATGGTGGCCGAGCGGTTCTAGGCGCTTCAGTCTGGAACCGCGCGACCGCTACGGTCGCAGGTTCGAATCCTGCCTCGGGCATGGATGTGTGTGATGTCCTTAGGTTAGTTAGGTTTAAGTTGTCCTAAGTTCTAGGGGACTGATGACCTGAGCAGTTAAGTCCCATAGTGCTCAGAGCCATTTTGTAATCATCTTTATAATCAGCTGTGCTTCCTTTGCATGCAGCAGACATTACTTCGCATAATTCATTTCACAGCATAACCTCAACGCATTACACATTGCCCTCAGCCATCTGCCGCGTGCTAAAATCCGCACGGCTTCCGTTTCCGGGAAATTAAGCAAGCACAAATGCGTATGCGTAGTTGCGCTGTTGGAAATTTACGCGCATGCGCAGCGTTGAACAAGTGTGGACACACCTTTAAAGAGTTAGGCCGGTATTACACTATCAAATTTCTTTGTCAAAGATTTGATCAAAGATGTGATCCAATATTCCGTCCAATATATTTGACAAAGATCTTTCACGTAGCGCTAGAGGGGGTATTACACTGTCATCAAATTTTTCGTCAAAGTTCAAGATGGCTGACAACAACTTGTTACTAACCGCAGCAGTTCTACGTACTCCAATTGCATTGCGTGCATATGCGGAAAAGAAGTGGGGGGAAAAATGGAACCATACATACGAGGTTGACAGTCTTAAAAGTCCTGGGATTACCACTTGATAATAAATTCAGTTGGGAGGAGCACACCACAGAACTGCAGAAAGGCCTTAACAAATCTGTATTTGCAATTTGAGTGTTAGCAGACATAGGCAACATAAAAATGAAAAAGCTTGCATACTTTCATTCCATAATGTCATATGGGATAATATTTTGGGGTAAATCTTGAAGTCAAACAAGTATTCAAGGTCCAAAAGCGTGTAATACGTATTATTTGTGGAGTAAATTCACGGACCTCCTGCAGAAACCTCTTCAAAGAACTGGGTATACTAACTACTGCCTCTCAGTATATTTACTTCTTAATGAAATTTGTCGTAAATAATATATCTCTTTTTCCAACAAACAACTCAAAAATTATCTGCACAAGGACTTAAAAGCGTCTGTGATCTATTCTGTTACTCGTTTTTATTCTCTGTGGGTGTTTTTAGTATTTGGAAAAAGGGACCGATGACCATCGCAGTCTGGTCCCTTTAATCCCACAAACCAACCAACTTACTTTAGTTCAAAAAGGGGTCCACTACTCAGGAACACTCATCTTTAATAATTTGCCAGGAAACATAAAATATTTAGTTAGAAATAAAGATCAGTTTCAAAGGAGCCTGAAAGACTTACTACTGGCCAACTCCTTCTACTCCATTGGCGAAATTTTTAATAGAAACAAATAATGTATTGTATTTATTCATACTATTAGTATTGTTATTTCAGCTTTAAAAAATCGACATGTTCCACATCCACGAGGCTCTCCTCAGCACGGATCTATGGAACGAAAAACTAATCTAATCTGGGTGAAGCCGTGGGTTTTACGACGACACGATAAAAGCATTCAACAAAACTTGTTACGTGAGCTTACAGTGGAAGACGTCAAGTGGTACATCAATTACTTAAGAATGGATGAGCATACATTTCTGTATGTGCTCAATGAAGTGTATCCTCATATGACAAGGCACAATATTCACTTAAGAACTGCTACATCTCCAGAAGACAGGCTCACTATAACACTCCCATTCCTTGCTACAGGAGAGGGTTAGGTTATGTTAGATCAGGTTAGGTCTCCAATCTTCTTAATCTATTTTTGTATTCAGGGTGCCTCACGTTGTAAAGCGCCTCATCAGCATCATACATCTCTATTAATTTTGTAGTTGTCGGCACACACCAATTGTATTTACCGGCAATGGTTATAAAAACACTACAGACGACAGTACGCTGCAGCGATGCTAGCGCTCCATGTGGTAACATGTCACATTGCAGTGAACAGAAGATAAGTGGTTTCTTTGATCAAATATACAGCGAGGCCCTAGATTTGATCAAATATTGGACGACATTTGACAAAGTCCCTATTACACTATCAAATATCTTTGACAAAGATATTGGACAAAGAAATTTGATAGTGTAATACCGGCCTTAAGAAGCTGCATCGGCATTCCTCTTTTGTTTCTGTGTTTGGAGTGTGCGGCAGCGAAACGGCTTCGAAACGAAAGAAAGTGGCTGTTTCGATGCACAAAAGGTTGGAAAGGATGAGACAGAATACACCAATGATCGCTAAACTACCGCCCGAATTAAGAGTTAAGTATCCATGCGCCCAGCGACTCTCAGCCGTATTTTATAATAATATGCCTCTAGCACCGAAACGAAAAACGGGAACTACAAGGTTTCGACAAGTTATTGCAACCAGTCGCTTTGTGTTTCATTATTCAGTTTTTATTTTCCAGTATCGGTTTCGAATAGCCTAGCGATTCATCATCCGATGGTACATATTCACTGCACGTTTCAAACGTTCGTGGGACTCACGTAGCCGAATGTATAGTCGAAACATATAACCACTGAATTTGGCAACACTTGTTCACATTATGAGATCGATGCTTGCACGCTACGTTTATACAGGGTGTTACAAAAAGGTATGGCCAAACGTTCAGGAAACATTCCTCACACACAAATAAAGAAAAGATGTTATGTGGACATGTGTCCGGAAACGCTTAATTTCCATGTTAGAGCTCATTTTAGTTTCGTCAGTATGTACTGTACTTCCTCGATTCACCGCCAGTTGGCCCAATTGAAGGAAGGTAATGTTTCCAGAATGAGATTTTCACTCTGCAGCGGAGTGTGCGCTGATATGAAACTTCCTGGCAGATTAAAACTGTGTGCCCGACCGAGACTCGAACTCGGGACCTTGACTTCGGTGCTTGTGTTGACATGCGACCCATTGCTCTACAGTACTAGCATCAAGCACATCAGTACGTAGCATCAACAGGTTAGTGTTCATCACGAACATGGTTTTGCAGTCAGTGCAATGTTTACAAATGCGGAGTTGGCAGATGCCCAATTGATGTACGAATTAGCACGGGGCAATAGCCGTGGCGCTGTACGTTCGTTATTGAGACAGATTTCCAGAACGAAGGAGTCCCGACAGGAAGACGTTCGAATCAATTGATCGACGTCTTAGGGAGCACGGAACATTCCAGCCTATGACTCGCGACTGGGGAAGACCTAGAACGATTAGGACACCTGCAATGGACGAGGCAATTCTTCGTGCAGTTGACGATAACCCTAATGTCAGCGTCAGAGAAGTTGCTGCTGTACAAGGTAACGTTGACCACGTCACTGTACGGAGAGTGCTACAGGAGAACCAGTTGTTTCCGTACCATTACAGCGTGTGCAGGCACTATCAGCAGCTGATTGGCCTCCACGGGTACACTTCTGCGAATGGTTCATCCGACACTGTGTCAATCCTCATTTCAGTGCAAATGTTCTCTTTACGAATGAGGCTTCATACCAATGTGATCAAATTGTAAATTTTCACAATCAACATGTGTGGGCTGACGAAAATCCGCAGGCAATTGTGCAATCACGTCATCAACACAGATTTTCTGTGAACGTTTGGGCAGACATTGTTGATGTCTCGATTGGGCCCCATGTTCTTCCACCTACGCTCAATGGATCACGTTATCATGATTTCATACGGGATAATCTACCTGTGCTGCTAGAACATGTGCCTTTACAAGTACGACACAACATGTGGTTCATGCACGATGGAGCTCCTGCACATTTCAGTCGAAGTGTTCGTATGCTTCTCGACAACAGATTCGGTGACCGATGGATTGGTAGAGGCGGACCAATTCCGTGGCCTCCACGCTCTCCTGACCTCAACCCTCTCGACTTTCATTTATGGGGGCATTTGAAAGCTCTTGTCTACGCAACCCCGGTACCAAATGTAGAGACTCTTCGTGCTCGTATTGTGGACGGCTGTGATACAATGCGCCGTTCTCCAGGGCTGCATCAGCGCATCAGGGATTCCATGCGACGGAGGGTGGATGCACGTATCCTCGCTAACGGAGGACATTTTGAACATTTCCTGTAACAGTGTTTGAAGTCACCCTGGTACGTTCTGTTGCCGTGTGTTTCCATTCCATGATTAATGTGATTTGAAGAGAATTAATAAAATGAGCTCTAACATGGAAAGTAAGCGTTTCCGGACACATGTCCACAACATATTTTCTATCTTTGTGTGTGAGGAATGTTTCCTGAAAGTTTGGCCGTACCTTTTTGTAACACCCTGTATATTCTGACACAAATGCGTGAAACGTGCAGTCAACGTGCACCACCTGATGAGGAATCGGTAGGTGATTCTAAACCGGTCATGCAAAATAAAAATTGAGTGGTAAAACAAAAGGCTACTGACTGCAGTAATTCTGGAAACCTTTGTGCATGCACTAGGGATAAACGTTTTGACGTCAACTAACGTTAAAAGCTTCTCTCCTGCTCAGCAACAAACAAAAATAATTACAGTGATAGTAATATTTTAAGACGTGTTTAATTTTAATAGACGTGGGCAAATCCGGCTGTGAGCTAGGTAAACCTGGCCGCTTACGTCAAGGGAAGGCGGGCGACCGCTGGTTAGAGGATGTGAGGGGAGGGGGGAGTTTTATTGTATGCCTTGCAGTGCTGACAACTCAAGGACGTGCGCGAAGCTTATAGATCTCCTGCCGTCGTCATAATTACAAGTACTAAGCGACCTTTAGTGAAATTTCATGCCTACGGAATATCTTCTGTTACGTGACTGGATTCGTGATTTCCCGTCAGAGAGGTTACAGTTCGTAGTAATTGGCGGAAAGTCATCATTAAAACACAGGTGATTTCTGGCGTTCCCCAAGGTAGAGTCACAGGTCCTCTGCTGTTTCTTATCTGTATAAACGATTTAGGAGGCAATATTTTGTGACATTACAGCCTTTATCACTGCGATTTTTAACATGTAAAAGTTTTTTTTTTTCTGTATTCGCGTCAGTATGTGCGAACTTTTAACATATACCAATGAATGTTGTAACCAGATATCTTTGCCGCGCTCCTGAAAAGCGCAGAATGTCACGATAGCTATAAACTGTTATACGCTGCTATCGATCAGTAAAAAAACGGTGCACCTATGTCTCAAAATAACAATTGCCAATTTCTACTTCTGCAGGGAGTCGCGCCGCTCTCTAGCTGTTCTTCTGTGAATGTGTTGCGAGTCGGACGCAAAAGTATTGTGCTCCATACTGATATAATCATTTTATTGTAAATTTAAGAGTTTAAGTGATTAAAAATATATGTAGCCACAAACAAGCGAGAATGCGTATCATGAAAATTCGCTCCACCGCCACAATGGGTGGCCATATTAATGTAAGTTTCCGTTTCATAATATAATACTTGAAGCCTTGAAGTTTATTTAATTTCAAAGAAAATCTCTCAACCTTATTTTCATTAATTATACTTGTGATAATCTTTTCTGTTTAAAAGATTTATGCAGCTTATGATCCAGCGTGTGTTCTGTTGGAACAGGAGGCTGTCGTGACGACATCGCTATAGTATTTATTCCAAGTTCTTTCAGTTCCGTTTATATGTTCGTACAAATCCAATTAGTTGGTCCCTTAGGTTTCTTTCATGTAACTTCTGTCTGTTTTCTCCGCGCGATCTTCCTCCGAAAAAAAATTCTGTTCATTTTTTAGTAATTTTCGATATCGCGAATGAGAAAAGACAGCCGCCTCCTGCTCCGAACGGAACACCACGACTTTTCTAACGTCGGAGAGTACCGCACGAATTTTCCGCTAAAAGGTAATAGAATTTCTTAAAGCTGGATCAATTACACATGTTGCTGCTGTTCTCCGACAAATCTGGTCTGATTAATAGTAATTTATTCTGTCACGACAAAAAGAACCAATTTTATTTTTACCAAAGCAACAAAGCTTTCAATTAAATTATTAAAAAAAAATCATACCAGAATGTCTGGCATCTGCTTTACCGACGATCAACTTCATGTGATCAACCCATTTTAAATCACTCCTGATGCGTACTCCCAGATAATTTATGGTATTAACTGCTTCCAGTTGCTGACCTGCTATATTGTAGCCAAATGATAAAGGATCTTTCTTTCTATGTATTCGCAGCACATTACACTTGTCTACATTGAGATTCAATAGCCATTCCCTGCACCATGCGTCAATTCGCTGCAGATCCTCCTGCATTTCGGTACAATTTTCCATCGTTTGTGCTTTCTGACAGCTTTGTTTTACAGAGAGTCACAGATCAATAAATTAAAACAGAATTGTAACCATATAACACCGCTGGCGTTCTCTCACATAAAGCAGTCAAAAGTGGAAAAAATTAGTAAACGGAACAAAAGGCCATAGTTAGAAAAAAAAAGTGATCTATAACGACATTACCGATCGAAATATGGCAGCATAGCTGTCAAAATCACGCCAACTCATTACAGACAGCGACAGCACTAATGGGTGTTCTGTGAGCGTGGAAAAGAGTAAGCAGTATTGTATAATCACACACTATTGTCAATTGTTGTAAAAAAAAATTGAAACGAAGTTTAACGAAATTGCGTGTTATTCACAGGCAGATAGAAAATGGCACTGTAATTGAAATAAACTTACTGCAAACAAATAAAGCAGTAAATACTTTAAAACACCGACTGTGTCTTTCAAGACAGATGTGCGGTTTAGCCTGGACTGCAGAAGCTAAGTTCCCTCACAGTATTTACGTCTACGGCTGCTGATATTTTTAAAAATCTCTGGAATCAGATTATCGATATTTAAACAAATATCATTATTGGCCCGCGAATACCGAAAAAATTATCGTCCATCATCATCATCATCATCATCATAAACTAAAGGCTATGCCTCGTCGATTTAGCCAAATCCTTCTCTCCATTGTCATCCTCTTCAATTCTTCATACGATTTTATCCCCATATCTTCTTTGATGTTATTAAAATACATTGCTCTTGGCCCGTCTCTTGGTTTTTTCCCTAAAACTTTTCCCTCAAATACATTTTTTAGGAACTGGTTGTGTCTCATTATGTGCCCTATCATTTTCGTTCTGTTCTCATTCACTTCTCTTAAGACCTGTTCATTACTTTTTCTGTCTACCCAGCTTGTTTTCGTCATTCTTCTCCATATCCACATTCCCATTGCATCCAGTCTTTTTTTCTCTGCCTTTCCCAGAGTCCACACTTCACATCCGTGTGTTAAGACCCTCCCGACAAAAGTTCTGGCAAACTTTTTCCTGCTTTCTAGGATTATATGATTGTCTGTTAGTAAATTCCTTTTATTTTGGAAAGCTTGCTTTGCCAAGCCTATTCTCTTTATATCTGCGATACATTTATTGTTGTCAGTGATTGTGCTCCCCAAATAACAGAAGTTCCCAACCTGCTCTAGAACATCTTCTAGTTTAATATTAACTTTGTGATGTCACCGCCAGACACCACACTTGCTAGGTGGTAGCCCTTAAATCGGCCGCGGTCCGCTAGTATATGTCGAACTCACGTGTCGCCACTATCAGTGATTGCAGACCGAGCGCCGCCACACGGCAGGTCTAGAGAGACTTCCTAGCACTCGCCCCAGTCGTACAGCCGACTTTGCTAGCGATGGTTCACTGACTACATACGCTCTCATTTGCAGAGACGACAGTTTAGCATAGCCTTCAGCTACGTCATTTGCTACGACCTAGAAAGGCGCCATATTCAGTTACTATGTCTTCTGAACAGATAATATTGTGACTCATGTACCGTCAAGAGCGACGTTCATCATTAAATGGATTAAAGTTAAGTATCAACTGGCTACGTCCGCTTTCTGAATTCTAATTCCTTGTCATGTTCCAGCCCTCACGTCAGTATAGTTCTTGCCTCCTCACGCCAGCCTGCGTGAGCTAAAACGCCTGCATTTCGTCCTCTACTAGTAACACGGTGTTGGCTCTTCAGCCAACACAACATTTATCAATTTCTTTTGTCTTCCCTACTACCACGGCTTTTGTTTTCTTCTTATTTACACTCCTGGAAATGGAAAAAAGAACACATTGACACCGGTGTGTCAGACCCACCATGCTTGCTCCGGACACTGCGAGAGGGCTGTACAAGCAATGATCACACGCACGGCACAGCGGACACACCAGGAACCGCGGTGTTGGCCGTCGAATGGCGCTAGCTGCGCAGCATTTGTGCACCGCCGCCGTCAGTGTCAGCCAGTTTGCCGTGGCATACGGAGCTCCATCGCAGTCTTTAACACTGGTAGCATGCCGCGACAGCGTAGACGTGAACCGTATGTGCAGTTGACGGACTTTGAGCGAGGGCGTATAGTGGGCATGCGGGAGGCCGGGTGGACGTACCGCCAAATTGCTCAACACGTGGGGCGTGAGGTCTCCACAGTACATCGATGTTGTCGCCAGTGGTCGGCGGAAGGTGCACGTGCCCGTCGACCTGGGACCGGACCGCAGCGACGCACGGATGCACGCCAAGACCGTAGGATCCTACGCAGTGCCGTAGGGGACCGCACCGCCACTTCCCAGCAAATTAGGGACACTGTTGCTCCTGGGGTATCGGCGAGGACCATTCGCAACCGTCTCCATGAAGCTGGGCTACGGTCCCGCACACCGTTTGGCCGTCTTCCGCTCACGCCCCAATATCGTGCAGCCCGCCTCCAGTGGTGTCGCGACAGGCGTGAATGGAGGGACGAATGGAGACGTGTCGTCTTCAGCGATGAGAGTCGCTTCTGCCTCGGTGCCGATGATGGTCGTATGCGTGTTTGGCGCCGTGCAGGTGAGCGCCACAATCAGGACTGCATACGACCGAGGCACACAGGGCCAACACCCGGCATCACGGTGTGGGGAGCTATCTCCTACACTGGCCGTACACCACTGGTGATCGTCGAGGGGACACTGAATAGTGCACGGTACATCCAAACCGTCATCGAACCCATCGTTCTACCATTCCTAGACCGGCAAGGGAACTTGCTGTTCCAACAGGACAATGCACGTCCGCATGTATCCCGTGCCACCCAACGTGCTCTAGAAGGTGTAAGTCAACTACCCTGGCCAGCAAGATCTCCGGATCTGTCCCCCATTGAGCATGTTTGGGCCTGGATGAAGCGTCGTCTCACGCGGTCTGCACGTCCAGCACGAACGCTGGTCCAACTGAGGCGCCAGGTGGAAATGGCATGGCAAGCCGTTCCACAGGACTACATCCAGCATCTCTACGATCGTCTCCATGGGAGAATAGCAGCCTGCATTGCTGCGAAAGGTGGATATACACTGTACTAGTGCCGACATTGTGCATGCTCTGTTGCCTGTGTCTATGTGCCTGTGGTTCTGTCAGTGTGATCATGTGATGTATCTGACCCCAGGAATGTGTCAATAAAGTTTCCCCTTCCTGGGACAATGAATTCACGGTGTTCTTATTTCAATTTCCAGGAGTGTATTTTTGAAGAATGCCGATGTGATGAAATAGCACACTAGTTGCGTTTAAAATTTGTTTTTTTAACACAACTGGTGTGCTATTTCATCACATCGGATGTCTTGTTATCCCACCCCTAGTGCGATACGACTTCTTCTTTTGTGCCACTTATACTTGCTTCACACAATCAGAGAGACAATGGACGTGACGAAAGTTCAAAAAGTATTAAGACTCTTTCACACAGTGAAAGTAAAATTATGTTCTACAGTCTCAAAAGGGTTAACGGCCTCGCCGCAGTGGCTACACCGGTTGCCGTTAGTTCACCGGAATTAAGCATTGTCGGGCGTGGGCGGCACTTGGATGGGTGACCATCCGGTCCGCCATGTACTGTTGCTATTTTTCGGGGTGCACTCAGTCTCGTGATGCCAATTGAGTAGCGAATAGTTGCGGCTCCGGTTACAGAAAACCATCATAACGACCGGGATAGCACTGAGCTGACCATACGCCCCGCCCCCCCCCCCCCCTATCCGCATCCGCTGAGGATGACACGGCGGTCGGTTGGTCCCGATGGGTCACTTGCGGCCTGAACACGGAGTGCGTACAGTTTCAAAAGAACAACTTCAAATATTTATCGAAAATTGCTAAAAAATATAGTATAAAAATATCGGCACTCGATACTGCCATTTAGATTTTGATCGATATTTTATCAACAGCCGTACTTGTGTCTGTGGCTTGCACAATGGCACTGACGATTTCTCAAACAATTCAGTAATACAGGGTGATTCAAAAAGAATACCACAACTTTAAAAATGTGTATTTAATGAAAGAAACATAATATAACCTTCTGTTATACATCATTACATAGAGTATTTAAAAAGGTTTTTTTTTCACTCAAAAACAAGTTCAGAGATGTTCAATATGGCCCCCTCCAGACACTCGAGCAATATCAACCCGATACTCCAACTCGTTCCACACTCTCTGTAGCATATCAGGCGTAACAGTTTGGATAGCTGCTGTTATTTCTCGTTTCAAATCATCAATGGTGGCTGGGAGAGGTGGCCGAAACACCATATCGTTAACATACCCACATAAGAAAAAATCGCAGAGGGAAAGATCAGGGCTTCTTGGTGGCCAGTGATGATGTGCTCTGTCACGGGCTGCCTGGCGGCCGATCCATCGCCTCGGGTAGTTGATGTTCAGGTAGTTACGGACAGATAAGTGCCAATGTGGTGGCGATCCATCCTGCTGAAATATGAATTGTTGTGCTTCTTGTTCGAGCTGAGGGAACAGCCAATTCTCTAACATCTCCAGATACTGTAGTCCAGTTACAGCAGCACCTTCGAAGAAAAAGGGACCAAAAACTTTATTGGCTGAAATGGCACAGAAAACGTTCACCTTAGGCGAGTCACGTTCATACTGAGTTGTTTCCCGCGGATTCTCAGTGCCCCATATACAGACATTGTGACGGTTGACTTTCCCGTTAGTGTGGAAAGTTGCCTCATCACTAAACACAAGCTTTCTGTTGAGCGGTCGGCATCTTAGCATCAACTGACGCTGACGCCTAGTCAACAGCGCCTCAAGCGAACAAATGTACAACTAAATGAAGCTTTATAGCTACCTTAATTCGCCGACAGATAGTGCTTAGCTCTGCCTTTTGTCGTTGCAGAGTATTAAATTCCTAAAGTTGTGGTATTCTTTCTGAATCACCCTGTATATTCTGCAAACGAAACATTTATTTCGTATCTTATTGTCTCCCTGGTTGATAGTGAAGTAGACATTTTTCCATTATTAGTCATAATTATTATGCTACTTAGAATCAAAGTACTCATCGAACTTCATATGTAGAGCCTGGCTTTAAGAGTGAGTCACTGACTCTACGTGGTTACTCTGCCATTCACAATAAAGTGCCTGGCAGAGGGTTCAATGAACCACCTTCACTCTGTCTCTCTACCGTTCCACTCTCAAACGGCGCGCGGGAAAAAAACGAGCACTTACATTTTTCTGTGCGAGCCCCGATGTCTAATTTTCCCGGGATGATCATTTCTCCCTATGTAGATGGGTGACAACAGAATGTTACCGCAATTGGAGGAGAGAACTGGTGATTGAAATTTCACGAGAAGATCCCGTCACAACGAAAAACGCCTTTGTTTTAATGATTGCCACTCCAATTCGCGTATCATGTCTGTGACACTATCTCCCCTATTTCGCGATAACACAAAACGATCCGCCCTTCTTTGTACTTTTTCGATGTCATCCGTCAGTCCCACCTGATGCGGATCCCACACCGCACAGCAATACTCTAGAATAGGGCGGACGAGTGTGGTGTAAGCAGTCTCTTTAGTTGGCCTGTTGCACCTTCTAAGTGTTCTGCCAGTGAATCGCAGTCCTTGGTTTGCTCTTCCCACAACATTGTCTACATGATCGTTCGAATGTAATTTATTTGTAATTCCTAAGTACTTAGTTGAATTTACAGCCCTCAGATTTGTGACTTATCGCGTAATAGAAATTTAGCTGATTTCTTTTAGTACTCGTGTGAATAACTCCACACTTTTCTTTACTCACGGTCAATTGCCACTTTTCCCACGATACAGATATCTTATATAAATCGTTTTGCAAGTCGTTTTGGTCATCTGATGACTTTACAAGACGGTAAATGACGGCATCATCTGCGAACAATCTAAGACGGCTACTCAGATTGTCTCCTATGTCGTTAATATAGAGTAGGAACAATAGAGGGCCTATAACACTTCCTTGGGGAACGCCGGATATTACTTCTGTTTTACTCCATGCCTTTCCGTCTATTATTACGAACTGCGACCTTTCTGACTGGAAACGACGAATCCAGTCGCACAACTGAGGCGATATTCCAACCGACTAGCGCCTCGCACGTCGTGCATTGCTGAATATTAAGTGCCGCTGACATGGCAGACACCGCTTCAAAAGCCGAAAGAAGCGTCCTCTCATATTCCCCCAGTTTAGGCTATATGCACTCGTAGCTGCGGATGCACAGCATCCACTAATGACTGGCGTATTTACGAGGGGGTACTCAAAGAAACTGGTATTATGTTTTTTAAACTTTATTTTCAAATTGTTTACAAAACTACCTTATCCCCTTCAAGATACTCTCCAGTACAAGTAACACATTTGTTCCACTGGTGCGCCCGCTGTTCGAAACATTTTTTGTAGTCATCCTTATAAATGACCGACAAACCCTCTCTCGTTTTCCTTTTTTTTTCCTTGACTTAGCCAATGCATCCTTTCATGCTCCTTTCCATGCGCGGAAATAAGAAAAAGTCGCATAGAGCTAGGCCAGGTGAATAAGGTGAATGGGGCAGTGGAACCTTGCCATTTTTAGACAAAAATTGTGTAACTGAGATGGCTGTGTGTGCAGGTGCATTGTCATCCTGGAAGAACCAGTCTCCTGTCTGCCACAAATCGGGTCTTTCTTTACGACGACTGTTGCGCGACACTTCTTAAAACTTCCAAATAAAAGGTCTGATTTGCTGTCTGAGTCGGGGGAACATACTCTGAATGAAGTTCCATGCGGCTTTTCGCGGATGATGCTGTAGTATACAGAGAAGTTGCAGCATTAGGACATTGTAGCGAAATGAGGAAGATCTGCAGTGGATAGGCACTTGGTGCAGGGAGTGGCAACTGACCCTTAACATAGACAAATATAATATATTGGAAATAGATAGAAAGAACGATCCTTTATTGCATGATTATATGATAGCGGAACAAACACTGGTAGCAGTTACTTCTGTAAAACACCTGGGAGTACGCGTACGGAACGATTTGAAGTGGAATGATCATATAAAATTAATTGTTGGTAAGGCAGATGCCAGTTTGAGATTCATTGGGAGAGTCGTCAGAAAATTTAGTCCATCAACAAAGGAGGTGGCTTACAAAACACTCGTTCGACCTATACTTGAGTATTGCTCATCAGTGTGGGATCCGTACCAGGTTGGGTTGATGGAGGAGATAGAGAAGATCCAAAGAAGAGCAGCGCGTTTCGTCACAGGGTTATTTGGTAACCGTCATAGCGTTACGGAGATGTTTAACAAACTCGTGTGGCAGACTCTGCAAGAGAGGCGCTCTGCATTGCAGTGTAGCTTGCTCGCCAGGTTTCGAGTGGGTGCGTCTCTGGATAAGGTATCGAATATATTGCTTCCCCTTACTTATACCTCCCGAGGAGATCACGAATGTAAAATTAGAGAGATTCGAGCGCGCACGGAATCTTTCCGGCAGTCTTTCTTCCCGCGAACCATACGCGACTGGAACAGGAAAGGGAAGTAATGACAGCGGCACGTAAAGTGCCCTCCGCCACACACCGATGGGTGGCTTGCGGAGTATAAATGTAGATGTACACCTTTGGCATAAGAAAATCAGCATTGCTTTGATGTCTGATTTCACTTTTTTTGGACAGGGTGACGATGAAATCTTCCATTGGCTTGCCTGTTGCTTTGTTCCTGGGTCGTAGCCACAGCACCAGGACTCATCACCAGTAATGACCTTTGACAGGAAATCTGGATCAGTTTGAAGCTGTTGTTTCAAATCACGACAGGTTTCTTCTCGACCTTGCTTTTCATTGCCAGTCAGAACCCGAGGAACAAACTTGGCAGGAACCCTTTTCATTCCGAAATCTTCCGAACTCCAAGATAATCCACTAATCAGTTGATCAATTGTCTGTCGACAACCTGTGAGTGGAAGCGCTCCAATGTTTTCAATATTTTCGCCGATTCGGACAGTCGATGGACGTCCAGAACGATGTTTGCAATCAGTCGACGTGTTGACATTTTTAATTAGAGCAAACCACTCGTACACTTGCGTTTTTCCCGTAGCGTCATCTGGGTAAGCTGTTTTCAACATTAAAACTGTTTCAGCAGCTTTTTTACTGAGTAGAAAACAAAATTTCACAGATGCACGTTGTTCATTTGAACTTGCCATCATAAAAAAACGAACAAAGCAGCAAAAGCGATCGCTGCAGATGAACAGAACAAGCCAGATCGACAACACAGACGGCACTGAACTGGCAATGAGTAACGTAACGTAACGTTATCGACAGCTCCGGACGGTGCACAAGCCCCGCCCAATCACCCCCCTCCACACCAGTCCATATCCTAAGCTCCGCCCATGGTCTGCCGCATGTTCCAACATCGAAGTTGTTCGCATCACAGATATGCCAGTCATAACAAGGGAGAAAATCAGTAGTTAGTGCGAAATAATTTTTCCGGTACCATTGTGAAAAGAATTAGAAATATGTTAATTGAATATAGGAGTTGAAAAATCATCAATAAGAAAGAAAAATAAAAATGGTATCCACACTGTCTTTTTTATTTCATGAGCTTTCATCTGCACTATATCAAAAAATCTGATATTTGTTAACTGCAGTGAGCGCAAATTACTGTCACCTTCCGTAGTGTAAGAAATTCTGTTGGGAAATATTAATTGGTAGTATCGCCAAGGATGTTGTCCATTATCTCGATTGTCTAAAGTCAATGTTGTGCATAAACAAGGCAAAGTCGATGTCTTGGTTTGTTTCTGATTGCCTCATTAAGATTAAAGAATATAAGAGTAATGCTTGCGTAATGCAAGCAGTCAGATATTTATACAGTGACATTCTTCTTTAATATTTGCCTGTGTAATGGGTGAACTCTTATGACTGCTTGCTTACAGCAGACACGAGATTACTTTGAGTTCTTGTTCAGTGTTTGAGAGCTTTAGAGCTGCCTATTGTTAAACATATGTACATAATTTCGTCAGTGTCATTCCAACACATTTTAATGTACTTTAATGTCTGTTAGATATCAGTTTTGACAGCAGTTGGCCACAACGGTCAAGATTAGGTACCTTGTGTATGATAACTTTATTGAGAGTGCATATCTGTTTCATTTTGACAGTATTACACAAACTGCTAAGAAATGCTAACAGCACAACACTGCTAATATGAGCAACCGCGGTAAAACAAAAAACGACGAACAAAAACACGACAGCGACGAGGACTACCAAAGATCATATTGATGCGCTCTTGGTTGGTGTTGGCAGGGGGTAGGTGTGGAGGGGGGTAAATGGGCGGGGCTTGTGCAAATGTCCGGGACTGTCGCTAACATTTCCTCAATGAGTAGGCGGTATACACGACTAGCGGCAGAAATGCGTACTACACAAGCTCCGCCCACGGCAATGTTATTCCGTTTTTTTTTGGAGGGGGGCATACCATCGTACCTACACTGCATGTACCACCCTTCTCATCTGTAGCGTGTAATCTTTATTCCCAAAAAATCATGGAACTGTTATCGGTATTAATATGTTGACATCTGTTTAAAGAGAACCCGAGTACAGATGAAATTTGTAGTTTCGAATATTAATCTCTAACGGCGCACTATAAACATGGCTGACTGGAGACCAAATTTGACATCAGATCAGAAAGTGAACTATGTTCAGGACTCAGCTCTATTTTATAACGCTAAACATGGATCCATCGAAACAGGTTTAGATTTGATTTCAGGCAGCATTTAGCTCTGCTTGGCAACATGGCTAAAATCAGCTATCGACACCATTAGTGCGCTTCGACCGCAGATATTTATCGAACGTCGTAGATACGCAGAATTTTTACTATCTGTGTCGTGCTATATAACCAGGGGAGCAAGAAAACAGAAAAAGAAGCAACTGTCCGGAGACAGGTCTAAGGCACTACAGTCATGGGCTGTACGGCTGGTCCCGGCAGAGGTTCGGGTCCTCCCTCGGGCATGGGTGTGTGTGTCTTTGTCCTTAGGGTAATTTAGGTTAAGTAGTGTGTAAGCTTAGGGACTGATGACCTCAGCAGTTAAGTCCCATAAGATGTCACAAACATTTGTTTTGTCTGGAGACAAAAAATGAGATGATCAAATGGTTCAAATGGCTCTGAGCACTATGGGACTTAACTTCTGAGGTCATCAGTCCCCTAGAACTTAGAACTACTTAAACCTAACTAACCTAAGGACATCACACACATCCATGCCCGAGGCAGGATTCGAACCTGCGACCTTAGCGGTCGCGCGGTTCCAGACTGTAGCGCCTAGAACTGCTCGTCCACCCCGGCCAGCATGAGATGATCGTGTGGCAATGATCGTGTGGCAATGATCGTGTGGCGATGATCGTGTGGCGATGATCGTGTGGCGTTGTTGACCGGGAGGCACCATCCGGGGAAGTTCGGCCGCCGAGTGTAAGTCTTACTTCAGTCGACGCCACACTGGGCTACATGCGTACTGGTGATGAGCATGAAATGATAACACAACACGTTTTTTCTTATTTTAGCCTCCCATCTCCCCTTATAGCCCTTCCTACTCTCACCGAAATTGCCTTCATCGGCGAGCTCTATGTCCTTCAAAATAAAATAAAAAAAAAAATGGTGCTGTTAACTTCCTCCAACAGAAACTTAAATATACCTTCTAACCGCCGTAGAACTGTACTGTTGACGGAGTCAAAGATAATCGTCGCCAACGCAGATACAGCGATAGCGATAAGACAAGGAGCCGGTCATCGACTGCGATTAAATGTAAAATGATGCTCTCTTAACAAAGTTTCAGAGGCGCGAAAATTATTTATCATTTATGGAATAAAGTAAATCACCTCCTCCACAGATCTGAGAATGGTGAAAAGTCCCAATGCTCTCAGCACACATCAGTCTTCAGAAGTGAAACAGAAAAGAAAATTGAAGGGGAAAAAATTAATGAAAAGCCCCTCGAAGCTCAACAAATGCTTACGACCAGAACACAAACTAAATCAATTCGCCGCATGTGCAGATCCTGGAAAAAAGTAAAGGAAACCAAAAAAAGCAATACATAGATATAAACACACACACACACACACACACACACACACACACACACACACACACACACACACGTGTAGATGTTAGTGTCGCCCAGTCCACGAGCGGAGAAATCTCCAACCCGGCCGAGAATCGAACCCGAGCCTGCTGCAAGGACAGGCAAGCACATTACCTCTCACAACGGGAGGCAGCCAATTGTGAAATTCAGATTCGATTCATACTGCGCGTAATAAAAGCTCATGGCCAGAGGTGTAACGTGGCAAAGCACCAAGATGCACTTCTCAACCACTGTCGAGAAAATCGACAGTTAAAAGAAAGCGTTGCGGTGAAATACTCTCTACGATTAGTAATTTTCTACAGCGTCGTGGTGCAACGGTAAGCGCTCGGGTTCGTAATCCGAAGGTCGCCGGATCGAATCTCGCGCCATGCAACCTTTTTTTTAGTATTTGTTTTTTGTAATTATATATATATATATATATATATATATATATATATATATATATATATATATATATATATATATTCCCGGCAATCAGTTGCAACAATTATGCATATAATAAGTTGTTGAAAGTCGTTTGTCGTGGAAAAACTGGCGACTTCGAACATCATTATGTTTTCCGCAAACAAAGTTGTATTTCAAAAATGTTATTGTCTTCATAATGTTAACCACGTATAGTTAACGAAAGACGTAGAATAGAATAGAGACCCCACGAATACAAACTTGCTGTGGCAGGTATGAAATATAAATTCCGTTACTCGCTCGTTACACTTGAAGGACAGATGTTGAATGGGCCGAAACGAGCCGCCGCATAACAGCGTAGTTGCCTGCTAACTTCGAAAGAGGGTAGACGCGGTCCCTAGCGCAACTTACAACATCGTCGAAAATCGGTGCGGACGGGAGAGCTTTGGTACACCCTGTTAAACAAACGGAAAAATGGAGGCGGTACAATTGGAGAGCGATCCGCCTTCACCAACATTCATAAGCAATTCATTAATAATATATATTTGAATTACAAAAAACTAATAATAAAAAAATTGCATGGTGCGAGATTCGATCCGGCGACCTTCGGATTACGAACCCGAGCGCTTACCGCTGCCCCACGACGCTGTAGAAAATTACTAATCGTAGAGAGTATTTCACCGCAACGGTTTCTTTTAACTGTCGATTTTCTCGACAACGGCTGAGGTGTGCATCTTGGTGCTTTGCCACATGACACCTATAGCCATGAGCTTTTATTACGCGCAGTAGGAATCGAATCTGAATTTCACAATTGGCGGCCTCCCCTTGTCAGCTAAGCATATGGACGCATCGTCAAACCATGCTACAGACTGTCAGAGTTACAGGGGCCGGTGCCCGTTGTGGTTCTGTTTGATGCTACAAACTTTCTAAGATGATGGATAAGTGTATCAATCTGAGGTAAGGGTCTCTGCACTGCAAACGAACTAGTCGAAAGTCGTAAGGGAAAACCATTCTGATACTTCTGACAGTGGAACACGTGTACTGGTACTGTTCTTGCTAACATTCCAGAGGTGGTAGTGTGGACCAAGACAAGGAAGAACAGTCCACTAAAAATGGCCCCTAAGGAACTATCAGAGCGTGTTGCTCTTCGCTACTGTGAAACTCACCACCTCCACTGAACAGCTGTTCATAGCTCTTAATGTATTTATTTTAGAGCCCATCTTCAATAGACATTTCTTCTTATTCTGGTCCAAATGACCACCTCTGAAAGTTGTATACCCTAATATCTTTCGAACAGTATAACCAGTACTTGTATTCAGCTGCCGCTGTTACCAGAACGATTTTCGCTTATAACTTTCGACTCGCTAGTTTCTAGTGAAAGGACACGTGCCTCAAATTTATAAATTTATCCTTCTCCGTTGGAAGTGAAACATGGACGATAACTAGTTTGGACAAGAAGAGAATAGAAGCTTTCGAAATGTGGTGCTACAGAAGAATGCTGAAGATTAGATCGGTAGATCACGTAACTAATGAGGAGGTATTGAATAGGATTGGGGAGAAGAGGAGTTTATGGCACAACTTGACTAGAAGAAGGGATCGGTTGGTAGGACATGTTCTGAGGCACCAAGGGATCACCAATTTAGTATTGGAGGGCAGCGTCGAGGGTAAAAATCGTAGAGGGAGACCAAGAGATGAATATACTAAGCAGATACAGAAGGATGTAGGTTGCAGTACGTACTGGGAGATGAAGAAGCTTGCACAGGATAGAGTAGCATCAAACCAGTCTCAGGACTGAAGACCACAACAACAACAACAACAACAACAACAACAACAATCCTCCATCGTCCTTGAAAGTTTGTAAATCTCGGAATCACCTTGTGTATAAATACGAGGGTCATTCAATAATGAAAGAGACAAAGTGGTCTGAGGGAAAAATCTGTTAGCAGGGCAAGTTTGGTACTTTAATGGCTTTCAGTTGACATGACTGGGATGAGCCCTGACCAATTTGAAACGTCCACATCAGTTGAACAACGGTCTGTCATTCCACAAGCTGCGACATCATCGTGTTTTATTTGCTGAAGGCGAGAAACCACTGAATATATACTGTAGAATATACTGTAGAAAGTTTATGGTGAAGGTTGTATGAACCGTGCAAATTTTTACAGGTGGGAAGATCAGTTCAAGAATGGTCGCGACTCAGTGACTGACGAACACCGTTCTGGCAGAGCAGTTGCAGTTTCAACTTCCTCACTTGAAAGTCGAATTGATGACATTATTCGTGCCTACCGTCGTGTGACTGTGGAATTGATAGTCGATAAGGTTCAAGTTAGTATCCTGGTACAGTTCGTAACACTGTCTGTAACAAGCTGAAGTACCGGAAAAAATGTGCGAGGTGGGTCCCAAAGGAGTTGACGCGGCTACACAAGGAAACAAGGTTGAGAGTGTGCACAGAGCTAAAGGAACGTTATGAAAGAGAAGGTGAGCACTTTCTCAAGAAAATTTGAACTTGTGATGAACCTTTGGTTCACTACTATTATTATGGTTCAAATGGCTCTGAACACTATGGGACTTAATATCTGAGGTCATCAGTCCCCTAGAACTCAGAACTACTTAAACCTGACTAACCTAAAGACATCACACACATCCATGCCCGAGGCAGGATTCGAACCTGCGACCTTAGCGGTCGAGCGGTTCCAGACTGAAGCGCCTAGAACCGCTCGGTTACTATTATTAGCCAGAATCAAAAAGACAAAGCATGGAGTGGAAGCACACCAAGCCACATGTCAAGAAAAAATTCAAAACCCAAGCATCGGCAGGAAAAGTCATGTTGACGGTGCTTTGGGATGCTGAAGGTCCAATTTTTTTGTGACTATCTTGAAGAACAGCCAATACTGCTCGGGTTTGCTTTTAAACAAGGTGAGGCCAGCCATGAGAGAGAGACATTGTGGATCTCAGAAGAGAGGTGTGATACTCCAGCAAGACAATGCACGTCCTCGTATTGCTCAACTAACCCGTGAAACCATCGATAAAACGGGCTGGGTAGTACTGCCTCATGCCCCTTACAGTCCTGATTTAGCACCTAGTGGTTTACATTTGTTTGGTGTACTGAAGGAGTAATTACATGGGAAGAAAATGGCTCAAATGGCCCTGAGCACTATGCGACTTAACTTCTGAGGTCATCAGTCGCCTAGAACTTAGAACTAATTAAACCTAACTAACCTAAGGACATCACACATATCCATGCCCGAGGCAGGATTCGAACCTGCGACCGTAGCGGGCGGTTCGAGACTGTAGCGCCTAGAACCGCATGGCCACTCCGCGGGGGAAGAGGCTGCAGGACAATGAGGACGTGAAAAAGTTTGTGCGAAATTGGTTCAAACATCAGGATAAAGAGTTCTTTGCAGCCGGAATAAAAAGCTTGTAGCCCGTTAGAACAAGTGTATTAAGGTTGAAAGGGATTATTTTGAAAAGCAGAAAAAGTATTGTTTTGTAAAAATAAACTCTTTTTTTTCTCCAGACCAATTTGCCCCCTTAATTATTGAGCGTTCCTCGTACATTTTGCAGGCGCCGGCACCTATAACCTTGGAACGATAAGGCATCCCCTCAAAAAGTGTACAAATCTTCACAGAAGAAATTAGCACCTTGATTCATTTCTTCGACCATAGGTTATACATTCATAGCGTTGGAGACAAAGATCTTGTACGAATGTCGGTCAAGAGATGGGCTATGGTGTTGAAGATTGAAATGCTTAAATGTTATAGTCCGTTCATCATAAGACTTATCCTGATGTAAACAAACACAAACGCGATGACTGATCAGCAGCCGTTCTCCCGTACCCTGGTTTTCTTCCGCTCTTGGAGGTACGTCCAAGTTATGTATTAGATATTTTATTAGTATGCCTCTCTAAATGAAACTGTAAGACATTCTGATGTATTAACAGCCATCAGGGTTTTTGTTAATCATACCGGGTGACCAAAAGTTAGTATAAATTTGAAAACTGAATAAATCACGGAATAATGTAGATAGAGAGGTACAAATTGACACACATGCTTGGAATGACATGGGGTTTTATTAGAACCAAAAAAATACAAACTTTCAAAAAAATGTCCGACAGATGGCGCTTCATCTGATCAGAATAGCAATAATTAACATAACAAAGTAAGACAGAGCAAAGATGATGTCCTTTACAGGAAATGCTCAATATGTCCACCATCATTCCTGAACAATAATTGTAATCGAGGAATAATGTTGTGAACAGCACTGTGAAGCATGTCCGAAGTTATGGTGAGGCATTGGCGTCGGATGCTGTCTTTCAGCATCCCTAGAGATGTCGGTCGATCACGATACACTTGCGACTTCAGGTAACCCCAAAGCCAATAATCGCACAGTCTGATGTCTGGGGACCTGCGAGGCCAAGCATGACGAAAGTAGCGGCTGAGCACACGATCATCACCAAACGACGCACGCAAGAGATCTTTCACGCGTCTAGCAATACTTTTTTTTCCTAATAAAACCGCATGTCATTCCAAGCATGTGTGTCAATTTTTACCTCTCTATCTACATTATTCTGTGGTTTATTAAGTTTTCAAATTTATACTGACTTTTTGATCACCCGGTACTTTAGCTGCGTATTTTTTATTTCAAACATCGTCTACAGTCAGTCTCTGTAAACGCTACTTCTTCTGATTGTGTTCAAATGTACCGCGAAAATGGATGACACTTGCTTCCTGCTTCGTAGTGAAACAGGGCCGCGGAACACCATCAATGGCTCAAAACAAGTCGTTCTTAATGTTTTTCACAACATGACAGAAGAAAATGAGCTCTGACGTTTGTCAAGAAATACACTCCTGGAAATGGAAAAAAGAACACATTGACACCGGTGTGTCAGACCCACCATGCTTGCTCCGGACACTGCGAGAGGGCTGTACAAGCAATGATCACACGCACGGCACAGCGGACACACCAGGAACCGCGGTGTTGGCCGTCGAATGGCGCTAGCTGCGCAGCATTTGTGCACCGCCGCCGTCAGTGTCAGCCAGTTTGCCGTGGCGTACGGAGCTCCATCGCAGTCTTTAACACTGGTAGCATGCCGCGACAGCGTGGACGTGAACCGTATGTGCAGTTGACGGACTTTGAGCGAGGGCGTATAGTGGGCATGCGGGAGGCCGGGTGGACGTACCGCCGAATTGCTCAACACGTGGGGCGTGAGGTCTCCACAGTACATCGATGTTGTCGCCAGTGGTCGGCGGAAGGTGCACGTGCCCGTCGACCTGGGACCGGACCGCAGCGACGCACGGATACACGCCAAGACCGTAGGATCCTACACAGTGCCGTAGGGGACCGCACCGCAACTTCCCAGCAAATTAGGGACACTGTTGCTCCTGGGGTATCGGCGAGGACCATTCGCAACCGTCTCCATGAAGCTGGGCTACGGTCCCGCACACCGTTAGGCCGTGTTCCGCTCACGCCCCAACATCGTGCAGCCCGCCTCCAGTGGTGTCGCGACAGGCGTGAATGGAGGGACGAATGGAGACGTGTCGTCTTCAGCGATGAGAGTCGCTTCTGCCTTGGTGCCAATGATGGTCGTATGCGTGTTTGGCGCCGTGCAGGTGAGCGCCACAATCAGGACTGCATACGACCGAGGCACACAGGGCCAACACCCGGCATCATGGTGTGGGGAGCGATCTCCTACACTGGCCGTACACCACTGAATAGTGCACGGTACATCCAAACCGTCATCGAACCCATCGTTCTACCATTCCTAGACCAGCAAGGGAACTTGCTGTTCCAACAGGACAATGCACGTCCGCATGTATCCCGTGCCACCCAACGTGCTCTAGAAGGTGTAAGTCAACTACCCTGGCCAGCAAGATCTCCGGATCTGTCCCCCATTGAGCATGTTTGGGACTGGATGAAGCGTCGTCTCACGCGGTCTGCACGTCCAGCACGAACGCTGGTCCAACTGAGGCGCCAGGTGGAAATGGCATGGCAAGCCGTTCCACAGGACTACATCCAGCATCTCTACGATCGTCTCCATGGGAGAATAGCAGCCTGCATTGCTGCGAAAGGTGGATATACACTGTACTAGTGCCGACATTGTGCATGCTCTGTTGCCTGTGTCTATGTGCCTGTGGTTCTGTCAGTGTGATCATGTGATGTATCTGACCCCAGGAATGTGTCAATAAAGTTTCCCCTTCCTGGGACAATGAATTCACGGTGTTCTTATTTCAATTTCCAGGAGTGTACAATGTACTAAACACAGGAGGTTCAACTGTAAAACTGCAGTATCGGTGTAACTGGTATCATCGTTGATTGATAATCGAGTGAGCTGGTATGCAGTAGTTCGAAACAAAGGAACCTCTACAATCAGACAGATGCAATTCCTACAAGATTAAAAGACATCAAGCAAACAGAAGCACAGTTAATAACGTAAGGAACTGGATGGACTTAAGATAAAATCCAAAGCAGTCACTGAATATGAGACTGCTGCATTATACCGCCTTGTCAGACACGCCAAGTATAGTAGTTTCATGGATGAACTTCAAATCGATAATGGTACCTAATCACCACCCAGAAGGAAATAGAGATTTCAGCGTACTATGAACGTATTATGCGTCAGGGGAAAGAAACGAAGAAGAATACGATGAGCTCTGTGGTACATATCTTGCACGAATATCGCGAAATGGTGACGAGAACATTTCTTCGGACATCACCAAGGAAGATGTATTGGAAATCGAGCGCAGCTCCCCCGCTAGGAAATCTCCAGGACCTGACGGACTGCCCATTGAATTCTATAGACCATTTTGGACCCCAAGAGGAGAAAAGTTCACCGAAATTCTCAGTGAAGTCTTACAGGAAAGCCAGTGCTTGCTGAGTTCAGTCAATGCAAAATCGTGTTGATCCCGAAGAACAGAGGCTGCAAAAAAATAAATAACCTACGGCCGATATCGCTTTTAAAATTATAGCTCGAGTAATTAATAAGCGCTTTGTAGCATGCTACCGTGACATCACAGGCCAACAGCAGAATGTGCTTTTAGAAGGACAATTTTACAAACTGCGGCTTTTTACCGCGGTGTCATTTCGCTGACACAGGCAACTAACATAAAATATGGACTGCTTTTCTAAGACTTCCATAAGGCATTTGATCAAATTAATCACAAATACCTGACAGAGACAATGCGTCGAATGGACTTCCTGCCAAAAACCATCGCATCATCAAGAGCATGGCAATGTGTGTCACTGCACAAATCTCTGTCAACTATCAACTGACAAAACAACTTGATATAAAGAGGGGTGTTACCCAGGGAAGCCCCTTACCTATGCTGGAACCTCCCCTGAGACAGCTACAGCGCGGGCTGACAGACATTACCACTCAAGGAACAAAGACCGTGGTAGGTGCTTACGCGGACGATGATGTAGGCGTAATCATCAGAGACCATGCTGATGTGGTACAACTAGAGGCGGTACTTGCAAAATATAGTTCCGCATCAGGTGCGAGGGTAAATGAAATCAAAAATAAATTTCTAAATACACTCCTGGAAATTGAAATAAGAACACCGTGAATTCATTGTCCCAGGAAGGGGAAACTTTATTCACACATTCCTGGGGTCAGATACATCACATGATCACACTGACAGAACCACAGGCACATAGACACAGGCAACAGAGCATGCACAATGTCACCACTAGTACAGTGTATATCGACCTTTCGCAGCAATGCAGGCTGCTATTCTCCCATCTAGACGATCGTAGAGATGCTGGATGTAGTCCTGTGGAACGGCTTGCCATGCCATTTCCACCTGGCGCCTCACTTGGACCAGCGTTCGTGCTGGACGTGCAGACCGCGTGAGACGACGCTTCATCCAGTCCCAAACATGCTCAATGGGGGACAGATCCGGAGATCTTGCTGGCCAGGGTAGTTGACTTACACCTTCTAGAGCACGTTGGGTGGCACGGGATACATGCGGACGTGCATTGTCCTGTTGGAACAGCAAGTTCCCTTGCCGGTCTAGGAATGGTAGAACGATGGGTTCGATGACGGTTTGGATGTACCGTGCACTATTCAGTGTCCCCTCGACGATCACCAGTGGTGTACGGCCAGTGTAGGAGATCGCTCCCCACACCTTGATGCCGGGTGTTGGCCCTGTGTGCCTCGGTCGTATGCAGTCCTGATTGTGGCGCTCACCTGCACGGCGCCAAACACGCATACGACCATCTTTGGCAGCAAGGCAGAAGCGACTCCCATCGCTGAAGACGACACGTCTCCATTCGTCCCTCCATTCACGCCTGTCGCGACACCACTGGAGGCGGGCTGCACGATGTTGGGGCGTGAGCGGAAGACGGCCTAACGGTGTGCGGGACCGTAGCCCAGCTTCATGGAGACGGTTGCGAATGGTCCTCGCCGATACCCCAGGAGCAACAGTGTCCCTAATTTGCTGGGAAGTGGCGGTGCGGTCCCCTGCGTAGGATCCTACGGTCTTGGCGTGCATCCGTGCGTCGCTGCGGTCCGGTCCCAGGTCGACGGGCACGTGCACCTTCCGCCGACCACTGGCGACAACATCGATGTACTGTGGAGACCTCACGCCCCACGTGTTGAGCAATTCGGCGGTACGTCCACCCGGCCTCCCGCATGCCCACTATACGCCCTCGCTCAAAGTCCGTCAACTGCACATACGGTTCACGTCCACGCTGTCGCGGCATGCTACCAGTGTTAAAGACTGCGATGGAGCTCCGTATGCCACGGCAAACTGGCTGACACTGACGGCGGCGGTGCACAAATGCTGCGCAGCTAGCGCCATTCGACGGCCAACACCGCGGTTCCTGGTGTGTCCGCTGTGCCGTGCGTGTGATCATTGCTTGTACAGCCCTCTCGCAGTGTCCGGAGCAAGTGTGGTGGGTCTGACACACCGGTGTCAATGTGTTCTTTTTTCCATTTCCAGGAGTGTATAAAGCGGCTTGGTAACTTACTCACTCAGTGGGCGAACCATGTAGTGAATACAAGGTTCTTGGAATAGCATTGACAAAATGGTTCAAATGGCTCTGAGCACTATGGGACTTTTAACTTCTGAGGTCATCAGTCCCCTAGAACTTAGGTTAGTCAGGTTTAAGTAGTTCTAAGGACATCACACACATCCATGCCCGAGGCAGGATTCGAACCTGCGACCGTAGCGGTCGCGCGGTTCCAGACTGTAGCGCCTAGAACCGATCGGCCACGCCGGCCGGCAATAGCATTGACAACTTCCCTTTTAAAAATGATAGCAATAAATGGGCGGGAGGTTACTAGAAAAATCAAGGGAGCTTTGACTAAAACTGTCAATGTACCATAGACCAGTTCCAGAGAATACTGTTCATCAACACGTATATCTTACCCGAGGCCTGCTACATAGCACACGTTCTCCACATCCCATCCTGGGTGGCGAAGACGATCATGTCCACCTCAGCAGAGTTTTTTGTGAAAAGGGGAATTGGTTCGAGTGCTGGTGAAGACAGCAGTGTTGGATCCAAGCAATGGAGAAATGGGGCTAACGGACATAAAGTCCAGACCGATGGTACTGTATGTCAAACGAAGATGGTGAATAATGCGTAACGATTCAGGGTGGATTACAGCAAAACTGCGCGACATTGTCAGGCTAGAAGGTGTAGAGCCGCCTATAAATAAACAAAAAATAAATTTTAAACTAAAACGGGTTAGGGAGTTTTAACTTGAAGTAAGCTGTCTCGGCAAAAAGCTTTTAAACTCCAAAAACGTTACCGCAAAGGCGATTTTAGCTGAAAGACGGAAACTTGAAACGAAAAATAACAAAGAAACTAAATATGCTGGAATAGCATGGAATGTGGTCTGGGAAAACATCAGTAGTGATGTTCTTTCGTCTGACGTGAGAAAGAATGGTTCAAACGCCTCTGAGCACTATGGCACTTGACTTCTAAGGTTATCAGTCGCCTAGAACTTAGAACTACTTAAACCTAACTAACTTAAGGACATCACACACATCCATGCCCGAGGCAGGATTCGAACCTGCGACCGTAGCGATCGCGCGGTTCCACACTGTAGCGGCTAGAACCGCTCGGCCACATCGGCCGGCTAACGTGAGAACAGCGTGGTACAAGGTAGCCAATAACATCATCAGCACTAATGAGCGACTCTTTGCCATCGGTTTAAGTGACACTAACCCCTGCAGCAAGTGGAGACTCGTTGATAGTGTGCCTCATCGTTACACATGCGGAGACCGGATTATCAACTGGAGGTAGACCAGGGAGAAAATTGCTCAAATAACAAGAACGTCAGCTAACAATGTACGCCGACCGCTGTGGCCGAGCGGTTCTAGGCGCTTCAGTCCAGAACCGCGCTGCTGCTGCGGTCGCAGGTTCGAATCCTGCCTCGGGCATGGATGTGTGTGATGTCCTTAGGTTAGTTAGGTTTGAATCTAGGGGACTAATGACCTCAGACGTTAAGTCCCATAGTGCTCAGAGCCAGCTGAACCATTTTTTGAACCATTTGAAACAATGTACTGACAAACATTTTCTTTAGACCAGAAGAAAGTTATTACCCTCAGGCAAAAAATAACGCAGTCATTTGGTTAATAGGCAAATATACAAGTTACATTTTTAACAATATTGGGAGCGATGAACATATTGAATACAAGATGCATACGGAAAATGAATTCGAGAAAACACTTAAGTATCAGAATCACAATAAGAAATATGGTAACATGCTCCGAATTGTCTTCAACAGAGTGGGTATAGGTTAGGAACACGTGGATTCCTCGTGGAGAGGGGATGGGTTGGGTCACGTCCCCGACCCTAACCTCACCTGCAAGTCACATGTGGAAAATAAATCAGTAGTACGTCAGATACAAGAATATGACAGCAAACATCTGGTGTCTGTTGTAAAGGAAGATCTTGATCTCCCTAAGGATGCGTTTAGAAGGCTGAAACTGAAAAAAGTGGTTCAAATGCCTCTGAGCACTATGGGACTTAACTTCTGAGATCATCAGTCCCCTAGAACTTAGAACTACTTAAACCTGACTAACCTATGGACATTACACACATCCATGCCCGAGGCAGGATTCGAACCTGCGACTGTAGCAGTAGCGCGGTTCCAGGCTGTAGCGCCCAGAACCGCTCGGCCACCCCGGATGGTGCTCAAACTGACAAAAAAATAACAAGACAGTAAGGTATTTTACGATGTCGGTGTTCGGGACTGCTCTTCTGTCCACGTAATTTACCCTGGAAGGAACACACGTCAAGAATTTACTGAATGATTAATTTTGGTCTGGGAAATGATGATGAGAAACCTCAGGCTGCAGAAGAAGAAAATTTGCATGCTGAACTGCCGCCAGTTGAAGGTGACAGTGAAGGTGCTAAATGTGTGCTACTCCTAAAGACTGAATATCTTTCCTCATTCTATGAATGCTGTAATTATCTGTCACCTTATTTACGTCATTTCACTGTAAGCTAGCCATTTTTGTTACTGTTTTTGAGGAATAAAAAAAAGTTCTGCAGGGTTCGCAGGAGAGCTTCTGTAAAGTTTGGAAGGTAGGAGGCGAGGTACTGGCAGAAGTAAAGCTGTGAGGACGGGGCGTGAGTCGTGCTTGGGTAGCTCAGTTGGCAGAGCACTTGCCCGCGAAAGGCAAAGGTCCCGAGTTCGAGTCTCGGTCCGGCACACAGTTTTAGTCTGCCAGGAAGTTTCATATCAGCGCACACTCCGCTGCAGAGTGAAAATCTCATTCTGAAAAAAAAAGTTGGTAATGCAAAAAAAAACTCGTTGTGTTCAACACTCATTTTTGTTCCGTTTGAATGCCTAAATCATTTAAATATGAAATTTTTCAATAAGTAGTAATCAACTCATACTTAACCATCATTTTTTCGAGAAAAATGCACGTCTTCTAGTTTCTAATTACTTCATCACAGAATTCTGGTTTTCATTGCAAATACACACATCTCAATTATCAAACATACATGCTCGTACATTAAGTATAATGCTAATACCTGGTGAAACAACACTCAGGTAGGCGGTTTGCGGGCTTAAATCACCTCGGGGCGCTGGCAGCAGTTCACATAAGCAGAGGTGTGTTGGAGCATGTCAGAGTACGGTGCAGCGAGTAAGTGTGCAGACGTTCTCAGACGTGCTAATGGTGACTGTGTGTCGAAAACGGCTCAAAGAACACACATTGAAGACGTTATGAGGGGTAGAATACTAGGGCGACGAGGCTGGGCAAACACAGCAGGTCGTAGCACGGGCCCTCCGTGTGCCACAATGTGTGATCTCAAGAGTATGGCAACGATTCCAGTAGACAGGAAACGTGTCCAGGCGCTACACTACAGGACGTCCACAGTGTACAACACCACGAGAAGACCGATATCTCACCGTCAGTGACCGCAGACGGCCACGGAGTACTGCAGGTAGCCTTGCTCGGGACCTTACCGCAGCCACCGGAACAGTTGTGTCCAGACGCACAGGCTACAGACGACTGAACACCCATGGTTTATTCGTCTGTAGACCTCCAAGGTCCATTCCACTGACCCCTGGTCACAGGAGAGCCCGTAAAGCCCGGTGTCAAGAACACAGTACACGGTCATTGGAACAGTGGTCCCAAATTATCTTCACGAACGAGTTCAGGTATAGTCTGAACAGTGATTCTCGCCGGGTTTTCATCTGGTGTGAACCAGAAACCACATACCACCCTCTTAATGTCCTTGAAAGCGACCTGTATGGAGGTTATGTCTTGACGGTGTGGGGCGGGATTATGATTGGTGCACGTACACCTCTGCATGTCTTTGACAGAGGAACTGTAACAGGTCAGGTGTAACGGGACGTCATTTTGCACCAGAATGTCCGCCTTTTCAGGGGTGCAGTGGGTCCCACCTTCCTCCTTATGGATGAAACGCACGGTCCCACCGAGCTGCCATCGTGGAGGAGTACCTTGAAACAGAAGATATCAGGAGAATGGAGTGGCCTGTCTGTTCTTGAGACCTAAACCCCATCGAGCACGTCTGGGATGCTCTCGGTCGACGTATCGCTGCACGTCTTCAAACCCCTACGACACTTCAGGAGCTCCGACAGGCACTGGTGCAAGAATGTGAGGGTATACCCCAGCAGCTGCTCGACCACCTGATCCAGAGTACGCCAACCCGTTGTGCGGCCTGTGGACGTGTGCATGGTGGTCATATCCCATATTCATGTCGCGGTACATGCGCAGGAAACAGTGGCGTTTTGTAGCACGTGTGTTTCGGGACGGTGTTCTCAACTTATCACCAATACCGTGGACTTACAGATCTGTGCCGTGTGTGTTCCCCATGTGGCTATGCTATTAGCTGTGTGTGGCACCGCATTCTGCAATTATCCTTAATTTATGAGCATGAGTGCTATTATAAAAGATTGTTACAGCTTTTAAAGTTAAGAAAACATTACACAATTAAATGTTTTGGAGAAAAATGAAAAAATCAAATACTCTTTGTTTGAATATGCCCACTGGTTTATAGGACAGAAGTGGTCTCACACGAGCTAGAGTAATAAGTGTCCTAGAAACACCGCAAATAATTTTCACGGCATCGACCACGCAGTACAACTGCTGTACTTTGACAGTTGTCGCCGTCCCACTGCTATCTGGATGCAATTCGACTGGCCTGGAGCCAAGTTAAGGGATTCGTCGCGAGAAATAACGAGACGTTTAAGCTGCCAAACTTGCTGGAACTAAGGCACGAACCTTTGTGACGTCAGTGCCGAGCGACGGTGAAATGCAGAGCAGCACGTCACAAAAGATGAGGAGGAGGAAATGTGGATTTTCTGGTGGCTTGCGATTTTGTTGTTGATCGCCTCGTTATCAGCGTAGCAGTACTGAAGTGTACAGCTTTCCTCAGAGTCTGATATGGAAGGTCAGAGATCACCAGACGACTGTCTGTTATACCTTCAGTGGCTCCAATATTTAACATTCTGAAGTCACAGCAGTGCGCTTTTATGCCACGCATAGCTCCTGCAGAAAAATGACCCTTATTAAGGTCAGAAATTCTCAACTCTCCCGTTTTTAATTACAGTACTATGTTAGCTAAGACCGAGAGCATGTTTTCCTTCAGATCACCTAAGAAGCATATCGCCTGAGTTTTCCGTTATTTCCTTCTGTTCGAAAATTAAACGACATTCAAGGCTACATTCAAATCAAATCAGATTATATTGTCATTAAACAACTTAGTGTTGTAATAGACAGCGTCAGAAAATACAAGGATAGGTACCAAAATACAATACAATACATACATACAGGATTTTTTAAAGGTACCAATTAGTTTATGAAAAATATACAGAAAAGAAAAGTACAGGGTGATTCAAAAAGAATACCATAACTTTAAAAATGTGTATTTAATGAAAGAAACATAATATAACCTTCTGTTATACATCATTACAAAGAGTATTTAAAAAGGTTTTTTTTTTCACTCAAAAACAAGTTCAGAGATGTTCAATATGGCCCCCTCCAGACACTCGAGCAATATCAACCCGATACTCCAACTCGTTCCACACTCTCTGTAGCATATCAGGCGTAACAGTTTGGATAGCTGCTGTTATTTCTCATTTCAAATCATCAATGGTGGCTGGGAGAGGTGGCCGAAACACCATATCCTTAACATACCCCCATAAGAAAAAATCGCAGGGGGTAAGATCAGGGCTTCTTGGAGGCCAGTGATGAAGTGCTCTGTCACGGGCTGCCTGGCGGCCGATCCATCGCCTCGGGTAGTTGACGTTCAGGTAGTTACGGACAGATAAGTGCCAATGTGGTGGCGCTCCATCCTGCTGAAATATGAATTGTTGTGCTTCTTGTTCGAGCTGAGGGAAGAGCCAATTCTCTAACCTCTCCAGATACTGTAGTCCAGTTACAGTAGCACCTTCGAAGAAAAAGGGACCAAAAACTTTATTGGCTGAAATGGCACAGAAAACGTTCACCTTAGGCGAGTCACGTTCATACTGAGTTGTTTCCCGCGGATTCTCAGTGCCCCATATACAGACATTGTGAAGGTTGACTTTCCCGTTAGTGTGGAAAGTTGCTTCATCACTAAACACAATCTTTGAAACGAAAGATTCATCTGTCAACAGCGCCTCAAGCGAACAAATGTACAACTAAATGAAACTTTATAGCTCCCTTAATTCGCCGACAGATAGTGCTCAGCTCTGCCTTTTGTTGTTGCAGAATTTTAAATTCCTAAAGTTGTGGTATTCTTTTTGAATCACCCTGTATTTACAGTTATACATCTCCTTGGATCAAATTTGTCAGCCGGCCGGGGTGGCCGTGCGGTTCTAGGCGCTTCAGTCTGAAGCCGCGCGACCGCTACGTTCGCAGGTTCGAATCCTGTCTCGGGCATGGATGTGTGTGATGTCCCTAGGTTAGTTAGGTTTAAGTAGTTCTAAGTTCTAGGGGACTGATGACCTAAGATGTTAAGTCCCATAGTGCTCAGAGCCATTTCAACCATTTGTTACGCAAGAAACTTAGAAGTTGTCTGGATAAATTCTTTGATTATTTCCGCATATCCGTAGCCTCTTTCGACTTACTGCTCTCGAATATAGAAACAAACTTACAAAAGGATACCAAATTACGCGACTAAGAGTACACTACTGGCCATTAAAATTGCTACACCACGAAGATGACGTGCTACAGACCCGAAATTTAACCGACAGCAAGAAGATGCAGTGATATGCAAATGATTAGCTTTTCAGAGCACTCACACGAGGTTGGCGCCGGTGGCGACACCTACATCGTGCTGACATGAGGAAAGTTTCCAACCGATTTCTCATACACAAACAGCAGTTGACCGGCGTTGACGGTGAAACGTTGTTGCGATGCCTCGTGTAAGGAGGAGAAATGCCTACCATCACGTTTCCGACTTTGATAAAGGTCGGTTCTGTTTACAGCATCATGATGGTCGCATCCGTGTTTGGCGACATCGCGGTGAACGGACATTGGAAGCGTGTATTCGTCATCGCCATACTGGCGTATCACCCAGCGTGATGGTATGTGGTGTCACTGGTTACACGTCACGGTCACCTCTTGGTCGCATTGACGGCACTTTGAACAGTGGACGTTACATTTCAGATGTGTTACGACCCGTGGCTCTACCCGTCATTCGATCCCTGCGAAACCCTACATTTCAGCAGGATAATGTACGATCCCCCCCATGAACCATGGACCTTGCCGTTGGTGGGGAGGCTTGCGTGCCTCAGCGATACAGATAGCCGTACCGTAGGTGCAACCACAACGGAGGGGTATCTGTTGAGAGGCCAGACAAACGTGTGGTTCCTGAAGAGGGGCAGCAGCCTTTTCAGTAGTTGCAAGGACAACAGTCTGGATGATTGACTGATCTGGCCTTGCAACAATAACCAAAACGGCCTTGCTATGCTGGTACTGCGAACGGCTGAAAGCAAGGGGAAACTACGGCCGTAATTTTTCCCGAGGGCATGCAGCTTTACTGTATGATTAAATGATGATGGCGTCCTCTAGGGTAAAATATTCCGGAGGTAAAATAGTCCCCCATTCGGATCTCCGGGCGGGGACTACTCAAGAGGATGTCGTTATCAGGAGAAAGAAAACTGGCGTTCTACGGATCGGAGCGTGGAATGTCAGATCCCTTAATCGGGTAGGTAGGTTAGAAAATTTAAAAAGGGAAATGGATAGGTTAAAGTTAGATATAGTGGGAATTAGTGAAGTTCGGTGGCAGGAGGAACAAGACTTCTGGTCAGGTGACTACAGGGTTATAAACACAAAGTCAAATAGGGGTAATGCAGGAGTAGGTTTAATAATGAATAGGAAAATAGGAATGCGGGTAAGCTACTACAAACAGCATAGTGAACGCATTATTGTGGCCAAGATAGATACGAAGCCCACACCTACTACAGTAGTACAAGTTTATATGCCAACTAGCTCTGCAGATGACGAAGAAATTGAAGAAATGTATGATGAAACAAAAGAAATTATTCAGACAGTGAAGGGAGACGAAAATTTAATAGTCATGGGTGATTGGAATTCGAGTGTAGGAAAAGGGAGAGAAGGAAACGTAGTAGGTGAATATGGATTGGGGCTAAGAAATGAAAGAGGGAGCCGCCTGGTAGAATTTTGCACAGAGCACAACTTAATCATAGCTAACACTTGGTTTAAGAATCATGATAGAAGGTTTTATACATGGAAGAACCCTGGAGATACTAAAAGGTATCAGATAGATAATATAATGGTAAGACAGAGATTTAGGAACCAGGTTTTAAATTGTAAGACATTTCCAGGGGCAGATGTGGACTCTGACCACAATCTGTTGGTTATGACCTGTAGATTAAAACTGAAGAAACTGCAAAAAGGTGGGAATTTAAGGAGATGGGACCTGGATAAACTGAAAGAACCAGAGGTTGTACAGAGTTTCAGGGAGAGCATAAGGGAACAATTGACAGGAATGGGGGAAAGAAATACAGTAGAAGAAGAATGGGTAGCTTTGAGGGATGAAGTAGTGAAGGCAGCAGAGGATCAAGTAGGTAAAAAGACGAGGGCTAGTAGAAATCCTTGAGTAACAGAAGAAATATTGAATTTAATTAATGAAAGGAGAAAATATAAAAATGCAGTAAATGAAGCAGACAAAAAGGAATACAAACGTCTCCAAAATCAGATCGACAGGAAGTGCAGAATGGCTAAGCAGGGATGGCTAGAGGACAAATGTAAGGATGTAGAGGCTAGGGGTAAGATACATATTGCCTACAGGAAAATTAAAGAGACCTTTGGAGATAAGAGAACCACTTGTATGAACATCAGGAGCTCAGATGGAAATCCAGTTCTAAGCAAACAAGGGAAAGCAGAAAGGTGGAAGGAGTATATAGAGGGTCTATACAAGGGCGATATACTTGACGACAATATTATGGAAATGGAAGAGGATGTAGATGAAGATGAAATGGGAGATACGATACTGCGTGAAGAGTTTGACAGAGCACTGAAAGACCTGAGTCGAAACAAGGCCCCCGGAGTAGACAACATTCCAGTAGAACTACTGACGGCCTTGGGAGAGCCAGTCCTGACAAAACTCTACCATCTGGTGAGCAAGATGTATGAAACAGGCGAAATACCCTTAGACTTCAAGAAGAATATAATAATTCCAATCCCAAAGAAAGCAGGTGTTGACAGATGTGAAAATTACCGAACAATCAGTTTAATAAGTCACAGCTGCAAAATACTAACACGAATTCTTTACAGACGAATGGAAAAACTGTTAGAAGCCGACCTCTGGGATGATCAGTTTGGATTCCGTAGAAATGTTGGAATACGTGAGGCAGTACTGACCCTACGACTTATCTTAGAAGAAAGATTAAGGAAAGGCAAACCTACGTTTCTAGCATTTGTAGACTTAGAGAAAGCTTTTGACAATGTTAACTGGAATACTCTCTTTCAAATTCTACAGGTGGCAGGGCTAAAATACAGGGAGCGAAAGGCTATTTACAATTTTTACAGAAACCAGATGGCAGTTATAAGAGTCGAGGGGCATGAGAGGGAAGCAGCGGTTGGGAAGGGAGTGAGACCGGGTTGTAGCCTCTCCCCAATGTTATTCAATCTGTATATTGAGCAAGCAGTAAAGGAAAAAAAAATTGGAGTAGGCATTAAAATCCATGGAGAAGAAATAAAAACTCTGAGGTTCGCAGATGACATTGTAATTCTGTCAGAGACAGCAAAGGACTTGGAAGAGCAGTTCAACGGAATGGATGGTGTCTTGAAGGGAGGATATAAGATGAACATCAACAAAAGCAAAACGAGGATAATGGAATGTAGTCAAATTAAGTCGGGTGATGCTGAGGGAATTAGATTAGGAAATGAGACACCTAAAGTAGTAAAGGAGTTTTGCTATTTGGGGAGCAAAATAACTGATGATGGTCGAAGTAGAGAGGATATAAAATGTAGACTGGCAATGGCAAGGAAAGCGTTTCTGAAGAGGAGAAATTTGTTAACATCGAGTATAGATTTAAGTGTCAGGAAGTCGTTTCTGAAAGTATTTGTATGAGGTGTAGACATGTATGGAACTGAAACGTGGACGGTAAATAGTTTAGACAAGAAGAGAGTAGAAGCTTTCGAAATGTGGTGCTACAGAAGAATGCGGAAGATTAGATGGCTAGATCACGTAACTAATGAGGAGGTATTGAATAGAATTGGGGAGAAGAGAAGTTTGTGGCACAACTTGACCAGGAGGGATTGGTTGGTAGGACATGTTCTGAGGCATCAAGGGATCACCAATTTAGTACTGGAGGGTAGCGTAGAGGGTAAAAATCGTAGAGGGAGACCAAGAGATGAATACACTAAGCAGATCCAGAAGGATGTAGGCTGTAGTAGGTACTGGGAGATGAAGAAGCTTGCACAGGATAGAGTAGCATGGAGAGCTGCATCAAAGCAATCTCTGGACTGAAGACGACAATAACAACAACAACAACAACATTACTAAGTTACGTTAAATGAAACTTTAAGATATTCAAATGTATTAACAGCCACAAAAGTTTTTCTTAATCAGCGTTAAGCCATGTAGTTTTTATTTCAAAAATCGTCTACAATCACAGCCTCTGCACTGTTGTCTGTTTGCCCGCTGTTAATATGGCAGTAGACTTGGCCACTGTTTCTATGTTTCGATACAGTGTATCGATACGTGGAACTGTTTCAGTGTTTTGGAACGGCTGTGGTTCACTGTTTCGAAACAGTGGTGTTTCATTCCGCCCCTGTCTTGGATAACCTGACTAGATTCGATCTCGATCCAGACACGGAAACTGTATCGTTGTTTCAAAATAAGGCTGTTTCAGTCCACCTGTGCTTGGAACGGTCTAATTGTATCGAAACAGTGATGTTTCATTCCGCTCTGTGTCGGACGAGATTCAGGCTGGGCACAGATACTGAAACAGATTTAACATACCACTTCATGAAACACTTTCAAGAGTATCCACATATGTTTGACAAGCAATAGCATGAAACTTAAGATTTCCGAAAATAAAGCTTCGTTTCTAGCTGACTGCCCAATTCCAAAATGTCGTAACATCTGCTTTATAAACGCTAACAAACAATAAAATAACGCACACTATCCACATTCAAAATAATCAATGTGTGCCAGCCGCAGTGGCAGAGCGGTTCTAGGCGCTTCAGTCCGGAACCGAGTGACCGCTACGGTCACAGGTTCGAATCCTGCCTCGGGCACGGATTCGTGTGATGTCCTTAGGTTAGTTAGGTTTAACTGGTTCTAAGTTCTAGGTGACTGATGACCTTGTACTGTGGAAATGTTTGTGGTATGATAAGTACAGGGCTATTACAAATGATTGAAGCGATTTCATAAATTCACTGTAGCTCCATTCATTGACATATGGTCACGACACACTACAGATACGTAGAAAAACTCATAAAGTTTTGTTCGGCTGAAGCCGCACTTCAGGTTTCTGCCGTCAGAGCGCTCGAGAGCGCAGTGAGACAAAATGGCGACAGGAGCCGAGAAAGCGTATGTCGTGCTTGAAATGCACTCACATCAGTCAGTCATAACAGTGCAACGACACTTCAGGACCAAGTTCAACAAAGATCCACCAACTGCTAAGTCCATTCGGCGATGGTATGCGCAGTTTAAAGCTTCTGGATGCCTCTGTAAGGGGAAATCAACGGGTCGGCCTGCAGTGAGCGAAGAAACGGTTGAACGCGTGCGGGCAAGTTTCACGCGTAGCCCGCGGAAAACTGGCTCATGCCACAACTGGAGAACGACAGCGCCGACTTCATCTATCAACAGGATGGTGCTCCACCGCACTTCCATCATGATGTTCGGCATTTCTTAAACAGGGGATTGGAAAGCCGATGGATCGCTCGTGGTGGAGATCATGATCAGCAATTCATGTCATGGCCTGCACGCTCTCCCGACTTGACCCCATGCGATTTCTTTCTGTGGGGTTATGTGAAAGATTCAGTGTTTAAACCACCTCTACCAAGAAACGTGCCAGAACTGCGAGCTCGCATCAACGATGCTTTCGAACTCATTGATGGGGACATGCTGCGCCAAGTGTGGGAGGAACTTGATTATCGGCTTGATGTCTGCCGAATCACTAAAGGGGCACATATCGAACATTTGTGAATGCCTAAAAAAACTTTTTGAGTTTTTGTATGTGTGTGCAAAGCATTTTCAAAATATCTCAAGTAAAAAAGTTATTGTAGAGCTGTGAAATAGCTTCAATCATTTGTAATAACGCTGTATATAGTCCGATAGTGCTCAGAGCCATTTGAGCCAATGAATGTGTGAAAATCATTCAGTTAAATTACACATTTTTTTATAATATACGCTTCTCTGTTCATGTACAGTAATCATATTAAGAAACGCAAGTAAGCCTACAACATTTTGAAGAAAAAAAAAAGGCGTAGAGTGACAGTTATTAGACATATACATAAATTTGATGTAGCTATAATTGCAAGCAATCTGTTTGACATATCACTGACCGTGCAATGGTGAATGGGAAGCACGGTGAATTTATAGTAGTTATTTGTGAGTCTATAGTCACTGTGCCTATTATCCACAATGATTGCTTTTGAACGCATGGAAATTAGCAGGATGAGTATATTACCCGTACTAACGGAATGTGGGAATCCCAGTAGCACGTCTGTAGTTTCTGCAGTTTGCTCCCACCTCCAGTTCCGTTCGTGGTGGTTCTTCTGTCTTCAGCTATGGCGTTACGAATCACGGTGTGGGATTATTTTATGAAAATGAATCCTGAGAAAATTAAGTGTAACTTGTGCTTAGCAGTGTTGTCGTTTGAAAGTAGTTCAAGCTCTTGCTTAAACAGACATTTGCGACTTAAGCATCCAACAGTTAATTTAAGCGAAACTCGTTCGAAACCAGTTTTTATGAATCTGGGCAGTGACGAAGTCACTTCAATTTCCACAGCAACTGTTCAGGAATCTGCCGGTTCAGTTCTGGGTAGGTGTGGTCGACAAACAAAGATTACTGGATTTGCACCAAGACCGGTGCCTTCATCCAAGCGAGCCATAATAGACGAACAAATTTTTAAGACTTGTTGTTAAAGAATATCTTCCGTTTAATGTAGCTGAGAGTGTAGAGTTTAGAAAAAATGACTTATTTATTAAATGAAAACTGTGTACCTTCCAGTAGAAAAACCGTCTCCAAAAGCTTACTCTCTCTCAAGTGTTCGACAACACACTAATGCGAGTAAGATCTGCAGTGCAGGCTGCATCCTCCATCTGCATTACGACTGCTCGATGGACATCTGTGAGAAATGAGAATCATATTGCAGTGACTGCTCACTTCATTAATGAAAACTACAAACTGAAGTCATACTTGTTATCTAGTTTTAAATTCCATGACAAGCATACAGCTGAAAACATTTCCAGAGAATTAGAAAATGTGACTTCAACTTGGGGTATTACCAATAAAATTATAGCTTGCACTACAGATAATACACCTAATATGGTGAAAGCAGTGATGATGTGCAAATGGTGGCATGTACCTTGTTTTGCACATACACTTAATTTAATTGTGCAAGTAAGCCTTGAAACAATTACACAGACAAGAACAAAAGTGTATTATCTCGTAATAGGGGAGAGAGTGTGGCAGATGTGATACGCGAGTTGGGATGGAAATCATTAAAGCAAAGACGTTTTTCGTCGCGGCGAGATCTATTTACGAAATTTCAGTCACCAACTTTCTCTTCCGAATGCGAAAATATTTTCTTGAGCCCAGCCTACATAGGTAGAAATGATCACCAAAATAAAATAAGAGAAATCAAAGCTCGAACAGAAAGGTTTAGGTGTTCGTTTTTCCCGCGCGCTGTTCGGGAGTGGAATGGTAGGGAGATAGTATGATTGTGGTTCGATGAACCCTCTGCCAAGCACTTAAATGTGAATCGCAGAGTAATCATGTAGATGTAGTGGAATTTTTCAAAAGAAGTCCTCAAGTATTTGAGACATTACACAATATTCAGAAGCAAATGCGCTTCCGTATTTTAACGCCAAAACAAAATTGCCCTACGGGATGGAATTCCATTTATGAAATGGTTGACAGACGTTTGAAAATCAAATAGCGTTTGCACTCTCGCCATTCTCAGTTTGGATTCGCAGCCTAAACTGTCCAGTGGAGACTGATCAGTTATTGAAAAATCTTGTGAAATACAATCTCCTTTCGAGCAAGTCACAAAATAAATTAGTAGCAAAAGAAATGTAACCTTGTCAAAAGCTGTCTTATTAAGCAAAGATTTACAAAGTCAATGTCTGAGACTGAAAAACTTGGATTACAGCAATGAAGCCATTAATACAGTAATTTCTAAACTTGATGATGGAATCTGTACCCGCCTCGGTCAGAAGTTTGCAGATAAAGCAATTGCTTGAGAAGCAACATTATTGGATCCTCGCTTCACACAGCATGGATTTCCAAAAACTGTGCATCGATTAAAAGAAACAAAAGATGCCATAATTAACAAGTGCTGTTAAATACGACAGAAACGCACAAGATGTTCTACAGACAATCCACCAGCAGCCAAACCATTTGAGGTGAGGACATTCACTTCTAGCAGTGGCAACATGTGGCAAGATTTTGACCAAGCTGTAGGAGGATTGATCCAAAGTGTAGACAGTCCACGTGCTGCAAGTATAGTCGAGCTTGATAAATATATGAAGATGCCAGATCACAATATCCATTGCTGTGGTGAAAAGAAAACAATATGTTGTTTCCTCTGCTGTTTGAAATAATGAAACGACGTCTCTGTATTATGGCCGCCTCTCTTCTATGTGAGCGCATATTTTCAAACCAGGAGCAAACAACAACAGACAGACGATCCCGTCCAAGCGAAAAAGTATCAAAAATGATATTTCTAAACTACAACTTACAATAGGAACAGTAGATCTACTCAAAAATGCAACAGTAAAATTTCAATTGGTTTTGTTCTTCTCTGGACAATGTTCACTGAATTTGTATCCGACTGTATTTTGTTTAGTCCACTAAATCTTACATGTAGCTACCTTACAAGAACATGTTTCTCAAATTTGTTGCCATAGGAGATACGTTTTTGTTCATCAGTACGTTTATTTATGTGTTTGAGAATAATTATCTGATTTATGTATGTATATGTTTGTGTGCTTAAAGTAGTAAAGGAGTTTTGCTGTTTGGGGAGCAAAATAACTGATGATGGTCGAAGTAGAGAGGATATAAAATGTAGACTGGCAATGGCAAGGAAAGCGTTTCTGAAGAAGAGAAATTTGTTAACATCGAGTATAGATTTAAGTGTCAGGAAGTCACTTATGAAAGTATTTGTATGGAGTGTAGCCATGTATGGAAGTGAAACATGGACGGTAAATAGTTTGGACAAGAAGAGAATAGAAGCTTTCGAAATGTGGTGCTACAGAAGAATGCTGAAGATTAGATGGGTAGATCACATAACTAATGAGGAAGTATTGAATAGGATTGGGGAGAAGAGAAGTTTGTGGCACAACTTGACCAGAAGAAGGGATCGGTTGGTAGGACATGTTCTGAGGCATCAAGGGATCACCAATTTAGCATTGGAGGGCAGCGTGGAGGGTAAAAATCGTAGGGGGAGACCAAGAGATGAATACACTAAGCAGATTCAGAAGGATGTAGGTTGCAGTAGGTACTGGGAGATGAAGAAACTTGCACAGGATATAGTAGCATGGAGAGCTGCATCAAACCAGTCTCAGGACTGAAGACCACAACAACAACAACATGTTTGTGTGTTTATACACTCCTGGAAATTGAAATAAGAACACCGTGAATTCATTGTCCCAGGAAGGGGAAACTTTATTGACACATTCCTGGGGTCAGATACATCACATGATCACACTGACAGAACCACAGGCACATAGACACAGGCAACAGAGCATGCACAATGTCGGCACTAGTACAGTGTATATCCACCTTTCGCAGCAATACAGGCTGCTATTCTCCCATGAAGACGATCGTAGAGATGCTGGATGTAGTCCTGTGGAACGGCTAGCCATGCCATTTCCACCTGGCGCCTCAGTTGGACCAGCGTTCGTGCTGGACGTGCAGACCGCGTGAGACGACGCTTCATCCAGTCCCAAACATGCTCAATGGGGGACAGATCCGGAGATCTTGCTGGCCAGGGTAGTTGACTTACACCTTCTAGAGCACGTTGGGTGGCACGGGATACATGCGGACGTGCATTGTCCTGTTGGAACAGCAAGTTTCCTTGCCGGTCTAGGAATGGTAGAACGATGGGTTCGATGACGGTTTGGATGTACCGTGCACTATTCAGTGTCCCCTCGACGATCACCAGTGGTGTACGGCCAGTGTAGGAGATCGCTCCCCACACCATGATGCCGGGTGTTGGCCCTGTGTGCCTCGGTCGTATGCAGTCCTGATTGTGGCGCTCACCTGCACGGCGCCAAACACGCATACGACCATCATTGGCACCAAGGCAGAAGCGACTCTCATCGCTGAAGACGACACGTCTCCATTCGTCCCTCCATTCACGCCTGTCACGACACCACTGGAGGCGGGCTGCACGATGTTGGGGCGTGAGCGGAAGACGGCCTAACGGTGTGCGGGACCGTAGCCCAGCTTCATGGAGACGGTTGCGAATGGTCCTCGCCGATACCCCAGGAGCAACAGTGTCCCTAATTTGCTGGGAAGTGGCGGTGCGGTCCCCTGCGTAGGATCCTACGGTCTTGGCGTGCATCCGTGCGTCGCTGCGGTCCGGTCCCAGGTCGACGGGCACGTGCACCTTCCGCCGACCACTGGCGACAACATCGATGTACTGTGGAGACCTCACGCCCCACGTGTTGAGCAATTCGGCGGTACGTCCACCCGGCCTCCCGCATGCCCACTATACGCCCTCGCTCAAAGTCCGTCAACTGCACATACGGTTCACGTCCACGCTGTCGCGGCATGCTGCCAGTGTTAAAGACTGCGATGGAGCTCCGTATGCCACGGCAAACTGGCTGACACTGACGGCGGCGGTGCACAAATGCTGCGCAGCTAGCGCCATTCGACGGCCAACACCGCGGTTCCTGGTGTGTCCGCTGTGCCGTGCGTGTGATCATTGCTTGTACAGCCCTCTCGCAGTGTCCGGAGCAAGTATGGTGGGTCTGACACACCGGTGTCAATGTGTTCTTTTTTCCATTTCCAGGAGTGTATTTGTAAATGTGCTATTTTTGGTTATTGCACAATATAGGCGTCTTAATACTTGTGTATCATAAAAAATTCTCAGGCACTTCAACAATGGTACTTTGATACTTTTGTTTTTGTCTTTCGGATACTGTGACAAAAATTGCATTCCAAAAGCAACTTAACTTCATCTCTGATTTCCTGGGAAGTTTACAATAAAATGAAAACATATCTGCTTGTTGTGAGTACTTGAGTGATCTCCATATGACTGTACTTCAAACTTCTTTAGCAAGAATTGTAAGTGGTGTGTGAGCCCAGATCTGCCATGATACAGGTATCACAAGGGCATTGCACTGTATGAATTGTTGTAAATTTTAGTCTGGATTTTATACTTAAAGGAAAGATACCGATCTCTGCATTTCAGTTACCTTGAAATATTTTAACATGTTTTCCAGTTCTATCAAGTGTACATATTAAGAGCTGTATTCAGCTGACCCGTGAATGTTTGATGAAAAACGGCAATACTTGACCATTGCGTTATATGCTCCAGTCTGTTATGGTAATTTTTTGATCTGCGTGCATCAGTCACTTTGCAGGCCTTCTCTGTGTGACAAACAACGGAAAATTTAACTGTAAGAAACGTGTGAGTAGCACACTCATAAATATTATTTCAGTGCCTCGCTTCCCAGAATGCTATCTCAATAAATTACATCTAACCTCAGCCAATTGAAAAGTATGAAAGTCACAGGAAAGCAGCGCATTTGCTGCAGGAAATACGAAACTCCCAAGACACCTAAGTGAAAGTTTCATTCTTTGTGCGATATGATTAGCGCTCTCGCACCTCGTTTAGATTAGATTAGATTAATACTAGTTCCATGGATCATGAATACGATATTTCGTAATGATGTGGAACGAGTCAAATTTTCCAATACAAGACATAATTAAGTTAATTTAACAACATACTTAAGTTAATATAACAACTTTTTCATTTTTTGTATTTTTTATTTTTATTTTTTATTAATATGTTTTGTTGTTTTTTTTTTTAATTTATATCTAAAAATTCCTCTATGGAGTAGAAGGAGTTGTCATTCAGAAATTCTTTTAATTTCTTCTTAAATACTTGTTGGTTATCTGTCAGACTTTTGATACTATTTGGTAAGTGACCAAAGACTTTAGTGCCAGTATAATTCACCCCTTTCTGTGCCAAAGTTAGATTTAATCTTGAACAGTGAAGATCATCCTTTCTCCTAGTATTGTAGTTATGCACACTGCTATTACTTTTGAATTGGGTTTGGTTGTTAATAACAAATTTCATAAGAGAGTATATATACTGAGAAGCTACTGTGAATATCCCTAGATGTTTGTATGTACATACTTATACAGTAGACATTCAAGATGATAAAATGTGTAGGTTTATTAGATTACAAAAAACAAACTGTTTCACTGTCTCGAAACAGCGTATCGAAACATTACATTGTATTGTTTCATTTGTTTCGAAACAGTTACGTGTTTCAGTTTGCACATCTCTATACGACAGTATGAAAATGGCTGAGGCTGCTTTCTGTTCCGTAGTAAAACACGCGTGTGGAACAAGGTTAAAAAGTGCCGAGAAATAGGTTATTAATGTTTGTCATAAATTTACACAGTTTGCAGTTTTCCGAGAGGCTGTGTTACATGCATTTGAGGTGTAAATGCAATCCCAAAGTGTAGCGGAATCGGTAGTGTAGTGTTTTGACAACAGATGGCAATCCAGAGTCAGTTGGTTCAAGCCTCGCCTGTGTCTTTTTTTTTTTTTCTCGGTCAATTTGGAATACCTACATCTCGTAATTTTAAGTAATTATCATTTTTTATGAATAATGAACTTCTTGTTTTTAATTACATATTGCACACGAAATTCCTGTTTTCATTTCAAATATTAATTCTCAATTATCGATATTTTATGAAAGACTGTTAATAAATGTTACTTAAATTAAGAATACATAAAAATTTAATTATTACACCAACAATAAAAAAAATACTCTTTATATGGACTGTCCACTGTTTTATACCACAGATGTAGATATGTGTCGTGGAAACATGGAAAACAGTCATTTTCACAGCATCGAGCACAACATACAAATTCTGCATTTTTACGTTTGCCACTGTACCATTACAATATGTTCCTAACAGCAGTGATCTGGAGCCAAGATAAGAGATTTGGCCCCAGAAGTAACAAGACCATTAAGCTGCCAGACGTACTGGAACTAACGCACGCAGCTTTTTCACACGTCACTGCCGAACGCTGGCGGGATATAGGACGGCACGTGACAAAAGAATGGGAGAAAACGCGACGCCTGGTAGCTTCATGGATTCCGTTGTTCATAGACTCCTTATCAACGTAGCGGACAGTAGTTCGAGAACTGAAATGTATTTCTCGGACTCGCATAAGAGCTAAGAGATTACCAGACGACTGACTGTAATTAATACCTTCAGTAGCTTGATTATTCAACAGTACGGCGAAATCCCTGCAGTATGCTTTAGCATCACACATAGCTCGCTCGTAAAAATTACACTGCCTTTAAGTTAGGAATTTTCATCACTCTTCTTTGTAATCAGAATTCGGTGTCGACATTTACTGTAGATGTATCAACTTAATCCGCTACATTTTCGAGAATGGCACTCTACGTGTGAAAATAAAGGAAGACTGGACCACCGAAGGGGTTCTTGCGATTAGAAGCATTTGGTGGTGGGTTTCCGGGTTCCGCTTAATAGGCCAGGTGTCCACTACACACAGGAGGCGGCTACACGGGTAGCGGGGGCTGTGTGGAAGGGACTGGGCGGTTTTTTAGGTTAGAGGGTCTCAGGGGACCACAGAAGGAGCGTCCGTCTAAAAGTGGGCAGTTAAAACACAGTAAGGCAATTGTAGAAACGATTGGTATCGTATTTGTAAATTGTCATAGCTGTGTTGGGAAAGAACCAGGGCTCCAAGCCGTAATAGAAAGCACTGATGCTCAAATAGTTGTAGGTACAGAGAGCTGGCTAAAGCCGGAAATAAGTTCAGCCGAAATTTTTTCAAACGATCTAACAGTGTTCAAAAAGGATAGATTAAATACAGTTGATGGTGGAGGATTTATTGCTGTCAGAGGTAGTTTGTCTTGTAGCGAAATTGAGGTAGATAGTTCGTGTGAAATAGCATAGGTAGAGGTTATACCTGACAATCGGACGAAACTCTTAATTGGATCGTTTTACCGACCCCGCCCACCCCCTCTCCTCCCCCGACTCAGAAGACATAGTTGCTGAACAGTTCAAAGAAAACTTGAGTTTTATTTCAAATAAGTACCCCACTCATACAATTACAGTCGGTGGTGACTTCAATCTACCCTCGATATGCTGGAAAAATTATACGATTAAAGCCGGCGGCAGGCATAAAACATCATACGAAATTGTACTGAATGCTTTCTCAGAATATTATGTTGAACAATTAGTTCATGAGCCCACTCGAAGCGTAAATGGTTGCGAAAGCATACTTGACCTTTCAGCAGCAAATAATCCTGGACAAATAGTGAGTATTGTGACGAATACAGGGGTTAGCGACCACAAGGCAGTTGCTGCTAGGCTGAATACCGTAACACCTACAACCATCAAAAAGAAACGCAGAGTATATCTACAGGGCTATTACAAATGATTGAAGCGATTTCATAAATTCACTGTAGCTCCATTCATTGACATATGGTCATGACACACTACAGATACGTAGAAAGCCGGCCGAAGTGGCCGTGCGGTTAAAGGCGCTGCAGTCTGGAACCGCAAGGCCGCTACGGTCGCAGGTTCGAATCCTGCCTCGGGCATGGATGTTTGTGATGTCCTTAGGTTAGTTAGGTTTAACTAGTTCTAAGTTCTAGGGGACTAATGACCTCAGCAGTTGAGTCCCATAGTGCTCAGAGCCATTTGAACCATTTTTGATACGTAGAAAAACTCAGTTTTGTTCGGCTGAAGCCGCACTTCAGGTTTCTGCCGCCAGAGCGCTCGAGAGCGCAGTGAGACAAAATGGCGACAGGAGCCGAGAAAGCGTATGTCGTGCTTGAAATGCACTCACATCAGTCAGTCATAACAGTGCAACGACACTTCAGGACGAAGTTCAACAAAGATCCACCAACTGCCAACTCCATTCGGCGATGGTATGCGCAGTTTAAAGCTTCTGGATGCCTCTGTAAGGGTAAATCAACGGGTCGGTCTGCAGTGAGCGAAGAAACGGTTGAACGCGTGCTGGCAAGTTTCACGCGTAGCCCGCGGAAAATTGGCTCATGCCACAGCTGGAGACCGACAGCGCCGACTCAATCTTTCAACAGGATGGTGCTCCACCGCACTTCCATCGTGATGTTCGGCATTTCTTAAACAGGAGATTGGAAAACCGATGGATCGGTCGTGGTGGAGATCATGATCAGCAATTCATGTCATGGCCTGCACGCTCTCCCGACTTAACCCCATGCGATTTCTTTCTGTGGGGTTATGTGAAAGATTCAGTGTTTAAACCCCCTCTACCAAGAAACGTGCCAGAACTGCGAGCTCGCATCAACGATGCTTTCGAACTCATTGATGGGGACATGCTGCGCGAACTTGATTATCGGCTTGATGTCTGCCGAATCACTAAAGGGGCACATATCGAACATTTGTGAATGCCTAAAAAAACTTTGGTTTTTGTATGTGTGTGCAAAGCATTGTGAAAATATCTCAAATAATAAAGTTATTGTAGAGCTGTGAAATCGCTTCAATCATTTGTAATAACCCTGTATTTAAAAAAGCTGGTAAAAATGCTCTTAACGCGTTTTTAAGAGACAGCCTCCACTCCTTCCGATCTGGTCATGTAAGTGTAGAAGAGTTGTGGAATGTTTTCAAAGAGATAATATCGACAGCAATTGAGAAATATATACCACATAAATTAATAAGTGATGGTACTGATCCCCCATGGTGCACAAAACGGGTCAGGTCGTTGTTGCAGAAGCAACGAAAAACGGATGCCAAATTTAAACGAACGCAAAATCCCCAAGATTAGAAAAGTTTCACAGAAGTTTGAAATATGCCGTGTACTTCAATGCGAGATGCTCCTAATAAATTCCACAACGAAATTCTGTCTCGAAATCCGGCAGAAAACCCAAAGAGATTCTGGCCATACATAAAGCACACCAGTGGCAAGACGCAACCAATACCTTCACTGTGCGTTAACAACAGAGAAGCCACTGATGACAGTGCCGCCAAAGCAGAGTTATTAAACGCGGTTTTCCGAAACTCCTTCACCAAAGAAGACGAAGTAAATATTCCTGGATTCCAATCAAGAACAACTGCCAAGATGAGAAACATAGAAGTAGATATCATCGGTGTAGCAAAGCAGCTTAAACCACTTAATAAAGAAAAGGCCTCCGGTCCAGATTGTATACCAGTCACGTTCCTCTCAGAGTATGCTGATACAATAGCTCCATATTTAGCAATTACACTCCTGGAAATTGAAATAAGAACACCGTGAATTCATTGTCCCAGGAAGGGGAAACTTTATTGACACATTCCTGGGGTCAGATACATCACATGATCACACTGACAGAACCACAGGCACATAGACACAGGCAACAGAGCATGCACAATGTCGGCACTAGTACAGTGTATATCCACCTTTCGCAGCAATGCAGGCTGCTATTCTCCCATGGAGACGATCGTAGAGATGCTGCATGTAGTCCTGTGGAACGGCTTGCCATGCCATTTCCACCTGGCGCCTCATTTGGACCAGCGTTCGTGCTGGACGTGCAGACCGCGTGAGACGACGCTTCATCCAGTCCCAAACATGCTCAATGGGGGACAGATCCGGAGATCTTGCTGGCCAGGGTAGTTGACTTACACCTTCTAGAGCACGTTGGGTGGCACGGGATACATGCGGACGTGCATTGTCCTGTTGGAACAGCAAGTTCCCTTGCCGGTCTAGGAATGGTAGAACGATGGGTTCGATGACGGTTTGGATGTACCGTGCACTATTCAGTGTCCCCTCGACGATCACCAGTGGTGTACGGCCAGTGTAGGAGATCGCTCCCCACACCATGATGCCGGGTGTTGGCCCTGTGTGCCTCGGTCGAATGGAGTCCTGATTGTGGCGCTCACCTGCACGGCGCCAAACACACATACGACCATCATTGGCACCGAGGCAGAAGCGACTCTCATCGCTGAAGACGACACGTCTCCATTCGTCCCTCCATTCACGCCTGTCGCGACACCACTGGAGGCGGGCTGCACGATGTTGGGGCGTGAGCGGAAGACGACCTAACGGTGTGCGGGACCGTAGCCCAGCTTCATGGAGACGGTTGCGAATGGTCCTCGCCGATACCCCAGGAGCAACAGTGTCCCTAATTTGCTGGGAAGTGGCGGTGCGGTCCCCTACGGCACTGCGTAGGATCCTACGGTCTTGGCGTGCATCCGTGCGTCGCTGCGGTCCGGTCCCAGGTCGACGGGCACGTGCACCTTCCGCCGACCACTGACGACAACGTCGATGTACTGTGGAGACCTCACGCCCCACGTGTTGAGCAATTCGGCGGTACGTCCACCCGGCCTCCCGCATGCCCGCTATACGCCCTCGCTCAAAGTCCGTCAACTGCACATACGGTTCACGTCCACGCTGTCGCGGCATGCTACCAGTGTTAAAGACTGCGATGGAGCTCCGTATGCCACGGCAAACTGTCTGACACTGACGGCGGCGGTGCACAAATGCTGCGCAGCTAGCGCCATTCGACGGTCAACACCGCGGTTCCTGGTGTGTCCGCTGTGCCGTGCGTGTGATCATTGCTTGTACAGCCCTCTCGCAGTGTCCGGAGCAAGTATGGTGGGTCTGACACACCGGTGTCAATGTGTTCTTTTTTCCATTTCCAGGAGTGTATTAACATATAGTCAGCACGGAGTCAGAAAATATCGTTCTTGTGAAACACAACTAGCTCTTTATACTCATGAAGTAATAAGTGCTATCGACAGGGGATGTCAAACTGATTCCATATTTTTAGATTTCCAGAAGTCTTTCGACACAGTTCCTTACACGTTTCTTCTAACCAAACTGCGTGCCTACGGAGTATCGCCTCAGTTGTGCGACTGGATTCGTGATTTCCTGTCAGGAAGGTCACAGTTCGTAGTAATAGACGGAAAGTCATCGAGTAAAACAGAAGTGATAACCGGCTTTCCCCAAGGAAGTGTTATAGGCCCTCTATTGTTCGTGATCTATATGAACGATATAGGAGACAATGTGAGTAGCCGTCTTAGATCGTTTGTAGATGATGCTGTCATTTACCGTCTTGTAGAGTCATCAGATCAAAATCATTTAGATAAGATGACTGTATAGTGCGAAAAGTGGAAATTGACCCTGAATAAAGAAAAGTGTGAAGCTATTCACACGAGTAGTAAAAGAAATTAGCTAAATTTCTATTACGCGATAAGTCTCACAAATCTGAGGGCTGTAAATTCAACTAAATACTTAGGGATTACAATTACAAATAACCCAAATTGGAACGATCACATAGATAATATTGTGGGTAGAGCAAGGCAAAGACTGCGATTCATTGGCAGAACACTTAGAAGGTGCAAGAGGTCTACTAAAGAGACTGCTTACACCACGCTTGTCCGCCCTATTCTGGAGTACTGCTGTGCGGTGTGGGATCCGCATCAGGTGGGACTGACGGATGACATCGAAAAAGTACAAAGAAGGGCAGCTCGTTTTGTGTTATCGCGAAATAGGGGAGATAGTGTCACAGACATGATACGCGAATTGGAGTGGCAATCATTGAAACGAAGGCGTTTTTCGTTGCGACGGTGTCTTCTCATGAAATTTCAATCACCAGTTTTCTACTCCGATTGCGAAAACATTCTGTTGGTACCCACCTACATAGGGAAAAATGGTCATCACCATAAAATAAGAGAAATCAGGATTCGCACAGAAAAATTTAAGAGCTCGTTTTTCCTGCGTGCCGTTCGAGAGTGGAACGGGAGAGAACAGCTTGAAGGTGGTTCATTGAACCCTCTGCCAGGCACTTCATTGTCGATAGCAGAGTAACCACGTAGATGGAGATGTAGAAGCGCGTAATAGCGCTGGTGTTTCGCTGAATATTATTTCATTCTCTTTAAAAATTAAATGATACGGGAAGCTAGGTTCTTTCTTTGCCCGTCTCTTTTTACATCTGAACTGCAACCGCTCACATCATTGCAGGCTAGATGGACCGTCGGTTAGCCAGTGCTGTCCAAGTATAATGCGCAGTAAACCTCGAATGAAATTTTCACTCTGCAGCGGAGTGTGCGCTGATATGAAACTTCCTGGCAAATTAAAATTGTGTGCCCGACCGAGACGAGTTACTGGCAGGAGTAAAGCTGTGAGTACCGGGCGTGAGTCGTGCTTCGGTAGCTCAGTTGGTAGAGCACTTGCCCGCGAAAGCCAAAGGTCCCGAGTTCGAGTCTCGGTCGGGCACATAGTTTTAATCTGCCAGGAAGTTTCGCAGTAAACCTGTTTCCTGCAAATTATCGCTCAGTCTATGTGCGTGCAACACAGCATAAAACGCATCCTAGCCGCGCGGATTAGCCGAGCGGTCTAGGGCGCTGCAGTCATGGACTGTTCGGCTGATCCCGGCGGAGGTTCGAGTCCTCCCTCGGGCATGGGTGTGTGTGTTTGCCCTTAGGATAATTTAGGTTAAGTAGTGTGTAAGTAGACTGATGACCAAAAAAAAAAAGCGTGTAAGCTTAGGGACTGATGACCTTAGCAGTTAAGTCCCATAAGATTTCACACACACTTGAACTTGAAAACGCATCCTTGTGATCTTACCTGACTACTGGTCACAGCCTGGCTTTCGCTCCACGTGAAACGAAATCCAACGAGATTCGAGCAAACGCGGAAGAACGCATGGCGTAATGTTTACATCCGGTTTATTCTTACGAAGAACAGAGTATACGTCTAGAAGTGTGTGACACGAATTGTAAAAGACCTTGTACATTATGTGAAATTGTTGGAACCCGTTAAGGGGCTCCGGAAAGGCTCAAAATCATGAAAAGTTCAATTTTTACTTTTTTGCGTTTTCTGAATCTGCAGACTATTACCTTTTAATAGATATATAATTTATTCAATTCCGAAGACTACAACTATTTTTAAATTTTTTTTGAAATGTGTTCTACATGTGCGTGACCCACTGTGGCGCTGTTAAACTGCTGTCAGATGGTGTTGTTATTAACGTCCGTGTTCATCAGGTACATTTTAGTGATGTGAGATAAAGTATGTGTTGTGGCTAACCTATTTTCAGAGACTTAGCAGCACCTGAACTGTTGAAAAAGTGTATTGACGGAAAAACTCAAAACCCCAATGAAAGTGTAAATAGTGTTATATGGTCGAGAATCCCCAAGACTGTATTTGTTGGAATAGAAACACTTCACCTTGGTGTGTATGATGCTGTTGCGACTTTCAATGATGGCAACATTGTAAGGTGCAAGGTATTTAGAAATATGGGAATGAAGATAGGTTCTAACATGGTACGAGTGATGCTTGCTTTAGACAAGGAACGCCTTCGGGCTGCAGACAGGGCTGTAAAGAGTCTAGAAATACAAGCAAGAGTAAACAGGAGGAGGAACAAGAGGAAGCTAGAGGAGGAGTTTGCAGAGGATGAAGATAATCCATCCTATGGACCTGGAATGCACTAAAAAGTTAATCCAATCTTTGTCGCTCGATTCCCAAAACTTTTATTTTCTCATGCTAATTACATGTTTTCTAAGGATCTTCCAAACATATTTGTTTCAAACTTTCAGTAAATGTTACACAGTACCTTCTGCATAATTTAACACAGCCTTTTTCCAAAAAACTGTATATTTTTGAATATATAAATAAAAAATTGCAAAAAAATGTGAATTTTCATTACAATTGGAAAAAAAATCATCTTTAATAACTGAACTAAAATTTTGTAAAATCCCTGTGTTAAGTTGTAGCCCATATTCCAATAAATAATCTGTAAAAAGTTCAACTTCCTACCTCAAATACTTTGTGAGGAAAGATGTAATTTGTAAGCGTTATTTTAACATTGCAAGTATAGGGCGGTACGGAGCCCCTTAAGGTAATGGTGTGAGGTTCTTTGGCGCTTATCGGTACACGGTAATCCGTGTTCAGTTTTGCCGTCTGTTTTACGTGATTACAAATCAAAAAGCAATACGTAGTCATTGTGATTTTTAGTTTGTCATTGCCGTGTGTGGTGTGAGGCTTGGTGAGTAACTGGCACATAAATGCCCCCGTGGCGTTTAATTGTAACGTGAACTGGATCGCGAACTCCGCCGGCGCGCACACATGCGTCGTACAGTCGCTGAGACCTTGACTTAGCCTCGCAGCTGACGCAATGCGGTGAGACTCGGCGAAGCCTGCCGGCTGGATAGGTGGCGTAGAGGGGGGGGGGGGGGGGGAGGAGGAGGGAGGGAAATGTGTGGGAGCCAGCCTGACGCAACAGTGGGCCGCAGAATTACAGTGGAGCTCCAAGTACCCTCCGCCACACACCGCAATGGCCAATTCACCCTGTCCGTGACGGCACGACGCGTCTAGTCAGTTCTGGTCACGTGATATCAACTGTTCCTTCGCGGGAATTGCCACCTTCCTAACATTATTTTCTCAGTATTTTAAACATAGCTGCGCAACAGCAACGGTTCCACGTAATAAGACCAAAAAACAGCCGACCAATTGCAATGGATAAAGTAATCTTTACCTAGGTTTCGACAGATTGAAATCTATCTTCTTCAGAAGGCGGCAGTATTACATTAATATGGGATGATATATCGTCGTCATTTTTACAAATATCTGCATAAATCCATTAGTCCAAATTAAAATATAGCCCTGTAAATAGGGTTTGCCATGTAAATAAAATTTAGTACATGGATGTTGCAGAGCTCACAAGCTCGCTTGTGGGGACTCAACTGCTGAGGTCATAAGTCCCCTAGAACTTAGAACTAGTTAAACCTAACTAACCTAAGGACATCACACACATCCATGCCCGAGGCAGGATTCGAACCTGCGACCGTAGCGGCCTTGCGGTTCCAGACTGCAGCGCCTAGAACCGCACGGCCACTTCGGCCGGCTTTGTGAGCTCTGCAACATCCATGTACTAAAGTTTATTTACATGACAAACCCTATTTACAGGGCTATATTTCAGTTTGGACTAATGGATTTATGTAGATATTTGTAAAAATGACGACGATATATCATCCCATATTAATGTAATACTGCCGCCTTCTGAAGAAGATAGATTTAAATCTGTCGAAACCTGGGTAAAGATTACTTTATCCATTGCAACTGGTCGGCTGTTTTTTAGTCTTACTATTTTCTCAGATGTAATTGCACGCGAAGTGCACGTACACAGCGCGGTAGCTTATCTACGTGGATGCTGGAGTCCACGTTTGTACGAAAATGACATTTATCGGACTCAAATGGGTTTGCAGCTTGCAGGGATAGCTTGTACAGTGTATTAGAGAAGGGATGACAGAAGTACATGCCGACGCAAAAAAAGTGTGGGTCCAAAACTTGTCATTGCGTGGAACAGAATAATTTCACGCGCACTAAAAGGAGCTCGAGGAAGAGGAATTTGCATTTTATAACTACTTTTGAATATCGAAGCAACAGTTTTTTTTTCATTTGTTACATCAAACTGCACCCAGAATTGAGGAGCGCCGGAACAAAACCCGATAAATCCGGATTTGCTGTTAATACATAAAGTAACAAATAGTGATCTCTAATAGCTTCATAAGCTATAAAAAGAAGAAACACACCATAAAACACTTGATGTCGCGTTGTGCTGAAAATTATTTTGTGGCAGCGTGTATTATTACTCCCGTCCAAAGAAAGCAGGTGTTGACAGATGTGAAAATTACCTAACTATCAGTTTAATAAGTCACAGCTGCAAAATACTAACGCGAATTCTTTACAGACGAATGGAAAAACTGCTAGAAGCCGACCTCGGGGAAGACCAGTTTGGATTCCATAGAAATATTGGAACACGTGAGGCAATAGTGACCCTACGACTTATCTTAGAAGAAAGATTAAGCAAAGGCAAACCTACGTTTCTAGCATTTGTTACCCTCTTTCAAATTCTGAAGGTGGCAGGGGTAAAATACAGGGAGCGAAAGGCTATTTACAATTTGTACAGAAACCAGATGGCAGTTATAAGAGTCGAGGGACATGAAAGGGAAGCAGTGGTTGGGAAGGAAATGAGACAGGGTTGTAGCCTCTCCCCGATGCTAGTCAATCTGTATATTGAGCAAGCAGTAAAGGAAACAAAAGTTCAGAGTAGGTATTAAAATCCAAGGAGAAGAAATAAAACTTTGAGGTTCGCCGATGACATTGTAATTCTGTCAGGCAGCAAAGGACTTGGGAGAGCAGTTGAACGGGATGTACAGTGTCTTGAAAGGAGGTTATAACATCAACAAAAGCAAAACGAGGATAATGGAATGTAGTCGAATTAAGTCGGGTGATGCTGAGGGATTTAGACTAGCAAATGGGACACTTATAGTAGTAAAGGAGTTTTGCTATTTGGGGAGCAAAATAACTGATGATGGTCGAAGTAGAGAAGATATAAAATGTAGACTGGCAATGGCAAGGAAAGCATTTCTGAAGAAGAGAAATTTGTTAACATCGAGTATAGGTTTAAGTGTCCGGAAGTTGTTTCTGAAAGTATTTATATCGAGTGTAGCCATGTATGGAAGTGAAACATGGAGGATAAATAGTTTAGACAAGAAGAGAATAGAAGCTTTCTAAAGGTGGTGCTACAGAAGAATGCTGAAGATTAGATGGGTAGATCACCTAACTAATGAGAAGGTATTGAATAGAGTTGGGGAGAGGAGTAGTTTGTGGCACAACTTGACAAGAAGAAGGGACCGGTTGGTAGGACATGGATCACCAATTTAGCACTGGAGGGCAGCGTGGAGGGTAAAAATCGTAGGGGGAGACCAAGAGATGAATACAGTAAGCAGATTCAGAAGGATGTAGGTTGCAGTAAGTACTGGGAGATGAAGAAGCTTGCACAGGATAGAGTAGCATGGAGAGCTGCATCAAACCAGTCTCAGGACTGAAGACCACAGCAACGTTTCCCCCCTACACCTCAAACGCGGAAATACTGTAAAAGTGGATATATTGGGTTTTGTTCTGGCGCTCCTCAACTATGAAAAGGAGCACTGTGTTACGAGCTGCTATCACAACCCGTGAAAAACTAGCAAGTTTCGCTGCCAGTCCGGAGCAAATTTTTATTCTATAGTCTTACCTCCCTCAATACCTTTCCCTTCCAAGATTTATAGGTTTTCATTACATCCAGTATTTGGCTGTTCAAGTGAATTCTATACGCATCGTTTTCTCGCTAGAGTTCCAATATGTGGCGGTTCTGAATTTGAGATTTGATGGTCCGGAATGTGTATTCAGTTTTTCATTTTGTTCCTTGCCTATATTTATAACGGTTGTTCTGATTACTCTTATCGCCACGGGAGTCCTCTCGTCTGCGTTATTAATGGAAATTAGAGGCCCTGCATTCCCCCTTTCCATCCCAAAATATCGTCTTACGTTATTAACGTGATTGTCTTCGCAATGGGGTTCCTTATCTGACTTTCTTCGAAGATACGAGGGCAGTTCAATAAGTAATGCAACACATTTTTTTTCTGAAACAGGGGTTGTTTTATTCAGCATTGAAATACACCAGGTTATTCCCCAATCTTTTAGCTACACAACACTATTGTTCAACGTAATCTCCATTCAATGCTACGGCCTTACGCCACCTTGAAATGAGGGCCTGTATGCCTGCACGGTACCATTCCACTGCTTGATGTAGGAGCCAACGTCGTACTGCATCAATAACTTCTTCATCATCCGCGTAGTGCCTCCCACGGATTGCGTCCTTCATTGGGCCAAACATATGGAAATCCGACGGTGCGAGATCGTGCTGTAGGGTGCATGAGGAAGAACAGTCCACTGAAGTTTTGTGAGCTCCTCTCGGGTGCGAAGACTTGTGTGAGGTCTTGCGTTGTCACGAAGAAGGAGAAGTTCGTTCAGATTTTTGTGCCTACGAACACGCTGAAGTCGTTTCTTCAATTTCTGAAGAGTAGCACAATACACTTCAGAGTTGATCGTTTGACCATGGGGAAGGACATCGAACGAGTGTGTTCGCACGCTCCGCCATTGCAGGAGTCACAGCTGTGCACGGCCGGCCCGCACGCGGGAGATCAGACAGTCTTGCTTGACCTTGCGGCGATGATGACACACGCTTTGCCCAACGACTCACCGTGCTTTTGTCCACTGCCAGATCACCGTAGACATTCTGCAAGCGCCTATGAATATCTGAGATGCCCTGGTTTTCCGCCAAAAGAAACTCGATCACTGCCCGTTGTTTGCAACGCACATCCGTTACAGACGCCATTTTAACAGCTCCGTACAGCGCTGCCACCTGTCGGAAGTCAATGAAACTATGAGACGAAGCGGGAATGTTTGAAAATATTCCACAAGAAATTTCCAGTTTTTTCAACCAAAATTGGCCGAGAAAAAAAATGTGTTGCATTACTTATTGAACTGCCCTCTTAAATTCCAGACTGTGCATTCTAAGACGACCCTGCTTCTCATTTTCGGACATTTTGTACGGACAAGCCACTGCAGTAATTTGTCACACACACACACACACACACACACACACACACACACACACACACACGTAACGGACACAGACGCTAAGTAGACATTAGGATAGCGCAGTTCACACAGCACGGCGCGCATTGAGACAACACCGACTCAAAGGAAGGCCTCGGCGCTTGTTGGTGACGTCACGTCAGCTAGGCACGGCGAACGCCAGGGCTGTTGCGGGCAGGAACGCCTGGGCGTGCTTATCACTATAAATCTCTTATTTTTGGACAAAATATTTGGTATTGTTTTGGATTCTGCTGTTTTATTTAGATGGAAGGTTTTCTTACTATCGTAAAGCTACAAATGAAGATCATAGTTCTGTATTACTGAATCTTGTCGAAACAAACGTAGATCAATATGAGAAGATGCTTTGCCCCATTGCAAACTTCAAGTAACTATATTTACTTGATCCATTTTGTTATCGAAACGTACCCCAACCCCCTTACAATTAACTCGTTTCCTTTATTTTTTTATTTATTTTCGTTTGGCATCGTCACTGGAAATGTGAACTAATTTACATGTGTAAACGTCCAACTGTTGCCAGTCATTAGAATACAGTCGTTTTTAACGAAAGGAATTCTAAACAGGAAACAAAATAGCTTCGTACATCGAAAATACTGCTGAGCTTAAACTTTTTTAAACATGTACATTAGAGAAGATAAATATTCCCCTCAACTGAAAGGAGAAACTTTATAAAATAAAAAAAATTTATTTGATAAAACAAGTATCTCTTTTTTTCCTCTTCTTCTGTCCCCCACCCCTCTCCCAACATGTACAAGATATTTCATTAACATTCAGTGCTCCTCACCCCATAGTCAACCAATATACCTAAAGAAGAGCACCAATATGTTCACAGTTTCTTGTAAAAGCAACCCAGTACAAACGTAACTTCCTCAGATTTACAAATAAGGTAAAGAAGCACGAATTCTGTTGCTGCTGGATCATGAAGTTGTTTTTGCATGTCAATCCTTAAAACAGGTGGAAATTTAAGTTCAGGAGTACACTATTTGTTAAGAATTGTAATGAATTGCACAATTACTTGATTGCAGAAATCTCTCAGAACAACGAGTGTTGGTCAACTACCGCCAATAGTTTCAAATTTTCCTACGTCAGAGAGGGAGACACCGCCATTATGAGTATGCCTGCAACAGACCTGGCGTTGGCCGTGCCTAGCTGACGTGACGTCACCAACAAGCGCCGAGGCCTTCCTTTGAGTCGGTGTTGATTGAGACCGGGCTTTGGGAGCTGCCGATCAGCGCTCCACAGTCTGTTATCGGCGCACGGTGGACGAGGAAAAGTCGAAACGATGAATCATAGGTCGGTTGTGAGTAGCAGATGACAGTCGCTGAATGCATAGATTTCTTTCGGCCGAACGTGCAAACTGATTACAGTTGATTTCTACACTCCTGGAAATGGAAAAAAGAACACATTGACACCGGTGTGTCAGACCCACCATACTTGCTCCGGACACTGCGAGAGGGCTGTACAAGCAATGATCACACGCACGGCACAGCGGACACACCAGGAACCGCGGTGTTGGCCGTCGAATGGCGCTAGCTGCGCAGCATTTGTGCACCGCCGCCGTCAGTGTCAGCCAGTTTGCCGTGGCATACGGAGCTCCATCGCAGTCTTTAACACTGGTAGCATGCCGCGACAGCGTGGACGTGAACCGTATGTGCAGTTGACGGACTTTGAGCGAGGGCGTATAGTGGGCATGCGGGAGGCCGGGTGGACGTACTGCCGAATTGCTCAACACGTGGGGCGTGAGGTCTCCACAGTACATCGATGTTGTCGCCACTGGTCGGCGGAAGGTGCACGTGCCCGTCGACCTGGGACCGGACCGCAGCGACGCACGGATGCACGCCAAGACCGTAGGATCCTACGCAGTGCCGTAGGGGACCGCACCGCCACTCCCCAGCAAATTAGGGACACTGTTGCTCCTGGGGTATCGGCGAGGACCATTCGCAACCGTCTCCATGAAGCTGGGCTACGGTCCCGCACACCGTTAGGCCGTCTTCCGCTCACGCCCCAACATCGTGCAGCCCGCCTCCAGTGGTGTCGCGACAGGCGTGAATGGAGGGACGAATGGAGACGTGTCGTCTTCAGCGATGAGAGTCGCTTCTGCTTCGGTGCCAATGATGGTCGTATGCGTGTTTGGCGCCGTGCAGGTGAGCGCCACAATCGGGACTGCATACGACCGAGGCACACAGGGCCAACACCCGGCATCATGGTGTGGGGAGCGATCTCCTACACTGGCCGTACACCACTGGTGATCGTCGAGGGGACACTGAATAGTGCACGGTACATCCAAACCGTCATCGAACCCATCGTTCTACCATTCCTAGACCGGCAAGGGAACTTGCTGTTCCAACAGGACAATGCACGTCCGCATGTATCCCATGCCACCCAACGTGCTCTAGAAGGTGTAAGTCAACTACCCTGGCCAGCAAGATCTCCGGATCTGTCCCCCATTGAGCATGTTTGGGACTGGATGAAGCGTCGTCTCACGCGGTCTGCACGTCCAGCACGAACTCTGGTCCAACTGAGGCGCCAGGTGGAAATGGCATGGCAAGCCGTTCCACAGGACTACATCCAGCATCTTTACGATCGTCTCCATGGGAGAATAGCAGCCTGCATTGCTGCGAAAGGTGGATATATACTGTACTAGTGCCGACATTGTGCATGCTCTGTTGCCTGTGTCTATGTGCCTGCGGTTCTGTCAGTGTGATCATGTGATGTATCTGACCCCAGGAATGTGTCAATAAAGTTTCCCCTTCCTGGGACAATGAATTCATGGTGTTCTTATTTCAATTTCCAGGAGTGTATATGGAGAGCGGGAAGAAATGAGATGGTCTGACAGAATAACATTTAGCAAAGCACGAGACCGTAGTTCTGGTTAGAATGTGAGCCAGCCAATCTCAACAAAAAATTAAGATTGCCGTAACAGACTGAAGTGTAGCGGTGCCCAAGATATGCGTTTCTCATTGCAGTAATGTACGAGGATCACTCCAAAAGAAATGCACACTATTTTTTTTTAAATCCATCTTTTATTCTACGTGTTGGAAATTTTTACAGTGTGTAGATACATCCTTTGGGAACAATATTCTCATTTCTCCGCATAATTTCCATCCCTTTCAACTGCCTTACGTCATCTTGGAACCAGCGCCTGTATACCCGCGCACGGTAAAATTCTGGACCAACCTGTTGGAGCCACTGTTTGGCAGCGTGCACAAGGGAATCACCATCTTCAAACCTTGTTCCACGAAGAGAGTCTTTCAGTTTCCCAAAGACATGATACTCACACGGAGCCAGGTCAGTACTGTAAGGTGGGTGTTTCAGTGTTGTCCATCCGAGTTTTGTGATCGCTTCCACGGTTTTTTGACTGACATGTGGCCGTGCATTGTCGTCCGACAGCAAAACATCCTGCTTTTGCCGATGTGGTCGAACACGACTCAGTCGAGCTTGAAGTTTCTTCTGTGTCTTCACATATGCATCAGAATTTATGGTGGTTCCACTTGGCACGATGTCCACAAGCAAGAGGCCTTCGGAATCGAAAAACACCGTAGCCATAACTTTTCCAGCAGAAGGTGTGGTTTTGAATTATTTTTTTTTTCTTGGGTGAATTTGCAGGATGCCACTCCATTGATTGCCTCTTCGTCTCTGGTGAAAAATGATGGAGCCATGTTTCATCACCTGTCACAATTCTTTAATAAATTCATCTCCACCATTCTCGTACTGTTCCAAAAGTTCGCTGCATACCGTTTTTCTTGTTCCTTTGTGAGCCACTGTCAACATCCTGGGAACCCACCTGGCACAAACCTTTTTGAACGTCAACACTTTCAGTATTCTGCAAACACTTCCTTCGCCTATTCCAACGTACCGTGATAATTCGTTCACTGTGGTGCGTCTGTCAGCAGTCACCAATTCGTTAACTCTCTGCACATTGTCTGGAGTGTGTGCAATACGAGGCCTGCCGCTGCGTGAACAATCTTCAATATTGCCGTGGCCGCTGTCATCACGTAACCTGCTTGCCCACCGACTAACTGTACTGCGATCGACAGCAGCATCTCCGTACACCTTTTTCAACCTCTTGTGCATGTTTCCCACTGCCTCGTTTTCACAGCACAAGAATTCTATGACAGCACGTTGCTACTGACGAACGTCAAGTGTAGCAGCCATCTTGAAGACACGCTGTGACGGCGCCACTCACGGGAACAGGCTGAACTAAGTTTGAAAACAAGCGGGAAGGATGTATCCACACACTGTAAAACTTTTACACATGCAGAATGAATACAGTATTTTTACAGAAATAGTGTGCAGTTCTTTTGGAGTGACCCGCGTATGTCGTATTTCCGATTCTGGCGAAAATTCCAACTGTGTAGTTGAACTGTAACCTAAATTAATAGCAAATTCAATATACAAACCATAACAAATTACGAACGATCTTTGTGATTCGCTACAGAGAACCATTCACTGGGCAGTTACCAAGGCTTCATTAGCAGATGGTTAATTGACTGTGTATGCCAACTTCTGCGTAACAACATACAGGACTAGTCACTAAGAGCGGAGGAATACAGATTCCAGTCGTAAAATGTGGTGGTGTTTCTACGTACATGCAGTGATTCGAAGCCGAAGTCTTTTAGCTTGACTTTAGTTCCTTCAGTCTGTAATCTTCCCCCTGCTTGGTAATCCCATCTATTGTCCACATTAGTCTTTTATGAAGATTACAATAAACTTTCAAGTTTACTTACCTTGTCATGTTGAGATGACTCCAGTTCTTCTTGTCTAGGGGTCCGATTCTTGAAGTTGAAAATGTCACATTTTAGATCCTCACGGTTGGATTCATCTAAATCAATTTGAAGATTTTTGACGTAGAATTTTTGTTTTTGCGTTAATATATTTTCTAACATGCAGTCTTTTGATTTTTTTTATATTAACGATGCTGAAATTACACTTTCCGCACGAAATACAAAAATACGTCCGATCACATCATCAGAAGCATGCTTAAGACTCTCTCACTCTGCGGAAATAACCATATTCCAAAGAGTTTACAATTTTTCTTAACAAAAGAATTTCTGCTAGTTTCTGTTATTTTCAGTTATTGTTCCATAAATGAATTCAGAAACAAACGCAGTAACCAGTACAGTAATTAATAACAGAAATTTTAGTGTGCCGGGTCTTCGTAATTTGTAAAAAAATAGTTTGAACTGTACATTCAGAACTAGTACTTATAACATCGAGACTAAAACGTTTCATAAAGTAATTCATTTTCATAAATTTTTGCTTGAAATATAATACACTGTGTATAAAATTATATGAAAGTTTTCAGAAAAGCAACTGAGATAATACTGACCTGTCCACAATTCGAAAACTAATAATGGTATCGAGAACTGCTGTTGAGGAAAAGTAATGCTGCAGAAGGGTGTTGCTTTACAAGTCCCTCTTAATATTGCGTTACATGTCTGTTTTGAAAGTCTTCATGATCCACACTGCTTTGCAGCTAGAAATTAAAGAAATTAGGTCTTCGCCCCTTCTGAAAACACGTTGTACAAAGCGAAGGTGCTGCAATAAAATGCGAAATCTTGAACACCGTGTTGTTGATCATTTGTGGCAGTTAACCTATGGCATGAATTGGACATAGAAAGCCGGCCACGGTGGCCATGCGGTTCTGGGCGCTGCAGTCCGGAGCCGCAGGACTGCTACGGTCTCAGGTTCGAATCCTGCCTCGGGCATGGATGTGTGTGATGTCCTTAGGTTAGTTAGGTTTAAGTAGTTCTAAGTTCTAGGGGACTTATTACCTGAGAAGTTAAGTCCCATAGTGCTCAGAGCCATTTTTGGACGTAGAAAGGATATCTTGGCGTAGTAGTTCACCTGTGATGGACAACTTTTACCAGCTTTTGCTTGCCACACGTGTTGAGGTTGCAGTTACAACTATTCACCGAAATTTGTGTTTTGTCCCACGGCTGAATGAGCGATTGGGGAATGACAGTTTGTCAGAAAGTAACTATTGGAGCCTTTCTTGAAGTGGGTCTGTTGTCGGTGACTACATCTCTATTACACCCAAGCCATTTTTTAACGAATGAAAGCGTTCTGTATATGAACTCGTAAAGAGCTCAATGGTACTAATCATGTGATTCACTACGATATTCTTTGTAGGCAATGATCATATAAGAGAAATTGGCACATCTACATCTACATGACTACTCTGAAATTCACATTTAAATGCTTGGCAGAGGGTTCATCGAACCACAATCATACTATCTCTCTACCATTCCAATTCCGACCAGCGCGCGGAAAAAACGAACATCTAAACCTTTCTGTTCGAGCTCTGATTTCTCTTATTTTATTTTGATGATCATTCCTACCTATGTAGGTTGGGCTCAACAAAATATTTTCGCATTCGGAAGAGAAAGTTGGTGACTGAAATTTCGTAAATAGATCTCGCCGCGACAAAAAACGTCTTTGCTTTAATGACTTCCATCCCAACTCGCGTATCATATCTGCCACACTCTCTCCCCTATTACGTGATAATACAAAACGAGCTGCCCTTTTTTGCACCCTTTCGATGTCCTCCGTCAATCCCACCTGCTAAGGATCCCACACCGCGCAGCAATATTCTAACAGAGGACGAGTGTAGTGTAAGCTGTCTCTTTAGTAGACTTGTTGCATCTTCCAAGTGTCCTGCCAATGAAACGCAACCTTTGGCTCGCCTTCCCGACATTGTTGTCTTTCCAACTGAAGTTGTCCGTAATTTTAACACCCAGGTACTTAGTTGAATTGCCAGCCTTGAGAATTGTACTATTTATCGAGTAATCGAATTCCGACGGATTTCTTTTGGAACTCGTGTGGATCACCTCACACTTTTCGTTATTTAGCGTCAACTGCCACCTGCCACACCATACAGCAAACTTTTCTGAATCGCTTTGCAACTGATACTGGTCTTCGGATCACCTTACTAGACGGTAAATTACAGCATCATGGGCGAACAACCTAAGAGAACTGCTTAGATTGTCACCCAGGTCATTTATATAGATCATGAACAGCAGAGGTCCCAGGACGCTTCCTTGGGAACACCTGATATCACTTCAGTTTTACTCGATGATTTGCCGTCTATTACTACGAACTGCGACCTTCCTGACGGGAAGTCACGAATCCAGTCGCACAACTGTGACGATACCCCATAGGCCCGCAGCTTGATTAGAAGTCGCTTGTGAGGAACGATGTCAAAAGCTTTCCGGAAATCCAGAAATACGGAATCAACCTTAGATCCCCTGTCGATAACGGCTATTACTTCGTGCGAATAAAGAGCTAGCTGCGTTGCGCAAGAACGATGTTTTCTGAAACCATGCTGATTACTTATCAATAGATCGTTCCCTGTTGTCACTTTAAATTACTCTGGGGTTGTCATCTTGGTAAAAAAGGTTTTCTGCCTGTAATCTGCGTCGTAATTGGACGATGTTTCTATCACGTAATTCGCAATCTTCATCAGGTGCTCCCTGAGGCTGAATTCAGTGTAGGCTGGGTCCAGTATTTACGTCTATTTGAGACTAGGCCGTACGTCATTGCTCCCGCGTTGCGTCGAGTGCTCCGTGCGAAGTTAACATGCTGGCCAGTAGCAGCAACATCTACATCTACATCCATACTCCGCAAGCCACCTGACGGTGTGTGGCGGAGGGTACTTTGAGTACCTCTATCGGTTCTCCCTTCTATTCCAGTCTCGTATTGTTCGTGGAAAGGAGGATTGTCGGTATGCTTCTGTGTGGGCTCTAATATCTCTGATTTTATCCTCATGGTCTGTTCGCGAGATACACGTTGGAGGGAGCAATAAACTGCTTGACTCTTCAGTGATGGTATGTTCTCGAAACTTCGACAAAAGCCCGTACCGAGCTACTGAGCGTCTCTCCTGCAGAGTCTTCCACTGGAGTTTATCTATCATCTCCCTAACGCTTTCGCGATTACTGAATGATCCTGTGACGAAGCGCGCTGCTCTCCGTTGGATCTTCTCTATCTCTTCTATCAACCCTATCTGGTATAGATCCCACACTGCAGAGCAATATTCAAGCAGTGGGCGAACAAGCGTACTGTAACCTACTTCCTTTGTTTTCGGATTGCATTTCCTTAGGATTCTTCCAATGAATCTGTCTGGCATCTGCTTTAACGACGATCAACTTTATATGATCATTCCATTTTAAATCACTCCTAATGCGTACTCCCAGATAATTTATGGTATTAACTGCTTCCAGTTGCTGACCTGCTATTTTGTAGCTAAATGATAAAGGATCTATCTTTCTGTGTATTCGCAGCACATTACACTTGTCTACATTGAGATTCAATTGCCATTCCCTGCACCATGCGTCAATTCGCTGCAGATCCTCCTGCATTTCAGTACAATTTTCCATTGTTACAACCTCTCGATACACCACAGCATCATCTGCAAAAAGCCTCAGTGAACATCCGATGTCATCCACAAGGTCATTTATGTATATTGTGAATAGCAACGGTCCTACGACACTCCCGTAGTATTTCCCAGGCGTACCAGCTGATGGAGATTGTGGGTTATACGGTCGAAACATAATGCAAGTACGACGCGAATTACTGGCAGGAAACCTGATTTTTGGCAACACGGGGTAGCAACGCGGTCTACGGCACCTTGTCACGGTCCGTGCGCCACCCCCTGTTGGAGGTTCGAGTCCTCCCTCGGGCATGGGTGTGTGTGTTGTCCTTAGCGTAAGTTACTTTAAGTTAGCTTAAGTAGTGGGTAACCTTATTGACCGATGTCCCGTAAGACCTTACCACAAATTTCCAAAAATTTACCTGATTTTCGAAGACGGCAACGCCTCACCGCCAAATTCTGATGGTCCATTCTGATGTTTTAAGTTTATCGTGCTTTAAAGGAATAGAGATACATCACTTTGATACAAGACAGTTAATATCAACTTCATTCTATTCCTTTCCTAATAATAAGTTCCTTCAGTGACACGAGCAATTCACATACAGACAATACTTCAGTTGGCACTGAGTAACGAAATAGTTATCTATTATTGCATGAAGAGTTGAAGCAGCAATAGACACTTGTTTTTCAACAAACATAATCGGAATGATCGTAGAAAATATATAAAACGAAAATAAAAGTTGGTGTCACTTCAATAATGTTCGTGTCTGGGGTGTTTGTTGGCCAGTGGAAGTGTTTAAACACAGAAGAGCGTTCCTGGAGCCACTCTGTAGCAATTCTGGACATGTGCGGTGTCGCATTGTCCTGTTGGAATTGCCCAAGTCTGCCGCAATGCACAATGGTTCAAATGGCTCTGAGCACTATGGGACTTAACATCTGAGGTCATCAACCCCCTAGGCTAAGAAGTACTTAAACCTAACTAACCTAAGGACATCACACACATCCATGCCAAAAGCAGGACTCGAACTTGCGACCGTAGCATCAAGGTGGTTCCGGACTGAAGCGCCTAGAACCGCTCGGCCACAAAAGGCTGACAAGGCACAATGGACATGAATGGCTGCAGGTGATCAGACAGGATGCTTACATACGTGTCACCTATCAGAGTGGTATCTACACTCCTGGAAATTGACATAAGAACACCGTGAATTCATTGTCCCAGGAAGGGGAAACTTTATTGACACATTCCTGGGGTCAGATACATCACATGATCACACTGACAGAACCACAGGCTCATAGACACAGGCAACAGAGCATGCACAATGTCGGCACTAGTACAGTGTATATCCACCTTTCGCAGCAATGCAGGCTGCTATTCTCCCATGGAGACGATCGTAGAGATGCTGGATGTAGTCCTGTGGAACGGCTTGCCATGCCATTTCCACCTGGCGCCTCAGTTGGACCAGAGTTCGTGCTGGACGTGCAGACTGCGTGAGACGACGCTTCATCCAGTCCCAAACATGCTCAATGGGGGACAGATCCGGAGATCTTGCTGGCCAGGGTAATTGACTTACACCTTCTAGAGCACGTTGGGTGGCACGGGATACATGCGGACGTGCATTGTCCTGTTGGAACAGCAAGTTCCCTTGCCGGTCTAGGAATGGTAGAACGATGGGTTCGATGACGGTTTGGATGTACCGTGCACTATTCAGTGTCCCCTCGACGATCACCAGTGGTGTACGGCCAGTGTAGGAGATCGCTCCCCACACCATGATGCCGGGTGTTGGCCCTGTGTGCCTTGGTCGTATGCAGTCCTGATTGTAGCGCTCACCTGCACGGCGCCAAACACGCATACGACCATCATTGGCACCAAGGCAGAAGCGACTCTCATCGCTGAAGACGACACGTCTCCATTCGTCCCTCCAATCACGCCTGTCGCGACACCACTGGAGGCGGGCTGCACGATGTTGGGGCGTGAGCGGAAGACGGCCTAAAGGTGTGCGGGACCGTAGCCCAGCTTCATGGAGACGGTTGCGAATGGTCCTCGCCGATACCCCAGGAGCAACAGTGTCTCTAATTTGCTGGGAAGTGACGGTGCGGTCCCCTACGGCACTGCGTAGGATCCTACGGTCTCGGCGTGCATCCGTGCGTCGCTGCGGTCCGGTCCCAGGTCGACGGGCACGTGCACCTTCCGCCGACCACTGGCGACAACATCGATGTACTGTGGAGACCTCACGCCCCACGTGTTGAGCAATTCGGCGGTACGTCCACCCGGCCTCCCGCATGCCCACTATACGCCCTCGCTCAAAGTCCGTCAACTGCACATACGGTTCACGTCCACGCTGTCGCGGCATGCTACCAGTGTTAAAGACTGCGATGGAGCTCCGTATGCCACGGCAAACTGGCTGACACTGACGGCGGCGGTGCACAAATGCTGCGCAGCTAGCGCCATTCGACGGCCAACACCGCGGTTCCTGGTGTGTCCGCTGTGCCGTGCGTGTGATCATTGCTTGTACAGCCCTCTCGCAGTGTCCGGAGCAAGTATGGTGGGTCTGACACACCGGTGTCAATGTGTTCTTTTTTCCATTTCCAGGAGTGTAGACATATCAGGGGTCCCGTAGCACTGTCACTGCACATGCCCCGCGCCATTACAGAGCGTCTGGCAGCTTGATGAGTCCCCTACTGACACGAGGGTCCCTGGATTCACGAGCTTGTCTCCATACATTCACACGTCCATCTGCTAGATACATTTTGAAACGAGACTCGTCCGACCAGGCAACATGTTTCCCATCAACAGTCCAGTGTCGGTGTTGACGGACCCAGGCGAGGCGTAAAGCTTTGTGTCGTGCAGTCATCAAGGGTAAACGAGTGGGTCTCAGAACGCCCATATCGATGATGTTTCGAGGAATGGTTCGCACATTGACACTTTTTGATGGCCCAGCATTGAAATCTGCAGCAATTTGCGGAAGAATTGCACTTCTGTCACACTGAACGATTCTCTTGAGCCGGCCGGTGTGGCCGAGCGGTTCTACGCGCTTCAGTCTGGAACCACCTTGATGCTACGGTCGCAGGTTCGAATCCTGCCTACATCTACATCTACATGATTACTCTGCAATTCACATTTAAGTGCTTGGCAGAGAGTTCATCGAACTACAATCATACTATCTCTTTACCATTCCACTCCCGAACAGCACGCGGGAAAAACGAACACCTAAACCTTTCTGTTCGAGCTCTGATTTCTCTTATTTTATTTTGATGATCATTCCTACCTATGTAGGTTGGGCTCAACAAAATATTTTCGCATTCGGAAGAGAAAGTTGGTGACTGAAATTTCGTAAATAGATCTCGCCGCGACGAAAAACGTCTTTGCTCTAATGACTTCCATCCCAAGTCGCGTATCATATCTGCCACACTCTCTCCCCTATTACGCGATAATACAAAACGAGCTGCCCCTTTTTGCACCCTTTCGATGTCCTCCCTCAATCCCACCTGGTAAGGATCCCACACCGCGCAGCAATATTCTAACAGAGGACGAACGAGTGTAGTGAAAGCTGTCTCTTTAGTGGACTTGTTGCATCTTATAAGTGTCCTGCCAATGAAACGCAACCTTTGGCTCGCCTTCCCCACAATATTATCTATGTGGTCTTTCCAACTGAAGTTGTTCGTAATTTTAACACCCAGGTACTTAGTTGAATTGACAGCCTTGAGAATTGTACTATTTATCGAGTAATCGAATTCCAACGGTTTTCTTTTGGAACTCATGTGGATCACCTCGCAATTTTCGTTATTTAGCGTCAACTGCCAACTGCCACACCATACAGCAATCTTTTCTAAATCGCTTTGCAACTGATACTGGTCTTCGGATGACCTTACTAGACGGTAAAATCTGCGAACAACCTAAGAGAACTGCTCAGATTGTCACCCAGGTCATTTACATAGATCAGGAACAGCAGAGGTCCATGCCTCGGGCATGGATGTGTGTGATGCCCTTAGGTTAGTTAGGTTTAAGTAGTTCTAAGTTCTAGGGGACTCAGATGTTAAGTCTAATAGTGCTCAGAGCCATTTTGATTCTCCTGAGTCGGCGTTTGTCCCGTTCTTGCAGGATCTTTTTCCGGCCTCAGCGATGTCGGAGATTTGATGCTTTACCGGATTCCTGATATTCGCGGTACACTCGTGAAACGGTCGTATGAGAAAAGCGCCACTTCTTCGCTACCTCGGAGGAGCTGTGTAAAATTGGCCGTGCGCCGACTATAATACCACGTTCAGACTCACTTAAATCTTGATAACCTGCCATTGTACCAGCGGTAGCCGATCTAACAACTGCGCCAGACACTTGTCTTATAGAGCCTTTGCCAACCGCAGCGCCGCATTCTGCCTGCTTACATCTCACCGTTTTTGAATACGCATGCCTCTACCAGTTTCTTTGGCGCTTCAGTGTAATATTGCCGACTGCCAGACTCTCAGTTTCTCATCTATCGAGCGTCCGCGACTCTCCCGTTGAGAATGGTCGCGCAGTGAAATACACTACTGGCCATTAAAATTGCTACACCAAGAAGAAATGCAGTTGATGAACGGGTATTCATTGGGCAAATATATTATACTACAACTGACATGTGATTACATTTTCACGCAGTTTGGGTGCATAGATCCTGAGAAATCAGTACCCAGAACAACCACTTCTGGCCCTAATAACGGCCTTGATACGCCTGAGCATTGAGTCAAACAGAGCTCGGATGGCGTGTACAGGTACAGCTGCCCATTTAGCTTCAACACGATACCTCAGTTCATCACGAGTAGTGACTGGCGTATTGTGACGAGCCAGTTGCTCGGCCACCATTGACCAGACATTTTCAATTGGTGAGAGATCTGAGGAATGTGCTGGCCAGGGCAGCAGTCGAACATTTTCTGTATCCAGAAAGGCCCATACGGGACCTGTAACATGCGGTCGTGCATTATCCTGCTGAAATGTAGGGTTTCGCAGGGATCTAATTAAGGGTAGACCCACGGGTCGTAACACATTTGAAATGTAAAGTCCACTGTTCAAAGTGCCGTCAATTCGAACAAGAGGTGACCGAGACGTGTAACCAATGGCACCCCATACCGTCACGCCGGGTGATACGCCAGTATGGCGATGACGAATACACGCTTCCAATATGCGTTCACCACGATGTCACCAAACACGGATGCGACCATCATGATGCTGTAAACAACCTGGATTCATCCGAAAAAATGACGTTTTGTTTCGTGCACGCAGGTTCGCCGTCGAGTACACCATCTCAGGCGCTCCTGTCTGTGATGCAGCGTCAAGGGTAACCGCAGCCACGGTCTGTGAGCTGATAGCCCATTCTGTTGCAAACGTCGTCGAACTGTTCGTGCAGATGGTTGTTGTCTTGCAAACGTCCCCATCTGTTGACTCAGGGATCGAGACGTGGCTGCACGATCCGTTACAGCCATGCGGATAAGATGCCTGTCATCTCGACTGCTAGTGATACGAGGCCGTTGGGATCCAGCACGGCGTTGCGTATCACCCTCCTGAACCCACCGATTCCATATTCTGCTAAAAGTCATTGGATCTCGACCCACGCGAGCAGCAATGTCGCGACACGATAACAATCGCGATAGGCTACAATCCGAGCTTTATCAAAGTCGGAAGCGTGATGGTAGGCATTTCTCCTCCTTACACGACGCATCACAACAACGTTTCACCAGGCAACGCCGGTCAACTGCTGTTTCTGTATGAGAAATCGGTAGGAAACTTTCGTCATGTCAGCACGTTGTAGGTGCCAATCTTGTGTGAATGCTGTGAAAAGCTAATCACTTGCATATCACAGCATCTTCTTGCTGTCTGTTATATTTCGCGACTGTAGCACGTCATCTTCGTGTTGTAGGAATTTTTATGGCTAGTTGTGTATATTAAGTGTACTAGAGCAGCTAGTTAATTACACGAAAATTATATCAGAAACAACCAAATCCATTTAGCAAAACAGTTCTACTAAAAATGCTGTCAGAAAAACTTACGGGTGGCTTATTTCGGTTACGTTCTGATTCAGTTTTTCACTCGTCGGCGAAGGAACAAATCTGCACAGAATTCGGCATGCAACGCAGGTAAAATACACATTGCACTGTGCGCTTCACAAAACGGAAAAACGTAGTATGCTGTGACTTATATTGGCCAACTCATACAAATACCTGCGTGTAACACTTTGTGTTGATGTGAAACGGAATATCACATAGTTTCAGACTTCGATTTATTGGTAGAATTCTGGAGAAGTGCAGTCAATCTAGAGAGGAGATTGCTTATACACTCCTGGAAATTGAAATAAGAACACCGTGAATTCATTGTCCCGGGAAGGGGAAACTTTATTGACACATTCCTGGGGTCAGATACATCACATGATCACACTGACAGAACCACAGGCACATAGACACAGGCAACAGAGCATGCACAATGTCGGCACTAGTACAGTGTATATCCACCTTTCGCAGCAATGCAGGCTGCTATTCTCCCATGGAGACGATCGTAGAGATGCTGGATGTAGTCCTGTGGAACGGCTTACCATGCCATTTCCACCTGGCGCCTCACTTGGACCAGCGTTCGTGCTGGACGTGCAGACCGCGTGAGACGACGCTTCATCCAGTCCCAAACATGCTCAATGGGGGACAGATCCGGAGATCTTGCTGGCCAGGGTAGTTGACTTACACCGGGTGGCACGGGATACATGCGGACGTGCATTGTCCTGTTGGAACAGCAAGTTCCCTTGCCGGTCTAGGAATGGTAGAACGATGGGTTCGATGACGGTTTGGATGTACCGTGCACTATTCAGTGTCCCGTCGACGATCACCAGTGGTGTACGGCCAGTGTAGGAGATCGCTCCCCACAGCATGATGCCGGGTGTTGGCCCTGTGTGCCTCGGTCGTATGCAGTCCTGATTGTGGCGCTCACCTGCACGGCGCCAAACACGCATACGACCATCATTGGCACCAAGGCAGAAGCGACTCTCATCGCTGAAGACGACACGTCTCCATTCGTCCCTCCATTCACGCCTGTCGCGACACCACTGGAGGCGGGCTGCACGATGTTGGGGCGTGAGCGGAAGACGGCCTAACGGTGTGCGGGACCGTAGCCCAGCTTCATGGAGACGGTTGCGAATGGTCCTCGCCGATACCCCAGGAGCAACAGTGTCCCTAATTTGCTGGGAAGTGGCGGTGCGGTCCCCTACGGCACTGCGTAGGATCCTACGGTCTTGGCGTGCATCCGTGCGTCGCCGCGGTCCGGTCCCAGGTCGACGGGCACGTGCACCTTCCGCCGACCACTGGCGACAACATCGATGTACTGTGGAGACCTCACGCCCCACGTGTTGAGCAATGCGGCGGTACGTCCACCCGGCCTCCCGCATGTCCACTATACGCCCTCGCTCAAAGCCCGTCAACTGTACATACGGTTCACGTCCACGCTGTCGCGGCATGCTACCAGTGTTAAAGACTGCGATGGAGCTCCGTACGCCACGGCAAACTGGCTGACACTGACGGCGGCGGTGCACAAATGCTGCGCAGCTAGCGCCATTGGACGGCCAACACCGCGGTTCCTGGTGTGTCCGCTGTGCCGTGCGTGTGATCATTGCTTGTACCGCCCTCTCGCAGTGTCCGGAGCAAGTATGGTGGGTCTGACACACCGGTGTCAATGTGTTCTTTTTTCTATTTCCAGGAGTGTATGTTCTATATGCTGTCCACCGTTTTCTGCAACAAGTTGAAGCCCAGAAACAACATGTTCCACAACTAATCTTACTGTTTCCCGAGTCACGTTCAGAACGTGTTGTGCGATGCGTGCCTTCAATGCAGCTAAGTGTCCAATCGGAACACTGAACACATCTTTCAGACAGCCCCACAGCCAGAAGTCACACGAGTTTAGATCAGGTGATTGGGACGGCCATGCTGTAGGGAAACGGCGACTGATAATTCCAGCATTTCCGAAATGACGCTTCAGCATCTACTTAACTGGATTTGCAATGTGCGGAGGTGCGCCATAAGTTCCACTGATCAAAGTGCCGTCAATGCTAACAAGAGGTGACCGAGACGCGTAACCAATGGCACCCCATACCATCACGCCGGTTGATACGCCAGTATGGCGATGACGAATACATGGTTTGGTTGTTTGGGGAAGGAGACCAGACAGCGTGGTCGTCGGTATCATCGAATTAGGAAAGGATGGGGAAGGAAGTCGGACGTGCCCTTTCAGAGCAACCATCCCGGGATTTGCCTGGACTGATTTAGGGAAATCACGGAAAACCTAAATCAGGATGGCCGGACGCGGGATTGAAGCGTCATCCTCCCGAATGCGAGTCCAATGTCTAACCACTGCGCCACCTCGCTCGGTGACGAATACACGCTTCCAATGTGCGTTCACCGTGAAGTCGCCAAACATGGATGCGAACATCATGGTGCTGTAAAAAGAACCTGGATCCATCCGAAAAAATGACGTTTTGCCATTCGTGCACCCAGGTACGTCGTCGAGTACACCATCGCAGGCGCTTCTGCCTGTGATGCAGAGTCAAGGGTAACCGCAGCCAAGGTCTCTAAGCTGATAGTCCGTGCTGCTGTTAACGTCGTCGAACTGTTCGTGCAGATAGTTGTTGTCTTGCAAACGTCCCCATCTGTTGACTCAGGGATCGAGACGGTGGCTGCACGATCCGTTACAGTCATGCGGATAAGATGCCTGTCATCTCGACTGCTAGTGATACGAGGCCGCTGGGATCCAGTACGGCGTTCCGTATTACCCTCCTGAACCCACCGATTCCATATTCTGCTAACAGTCATTGGATATCGACCGACGCGAGCAAGAATGTCACGATACAATGAACCGCAATCGCGATGGGCTACAATCCGACCTTTATCAAAGTCGGAAACGTGATGGTACGCATTTATACTCCTTACACGAGGCATGACAACAACGTTTCATCAGGCAACGCCAGTCAAGTGCTGTTTGTGTATGAGAAATCGTTTGGAAACTTCCCTCAAGTCAGCACGTTGTAGGTGTCGCCACCGGCGCCAACTTAGTGTGAATTCTCTGAAAAGCTAATCACTTCCGTGTCACAGCATCATCTTCCTGTCGGTTAAATTTCGCGTCTGTAGCACGTCACCTTCGTGGTGTAGCAATGTTAATCGCGAGTAGTGTGTGTATTCTGACACATACAGCGCCATCTATTCATCAATTTTCACACTTTTTTTCTTCTGCCGTACATTTCCCCCTTCTCCTATAATATTCTGTTGTTGCAGTTTGACGTCATTCTGACCAGTGGTGTTATTTCTGCAGCGTTTTGAAAGTTAATGGTTCAATTGGCTCTGAGTACTATGGGACTTAACATCTGAGGTCATCAGTCCCCTAGAACTTAGAAATACTTAAACATAACTAACCTAAGGACATCACACACATCAATGTCCGAAGCAGGATTCGAACCTGCGACCATAGCAGTCACGCGGTTCCAGACTGAAGCGCCTAGAAGAGTTCGGCCACCCCGTCCGGACTTGAAAGTTTATGATTAGAATGACCCTTTACTACAACCCCCTATGCATCCCTCACATAGTGCCGTGAGGATAACATAAGAGTAATTACTGCATGCACAGAGGCAGTCAGTCATTCTTGCAGTGCTGGATACGTGAATGGAATGGTAAGAATCCCTAATACAAAACTGTTAAGGCTTTCGTGGCCACTTGTTGACAAACTGCCTATTGGCTTCTGTCTCGGGTTCTTCGGCCGACGTTCATCCAATGATTTTTCTGACGTTTCGCCAGCACGAGTGGCTGGCATTGTCAAAGCTTCACCCTCCATTGCCGGTGGTGAACTGGAGTCCAGCTCGCGGCCGCAGACTATATGTAGCTGGCGCGCCAACGTCCGAGGGCTTCTCCACGGTCATTTCCGGTGTGGTTCTCCTCTTGCTACCTGCGACGGTCGTTCGCTGCAGTACGGGAAGCCAGGATCCGTTTACCTTAAGGCTTTCCTCCTTCTTGTTGAAACTGTTCGAATGTTTTTGGATTTCTACAGCTTCTCTGAACAAGCGCGTGTGATAATGCTTCTCTACAGCCAGAAATTCCGTGTCGACGAATTTTATTACGTGGTCGGTCTGATTCAGTGCGTGCTCTGCCGCGGCCGATTTCTCCATCTGCCCCAACCTGCAATGTCGCTTATGCTGTTTGATCCTGGTGTTAATTGATCGTTCAGTCATTCCGACATAGACTTTTCCGCATGTGCACGGTATACGGTATATTCCCGACATTGCAAGTGGGTCTCTTTTCTCCTTCGCCGATCTAAGACACTCTTTGATCTTCCTTGTCGGTTTGAAAATCGTCTTTACTCCATGTTTGCGCAATATACGGCCTATTGTGTCCGTCACTGTGGGAACGTATGGCAGAAAGGCCGTACCCGACTTTTCTTTTTCTGGTTCCTTACTTCGCCGAGTGTTTGGCACTGTTTCACTTCTAATGTAATTTGTGGAGTACCCATTGCTCCTCAGGACAGTTTCCAGCTGTTGCATTTCTCTTTTGAGGTGTTGCGGCTCACATATTCGTCCTGCTCTCGTTACGAGCGTAATAATCATGCCTCTTCTCTGGTGGTGGTTTGACAGTTTGTGCAGGTACCGGTCCATGTGTGTCGGTTTTCGATACACGCTGTGTCCCAGGTTTTCGCCGTCCCATGTGACCGGCACATCTAGAAATGGCAGTTTCTTGTCCTTTTCTACTTCCACGGTAAACGGATCCTGGCTTCCCGTACTGCAGCGAACGACCGTCGCAGGTAGCAAGAGGAGAACCGCACCGGAAGTGACCGCGGAGAAGCCCTCGGACGTTGGCGCGCCAGATACATACAGGGTGTTACAAAAACGTACGGCCAAACTTTCAGGAAACATTCCTCACACAAATAAAGAAAAGATGTTATGTAGACATGTGTCCGGAAACGCTTAATTTCCATGTTAGAGCTCATTTTAGTTTCGTCCACCTACGGTCAATGGAGCACGTTATCATGATTTCATACGGGATACTCTACCTGTGCTGCTAGAACATGTGCCTTTACAAGTACGACACAACATGTGGTTCATCCACGATGGAGCTCCTGCACATTTCAGTCGAAGTGTTCGTACGCTTCTCAAGAACAGATTTGGTGACCGACGGATTGGTAGAGGTGGACCAATTCCGTGGCCTCCACGCTCTCCTGACCTCGACCCTCTCGACTTTCATTTATGGGGGAATTTGAAAGCTCTCGTCTATGCAACCACAGCACCAAATGTAGAGACTCTTCGTGCTCGTATTGTGGATGGCTGTGATACAACACGCCATTCTCCAGGGCTGCATCAGCATATCAGGGATTCGATGCGACGGAGGGTGGATGCACGTATCCTCACTAACAGAGGACGTTTTGAACATTTCCTGTAACAAAGTGCTTGAAGTCACGGTGGTACGTTCTGTTGCTGTGTGTTTCCATTCCATGATTAATGTGATTTGAAGAGAAGTAATAAAATGAGCTGTAACATGGAAAGTAAGCGTTTCCGGACACATGTCCACATAACACATTTTCTTTCTTTGTGTGTGAGGAATGTTTCCTGAAAGTTTGGCCCGTACCTTTTTGTAACACCCTGTATAGTCTGCCGCCGCAAGCTCGGCTCCAGTTCACCACCGGCAATGGAGGGTGAAGCTTTGACAATGCCAGCCACTCGTGCTGGCGAAACGTCAGAAAAATCATCAGACGAATGTCGGCCGAAGAACCCGAGACAGGAGCCAATAGGCAGTTTGTCAATCTCTAATAACTGGAGCAATGGGATGTTCCTTCTGCCGTGCACTTCATATTGGTCTGTAGACCGTAGGTGTAGATGTAAGGACAGAGGGCTGCTCAGTGGCGCCGTGTTGCAGAACTGGCGACCATG